>NC_059074.1:151673397-152923397 GCF_020497125.1 Mauremys mutica | reverse complement strand
CATAGTTCATTATTGCAAATGCACCAGGAGATTAACACAGAGGCACGTTCTATAAATGGTAAAAAACAAAGATGTTCAAACCCTATTGTTGGCTCGTGCTGCCCACAACCCTCCCTACCCTTCCTCAGAAGCAGGCTGCTGAGACAGGGGGAGTCTTTTTCGAGCTACCTGCAGTGAGTCACTGGCAGGAGCTGGCAGGAAGCTGCAGAACCATGACCGGCAAAGTGTCCGGGAGAGACCCGTCTCCTAGCAAATGATGATGAGACAGGTTAGGGGCGGGCATCATTTTTCATCCTGTCCCTTGGTGCCTCCCAGCTTTCCAGAGGCTAAGAAAACAAATTGCCTGTGGACACAGCAAAGGTCAGGGGTGCCAGCAGCTAAGCGAAAGAACTGACAGTAAAAGCACCACTGACATTTCCCTTTGCGGCAGCTTTCATTAGCAGTGGGCTGGGATTTTGTGGGCACATTTTGTATTTCACCTCAGCAAGAGGCAACTCGTACCTGTCACAGGAAAGTTGTTCCCTGGGGAGCTAGTGTCCAACGTGTAGCGAGGAGACAGACCGAGCGGCTGAGACACACATGGCAGTGGTTAACTGAAGTGAGAGCCACACAGGTCCCGTAAAGGGAGGACGGAAATCTTACCAGTCATATGGGCAATCAGAAGGCACCTCTGGGGGCTGTCCCATCATCCCTCTGGAGACACCTCCCAGGAGAGGTGAACCCCCACTTCTTTCTCTCAGGGTCTGGCTTGTCTTGGAGATCTGCCAGGGGGATACTTCAGGAAGCTGGCTTCACATGCACGCAGGAGGGCACCTCATGTCAAAGAACTGAGACAAGGCCTGGCTCATGGGGCCTGTATCTGCCCACCCACCAATCATGACTTTGGTTGGACCAGATTGTATGACTATGTTAAACTTAGGGTGAAATCCTGACCCCATTGAAGTCAATGGGACCTTTGCCACTGACTTCGGTGTGACCAGGATTTCACTCCAGAACTCTGACAAACAGCTTCCCATTTTGTGCCTGCAATTTTGTGCTGCCATGAAACTATGGGCACTGGTCATTGTAGGCACAAATGATGGGAGTCTGATGTTTAATTTCCTGCAGCATTGTGTAATTTCTTGACTTTAAAAATCAGGTTCTAAATGTCCCTCTTTCCTTGAACTTCTTACCGGAGACACGTTAGAGTTGAGGTGCTTTGGTGTATGCATTTAAATATCAGTGAGTAATGAATACATCCAGCACCGGATCCCTCTCCTGCTTTCTTTTATGCTTCCACCTTAAATGGATGGATGTCTAGAGGCATCTGGTCTGCTCAGCAAAGGAACACAGGATTTGCTTAATGTATCAGACCATTGCTCTGACTTATCTTGTCTCCTACAGTGGCCAACACCTACATAATACACTTAGCCAATTGTAAAATAATTCAAGTGGGGAAAATTCCTTCTGGGCCCCTTCAGGGGAGTAGAATGAAGCATGAGATTTGATTACCTTTATAAGCCTCACTTGCATGGCTGCAAATGCCAGTTAAATACATTATCCGTGTGGAAAGTGTGGGGGGGGGAGTGTCACAAGGGGCTGCAGATCCAGCAAAAAAACAAATTTAAAAATCAAGCTGGATCACTGAGCGGTGCACATTAAACACTGTTTTACCAAAACTGCTGCTACTCCCCAGCATCCCCCCCGCTCACTTTTTCCAGACCACTTAAAGCGCTGATTATCATCTAGCCTTTTTAGAAGCCAAGCCACCATCTCACTGAGTAACTGGGACAGTGAATTGCTGAAGCTATCTACTGTGGAAACTAATTCCTGTTTGTTGGGACTGAAGCTTTAACTTCTCCAAGTGTCTGGGGCAGGTTAACAGGGAGGGACAGATCTGTTTTCATTAGACTCTGCAGAATTGTTCATACTTCAGTCCAGGCCCTGCTAAGAATGCATGTGCCATAAGAACATAAGAAGCAGGGCCACTGATTCTTACTCACCTTTGCAGAGTGCTCTGAGATGTGTGGATTAAAGCCAATAGAGAAGTGCTACGTAGCAGTAGTAGATGTAGCAAGATCTACATTTAGTCTTCACTTGTTATGTTATTTAACAGAATACAGCTGTCTTATTACAGCTAAGCTTCCAAAGGATGTGGCTCCCTTAATGCCAGTCATGAATTAATTGCCATTCTTTGCAGTCCAGTGGAGAGGTGTGTATGTATTTTGTATCTAAATACACCATCGTCTCTGCTTTCCTGGCCTCCTCCCATACCTGCCTCAAGTGCAACACCCCCTTTCAAGTCAAGTCTTCTGGTTTCTCTGCCAGCTAATTAGAGAACCAACCCAAAGAGATGCCATGGATCACAGCTGTATTCTACTGCTGTATACATTCGCCTTGACATTAAGATGGCCTTGATTTCTCCCTGACTGTAATAGGAGTCGGTGAGCAGGAGAAGGGGAAGTCTTTTGCATTATTCAGACAGGACAATGAACACATGTGAACTGCAGAGCTGCAATCAGCACAGGAGAAGCACATTGTGCAGGGAGTGAGTGGAGGGCTTTAACATCTGGAGGGAGCACTGCCTAGTGGTTAGGCCACAGGAGCCAGGGAATCGGGGTTCTATTTCTGGAATTCTCATGGTCATGCAGTGAGTGGGGGCATGGAGTAGAACCCAGATCATCCGACTCCCAGTACCCTGCTCTGCCTTTATTTGGCAGGGACCTTGTGGCTTAATGGTAGCATGTCTGACCCAGATCAGATGATCATAAGTTTAAAATCACACTGGGGTCATTGCTTCTGTAGTGAGTCCTAAAGTTCACTTGGTAGCAGTCTGTGCTGCAGCGCTCAAGCTGATAACACATTTGTGCAGGTGTTACAATTGCACGTAGTTGAATTCGTTTGAGTGAAATTCTATGGCCTGTGTTATGCAGGAATTCCAGTTAAATGATCATAACTGTCCCGCAGGGTCTTTAAATCTATGAACTGATTGATCAACAGATAAAGGAAAATATGAATACCATTCAGCTGACTTTAGAAATCCCATGAAGGCAGCTTTACCTTCTAGATTAATATATAGTTACATTAGACACAAAAAACTATGTTAAAAGAACATTATTGAAATTGCAAAGTCAAGCATGCAAAATATAACTTTAATTCTGGCATTTCCTTTCTGAGCAACCTTAATTCAGCCCCCTTGGGTCTATGCATTATGGCACAGTCTTTGGTTCCATGATAAAATGTTTTTTTTCTTCCACAGGAGTATTCTGTAGTGAGGACAGATTCTTTTACTTGTTCCCCCTGTGCTTGACCCTTCTGCCCCATCCCCTCCAGACTGTCTGTCCCAGTCCGTGTTTCTTCCCCCTGCCCAACTCTCTGTCCCAGTCACCTTACCTAACCCATCCCAGTCCCAGTGTCTCTCTCTGGGCTCGCTGTTCAAGTGTCAATCTCTACCCCCCACTCCCAGTTTCTTCCCTATCCACACCCAGTCCTTCCCCACTTGCCCAACTCCCAATGGGGTCCAAATCCCAAATAAATCCATTTTACCCTGAATAAAGCTTATACAGGGTAAACTCACAAATTGTTTGCCCTCTACAACACTGATAGAGAGATATGCACAGCTGCTTGCCCCCCACCAGGTATTACTACATACTCTGGGTTAATTAATAAGTAAAAAGTGATTTTGTTAAATACAGAAAGTAGGATTTAAGTGGTTCCAAGTAGTAACAGACAGAACAAAGTGAATTACCAAACAAAATAAAACAAAACATGCAAATCTATGCCTGATACAGTAAGAAAACCGAATACAGATAAAACCTCACCCTCAGAAGAGTTCCAGTAAGTTTCCTTTTACAGATGTCTCCTTCTAGTCTAGTCAGCAATCACTCACACCCCCTGTAGTTACTGTTCCTTGTTCCAGGTTCTCTCAGGTATCCTTGGGGGTGGAGAGGCTATCTCTTGAGCCAGCTGAAGACAAAAAGGAGAGGTCACCCAGGGGTTTAAATAGACTTTCTCTTGTGGGTGGATACCCCTCCCTCCCCCTGGGTAGAATTCCAGCTACAAGATGGAGTTTTGGAGTCACATGGGCAAGTCATATGTCCATACATGACTCAGAACTTACAGGTAGCAGCCATGGTTCACATGCTACCTTGAACGTCCTCATGTAGACTTCTTATGTGGATTGGAGCCTTCCAAGATCCATTGTCCGTTAAGTGCTTCTTGATTGGGAACTTAACTTGCAAATTCCTTTCTAAAGAAGCTGACCAAATGCCTTATTGAGGTCATTTAAAATCAAACAAGTATACAGCCAATATTCATAACTTAGAATACAATAATGACACATGCATACAAATAGGATGAATATATTCAGTAGATCATAACCTTTAGATATGTTACATGGCATATGTAGCATAAAACATATTCCAGTTATGTCATATATACATTCATAAGCATATTTCCATAAAGCCTTATGGGGTGCACCATTACACCCTTTATATAGGCACAAAGGAATCGCCAGGTTGGTTCAGGTCAATGCTCCAGATGATTTGGTACTGTTGGAAGCCAGAGATCAGATGCTACAGAGGAAGGTGTAAAACCCCCACAAAAGCCCAGTTTTGCAATAACAGATTGCCACAGAGCCTAGAGAGTCCCTTTCCTGGCTACCCACTAGAATTGCCATGTGAGGAATCCAAGCTTCCATGCAAACTAATATTCTGGAATTGTAGTGGCTTGTGTCCCTTCTTTTTTACTTTTAGTTTTGGGTTTGTATTAATATTAAAAAAAATCATTGTGAAACTCAACCCCAAACAGCCTAATTGGTGAGCGATAACCTCGCAGGAACTGGATGGGTCAAGAAATTGGTGTTAGAATACAAAACCCAAAGTTGCCAGCTCATGTGATGTCTCGTGATAACTTGTGTTTTTTGTAAAACCTCCAAGTTGTTTTAAAAAAATCTAGGTCTCATGGTGCAGTGAAAAGCTTGGAAATCTGACCCAAGTGCAGTCGAAAGGCACATACGCCAGAAGGGAAAACAAAAAACAACCAAAAAATAACCTCCCAACATTTTTTATTTTTAAGTGTCTCATAATTTTAGGAGCCTGACTTATGATTTTTGAGCACTTGTGATTGGCAACGCTAAGACCTTTTTGCCACTTGACCATTGGTTCTCTTCCAGAGCCTTGTGGGCCCTCTGGAAAGGAGCTGGTGGCCCAGTCCAGCTCCAAGCCGAACAGTATCTGTTTACAATTTTTTAAACAAAACTCTCTAAGACCCTATTTGCACTGCAAAAGCAACAGAATTAGGGGACCCATTTATAACATGATCAAAAAATGCTGGGGCCAGGTCCTCCTTTCACATAACTCCACAGGCATCAATAGAGCTGTGCAGATGTACACCCATGGAGGATATGGACTGCAGCGTAGATGACACTAACTATGTTCTGTCACTGTGCTCGAGATCCACCTAAACAAGGCTAACACTATACCCAAGGCTTTAGGTCAGTTATCAAACATCACTAAGGTCCTGGCTACACTACACACTTTAGCTGTATCATCAGTGATCAAGTGGGTTGTAACTTGGTCTTCAGCTGCAGCGATAGATTGCTAATATGGGTGCTATCTCAACAGAGATATGGTCAAGAGCCCACAGAGACTGAAGTGCTCTCCTGCCCAGAGGTAAGAGTTGAGGAACACTGGCACGTCCGGGTGCGAAGTTACTCCTATGGGTTGCATCTATCCTGCTGATAAACAGGAATTTAGGGCCAGGTCCCCTGCTGATGTAAGCTGGCATGATTCCATTGACTTCAGTGCAGCATTGCCAATTTACATGAGCTGAGGATCTTGTACTAAGCCTGCACTACAATCCCTCCAGCCCTTTTTATTCAGTAGTCCTAAGCAAAGAAATTCTTTTATGAAGAAAACTGGAGCCTTTTAGAGAAAGCCAGCTTTGCCACCTTCTAATTGATCCCGTGGGATTTTCAGAAGAGGCAAAAGTTCTAGACTGGACACTGACCAGCTGATTTCTTGATGGCAGGATTGTGTGCAAACATTTGCAAGTAATTGCAGGTAATATGAATGGTGTGTCAAAGCTACAGAATTGGGTATAAGTGATTTATACTTTAAAGGTATCACACTAAATACTAACTCAGACATCTTAGCCTTGATTCTACTCTCATTGATACTGATGTAAATCAGCAGTAGTTACACTAGGATACGGGAGATCAAAATCAAGCTCATTAAGGGAGGTCTGGTTTAACCACCATCTTACACAGAACTAACTTGAAATATGCCACATTACTTAGTAAGTAATGCTGGGTGAGGTCCTATTAATTATTATTTATATGCTAGCTTTTCTTCAGAACAGTGTGGCCTAGTCGATAGAGCTCTGGGCTGAGACTCAGGAGATCTGGGATCCATTCCCAGTTTTGCCACTGGCCTGCTAGCTGACCTCATGCAAGTCATTTCACCTCTATGCCTCAGCTTCCCCATCTGTAAAATGGGGATAAATGACACTGCTCTCCTTTGTAAAGAGCTTTGAGACCTACGGATGAAAAGTGCTGTATAAGAGCTGGGGATTGTTACTGATTTGCTAAACAGAGACCATATGGTCAGCTCTGTATAAGACACAACATGACAGTCTTTGCGCCGTGGGACTTGCAGGCCAAAAATATTAGGGTACTACATCTACACCATGAGGTCACCTGGGCCCCAATCCAGCAAAGCACGTACCAAATGTGTAACTTTAAGTGTGTGAGTTAGCCCATTGAATTCAACCTCAGTGCAGTCAACTGGTGTAACTGAAAGGAGAAACAAGCCCAATAGCTACATTTAAGGGGATGTCTTAGGAGTTTGTGCAATTGGAATACCAAACTTTTCAAACACCAGTCCTTCAGCCCTTCATCCTTCCAAGGTATTTAAAAGAAGAACCAGCATGCAATTTACTGTGTGTGTAACTTTGGATGAGACACTCAATACCACACTCCTGCCTGCTCTGTGTGGAACTTTTTGTGAAGATATGGATTTGCCCTGAGATCCTCAGTCCCACACTGTGATTTACTGACTGCTGGTCTCCATCACAAAAGTGGCTGCATTTCACAACTGCTGTGTATGTAGCTAGTTTATGAAGCAGCTGTAAAGTTCTCTGGGGTGAGAGGTGCTATTTAAATGTAGGATATGACTCTTTGGCCTTGTAACTCAAAGACTAGGGGAAACATTTGAGTTAGACTCTCTCTCCCATCATCAGATGAAGCATCGGTTGCGTGTGTGAGAATTCTCTCCTTACTATCAGACAGGTCTCTTCTTGAATCTTATAAAACATAATGTCAGGCTCACCAAATTATACCAAAAGAAAAATGCTTAGAGCATTTACCATTGTGGTAGATGCCTCAGAAAAATCTGAAATCTTGAAAGGATTCACAAAATTGTTATCAATGGGTTTGCTGTCAAACTGAGGGGACATATCTAGTGGGGTCTCATAGGAATCAGTCCTGGGTCCTGTACTATCCAATATTTTCATTAATGACTTGGATAATGGAGTGCAAAGTATGCTTATAAAATTTGTGGCTGACACCATGATGGGCAGGGTTGCTAGATCTTGAGGAAAGGGTTAGAATCAAAACAACCTTGACAAATTTGGAGGATTTATCTGAAATCAACAAGGTGAAATTGAATAAAGACAACACATAGGAAGGGGAAAAAAAATCAGTGTACAACTACAAAGTGGGGAATAACGGATTAGGCAGTAGTGTTGCAGAAAAGGATCGGGGGTTATAGTGGGTCACAAATTGAATGAGTCAACAATGTGATGCAGTTGGGAAAAGGCTAATATTCTGGGTTGTATTAATAAGAGTGCTGCATGTAAGACTGGAGGCTGCTCCAGTGCTGAGGAAAGCAGGAACATTGTATCGAGTTCTGGGTGCCACAATTCAAGAGAGAAGTGGACAAATGAGAGAGAATCCAGAGGAGAGCAACAAAAATGATAAAAGGTTCAGAGCACCTGACCAAGAAGGAAAGGTTAAAAAAACTGGACAGGTTTAGTTTTGAGAAATGATGACCGAGGGCTGGGGAGGGGAACATTATAACAGTCTTCAAATATGTTAAAGTCTGTTACAGAGAGAGGGTGATAGAGTCTTCAGTGGACATGGACAACACAGGGCAAGTAGTAATGGTTTTAATCTGCAGCAAGGGAGATTTAGGTTAGATATTAGAGAAACCTTTCTAACTGTAAGGTAAGAACTGGAATAGGCTTCCGAGGGATTTCTCCTTTGCACCTCTTAGAAAGGGCTGCTCCTCAGCATTGCCTAGCATTTAGAGCAACCAACCAGGAGTCTGGAAACATGGGTTCAAATCCTCTCTCCCTGTATGTCTTATCATCTAATCTCTGCCTTAATTTATGAGCCACACAGAGTCTTGTAAGGCTTAGTTAATGTTTGTAAAATGAGCTGAGATCCTTAGATGAATGGTGCTATAAAAGATCAAAGTATTTGTTGGGAGATGCTGGACTGACATTTTCCTCCAAGCTACATGTCTACAATTTTTTCTCTGAGTGTTCCTGTGACAGGTTATCATCCAGTGCTGTCTCAGACTCCAATGAAGTATCTAGTCTTTCCTTTGGGATACAAACTCATCACTCATGAGCTGAGCTGAAGGGATCAATAATAAGGATGGACATATCACAGAAATGCCTTGGAAACAACAGGATGATATTGTAGTTTCTTTAGCCAGAGTGCTCTTTAAATGCCTCAAATTACATGTGACGTTTCATTTAAAATCCACTGTCCTATAAAAGAAGAATCCCTTGTACAGTAATGGTGATAAATATGCAGGGCAAGTCTTCAGACAACAGGATTTGTAAAGTTGGTATTAGGCAGCTTGAGAGTTATTGGAAGCAGCTGAGCAGTGGTGTGGCAGTCTCAGAACTTGGATGAATGAAATACCCATGTCACAATCAGGATCTGTCACTCGTGGGCCTAGCAGTTTTCAGGCAGTTCGATTATTCACATCTTTCATTGTGAGCACACACTAATGTGTGTGTGATGGATCTGCTAAGCAGGGGACCACACTGCCATCAGCCCCCCTCCCTGCTGCACATCCCCTTCCTCCTGGCCAGGTATGGGGAGAGATCCTGAGCCAGGAATTGGCAGCCAAGTGGCAAAGAGGAGCTGCAGGGAAACTGAAGCAGCAGTCATTTGGCAGCAGGTAGCTGGAGAAAAGCCCAAGGAACCCTGGACAGATCCATGTGTGGAATAGCTTGGATGTTGCAGCTCAGTACAGGTCAGTGTGGGACTTATGAGGGAGCAGCAGCTGGCAGGGGCGGCTCTAGGAATTTTGCCACCCCAAGCATGGCAGGCAGGCTGCCTTCCGCGGCTTGCCTGCGGACCCTCCACAGGCACGCCTGCGGGAGGTCTGCCGAAGCTGCAGGACCAGCGGACTCTCCGCAGGCAAGCCGCCAAAGGCAGCCTGCCTGCTGCCCTTGTGGCGCTAGCAGAGCGCCCCCCGCGGCTTGCCGCCCCAAGCACGCGCTTGGCATGCTGGGGCCTGGAGCCGCCCCTGGTAGCTGGGCAACCAGCCAGTGCAGACAGGCTCCAATGGGAGACACTAACTGAGCCTGGCCTAGAAACCTGCAAGTGCCTATTTGCTTGAATAGACCAGACTGGAGAGGACACACTGCACCTGAAGAGCCTCAACTCTTGTTTGGGCTGCACTGGTGGTTGTTCACTTTGAATTGCTAAGGCTGCTGTACCTAGGCTATTTGCAACCTTCCTCTTTCCTGCCAGCCCTAGTAAAGTAACCTTTCCCTTAGGCGTGTGGTTGAATGGTTATTGGGAGTCACCAGGGCTAGTCCCTACGAAGGCCTAGCTGCTGAAGTACCTACAATGGTTGCCTCAATGTTGTGGTCCATCTGGCACCTTACTGGCTTGGGGCATGTTTCTAGGGAGCAAAGGGAGCGGAATGGAGGCTGAGATAGTAATAACTGGCACATGCATGGCTGCCACAGCTATATAGTCATTGGCATCTGGGATAGACTGAATTGGTTTGCTTATGCCTCTAGTATCCCTCCTGAAGTGTTGCTCTTGCTAGATCTCACAAGCTAAGTAGAGTTAGGGTTGGTTACTTGAATGGGAGACCTGCCAAGGAATCCTGGGAACATAAGAATGGCCATACTGGGTCAGACCAAGGTCCATCTAGCTCAGTATCCTGTCTTCCGACAGTAGCTGATGCCAGGTGCTTCAGAGGGAATGAACAGTACAGGTAACCATCAAGTGACATTCCCAGCATCTGGCACACAAGGCTAGGGACACTCCAGAGCATGGTTTTGCATCACTGCCCCTGAATGGCTATTAGCTAGAATGGATCTATCCTCCATGAACTTATCTAGTTCTTTTTTGAACCCTGTTATAGGGAGCTGTGGGAAGTGGTGTGTTGGTTGTTAAATAGGTGTCAATGAGCCACTACCAATCTGATATACCAGCAAATTGTTAGGGGCTGGAGGTACCATCTTTCAGATATGAAATGAAAGTGAGACTGTAATTACTTGGGATCATCAAAGATCAATTTTCACCTTTCTTGTCAAATTGAAGGCAGGTCAATTCCATTCTCTTCCTTCCTAATATTTCACCAGCAGAAACATGACTCTTTAATCTCCATCCTAAAACACCCTCATCTCACTGTATAGTGTGGGTACAAATTGGATGAGGCAGCTGCATTTCAGTGGTAGACGTGAGCCTTATATACACACAGCCAGATTCCCCGCTGGTGTGAGCTGGCATAGCCTGAGCCTGAGGCCCACAGCTTTTAAAATCCTTTGGGAGCCTGCAGAACAAAATGTTTCCTTTTCATGTCTTTTATTCAAATTCTCCTCTTCCAAAATGCCTACAAACCCCAATCCCCAGTCTCCCCCCCAGATGGGCTAGCTAATCCAGTGAATTATTTATGTCACTAATTAAAATATGGACAAACTGAAACCCACCTACCAAAACCAGGAACTCTTGCTCAGTCCACTGCTTAGCCCTGCTGCTTTTGGCCATGTTTCTAAAACTCTGTCCCCTTGTTTGTAAAATTCTCAGGGCAGGGACCTTGTTCTCATATCTGTCTGTAAAGTACCAGGCACACCGTTCCTGATTATTTTCATTTCATGTTAGATATAAAAAGGAGTAAGTTGTTGCTGTTCATTTCTTTTCAGTACAGATTCAATGTCGCCTGATCCCATTCAGTACTATAGACTCAGGAGCACAGAATGTTTCTGTCCCTGTGTCACAGGGTCTGCTCAGGTTTCCACCCTCTCCTGCCTGTGCTGGCTGGTTAAATAGAGTCCCCATGCCTTCTTCAGTGCCACAGTATAGTCCCCTTTCTTCCCCCAAAAGTTCTCCCCAGTCAGACCCTTCCCAAGGTCTCCTGGCCTGTGAGGCTCCTTTGCTTTCATGAGGCAATAGAGATACAACCCTCCTATCCCTTCCCAGGCTAGCCTCTTTACTGAGCTTTCCCCAGGGCTTTTATAGCCCTGCCTGTCCTCAGCCCAGCTGTCGCTACTTAACTCAACTCATTGCAGTGAGCCAGCCCTTGTTAGGGCCTGCAGCTGGGCTCTCTGCTGACTGCCTGGGCCCCCCCCTGGCCTCCCTACCAGAAAGTAGGGCTTAGCCAGCATTTTAGCAGGGCATTCCAGGGGTTTACCCCTGCCCTGCTGCACCCGGTTATTGCAATTCAGAGTGTAGCAATGTGTGTAATACAGGAAATGTGACTGATGCAGTGGATTGAGCACAGCACAGGACTGGAACGCAGGAAACAGGGCCGGCTCCAGGCACCAGCTTATCAAGCAGGTGCTTGGGGCGGAAACTGGAGCGGGGCGGCACTTTCAGATATTCGGTGGCAATTCGGTGGAGGGTCCCTCACTCCCGCTCGGAGCGAAGGATCTCCCGCTGAATTGCTGCAGATTGCGATCGTGGCTTTTTTTTTTTGGCTGCTTGGGGCGGCAAAACCCCTGGAGCCAGCCTTGACAGGAAATCCAGTATTCTGTAACCGACTTCTCTGGAGGCCTTAAGCATATCACATAATCTCTCTTCTGTTTCTCCCCTCTGTAAAATAGGGATTATATCATTTCTTCACCTCATGGGGGAGTGAATATTTGTAAAATGCTGTGAAAAGGAAGCCTGCTACAGATGATAACGACATGATACAGGCCACGGCCCAGTGGTGTGGCCCTGACGGGCAGCCTTGTGTACCTCATGGCTGCGGCTGACCTTGGTGGAGTGAATAATTGTGCAATTTTCTGCTGCAGCAGATGTCGGACCCACTGGGGACTTGCCCAGCATTTTCTTGCAATTTTTTTTTTAAAATGAAAGCATTGTTTTGTTATCTTTAGGAAATTAGACGTTTGAAGTCATTTTCCTTTGATCGGTGCCGTCTGTTTCATTTAGCACTAGGCCGCCAGTTTGAAGCGAACAGGCACATTTCCTGTGTTTGAAGGAGAGCCGAGGCTCCTCTGCTCCCTGTCACTGTTGCCTCTTGGAGATTTGGTCTCCTTGCTAGGATTGCTGAAACTAGCAGCAATAGAATTCCAGGTACTTCACTTCCTTTTGTGACTATAAGAGAGACAGCTACCTGGCACTGTAAATAGAACAAGTACCTGCTGGTGCAAAACAGTGCACCTTGGTTCAAGCTGCCATGAGCACATGATGTCTGGTTCTGGTCCCTTCACTGACTTTCATATGTCTTCTGCTGCCTCTTTAATGCCTTCCACCACAAGTACCATGACATTTATGGCAACAACCTCCCTTCCCCCAGCCCCCTGAAAGCTGCTTCTCCCTGTAGAGCTTTCTGTAAACCCAAAAGGGAGAAGAGCTGGACACTCCATGAAGTCTATTAGGGAGTTGTTCTCTGCTGTCAATGTGATTAACATGAGAGGAATTCAGATAACAAGTATCAGAGGGGTAGCCGAGTTAGTCTGGATCTGTAAAAAATGACAAAGAGTCCTGTGGCACTGTTGCCGGCACAAAGGCCTGAGGCGACAGCAACAGTGGTTCGTTGCCCGGTGTGCCTCGCTCCAATAGACACACCAAGGTGGAGAAGCAAACAAAGGTTTATTTGAGATCTCAAAGCACGGTACTTGGAGACAGACAAGTCTCAAATCAAGCACACTCCATACAAGCAGCTCTCTCTCTTTATACATGATTTCAGCTAAGCATCTCTATTACCCCCACTGCCCAGCCCCCCTTCCCCCCCTCTTCTTCCCTCCCTTCTAGTTCCCATATAGCAGATACATTATAAAGTAGCAATTATACTAAGCAAGTTAAATCATACTTGGCAGCAAACAAATTATCTCGTTAGTAACTTTTTCCCGACCGGTTATTTTGTTTAACTCCCTCTGTGCTATCCAGGTGCAAGCAGGAATTGCCTTCTGGTATCAGTGCTGCACTGATAACACATTCCATTCTCGGTTACTGACTTGTAAGGTCGATCCGAGTTTAAACATGGGCGCACTGTGGGCAAGCGTAAGGCAACTTTGGTTTATTTAGGCCTAATACAGGGAGGCTTTATTGGCACTGTTGTTTTTCACCCTTCTGTTACTACTGGGCCATGCCTGATGCCAACAACAGCACCTTATAGACTAACAGAAGTATTGGAGCATAAGCTTTCGTGGGTGAATACCCACTTCATCAGACATTCAGATAACAGTAATGAGTGGTAATGCAAAACTATAAGCTAGCTAAATAGTTCAAAAGAAAAACAAACAAGCTTTCAATCGGAGACCTGCATTGCATAATTCTAGGACCCTCAGTGATACCGGTAATTAGGTAGGTAAAGCTAATGGTAAGGGTAATCAAATCTCATGTCCCCGGGCATAAATGGTAAGGTGTCAGTCAGCATTCCTTTCCTTCTCACCACATCCATACACCAGATGTATTTAGCTAGGTGCATGATTAGAACATTTTACCTTCCAGCGACACAATAGGTATTTGCCCCTGCTGAAGGCAGAAAGCTATTCTAGATGGGCCTTTGGAGCTTTGGTTCACTGAGGGTCCAAAGAAAGAAGAGAACCAGAAGGAAGTACAGGCAGTTAGATGTATCCAATTGTTACGTTCAATGTGGAAACTGCAGAAAATATTTCTGAAGAGCCAGCTGGTGAAATGGAACACAAAATGGTATATGACATCTGTGGATGGCTGCTCAGCCCAACCTGCAAGACAACTGAGTGTGCCCAAGAAGAGATCACTGACAATCCAGGAAAACAGACAATCCTTGTTGGAGCTTCTATACTAAAAAGAATAAAAGAATGTTCTGCAAGGGACAGATGGAAAACAGGATAGCTAGCTGTCTTCCCGGAGACAAGACACAAGATGTCACTCAAAGACTAGATAAGCTTATGAAGCTGGTGAGCAGAGATTCACTGATGATGGTGCCTATCAGCACGAATGATACTGCTTGACATGATACCTCACAGATAATAGAGAACTTTGAGAAACTCAGAAGGTTTTTGAAGGGGAAACTCAGAAGGTTTCTGAAGGAGAAGGAAGTCCCAGAGATCTTACAGGAAATAACTCCTGTCCTGCAAGCAAGGGAAGATAGAAGGCAGAAGCTTCTGGAAGTGAACTACAGGCTAGGTAAGTAGTGTAAGTTAGAAGGTTTTAGTTTTGTACAACATTGGTCCACTTTCTATAAGGAGAAAGGACTGTATAGTTTGAATGACCTCCACTTCAGTAGGAGGGGACCAATTCTTCTTGAGGCAGTATGGCTAGGAGTAGTGAGGAGGGCATTACATGAATAAAAGAATTGGGTAAAAAGAAGGAAGAAATAAGCCCTCATTTAGCACACAATCGAGACCCTGAGAATAAAATTAATCAAGGAACCAAAGAACATGAAGAGAAGAAATTCTTGAAATCCCTGTACACCAATGCTAGGAACTTTGGTAATAAACAAGAGAAATTGGAATTGCTCATTTATAAGCATAAATTTGATTTAGTTGGTATTACTGAAACCTGGTGGGATGATTCACGTGATTGGAATGTTAAAATCAATGGTTATAACTTAGGAAGGATCAAGTGTTCAAAAGGGAAGGGGGAGTAGCACCCTGTCAAAAATGACATTATCTGTTTTCAAGTTCTTCCACCCTCCTGGGCTCCACTGGAGTGTTCTTAGTGGCCCTCCATCAGGGCCTCCTGCCCAGGAGCCTAATCTGCTCCTGTAGCTGGGCTTGCATGTCCCTTCCTCAGGGGCTGGTAGAGGAACCCAGGCCTACCCTCTAGCCTGGATTCCAGCCCAGAGCCCCTGTATCAACCAGCTACATCTGCTCCTTAAGCTGCATTACTGTTTCCCTGGGCTGCATCCTACCTAGGCAGGCCACTCCTCCAGTATTAAACCAGACAATCCTGCTTTTCTAGGGTTAGGCCCCTATCCAGTACTCACACAAAACCAGATGTGGTTTTAGAATCATAGAATCTTTTGTAAGGTACCAGACAGGGGATGCAATTTTGAAGAGCGCGCCGCCCTTCCCCCACCAGTGTGACCCCACATGCAAGGCCACGCCAGCAGGGGCAGGCTCATGCCATTCCCAGGAGTACTGGAACATCTGGTATTCCAGGAATGCATGAGTGGCTGCCCTATTCCTATCTCTGAGACCCCTTGTGCTGCTTCCCTGCAGTCTGTGCTTAACACAGCCTCTCCTCTGGTTCCTAGGCCTCTGGCATCTTCCTTCACTGCTGAACTAATAAGTCTGCCACCCCTCTCAGCAGGGCCGGCTTTAGGAAGTGCGGGGCCCAATTCGAACATTTTCGGCGGGGCCCCGGCAGAGATGACTAAAAAAAAAAACCATGTAAAAAAAAGCCTTTCATTTCTTAGCAACCAGTTCCCTGTAAAAAGTTCTGCTTTAAGGGATGTGCCACAGTATGTATTTTTTGTACCAATAGGGTTACCATATGTCCGTATTTTTAAAAATTCCTCCCGGATGGCGATTTAAGAACCAAAAAGCTGGACATGTCTGGGAAAATACGGATGTACGTTAACCCTACCTAAAGTTCTTTTTTTAAAAGATGGGCCTGAACTAGAAATGAGCTCCGTTTCACATGTGTGGGTCCCCGCCACTCCCTGGAGGTGTGCTAGGGTGACCAGATGTCCCGATTTTATACGGACAGTCCCGATTTGGGGGTCTTTTTCTTATATAGGATCCTACTACCCCTCACCCCTGTTCCAATTTTTCACACTTGCTGTCTGGTCACCCTAGGGTGTGCACATGTGTGGGTCCCAGCTGTTCTCTGCCCCTCTCATTGAAGCAGGTGTGCAGGGTTACTGCCCTGGGAACTGCAGGGCACCAGTGGACATGGGGCTGGCTGGAGGCAGGGCAGGGGCTGGCTGGAGATAGGGTCTGGCTGCAAGCAGGGCAAGGGGTGTGGGGCTGGCTGGAGACAGGGGGATGTGGGGTGGGCTGGCTGGCTTCAGGCAGGGCCGCAGGAGGGTGCGGCAAGGGTTGGCAGGCCTGGAGACAGAGGAGTGCGGGACTGGCTGGCTTCAGGCAGGGGCGTGTGGCAAGGGTTGTCTGGAGCCAGGGCAGGGGGTGCGGGGCTGGTGCAGGCAGGGGCTGGCTGCAGGCAGGGGCTGGGTGCAGGCAGGGGGTGTGGGTACAGGGGGTACAGCCCACCCTGTACGGTAAGTGCCTCCTCCTCCTCCCTCCCCCACCGGGGTAGTAGCAGCAGCAGCCCGGGGCTCGGGGGCTATTTAAAGGGCCCAGGGTTCCCCTGCTTCCACCGCCCCAGCCCTTTAAATAGCCATGGGAGCCCTGGGGAAGCGGCAGGGCTCGGGGGGCTATTTAAAGGACTGGGGCAGCAGAGGCAGCTGGAGCCCTCTGCTACCCCAGGACTCTGGGGGTTATTAAAGGGCCTGGGGCTCCCCTGCTTCTACCACCCGGCCCTTTAAATAGCCACGGGAGCCCTGGGGAAGTGGCGGGGTTCCAGGGGCTATTTAAAGGGCCGGGGCAGTAGAAGCAAGGGGAGCCCCAGACTTTTTAAATAGCCCCCAGGGCTCCAGCAGTGGGGCTCTGGTGGCAATTTAAAGGGCCTGAGGCTCCAGTCCCTGCTGGGAGCCCCAGGCCCTTTAAATTGCCCCCTGGGGAAGCTGGGCCACCCCGGTACAGCGCACTGGCAGGGCTTGGGTGCGGGGCCCTCTTAGGCGCGGGGCCCGATTCGGGGGAATTGGTTGAATTGGCCTAAAGCCGGCCCTGCATCAGGCTCCACTAGAGTGCTTTGACTGACCCTACCGCAGGGTACCCCCAGGAGCCTAACCTGCTTTTGCAGAGTTCTTTTCCGGTTACTTCTTGTTTTAGCAGATTTTCCCTCAATGCCTCCTGTCACCAGAGACCCTGCCAGCTTCCCCTAGGGATCTCCCTGCTTCTTGTAGGCCCTAGCTCAGGGCTCCCCCTACAGGAGCTTATGTTGCTTCCTGTGGGTCCTCCTACCTGATTTCATGTCTGTTTAAACCCTATCTCAGGGCTTCCACTCACAGGAGCCTGACCAGCTGCCCAGGGGGTTCTCCTACATGCACAAGAACAGTAGCTTCTCTGCAGTCTCTCCCCCTATGCTGAATTCCCTGCTCTATTTAAGAAGTCCTTCCTGATTGCTGCAGCTGGGGTCACTAATTACCATTAAAAAGAACGAGGAGTACTTGTGGCACCTTAGAGACTAACAAATGTATAAGTTGCCATTTCACCATCAACTAGGGACTAGTTGGTAGGTCACAGGCAAGACTGAGCCTGGCTTGCCTGAGCTAGCCAGCCTGTGACAGTGAGTTTTACGATACCTTTACATGCTCTTCCTGGCCAGATCACAAGACCTGCTCATGGAATTGTGCAAAAATTGTGAAAAATCACCAGAAATTGAAAGGTCACTGCTGAAGGTGGACAAGCCCCCCAATTAACCTGCTTTAAAAATGCTAGATACTATATATACACATACATTCCATCAATCATTTAAATAACCTTATCCTGAAGAATCTGTCGGCTCCTCAAAACAAGGGCTACAACACAAATACAATTTTAACTTCTCTGCCAGGCAACCTGCTGATCACAAATGGAAGGCTGGGATGTTTTGTATCACAGGTGCCGGTATGGACACAATATCACAGTCGGCTGTATCAGTCTTCCTCTCCCAGACCTAATCGTTCACCCTCAAACCCCTACTCCTCTCCAGGATTAGTTTGATTTAAAGCAGAACCTTACTTGGTTCACTCTTGCTTCTCACAAGATGGCCTATTTCCACAGAACACACAGGATCTTTCAGGTTCATTTGTGGTAGCATTGTTTCATTATCCTTTCTGATAATATCTACTGTAAACAATTAGCTTGTCTTCCCAGGTGGGCTCCCTGTTGTCTCCTTATGTAGTCTCAGTACTCACTGGACACACATGCAGCCAGCTGTGATCTTGGTTACACTGGTGTAAATTTGAGTACTGCCAACTTCCATGATTTAATGATCTATGTTCTTCTTGGTACAAATACCTTTAGACCTCAATTGAGACTCCTGCAGTGACAGAAGGAACATAGAACCTGCACTATATGTGGAACTGAGGTTCTCAAGTCGGAGGTCAGGTATTGTCACTTACTTTATGTACAGCCCCGAGCACACTATTGGTGCTCAATTAATAATGAAATAGCTCCAGTGGCTCACTTGGCAATGGGGCAAGGAGAATAAATGCCTTGGGGCTTGGCAGTCACTTTATCTTCTGTCTCAGTTGCCAGCATTGCTTCTGTTGGCAGGGCTCCCAAATAGGAACACACGCGTACAGTTTTACAAGGGAAAAAAACATTTTCTGCAACTGTCTGTTCTCATTATAGTCCTTAAAGTTGTCACGGGAACAGATTAAGGCTGTGTCATTTTCTGTTCTCATTACCGTCTTTGTCAAGATAATGAGTTGTCAGAAAATCTTGAGGCCTGATCTCTTCAGAATAGGTGCTCCTCTCAGCCTAAGACCTGGGACAGTTGTAATGAGAACAGAAAATGATACAGAATGAGCACATAACCAGGAGTGGTATCTCACTGGCACTTTCTATGTATTTAGGTTTTTTGATCCTGCTGGAATTTGGAGACATGCCGAACTATCCAAATGTAGCCTGATCTATAGATTATTTAGTATAATGATTACTTAAGAATTCTCAGTTATCACTTTGAGAGTTGACAAGTTCTTGTCCCAAGATCAGACCCAGTATTATTACAATTACTATATAGTTGCGGACCCCAATGTGCACAGTTGCAACACTCACACTATAGGAACTCTTCTATATTTACAAAAAAGTTTATTAGTACATTTAGCACAGTCACAAACACTCCGACTTAGTAAGGTAGATAGAGGCACTCCAGAATATACATCTGAACATCCATATCCTCACACCATCCCTTGCAAAACAACCTGAAATATTAGCCATCATCTTTTTCATCACCATCACCTTCCCCCTCATCACCAGTGACCATCATTCTGGCACCTCCCAAGGGCTACATCTCTCTTTTATAATATGTTACACAGATGCCACTCTATCTAATGCACATTCAGTAGGGGTTTCTCCCCTCGTTCTTATTTGTATTTCCTCACCCTACTAATGTTGAGGTACACCTTCTATAGGTTAGTATATTAATTATTTCAATTTCTCAAATACGTCAATTCATTGCCATGGCACTCTTGTGGTTTAGATGTTCTTTCCAAAACTCTCCAAAAGCTGGTGTTAGCTCATGTTTTCTGTGGGTTGCTGGTGTCATTATGGACAAATTTCCCTTCCCTTCCACACTCTATTTCCTGTTCCCCAAAACTTAGGGGTGACCGTTGGGCCGTTTATCTGTGCCAAGGTTCATAGGCCCCAAGCCTCATGCTAACTGCTGAAGCAAACCTCTTACAGGGTACAGGCTGTAGGTTCCTTGCATTACTGCTGAATAAAATAAAGGCAGAATATAAGGAAGGCAAGGCAGTGAATATAATAAAGGCAAGCTAGCCCTATGGGCTACACAAGAAACAAAATGATATCCCATCCGTTCCATAACCAAAAAATATTCATTAGGACAAAAAAAATTGAAGATCATAAAACAAGCAAGTAAAGAGATTGCAATGCTCTGTGGCAACTGATTCTGAGAGTGTCCTTTCATTCACTTACCACAGTTTATGTGTAAGTCCATATTCATATGGCAGAGATACCAAGGCATTTCACAAAGGCCAACCATCAGACAGTAAGAAGTTTTTGTCACTAGAATCATAGAATCATAGAATTCAAGATCAGAAGGGACCATTATGATCATCTAGTCTGACCTCCTGCAAGATGCAGGCCACATAAGCCGATCCACCCACTCCTGAACTAATTCTTTCCCTTGACTCTGCTGTTGAATGCTCCAAATCATGATTTAAAGACTTCAAGTAGCAGATAATCCTGCCCCATGCTTCGGAGGAAGGCGAAAAACCTCCAGGGCCACTGCCAATCTACCCTGGAGGAAAATTCCTTCCCGACCCCAAATATGGCGATCAGCTGAACCCCGAGCATGCGGGCAAGACTCTCCAGCCAGACCCTCTGGAAAAGGCTAACAATATCCCAACATTGACCCTTTGTACTAATTACCAGTGTGGCACGTTATTGACCTATTGACTAAACCTGTTATCCTATCATACTATCCCCTCTATAAACTTATCCAGCTTAATCTTAAAGTCATGGAGGTCCTTCGCCCTCACTGTTTCCCATGGTAAGCTGTTCCAGAATTGCACTCCTCTGATGGTTAGAAACCTTCGTCTAATTTCAAGCCTAAATTTCCTGACTGACAATTTATATCCGTTTGTCCTCGTGTCCACATTAGCACTGAGCTGAAATAATTCCTCTCCCTCCCTGGTATTTATCCCTCTGATATATTTAAAGAGTGCAATCATATCTCCTCTTATCCTTCTTTTGGTTAAGGAAAACAAACCGAGCTCCTCAAGTCTCCTTTCATACAACAGGCCTTCCATTCCTCGGATCATTCTAGTGGCCCTTCTTTGTACCCGTTCCAGTTTGAATTCATCCTTCTAAAACATGGGAGACCAAAACTGCACACAATACTCCAAATGAGGTCTCACCAACGCCTTATATAACGGAACTAGCACCTCCTTATCTCTACTAGAAATACCTCGCCTAATGCATCCCAAGACCGCATTAGCTTTTTTAACAGCCACATCACATTGCCTACTCATAGTCATCCTACGATCAACCAGGACTCCTAGGTCCTTCTCCTCCTCCGTTACTTCCAACTGGTGCGTCCCCAGCTTATAACTAAAATTCTTGTTAGTCATCCCTAAATGGGCCCTGCCTAAATGCATAACCTTACACTTCTCATTATTGAATTTCATCCTGTTACTAATGCTCCAGTTTACAAGGTCATCCAAATCTCCCTGGAGGATATCCCGATCCTTTTCCGAATTGGCAATACCTCCCAATTTGGTGTCATCCGCAAACTTTATCAGCCCACTCCTACTTTTGGTTCCGAGGTCAGCGATAAATAGATTACCGGGTAAATAAAATCGGACCCAAAACCGAACTTTGAGGAACTCCACTGGTAACCCCCCTCCAACCCGACAGATCACCCTTCAATACGACCCTCTGCAGTCTCCCCTTTAACCAGCTCCTTATCCACCTCTGGATTTTCATTTCGATCCCCATCTTTTCCAATTTAACCAGTAATTCCTCATGCGGTACCGTATCAAACGCCTTACTGAAATCAAGATATATTAGATCCACCGCATTTCCCTTGTCTAAAAAATCTGTTACTTTCTCAAAGAAGGAGATCAGGTTGGTTTGGCACGATCTACCTTTCGTAAAACCATGCTGTAATTTGTCCCAGTTGCCATCGGCCTCAAGGTCCGTAACCACTCTCTCCTTTAAAATTTTTTCCATGACTTTGCATACTACAGATGTTAAACTAACAGGCCTGTAGTTACCCGGGTCACTTTTTTTCCCCTTCTTGAATATAGGAACTATATTAGCTAATCTCCAGTCAAACAGTACAACCCCCGAGTTTAGAGATTTATTAAAAATCATCGCTAACGGGCTTGCAATTTCACTCGCCAATTCCCTTAATATTCTAGGATGAAGATTATCCGGGCCCCCCGATTTACTTCCGTTAAGCCGTTCAAGTTTGGCTTCTACCTCAGATACCGTAATGTCTACCCCCATATCTTCATTCCCATCAGTCCCTCTACCACTATTCCTTAGCCCTTCATTAGCCTCATTAAAGACCGAGGCAAAATATTCGTTTAGATATTGTGCCATGCCAAGATTATCCCTAATCTCCACTCCGTTTAAAGTTTTAAGCGGTCCCACTTCTTCCTTCTTGGTTTTCTTCCTATTTATATGGCTAAAAAACCTTTTGCTATTGGTTTTAATCCCCTTTGCTAGGTCCATCTCCACCCGGCTCTTTGCCTTCCTCACTGCTTCCCTACACCCTCTGACCTCAATAAGGTAGGTTTCTTTGCTGATCCCTCCCATTTTCCAGTCCTTGTACGCTTTCTGTTTTTTCTTAATCACCCCTCTGAGGCGCTTGCTCATCCAGCTCGGTCTAAAACTGCTACCTACGAACTGTTTTCCCTAAGCTGGATTGGAATTGGTGACCTTGGGGTGGAAGGCTCCCCTGCCCTATAACCCATCCTCTTCGCCTTTCAGTCCATCTCTATTTTGAAAAAAAGAGATTATATTTATATCATGGTCCTTCTTTTGGAATAAGAGCCATGATTTCACCTTGCATTCATAGCAAGAGTAGTATATTATATGTGCTATCTTACAGCCTTGTTGTTGTCCTGTATCTAGATTTTATTGCAAGGACAGATTTTTGGCCTACCGCTTATCCTCCAACCTAGAGATGGAGGTATGAGGTGTGACAAGTCCAGAAGAGACTTCTGTCTTCCTCTAAACATCTTCTCGCTTCACTGAGAGGTAATCAATAAAGATGCATGTGAAAAAAAGATGGGCACAATGCAGAAAAGTGGGGTGACTCTTTATACGAAGGTTACATTTATAAGTAGCTTATAAAGAGTTAAGGAATGATTAGCAGCTGGTGTAAGCATGAAATAGACATGAGAAGTATCTGTCATTGATGGGTCTAATGTCTAAGCTATCATAATAAGAAACTTATTGAACTGTTGGAGTCTATAGCAACTGATTATTTATTAAAACATCTATTAATCATTGATTAGTCCTTTATAAACTATTTATAAATGTACCTATAATATAAAGCATAACTAGTTGGGATACAGATTTCTAAAATCCCCATGTTCAGGGATATTCATATCTGGGGCTTTAGTTTGGGGCATTTGCAAAAGTTGGCTCCTGACCTGAATTTGGATTTTGAATATCCTCAAAGTTGGGGATGGCTTGGCTTCTGGGTTTTGGTTCAAGCTCACTATAGCAGGAGTGCTGTGCAGGGCCGCCCAGAGGATTCCGGGGGCCTGGGGTCTTCGGCGGCGGGGGGCCCTTCCGTTCCGGCACCCGCTGCCAAAGTGCCCCGAAGACCCGCGGCAGGAGCCCCCCGCCGCCGAATTACCGCCGAAGTGGGACCCGCCGCCGAAGCGCAGCCCGGTCTTCGGCGGTAATTCGGCGGCGGGGGGGTCCCCGCCGCGGGCCTTCGGGGCACTTCGGCGGTGGGTCCCGGAACAGAAGGGGCCCCCCGCCGCCAAAGACCGGGCTGCGCTGCGGCGGCGGCGGCGGCGGCGGGTCCCGCTTCCCGCCCCGGCCCCAGCCCCAGCCCCAGCCCCAGCCTCTTACCCGAGCGCATCTCCGGCGAGGCCTGAGCTCCGTCCCGCTCAGAGCCGTGTGGTGAGGGGGCGGGGCTGTGAGCTCCACGCCAAGCGGAGGCAGCTGCCCTGCCCCCTCCCCACGCCGCTCTGAGTGGGGCGGGGCTCAGGCCCCGTTGGAGCTCCCAGCCCCGCCCCCTCACCACGCGGCTCTGAGCGGGGCGGGGCTCAGGGGCTCGGCCGGAGACTCGGCGCTTGATGCGCTGAGGCTCCAGGAGAGGGGCGGAGGCGGGAGCCTCCACTCTTCTCTTGGGGGCCCCTGCGGAGCCCGGGGCAAATTGCCCCCTTTGCCCCCCCCTCTGGGCGGCCCTGGTGCTGTGTCAGTGAGAAAATCCAGTATATTTTCTCAGTCAGCTTCCCAACAAAAAGGATATGGAGCCTTTCACCTCTTGGTCATCAGTTGAACTCCAGCCCTGGTCAGTAGTGACTTTGTGACAGCTTTTCAGTGGCCTTTTTAACATGGACAAAAAGCTTCAACGGTTTTGTCCTCACTGTGCATGATCTGTCCCCTCACAGCTCCTACTGGTGACTGGACTGTGCATGTCCATCACCACAGAGTGATGGAGTGTACTCCCACCCAGGGCTACAGACATGAAGGGGGAGGGATAGCTTGGTGGTTTGAGCATTAGCCTCCTAAACCCAGGGTTATGAGTTCAATCCTTGAGGGGGCTACTTAGGGATCTGGGGCAAAAGTCAATACTTGGTCCTGCTAGTAAAGACAGGGGGCTGGACTCAATGACCTTTTGAAGTCCCTTCCAGTTCTAGGAGATAGGTATAACTCCAATTATTATTATTTTTTCCCTTGTAATTGCTGCTACAAATGAGGTAGAGGTCCTATTGATAACAGCCTCCTTCACTACACAACTCTGATCCACCTGTAGAACAGGGCCATACTGTGCACTGAAGGAGGCAGGAGTCCTATGGAAAAAGATGTGAACATGTAACTAAAGACTGTCATAATGCATACACACACTAATCATAGAATCGCAGGACTGGAAGGGATTTTGAGAGGTCATCTAGTCCAGTCCCCTGCACTCATGGCAGGACTACATATTATCTAGACCACCGGGACAGGTGTTTATCTAATCTGCTCTTAAAAATCTCC
The DNA here is from genome assembly GCF_020497125.1 of Mauremys mutica. Taxonomy (NCBI): domain Eukaryota; kingdom Metazoa; phylum Chordata; order Testudines; family Geoemydidae; genus Mauremys; species Mauremys mutica. Next base: position 152,898,548 of record NC_059074.1, on the reverse strand, counting down.
AATGAAGGAGATTCCACAACCTCCGTAGGCAATTTATTCCAGTGCTTAACTACCCTGACAATTACGAAGTTTTTCCTAATGTCCAACCTAAACCTCCCTTGCTGCAATTTAAGCCCCTTGCTTCTTGTCCTATCCTCAGAGGTTAAGGAGAACATTTTTTCTCCCTCCTCCTTGTAACAACCTTTTATGTACTTGAAAACTGTTATGCCCCTCTCAGTCTTCTGTTCTCCAGACTAAACAAACCCAGTTTTTTCAATGTTCCCTCATAGGTCATGTCTTCTAGACCTTTAATCATTTTTGTTACTCTTAAGAACACAAGAACAGCCATACTGGGTCAGACCAAAGGTCCATCTAGCCCAGTATCCTGTCTTCCAACAGTGGCCAATGCCAGGTGCCCGAGAGGGAATGAACAGAACAGGTATTCATCCTGTTGCCCATTCCCAGCTTCTGGCAAACAGAGGCTAGGGACACCATCCCTGCCCATCCTGGCTAATAGCCATCAATGGACCTATCTTCCATGAATTTATCTAGTACTTTTTTTTTAATCCTGTTATAGTCTTGGCCTTCGCAACATCCTCTGGCAAAGAGTTCCACAGGTTGACTGTGCATTGTATGAAGACATACTTCCTTTTGTTTGTTTTAAACCTGATGACTATTAATTTCAAATGGTGACCCCTAATTCTTGTGTTATGAGAAGGAATAAATAACACTTCCTTATTTAGTTTCTCCACACCAGTCATGATTTTATAGACCTTTATCATATCACCCCTTAGTCATCTCTTTTCCAAGCTGAAAAATCCCAAACTTATAAATCTCTCCTCATATGGAAGCTGTTCTATACCCCTAATTATTTTTGTTGCCCTTTTTCCAATTCCAATATATCTTTTTTAAGATGGGGTGACCACATCTGCACGCAGTATTCAAGATGTGGGCATACCAGGGATTTATATAGCAGCAGTATGATATTTTCCATCTTATTATCTATCCCTTTCTTAATGATTCCCAACATTCTGTTAGCTTTTTTGACTGCCGCTGCACATTGAGTGGATTTTTTTCAGAAAACTATCCACAGTGACTCCAAGATCTCTCTCTTAAGTAGTAACAGCTAATTTAGATCCCATCATTTTATATGTATAGTTGGGATTATATTTTCCAATGTGCATTACTTTGCATTTATCAACATTGAATTTTATCTGCCATTTTGTTGCCCAGTCACCCAGTTTTGTGAGAACCCTTTGTAGCTCTTCGCAGCCTCTTTGGACTTAAACATCTTGAGTTGTTTTGCATCATCTGTAAATTTTGCCACCTCACTGTTTACCCCATTTTCCAGATCATTTATGAATATGTTTAATAGTACTGGTCCCAGTACAGACCACTGGGGAACACCACTATTTTTTTTCTATCTTTTAACCAGTTACAAATCCATGAGATCACCTTCCATCTTATCCCATGACAGTTTACTTTGCTTAAGAGACTTTGGTGAGGGACCTTGTCAAAGGCTTTCTGAAAATCTAAGTACAATATATCCACTGGATCCCTTGTCCACATGCTTGTTGACCACCCTCAAAGAATTCTAGTAGACTGGTGAGGCATGATTTCCCTTTACAAAAGCCATGTTGACTCTTCCCCAACAAATTACGTTCATCTTTGTCAGGGGTTCTCAAACTGGGGGTTGGGACCCCTCAGGAGGTTGTGAGGTTATTACCTGGGAGATCGCGAGCTGTCACCCTCCACCCCAACCCCCACTTTGCCTCCAGCATTTATAATGGTGTTAAATATATAAAAAAGTGTTTTTAATGTATTAGGGGCTCTCACTCAGAGGCTTGCTATGTGAAATGGATCACCAATACAAAAGTTTGAGAACCACTGATCTATGTATCTGACAATTCTGTTCTTTACTATAGTTTCAACCAGCTTGCCTGGTACTGAAGTCAGGCTTACTGGCCTGTAATTGCCGGGATCACCTCTGGAGCCCTTTTTGAAATTTGGTGTCACGTTAGCTATCCTCCAGTCATCTGGTACAGAAGCTGATTTAAATGGTAGGTTACAAACCACAGTTAGTAGTTCTTCTCTGGACTTTCTCCAATTTGTCCATATCTTTCCTGAAATGTGAGGCCCAGAACTGGACACAATACTCCAGTTGAGGCTGTATCAGTGCAGAGTAGAGCAGAAGAATTACTTCTTATGTCTTGCTTACAATACTCCTGCTAATACATCCCGGAATTATGTTTGCTTTTTTTGCAATAGTGTTACATTGTTGACTCATATGTAGCTTGTGATGCACTATAACCCGCAGATCCCTTTCTGCAGTACTCCTTCCTAGGCAGTCATTTCCCATTTTGTATGTGTGCAACTGATTTTTCCTTCCTAAGTGGAGTACTTTGCATTTGTCCTAATTGAATTTCATCCTGTTTACTTCAGACCATTTCTCCAGTTTGTCCAGATCATTTTGAATTTTAATTCGATCCTCCAAAGCACTTGCAACCCCTCCTCCACGAACTTTATAAGTGTACTCTCTATGCCATTATCTAAATCATCAATGAAAATATTGAACAGAACAGGACCCAGAGCTGATCTCTGTGGGACCCCACTTGATATGCCCTTCCAGCGTGACTGTGAACCACTGATAAGTACTCTCTGGGAATGATTTTCCAACCAGTTATGCAACCACCTTATAGTAGCTCCATTTAGGTTGTATTTTCCTAGTTTGTTTATGAGAATGTCATGTGAGACAATATCAAAAACCTTACTAAAGTCATGATATATCACATCTACCACTTCCCCCCATCTTCTTACCCAGTTAAAGAAAGCTATTAGGTTGGTTTGACATGATTTGTTCTTGACAAATCCATGCTGGCTGTTACTTATCACCTCATTATTGTCTCCCCATTTGCAAATTGATTGTTTAATTATTTGTTCCATTATCTTTCTGGGTACTGAAGTTAAGCTGACTGGTGTGTAATTCCCCGGGTTGGCCTTATTTCCCTTTTTATAGATTGGCACTATATTTGCCCTTTTCCAGTCCTCTGCAGTCTCTCCAGTCTTCCATGACTTTTCAAAGATAATCACTAATGGCTCAGCTATCTCCTCACTCAGCTCCTTGAGTATTCTAGGATATATTTCATCAGGCCCTGGTGACTTGAAGACATCTAACTAATACTTATACATAATAGCCATCTGTCAGAACTTGCTACCCCTGCACCAGGGGATGGGTAGGCAAAGGTGAGGGGCTGCAAATTATGACAGGGAAGCAAAAAATAACAGCTAAATATCAATCAGTGCTGTGATGAACAGCAGTTTATGGCACTATTACCCTCCCTTCTTAAGCAGTTCCATTTTTTATAATGTGGCTGGTCCAGCTCAGTTGCCTCCACTGTGTCACTATGACACTAGGAGAGAGACAGGTCTCCTAGATAACCAGGACCCAAACCATTTAGGGCCTTATAGGTCCAGAACACCACCATGAGCTCATGCTGGAAGGCCACAGGCAGCCAGTTCAGCTCACAGATCACCTGTCACATACACTCCCAACATGGAAATCCACTGGATGCCGTTCAGTTACTTAACTATTGCAGTCTGCAGAGTCTCTGATCAGGGCACCTAGGAATTCTAGTTCCTGCTAAATGGAGGCCACCGAGTAATCACCCAACTACGCATTTCAGTAACTGAACCAACAAATCCAAGTTTGCTCAGGTTAAGGAGATCTCTAGTCCTACTGCCCATTCTATGACACTAGACTTGCTAAGACACATTTGTTACCAATTCCAAGGGGAAGGGGAAAAAAAGCCAACGTCAGCCATGCAAATCAAACTGATTTATATTCTGATGCAATCAACTACAATCACAAAATCCACTTAGCTGGGTGAGGACTCCAGCTACTTCGTTCAATTATGCAATTATCATATTCCATTTACTCCCCAAATCAATTCCTGTCTTTAGAATTAGTTAAGATGCTTCAGCAATTATAGCCAATTAGTTTCCATCAGTAAAGTAAATAAATGCTGTGATATGCCAATCATACAAATGCAACAGCAGCTGAAGTAAAAGGAGCTACACAATCTCCTGCTTTGGTGATTATGCAATTTATTATTTGTGTATCACAACGAAATTTGCATTGCCTTCATGAGATCACACACACACACACACACACACGGCCAGATACATTTCTTGTCCATCCATTAACTTCACTGGAGTTATCCCCAGGATGAATTTGGCTCACACAGGTTAGGGTGGGATGGACTCCTCTGTTAATGACTTCATGTCCCTGGTAATAGTCTCTAGATATCTCACAAGTATCCCTGTTACAGATTCCTCGATGGGGAACTATTAATTAACCAGGTATTGCTGCTGCAATGGATTAAAAAGCAAAAAGGATGAAACAGAAAGACCAGAATTTTACTCTTTGGGTAAATTTGTGGTTGGAACGATATTTGGAGTCACAAAATGCCTTCTTTGGATAATGAATGGAAGAGCCATGCTCTCCTGACTCTTGCCCAAATGAATAAAAGCAGCAGCCCTAGAGGACTTCTCCTCCTACCAGACATTGTTGGAAAGGTGATGAATAATGCTCCCAACTTCTGGTTTTGGAACTGGTGATGAATGCGTCACCCTGGTCTTCTAACCATGGAGCAGATGAACCTCCAGTGATAGAGAACATGGATAAGAGTCCAAAATGCATTGGATGTTTGTCCGAAATTTTGGAAGGGTTCCCCACCAGCTTAATTCCCTCAACAATTCCCCTCTCTTAACAGGACTCCCCAGTCTTCCCCCAATCAGGCTCCCATAAGTATGCTTCCTAGTTGGAGGATGAAGGGAAAGTTTTTCTAAATCTTTTGCAGTTGGGATGGTGGGTCTGCTCACCCCCAGAACAGTTGTGGGGTGGTCAGGCAGGCTTGCTCCTTCTTGCCGATTTCAGGTGGCTACCAGCAAGCTCCCTACTTTCCCTGAATGATTGATTCATAGATTTTATGGCCAGAAATGACCATTATGATCATCTAGTCTGACCCTCCTTCATAACACAGGGCAGAGAATTTCAGCCAGTGGTTCCTGCATATAGCTTGACAACTTGTGTTTGAACTAGAGAATCTTTTCCAGAAAGTTATCCAGTCTTGATTTTAAGGCTCCCAGTGATGCAGAAACCACCATCTCTTTTGCTGATCTTTCCAATGACTAATTAACCTCACTTAAAAATGTACCACTTCTTTTCAGATTGAATGTTGCTAACTTCAGCTTCCAGCGTGTGACATTGCACCCCATAATGCTTTATAGAAATACGCTTATGAGTGTAAATATGACATAACAGGAATATGTTTTATGCTAGATATGCCATGTAACAATCTCTGCAAAGATTATGATCTACTGAATATATTTATCCTATTTGTATGCATGTATCATTTTTCTATTTGAAGTTATGAATATTGGCTATGTACTTGTTTGATTTTAAGTAGCCTCAGTGAAGCGTTTGGTCAGCTTCAGAAAAGACTATTCTCAGTAAATACCCAATCAAGAAACACTTAAGCTGATGACAAACTTTGAGAGACGCCAATCCACATCTGAGCTTTCCTGGGAATGTGGTGTTGGTCTGTAAAGAACTGAGTCATGCATGGACCTGTGACTTGCCCACGGGACTCCAAAACTCCATTCTGTAGCTGGAATCTGCATAGGAGAGGAGAAGGGGTTTCCACCCATAAGAGAAAGTCTATTTAAGTCCCTGGAAACCCCTCCATTTTGTCTTCAGCTGGCTCAAGAGATAGCCTCTCCACCCCAATGAGATGCCTGAAAGAAACTGGAACAAAGGACAGTAACTACAGGGGTGTGAGTGATTGCTGGACCCAGACTAGAAGGAGGCTAGTCTGTCAAAAAAGCTTATGAAACATCTCTGAGGGTGAGATTTACCTGAATTTAGTTTCCTACTGTATTAGGCATAGACTTGCATGTTTTATTTTACTTTGTTGGGTAATTTACTTTGTTCTGTCTGTTATTACTTGGAACCACTTAAATCCTACTTTTTGTATTTAATAAAATCACTTTTTACTTATTAATTAACCCAGAGTAAGTATTAATACCTGGGGGGCGGGAACAGCTGTGCATCTCTCTCTATCAGAGTTATAGAGGGCAAACAATTTATGAGTTTACCCTGTATAAGCTTTATACAGGGTAAAACGGATTTATTTGGGGTTTGGACCCCATTGGGAGCTGGGTATCTGAGTGCTGGAGACAGGAGCACTTCTTATGCTGTTTTCAGTTAAGCCTGCAGCTTGTGGGGGACGTGGGTCAGATCCTGGGTCTGTGTTTGCAGCTAGCGTGTCTGGCTCAAACAAGGCAGGGTACTGGAGTCCCAAGCCAGAGGGAAAATGGGCTGAGAAGTAGTTTCAGCACATCAGGTGGCAGTTCCCAAGGGGGTTTCTGTGACCCAACCCGTCACACAGTGATTAGCTCTTTTCATGCCTTTGCCTGCTAGAATAGGGACTCCTCTGTGCATCAGGCAGCCTGTTGAGCTTCATATCTGCAATCCCATGTGGGAGTAGCCAGACATATAAGGGCAACTTTCCTTGTATTATTTCACAAATTTTGTCTCTCGTTTCAGCTTCAAACCAGGAGTGGGAAAAAATGACCCCTTCAGAACCTCCAAGACTGGTTTTAGGTACAGGTGGCCTCATTCACCAGTCACTACTCCCCCACTTTGAAGATGCTTTTGTTAAAAAAAAAAATCCCTGGAGCCCTGCTATGAACTCTAAAGGATCTCAGCCAGTTACTTATTGGCCTTTCTTTACCAATATCCTCCAGCAATGGAGATGTTGCTCTCAAGCTGTTTTCAGGGCTTGATGTGTATTATGAAGTGGGAATTTCTGTAATATTTGTTACGAATTCTGTGAGTGCCTCAGTTTCTCCTATACAGTGCATTGCTTCTCAGTAGGGAAAAAAGGGATTACATTTGCTCTCAAGGCCGACAAAGAGACATAGCTGTGTGTGTGGGCACCTTCCTGTCTTGGTGGAATGAAAGTTGGTAAGGAATTGGTTGAACGTGACCCAGATCAACAACAGGGTCAGAAGGACAATACAAGCACCAGTGAGTCATGGATTTCCCTGCCTCTCAGCAGGGAAGTGGAGCAAAGACCTCATCTTAAGAAAAAAAAAGACTGAGAGGTGTAAAGTGGGGGGTTAAGTCTGAGGATGGAAAAAAGCTTGGGAGGTCTCTCCTCTGGGAACTGACTAAGGAGGTCAGACTGGGAGAGATTCATAGAACCTGAAAATGGAGTTCACTACTGCTTGTCTGGGGCTCTGAGTGGAGCAGAATGGACTGTTTTAAGCTTCCTTTCTCTATGCTAATCTCTGGACTTCCTAGGCTATGACTAATAAACCCGAATGTTTTGACAACACTGAGGAAGTGTCACTGTAAATATTTGGTGAGGTGTTTCAATCCCTGAAGAGTGTACAAGTCTCTGCCAGGAGTCTCTCTCAGATGGACTTGCTGAATGGAGCTCACGGTGTGAAGCAGGAGGACAGAAGCCCCAGAGGTTCTGTCTCAGGAGGCAGTGAGGCCATGCGGCATATTCTGAAGGATGAGCGAGACCCTTTGGAATCTGGCACACTGACAGGGCTCCTCCTCGAGACTGTTCCAAAACTGGGGGCGTCGCACTGATCCTGTGGATCTGTGATAATTTGTAACTTAGAGACTATCATCTTTTAAAGTGGATGTACTGAGGCAGAGTGAGAAAGCATCTCACAGAAAGGGAGACTCAGTTCTTGGATTTCACATAGCTCAGTTGTCCACGCTTGGCCTTTTATTCAGGCGGATGCCACATCTGGTTTTATAGTCTGTAAGGAAAAAGGTAACAAGCAGCCTCTCTCATGGCTTCCATCAGCCATTTTACCTGCCCACTGCATGTTTTGAAAAGGGCACTGATGAGATAAAGCTGAGATCAGGCTAGTCTCAGACATATCCTTGATCAGGACACTGTCTCCCGCCCTTGCAGGGGGATGGAGATAGGACTAAATTAAGAAAAGCCATAGCAAGGAAATATAAATTATGCCTGCCTGTGCCAGCTAAGCTGCCTGCACTGGTGGAGAGATCCCCATGGATGGTAGCACCTACCTTCAGCGATTCTGCTGCTCCACAGCTTTAACTGAATTATGCTAGAAGAACTCCACCACCAGATCTGCCGAGAAGAAGCACTGAGGCAGCATGCTTTCTGGCCAACTAGGCTATATGCTCTCTTTTCAGCCAGAGAGGCCTATTTTTGAGGGTCTCTGTAGCTCCTTTGGAGCAAGTGAGGTTTCAGTGCATAGGAACTGCTAACACCTCACCCACATAAAGCGTGGCTTGCCCTTGGGACTCATCACATTTGGAAATACCAGCTCTGCGTTTTACCATTGGTCCTTTTTATTTAGCCTCTGGTTTTCCATGCACAGGGTCGGTGTTTATGTAGGGACCCCTTGGTGGATTAGAAACAGGATTTGAACCTAGGACCTTTAATGCCCAAATACAACCCTCTATTACCTGAGCTAAAATATGATTCCATTAATTGGAAGCAATAGTAGACCACTATCTTCTCTGCGGGCCAGCCATTAAAGGGAGTCATGGCACACATTGTGCAAGTGTGTGATGTTTACCTTACAAACCCAAAAGAGCTTTATTATATTTTTAATAATATGATTATGTATATTAGCTTTTATAATTTTTTCATTTTCTTTTCTTTTGTGTAAGCAGAGTCAGGATGAGCTCTACCCTGACATCTGATGGTAAATTGTGGGATATTTGCATTAGCACTCCCACCCCACTTAGCACAACACACAGCAGTCTGGGATGGTTATTTTCACAGCTGTGGGATCCCCAATTTCTTTGTTATTGGGGCAGGAGAAATAAAATGTTGTCACCCTGATTAAGTAAATGAGGAACTACAAAACTGTCTTATGATAAAGGGTTTCATTATCAACTAAATAGCACTTGCTAGACAAGGGACATGGGTTCCAAAACCCAGTGAATTGAGAGAGGCTGGGGACAGGTATCTCTACTTGGTGGTGCAGGCTCCTTGTGTGAGCCAGAGGCCCCAGTTTTGCCTATGCCTCTCTCCACTGTGGAATGTCAGAGTTAATTTTTGATTCCCTTAAGAATCTAGATACAGGTTACTGAGCTGAACTCACTTTGGACCAGTAGTGCACTGGCACTGGGCTCCCCTACTGTGAGTTGAAATCACTAAGAGCTGAAATCACTGGAATTGCTGAGCTAAGAGCACTGAGCACTGTGCTAACCAGTGGGGGAGCCGGAAGCTATACTGTGGAGCAGAGCAGTTTCCGAGGACGGCTGGAGTGGATCACAGGACAGCTGGTGGACCAGAGCAGCTGGTAGAGCGGAGCAGCTGTGGGACGGGTGGAGCAGCCCACGGAGCAAGCGGAGCTGAGCAGTTGCGGGGACGACTAGTAGAAGCAGAACCCCACGAAGAGGCAGGGCAGTTGGCCCCAAACCACGTAAGGTGCCCCTTTCTACCCAGGCTGGGGAGGGGGACCTCTGCAGGTAGACTCTCGAACTCTGGGGCTGCCTGACCCGGAACAGAAACTTTTGGATTGTGGGACTTTTGGGACTGTGGGTGATTTGGGGGGTTGCTGGACTCAAGAGACCAGAGAGAAGGACACGGCCCAATTTCCTTGGGTGGGTCTTTGCTCATGGTTTGATCTATGAACTCTAGCTGAGGTATTTTCCCAATTTAATGCTTGTTGTTTACCTCATGTAATTAAACCTTTTCTGCTACACCAAGACTCTGTGCTTGTGAGAGGGGAAGTATTGCCTCCTTGAGGCGCCCAGGGGTATGTGTAAGATTTTTCCAGGTCACTGGGTGGGGGCTCGAGCTGGTTTTGCATTACATTGTAGGGAAGGGACCCATATGTATTGAACCCGGCCCTTGCTGCTATTGTTTCGGCCTGGCAGAAGGGTTACATTTGCAAAACCTAAATGATGGACCAAAATGGCTTGACAGTGTCCCTTTGAATTGCAAAGCACAAATACCATGTAACTATCCCTTACCCACATAGCAATTACAGAAGGGTTCTTGGTGAATAGCATGTAATTATTGCACATAGCAACTGCAAGGTGCTGAAGCTGGCTCAGTAATTACACTTAGTGGGTCTAAAAATAATTGCTATGTAGCCTGTGCTCCATGGGACAGAGAGAAAGTATTTACTTTGTACTGTCCTTACCTGGTGTTAGTGCTAGTGGCTGCAGAGATGACCCCCCAAAAAGGTCAGTCAAACAGCTAAAAGTTCAGATTCTTCTTCCAAACTCCTTTGTTTGGAAATTGATTTTGGGGGAACAAATTTCCTTGGGCCTTATTTTTGGAAGTGTCTGAAATATCATAAGAACAGATTCTTGGTGCATTTTGATACCTTCTTTATCAGATGAAAATATAAGAAGAGAGGCATAGAGTCTGGTTCTTCTCTCACATACCCTGATGTAAATCAGGAGTGACTCCACTGAACTTGGCGTAGATGAGCTCAGCCATCAACCTCTCTCTAAGCAGCGCACAGCATGTAATTAGACAGCTAATGGTTAGCAGGCACTTCCATTCAATTTAAGTCCCCGTCATTTTGAGAGGGTTATTGTGGAAGGAATTGTTTTTACTCTCACTCTCTAGATCTAGCTTCCCATTTGAAGCTGAGAAACATGCCCTTAAAAGAAAGCTCTACAGAAAGCAGGCATAGAATCTTCAGAATCCTCTCTGCTCCATTTAGCTGTCACACAATGGCACTCAGAGCTTCCTTACTCTCTTCTAGATGCAGCCCACCATTTATTCTTCAGCACCTCTATACAAAGCCAGGACCATGCAACCCCAAGCTCAGACAGAGCGAATGCCAAGTCCTGTACTTAGGTACCCCTGTCCTGCAGCTCTTGATCAGCCCAAACTCTCTTTGTTTTCACAGGGTGTGGTGGAAGCACAAAGACTGCAGGATCAGGCCTCTGGCAAGGACACCAAGTTAGAAAAGCTGGTCCAGTTTTCTTTTATTTAAGTATAGGCAGCACAACTGCAGCATCCTGTAGATGGCCTACATGGGCCAATCATAACAGCTCCCCCTTACTGATGTCTGTTTAGACCTAGATCCTGAGTAGGGACTGCAAGATCAGACCCTCAAAAGTACTGTAAAGCTTTTAAAATAATAATTAATAAAAGACATAGAAAGGCTCCCAAATTAGTGACAGAACAAATAGCTAAGAGTGAAAAATGACCAATGTTACATCTTAGAAAAAATATATGAGTTCCTAATTTAATTCCTTTCCAGCCAAAACAAGAGTTTGGGGGCCTGTGTTGTAACCAGGGCCGGCTTCAGACCCCAGCGCGCCAAGTGTGCGCTTGGGGCGGCGTGCCGCGGGAGGGCGGCAGGCGGCTCCGATGGACCTCCCGCAGATGTGCCTGCGGAGGGTCCGCTGGTCCCGCAGCTCCGGTGGAGCATCCGCAGGCATGCCTGCGGGAGGTCCACCGGAGCCACGGGACCAGCGGACCCTCCGCAGGCACGTCTGCAGGAGGTCCACCGGAGCCGCGGGACCGGCGACCGCCAGAGCGCCCCCTGCGGCGTGCCGCCCTGCTTGGGACAGCGCAATTTCTAGAGCCGCCCCTGGTTGTAACATGTCTAATTTATCCCAAGCTCAGCCATGTTACATCAGCACGGCATGCAGAATGCATTCCTGCACAGTCTGCCTTGCACTCGCTCTTTGTGAAGTCCTCATGCGTGGTATAGGGGAAAATGCTCAAGGGGGCCAGTGGTTAGAGGACTCAGCTGGGATGTGGAAGGTCAAATTTGAATCCCCACTCCAGAGCAGGGACTTGACCCCAGGTCTCCCTTCTGCCTGGTAAGTGTCCTAACTACCTATTCGTGGGGGAGGGGGTATCTCGCTCTCCCTTCTGCTGAAGCAGTTCCACATTGTATAAATAATTAACTACTCAGTGGGGCAGGGACTGAAACTCAGGTGTCCCATGCCCCTTGGAGACTGCCCTAACCACTGGGCCATAGCATCGTTCTTCCTGGCTCAGTGACCATTCACATATTTCATACCAAGTGGAACAATTTCACCAGGTGGGGTTGAGAAATACCCACTCCAGAATAGCCAGTAGCCTGGTTTTTAGGGCACTCACCTTGGCTGTGAAAACCAGAGCTTCAAGTCCCTGCTGTAGAGTAGTGATTCAAACCTGCATCTCTCACATCCTAGAGGTATGCCCAACTCAGTTAGTTAGAGGTTATAAGGCGGGGAGGGGCATGTCTCCCTGGAGAGTGTTTTGTGAATTTAGCCCTTCATTTCTTTTGCTCATATTAAAAATTCCTGAAACAAAACATTTCACTTTGGGTCAAACAAAATGTTTTATTTAACTTAAACTCTCTCTCTCTCTTTTTTTTTTTTAGATTTTCCAGAACTGCCAGTGAACAAAACAAACAAACAAACAAAAAATCACTTATTTACCCAGCTCTAGTGGTAACCCTCTGCTACTTACCTGGCAGGGGAGATACCATGATCACGAAGGTGGTTTTCCCAGGGTGAGGCTTATCCATTGCACTGCAGGTGTGCTGACCCCTACGATTTCCCCAAGTGCGGGAAACTTGACTGCAACTTGCTTTAGCATATACATGTTTCAGGAAACCAACAGATTTTGGGGTAGGATAGTTACTTACAGATTTCCTCAAGTACTTCATTCAAAGTTGGTAGCCTTGTGGATGTCAGACCCTGGTGATTCAGCAGCCTAATAGGATGCTGAACGGTTACAGATGATGTGCTATTGGTTTGCTCAGAGATATATTATCCTCCTGCCTGAGTCTTACAGAAGATGCTGCAGTCAATGGCACAGTTATTAAGAACCACCCCAAATGATATTAATAGAAGTACTAAGATTACTGCTTAATGACACTGCACCATTAAAATAACATCAGTAACAGGCTGGATGGCATCACACACACAGATAAGCAATTGTGTGTCAACAAACTAATGAATTACTTTTATATCCCTGTACATTAATGTTTATTGATGAGTTTGCGGAAAACAAGGGAGACTGTATGTTTTATGGGCAGGCCCTATATTAAAAATAATTGGAGTTTGTGAGCCAGAACATTTCCCTGCATTAAGTATATCAGAAATCTAAAGCTTTCAGTGGCTCCACTCTGTAGCTAGCTACAGCAGCAGCACTTGAATGAAAGAACTCAGAGATAGAAACGACGTATTATTATTATTCTCATAGTTCAAAGCACCATAAAAACACATCACGATGAATAGTAAACTCAGCACACAGGAGTCATTGGCCAGTAGTCTTCCTCCACTACTTTTGTAGTCTTCACATAGCCTTGAGAAATGTGCCATACCACATCCCCTCCAGTTACTCACGTTGTCAAACCATATTAACTACGTGTACCCCGGACCCCTGTCCCTGTAAAACTTGCTTTAGCAATCTTCCTCTGCTCATCTGACTCACGTCTCCTGCAAACTCAAGTTTGCTTTGTTTGATCATCTTCATGATATCAGATATCATCCGGGTTATGCTGTAGATTCGGACAATTACCTCTTTGTTAGTCCTATGTGAGATATAGCTAATGAGCATCAATTGCCAGCAGCATTTCAATTCAAAGGCAGAAGCTGTTTAAGGCCTTGTTTCCTTAACACCCATGTCTTACGTGCATGTAGCAAGATTCAGAATACAAAGAGATGGCAGCAGTTTCATTTTACACTTCATAGTAATTCCTTTGCTTCTCCAAATGTGGCTGAGTGTTGCTAGAACAGCAACCACATGCCCAACTTTACATTGCATCTCTAAAGGTACGTCTACATTGCAATTAACCACCCACAGCTGGCCTGGGTCAGCTGATTCAGGCTTGCAGAGCTCAGGCTGAGGGGCTATAAAATTGTTGTGTAGACACTTAGGCTTGGGAAGGAGCCCGAGCTCCAGGACTCTGTGAGCGGGGAGGGTCCCAGTGCCTGGGCTCCAGCCCAAGCCCAGACATCTACAAAGCAATGTTTAGCCCTGCAGCCTGAGCCCCGCAAGCCTGAGTCAGCTGACCTGGGCCAGCCGTGGGTCTTTTATTCCAGCATAGATGTTCCCCATGTGATGTTTAGTGGCTCTTGTAGTCCTGCTGCCTGGCATTTGAAATTCTCAATGCACTGCAATGCCGCCTCAGCTCTGGGCAGGAATATCGACACCACTGTCTTTTCATATGCTTTCTTTAAACCTAACTTCTCTGCTTCCATCACTCCCTTGGGTCTGAACCCAGCTTGTTCTTCAGCCAGAAGGTTCTCTCTGTAACAGGTTCTCTGCTCACCACTGGAACACGTCCTGCCTGGGGAATAGCTCTGCCGGGTCTGTTTCTTGTTTACCCTGGGGCCCCTCTCACACTCCAGAGGCTACAGTGCCAGGGCCGGCTCCAGGCACCAGCCCAGCAAGCAGCTGCTGGGGGCGGCCAACGGTGAGGGGCGGCACGTCCGGGTCTTCAGTGGTGGGTCCCTCACTCCCTCTCAGAGCGAAGGACCAGCCGCCGAATTGCCACCAAAGACAGAAGCGGCAGCGGTAGAGCTGCAGATCGCTGGGTTTTTTTGGTTTTTTTTTTTGCTGCTTGGGGTGGCAAAAACCCTGGAGCCGGCCCTGTACAGTGCTTCCTCTTAATGACTGGGGGTGCTCCCTCTGTGTGGCTTGGCTCTCCAGCAAGGTCAGTATAGTTTTCCCCTTGCGGGATATCAAAGTCTCACTGGACTGGCTGACCAGGTACTGTTCCCAGCAGTTCTTGAATTCAAGGCAATGCCACTTCCCCAGTGGCTGGTAGGTGTACCCGGGTCCACCCTCTACTCCGGGTTCCAGCCTAGGGTCCTTACAATCAACAGCTGAGGTCTGCTCCATTGCAATATCCTGCTGCCATTTCCCTGGGTGGCTTCCTCTCCACATCTATCAGGCTTCTTTCTCCACCATGCCTCTGGGCAAACCCTTCCTGCAGGGCCAGGATCCCAGGGCTTCTATTTCCCCCCCGGGTTTCCTCCTTTCCCTCTCTAAGCCCACAGAGTAACTGCCGGCTTTCACACTGCTTCCCCCTTCTACTCTCCCTTCCTGACCTTATACCAGCCCTGCCTGTTCCTGCCCAGTTGGGTTCCATCCTCAGTCAATGCTTGCTTATCAAGCCTAACTCTCCCTCAAGTGTGGCCTATCAGGTTACTTAACCCCTTCTGAGCCACATCAGCCCTTCCCAGGATAGTGTGGTGGGAGAACACCCTATCACACTCTCTTTTTTGGGCACAATTCAGTTCAGGATGCTGGGCAGCAGTGTTTTGCTAGGGTGTATCAATAATGAGGCTGGGTGGGAATTTCTACAAGCAGCTAGGTCCATAGGTGCTGGAACTAAGGGTACTGAAGCACCCCCTGGCTTGAAGTAGTAATATTGACCCAAATACATAGTCTTCACCTTCAGCACCCCCACTGAGAAAATTGTTCCAGCACCTCCATCTGGGTCCCCCTTTTTATGAACAGGAACATTCAGGAACTGTGTCCAAGTCTTGAGCCATCATCTTCCAGACTCCCTGTTCACAGTGACAAGCTAATGATATGCCTGGATGAGTGCACCTCCATCCATTTTAATTAGTTCTGTTTGTACGTTATCCAATTCAGAGCCTTTATTACTTTTTGGTGTTCACATTCCATCCTCATCTTTGATTGTAGGAAGAGTGTCATTCGGATAAGTTGAGCTTTGCACATAGATCTCTCCATCGTTTTTCATATCCATCTTAGAATTTGTTGTGCTCATATTATGCCGTCTTCAGCAATACCTACCTCAAAGGATGGGTAAAATGATATTTTTCCTGCCAGAGAAACCATTTGAAAGAGTCTTGATGGTTTGTTGTAGACCCTCCTAGCATCTTTTGCAGCAAAAGAGTTCTTTATAGTGATGCACTATTGTTCAAGCCAGTCTTCTTTTGCCACTTTAATGAGTGCATCTATTTCTCACATCATTCAAGAATACTGCTCTCCTGCAGTTTCATCCATCTTAGGTTCTATCTAATACATCTTCCTATCCAGCCAATTCAGGATTGTTCTTTACCATCCATTTTCTAGTGATTTGCCCAGCTAAAGCAATAGTTTTTAATCAGAGGGCTACCAGCAATTGGGTGGGTCTGGCTTCAAGCTGAGCCAATTCCTTCCCTGAAGATAGGAAGGGTGGTCTAGTGGATAGGACAATCATCTATGGGCTCGATTCCTGGCTCAGCAACAAACTTCCTGTATGACCTTGAGAAAGTTATTTAATCTCCTCTGTGCCTCAATTGGCCACCTGTAAATTGGGGATGATACTTCCCATAGCTGGTGGTGCAAAGGATTCCCAACTTCTTAGGGGTGTTGTGAAGACTAATCCATTAATAATTGTGAGGTGCTACAGTCATGAGGGCCACCTAAGTACCTGGCTTTTATCTCTAGATTGCTAGTCTGAATCCACCACAGATCTCTGCTAGCTGATTTCTGTTACTATCTGACGGCTCTTTGCTGGTCGATGCAAAGTGAATTTGATAGTCTTGCTCCATTAATTAGCGGACACATGTCTACATTACAGAAACTATATCTGTGTGTTATACCACAGGGATGGATACAGTATAATAAATAGATGGACAGACAGATCCAATCTGTCATATTTCTAATGCATGTTGGCTGTCTTACTAGCAAGGCTGAGCACTAACTGGACCATGGAAACCGAAGTAGCCTTTGGGATGATGCCCCAAGTTCAGAGCACATCAGTGGGGCAGGGTCTATGGGAAACTTGCACTCCTGCTGCTGGCACTGTGCCTGTTCTGAGGTTAATGGGATCATTAGGCATCACTCTTCTCTCATGCATGTTATTTTTACACTAGTGTGGTCACTGACCCCTTCTAGCTAGTCATGAGTCAGGCCTTGCGACTCCTAACACTCTCAATCACACATAAGATTAATTTCATAAAGCAAAGCAAAATGGAGCCTGCAGTTAAAATTAATGAAAACTCTTGGAGAACCTTGCTATAAAAGGTTCCTAATGGTTATCTCCTCTGAGCCACAATCCCATGCCACATATCTATCCCCTGCGGTACAAGAGCAACACCACTCTGAATTGTGAAAGTGAAAAGTCAGCTGGTTCTATGAGTTGTTTTTCAGGCTGCTTATTGTCATCCCTTGTATAAAAGGTGCCGGGGGCAGGTCTGTGCTCCTTGTGAATGGCTTAAGATATATGAACGCTGCACTAATGTTTGACCTTTATCTCCGCATAATGATTGGGACATTTATTACAGTTTCCTCCATCCCGCATACATGTCTATAAAATATAATGGGGCCTCACACCAGTGCCTTTAGTTCTTCCTTGTTTCCGAGAAGTGATTAACGCAGTGAAGTAGCTAATTAAACATTTTGTCAGTGTGGCATTCAGAAATAATTGCAATTTCTAATGATAGTGCCGTGATAAATGAAGGAGTTAATGTATTCCGATGGCACCCAGACAATGCAGATAAAATGATCAAACTGCATCCCGGTTCCTCTTTTGAATGTTCCCCCACCCCCGGCTTTGCTCTTCTAAGTGGGTCAGATCTCCAAGCCAAAAGCACAGAGATCTGTTGCAAATGGAGCAGCAGGCAGCTTGACAGAGACAACTTGCAAAAAGTGGGCAGGTCGGGGCACTTCTCCCTGCCATTGAAGAGACCAGCCAATGGCAGATCATTCCCCAGGAAAGGACACTTCCCAGGACTTTTCATGCAGGCTCAAGCTTCCTTTGCACAGCATTGTCTCCATGCTAAGGTAGAGCTCATGGGGCTGAGTGATGATTCTGCTCAGGCAGTGCTCTTGCAAACACAAGGTGGAAGCAAGGGAGACAGAAACACAGGCACGGACCCTCCATGCTGCGTCAGCCAGACTATAGGCAACCGAGTAGCCATCTGGATGGAGCAATATGAGGTTTTTGCTGTTTTCACCTGCAGCTGCTCAGCTAAAAATAAAATCCTGATGTGTAAGTGAAAGGATTTGGATGAACTTTATGGGGGACAGATTCTCTTCTGTTGCACTGGTGGAAATCCACCGAAGGAGCAATGTTAGCCTGTAGTCTCGAAACGTGCAGTGGGGCAAATAAGAGCAGAATTTGGACCTGAAGCTCTATTGATGAACAGATTTTGCGGTAGTTATAGAATGACCTTTTGGTGTCTGTGAATCTGACTTGTGGCAGTGTTGTTATAAGTGTGCTTGAATAAATGTAGTATTTTGCCCTCCCTTTGGGATGTGCATGAAGTTAGTGCTCGCAAAACTGCTGGCTTGACAGCTTTGGAGACTGAAGTCCATCTGTCTGTCAGAGTACTTGTTTCACCATAATCACCGTATTAGACTCTGTTAATCCACAGAACGTGCATGGCATTAACATCAGAGGACAAACGTCTCCCACCCACAGAGCCTGATTCAAAGCCGATCAAAATCAATAGGAGTCTTCCCATTGACTTCAATGCACTGTGGATCAGACCTGGTGTCCGTGTTCCTCAGCTGTGACTTGAAAGGATGACTTCTATCAATGAGAGTTCAGTTCAGTTTCCTTGGCCCACTTAGTTCTTGGCCCTTCTGCTGAAACTGCTAAGATAAGTAGCTGGTTATAAATCCCTTTCTAGCAAAAAAGATCATGGAACTTGAAGAACATCAGGGGTGTACATGACAATAGCACTGCCAAATTCTTGAAAAGAAAGAACAGGAAAATTAGTAGCTATCAAAAGCTTTAAAAGGGCTGCAGCAGGTCCACTAAGGCTACGACTACACGACAAGCTGGGGGGTGACTCCCAGCTCATGGATACGTACTTGGGCTAGCACTCATTTAGCTGGCATGCTAAAAATAGTAGTGCAGCTGCCATAGAACGAGCAGCAGGAAGCAGTGGCATGGGCTAGCCACCCAAGAACACACCAGGCAGGTTTGTACTCAGGGCAGCTAGCCTGTGTGGCTGCCCATGTCTCTGTGGCTACAGTGCTCGGATGAGAGCTAGCAGGAATTTGTCTATGTAAGCAGGGAATCAACCCCCTAGCCTGTGCTGCAGAAGTAGCCTAAATTTCTCCTAACACCAGGTTTATCTTAGCTGAGATTATAGCTAATCAGTTCTTTGCCTTGTTGAGACTAATGTGCATGGAAAGTCTTTTAATTCTCTAGAAGAAGGTATAAAAATCAACTCACAAAAAATGAAGTTATCATAACCCCTTTCTGCTTCAGAATTCTCTCTTTTGGGTAGGCAGTGAAAAGGGGGAAGAGGGGTCCTGTGGTTAAGGCTCTGGCTTAGAACTCTGGCAAGCTAGGTTCAATTCCTGGTTCTGCCAAAGACTCATGTGACCCTGAGCAAGTCACTCTCACTGCACTTCAGTTCCCTGTCTGTACAAAGGGGAAGGGGTCGTACAACATAATCATGATCTCTCAAGGCTGTGTCAGGGATAAATCCATTAACAGAGACCACTTTAGGCCACTTGGTTGCAGGTGCCATGGCAAGGAAAATGCCTGTAAGCCACCCTAGCTTTGTGCAAAATGCTCAGATTGTATGGTGATGGGAACCAGATCAGAACCTCGCTAGACAAAACCATGCAGACTGAGAGCCCCTAGACTGGAGTTGGTTTGCAATTCCCAATAGATTTGTAGGGGTGGGTTGGCTAGAGGGCAACCCATGGTCAAATGTAACCCAGGGAGTCCTGAGCAGAATCTGCTGCTGTGTCCATGGAGGGTAGTGTGTGGTGACTATGGTCTCCATGATTTGAGCAGGGGATGTTCCATCTATCTAAGACTAAGGTGCCTATCACATTGGTAGCTAGGAAACTCTCTGAAGAAGAAGGATCATGGCATTTATGGTCTGTGTAGGCCTTATTATAGATGAAGATGGTTTCAAACTGATGTTGGTATGGCCTTGGGGATCCTTTAGTTGGGCAAAGTTTGGCTGCTCTTGGGACAGGGGAAATAATACTGCTAGAGAGGAATAAGCTATATGTTCTGTAATTCTCTGGGCTTTTGAAAGATAAGATGACAGGTTTTGGGGTTTTTTTTGTGTTCCCTCCCTTGTTTCTAAGGATACAGCAATTATTGCAGTCATGGTGCTAATTCTCTCCTAGGCGTAAAAAAGAATTAATTAAAAAAAAAACAACCCATAGAAAACCACCAGGATACGGTCTTAGAATTAAAGCAGCAGGAGAGCTTTGTGTTCATTGTATTCCACGTACTCAGTTTGCTGTGATTTGCATAGCTGATATCAGTGCCTTGGACAATCAGAGGCAGCCTGTAAACTGTGTGCTTCAGCAAAGCCTCACACTGTATCAAGCTGAGGATTCAACCCTGAGTGACTCAAAGATAGTGGCTGAAAGCTGTCCAATGGAAGACATTTTATAGGATGCATATATTCCATCACGTCCAGAGATGAGAAGAGGGGGCCCATTTTCACCCTGAAAACTCATGTCCCAGAAGTGCTGGGGCTACCCACAAAACTATAAAGCAGCAGCTTTTAACATAGCAAAAGGAAATATTTTTAGTCCACAGAATATAATAAACCTGTGGAACTCCTCGCCATGAGGTATTATAGGGGAAAAGAGTTTAGCTGTAGGATTTCTTAAAAAATGTTTAGACACTTCTGTGAAAAATAAGAATATCACAAACTGGATAGGGTAAAACCGTATAACTAATAGCATCCTTCATGCTTCAGGACATCAGCCACTAATTAATTAGAACTGTTTGTAATTAAATAGCAACCAGATGCCTGTGGGGAGAAGTTTGCATGAGCCGATCGCCAGTAGCTGAGGCACCATTTCAGTCATGAGCCGGTGCAGTTAAGCATTGCTAGCATCCTTTGCACAATTCAGAGTGCTTGTGCCTCCAGACATTTTTGCATGTGAAATGGTTGTGCTGTGTTCTCACACAACAGTTACCGCCTAAGAGGTTCAGCCCCTAACCCACTTTTTGTTTCTCTAGTTTGGAACAGCTTTTCGCATGGTGTTTTGGCACTTCCAGCTGGAGCCAGGAAATGTTAAGGCCAGTCCTTAGTCACCCATCCCCAGTAGCCAGACACAAATGGTGACCACAGTCCATTGCAGGTGTAAAGGAGGGCAGATGAAGGCTATTTGTTCACCACTGGTTGGGAACAGAAACTTTTAAGCGGTAGCTCTTTAGGCTGCCTGACTGCATTTCAAGCAGAGCTATCACCCTGCAGAGTTCTGTGCTTAAATGAGGCTGACATGCCAGAGACCTGATGTGGACAGACAAGAGAGTAAAGGCAATGCGATTGCTACGGCACTGACCCAGCCCCCCCTGGCCCACTCATCTGCCATGGGCAGTCTATCTGCCCACCCCAAGAGGGATGGGAGCTGTGCTTTCCTTTATGGGGGAGGCAGTCTCCATAGGAAAATGCCAGATGCCTAGATGTAATGAGGGCAGACAGGAAGAAGTGGTATCTACTGGCCGGTAGGTATTTTTACATGGCCTGAAAGCTTCCAACTGCCTCAATGAATTTAGGTCAAGGGAACTGCCATGCAGATTAATAGAAGCAATCTTGGTCCATAGGAAACACTTGTTGGGCAGCATCAGGATACTGGAGAATGGGTTACCTAAGGTTCCACTGAGCTATGTGTTGTGTTGAATCACTTTCAAAAACAGGATGAAGTGCAACGGGGCATGGGCAAAGGCAAGCTGACGTGTCTCGGGCACTGTGTTTTGGCTCTTGCAGCTGCTAGTAAGTCTTAGAAATTGCTTGCTGCTGTGACGTTGACTCCTGGCAAACGCTGGATGGTAACTCTCCAGCAAATTATGCCCAAGAAGAAAATGGTTTATACTGATGGGTCAAGGGGTTTGTCCTGTATATGTGATTCTTGTTACTCTAAGTTTGCCATTTGGCTACATATTGTAAGTGGCCCCTTCCCCAAGCCTGTATCCTAAAGAACGCTGATGATTTGCACAGAGGAGGGGTTTTAGCTTCCTGTATACAAATAAGGGGAGGAGGGTGTCATAGCAGAGCTTAGAGAGCAGTGGAAAGGGCAGATTGCAGTGATGATAACTGAAGGGGAATTAGTGACTAGATTTAGAGACTGGATATAGGGGGAGAAGGGGAGTGAAAGGGGCCAAACAATGCCAAGACCTTAAGCCTTGAGTCCGGACACAGGGACATTGGACTTGTCAGTAGTGATAGAGAGAACCGTGTCTGATATATCTCCTGTAAGGTGGTGTGGGCAACACTAGGGGTATCTTTAGTTCTTCTTTGAATGAAGCTGGTGCTAGACTGACAGGCAAGAAGTTCTGGATTTATCCACAGGACAGGGATCGCACAAACAGTGTCAGTCCAAATAGCCACCCCCCGGTCATCCCTTCTGCCCTACCAGTGTTCTCCAGCCCTGACTTGCTTCTAGGGAGAGAAGAGAATTCAGTCTCTGTGGCCGATTTGGTCCTTGTGCCAAGACTGACAAGCAGATCTGCCTATCCTCCAACTTTCCAGCTGGTTCCTTATCTCCTGGCCTTCCTGCTTGGTTTCTCATCCACACTCCAGATCTGCCTCATCTGGCCACCCTGTTAGGGAGTCACGGACTTTTAGACAGCTGCCAGAGTGGGCAGGGTTGATATCTGAGACCCCTCCCCTCCCTCCCTCACCAGCAAAGCATAGCCCTTTTATAGGGCCAGCTGTGGCTTGATTGGGGCATGGCCCCAGCTGTGGCTGCTTCCCCAATCAGCTTAGCTTGGCTGCTTTCCCCCTGTTCTCCAGGAGTGACAGGACCATAGTTCAGGTTCCAGGTGGCACCCTTTTACTTTCATTCAGATGATGTATTCATTAATATTCATACCTCTGTCAGATAATGTCCAGGTGTAAGCCTATAAATATTCACAAGTCACTGTTTGTGTGGGAGCATAAATCTACATTATCTAAGCATGAATGTGAAATTGCCCAGACAGACCATGAATATTCATAATCTAAATAAACTCAGAATTGCCCATAAACTGTCTTCCTTTTTTAGCTCCTTGAGCTAATGGTTCTTTCATTACTAGCCCAGGGCTTCGCAGCAACTGGTCAGAGTACAGACAATAAAATGTATCACTGCATCTGCTGGTTACTCATGAAGTGCTGCATGATGAACCCAGAAGCATCCTGCACTCTCTAGCTCAGTGTAGATGTAATCGGGAAAGGGCTACTGTGTAAATCAAATCTGGGTTGCATTCTGTCTGCATTCTCTTTCTGTGACGTCTGGACAAAACTGACTCACTATGCGTCAAAGCAAGATTTTGCTAATTTATAGAGCCACCAACTCAGTGGCTTCAGATGTGGTAACACTTTGGATAGATGTAAACGACTACTCTAGGGAGTGGGATGGGTGGAGTTACTCTGGGACTGGTCAGAAATGGAATGATTATTATTAATAGTTTGTAGTGTAGTATTGCCCTGAGGATCAGGGTCCCATTGTTCTAGGAGCTGTATAAATACACACAAAGACATGGTCCTTGCCCCAAAGGGCTTCCAGTTTAACTTATTTGTGATTAAATTCTCTCCTTTTTCACTCGTTGTGGAGGAATCGGGGGCAGGGTGATTACTCGCCTAATTCATCACTAGTTTTTAATGCTGTGGAAATGGGGTCTGATAAAAAACAAGACTCCCACTGACTTCGCTGAGCTTTGGATCTTGAAAACCTAAAGCAGACAGAAGTCATAGGAGTTCTGCTTGGTGTGAGACTGCAGGATCAGTCTCTGTTGCTCCAACCACACCAACCCGCCCTGATTATGCTCAGTTCTCACCTATACAGCTCTCTGTGCTTTACAGCTAATAGATTAGCTGCTGCAAATCAAATATTTATAAAAACTCTGGCACAGGGGAGGCTCAGGCCTTGGCTTCGGCTGGAATAAGAAATATGTTTTGACATCTTGTTGGAATCTCATTGCACAGCACGGACAGGGAACAAGAGAACAAAGAGTGACCCAGAGTCCCTTTTGGAGGAGGCAGGGAAAGGAGAGGGAAAAGCAGCATTAAGGGATCACAGGGAACTAACGGGAGTGTAATGATTTACCAACTTGGCCCCACATGAACGTGCTATGTCACAACATAAATAACAAAGGCTGTGCTCATTCGCCTAGAAAAAGCAAACAACTTAAATCCCTCGGGAATGGGGGTGATTCTGACAGAGACCAGTTTATACCAGGAGGCATGTGACTGCACCGGGTTGGACATGTAGTGGCATGATGGAAATGTTTGTATTTGTGTTAGGAAATGCAACCTGTCCTCAAGGGCACTACAGGACTCGGACTTAGATGTAAAAGAAGTCATGGACTAAACCTCTGTGAGACTCATGGTGCCCGAACAATGTTAGCAGATAATATCTTCCCTTTTGTATTGCCTTTTAGCCTGAAGCCACTACACAAGACACACTGCAACCATCTCCGGGGTGTTGGCCGCTGTTTAACAGTGCACAGCAGGGCTACACAACAGTTTAGGAACTGAAGAGTTCTGCCTGTCAATGAAAATGTCATTGACATTGTCAGCTTCTGCCAAATCCCTAAACGTAGACCGAGGGCCCTGGATTTTCCAATAATTCCACCTCAACAGCAATGTATTTTCCCTATCTGTTATGAATACTTGGCAGATGAAAATCCGGCTGCCACACAGTACTAGGAATACAAACAACCAGATAGCATGTCTCTGCGGTTTCGGATTTGATGGCGGTGTGCACATATCCCTTCTCTAATAAAAGTAAGGTGTCCATAAGGAATGCTACACCTTTAACTTGCACTTTAATAACTGGGAAGAGAACTGAAAGTAAAATATGGTTAAAGCCACAGAGTACCTTCTGACCACAATATTTCACCTTGAAATGACCATGTCTTGAACAGAAAGTACTTAAACTATAAGCTTTGTGGGATACATTACATGTGTACCTAGCACAAAGGGCCCTGACTAGCATCTCTAGGTGCTACTACAAGTATAAATAGTAATAATGTAATCACCCTGGATGATGCACATACAGTTCCAGCAATGCCAACCTGAGTCCCAAGACAGGACCTAATTGTTGGCCCAATTCCTAGCTTCTTAAATGTTTCCTTTTAAGGGCTAAGGCCCTGATTCTGTTCTCACTTACATCAGTTTTACACCTGCAGGACTCCATTGACTTCAGTGTCGAGGACCAATGTATTACTGATTTACAGTGGTGTCATCCAGAGGAGAATCAGGCCCTGAGTTTGAGTCCAGAATCTTCCTGTTCCTACATGAAGGCAATCCTCTCAGATCCACTCCCTGCATGTATAGGAAGGGATTCTCAGCTGGTGAATCTGACGGGCTAAACCGTCCTTTTCCCCCAAAGTCATTTTCTCAGATCATGCTCTTTCTTTCACCCTCAGATTGAACAGACTTTGGCAAGAAAGTGTTGTCTTGTTCCGTTATGTTTCCCACTTTGCAAACCATGTCCTAACAGATTGTTTTGTGTATCACCTCCCCCTGCGATTTTCCAATCACACTTTTACCACGTCCCTGTAGCAATGACAGCAATTGCTTACACAGAAAAATAAGAACTGGAAAGTTGTTTCTTTGTGTATTCTTTAATGTCTCTAATGTGATAAGGGCACTGTCCTATTTGGAAAATGAATTGCTCTCTCTCCTTCTGCCTTTTATTGCATTTCCTCCTGCCTCTGTTCTGTTCCTTCCGCTCTCTCGCTGCTCCTGTGAGTGCCGTATGTGGGTCTCAGCACTAGGGGTGAGAATCCAAGTCTCTCTCCATTAGCTGTTCCAGAGTCATGGGCAGTCACACAGAGCCAGTGCCTCCAGGACCTTAGAGTACTGCTCTTTGATGCTCTTTTTGTCGGTATGTATAATATACAAAGCTGTGAAAACTGAGGTAGTTGGGCCTTGTTTCGAATCAGGGTGGAAAGGTGATGACTCATTTTACCAATGACCTATGGAGGAAGCATAATAATTCTCACAGGTTAAACTTGGTGTCTGGTGATGGGTGAAACACCCAAGGCATTCAGTTTGGATAAATATCCACAGCTTCAGAAGTTACTACGTGCAACAAATGTATGGGCCCATCCTGCTTGCACTGAAGAAGTCAATGGGAGTTTTAGCACTGACTTACCTGGGAGCAGGTTCTGGCCCCGCTATTCATTGATGATATTCAAGATGCTCTTGTACAACGACAAGTAAGGCCTTGGATAACTTGCATTGGCTGATTCTTTAATCTGAAAACAGCTACATAAATTTCCTCAGTCTACCACATGCAGGGGGCAGGTCCATAAGTCTGTCTCTGCAAATAAGCAGAACTGTAATCTGAACATTGGATACCCTCTTAGGCAGAAGCAAAGTGACGGAGAGCTGAGAATTAAACATGACATTGTCAATGTCCTTTTCACATTCTGATTGACCAGTGTCTGCTTCCTGTCACAATGCTGGGGAAGGCATCTTATTAACAATGAGAATGGAAAAACTAAAGGACATTGTCTTTTATTGTCTAAGTGTGTGCTATAACACATTGTACACATCTACAAGGTGGGGTAAACACCTGCATGTCAATAACTGGGAAGAATGTTCCACGTATGTATTCACATAGGTTAAGAAATCAAATAATTTGTGTTTACATTAGGAAATTATCAGATCAGATCTTCAATAGAAATGCCCATTAATCCACCCAACCCACTTCTCTCAGCATGACAGAAATACTGATGACATAAATGTAATATTTAATACAATGCTTTCATTTGGAAGGTGTACAGAATGACAGTGTCTGGTCAAAGCAAGACTTTAAATGGGCTAGTCCACATACAGGGTTTGTATGGCTTTAACTCTATCGTTTGAAACTAGTGTGGACACAGTTATACTAGCATAAAGGTATGTGGTAATGCTTGGGCCTACAAATTTACCCTAATTGTGAGCTCAATTGTAAAAAAGTATGTGGAAGTTCATAAGATGTCACCATAACCTATAATAACAAATGTTGATGGGAAAAGATATGAAAGGGAGCTAGAAAGACTGAACTAGTCCAAACAAGAGGGCCTACTGATATAACTCAAGGACTGTGTTAAGCTTATGCTTGGTACACAAGAAAAGTGTGGTACCAGAAATCAGTGAACCAAAATTGGTGTGTCAAAAACAAGGCCTAATTGGTAAATAAAATAACAAGGGGATGGGCTAGTCTGCCCACTACTCCCTTTTTCAGTCCTTGAAGAAAGAGACTTTGGGGAAAAAAATTGGCTAGTGGAGCAAGCTTCACTATCATGGCTGCCACCCCCCATCATCTCCTGGGACCATGGACCTTCTCCATCCTGAGCAGACCAGGCCAGAGAGAGGGACGCCGATGACATCACCACCACTGCTGGCTCTTGCTGAATCCCAAACACCATCAGGGATGAAACGGGACTGGATTTTAACAGCAACAGTTCCAGCCCATTTTAACTAACTTCTCTTTTCCCAAAAAGGACAGTTACTGCCATCTCTGAGACTCAGTAAGAGACTATCAGACAAGGGGGCCTTTCCTTCTAAACATTCTCTCCAAATAAAAAAAAAGGAATAAAATATTAAAATAAAAACCTGACAACACTTTAAAATTCAAATTCCTTACCTGTTTTTTTCCTTCTTTTCTTTATCTTTAATAAAAGGTTTAAAGGATAATGGTGTGTTTTCCATAGTGCCTAAAAAGCTAAAGCTATATACCAGCCCCTGAATCTTGTTTAACACTGTTTAATGTTAAACAGTAACTAAGTTATGTTCACATATATTTGTTCCATATATTCCAGCTAAATAAATACAACAGTTGTTTATACCTGTGTAGTTTAGGCCTGTACATTTACAGCCATAAACTATTACAGTCAAGGTTAGTCTGGTGCTTAGAGAGACAGTGTAGTCAAATAAATCAAGTATTGGCCGGGGACTGAGAAGAGCTGAGTTCTAGTCTTGGTTCTACCACTTGCCTGCTGTGTTAAGTCATATCACTTCTTTGTGCCTCAATTTTCCCCAACTATCAAGTGGGAACCATGGTACTTGCCT
The DNA here is from genome assembly GCF_020497125.1 of Mauremys mutica. Lineage (NCBI taxonomy): Eukaryota > Metazoa > Chordata > Testudines > Geoemydidae > Mauremys > Mauremys mutica. The sequence goes on along the minus strand of NC_059074.1, from coordinate 152,870,596 downwards.
CCTTTGTGAAGCACTTTGAGATCTACTGATAAGAAGCCATATATATAAGAGCTAGGCATTATTATTGCTAACCGAGTTAATCCTGCCTTAATTCTGACATCGCCCACCTTTGGAGTGCTTGACTTTGTGACCCTAACAGCATTCTTTTTAATGTGAGGTTATTTTTTAAAGTAATATAAATGTAGGTCAAAACTTGTGCCTATGTAAGGAAAGGGAGAGCCAGTTTGGCAGAAAATCACATGCAATCTGCTTTGGGAATGTTCCTTGAGAAATGAAGATGCCCTTTGCAGGTAGACACAGGAGCTTCACACTGTTACAGGAGCAGCAGGACCCAAAGTCCAATGGGCAAGCACTTCCAATCCTATCACATTAGGGAATGGGATGCATTGCTAGAGACCTGTATGAAATGCCACAGCTAGGGTGACTTAGAGAGAGACATGTAGAAAAAGAGGAGAGAGTGGGAAAGAAAGAAAAAAAAAAGAGAAAGAAACCAGCCCATGAAACAAGCTAATCCACATGCACTAGCAGTTTGGTACTTCCTCCCAGCCTGAGAAAGGAGACAACAAATCCAGGCGTGCTTCGACGACCCCTGAAATACAAGACCTCACAGCAGCCAAAAGAAATGGAAATCCCTCGAAGTAAAACGGTCGAGGGAGGAAATAGAAATCAAAGGGAAGGTGGAAATAATCCTTACATGACCTTCCAGGCTAGAATACCTGGCGGGTGCAGATGCAGGCTGCAGCTCAGGGTGGCAGCAGGGGGGCAGGTGGGGACTATGTTCCATACAATCCATTAAGTCCCTTTCTGTTTTCACGGCATGCCAAATGACATCCTTCTCACTTCATTTTGCAACTGCATTTATTTTTGTTTTTCATCGGAGTAGATTCACCTTATTTCTATTGCTGGCATCTGCACTTCCTCCTTTTCCCCATAGGAAAAAAAATTAAACAAGTTATTGGTTCTGCTGACGGATTGCCAGTTAATCCTGCTCGGGCTGGTGTTTCCCTTCTTTAAATATATATTGGAATTTTACAGTCAGATGCCAGAAGGCAGGTGGTGTTCTTAGCAATTTCGCCTAGGCTGTTGCTGTACCACACTCAAGGGGACATGAGCTGTTTTAAATGGCTAAATTGAGTTCTCTTTCTTCAGCCTTTCCTGTTCTTATTGTTCCCACTTAAAACTAAATGATTTCAGTTCTATTGGAAGATAGGAGACTGACAGTCCTGGAAAATTAACTCCTTTTCTTACAGTTTAGATACTGCATGAGCAGTGGCAATGCAAGCTTCGTCCATGCTGCCTTGAGAATGTGTCTAAGGGTATGTCTACACTCAAGCAAGAGGTGTAATTTCCAGCTTAGGTGGACATAAGTGCACTAGCTCTGAGCAAGCTAGCACTAATAATAGAAGTGTAGCCATGGCATACGGGCAGTAGGGGGAGCTAGCTGCTCAAGTAAGTATCTGGGGTCTTGAACAGGATTGTACTCAGGGCAGCCAACCCATCCCCCTGCCTGTCCTGCTGCAGCTACGTTTCTATATTTAGCACACCCACTCAATCAGAGCTAGCATATGTATGTCTACCAGAGCTGAAACTGGGTGCCGTTATATTGGCATAAAGGTGCTTATATTAGTGTAGCTTTCATTAATTTACAGGAATAAGCTATACTGGTTCACGCAGCTATGTTCTAGTACAGGGGTAGGCAACCTATGGCATGCGTGCCGAAGGCGGCATGCAAGCTGATTTTCAGTGGCACTCACACTGCCTGGGTCCTGGCCACTGGTCCGAGGGGCTCTACATTTTAATTTAATTTTAAATTAAACTTCTTGAACATTTTATAAACCTTATTTACTTTACATACAACAATAGTTTAGTTATATATTATAGATGTATAGAAAGAGACCTTCTAAAAACATTAAAATGTATTACTGGCACGCAAAACCTTATATTAGAGTGAATAAATGAAGACTCGGCACACCACTTCTGAAAGGTTACCGTCCCCTGTTCTAGTATAACTGCGTCCACAGGCGGGGATTGTACTACTTTATCTGTACCTTGTTCAGACTGATATGCTGTAGTTAAAGCAGCTGCTTAAGTGCTCAGTTGGATAGGCAGGACTTAAGCATAAGCATGAGTGGCTTTTTCTGAGTGACAGAGTGTGGTCCAGTAGATGGAGGACTGGGTTGGAACCCAGGACAGCTCAGGTCTGTTCCCGGTTCTGCTGCTGCCCTGCTGGGTCATATTAACTTCACTGTGCCTCTGTCTCTCCTCTCATCCATTGTGTGTCATGTGTATTTAGATTGGACGCTCTTCTGGACAGGGACTTTCTCTTAGTATGTGTTTGTACAGCCCCTAGCACAATGGAGCCCTGATCACAACCTGGGCCTTCAGTTACCACCGGAATATAAATAATAAGTGCTTTGCTGAGTTAGAGCCCAAGTGCCAGCTGTGTGGTGGCTTACTGCAATGTGGCCACTTACCCATTTGGAACAGGCTTACCTCCTCCTGCAACATGCCCAGGTTCAGAGCTTTAATTGTAGGGGATGTTTCTGGCTGCAGATTGAGCAAGAGTAATGCAAGGCCAGTTCCCCAAGTCACCGTTTAAACTGCCTTATTTTCCACAGTGAAGTTCCCCCGCCCCATCCCCACCCCTCTTCCTTCACCATGGAGTAGGTGTAAATAATCATTTGTAAATTCATCCCAAAGCCAGATGACCTCAGGTGCAATGATCTTTCCCACTGTTTGTTTTTCTTTAATACAGAGAGAATGAGATCCACAGCCCAGTGGAAACAGAGGCAGCCTCCTGTAGGCATTTAACCTGTTATTTGCAGAGTCCCATCTAGTACGTTTTTTTGTTTGCCTTGTAAAGGGTTAAATCTATTCTCAGCAAAGGCCCTGGGTTTAACTAAACAAAACCCACGTGGATTCTATGTTCTTATTGTTTTCTCCCCACCTCTGCCCCTGTTTGGAAGCCCTGGAGCCCCGCTAGGTATGTCAGCACTGCAATTAGATGCCCATGGCTGGCCAGTGCATGGGGCTAGGGGGTGGGCTCAGGCTAAGGGGCTGTTTAATTGTGGTGTAGATGTTCCAACTTGGGCTGCAGCCTGAGCTCTGGGACCCTCTCACCTCGCAGGGTCCTAGATCCCGGGCTACAACCTGATCCCAAACATCTACACTGCAATTAAATAGCCCCTTAGCCTGAGCCCTGTGAGCCTGAGTCCTGGGCCAGCCCTGTGGGTTTTGATTGCAGTGTAGACATACCCATTGTGTCTCCATGTCCTTATTTCAATGGCGGGAATGGGGGAGAAACTGGTCTTCCATTTGGAGGTGTAGCTTGTATGAGAGCAATGGAGAGAGAATCCCCAAAGGGGCAAACAGCTCACATTGCGGAACTAGATGGAGTGTCAGTACTTTATCTGCTGCCCCCCTTTAGAAAGACACGGAGGCTGCTGCTATAGCAGTGTCTGAAGAGCATCGGTGCATCTTGATGGCATTCCACGGAGCCTGTTTTTATCACTCACCCTGGCACAGTATAAAAAATGTACATGCTGTAGAAGCCGGAGAATTTATAAGGTTGCTGGACACAGCATTCCAGCAGCAATTGCATCAGTGCCAAACACAGAGGAAAAATAATCTCTCTACTCCTGCTTGAGATGCCCCTGTTTATGCATCCAAAGATTGCACTAGTCCTTCAGGCCACAGCATTACACCACAACCCCCAAATCTTTTTCAGAGCCACTGCTGCCCAGGCAGAGTCCCCATCCTGTAAGCCTGGCCTGCCTTCTTTGTTCCTAGGTGTATATATTTATATGTAGCTGTATTAAAACACGTTGTTTGTTTGCAGCCAGATTACCAAGCGAGCCCCATTAGTCTGCACTAATGACCTATCCCCTTCACTATTTAGCACACCCCTAATTTTTGTGTCACCTGCAAACTTTATCAGTGATGATTTTATGTTTTCCTCCAGGCCATTGATAAAAGTGTTAGCTAGTGCACTGGTGCTGAGCAGCGGGCAGCCGGGCTAGATCCCTCTGGTGGCTCTCAACCTGCTTCTACTTAAGGCAGAAGCCTTGCAAGAGGGGTTGGGAAGTATAGGGCCTGAGCCAATCCTGCTGAAGCCTAAGGGAGTCTTTCCAACCTTCCAGCCTGCGGTGTGATTTGGAATAGGTTAATTGTCTCAGCAAAAGTGGCTCTTCAGAAAGAACCACCCTCCTGGTGCTGGGAAATGCTGGGAAGTGGAGAAGGGCCAGGATAGCAGAGCAAAGCTTGGTCATGGTGCACAATCCTTGGGAACCTAGAGCTGCACAATAGACCAAGGTTTTAAACATAACCGCCCCTGTTCGTGTGTGTATATATAGTACAGATAGGCCAGAGCTGCAACGTTCTGATGTGGTTCAAGGTGACTTGGTTCCAGGATTCTGGTCCATTTTATAGAGATGGGCTAGAGCTAAGAAGCTCCGATCCAGGTCCAAATACTCCAGGTTCCAGGTGTAGGTGGGGGATTGATCCTCCCTACTCCAGTCCCACCTCTAATACATAGCTATCAAATGCTGGTGTTAATCTATTGCCCTTGTTCCACATGCTTTGTATGGCGAGGTCCCCTTTCACCATTTGTGGTTTAGGATAATAAACGCCCTGATCTTTATCTCCTCTGTCTTTGAGCTATCAATCATCATCATCATCATCATCATCATCATCATCCTAGCACCTAGAAACCCCAGTCATGGACTAGGAGTGGGATCCCAGGATACTGTAAGCACAGCACCACACTTTTGCAGGAGTCCACCTTGTCTCTAGTGGTTGCAGCTGTTTCCATGTTGATTAACCTGCTGCAGCTCAGTTAGTTGAGTGCTTTTGTTATGTAATAAACACTGCTGTTGGGCCTTTGGTGAGTTGCTGGCAGCGCGTCACAAGAACTCTGAACATCCTGCTGCTTTCATCTGTGGTGGGACAGACAAGTGGGGTGTGTGTTTTTTATCTGTTTGTATATTTTTATATTGGCATATTCACCTTTTTACAATCAGCTGCTCACTTTTGTAAATGAAATTTTTCCCAGGAACACTGACCAAACTCTCTTGTTTCCCAAGGTTTGCAGTGTCCACATGTATTCCACTCTGCAGTGAATAATGTCAGAAACTTCCCCCACACTCCCATGCAGGAGGACTGGAAATGAAAGAACTGCTCTGGAAAATGATTAGATTTTAGCCTCTTCCTTAGCTGCTTCCCCATCGCCAACGCGGGGTTACAAACACAAAAGGGACTGCAAAAATGACGTGGCGGGACCTGATATTTATTCTCCCGCAGTGGCTTCTAGATCCAGCTTGCCTGGGTCGCAAGTCAGAAGGGCCTGACACCTCACAGCCTTGCTCCTTGTTGCATTATTTACATCAGTGCAAAGTGGGTGTAAAACAATACTAGGCTGATCTGACAGCATTTTACATCCACTTACATGGGGCTAAGTGTGCGAAGCAGGGAAGTGTTGGGCTAGTGCTTCTAAGTGGCAAGTCAAACCAGTATCTGAGAAGCTCTTTTTGTCTCACCCGTCATCTGCAGCAATAGAGTCCACCACTTGACTGTGGTGGCTAGGTCTTTAGCTATGGTGTGGGTAGGACTGTTTGAATAACAACAGAGCTTTTATGACTCTATTTGTGATTAAGCAGCTTGGATAAGACTCCTGGCTATTTGTGGAGTCATTCTACTCGCTATTCACAAAAATTTCAGTGCTTGCTGGGTACTTGTGAAAACATTTGCCAATCGTGAAAGGTTGGTGAATTCCTATTTCATTGCTGCTCAAACCATGCAAAAAGGGAGATGATCATATTTTGGAGACGTGCATAATCTCTGCTATGAGCCACAGCTTGGAAGTGGGAGTCCACCCAGGTCCTGCTGATGAATATTCAATCTCTAGCTAATGAGACTGATTCATGAACCAACCAACCAACCAAAAAAAAAAAAAAAAGGCCAACATTTATCAGATGTTTGGTTCTGTGAATACTATTGAACAAGCATTATGCGTGAGGTAGGAGACAGCTAAATGTGTGCAGAGGTGTTTCCTAGGAGACTGTGATGTATGTGAGAGCCATGAAAAGGCTGATTTTGAAAAGGCTACTGCTTCAGTAATGATGGTATCATGCCCTCAAGGTGTGATATGCCAATGAGTTTGTTCTCCTACTGCAATGTTCATATAACCTGCTACCCTGCTTAGAAGGATTTGGTGAGTGGAGTGGGACCAGCTTGCTCATGCAGTTTCGATTCAATACCGTTGAATTGAATCTCTTATTCTTAATAAATTCACACTCTCTCTTCTGGACTCTTAAATATTATGGCTGCTATTCTGTGTTGTGTGTCTCGGAGGGGCTGAGAAGGCAGGGCCCTGGGTGACTTTAAGCTACCTTTATGCCCATAGGATTATGGGCTGTTCTGTGTGGCCCCCAGAATAAATAAAAGCAGCCAAGAGCTGCTCGAATATATAGCATTCCCCCCTTGGCTGCCAAGGGGTTGTTCTGCTGCCCAAAGCAGGCCAGAATCCGGTGTAGTGCTCTGTGCTATGACTTCACCCTGTTTGCCCCAGCACACTCCCTGAATCAGTGCTTGTGAGGGGGACAGCATAGGATTTCTTATGATGGACCTATCCTGTGCCCGTGACAGGGGAATTCTCTCCTGACCCCTTGTGACACAGTTCTGCAGCAGCACAGAAGAGCTAGGTCTGGAGCATACTCTGTCCCTATAAATCCCAAACACAGCAGAGGCCTAACTAGGAATAATAGGCTGAACTTAAGAGGACACAGAATTCTCTATGACTCTAATGGCTAAATCCGGGCACTGGATGATGAGAGATATGAGTTCTATTGCCCAGGCTGCTCCTTTAATTTCTGCGCCTTCGTTTTCTCAGCTGTACTTTGAGGATAATGATACTTGCCCACCTTCTGTAAAGTCAAATGAAAATGTCTGTACAATGGGCTGAATAGCAGGGAAAACTTTCTATTCGAGTGTGGAGCGGTTTCCAAAGGAAAGTGGGATCCTTAAAGCAAAAGCTTGGGATATTTAGGACACGCCCAGAGAAAGCACTGCAGAGGAGAATATACAGAAGTGAATGACAACCCTTCACTAGCTAAGCTGGGGGATGGACTACTATATGCAAACTATTAAGTCTTTGCTATGTTTAACTTGTATCTCTGTCATTGCCAGTCCCATTTGAATGATGGCTGCAGTTTTGGTTGTAGACGGGAAAGAAAAATAGAACCATCTGGAAGCAATGAGTCAAGAATAATGTAATATGACAATTAATTCTTTTCAATCGAATTGCATGGGGGAGGGGGAGACAAAATGGGAAGAACTGGGAGTAGAAACGCTGCCAGTCAGCCAGCTCCTGAGATTCGGCTCACCGAGTAAGGAGAAAAAATAACTCACAAACTCCCCCATGGACAGCCCACAACTGTAAGTGTGTGCATAGGATCACACCGTGAAACACAAGCCAGATCAGCAGTGGGAGTGGTGGGACAAAGGAAATAGCCTGTTAGGCCTCTTAATGCTAGCTCACAAATTCAATCCCAGCCTAACATGTCATTGTGGGTGGCTGCACTAGGTTCTTCTGTGGCCTGTGTGACATACACATGCAGATCTTCATCCTGTTCCTATGGAACAGGTATTCGCTGCACAAAAAATCCACCATGACTGGCACACTTGGATATCTCAGCCAAAAAGCCAACAGCTGAATGGGCCACAGCGACTAACGGCCCCTGACACACCCTCAGGGGGCCCCTCCAGACCAGGCTTGTGGCGCATGGGGGAAATGGGCGCTGCCCATGCTGCACTTGGTTCTCCTGGAGTTTTCTCTCTCCTTTAAAATAACAACAGAAGTAAGGAGCTTTACACCTTCAAAGCACTTCAGAGATGGTAACTAGCCCTCACAGTACCTATGTGAGGAATGGGAGTGGGTAAGTAGTAGTAGCCCCCTTTTATATAGAGAGACACAGGGATAGGTGACTTGTCCAAGACTATTCAGCACAGTTGTGACAGAGCTAGGACTAACATCTCTGTCTCCTGATGCCCAGTCCAGTACACTAACTACTACACCATCCAGCTCTCTCTCCTTTTTTGCTTATGCGATGGTGAGTGGCTGCACCACAGCTGAGGTTTCAACAGGTTTTATCCTGAAAGCTGAATTTTCAAAATTTCTGACATCCCCACAGGAGGTCAGGTGGGGTTAAAAACTGGCAGCAGCAAGACATTAGCACTGCAGGGAAGGGGTGGGTGTGGCAGTGACATCACAAAGGCCTTTTGCAAGACCTCCACCTATTGGTCAGAGGTGGTGGGGAGGTGGTGACCTCACAGAGAGATGCTGACATCAGCCAGGCAGGACAGGGGTGCAGGGCCAGGGAAACCTCAGAGACCCCTGTGGCTTTACTTGAGCAAGTCTCCTTCTCGAGGAACCTCTTTTGAGTTTTCTCCTTTCTTTTAACTGATTTTACTAGAAAACAGACGTCCCTGTTTAGACGGTAAGAGTCTCCGAGAGGTTTGGAACCTGTTCAGTCCGATCCATCTGGTGCCAGCTGAATTCTAGGCATGGAAAACACTAGCTTAAGGTGGCAAAATTTTATTCCCCACCTGGGATTCTGTCCCTTAGAATCACTGGGGACATTAGGGTTTGTACTTTTTGTTTTACCTTTTCCTCCATCCCTCCCTCCTTTCTCTTCATTTCTTACTTCTTTTGTCCTTTCCCCTGTTCCCCTCCGACCACCAGGAGGTAGGGGTGTGTGTGTGTGTGGCGGGGGGTGCTGAAAATGTGGGGCTGAAATAGTGCTTGGACAGTGATCACCACCAGTGACCTGGGCCATCCTTTGGGAGAACCCTTAGCCTTCTGTCCCTCCGTCTCTACCCTGATTGGCTGAGCAGGGGGTGGGTTATTGAGAGGGAGGAGACTTGGGTCCTTGTTGTTCTCTTTTAAGACCAAGTAAATAAATCATAACCATTCACGTTTGATGAATTTTGCTGCTTCTCTGCATTAATTGTCTCTGAGCAGTTCATGATTCTCTCTAACATTCCAGTTCTCCTAAAATACTTGCTGAATAATTACTATGAACTGTTGTTGGTCTGGAGCTCATCTGAAAGCACTTTATTCAGGTCATTCAATGTATGAAATTCAAGATCCGATGGTTAGTTTGAAAGTCAGGGCTCTTGGCTCCTATTCCCAACTCTGCCACTGACTGGCTGTGTGACCTAAGACAAGTCAATTATCCTTTATCAGCCTTAGCTTCTCCTGCTTTCAAGTAGGGATAACAATCTGCTCTTACCTACCTCACGGTGGGTGGAGGATGGGGATCCATTGGAGAGTGTAACTAGGACCAGTGCATAATATGAGGTGTGCTATCACATTTACTCAGATCAGATTATGACATAATAGAATAGCTGAAATATTCTATTTTATTTGTATTTTATTAGTTTGAAATTGTTAAGAGCAACTACTTAGCTCAAACTGAAGCATCTTATCTAATTTTCGAGATCTAAGTGTCTCCTCGTTGTGTGCGATGAGACAATTTAACACACAGTGACAAACAGGAGATGCTTTTGTTTGCAACAAAATATTTTTGCAAAGAATTTTCATCCCACTTGTTACGATTTCAAGAAAGAAACTGGTTTAGTCTGAATGGGCTTTTCTGACAGAAATGGTTTCAATGGAGTTTCCCCACCATCTCAATTCCTGGGCTCTATCTCGGCCTCTGTGGGGGAGGGGGGTGTTGTTGTCTGTTAGGACAGGAGTCAGGACTGGCGGCTTCTCTTTCTGTCTTTCTGGCTCTGCCACCGCCTTGCTGTGTAGGCCCTTGGGTAGGTCATTTCCCTTCTCTGTACCTCAGGCTCCCCATCTGTCCAATGGAAACAGGGACAATTCTCGAACTCTGGGCAGTCACGAGCCTGGGTGAGATAAGGGGTGTAAAGCCCTTTGTGAAGGAGAAAGGGGAGTTTCACGGTGTTGCGCACCAAGGAATTCTAAACTTTGCTAAAATGTCTAGCCTGAAGATACAAGAAATTGTCGGGGCCAAATTTTAACCATTGTCTTTTTAAAAGCCCATTCAGGGATGTGAGTCCCACTCTTTTAGGTACCTGAGGTTCTTTGCCAGGAGGAAAGAAGAGGTTCCTGCCTCCATTTTTGTGGCCTTAACAAACCAGGTGCTGTGCTCCAGTTCTCGTCTGAGATCCCCGAAAAAGAACATCTTCCCATCCGTTAACACAACAGTACCTATCTTGAAAAGGGGAACAAAGAGAACCCTGGGACTTACAGACTAACCAGCCTCACTTCCATACCTGGAAAGATACTGGAACACATTTTTAAATAATCAGTTTGTCAGCACCTACAGGATAATTTGGTTCTTAGGACTAGTGAGCATGGATTTCTCTGTCTCTTGGCAATAAGACAAACTCTTGTTTTCACAGCCAGTCGATCGCCCAGTGTCATCACCCTGCCTGCTGGCTGGGCAGAGTAACTCCTCAGGTCACCACCCTCTCCACCCTGCCTTGGGCTTGGAGAGTGAGGAGGAGGGCAAGGGACATCTGGCAACCCTGAACATCCGCCATCCATCGCTCCATCACCTAGAGCAAGTGAGTGGTATTAGGGTTCCTCTGTGGCATCCCCTGTCTGTCTGGGGAGAAGCAGAAAGAGCGGGAGAGAATCTCTCCCAAAGGAGATTGCATTTGCAAACCACCCCCAGGAACCCCTCGCTCTTAGACTGGGCAGAGGCTTCTTCAGAGCCATCTCCAGTGTGTTTGGAAAGCAATGGGGCTCCCAGCCCTTTCCTTGTGGGAGACTTCCCCAGGCTGAGAGTCTCTGAGCTGGGCCAGACCCTGGGAGCTGCCGAGCATGGAAATCAATGGGAAATGAGGGGGCCCTGGGCTTGCTATGCCTAGAGACTTTGATGCGTGGAATGGTTTCCCAGGAGAAGTCCGGACTCCTGGGTTCTGTTTCTTCTCTGGCCTGGAGGAACCCAGGTGGGAAATGGTACCTGATAGAAAAGTGAGACTGCGATGCCAGCCAATTTCTCTGACTGACCCCGGCTAGAGGATGAGTCTCTATCTCTTTCTCTGTTCGACACCACCCCCTGCAATTCTGTTGGGTCAGGCGCGCAGCAAGGACTCTGCTCATTGTGCAGCCACCAATAGGGATTGAAAAGACACAAGCACTGCAACCAGAATGACAAATGTATGTGTCTCTCTCTTTCCCAGGGCTGACCATCCATGAGGCCGAAGACCTGTGGTGTTGGGACTGGCACCAGGACAGCTGGCTCCTGGGCTACAGGAACACAACCAGTGTGGGGGAGGTAAGGACACTCTGTCAGGGCATGAGACAGCTCAGGGAGTGGGGGTGGCTGCCTCCTGGGGCCACGAGACAGAGATGCCGTTCTAGCCCCAGCCCCAGGATTTGGAGCCTGGCTCTGGGCAATCTGCTAATGCCTCACATCTTGTTGGTTTTAGGTCTTTGGAAAGTTCTTCTCAGAGGAGTAGAGAAGATTCTTCCTCCGGACAACAGTGCTGGCCATTCACGACCCCCTGCTGCGTGTCAGCCAGGCTGGGCTGCTCCTTGCCTACTCCGTCCTGGGGGAAGCCCAACAGCTGATGGGGGACAAAGTAAGCAGCTGCATTAGACGCAGGAGATTGGGGCGGGGTCCAGGCCTCATTCCCATCCTATGGCCATTCGCTGGCCTGGCAGCAAGGAGCCTGGTGAGGAATAAGAGTGAGAGCAGGTGCTACTGGAAAGAGAGATGAATTCACCTCCATGAGCAGGAGGGAGCCAGTTTGTCCCTGGAGCAGCTCCAACCTAGTTCTTTAGCAAGGCTAATTAATGACAGGCATTGCCTCATCATGGACTTATGTTCTTAGGACACGGTGCTATCACTCTTGGGAAGGGCAGAAGAGTCCCCTAAGTGCCCTCTGCAGGCCTCTTCTGTCCCACAGGGCCGCAGCCAGTTCCAATGGCCTAGTGTCCGTGTCACCCAAGAAACCACCCAGAGTTGCTCCCATCACTGGCAGCCTGGGAGGCCAAGGACTGACTGGTGATTGCACCAGACCACGCAGGGCTGAGGCACATGGGTGGGGGAAGCTTGTCCTGCTGCTGGTAGGGTTGGACCCACTCTAGAGAGAATGGGAGGATTCAGTCAGCAGGGGCTGCTGATCTGCTCCATTCACCAGGGCTGCCATCCTGTGGCTTCAGCATTAGTGGCTGGGATGACTTGGGGAAAGATCTCAACCTCCCCACATCCCACCTCACTGCTGCCAGAATCTCTCCTGTCCCCCCTGCTAGAGCCCCCTCTCTGCCCAACCTGGGTGGAAGTGGGGGTACAGGAGAGGGTTCTGAGAACTTGAGCTGTGGATTGCAGGTGGAACAGCTGTCAGGGGCACAGAGGGGGAGGTGACAGGAGCTCACCCTATAAGGAAGGGGGTTGGCACTGGAGGTCAGTAGAAAGGACAACAAGACTCCATTCTGGGGGTCAGGAGGGTGAATCCATCCCTCAGAGGTGGGCAGGTGCTGGGTGGAAATGCTGCTGGTTCCAGGTGCCTTTAATCCCCCCTGATTCCTCGGGGACATCTGAGTCTCTGACAGGTTCTCGTTCCCTTGCAGCAGGAGGACATCACGGCCAATGTGATGCACCAGCTCCACATCATCCGGCACTTGCGCCGGATGCCCGAGGCACTGCAGGGGCTGTGCCTCTGAGGCCACCAGCAGCTCCCGCTTCCTGCTGCAGGTACTGCTCTGGCTCCCTGTAAATGGGGAGCTAGTGGAAGAGGAAATGGAGCCCCCAGCACTCACAGAAACTTTCTCCCCTCTCTATGGAGCAGGGTCCTTCCCTCTGCCCCCCAAATTCCTTCATCTCACACCCACTCCCCTCCCTCCTTTCCTTGGTCTACTCCCATCCCATTCCCCCTGATCCCAGGCAGAGCTCTCCCTGCCCCATATGGTGCAGAAGGGCTGTTGTGTCAGGCCACACCCCTAGCCCCACTGAAGCTTGGAAAGCTCCATTTTTGAGGAGGTAGGGGTGGGACAGAGGCTCAGGACTAGCTTCACCTCCTGCCCTTTATTCTCCCCTTGGCCCTTCTATGGGGTCTCTGAGTGTAAAATGAATAGGAGCCTCCTTCCCAGCTGTCTTCCAGGCCCTGGGATCTGTCACAGCCTCCCAGATGGGTGCACCCTGCAGCTGAGCCACCTCCAGGAGCAGTGGGGACAGATCACCTTGTCCCATCAAAGCAAGCAATGCTGGGTCTCAAAGAGGCTTAGATGGAAGAACCCGCTCCCTCATGGAGGTAAGAGATATTTACTTTGTGGGGCGTGTGGGTCTCTCGGGGAAGAAATGGGATCCCCGATGCATAGCTTGGCTGGGAGCTTCCCCTGTCCCTGGCTCCCAGCTCTGGGACAGAGACATCTCCATCTTCATACCACCCTGGTTTTGTTCCTAGGAAGGAGGCTCCCCAGAGATGTCCTTGAACCTGCACTCCTGAGAGCGTTTCCAGCTCCACTTCCTGCAGCAGGGCAAATGAACCCTTCAGCTCCCAGAATCCCAGCTCTTTGACCTCTTTCCGCTGAGCCGTGGGGTTTCTCCAGCCCCCTCACCACACCTGTCAGCCTCTGAATGATGAAGGGCCTGAATGTCAGAGTCACCAGAACAAGCAAACTCCAGTTCCAGGCAGTGGAGCCTGTGTGTATTCAGCCCCTCTGGAAACCAGGTCTGAAATGGGGAGCAAAGACCCCAGCTCAGGAACAGTAGGAGTGAGCAGAGCAGGCCTGTAACACTCTGATGGGTGTTAAACTCGCTGCTTGGCATCTCTTCACGGCTGGGCGTGGCGTAGCAGCTCTCTCCCTCTTGGGGTGGCAGCTGCCTCTGTAACGCTGACAGATGATTACAGAATGAACCCTAACTGAGAGGCACCATGTACCTCCCCCTGAAGAGCCAGACTTCAGTGGTGATACAGCCCAGCTGGGGTATCAACTGGAATGAGAACGAGGTAGGAAGTTCAGAGCAGCAAGGAAAGCCTAGAGGGGAACTTAAGAAGAGAGATAGGAAGTGCCCAAGGAAAACTGCAGCAAAGAGAAAGGAGCAGACCAAGCTGTTGGGAACAGGGCCCTGGGCTGCTACCGATGTGAGGGTGGGACTGGGTTCCCCTACTGGCCCCAAAGAAGGGGGCATACACACACCCATAGAGGGTTACCAAGCCCAGCAAGGGGTACAGGCTGAGCAAGAGCCCCAGCGATGGCAGAAGGACTTCTTTCTGTCGAAAGACCTCTTCGGACTTTTAGTGTGAGACAAGCTGGGCCCCAGACGGGTGAATTAAAAAGGTGGTCACCTGGCGGAGGGCTAAGTTACCAGGCAGAGAAACTGCCATGGTGCTGGAGCGACCATGGATGGGGTACGCTAGCCCAGCAAGAGGGCTGTGATGCCATGCCTGGCTGCCAGGGGGGCACGTAACGATGAGTAGATTCATTTATGATTGGCATAGTCAGGAGGATTGATTTGACTGTATTCAGTAAGGACCAGTAAGGAGGTTTTGGAACAAATTGATAAATTAAACAGGAACAAGTCACCAGAACTAGATGGTATTCACCCAAGAGTTCTAAAGAAACTCAAATGTGAGATTGCAGGACTACTAACTAACTGTGGTATGTAACCTATCCTTTAAATCAGCTTCTTTACCAGATGACTGGAGGATAGCTAATATGACACCAATGTTTAAAAAAGGCTCCAGAGACGCTCTTGGAATTACAGGCCACTAAGGCTAACTTCAGTACCAGGCAAATTGGGTGAAATTATAGTAAAGAGCAGAATTATTAGACACATAGATAAACACAATTTCTGGGGAAGAGTGAACACGGTTTTTGTAAAGGGAAATTATGCCTCACGAATCAACAAGCATTTGGATAAAGGTGATCCAGTGGATATAGTGTACTTAGATTTTCAGAGAGCCTTTGACAAGGTCCCTCACCAAAGGCTCTGAAGCAAAATGGGATAAAATGGAAGGTCCTTTCTGGGATAGGTAACTGGTTAAAAGGCACGAAAGAAAGTGTCCGACTAAAAGGTCAGTTTTCAGAATGGAGAGAGGTAAATAGTGGTGTCCCTCAGGCATCTGTACTGGGACCAGTACTGTTCTGGAAAAAGGAGTAAACAGTGAGGTGGCAACATCTGCAGATGATACAAACCAACTCAAGTGAGTTAAGTCCAAAAGAGACTGCAAAGTGTGACAAAGGGAGCTCACCAAACTGGGTGACTGGGCAGCAAAATGGCAGATGAAATTCAATGTTGATAAATGCAAAGAAATGCACATTGAAAAACATGATCCCAACTCTACATCTAAAATGATGGGATCTAAATTAGCTCATACAACTTAAGAAAGAGATCTTGGAGTCATTGTGGATAGTTCTCTGAAAACATCCACTCAATGTGCATCGACAGTCAAAAAAGCGAACAAAATGTTGGGAAATCATTAGGAGAGGGATAGATAATAAGACAGAAATGTAATATTGCCTCTCTATAAATCTATGGTATGCCCACATCTTGAATACTGGAGCTGCTCTCCCCATCTCAAAAAGATATATTGGAATTGGAAAAGGCACAGAAGAGGGCAACCAAAATGATTAGGGGCATGGAACAGCTTCTGTATGAGGTGAGATTAATAAGACTGGGGGCAGTTTTCAGCTTGGAAAAGAGATGACTAAGGGGGGATATGATAGAAGTCTATAAAATGACGACGGGTATGGAGAAAGTAAATAAGGAGTGTTATTTACTCCTTCTCATAACACAAGAACTAGGGGTCACCAAATGAAATTAATAGGCAGCAGGTTTAAAACAAACAAAGGGAAGTATTTCTTCACACAACACACAGTCAGCCTGGGGAAACTCTTTGTCAGAGGATGTTGTGAAGGCCAAGACTATAACAGAGTTCAATGAAGAACTAGACAAGTTAATGGAGGATAGGTCCATCATTGGCTATTATCGAGGATAGGCAGGGATACAAAACCATGCTCTTGAAGTGTCCCTAACCTCTGTTTGCCAGAAGCTGGGAATGGATCGCTTGATAATTACCTGTTCTGTTGATTCCCTCTGGGGCACCTGGCATTGGCCACTGTGGGAGGATAGGATTCTGGGCTGGATGGACCATTGGTCTGATCCAGTATGGCTGTTCTTATGACCAATAGAGGGCAGTCCCAACCAGCAATATTTATATTTGTTGCACTGAAAGGGCTAACACTCCAAGGCTGACCAAAATGATTAGTGAAAGTGTTTTGGAGAAAAACATTAAACAGAACAATGTGAATGAAAATTTGGAGCTATTGTTTAATGCGCTTGTTAGATGGGGCATAAGCCACATTGCATAATTAGCTGAGCTTGCAATGGCCTTCCACTCAACTCACTGACATTTCTTCATCTGTAAATGTGGTAACTGTTTTAAAATCTAGATCCCATCAATTACGACATATCAGGGAATGTTCTAGGCATCATTGGTCTGATCATTGGGTTGATGGCGGTAAACAAGAGATTCCCATAAAACTTCCACCCTCTCTCTCCCCAAGAGCCACCTTCATCCTCTCTCCCCTTTCTGCCCCGCATCCTCTGCAAACTTTCAAAGACGGATGCCTCGTGATGGCCTTCGCTTCTGGGGATGTTGCCTAGTGGTCAGGGTTTCAGCCCTTCGACATGCGGAGAGGGAGAGGAAGAGCACGGCAGATGGTGTGGGAGCCCAGGGCCTCCCACTGGGCTCTGACCCAGGCCACTCTGAGGGCAACACAAGGGTGTGACACTTCCTACCACCTGCTATTGTCCAAAGTTCACAGTTTATCACAGGAGGCTCTGATGGGTGTTAAACGCTGACAGACTCCTGTTATCAATGAGTGGGATTGAACCGGGGACCTCTAGAGCTTAGTGCATGAGCCTCTACAGCGTGAGCTAAAAGCCAACTGGCTTAGTTAAGGCTGTAGAGCAGAGTCATTTAACTCTCTCTCTAAGTGGTCTCAGTGCCACTAGATGGGTCAGAACACCACACCCTGGTGCAACAGGAGCAGGTCCTCCCTTCTCTCAGGGAGAGGGTCCTTCAGGAAGTTGCTGAGGGAGAGATCTTGCCTTCCTTCAGGGCCTGCAAGGTAGAGGTCCTTCCTCTTGCCTGGTCTGCCCACTAATCCTTGTCCTGTCTGTGCACCCCCTGCAGGTGTGATGGAGCTGGGCTGGCTGAGGCCAGAGCAGCTTCTTAACCCCTTGTTCCCCAATGTGGGGTTTGTATTCCCCATCACAAGTCCAAACAGAGGGGAAAAAACCTTGAAGATACAGCTTTCCATACTGTTAATGGCTAACAGACCTAGCATGCCTGAGGGCGTATTTTTCCAAGGAGAGCTTTTTGTTATCTTGGGTATGCCAATCTAATGCTGCAGATGCATATTTTGGGTACTTCCAGCAGTGACAGTGTGAATTTTGAATCCTTTTTTATCCTGGCTTCTCTTTAACTCCTTGGAAGGTGGCTTTAGATGATGCTTTGTGCAATAGGCATTCTTTTGCCCTGTATCGTCCAGGCTTTTCTGTTGCTGGATTCGGGAGGAGGGTTGGTGAGAATCCACTCTGCTGCCTGCAGAACACTGCATTCTCACCAAAAGTATGTTACTTTGGGTCCTGATTTCCTTCTGTTCCTGGAAGGTGATGTTTGGAAGTTTTTCAGGGAGCATGAAACAAAGTCAGAGTCAGTATTGGTAAATGTCCCCCAAACACAACTTCAGCCTACCCTGCATCAGCCAGATCCAGCCTCTTAATTTCTTTAGTATTGATTTAAAGTAAAAACAGTGTTACTCTCAACTTGCATAGAGTGTACGTGTGTGAATCCTCCAAGGGCAGAAGTGAGGAGTGTACATGAGAATTTATGAGTGACATTGAAGCATTCCACAATGTTGGAAATCATGGCTTGTGGACAGACAGAAAGCAAAGTGGGGGATTTTTTCTCCCTCTCCCTTGGCAATACAATGAACATACCCTCTATTTCATTCCATTGGAAGACACTTCCACACCTGCTGGGTCAATCCTGCTGCCTGGGACTGCAAGTGGCCAGAAGTGGGCCAGAAGGAGGACCATGCAGGAGCTTTTGGAGATAGGGGCAAGGAGGAACAAGGAGCACCTTGCTTTCAAAAGAGCCAAGGAGGAAAGGGACATGGTCCATGAAGAGAGACTGCTCCAGGGGTTCCTGGAGGAAGAGCAGGGAGCAGGACCGATTTCTCAGGGAGAGAATGCTGGATATGGGGGCCAGCAGGGTGGTTCATCCAGCTAATGTCACAGCACCAGCACTAGTGCATTTGCCAGCTGCAATGTCTGCAGGTGCGCGGGTACATGTAACTATGACAGTGGAATGGAGTTCCTGGTCCTGGTTCACAATGGTTGGAGGGTGGAGTTTGTGGCAGGGCCAGTAAGCAAAATTACAGATGTGGTTTCTGTTCCCAACTATTGACAGTTGTGTGTCTCAGAGAAAGATCCTCTCTCCAAGAGACGTACCCTTGTCTTCAAACCCAGTGAGGTGGCAGAGCACGTACTGGTTTATGCCATAGACTACACATTTTCTGGCCAGCCTTGAACTCTCCAATTCCCTGATAAATGTTCTTCTGACACTTAATGGCTTTTATATTTTTGCTCTAGCAACAATTCAGACACTTGGCCCAATCAGCCAGGTCCCGCTTCAACATGGTGCCTCACTTTCCCCGTCTCTGAAGTGGGGATAATCCAAACTGGCAATTACACAGTGTTTGAGCCTCAGATCTTGCTTCCCAAATCCCTACCCTCCTTGCCCAACACCGGCCTCTCCTGTGTTTCCCCAAACTTCCATGCCTATGTTAGAGCCTGCCTCATCCCACAACTGCAAGGTCTAATAGACAGTCTCCTTCCAGCAAGCTGAAGCTGCCCCTGGCTCTGGGGCTGGAATCGCATGCCCTGAGAGCTTCCCTTGCATGGTGTATTCACCGTGGGCATGAGAAAGGACAACACCCATATGCAGGTAGAACATCAACCTCCTCCTCTGCCCCAGCAGCAGGATGGCCTCTGGTCCCTGCTCCCTCGGACCGCTGGAGCTACTGACAGGTGGGGTTGGCAGAGCATGAGAACAGCCCATATGGTTAAGAAAAGATTGGGAGAACCTCTTCCCTCCATGGGACATTACATTGTCCCTCCACGGGCAGTCCTTTCTTTCCACGGGCTGTGCTTTGGTTCCTGGATTCTGCCCAGAAGCCCAGCTCCCATCCCTAGCAGCTTGGCTGTTCCATACCCTGCTGTGCACCAGGCCCTCTGCAGAGAGCTGCTCTGGGCAAGGACTGCAGAGCCAGCTGTCATCCTGGCAGGTGTAGCCCCAGGTTCCATAACCCTGACCCATGGTCTCCCTCCGCTGGCAGGATCTGAGCAAGGCCTGCTCAGAGAACATGCATGACGAGCTCTAGATCCTGCTGACAGCACCCCCCAGCACAGACAAACTCCAGCAGAGTTAAGATTGTGTGGTGGAACAGTGTGAAACAGCAGCTTTTTGTAAGGTGTCTTTTTTGTGTGTTAGTAACTCCTCTGGTGGAAGGGTGGGAGTGGGGAGGTTATGTGGAGAGACAGTAGCTGGGCACTTTCTGGTTTTCTAATCTCTGTGGGTGAGGTTTTGAACCCTTATGGCCTGAAAGGGTATGGGTAACAGAAGGCCCTGTTGTGTGGCAGTGACTTTAATTCCACCCTAACGAAATGTTTGGAAGTGAACATTGGTTGAAGAGAGCTGACTAGGTTTTTGTGTTTGAAAATGTGATTTCCAGCAGGGGGAAAAAAAGGTACAACTCTGAAAACCAGACCATATATTTAGCTACCTAAATATGGCTTTGCCCAAGTTTGAAAATTATGACCTAAATCCTCCTCATTTGATTCTTTTTGCCTTTAATAAAAATCTAATGATGATAATGGTCGGTTCTGGGCTTTTGCAGGGACACCAGGTGGCTGAGATGTTTCATCATGCAGAGATTTTCAGTGCGTGCTTGAACAGTAGACTCACCTTTCCTCTCTTCACACACAGCAGTCACCACCCTATGCCTAGCGTCTCTTAATGGAGCGTTGCAAGAGCTGGAGGTTACGGAAATACTTCTATTTTTCTTCCCCTGAAAACTGCCGAACAGTTACAAACAACCGCAATGTGTTCCTCTGGGGGAAAAGCTGAAGGGAGTCATTCTGCTTAGCATTCAGTATTATTACTTCCTTGTCCATGGGCTGGGGGAGAACATGGCTATCATTCCAGCTCCATTTCCACTCCGTCCTTGTTCAGGGTTATATTTGGGAGTACCTGCTACTCTTGGGATCAAGGCAAGTGCCATGGAAAGCACTGAGGGCACTGGAACTAAAGTGATTCTGCAGGGCACGGGGTGGGGGCAGGATGCAGAGCCCACATAAGGATCTGTGCCCTTTTCATGGCCTGGGACACTGTTCTGTGGGGGCTCAATCCATTGTAGTGTGGAGGGACTTGGGGTGGCAGGCAGGAGCATGGCCAATCAGTTCAGAAGTAGGTGGCCCTCTGGCCAGACCCACCTCCCTGCATAGGTGACACAGAAGCTATAGCAGTACCTGGACTGCAGTACCAGGCACAGAGCAGCTCTGCTGACAATCAGCTGCCTAGGAAGGAGGATTCCATCCCATATTGTCTCTGTGAAGCATAAAATGCTTTTCACTGAGAAAGGATTTGTAACTTAGTGCACTGGGAGAGCTTTTCCAACAAGTGTGTCCTATAATCTTAATTTTTTTGCAGTCCCATCTGAGCTCCGGATCCCATTATGCATGGTTCTGTACATGCATGCATAGGAAGAGACATTATCTGCTTCACAGAGTTTACAGTGGAGCTAGAAAAGACAGGCAGAAGGAGGGGGGGACAGGATGCATTATTGCCCCATTTTACAGCTGGGGGGCTGAGACATAGAGAGGTTAAGTGACTTGCCCAGGGTCACAAAGAGATTTTGTTGCAGAGTCAGGAACTGAATCCTCCAATCCAGCCATTGTGCAGAGGTTTGATCAATATCCAGAACAGAAATTCTCTGTGTGTTTCTCACTGTAACCAAATGGACCCTCTTGAGAAGTGATAAACAAGGGAGTGTATGTTAGAGGATGAATCCAGAGGTATGTAGGTTCAGGTTCTACTGCTGACCACACATTCTGCAGCCCCTTCACTCAAAATCCTCCGCTCTGAGAATTGGCAGCAGGGTTATGGCTCTTCCCCACCTGAAGTGCTGGTTCAGTCTGTCATTCTTGAATGTGGGCTGGGTCTGGAGGAAGGTAGCTGAGGCAGTCCTTGCTTTTCATACAGGGAGGTTAATGTTCTGCCACAGAAACCCTGAGCAGTCTAGTTTCCTGATGGAAGAGGACACATTGCACACCATAAATCTTTATATTCCTACACCCAAAGTCCAGCTAAAGTCAAGATGAGCTGTGAGTGCTTGTCATCAGGGTTTGCAAGCAAAACTTTTTCAGTACTAAAGTACGGACATCTCCCATTTGAGCTAAAGGAGTAACTCCATTAGCTGACAGCAGTAGTATGCTGTTATCCTCTATTAGGATACTCAGGGTATGTCTACACTACTCGCCGGATCCAGTGGGGATCGATTTATCGTGTCTAGTCAGACGTGATAAATTGACCCCCGAACGCTCTCCCATTGACTCCTGTACTCCAGTGCTGCGAGAGGCGCAAGCAGAGTCGACGGGGGAGCGGCAGCAGTCGACTTACCACAGTGAAGACACTACGGTAAGTCGATCTAAGTAGTCAACTTCAGCTACATTATTCATGTAGCTGAAGTTGCGTAACTTAGATCGATCCCCCCCACCCCCCAGTGTAGACCAGGGCTTAGATAATACTTGTTCCTCCCTCAGTGCAGGGGACTGGACTAAATGACCTTCTGAGATCTCTTCAAGTCCTACATTTCTATGAGGACACAACACACATTACACCAACCTCTTGTGTAAGCAGCTCTGAAACTGGCCCTAGCATGTACTTGGCATAGTGTTTTAACGGTGATGCCCTTCTGAGGACAGAGAAGAGGAGTGCTGAATGCTGGGGAACCAGAAAGAAAAGATACTTAAAAAGCAACCCACGCCATTCCAGGGAAGCAACAGGATTAGTGGAGGAGGCACAGGCTTTGGGAGCTGGGACACCTGGCGCCTATATGATCAAATTAGGCCAGGAAGTCTATCTGACAGCTGTAAATTCCACCTTATTCAGTTTTTCCAGTGATAAAAACCATCTTCGGCGGAATCAGCGCATATGGGAGCAGCTGCTGCATTGTGTGAAATCTTAAAATCAACAAAAGTCTAGCCCCTTTCTCCTGTTGCCCTCCTTTCTCTCTCTCTCTCTCCCTGTCTCCCAGGCCTGTACATCTGGCTCCCACTGTAGCCTCAGGCCTGGTCTACACTAGGACTTTAAGTCGAATTTAGCAGCGTTAATTCGAACTAACCGCTCAACCGTCCACACCAGGAAGCCATTTAATTCGAACTAGAGGGCTCTTTAGTTCGAATTCGGTACTCCACCCCGACAGGTGGAGTAACGC
Source organism: Mauremys mutica (assembly GCF_020497125.1). NCBI lineage: Eukaryota > Metazoa > Chordata > Testudines > Geoemydidae > Mauremys > Mauremys mutica. The sequence continues at coordinate 152,848,053 of NC_059074.1, read as the reverse complement.
TAAATTCGACATGGCTAGCTCGAATTAGGCTAGGTGTGGATGCTAATCGAACTTAGTAGCTCCGGGAGCTATCCCACAGTGCACCACTCTGTTGACGCTCTGGACAGCAATCGGAGCTTGGATGCTCTGACCAGCCACACAGGAAACGACCCGGGAAAATTTGAATTCCTTTTCCTGTCTGGGCACTTTGAATCTGACGTCCTGGTTGGACATCGGGGCGAGCTCCGCAGCACCTGCAACGATGCAGAGCTCTCCAGCAGAGGAGTCCGGGCAATCCAAGAATAGAAAGAGGTCCCCAGCATGGACTGACCGGGAAGTCATGGATCTGATCGCTGTGTGGGGCGAGGAGTCTGTGCTGTTGGAGCTGCGCTCCAACAAGCGGAATGCAAAGACCTACGAGAAGGTCTCCAAAGCCATGATAGACAAAGGATACAGCCGGGATGCGATGCAGTGCCGCGTGAAAGTCAAGGACCTGAGACAAGGTTACCAAAAAGTCAGAGCGGCAAACGGACGCTCCGGAGCACAGCCCCAGACATGCCGCTTCTACGAGGCACTGCATGCCATTCTCGGTGGGTCTGCCACCACTGCCCCACCAGTGACCGTGGACTCTGAGGATGGCATAGTGTACCTGGACAGTTCCTCGGCGATGTTCGCCGATGGGGAAGATGAGGAAGGGTTTGTGGAAGATGGCGCAGGCGACAGCGAACACAATGCCACTTGCCCTGACAGCCAGGATCTCTTCATCACCCTCACAGAGATCCCCTACCAACCGTCCCCGCCCGTTAACCCGGACTCAGAATCAGGGGAAGGATCAGGCGGTAAGTGCTATAAACATGGAAACTTTTATTTTTTAAAAAACAGGTATAGAAAAAATAGAAATACTATATACAAAATTTTAAATGTCAAACTATATAAATAGTAGGTCCACATATATAGGGATTGAACAATAATCCTCTTGTGACAGTTCAACAAAGCTCTCAGAGAGCTGCTCGAAAAACCTCCGCAGGAGGTTCCTGGGGAGAGGTGCCTTATTCGGTGCTCCATGGAAGCACACTCTTCCACGCCAGGACATCCTAATGTAGAGAGGAATCATCGCCTCCACCAGCATTGCTGCATATGGTCCTGGTCTGTGCAGGGCTTCCATTAGCATCCGCTCTCTCTGACTCCGAGTGACCCGCCTCAGGGTGATGTCGTTCTGGACAGGCTGCATCTAAGTAGGGCAATTAGTGTATTGTTACTATTGTTAATGGTTTAAAATTAGGTTGCAACGTGCTAATAACAACGACCCTCGCTTAACAGCCACGTGCTGGAGGCCACAGAGAACAAGCATACATTGATCTTTCCTGTGCACTGGTGGGAGGGGCTGGAAAAGGCTCAGCCTTTCTGCTTTCCAGATTGCCTTTAGCAGGAGAGCACAGCTATCCACTAACTGATAAGCATGATTTACTTTAAGGCTTACCAGGACTGTCTGCAAGACGGATTCAGCTGTCTCTCCCCGCTTGTCCGCTCTCCTGTGCAATGGTGCCGCCAATGAGAGCGTATTCCGAAATCTCGAACTTGTCCTGAGATCTCGTGAGACTTGGTGCCCTGTATGGTCTTGTTCAGAGAAACTGACTAGACTGTGTTCACTGTTCGCAAACATGTATCTGTTCAAGGAAATCACTTACTGTTTCCCATCACACAGCTTCTGCTCTTTCCCGGACTGCCCCGGCATCCCCCTCGCAGAGGCTGGCTCAGATTAGGCGGCGAAAGAAAAAGACTCGGGACAAGATGTTCGCGGAACTGATGGCATGCTCCAGAGCCGAGGCGTCCCAGCAGAGCCAGTGGAGGGAGACCCTCTCTCAGCAGCAGCGCTCACACAGCGAACGGGAGGACAGGTGGCGGCAGGAAGACCAGCAGGCGACTCAAACGCTGCTTGGGCTAATGAGGGAGCAAACGGACACGCTCCGGCGCCTTGTTGATGTTCTGCAGGACCGCAGGCAGGAGGAGAGAGCCCCCCTGCACTGTATCTGCAACCACCCTCCAACGCCAAGAAGTCCTGTCCCCCCCTCACCGAAAATTACAAGATGGAGGGGCGGTAGGGGCCGTGAGAACTGTCACTGCACCACAGCTGAGCGCTAATGTACCACACACCTCTGACGCTATAACTGTGGAGAAGCGCTTCCCTTACAGGATCACCCAGTCCCAAATCCAAGTTTCATCACCCCACTATGTAGTAGATTAATAAAAGCTGTTTGCTGTTGTTCACTCTTTCCGTCACGTCTTTCGTGTCAGAAGACTGTGTATGTAGGGAGGGGGGGCAGGGGATTTATAATTGCACGGGATAGCCTACATTAGCAGGGTACAGACTATCGGGGGCAGGATCAACTGCAGGGCACACACAGACTGCAGTCAGTAGTCACCAGGGTCACTCTGTGTGGTGTATGCTGCCCCGGGTCATTCTGTGATGTGTACGCTTGTCCACGGTCCTAGCGCCTGACACCCCCTAATGTTAAGGCATGCTGCCCTTACCATGCACTTCCACCGTAGGCGCGATCCTCTCCGCTGCCCTGAGCCCCAACAAGAGCCCTCATCCACGGACAGATACTCACCCTTCCCCCACACCCCTCACCCCTTCCTACGCCCAAACCCGCAGCCCAGAGCCTGCATCCAAATCCCTATCCAAAGACGGCACCACTCGCCCCTTCCTGCAACCCACCCCTTCCTGCAATCCCTCCCCTTCATGCACAACCACTTGCAACCGTCCCCCACCCCAGAGACCTATGTAGGAGCAGGAGGATGTCATTCCTCTATGGAACAAGCGGTCTGTACATCAGTGCACACCGTGCCCAGCACAGTATGCGTCCATGTTTCAACACCTGAACAGAAATGCAAAGTAAAAAAAAGATTTATTAATAATGACTGTTACAATTAATTTGCTTTAAAACGTGCTTTGGAAGTGGGGGAAACTTGGAGAATGGGGTATGTAACCGCAGATCTCACTCAACACATAGAGACACAGGCCCAGGATCAGCTTCTCTTAAAATCAAGTGGAGAGTCATAGCTAACCCTGCTCTCCGAGGAAACTTGCTTTCAAAGCCTCCCGGATACACAGCGCTTCCCGCTGGGATATTCTCTTGGCACGGGTGCCTGGCTGAGCGTAAACAGCAGCCAGGCGATTTGCCTCAACCTCCCATCCGGCCAAAAAGGTCTCGCCCTTGCTCTCACAGAGATTGTGGAGCACACAGCAAGCAGCAATAACTATGGGATAGCCTACATTTTCGCTGATGTCCGAGCGAGTCAGTAAGCTCCGCCACCTCCCCTTAAGACGTCCGAAAGCACACTCCACCACCATTCTGCACTTGCTCAGCCGGTAGTTAAAGAGTTCCTTCTCACTGTCCAAGGCGCCTGTATAGGGCTTCATGAGCCAGGGCATTAGCGGGTAGGCTGGGTCCCCGAGGATCACTGTAGGCATCTGCACATCCCCAACCGTTATTTTGTGGTCCGGGAAGAAAGTTCCTGCCTGGAGGCGTCTAAACAGACCAGAGTTCCTGAACACACGCGCGTCATGAACCTTGCCCACCCACCCGACGAAGATGTTGGTAAAACGTCCCCTATGGTCCACCAGTGCTTGCAGCACCATAGAAAAGTAGCCCTTTTGGTTAATGTACTCGCTGGCCTGGTGGGCCGGTGCCAGGATAGGGATGTGAGTCCCATCTATAGCCCCACCGCAGTTTGGGAATCCCATCGCGGCGAAGCCATCTATGACGACCTGGACGTTTCCCAGAGTCACTACCTTTGAGAGCAGTTGCTCAACGATTGCGTGGGCTACTTGAATCACAGCAACCCCCACGGTAGATTTGCCCACGCCAAAGTGGTTCGCTACTGACCGGTAGCTGTCTGGCGTTGCAAGTTTCCAGAGGGCTATGGCCACTCGCTTCTGCACACTCAGGGCTGCTCGCATCCAGGTGTCCTGGCGCTTCAGGGCAGGGGCCAGCAAGTCACAGAGTTCAAGGAAAGTGCCCTTACGCATCCTGAAGTTTCGCAGCCACTGTGATTCATCCCAGACCTGCAGCACTATGCGGTCCCACCAGTCCGTGCTTGTTTCCCGGGCCCAGAATCGCCGTTCCACACCATGAACTTGACCCATTGCCACCATGATCTCCACGGCGCGGCGTAACCTGCTTTGTGAGAGGTCTGCGCTACTCTCCTCACCGTGCTTCCGGAGCCTCCTCGCCCGATTTCTCAGCAGCTGACTGTGGAAGAGGTGGACGATAAGGTGCGAGGAGTTGACAACGGCCATAAGTGCAGCGATGATCGCAGCGGGCTCCATGCTCGCAGTGCTGTGGCGTCCGAGCTGTAACCGACCACAGAAGGGCGCGAACAGATTTCCCGCAGGCGCTTTCAAGGAGAGAGGGCGGGAGTGACGGTTCAATGACGACACTTACCCAAAACCACCCTCGACACATTTTTTCCCCCAGCAGGCATTGGGGGCTCTACCCAGCATTCCAATGGGCAGCGGGGAGTGCGGGAACTGTGGGATAGCTTCCCACAGTGCACCGCTTCCAAAGTCGACGCTGGCCCCGTGAATGTGGACTCAGAAATTCGAATTAGTGTATTTAGTATGGATACACAAATTCGACTTCATAAGGTCGAATCCACAAATTCGAACTAAGTTGATTCGAAATAGTCTTGTAGTGTAGACAAGGCCTCAGTGACACCGAGGGGAATTTTCCCAGTTCAGGAGCAGTGTAGGGTGGGCCCTCTGCAGCGCCTGCTGGCATGGGGTATGCAGGGATGGGAATGGGTGTGTTGGGGATGGGCCACAGGGCTGTGTAGGTCAGCTATTGTGGGCTTCAGAGCAGTCCCATGGCAACTGTGAGGAGGCTACCTTGAACTGGAACAGCCAGGAATGCTGTAACTTACACTGCTGGCCACTTTAGCCCTGCTCAGAATATTGCAGGCATAACAGTGGCTTAAAGCCATCTTCATTCCCGCTCTTCCTTGGGCTGCACCTCTTGAGAGGCCCAGCCCAGAATCCAGCCCACTGTCTCTCTTCTCAGCCCTCTACAAACCGATCTCCCCTCCTCACCTCTCCCACTCTGCAGCTATTTCTTCCCCAGCTACTCTTACAGGATGCAGTGGCTGCTTAGAGGCATGAGATCCCTCCCTCCTTTCCAGAAACAGCTGGAAATACTGCCTAGACCCCTATCTCCCCTTTTCTCCCTTTCTTCAAAGCTGGTAGAAGCTCCATTCTCCTTGCTCCTGCATGCAGGTTTCAGTTCCCCACAGATGGAGTTTTCATTGAATCAAGCTCAGATTGAATGAAAGCAGCACTATTAATTAAACAATGGCCCATATGGTGCATTTCAAGTAACTACAATGCTGAAGGATTAATATCAATTGTATCTGAAGCTGGGAGGGATGGGAAGATGGGGAGAGAGAGAATACTTGAATTGCTTTAGAAGTTGAGGAAGTCAGGAAACAGTGTGGCCGAGTGAGGGGGCTCTAGACTGGGCTCCAGGACATCTGGTTTCTGTCCTGACTGAAAATCAGACTCGCTGGATGGCCTTGAGCAAGTCACATTAGTTTTCTCTGGGAGTTGGGTACCTAATTCCCATTTGTGCCTTTAAATTCTTCCCTTTAACCTCTTTGTGCCTCATCTTCCCCATCTTTAAAATGGGATAACAACACTTGCTTGTCTTGTTGATGTGCTTTGGCACCTACAGATGAAGCTACAGAGTATTCATGGAAACAGTTTTGAGTTGCAAAGTTTGGATGGAAATCCTGATCCAAACTTTCCTCAAGTTTAGCTTCAGCAGCCAAGCCTTCCAACACAGGATATGAGTAACTGCCATTGACAGTCTCACCCGTGAGAGTTATTCGTAGCCCACGTGAAGACAACTGGGGCTGAGCTCCAGTTGCTATACAGCATCTCCTCAGATTCATTTATGTGAACAAAAAAGAACAGGGAATAGAAATTCCAAAGACCCTTCTCAGTTTTTTTTAATGTCTTTTCCTGAAACTGGCTGGCTTTACTGAGGAAAGGAGCTGCACATTGTAAATGGCATTCTGAAGAACCATTTCATACAGGGGTGGGGATGGCTCGCTGCTCAACTAGAGAGGAGAACACACAAGTTAGTTACCGGTGGTGATCCAACAGCTGTTAGAGTTCTGTTATCAGAGGGTAAAGTTTGCCCTCTAGCCTCCATTCTAAGCTCTACAAGGCCATTTCAGGGCTGGTCTACACTACGGGGGAAAATCGATATAAGATACGCAACTTCAGCTACGTGAAGTCGAAGTATCTTATATCAAATTACCTACTGTCCTCACGGCGCGGGATCGATGTCCGCGGATCCCCATGTCGACTCCACTAACGCCATTCGGGTTGGTGGAGTTCCGGAGTCCACAGGAGCGCATTCGGGGATCGATATATCGCATCTAGATGAGACACGATATATCGATCCCCGAGAAATCGATTGCTACCCGCCAATACGGCGGGTAGTGAAGACGTACCCTTAGGGTCATCATAGGGGGCAGCTTGAACCAAGATTCCACACATAAGATCTCTGCCAATAACTCAGACCTAGCTTTGCTTCCTCATGAGGCAAACTTGCTTTCCAATTACAGATCGGCGGGTATTTTGCTGTAACAAGGATTATGTCAATCAGAACCCAATACACTTTTACCTAATAGATTTCAGTAATTATTTTGGCTTCAGGCAGAGTAAATCCAATGTCAGGCATGTTGGCCTGCTCAGATTTAAAAGCTGCCTTGGGCGGAGGGAATAACACAGGGGTGGGGGAAGTGGTTTGGAACAAATAGGAACTGGAGCAATCCTCAGACTTCGTAGCCAGCCAAGCTTGACAGAGTTTTGAGATCAGAGGAGTTTTAGATGAATAAATATTCTTCTCCCTCACCCCATGATTCCTATCCCAAAATGGCTCCTCTCCCAGAGCAGACCTTTGATGGACTGGTGCTGTAGGCGGAGAGAGTATTAATCATGTTTATTGTGGTAGTGCCTAAGGCCAACCAAGCATGTGGCCCCATTGTGTGAAGCACTGTATAAATACCATAGCAGACAATCCATGCCTCCAGGAGCTTACAGTCTAAATAGACAAGACAGATAGAGGATGGGAGAAGGGGTGAAACACACAAGGTGAGAGATCAATATGATGGCAGCAAACAGTATGTTCGTACCACAATATTTTTGGGGGGTTGGTTTAGTTCGGAGGGGAAAGGAGATTGGGAGGAGCAGGGGGCTCAGTTAGGCTGAACTGAAGAGTCAGTAAGGGAGGGAGAGGATTGTCACAAACAGCCAATCAGTACAGGGCCAAGAAAATCCAGGTCAGACTAAACGGTTCTCTGAAGGGCCAAAAGGTCCCTGCTTTGGCCTCCAAGGACAAGATGTCCTGGTGCACCCTCGGGAACAATCCTATCCTGGCAGGAGGAATGGGCTAGCAGTGATCTAGCAAGATTTCTCCATCTCTTGCTTCTACAGCTCTGTGCTGTTCTGTAAAGAGAGGAAATAGGAACAACCTCTCATATGTATATAGGGTGGGTGAATTCAAAGAGGCTCTGGTTTGGGCAGCTGAATTTGGCAGTCTCTGAACATGTCAACATGATCATGATGCAACAAGAGAGCTGCCTGGGTCCTGCGCCTTGGGGATGGAGAGCAGAAGACCATTGTGCGGCCATCCTGGTTCATTTTGTGCATGTCAAAGGCTGAACATGTGAACTGTGGGATGCTCTTAGCTGACTAGTTCCCAGCACAGCCAGCTCGCCTCTTCTCCCTGTGTTTCAGGAGATGGGCATGTGGAGTGGAGGGATTTTCTTCTGGGCAGACTGCTTCCCAGTGCCCTCAGCCATCTTCTGACACCTGCACTCAGGGGATGGGCTCACAAAGAGCAGACTTTTTCTGGGCTAGTGTCACAAGGAAGTAACACAGCATCACTTGAGACAACCAGGTTTAAGACCCCATGCTCTGCAGATGGGAAGACCCAGGCAGTGGAACTCTGCTGAGGTGGCATGCTCTAACTGCCCTCCTCAATGTGTGGAATCTCCTACTTGCAGTCCAGTCTTCACAGCCGTGGGAGAGGGGTTTGGTACAACAGCTGGTGGGGGGAAAGCCAGTGCAAGGTAATAAAAGTGAAGGTTCTATTAAGTTGTGCTGCTTCCCTGTTCATTCGGTGGAGCGTCCCTTTCAGGATGCTTTCAGAGGGCAGCTATGGTTGGAAGAGGCCCTAAGAGCATGGGGCCTTCAGGAGCTATGCTCTGTAGGGCCGGCAGGAGAGCCAAGACAGCTGTATGGATGCTCCATGTTTCCTGTGGCTATCCTGAGATCTGTGCAGATCTTGGGAGATTCCCAGATTAAGGGAACAGCATGCCCAAGGGCTATTCCCAAGCAGGTGCAATGAAACTTTTGTTTATCTTAATCAGATTGGGTAGATTTGACTGAGTTTGTAATTTTTGCCTGACCCTCCTAAGTGTCATACCAGACTTGGGCTCTCCACAGAGCTACGGTTATGTCTGGATGCCCCAGACACTGGAGCAGAAACCACCTTTCTCAGGCAGGACTGGGGAATGGAAGCTCCTGTTATTAGTCACACCACTCTTGCTTGTGTATCTCCCCTTTTAAAATCCACATGTTTATTTTTATTGATGTTTTTATAGTTTGACAAATACATTTTTCTATGAAGAGAAACATAATTAACTTAAGTCATTTATATTAATCAGAAGGGGGAAAAATCATGCAAAGCAGGGGTAATTTTGCACCGAACAACGTACGTTATCTAATGAATATAGATTATGCTGATTTATGTGTTTACCGAAAAGTAAGAGCGGGCTGAGGGGAAGGGGGAGAAAGAAAATAACCCAGAAAAAAGGGCTGTTAAATGATGCGTTACAATTTCTGCAGAGTCCTGTTCACAAAGTGTTTAAAATTTAAGTCTAACTTTTGAATGTGTTTATTGGGCTGAAATGCAACAGAAGATATTGCACTTGCAATTGCCAAATAAGGGGCTAACTCTACCCCCTTACTCACATGAATAGTTCTCACTGACAGGTAATTCCAAGGACTTCATTGAGTTAGCCCAGGCATCTCAATCTTTGGCTGGTCTCTCGAGACAAAATTTCAAGAGTGCTCAGCTCCCATTGGTACCAAATGAGTGGTCAGATTTTCAAAACTGCTCAGCATTTTGGGTGCATGTTGCATGCAGAGCACTTTTGAAAATCTGGCCTCAATTGTGGGTGCTGAATCCTTGAAAATATTTCCCATGGAAGGTGAACAATCATATCTCTTCCAAAATGACAGGAAGGTGAACAAAGCCACATGACTTTCACTTGTGGGCCACTGGATCAAATTCAGTCCAGGTTGTAGAGTGACCATGAGAGGTTGTTTGGGTAATAGAAGAAATGAGCTTGATGGATCTCAGTCCAGTGTCAATGTCCACCTCAGAACCTGACAGTGCAGGTAGGGTGACCAGATGTCTCGATTTTATAGGGACAGTCCCAATTTTTGGGTCTTTTTCTTATAAAGGCTCCTATTACTCCCCACCCCTGTCCCAATTTTTCACACTAGCTGTCTGGTCACCCTAAGTACACATAGCACTAACTGCCCTCCTTTTGGCTGTCTCACTGGAGAGGCCAAGGACTGAATGAGCCATGAAGAGCGAAGTTCCCTCTCACCACTAGAGATGATCCCTGGCTGATTGGAGCCGCCAGGGTCCCTTTTTGATTGGGTGTTCCGGTCGAAAACCAGACACCTGGCAACCCTAACACCGCATTGTAGAAAATGGATTAACATACAGATAGCAATGACTTTCTATAATGCTATGCAAGCGTAACAGAAACCCATCCAAATACACAGTGCCATCTAGAGTCAAATGCACAGTGCTATTTGAGGACCTGCATGTCTGGAGGAATCAGTTTTGCTAGTTATTCATTGCTGTGAGTAAAATGTGCACAGTATATTTTTTGCCTAAAGTTTCTCACCCCCCTGAATACATTCCTTGTCCCTCCCCAGGGGGGGCCACCCCATAATTTGAGAACCTTTGACCTAAAGTACTCCACAGTTCCAACTGCATACAGTACTCTTTTTCTCCTCACCTACAGAGCACTGCTGTTTAGTGTTGCTGGTGCATAATGACTGCCTTTCCACCACGGAGATGAATGCATTTCTTAGGAAAGCAAGGGCTGCTATACTAGAATTAGCCCCTGGACAATTTAGTCCAGTATCCTGTCTCTGATGGCGGCCGATGATGGATGCTTTGGAGGACGGTGAAAAAACATATAGGATGAAATCCTTGCCTCACTGAAGTCAGTTGTAAAACTCCCATTGGCTCTGAAGGGGCAAGGATTTTACCCACAATGCAACTGCCCAGCTACACCATACTTTACTATAAAAATGGAAGGAAATTCTTCCTGAACTCAGCGGATGCCCTAAAGCTTGACTACTGAGAGCCTTTATCCTAGGCTTGTGGTCAGTGCATATGCTACTCATATATGTACAAATGTCTCAGTCTTTTAAAAAAATGTTTCTAAGATTTTCCATAGGAGATGCGATCATTTGTCCATCTAATCTTGTACACTGCACAGGACTGTTCCTAGATTCACATCTCCAAGAGGAATCTATACTGCAGATATTCAGTGTCCTCCTGGCAGTACCATGTCACGTTTTAGGGGAGGGAAGCCACAGCTCTACTGCTTAGCTTGTCAGACTTGCTCAGTGACAACAGAATTTAAAGTCAAATTGCATTAGTAATAAAACAAGAATAATAACTTTGTTTACATGGCGTCTTTTATTCCAACGGATTCCAAAGCAATCTATAGAATGTATATAAGACTCCTTCACCTACCGCTGAACCACCTCTAGGGCAGATCACGGCAGCAGTTTAAATGTGCATCGCCACATAACACTTGTTGGAGGATAAAAGAAAAGTACCATTCACATTTAAATCTGGGGGAGGGGGTCAGGAATTAGGAAGGCAGAATGTAAATATCTCCTTTGGAATATGGCCAAGATACCAGGTCTAACACCCCTGCTCCTGCCATGGGATCATTTAGTGACCAGGAGAGGATTGGCGCTTGGCTTATACTGTATCTTTCATCTTCAGGATTCCGTTTAGAGGAGTCACTACGTTCAGCTTTAATAAGAATAGCAAGTCAGTGGCTTTTAACAATGGATACCCCCCCTTCTTCTATTACTGCAGTCAGCATGGGGTCACAGGCACGTGTAAATTTCCAAAATGTAGTTTCTTCAGCTATCCACGCCACAGGGAAGGGCTGATGAGTGGGATGGAGCTTGATAAACTGCAGTGCGGGAAGTGAAATTTGTCTCTCTTTGCTGACTCACAAGCTTTCTGCTGAAGTGCATGGCCACATGGCAGAGTCGCCCCTCGCTTTCTCTGTCTTCTCATTAGAGAACTCTGTCATATATCACTGTGCCTAACAGAACTGGTTACTGCAGTGGCTGAGCTGACAAATATTAGAATGGCATTCAATTTTGCAGTGGGGAATGGATAATACAAGGTCCCCCCAGGGCCCTGTAGATAAGGTACCACTGAGATCTGCAGTTATCATGGACATTAAATCCTTTATGGCTGAAAAAATAATGCCTAGCATCACCCAACTTGTGCCGCTTGTTCTTAGAGGAAAGGTTGAATATTCAGGGGAGTTCAAAGTGCAGCTGTTCTGTAGCTTTTGGATTAAGGAGCAGTTATGAATGACCACTCTGAGAAATGTAACCCCCCGAGTCTGTTTCCCCTCAGATCACTCTAGCTAAGAAGCTGATAGGGTTCTGAGGCTTCGACATTTCCACTCCACCTCAGGCATATGCCATTTGTTTAGCAGTAATAATAATAATAATAATAAAAGAACCAGGACTTGAACATGCTTCCCCATGAAACAAGGCTGAAGGCAGATTTTTCTGGTGGTGATTTGTTTCATTGGGAGGGGACAGAAGGGGGCCATGAGGCTGGTTCACTGACACCGTGGGGCTCAGGGGATACGTCACTCCCAACTCCAAACTGAGCTGCAACAGAAGGCAGCTTTCCTAAGGGTAGCTCCCCACTAATGGCTAACTCCCTACTACCACCGGATTTGATTTTTTGTTGTTGTTTTAATAATGGGGAAAATGTATTTTTTCTTAATTTTCAAAAATCGCTGACTAGTTTTTGCTCAAACTGTCAATAAAATAAAATGAAAATCTCCCTTGGGCAGAGACCAGGCCTGGAAAATTCCACCCTGAAAGGCGAAAGCTTCTGAAAGTTACGAATGACTGAAAATTGCATCGTGAGCCTTTCTAACTGGGATCTCAGTTGCTAGAGTAGCTGCACCTGTGTGAAACCCTAACATGGACACCGTTTACAGTGGTCCAGCTTTACCCTGGTTTGAAACTACAGTAGGGCCCTGTCTATAATAGGCTTTTCTTCTTTTTGTTTGTTACACCCATGATACTACACCATTGCAAACGCCCTGTGTGGTGCACGACAGTGGCATAAGATGGGGCTTGCACTGTGGCAACTCACCCCATTAAGTTACTGAGGCAAGTTGCACTCAGTGCAAATCCCCATGCCTATGATGTGGGGTTGCACTGGTGTAACTACACCACGGTACCTATACTGCTGCAAATTTCCCTAGTCTGGACAAGCCCTGAAATGCTGCACTGCTAAAAACCATGTTGCACAAGTGTACCCTGGCTCTGTCTACACTAGAGGCTTTACAATGGTGCCATTAGCCATGTGACTGGAATCCCAATATAGACCAGGTCTTAGAATAGAAGTGGAGAGAGACAAATGGGTGTTTTGTGAATTTTGCACTTTTGAAAACATCTCTGAAAATTGTCATTCATTACCTCCCTGCTTATCATCTTTAGACAAAGACTACAAAAATTCACTACAATAGACCCTTTGAATGTTATCTGCATTGTGATCGGATGCTCTCCAATGTTTAGCTCTGCAATCATCTCTTTCTTCTTTTCAGTAAACATGTAAGTGGCACTGCATTGTAGATAAGTGGCACTGTCTAGTAGTATTCTTTCAGCGTGTTGGTTCCACACCAACCTCCCCCGCACAGCTGGAGAGGCTCTCTTTCTCTTCACTGAAATGGGGGTAAGAAAGGCAGGTGGGAGTTCTGAGGATAACAAAAAAATTGTTGGTTTGGGTTTATAATGAATTCCAATCAGATAATTGTTGGTATAACAAGTGAATTTGGTGTTATCCCTCTTTACACTTAACCATTAACTTCTGCTCCTCCCTCCCATTTGTTTTGAAACTCCATCATTGACCTTATGTCTCCTTCCTTTCCTCTGGGTTTTCTACTACAGGGGAGGGCTGCTCTTTGACACGGGCTGCTCCATGGTTATGGAGCTCCCTCCCTCTGAGACACTTCCTTTTGCCTTCACACTTTCCTTTCCTCCTGTATGGCTCTCATGCTGCATCAAGCATCTTTTGTTATGCTGTGTACCAGGGATACTGCATAAGATCAAATGGCTTATGCTGTACGCTTTTATTTTTCTACATGGAAATTGAAGAGGCCTTTGTGAAACACTCTAGCGGATACGACTTCCAAAGCAGAACATTGTCTCTGATTTTGACTATCAGAGAGACAACTAAATCAGTTTATGTATCTTAGGCTCTTGTACGAGTGCCACTTCCTGGGGAAGTACTACTCTCATTTTATAGATGGGAAACTGAGGCACGGAAAGAGTAAATGACTTGTTTGAGGTCACACAGGAAGTCTGTGGTGGAACAGTGGCCCTGGATGTTTAGCTGGCCAAGGCAAAAAATGTTTCTGGTTCACCAACCCCAGTGACCAAGGGGGAGGGAGAAAAGGCCAGCCAATCAGAGCAGAATTTACCCCATATCTTCCCAGTTCCAGATACCAGTAAGTTCCCTGCTCCATACACCCAGGGCAACCCCATTTCTCACCCCTCCCCCGAAAGCAAACCTGGGTGAATAGAGCAAAAGATGGAACCCATGACTTTTCGGTGAGAGGGCAGCATGCTAAGCAGTGGATTGTCCTCCTTCACCAGAGTCTATTGGGCTAAATTCTGTTTTCTGTTTTCATGTACATTAGTGTAATGCCTTTGAAATCAATAGAGTTACTCTGGTTTTACACTGAGATAACTGGGAGCAGAATTTGGCCTACGGTGACAAACTAATTCCTGATGTATCTCCAGTGAAGTCAATGGAGTTACACCACAGATGAATTTGGCCCAAAGAAATCGGAGGGCCTGGATGTCGGAGAAGAGTAGCAATAGGACAAAGTTCTTTATTTCTAGTGTGAATCTAGCCTGGATCACCAATGACCGAAAGCTTTTTCCATATGATGGGTATTCAGTGTCCCTTGTGAAACAAGTCTGGTGGATCTCAGACCAGTTCTTAGGAGACGGGTGTCCACATCTCTCTAACTTGCACTAATGAGCACCCTTCTTGTCAGTCACAGCAGAGGTGCCAGAGCCTAGAGACTGCACTATCCCCTCATTCCTAGAGGGATTTTCTTCCTTTAGCTCAAGGACTGAGCCACACTGGCTGGGCACTGCTGCTTCCCCCTGCTGTATCCGTTCTGAAGGTTAACAGAGGATTTCAGTCTCCGGGGTGCTCCGTCCAGCACCTTCCACTAGAACTAAAATCGTCTTTGCTGCCTATTCTACAATGGTAAAAGGGTCTGTATTGTGCACATACAGGTACAGCCCCCTCTCACTGGCAATCTGAGATTGCTCCGATACAGTCCCCTAATCACCTCCTCCTCACCACCGCCACCTGTCCTGTATTGTATCCAATTGCTTCTTTCTAATGTTTTCCATCTTCTGCATTTCATACCAGAGAAGCCATTGGAGACACTCTGGCTATTCCACGTCTGCACAGACGAGCTGAGCAAGATCATTAGAATACAGCAGAGCTTTTTATTGCCAAGGTGCCTTACCTACTTGCACAACATGACAGATGACAGCGTTGTTGTGCCATACAGTTTGGAGCATTATTTTCCAATCTGATAAAGAACTGACAGCCTGTGCTGAAAGCAAGAAATCAGCCCCCTGTAAGGGATGAAGAAGCAAATCAAAAGCTATGTTGAGGCCTAGGAGACGCATCTTCAAACTCGTTTTTCATGTAGCAAGCAATGCATACAATGCCCATAGCCATACCACTTCAAGCTGGGACCAAACGAAGCTGAGTCAGGTATGATCAGTACATGGATGGGAAATCTGTAACCTCAAGGAAAACCCAGCTACTGCAAGAAGGTCCTGACCATTTATGGCCATAAAGTTCTGCTGGAATTGTTTCAGGCATACTAACTCTGGTGTCCTGGCCAAACTCCTACACAGAGGATGTTGATAATAATGATACTTTGCATTCAGATAGCATGCTTCATTTGTTAGATCTGCAGGTATTTTACAAAGAAAAGGAGACAATGGTAATATCCATTTGACAGATGGATAAAGTGAGGCTCAGAGATGCCATTCAAGGATCAGTCAAGAACAGATCTCAAGCCTTCTGATGATCTCTCCCCTACTTAGTCCCCCTCCCATACTGCCTACCTAATTTCTCCCTGTAGTTCTAACTGGATAGGGTATTTCTCTTCACTTCCTGTCCTAAATTGTTGTGCAGTGTTCCTGTGTGTTATTAAACATCTGCTTCAGTTCACTCCAGAGGTGGATTAATTCTGATAGTGGAATGTTTCCTGTATATATGTCTGTTTATCACTTTGGGGCTTTTTCAATGGGAATATAGTGTTACATAAATTTAAGTTAGTATTAGAGATGGACTCAAGTCCAAACTACAGATCTGGACTTTAGAGATGTTCAGAATCTGAATCTGGATCCAAATTTTGCTATAGATTTGCTGAATAAAAAGACCCTGGATTTGAACTGCCTAAATTTTGGAGCGCTTGAAATTTTCTTCCAATTTTTGCATCTTAGGGAAATTTCTAGGTATTGTTGTCATAGGTCAGCAGTTCCCAAAGTGTGATCTGCAGTGCACTTTATAGCGCTCTGCGGAGAGCTGTCTGGTCACATAGTCCTGGCTCTTCCCAGCTCCTATTTGGTATTAAAAGAAGCTAAAACATCCACTGAACACTTTTCTATTGTTACTTTTCCATGTAAGCAAAAGCAAAAGCTGGCACAGTGATCCACAGTGACTGTGAATGGGAGATGGGGTCCGTGAGATTTTAAATGGGAAGACAGGTGAAGTCTGTAGGATTGGGAAGGTCAGAGAAGGTGGCACACGGGAATCTCTGTCGAGATATTGTTCCCACTATGGAAAAAGTTGTAGAACCCCTTTTATAGGAGGCTGACCAAAGATTGGACTTTTGGTAATCAAATAGGTTAAAAAAATTCAACTATTGACACTGATTTTAAAGACCTCTTAGCTATCATGAGCCCTTTTGTTCTGAAGCTGTTGTATTATCTGCGGATAGTGTGTATATCTATCCATCTCTCTCTTTCTCTTTCTTCATGTCTATTGAAATATAAGCTTCAAACCCAAAAGTTACAGTCACAATCAGAACAAATCACAGATACAAAGAGAAATCACCTGAATCCTCCCCATCCTACCCTACCCACTTTGTCCTGAAAACTAGAGGATCACTCTCCATTCCACCAAAATAATTTGTTTTTTCTCCACCATTGCTAGTGACGGAATAACTTCACAAACAGTGCGAACCATGGTTTCAGGTGCATCGTTCCGTGCCGGAAGACAGGCTGAACAGCTAAGCCACTGCATTAACAACTTCCAGAGTCTCAGAGAAAATACATGGAAAGTGTCTGTCTTTCTTTATTGAGGCAGTCAGATGCTCAGTCCCCGTGTCTGAAAAAGTCGAAAAGCCAATTGTCCACAAGTCCGACCAGGCAACAGACGGATTCTCAGTTTTGAAGCCCACAAATCCCAGATGTGGACATTAATGGGGCAGAATAAGGAAAAGTACTCCATTGTGACCTCTGATTCAGAGCAGGCTTCATGGGGTAGCCTTTCTACTCAGTGGTTCCCCTAGCTGTTACCTCAAACACAATTTACCATGAAGTACCCACCATCCTATATCCCTGTGCTTGAAGGGCAGGGCTGCCCAGAAAGTGTGTGTGTTGGGGGGGGCAAGTGGGGCAATTTGTCCCAGGCCCCGCAGGGTCCACCATAAAAATATAGTATTCTATCGTATTGCAACTTTTTTTTATGGAAGGGCCCCCCGAAATTGCTTTGCCCCAGGCCCCCTGAATCCTCTGGGCAGCCCTATTGAAGGGAACTGTTTTTTCAAAGGTGCAATGCCCCACTGAGACAATCTCCTCGGCAATTCAGTACTGCTAAACGTCAGTCTGAAAATTTTTCCTTAAACATCCTCTGGTATATCAAGCTCTAACTGTGAGCCACCGTGCTGGACTGCTGTCACTTGAACATGCCAATGGGAAATGCACCTTCAAGCAAGTTGTATGAAAGAGGGAGCCTGTGTGGCTATTGCAAGACAAGAATATCTTTTTAGGGTCTCCATCCCCTTTTCCCTACCAATTATTCCATTTTTTTCCCCTGTGACACTTCCCAGTAATGCTGGAAAATGAGTGGTCACTCACAGCTGCAGGAATCCTTTGAAAATTAAAAACACAAAAACTACACCATCAAGAACATTTCAGGGCATACCATCCCTGCCCCCCTTTTTAACTAGATGGTAGACTATACCTCTCTTCACTGGGATACATTTATTGTCCTAGAGCATCTGAAAAAATCAACCCTATCAATATGACCAACAATTTTCCAGGAGGAGGAATCACAAATGCCACATAAATGCAAAGAGGTAACAGGGATGTTTTAATACACATCACCATTTTTGCCAATTTCAGGGTCCATCTCTTCCACCTCATCACCTTAGCCTGTCAGGAGGCAAACTGTTTCTTCCAGGACACTCAATTATTGAATCACCACTGAAGGTACATCCCAAAATATCTATATCTATAGCTCTGGGAGGGCTTGGTCACAATCTGCAATGTCTTTGGAAGAGAAAAAGGGCACTCCAAAATCCTCACTCACAAAACCTTGCTCTTCTTCATGTTATCATAGATTATTAGGGTTGGAAGGGACCTCAGGAGATTACCTAGTCCAACCCCCTGCTCAAAGCAGGACCAATCCCCAACTAAATCCCCAAAAGGCCCCCTCAGGGATTGAACTCACAACCCTGAGTTTAAGCAAGCCAAGGCTCAAACCACTGAGCTATCCCTCCCCCTGTTGATCATTGCTCCTGCTGCAGAGTTATGTAAGGTGTCTAGATATATGTCCCTATCTTTGGTACTACCCACAAGTGCTGTGATGTCGTCCACATGGGTGAAAATTTTTATTCATAGGGTGAAATTCCTCTCTTCCTTAATCCACTCATTTAAGCCCTGAAATCCCCTGTTACCATCCATAGCCCACAGTAAAAGAGTCCAAAGTAAACCAATACAATTATGGACCCAAGGGACAATCTTGTCTGACCCCAGCACGTATCAGTATAGCCTCTCCACTCCACCCATTTACAAAGGGATGCACAGTGCATGAACATGCAAGACCCGCAGGCAGTTAATAAACTGTGGAGGAATACCGTATTGAAACAAAGTTCACTCTATCAAAAGTTTTGGTGTGATCCAAAGTCAAAACATAACCTTCCCATTCTCGCCACAGCCAATTTCAAATACTTCCCACAAACAACTCAAAGTGTCTGCCACTGTGTGACCTTTAACTGTATTAGATTGACTGGGATGCAATAATTTCCTGGCTACTTTCCCCAATCTCTTTGCTAGAAAAAAAGCCAAATTTTTGTAATCCATGTTCAAAAGGCCCATAGACTCAAGGTCCCCTCCGCTTTTTTTTTGGCCAAAAAAGTCAAAAGGCCTTCATAAAAGGAAAATTCCAGTGAGCCTCTAGTGAAGGCATCATTGAAGGAACATGACGGCACCATACAGAGAGAGGATCCATAAACTTCTGATAAAATTCTTCAGTCAACCTGTCCATCCCCAGGGAAGTTCCCTTCTTCAGTGACAAGGTAGATGCAGGAACCTCCATCTCTTTTCATGGTCTCACAAGTGAGTCCTGTTCCTCATCTACCAATCCTGCGATACTATCCAAAAACTCCAGCTGCTGGAAACAAAGATTGGTTTGTCCTAGAAAGAGCTCACTGTAATATTCTTGAACTATCATCAACATGCCAACAGGGTCCCCATGGACCTGCCCAAGAGTTATGATCCTGTAACCCTACCACAACCCACTGCAGTTTCCTTTCCTCACATCCTGCAAATATATCAGAGGAAGCTGCCCCACGTTTTGTCCTGAAGTCCTTTGCAAATTTAGCTGATTCCAGATTTCTCCCTTCATACTGAACCATTTCCTCCTTAACTTCCTCTGAGACCTTTATTTACATGCGTTCCCCACCTTGCAGTTGACTATGAAGCTCAAATAGTTCTGCAATGCTACATGATGCTTGTAATCAGATTATTATAGATGTCTTAGAGAGGTCACCAGGCTCCTCTTTGTCCGTTCCCACCATTTCATCAGGCATGTGTAAAACTCCCAAACTGTTTCTTATCCCATAAAGATGCCTTTAACATTTCTAACTCCCACTGCACTAATAAGTAAACAAGTATTTAATTTCCAATAATCATGGTCAAAGGCCACTCTTCCTAACTCCCCGAGTTCAGAGGTCAGAAAACTCTACAGGCTGCACTGCACATTGTCTGGTTACTGAGGTAGCTTTCACATAAACCCTGTCCCATTGACTATCTGATTCCTCTCTAAAAAATGTAAATGCCCCCTTCCCCTTAAATGAGGATGCTCATAAACATCTTTTAGCCAACGGCATCTCTCACTGCTTGTAAGTAAGCTTCATTAGCTCATAACCCTTTAGGTTGCTTCGCTCTGTCAGTCACTTCAGTTAGATAATTAAAATATCTCATTAAACACAACTGTCATGACATCAGTAAAAAAGAGCTTTCCTCAGCTTCAGATGCTATGGACCATAGATGGTGACATGACAATACCTCACACCCAAATAACAGAAATCAACTAATGAACTCCTTCCCGGCAATTCTATCACCCTCTTCGGTGATACTGAAAATATATAAAGCAGTACCCCTACTTCATCATACATATCAGCCGAGCTGGCTTTAGGCTGATTCAACCAATTTCCCTGAATTGGGCCCCACACCTAAGAGGCCCCACCCAAGCCCTGGTATGGCGTACTGGCAAGAGCCGGTGCGCCGCACCGGGGTGGCTGGAGCTCCAGGCCCTTTAAATTGCCACCAGAGCCCCACTGCTGGAGCCCTGGGGTAGGGCTGCGGGGCTCTGGGGGCTATTTTAAAAGTCCAGGGCTACAGTTGCTTCTACCGCCCCGGCCCTTTAAATAGCCGCGGGAGCCCAGCCGCTTCCCCAGAGTTCCCGCGGCTATTTAAAGGGCTGGGGCGTAGAAGCAGGGGAGCCCTGGGCCCATTAAATAGCTGCTGCTGCTACCCCAGTGGGGGAGAGAGTAGGGGTCACTTACTGTACAGGGTGGGCTGTACCCCCTGTACCCGCACCCCCTGCCCCCAGCCAGCCCCTGCTACATCCCCTGCCCACACCAGCCCAGCACCCCCTGCCCTGCCTGCAGCCAGCCCCTGTCTCCAGCCAGCCCCACACCCCCCTTTTTTACATTTTTTTTTTAGTCATCCCTGCCGGGGCCCCGCTGAAAATGTTCCAATTGGGCCCTGCACTTCCTAAAGCCGGCCCTGCATATCAGGGCCCATGGACCAAAAAGATGGTCCTCTCCTTCAATCTCTTTGAGCTCCCAAAACATCATGCCTAGAACAACAGATTCATTTTATGGAACTAGATTCAAATCCTGCCCCTCAAAAACTGGAAGATCACCTGGCCTTCGGTGCACACTCAGGATGCAGCGCACATTCCAAGTTGCAATTTTCATTATTATCATCTACATAAAGGGTCAGGTTGTCACAGACACTTGCAATCCCTGCCTTGCTGACTGCCTTGACACTCTACTAAACCCCTTGACTTACCCCTCTCTCTCTCACCTCTTTCCTTTTCTTTAGCCACTTTTTACTTGTTGACTAGTTCATTACTCTCCCCCAGGGGGTCTCCTCAGTCCCCAGATCCTGATCCCAACTCTGATGCTTCTTTCTGAAGTTGCTCAAGCCAAATAATTCTCAGATACCTTTCCCCTAGTGAATGTGCTTGTAACGGGTCCACAAGCTCCTCTCTGCTCTCCCTCATATGCAACAGTGCCAAAGAGAGAAAATCTGTTCTCTGTCTGAATTGTGAAAATGATGTGTGGTTCGGAAAGTTGTAGGCCACCCTCAGTTATCCTCTGAGGTCTCCATGGATCTTCTCTTTCCCTGTGACTTCAACAAACTCTTCCATTCCTGAGGTTGAACACATTGAAATCTGCTCCCCAACTACAGGGTCTGCCGTACCCATAGCCTGCCAATCCCTCCCTGGTGACTGGGATTCCTGCATAACCAATTGTGCCTGTGGATGTTCTTTCTACAGTTTCTCTTTTTCCTCCTCCCCATCATCTCTGATAATCTCCCCCATATTACCAGTGCTCATGGGTGGCAAATATCAGAGGCTGGGGGAGGCTGTGCCTCCCCAAACAGCCAGGTGTGGCCTTGCCCATGGTCCGCCCTTAGGCGGCACTCCCATCGCCTGCCCCTTCACCTCAAATCAGGGGTTCTCAAACTGGGGGTCGGGACCTCTCGGGGGTCATGAAGTTATTACATGGGGGATTGCGAGCTGTCAGCCTCCACCCCAAAGCCTGCTTTGCCTCCAGCATTTATAATGGTGTTAAATCTATTAAAAAGTGTTTTTATTTTATTGGGGGGGTCGCACTCAGAGGCTTGTTATGTGAAAGGGGTCAGCAGTGCAAAAGTTTGAGAACCACTGCCTCAAATTCTTCCCCACCCAAGTCAGCTTCTCCACAGGTTCCTTCAGCCTGCAGGCACAAGCCCCCAGGCGTCACAGGCACAAGGTT
This sequence comes from Mauremys mutica, assembly GCF_020497125.1. Classification (NCBI taxonomy): domain Eukaryota; kingdom Metazoa; phylum Chordata; order Testudines; family Geoemydidae; genus Mauremys; species Mauremys mutica. The sequence goes on along the minus strand of NC_059074.1, from coordinate 152,826,102 downwards.
TGTGACATCGACTGATTGTGCCACAGTGTCCATCAGCCTGTGCACAGTAACTTCTGCATCAACCTCCAAGCAGACAGACGCCTTCCCTATCAGATCCAAAGAACTTATGGGAGGAACCCACCATCTGAGGCTGCAGCCATCTTGGCAGGATATGAAGAGGAAATGAGAACGCTCTCTGGAGAGTTTTGTCACGGCCAATGAACACTTTCACATAGAGCATCCACAGCCTCTTTCCATTCCCTGTCAGATGCCCTCGACTAGCCGTGGTCTGCAGGAGGCATGTGCTGTCAGAAAGGATAGGTTCACCCAGGACTGAAATGGCAAGGCATTCATATTCCCATACCATTGCGCAGACATTCTCAGACAATTAAGCAGGGGAAATTAATTTGAAATTGAATAGTCTTTGGCGCGGCTTCTTGATATTACTTTTATTAATCAACACTGATTTTTTTATTTTATTTTACATAATAATGTCATATTTTTTCCTGCTAAAGAGGGTAGAGGGGAACCCATTGAAGGCTTGGGAACTAATGAATCTGATCTTGTATTCCATGTGCCCCCGTGGTCCAGAAGCTGGGCCATTACAGATTTCTTTATTGAACCTTCTGGCAGACTTTATGAGAGAGCCATTTTGTAAATGAGGGTTTGCAAGCCATGAGCACAGAAAAGGATCATCGTCCATGGCAGTGGACACTTCAGGAGACTGATTAACAACAACATACAGAGCCTTTTGCTTTGAAAGTCACCCATTCAGATTTAGCCCAGTCTGATGGTGACAGGAAGTTCTTTGTATCTTATAGCTGTTAGGCTACCAGGTGCAAAGATGATGAACAGAAACCCAAGTTGCATGCCACATCATCAGCAATGGCACTAACTAACTGTCACTCTTGCTGGCAGGCTCAGTTGAAAGCCCAAGGACGTAAAGGGCATGGAGCATGAACTCACCTTCCAAAGCTAGAAGTGGCCCTTCCAAGCGCAAACCGCAAATAGCCATGTTGTGCACATAGACAATTCATATACTTGACTAATCTGATTATCGTAACCCTTATCTACCCTTAGCTGTCTCCTCCTATTGTTCTCCTGTCTTGCTTCAGATTCATTTGTAAGCTCTTTCGGGCAGGGATTTTGTCTCCCTGGGTTTGTGCAGTGCCCAGTACATTGAAATGCCAAATATCTTTGCTGCCTTCATTTATACTGTGGTCAAGCTGGAATTGCAATAAATAATAATGAGGCAATATGGGGGATAATTTCACTGCTGCTTCCTTTGCTGTTTTACAGCTCAGACTTCAGGCTCTGCAATCTGACTGTCCATCCATTACGAAAAGTGAGTGGAAGAAATATGCTGGTGTTACAGTCATGAACTCAATGTGTTATGGGTGCCCGGAATTTTGAGAGAAGGTCTGGATGTGCCATATCAGGGGGCCTTGCTTATGAAATCAGAAATGGACCCCAAAGGAACAAAAGTTTTCTTGGGTTTTATTAAATGTCCTTATAAATATAAATGTGTGCTAGTCTGACTGGATGGATCTGAATCCATCCAAGAGCGTGCAGAATAGCTAAATGCCCAGATTCCTCCTTGGCTCTGGGGATGTAGCTGATTAGCTATACTAGGGGCAATGGCAAAAACAGCAGCACTTGATAAAGTGGCTCTTCAGAAGCCAGCAGGAATGAGAACCGCAGCTGTTTATTGCTGACTCAGCATTGTCTAATCATTCTATTAATCAGAAAATCAAGAGCAGACTGTGGTATGATTGTACCAATTAATTCATTTAAATTAATGGAGTGCGGGGGGAGGGGGGAAAGACCAGTGGTGGGAAGTGTGTGTGTATGGAGGGGAGGGGTAGCTGATGCTTGTCTCTCTTACTATTTTCTAGGTGCCAATGGAATTTGAAAGATGAATATTAGCGGCTTTGTTGGAGTTCTGTAAGGTAGGAATGATAGGGTTGTCTTGTGTACGTGAATGCAACATTCAGAAATTATTCCCCCTATCCAGAAGGGCCACATTTGAGTCTATGAACCACTTAAGCCTCATTTTGAGGATTTATTTGGTGCATGCTGGCCAAGTGTGGCTTTGTCCCCCTCTAATGGTTGGCTCACGTAAAAAGGTTTACAAATGTTACAGTCTCCAAGTTAGTAGAACTGATCCTTAAGCTTCAACAGTAGCAACCTGTGTTTTTAGATCTAGATGTTCAATCCCTGCAGACCACCCAGACAGAGGAATCAGTAATAGGTCTTATGCAGAGTGAATTACACCCTATTTGCAAAAACAAAACAACTAATCTCCCATCCCAAAACCCATCTCTTTGATAATATTACTTTGTACTTCCAGTAGGTGGATCCCCAGAGTGCCTTTCAAACATTAAATGAATTAATGAATTTGGCTTCATAACCTCTCCAGCCTCACTATCACCCCTGAGATGGGATTACAGAAGCTAGGGGTGTGAACTGAAAATTATATATTTAACTATGTAATAGTCACAGTCGGAATGAGCTGCCAACCTCAAATCAGCATTAGAGAAATCCCCAGAAAATTGTGAATAACGAATAAATCTGAAAACTTCCCTACCTGCCCTTGGACAAAGGATGAAATTCACTGAATAATTTAATTGTTGTGAAGTGTTTTCTCAGACCTGCTCCTGAATCTGTGACACTGGGCCAGAAATTTAAAAAACTGACCAGACCTCCTCATGAGATTTCCAGTGCCACTTGTTTCAGATCTAGCCAAACAATACAGTGAGGACAACTTTTCATGTGGTATTTTGGAATATCCAGTCCCAGTGTGATCCCAGAAGTGCAGAGGCAAAAATTAAATGAAAACTAATGGAGGTGGAAGAGTTTTAAAAATGCTGTTGTTTAAACAGAAGCGGTTGGGCTTGATGCAGAAATTACTGAGTGAAATTCTCTGGCCTGTCCTATTCAGGAGGTCAGACTGGATGATCACAGCGGTTCCTACAAACCTTGAAATCCATGAATTTTAGAGCCTTTGATGAGGTTTGTATCAAGAAATGCCTGAAGATGGCAGCTGTACCCATTGTTTTCCCTGAATCTTTTCCCCAGGGCTGGTTGGAAACGTACAGAAGTGGGTGGCTGTAAAAAGTTCTGCAAGCTCCTCTCCAGCACACAACTAGGACCACTCCCACCCAGAGGGAGGCTGTAATCCCCCTCTTTGGGGGGAGAGCTGCAGGCACCCAGCCCTGTCCCAGTTGTCGAAGCTCTCCCTGGCCCTGAAGTAGCTGATGAAACCCTTCTGAGCCCCGCTGTATCCTAACTGTGCTGACCAGAAGTTCCAGTTGGCCATGTTTGTCCCAGTTTTGAGGAGCAGGTCCCAGATCCCTGATGGGTCAGTTGAAACTGGGAGTTACAATGAAATGTCAGGCCATCTGGTTACTCCAGGGGCTTCCGAGCTGTGCCCTCAATTCCCAGTATGCTGCTGTGATCTTCACAAAGCAGCACCTCCAATGACTGCCTCTTAGGCCTTTGTGTATACTAGGATCATTTTGACTGAGGAGATTTGGGAGGTGGCAGGGAAAGAGAACAAAATGCAGAAGGGGTTGGACTGAAGATGCAGGGAGAAGCAGTCTGAAATAAGGCAGGATTTGGAGTCAGGGCTCAGAGCTTTGAGAAGAGGGTTAAGACGATATGCCAAGCAGTGGGGAAGGAGAACATAATGAGGGCACAAAGGGGTTGATACATTAAACACCCAGGTTGGATGGCATCACATAGATGGTGGTGATAGTGAAAGGACTAGCGCAAGCACTAGTATGGGTCCTGTCATTACTCAATACTGCTAACTCCCAACCATGGAAAAAAATTATGAGTCAGGCCCCTCAAAATCTTAAAATTGATTTAAAAATAATCAGATTAAAATAAATGTGAAAATTAATGTTGAGTTATTTTTATTGGCCTTCTGGTTTGTGAGCTTTTAGGGCACACTTAGGTCACATTTTCAAATTTTTCTCCACAACCATCAGAGCTAGAAAGGTACTTTAAAAGAAAAAAAGAAAGAAAGCTGAGATTCTCATGAAATGACATGACTCCAGGAGTTGGGGCTTGAAGAAATACACCAAATATTGTAAGACTCATGATGAAATCACATGAATTGGTACCACCGTCACTGCTCCTTCCCCTGAAAGGCCTCATAAGCAAATCTATTTTTTGTTTCCAGATGATAAGTCATACTAAGCCCTTAACTCCTTTTCTAGCCTTCATACTAATTGCACAATCTCCTTATTCTGTTCCCTGCTAGAAAACAATGTTTTTAGGTGATGGGGAGGGCTCCTGACTGATTGTGGAGTACTCTCTTTAAATTGAAACTGAACATTAGTCTGGACTTCTATACTTCAAACTCAGACTAGAGAGAATAGTTGACATTATTCTCTCCATGACTTCAAGTAAAGCCTGATTGGTGGAGTTGCTATAGCAATCGGCTTGTTGATCAAATCAAGGTGTCAGATAAAACAGAGGAAGGTATAATTCAAAGATTATTGTAAATACAGTACTCACACAGACAAGTACTAGATAGAAAAAGAGATGGGGAAAGAGAGAATAGATCGAGCAATATTTAAGAAATCAACATGAAGAAAATGGTTAATTTGATCCTCTGTTTAATGTGAAAAGAACAGGAGTACTTGTGGCACCGTAGAGACTAACAAATTTATTTCAGCATGAGCTTTCGTGCATCCGAAGAAGTGAGCTGTAGCTCACGAAAGCTCATGCTGAAATAAATTTGTTAGTCTCTAAGGTTCCCACAAGTACTCCTGTTCTTTTTGCGGATACAGACTAACACGTCTGCTACTCTGAAACCTGTTTAATGTGAGTAAAACAAATACCGCATCTTACAGCATTTGCTTACCTCAGTTTTGATGACTTATTCTATAAAATATTGACCATTAATATGAAATGATCCAAAATTTGGAAAGAAACAGAATAAGAATGTCTGAGCCAAGTGATAACATAGGACAAATACAAAGCACTGTGTTATTCAGGCATTGTTATTGACAGCAGCACTACCCTGTGCTATGCAAGCTGGTAAATGGACCAAGGTAGTTATATGGGTAGCAGGTTTAGCCGCTTCCATCAAAGTGAAAGGAATGGATTTGACTGAAATAAAAAGGCTGCTGTGGACATTCTGCTTGCATGAACTGTCTGATGGAAACACCTCCCAGCCCATTAGGATTTGAAGATCAGGCCATATGTTACTGGAAAAGTAATTTCCCGTAGATGCTCAGTAAGTTTGTGCACTTCACCTTTGACTTCAGAGTCGCTAGGTGTTAATGATCAAAACACAGGTAATACACAGGCAAAAGTCCAAGTCCCAGGGTACACTCAGAAATGCAAGCAGAATCTCCTAGCTAATTTGCATACACAATTACCCCGACTGTGTCCACAAAATTCATATTTGCACATGCAAACAACTAGTCATGCATCTTACTTGCTGGGTATTTGCATACACACTGATACTCCAATATGCATATGTAGTTTTATAACCTAACTAGGTGCACAAATGTGTGTATGTGAAAGAAAGTGAAAGATGACAGCTTAGGTCTGCTGCAACATTTATCTTCACGTCTAAGACAGAAAGGTCTGGAGGGTTAATAATAGACATAGCTAAATACATCTAAAACTTGCATCAAAGTATAATGCTGTAACGGCACAAATTATATGCCTCGAAAGATTCCTGATTACATATTTATCCTCTTTTTCCTATGCATCTACTCAAGCCTTAATGTGTGCATCTGAGTGACTGGAACGGCTCTCAAGGTTAATTACTAAACTAACGAGAGGTCTTGACTCATCTGGAGCTGATGAAGACCACTGCACTTACTTCCCAAATTTACTAACCAAACACAATTATGTTGCTTGTCACAAATGTCTTGACTAATAGCATATGCACATCGTGTCCTGGCATGCAACCTCACACCCATCTCTCCCTGGCAAACAGACTCTCACATACCACAGAATAGGAGCTGGTGCATGAAGGGGAACAGTGCCATCCCAATGGATCCATTCCCTGTGTTTCTGAAATTGAATTGCATATCTAGTGACTACAGAAATGTGTGTTATTGTCTTCTTTAGACCTGGGGATATATCTGCAAATAGTTCTTCCTTAGCAGGAAATTTCTGATTGTAGAATACAAAGTAGTCTAGCTGGCTGTGTCAAGTGGGTCAATAAACAAGATGAATGCACATAATTAAGAACTTTAAAGTGGTATCTGAACCAGCTGTCAGTGAACTTGCACTAAAGTTTCCAGAGATTGCATGAGCTGCAGAGAGGAATGAAAAGCCTCCCCAGTCTTCTGAAAAATTGGGTGCAAGATCTGATTTACTGAGATAACACCCACTTGTCAGACTGTGTAAGAGTGGCAGAGTCCCTGTAAGTGAAATTGCTTGTCAATAGGCAACACACTAGACAAATGAAAAGTTACACTCACAGTTGTGTGAGTCACTTTCAAGGTTTCACTTCCCCAACATTTATTCGCTTTGTCACCAACAGCAGAACTGTCCTTGTTAAGAAGTCGTCTCGAGCAGGAACTTTCTTAAGGTTTTTTTTTCTTTTTTAAACGCATAAATTCGGTCGGACACAGGCACTCACAGCCCTCACAAGTCCATAGCATCCAAAGTTAGTTACGTGATAACAAGATGTTCCCTTCTGATGAGGTAATAAATATATCCTGTAAAACATGACTGTGGTCCCCATCCAGCAAAACACCTACGCACACACTTAATTCCATCATTACGTACTAAAGTTCTTCCGCATCTGTATAGCTCCCTCTCATGTCCAGGCTGAAGTGTGTTGCTAAGTAGGGATGGAATTAAGCACATGCTTAAGTGCTGTGTTGAACTGGCACCCAAATCATTACGTTATTTCTTTGAAAGTCCCGCTATAAAATCACTCTTAATATGAAATAATGAAGCAGGAAGCAGCCGTATTATCAGCATGATGACTCTTATCAAGAGAGGAAAATCTGAGTTTTCCGTTCTTTCTGGGCAGTTTTTATTTTTGGTTCAGCATGTAGATCTACAGAGTATCGACATTTCTTATCTATAAAAACCAGCAGGCGGCTCCAGTCCTTCTCCATCTCTAGCTGCAACTCCTCCATGTCCCTGACAGCAGCTCTGATCTTCCTGTCCTCAAGCTGAATTTCCTGCTGGAATTATCATTCAAATGATATTGCCCAGGAATCCTGCAGCTGCCCATTTCATATCCAAGGAGACTGTGGAATATTTTCAGGCATTTGAAGAGGCCATTTTGCAACTTGCCTGTTTAACTGATCAGCATTCAGTCTGATGAAGTAAATTTCCCTATAGCCATTTAAAGCAGTAACGTAAAATAAATTGAATCACCTTGGAAGACTAGGTGGGCTTTGTGTGGATCCACTTAGTGTCTGGGTCTGTGCACTTGTTATGCAGAGAGAGACAGTAGAAAAGCCAGCCCGCCATTTGTCTACATGCCCTTCACCCAAAGGAAGACCTGGTGCATTTTAACCATCAAAGGGGCTGTGTAATGTAGACAGCGTTTTTTTTAGGCAGAGCAGAGCAGAGCAATTATAAGCACTTATACGCCCAGTGATGTGTTTATTAGCACACATGTCTCTGTGCAGATACAATGTTGCTGCCAGAAGGGCCCCTGCGGTGAACGTCAGGACCCGTTTTTCCTGCGAGCTGGTGTGAATGAAAGGGGCTTAGCCGTTGCACAGAGTGAAAGGCATTTTCTCTCTCTAAATGGGAGGCAAATCACAGGAGTCAGTGCTTGTCAGCAAGAAACTAAGATGAATGAAGCTCCTGCACTGTGCTAATAAGAACAGAGCTGCTTAGTCAATGCAGCCTGAGGAGATGGGCTATACAGGTGTGTGTGGCTTGTCAGGTGGCTGCTGGCAGCACTTCTGGATGAAGGAGAAAGCTTCTGGTTGTCTGGAAGGCTGCCAGACATACCGTATGCAGATTAGGCAGCCCACACCTAGGGCTGAATAGACACAGATCTGGAGCATAGGGAGGTGGAGGTGACTTGTTCCAGGTGGAACTGTCAGAGGCAGGGGTCTCCAAGAGCATTGGGAGAACATAGGGTAGAATGACACCTGTGGGGCAAGGTAGGCTCCCTTCTGATTCAGTCTAAGCTGTGAAGGTGGGCTGTGGTCCATGCCCTCTCGTGCCCAGTCCAGCCTTGCTTTGGAGAGAGAAATGCTGGTCTCTGTGGATCACCTGTCCTAGGCCGTGTCTGCAGTCAGGAACAGCTCTAATTCTGCAGCTGGCACAGTTTTAGAAAAAAGCAAGTTGGAAAAACAGAAATTCTATCACATGGAACAATACTGACTCCCACATGGTTCATCAGTAGAGTCGGAACCTGGAGATGCCCAGCACAGACCTTGACCACTTGAGCTAACAGAATAACTAATAGCAATAGTGAGTTGTCATTCCCCGGTGTGTGCCAATCATTAGAAGAGATGAGGCTCACTTTTTGTCAGTGGATTTCGCAGCTATTTGCTGGCAGTAGAGGAATATTGAGACTCAGGATTTCTGAGTTCTAGTTTAGGTTAAACGAGGAGTGATCTCTAGTAGTTACATACCTGTTCTGCTCTTGGCTTTTCCAGTTTGCCCTTGCCCCAGTCTTCCCATCACCACTTGATTACACACACACACACACACACACACACACACACACACACACACACACACACACACACACACACACACACACACACACACACACACTGTAAAAGAACATTAAGGCTGCAAAGTCAAGCACTCACAAATAAGGAATTACCAGAATTACGGTTGCCTGTTCTATCTTAATTCAGCCCCCTTGTTTGTACCCTGTATTATGATAGTTTTTTTAATTACATGATCTCAGACTATGCTTTCCACAGGACACCTGCCTCCCAGATTTGCATAATGTTTCAGTATCACAGAATTTCCGTTTTCTTGGTTTTTTTTGGCTGAAAATATTCACCCAGCTCTCCTCCTTTGCCAGCCCTATCTCCAACATAGCACAGAGAATGTGGTGGGGCAGAGCTCTGCTGTGTTGATTCTCCAAAGGGGTAAGGTCCTCAATGGTGTAAGTAGGGAGGGAAGCCCCTGTGCAGCCAGGGCTGAGCTGGCTTAAAATCAGGGAACCATACCTGGATCTCCCCTGAACTCCCAAATCCCCCTCACCTGGGCCAACTGTGGCTACGATACAATGAGAAGCCTGAGCCCTGTGTGACTTAGACCGGTCCTGAGCAGGGTTAGATGATGTGATGTTAGAAATCCTGGACCAGGTTCTCAGCTGAGGTAAATTGTCACAGTGCCATGGACGTACACTGAGCTATGACAATTTACACAAGTTGAGGATCTGGGCTGCTGGCAACTGCAGCATTGTCTGCAGTAGTTGCTATCACTGGGGGAGTAGAACCAGAGTTAGCAATGACAAAACATTTTTTTCCAGAACCCCCCTAGAGTATTTACAGTATAAAAAAAAACCTACGCCACTCTTTTCAGAAGACAAGAGTAGTACTTTGCTATCCAGGGGGGGCCCATGATTTCAACTCATTTACTCACAGAGTGAGATGTTACTTATTCCACGTGAATATATGTGACAGAATCCAACCTGGACTGATTGCATTTAAACCAGTCAGAAATTACCAGTTCAATACACAAACAAATGAACTCATCCGATTTTCTGCATGTGTTTTCCCTGCATATTCTTTAGCTTTGCCTTGGCATTTATACAGCAACGGGAGACTATTATCTTGTCAACAATGTTCCATTGCATTGACATTATCTCTTAATTACACAATTACTTTGTTATGTACTGTAGTACTAGCCATAAAATATTTGAAGTACTTCAAGCAAATCTAGGTTTAAAGGTTGTTGTTTTTTTAATTTACTTGATTCAAATGAACTGCTAAACTTAAGTGGGTTTTTTGGGGGTATTCTTGATGTACTAAGGAAGGAATTGTACAATGGGTATTAGAAAATGGATTGGTAAGATGCTGATGGCTGACATATGCTCTGACTCCTGTTGTCATTCAATATGTGGCAATGGAACACTTTTTGGCCACATTCCTCCTTGTCATACCACTACGCATGTCATTGCAGTGGCCTGTATCCCTATCACTACATACATAATAGCGCTAACCAGCTCCACAATATTTTGCCTCTGATAAGTTATCAGAAGAGTGATCCCAAAATAGAACACAAGAATGAAACTAACAAAACGTTGTTAACCCAGTTAATGTAATTATATACACACATAAAGGGCCACATGCTGATTCCAGGTATAGATCCAGAATATCTCCATTGGTTTCTCATTGCAATGAGTACCCCCCTAGAGTATTTACAGCCTTAGTATAAAAAAAAACCTACGCCACTCTTTTCAGAAGACAAGAGTAGTACTTTGCTATCCAGGGAGGCCCCATGATTTCAACTCATTTACTCACAGAGTGAGATGTTACTTATTCCACGTGAATATAAGTGACAGAATCCAACCTGGACTAATTGCATTTAAACCAGTCAGAAATTACCAGTTCAATACACAAACAAATGAACCCATCTGATTTTCTGCATGTCTTGATATAACTGGATGTAACCATAGCCCTGTGGGAGAATATGGATTAACAAATCAAAACTCATAAAAGGTGGGAAAAATAAGAAGAGATCAAAATTCACATTTACATGCCTCCCATCGCTGTAGTATCTGAACAGAAATAAGAATTCATTGATTTTCACAACCCCTGTGAAGTAGGTAGGGCACAGCTATTATCCCCATTTTACAGATGGGGAACTGGGGCATAGAGAGACTAAATGACTTGCCCAAGATCATACCAGAAATCTACCACACAGCCAAGTACCTAGATCTCCTGAGTCCTAATCCTGTGCCCTCTCCACCAGACCATTCCCTATTAACAGCTGGCTCAATCTAGTCCCATTCAAGTTAATGGGACTTTGCCAGAGACCTGAATGAGAGCAGAATCAGATTCTCATTGCTTAGATAAAAACATTGCAAAATCGATGAGTTTAAAATACAAAAGAAAACTCCATAGTCCTGTAAATATAGAGCACTGCACAATTTCAGACTCTGCATAATTTTTCCTACATCCCTCGCTTTGCCTCCTGACAAATCAATATTATAAAATACATAAAAAAAAATAAAAATACAGTGCAGGCATCTAAATTGGAAAAAGTAGCAGTCTGCAGAGCCTTGCATCTTTAATCTGGATTTAGTCAGGCACATAGATCCAGGCTTGGCTGATGCCCTCAGGCAAAGCATTCAACAGATTTACTGCATTACACTTAAAAAGTCTCTCATCCCTTTCACGTTCATGCATTTTTAAAGGAGTCACAAGCCAGGTATGTTTCCAGTCACCTGCTTGTCCTAGATCTTGGGACAATGAAGGAATATAGCAGACATTGCTCTTCGCTTGTGACACAGATGGCTCAATGGACAGGGTAAAACCAATGGGAACTGGAGACAGATGACTAGCTCCTTGATAGGTGTTAATTGATGTTGCTCTATTGACTTCAATAGAACTATATTTATTATTTCTATGTGGTAGTGCCTAGGGTTTCCAATCAGGCACTTTACAAACACATAACAAAATACAGCCACTGCCCCCAAATGCTTACAATCTAACCCAGTTACACAAGCTGAAGATCTAGACCGAAGCCTTTTTGGTGAATGGTCCTCTGCAGTGGAGTTCCCTTCCACAGTTAAAGAAGAGGATCATAAATCTGGCTGCCTTCATGTCAACATGCAAGGCCCATCTCTTTGCTAATGCTTTCCTGTAGCACCAATGAGACTTCCTTTCAAGAAGTAAGTGAGCTACTCTGTCAACTCTAGGAATGGGGAAAAGAAGAGCAGTGAAATGAATTCTGAGAATTCTTCCTGCTATAGAAAGGGGGTGAAAAGAGAAAACCCAGGTCTATAGTAGAGCACTCACGTGGACTGATACAGTTTTGAAAGACCCAGTCACTGAGGTAAGATCTTTTATTGGACCAACTTCTGTAAGTAAAGAGACAAGCTTTAGAGTGCTGTGTAAGCTCTAAAGCTTGTCTCTTTCACTTACAGAAGTTGGTCTGAGGGAACACCACCCATGCCACCATGGATGTCACCTCCTTGTACACTGACAGCCCTCGCCATGACAGCATTGCTGCCTGCCTCAAATATCGACAAGATAATGGACCACACTCAGATGTCCACCCCAAACGCATTGCCAAACTCATCCATTTCATCCTCACCCATAAGATTTTTCTGTTCAACAACAAACGGGAGGCACGTGGGGGGGGGGGGGGAAGGAGAGGGAGCTGATAGGGGGCTGCTGGTGGGTGCTCAGCACCCACGATTTTCCCCCCATGGTGCTCCAGCCCTAGAGCACAAATGGAGTCCATGCCTATGACTGTAGAGGTGATTTCACTGCAGACAGGGGTACCATCACCTCCAGAGAGGTAATTCCAAGTGTAGGGGGAGAATGGAAGAAGAGACCAAGACCAGAATGGGAATGTTAGTGGCCAGCCACAGCTGTGAGTTCTTCCCAATAGTCTCTGAACCTGGAGCCCTGAGCCCAGCTGCTGTAGCCAATAGGTCTGTATGGCCTTTGCACTGTGTGTTCTATGCCCTGCCTAGACTGGAGCGCCCTGCTCTCGGATGCTAATAATGTTTTCATAATAGGATTTATGGGTTTGCTGTTGTTGTGCCTGGTGATGTTATAATGCCGGTGACGTTCAAAGGCAAGGAGGTGTTGACCCCAGCTCTTTTTTTCCCTGCGGGAGGTGAGTAACAGCTTTCAGTCGGAGTTTACACAAAATAATTCCCTTTGAATGACAAGAACAAATTGCATGCAAAGATCTCAGTGACCAAACTAGAAGGTTAAAGCAACCAAAAGGCAGCGAGCCAAGGAGAGAATAGCTATTTCAAGCATGTGATCCGCAGTGCTCACCCCTGCTTTCTCAACTCCATTCCCACCTGTGCTGTCCAGGTGCTCCCCTGCTTTCCCATCTGTTCTGTGCTCTGCTCCCCAGCTCAGCCTGGCCCTGCAGCATTGCAGGAATTCCCCTGTTCTCCCCCATCTTTCCCTCATTCCGGTCTCTTCAGTAACAAATCTAAAAATTCTTACCCACCCACCTGTCTCTTCCTCTTTCCTCGCCTCCCTTTGGAGTCACTTTCTGCTTTGTCTGCATTTTTGTGAATGAACAACTTTTTGCATCTTCTTTTGTGAGATGAAAAAAAAACAAAACAAAAGCAAGCAAACAAACAAAAAATGCAGCAACAAATGAGCCCAGTGAAATATCAGGGGAAACTGGTTAAATGACAGTCTTGAAATCGGCACCTTAATTGCATCACTAATGGGAGTTTTTAATTAATTGAAAAGCAATGAAGTGAATCATTTTTTGTTGTTGTTCCCATTAAGCATTGCCTGAGAAGCAAAGAAACCACATAACAAATCTTTACAAATCATGGGGATTTTCACTGAGGAGCAGAATAGCTGGTCCTGTATCATTTTGCATGGCTAGCAATAGTTCCTAACTTTGCAAAGTTCCATGTGAGTTTTAGGAAGTAGCCATTGGACTGGGTGGACTGATTGGGTTATATGTGCACGCCTGCCCTGTATTGGCAGGGCTGTATAATATCTGCTCAACTGTCAGTGAGCTAGAAGAGTTGATCCTTCAGGATTCTGGGAGAGAAACCTGATTGTGGGAGATTGATCTGATTTTGTAGTAAGTTCTATTCCCCCCTACATGTGAGTATCTGATGGCTGGAGTGGTCTGTTACACTGTAAGCATTGCTATATAGCCAGAATACAATGACCTTGGCACAGTGGGGAAGGGTCTTTCAGTCAAAGAAGAGAAAGAAAGAAGCATCCTACTTCCTGGGATCCGTTGTGTAAGGCCAAGCTGATGGGAGAACAGATGGTGAGTGGAATCTTGAGGGACATCTACAAACCTGCTATGGAATCAGATGTGGCAGTGCAACCTGTCTTTGAGAAGTGACTGCATCTGTGTAGAATTAGCTGCTAGACTTTCGAAAAAGGGACTGGGCTTTCTCCCCTCTTGGTAAAAGAGGATAATTTGTAGCATTTTACACCCAGTGTAAATGACAACACAGGATGCAGGGCAATAGAGAACCAAGCCCAAATTGTGAGGGGTTAACTGAGACTCATTCTTAGCTCTTCTGTCTCCAACCTGTCTCACGAGTAGCCCTACGGCTTTCTTACTTTTGCATTTGGGAGCGGGATATGCTGTTTGTTTGGAAGTGGAAGATGTCAGCAAACTGACACGGTGCTTTAGAGCTCATGCCCCTTTGATATTTATTATTGGTGTTGGTGCACACGTAAAGCAAGTGGTAGCCTGACTGCATTGGGGGGATTCGAGGGAGCAAATAAACAGACTCCAAGGTTGTTAGCGGCACAAACACATGCAAAGAAAATGCAGAGAACAATACATAATATCTTCAGTTTCTATAGAACCTTTGGTTCCTAAGGGCCCCTCTACAAACTGCACATACAGACAGAGATTTTGTCACCCACGTCTGGAGCTGCTCGCAACCACCACAGTTTGTTCACACAGTGTCCTTCAGAACATCTTCAGGTGGTGTACAACTAGCCATAATAAAATGTAATAACACAGAGTAATGCTTAGGACAACCACTTAGGACAGCAAGTTTAGAAGAAAACTGTATCCACTTGCATCGGGACTTAGGTTGGCAGAATGTAATTACCTAAGCTGGGATGTTCGGCAACTAACATCCCCATTCTCGTACACAGTGCTATGGGAACTTTAATGACAATAAATAGTTAGGACTTCTTTGGGTTTATGTCTTATCTGAAAGGCATCCCCTCCAGCAGCAAAGTGCTCACGATAGCTCCACGCTGGGGCGATGGTTCAGAACCGACTCCAAGGGAAGAGCACCACCGACTTTGTCATCAGCATCACTGCCTCTACTACCTTAATTTTTCCTGGAAGCACGTCTGGCCTCTGATGGGAGAAGAGCCTCAGCAGAAATGCCAGAGTGATTAGTAGAGCTGGCTGGGAAACTGAATTTCAATTTCGTGGAAAATTTCCAGGCTTGGGGGAAAAAAATTGAATAGAGTCGGGACGTAAAGCCAAAACTCTGAAATTTCCCATGGCAATGAAATTGCACAATGTTTCATTTTGGAAACACTGCATTGGGAATGTTTCATGTCTCCAAAATGAAATATGCTCCCTGGACTTCCAGGGAGCCTGGAAACCCTGGCTTCATGGCAGCCTTCCAGGTAAGTTGTCGAGGAGCCAGAGAGCCTGGGAGCTGAGTCCCCCAGGGCTTCCAGACTCTTCTGTGATGCACCATACTCCAGAATTGCCCATAGGAGAGGCCCTGCTGGACCAGACAGTGACCTGGGGATTTGGGGGTAAAATCCCAGCAATAGTTTTTCGAGTTCCTCCCTGATCTGAAGGTGATTGGGGCAAGCTCTGGGCTTACTCTGAGGCTCAGCATGGTTGGCTCTGGGCACAAGCAGGGCACAATGTTTGGCTGACTAGATGTAAAAGGCAACAGGGCCAAAGCCTCAGCTGGTGTAGATTTGCTTAATTTCATTGATTTCAGTGGAGCCAGGGCAATTTATACCAGCTGGAGATCTGGCCCAAGTATGTACAGACTGTTATGGTGCATTAAATGAACGTGGCTGGGGATTTTTCTGGTTTGCGTTACTTTGACTAACCTCTCTGTAAATAAACCTGAAATCCCAGGGAAGGTTTTGTCTAAATAGGATTCGGTTGACTTTCTGCAGAGCTATGCTGATCCGGATCTTATCACGGTATAAGAACAGCTGAGCTCTGAGGTTCTCCCACCTCGCAGATAACACCTATCCGCTAAAGCTGGTTAAATAGTTTTGAAAAATGAATAAAATAATAAAAGCACCAAGTCTGGTTTGCTGTGATTTGTGAGGCCATATAATTCATCATCCTCCAGTGTCTGGCTAATCACCAAGTATTGGTGAAAAAGTTTCACAAATTTTAGTGCAGTAATTTTTCATCCGAAAATTTGTACCTGAAAACATGCAGTGTAGCTGTAGCCGTGTTGGTCCCAGGACAGACTTGAAGAAGAGCTGTGTGTGGCTTGAAAGCTTGTCTCCATCACCAACAGAAGTCAGTCCAATAAAACGTATTACCTCACCCATCTTGTCTACTTGAAAATATGCTAGTCACTATTTGTTACTCTGCTGTTTAAAAAGTTGCAGACATCCAATCAAGAAACAGAAACAATACCATGCGACTTAGACAGCCAACCATACCATAACAATAATGAGTAGTCAAGTATATAGATTGCAAACAACCTGGTGTTGAGTACCATATAAAAACCTAAGAAGTCTAGAAATACCATAGCTTGAAAACGATTGTTCAGCTAGATTCTGAAACAATGCTATTAATTTGACCTACTCTCAGCTACACAAAATTGTCCCAGTTCAGCATGTGCTTAACTTTAAGCACATGGATAACCCTAGTGAAGTCAATGGGCCTACTCACATGCTTAATGCTAGGCACCATCACACTTTCTTTCATGCTGCTCTGCAGCAAGGTGCTTTGGGTGGGCAGCAGGCCTGGTAGCCTGAGCCTCCATCTCCAACCTTTCTATCCGGGGGCGGCGAGTTATATGGGCCCGTGGGGCCCAGGCCCCACCAATAATCCAGGAGCTGGGCTCAGCCCCACCAATGTTTGGGCCCCAGGCCCTGTGCTGGGGGTCCCCGCGTTGCAACACCCGGCGCTCTCACTCACCGCAGCGGCAGCTCCCGGGAGGGGCCTCAGGAGCGACTGGACTCCCAGCCCATTGGCTGGGAACCCCAGCCAATGGGAGCTGCCGGGGGCGGTGCTGGAGCTGCCTGGCCGTGCCTCCACAGCAGGGAGGGGGAGCGAGCCACAGGCAGCGGCTGAGCCCTGGGCATTGTGAGCAGCAGACAGACACAGACGGTGAGCTGTGGGCAGCCAGACACACACACACACACAGCCGGGGAAGGGGGGGTTGGTGGGGACAAACACACACAGCCAGGGGGTTGTGGGACAGACACACACGGGGGGGGGGACGGACAGACAGACAGACAGACACAGCCTGTGAGCTGTGGGGGCAGCCAGACACACACACAGCTGGGGAGGGGGGGTTGGTGGGGACAAACACACACAGCCAGGGGGTTGTGGGACAGACACACACAGGGGGGGGACGGACAGACAGACAGACAGACACAGCCTGTGAGCTGTGGGGGCAGCCAGACACACACACACAGCCGGGGAGGGGGGGTTGGTGGGGACAAACACACACAGCCAGGGGGTTGTGGGACAGACACACACAGGGGGAGGGGGGACGGACGGACAGACAGACACAGCCTGTGAGCTGTGGGGGCAGCCAGACACACACACACAGCCGGGGAGGGGGGGTTGGTGGAGACAAACACACACAGCCAGGGGGTTGTGGGACAGACACACACAGGGGGAGGGGGGACGGACGGACAGACAGACACAGCCTGTGAGCTGTGGGGGCAGCCAGACACACACACACAGCCGGGGAGGGGGGTTGGTGGGGACAAACACACACAGCCGGGGAGGCGGGGTTGGTGGGGACAAACACACACAGCCAGGGGGTTGTGGGACAGACACACACAGGGGGGGGACGGACAGACAGACAGACAGACACAGCCTGTGAGCTGTGGGGGCAGCCAGACACACACACACAGCCGGGGAGGGGGGGTTGGTGGGGACAAACACACACAGCCGGGGAGGGGGGGTTGGTGGGGACAAACACACACAGCCAGGGGGTTGTGGGACAGACACACACAGGGGGGACGGACAGACAGACAGACACACACAGCCTGTGAGCTGTGGGGGCAGCCAGACACACACACACAGCCGGGGAGGGAGGGTTGGTGGGGACAAACACACACAGCCAGGGGGTTGTGGGACAGACACACACAGGGGGAGGGGGGACGGACGGACAGACAGACACAGCCTGTGAGCTGTGGGGGCAGCCAGACACACACACACAGCCGGGGAGGGGGGGTTGGTGGAGACAAACACACACAGCCAGGGGGTTGTGGGACAGACACACACAGGGGGAGGGGGGACGGACGGACAGACAGACACAGCCTGTGAGCTGTGGGGGCAGCCAGACACACACACACAGCCGGGGAGGGGGGTTGGTGGGGACAAACACACACAGCTTGGGGGTTGTGGGACAGACACACACAGTGGGGGGCAGACAGACAGACACAGCCGGGGGGGGTGGGGGGGTTGGTGGGGAGAAACAGACACAGCCAGGGGGTTGGGGGTTGTGGGACAGACACACACAGCGGGGAGCAGACAGACAGACAGACACAGCCGGGGGGGAGGGTGGGGGGGTTGGTGGGGAGAAACAGACACAGCCAGGGGGTTGGGGGTTGTGGGACAGACACACACAGCGGGGAGCAGACAGACAGACAGACACAGCCGGGGGAGGTGGGGGGGGTTGGTGGGGAGAAACAGACACAGCCAGGGGGTTGGGGGTTGTGGGACAGACACACACAGTGTGGGGCAGACAGACAGACAGACACAGCCGGGGGTTGTGGGACAGACCGACACAAGGACACAGCCAGGGGGTTGTGGGACAGACAGATGGACACAGCCGGGGGAGTTGTGAGGACAGACAGATGGAGCCGTGGGTGGGGAAAGGAGCAGCAATGGGCACCCCGGGGCTGGTATAAAATACACAGGATGGGGGAGGGGGTTTCCTGAGGGGACTATAGCAACACCCCCCGCAGAGCAGACCCAGGTTGCAGCTGGCTCCGCCCATCACAGCCCCCTGCCCCACAGAGACCCACACAACACACTCTGCCCCCTCGAGAGACTCCCAATGACCCCTGTCACTCCTCTCCAGAGAGCCCTCCCCTTTGTGCCAGCCCACTCCCCTCCCCCACTGCCTCCCCTCCTCCAAAGCTCCCTACAATCTCCCCCTTTGCCTTCCGCCCCCCAGCCCAGCCCATTCCATTGGCTGGGAGGCTCCCAGTCTAGTAGCTAGCAGGGCCCATGGGAGCTGCACCTGAGGCAGGGTGCCTGCCTGCAGATGCAGACCTGCCTGGCTGTGCCTCCACAGCACAGGGAGGGGGAGCCACAGGTGAGCAAGCCCTGGTCATCATCATCACAGGCCCAGTAATTCTCTGGATATTTAATTTCACTGAGGCAAAATGTGTGCAATTTTATGGGTTGAATGATTGCATTGTCCGTCACTAAGTCCAGTAATTTTGTCAAGTGTTTGTTGCACAACATGGTGGTGCCTACCCCTACCTTGTCCTTCAGGGGGTGATGGGGTCAGGGCAGCCTGTTATAGAACTACCTGATTAGTAATTGGATATGTTGGCTGGCATCTTTTTTAGTAATTGGATATGTTTGCTCCCCCTGATGTTAGAACCTGGCTACACCACTGGGGAGGGGAGCTTACTAGACCTGTGCAGCTGGGGCTTAGGTGAATTTTGTGATACTGTGCCCCTTCCCAGCTACCACCCTGCAGTCCCCACTCCTGCACCATGCTGGGCAAGGGGCAGCCCCATCCCCAGTGAGGCTATGGTGAGGGGTGGCAGCAGGGGAGGCCATACGTGATGGCAACCTCCCCCCTCGGTACCCACCATAGGGGAGCCGAGTGGGCTTTCTGGACCTGAGAGGGACTCTAGGAGCATGTGCAGTGAACTGCGGGGGAGAGGAAGAGTCCCTCCCCTGGAGCTTGCTGCTGCCAGGGAGGGTGGAGGGGAGTCCTCTTTGGCCCTAGCCCTGGGGCAGCCTGTCTGCACCCCAAGTTCCTTATCCCCAGCCCTGTCCCAGAGTCCTCACCCAACCGGAAAAACACGCAACTTAAATTTGGTGGTCAGTTTAGAGTATCATAGAATATCAGGGTTGGAAGGGGCCTCAGGAGGTCATAAGGTCCAACCTCATGCTCAAAGCAGGACCAATTCCCAACTAAATCATCCCAGCCAGGGCTTTGTCAAGCCGGGCCTTAAAAACCTCTAAGGAAGGAGATTCCACCACCTCCCTAGGTAACCCATTCCAGTGTTTCACCACCCTCCTAGTGAAAAAGTTTCTCTTAATATCCAACCTAAACCTCCCCCACTGCAACTTGAGATCATTACTCCTTGTTCTGTCTTCTGCTACCACTGAGAACAGTCTAGATCCATCCTCTTTGTAACCCCCTATCAGGTAGTTGAAAGCAGCTATCAAATCCTCCCTTATTCTTCTCTTCTGCAGACTAAACCATCCCAGTTCCCTCAGCCTCTCCTCAGAAGTCATGTGCTCCAGCCCCCTAATCATTTTTGTTGCCCTCCACTGGATTTTCCAATTTTTCCACATCCTTCTTGCAATGTGGGGCCCAAAACTGCATGTAGTACTCTAGATGAGGCCTCCTCAATGTTGAATAGAGGAGAATGATCATGTCCCTCGATCTGCTGGCAATGCCCCTACTTATACAGCCCAAAATGATGTTAGCCTTCTTGACAAAGGCCAGAGGAGGGAGTGTTAGTGCCTGTGTGGACTTCTGAGAAGTGCATGGGGTGGAAGGAGATGCTGGGATGCTCTGGAACCACTCCTTCAAAGCCAGTCAGGACTCTGGGGGAGCCTCCTCTCTGAGCAGACTGTCTCCAGGGCAAGAAACTTACACCTTCCTGGGTCTGACCTCAGAGCATTCAGCATGCCCTTCCACACCATGCACTTTCCGCAGTGAGTCCGCCCAGGCGGGGTCCTGGGGCAGCCAGAGGTCCCTGCACCCCAACTCGGCAGTCAGATGTGACTCTCAGCCAGACTGTAAAACAGAAGGTTTATTAGATGATGGGAACACAGTTTAAACAGAGCTTGCTGGTACAGAAAACAGAACCCCTCGGTCAGGTCCATCTTGCGGGGTGGGGAGCCCAGAACCAAGTTCTGAGTCTCTCCCCATTTCCCCAGCCAGCTCCAAACTGACACTCCCTCCTCTGGCCTCTGTGTCTCTTCCGGACAAGGAGGCCACCTGATCTCTTTGTCCCCAACACCTTCAGTTGGCATCTTGCAGGGGAAACTGAGGCACCCACACAGTATTCAGAGAAAATATTAAGAACATTCCCACTTCATCACAACAGGTACAACAAAATATAATACTGTATATTGAAGTAGGCAAGTGCTGCTTCTGACTTTCCACTTTTAATTGACCCTTGTAATCTTGTGGCGCTGACGCGTTGTAGCTTCATTTTATATCGGCTTACAGGGCGGGAGCGGGGGGGCACCACCATTTTGGGCCCCACCAAAAATTATACAAACCTGCCGCCTATGTTTCTATCAGTTCAAGGTATCCCAGTCCTCTGGATGAGGTCTTAGCTGGACTGGCCTCTTTGGTGGTAACCCCTAGCTCTGCTTTCCTTGGGCCTAAGGTCATAACTTCAGGGTAGGTAGGTGGACCTGGGCCCTCTCTCGCTCTCTCTCCATTGGGTCCTGGCCCAGACCCTGAAAATGAAGTGGTGTGCACCTGCCTAGGTTTGCCCAGCCCACTTGCTCACCTTCCCCTGGGCTGTGTCCTACCACCCCTGCCTCTCAGTTTGGGGTGTGGTCAAAGTAGACTTAAAGTCTTTGCTCCCAAACTCCCAGAGCCTAGGGCCACTGTCTGTGGTCTTCTCAAACCCTTGCCCAAGGTTCTCCCTCCATCTTGGGGAGCGTCTGGGGTGGAGAGGGGACACTCACAACTAGGTCCCCTCAGTAGAAGCTTCTTCTCCTGTTGCTGCAGAGTGGTGCCCCTACAGGAAATGGACTCTTTTCTTTTCTTTCGCCCCCCCCCCCCCGCCACCCCACCCTTTATCTGGGGCTGCTGAAGCACTCTTTATACTAGTCCTCTCCCCAGGAGCATGCTCGGCCGTGCCTGAGGGGCCTGGCCTCCCCGGCCCAGTACGGCTCCAGCCTTTCCATGCTCTTGGCCTTAGGGCTAGTCTACACTGGGAATTTACATTGGCATAGTTATGCCTCTGAGGGGGTGTGAAAAATCCATACCCCTGAGCGACGTTGCTATGCCAGCTTAACCCCCCATGTAGCCAGCGCTAGGTGGAGGGAAGAATTCTTCCCTCGACCTAGCTAATGCTTCTCAGGAGAGTGGATTGTCTGTGCCAATGGGAGAACCTCTCCCATCAGTGTAGCTAGTGTCTACACTGAAGCGCTGTAGCAGCACATTTGCAGCTGTGCCAGTGTAGCATTTTAAGTGTAGACAAGCCCTTAGTGGGGTGTTTGTAAACCCTGTCATATGCCCCTTATTATTTTTATTTGTATTACCTAGGAGACCTAGTCACGGACCAGGATCCACAGGGCTTGGCCTTGTGCATGCAAGGAGCTCTCCTTAAATACCCATTAGGGTAGGACTTAAATTCTCAGAGACTATTTCCTGGAGCCCCCATGTCCCCGCACCCCCTTTTGGGGCTCCAGTCTTCAGCTGCGGGGCAGAGATCTTGGGGGCTTCGGCCCTGCGAGGAGGGAGAAGGCACCAGTGCTGCGGACTTCAGCCCTGCTGGGGTGGGGTGGAGCACCGGGGCTGGAGGCTTCAGCCCCACAGGGGGGTGCCCCCAGGGCTAGGGGCTTCACCACTTGGGAGACACTGGGACTTGGGGTTTCAGCCCCATTAGAGTTGCTGTGGGTCCTGTGGGTTTGAAAATATTTACTGGATCTCTTCTCTGGACAGCTCCGGCTGCATTTAAGCCCTGCGTTAGGGGGCCTCATTGTTCTCCTTCATTTCCCTCTTTAATGGTGGGAGACCAACAAAAACCTCAGCAATGGTTAAGCAGATGGTGCGCCGAGACCACTGCCCATTAAACTGCTGAGTACTGTCTCATTGTTTCCTTGTACTCCCGCTGTCTGCCTGTTGCATCCACTTCCCTCATCTTATACTTAGATTGTCTTTTTGTTCTGGGTTCACACAGTGCCTGGCACAGCTGGGGCCCTCACCCATGATCGAGGCCCTTAAGCGCTACTGCAATACAAATAAATAACAATAATAACCTTAATACTCTGCACAGGATGTGAGCAATTTAGGTTGGCTGCGGAAGTGTGTTCAACAGCCCTTCTAGAATGGATGGGCTCTGTCTATGGAGGTGCTAACAATGGAGAGCCTATTAGAAAGGAACTGGCAAGAGACTCTTCCTGGAGCTAATAATAATGTTAAAGAACTAAGCAGGGAAGATAGAAGTCATTAAGAATGAAGAGAGTTTTTAAAGTAGAACAGAAAAGTATTTAAGAGAACAGGGGATAGATTAGCAGAGGGAAATACTGATGAAAAACATATATCGACATAAATAGGCTTATGATTAAAAGCTGAATTAGTGAACATGGCTAAGAGGATTAAAAAGAAAAAATTAAGCTAAATGGCTGAGATAGGACTATCTCTGCCGCTACGAACAGCCGGAGGTTTATCATCCTGCAACAAGGTTCACCATGCAAGGAGAGATCACAGAGGGCTGCACTTGACACAATTTGCTGCGTGACAGATGTGGGCCATCGGAGCTAGTAACAATCAAGCCTGTATGTTCCCCACTTGCCATCCCCTTCTCTCCTTTATGATTAGCCCGGGTTTGAAGTGCAAGAATATTGCCATCTACTGGTGTGCCACAAACAATCCACCAGGGTGGAATTCCCTCTGGAGGTGGGAACTATCATTTCTGAAATTGACAATTTGGGGGTCCTTTATTTTCCTGAGACTGAAACAGTATCTGGAGGCTGGGATATTTCAGTGGACTTGACAGCCAATATTTTTAAAACCGGGTGCTTAAGGTTAGATCCCTACATCCAGATTTAGACACCAACCAAGGCAAGGCAGCCTGAAGTGTTAGAGCACCAGCATCTCGGTCTGACTGCCCATATCCTTCCTTCCCTTCCCAACTGCCTGCCTGTATCCTCCCCCCCCCACAGAGTGAACTGCACTGATTCCACTATGCATGGTCGGCAGGGACATGGAGGTCAGGGTGGGATCTCAAGGGAACACCCTGATTGAAGAAATATAAACATGCAGTCTCATTCACTCATGCAGGCTCAAATCCTCCACTCAATGTCCATGGGCAGAAAGGAAATAATTCCCCTTGGATCTTCACTCAGGGAGTGCTCCCTTTGTGGCACTGCAATCACTGGGACCCAGCAGAAACTCCTCGGGGCAGCATGGGCGGGAAGGATGCAAGTATCATCCTTCTGCCAACCCCTGAAGCAAAAGCTAATGATGACAGAGGCTGGGTTCACTTTTTCAATCCTCACTTTTTCACATCCCAAAGGAGGGCTCCAGGAGCAGTTACCAGTAGGGGAGCGTCTAGAGGGAAACTGCCCAGGAAGAGTACAGAGGAACCTCCATTCTTGAAGCGTTTACAGTCCTCCATACATACTTTTTCCAGCCCAGAGAGTCATTTGAGCCTTAGACTAAAGAGCAGTATTTCCTGACTGCAACATGAGAAACAGTGGATGTTTGCACTCCACCCCACCCCAGAGGTCAGTGCAGGATCTCTCCCTACAGTACAATCTCCAGTGCTTTCAACCATCCAGATTTAGAGGATCAAAGTAATGGAGCTTCCACTACTATGTTGGGAAGCTATTCCATAGTCTAACAGATCTTCCTCTTAGCACATTTTTCCTTTGCTCAATCTCATCCCATTGAACACACTTTTACCCTCCTTGAACCATGCTAAATTATTCCTATTTTGGGGAAGATACTCTTCAAAGTACTTGCATGTTATTATTATTCCCTCACTAGCTCCATCTCAGTTACCCCAATAGATAAAACTACAGAGATGCTAGAACGAGGCTGACATATAGGTCTGATTTAGTAATTGGGATCCACACTGGGATGAAATTTTTTTCTAACATATTTGTGAAATGGAATTGTGTCAAATGTCTGTTTTTGGATTGAAATGATTCGGATCTGTCCATCTGCCTCTCTCTCTGGAGACTCCACCTTGGACCTCAGACATGTTCCTGTCAAAAACTTTGTCAAATTGATCTATCTCCACAAAAGATTTCAGCTTTGATGAAACATATTTTGACCAAAAAAAGTGTAGTCAAAAATATTCTCACCAGCTCTACCTGTAGGATTGTTCTATCACAATTGGAGCAGGAAGATTTTCCACCAGCTAGTTATTTTCCCATGTGCTCACTGCTCCTAGAGTTAACACTTTGCTCTTGGTGGCTGAGGTAAAGTTTCTATACACTGTGGTCTAGACCCATGATGGCTGTAAATAAGCAGAACTTCATCATCTTCAGTGATGCTATGTTGGCTTACAGAAGCTGAGATATGATCCCACTGACTTAAATGAAGCTAAATCAATTTACACCAATTGAGGATCTAGCCCACTGACTTCAGTGCAGTCCTGTTGATTTATACCAGCTGTGGATCTGGCCCTGTATACGTTCCCCCAGCTAGTACGTATTTCTATCTCATCTTAGGGAGCACGGCACAATAGAGAACTGGATTTTTTTCCCCACTTCAACAAATTTGATTCAGACTTCCATTTATCACCTTCCTTGTTGGTCCAATGGAGCTAAACTCACATCCCTCATAGTCCTGGACTGTGTGACAAGGCTCCCAGGGGACATTACCTGAACACTGAATGAATGAACAAGTCTAGAAAAGGTCAGATAGTTTCCTACCCAATTTTGACATCTTTATCATGCTTCTTGGGCCTTCTGGAAAATTTTGAAAATGGTTCTATTTAGAGACAGTTCTGCCCATAATTCATCTATCTTCAGAGCTTTTTCCTTCCCCTGTTTTTTAAAGACTAGGGACATAATTATAAAAATACTTCATGCCTAGATAGTGCCTTTCATCAAGAGATTGCAGAACACTTTTCAAAGGTGGGTAGTATTATTATTCTCCTTTGACACCTGGGGAAATTAAGGCAGAGAGAATTTAAGGGCCTGATTTTCATGAATGCTGAGCACACATAAGTCCAACTGAACTAAGGCCTGCAGATACTCAGCACCTTCCAAAAACAGGCCCTAGGGTCTCAATCCAGCTTGCACTGAATTGGATAAAAGTCTTTCTATTGATTTTAATGGGAGCTGGACCAGACACTAAGTGACTTGCCCAAAGTCACACAGGGAAGCAGTGGCAGCTCCCACCTTCATGGAAAAGTCCTATACAACTTAACAGAATTTTTTTTTAAAAGAACATTTTATAGAATTGAATAGATAATTATATCCCTGCTTTAGAATTCTATAGGATGGTCCAAAAACCTATCTAAAGGATCTCATTCACCGGAAAGTTCTTTAGAATAATTTGTCTAGAATCCGTCTGGTTTCCTTCTATAAGGGACATTCCCATATAGGTGCATTCAGTAAACAGTGTATAGAAGCAACTAAAATTCAATTTTTCAGCCTGTGCCTATATGGGTCTTTATAGGTATCAAAGAATTCTGTGTGTGTGTGTGTGTGTGTGTGTGTGTGTAAGAAAAAGGCCTAATGCTAATCTACTCTTGTGTGTGAATTTGGTACAAGGTGCCAGATTGGCACCCCCAGAGAGCTGCATTATAGACAAAGTCCTATTGAATTTCATGGGGATGGAAACCCATTGAGTTCTATAGAAATTTCTCTAAAAACCCATTCAAGGTAATAAGAAATGCTAACTTTCCTAGAGTTTTTTTTAAACCATCCTGTAGCATTCTGTCACAGACATATCATTCTTTATGATGTTTAAAGAAAGCCTGTAGACATTTTCCATTAAATTCTAGAGGATGCCTCCATAAGGGTGACATCCTCTTTTAAACCAGAGAACAGGTACAGCCTAGGCAACAGCCATACAAACTCCCCACTTCTTCTCCTACTGTGCCTCAACTGTGCCCTAAAGCGACCAACTCCAGGCAGGAGCCGGTACATCATTCTCCATGGCCCATGCAGGCCTTGGCATCAGAGTTTTTCATTTATTTATTTAGTCATTTCAATTTAAAATAATGAAAAGACGGCTACTGTCCAAGGCTGTAGGTGCCCTAACACATCATCATAATACAATGAAATCCCACCGGCATTAAAGTGATCCTTTCAATAGAAACTGATAGACTTCTTTCCACCTTAGGGTGACCAGACAGCAAGTGTGAAAAATCAGGAAAGGGTGTGGTGGTGGGGGAGTAATAGGCACCTCTGGAAGACAAAGCCCTGAATATTGGGACTGTCCCTATAAAATTCATTGTTCTGAGAAACATGCCCCCAGCTCTCTTCAGAGACCTGCTCAAACAGGTGTTTCTGCAGCTTGCTTGGGAGGTCACCAGATTCGGGCTACTTTTGGATCCAGGGCTAGGAGAAGCAAGTTCTGGAGTCCTGGAGCCCTCACAGAAAACACCCTGCCAGCCACCCCCTCTCTTGTGTAACAAGGGGGATCTAGCTAGAGTGCCTCTGCTGACCACAGCCTTGGCAGTATGGCCTGGGGAGAGAGGGAGACTGGTCACAAATCACTTAGGGCTTCATAGGGCATAACCCACACTTTAAACAACCTCTAGAGACCAATGGGCAGCCAGTGCAGATTCTGGAGCACTGGTGTTACATGCTCCAGTGAGTGAGCCGCTGCATTCTAAAGTGCATAATGGGGCTGCAGTGATGGTGGCTGTGTGGGACGAATATCATTCAGTAGCAACAGGCCTGAGTCTGACCTACACCTCTTTTCACATAGTTCCCCAAAACAGAAATCAGAGAGTCACTTTTTTGGGGGGGGGGCGGGGGTGCCATTACAAATATGGGCTGGATTGCAACCAGTGTCTCTGGAGCTCATTCTCAGTCTCCCACCAAGATAGCTAGACGACCGCTCCCCTGCCCCCAGCAGCAATGGCTTGTGGGAGAATCTGAGCTGTGCCACCACTTCCCTTTGCTCTTTTTATTCGATTCTAGCCAAAGCTGAATAAATCTGATTTGGAACTTATCTTTCCTTTCTCTCCCTCCTTCCATGCTTCCCCTTGCTCTTCTCTTTTGTACTGTCTGTGTGACGCTCCACTTCCCCTCTACACACACCTTTCAGGGCTGTCTTTCAAACACGGGATTTGGGAGAGATTAAGCAGGCAGACAATATCATTAGTGTCTCTTCCCTCCAGGGACCTGAAACCCTTTGAACTGAAATACACTCTCTGCTGACATTTGCATATACTTCTTGCTGCCTGCTCAAAGATGCAGAAAGGAAGAGATGTTTCCCTGTGTCCTTTCAGAAACAATACCTTGCTGTAGTTGTTGGCTAGCGTGTAAACCAGGGAGAATAGTAGAGCTGTGTGAATAGTTCATTTTTTGGTTCAAATAATAGCAAAAACAAAACAACCAAACAAAAAAGACACCCCCCCCAACATTTTGGGTCAAAGGACACTAAATGTATCATTTAATATTAATACTTTCTTTCCCTCACACCCTTTAACTGTCTTATCTATTTAGACTGTCAGCTGTTGGGGGCAGGGACTGACACTATGTCTACATATATCAACTCCCAAGGAGAGGCACGGAGCACACCACTTAACCCTCCACAAGACATGCTGAGGGAGTGGACCAGCCTCAGGCACACACTGACAGATTCCCATTACAGATCAGTGTAGCCAGCTTCCCAACTCAGCCTGGCCTAGCAAGGAATAAAACACACAAAGCTTTCTAGTGCTGTGGGCTGAGCCACTGCAAAGTGAGAGATGCTAATAAAGACAAACAGTCACAGTTAAACAAATCCATGACCTAAAAGGATTTCATAACTGTCACTCCAGGACTGATGAGAAACCACAGAGCTCTGCTGCCTCTGTGTTTACCTTTCTGCGTCTATTAACTGGAGTAATTAAAAAGGTCCATAATACTCCCCAGAGTCATTCAAGATGAAACCACCTTTTTGTTGACTCTGGTTATTATTTCCCATCCGGGGTGGGTTCCCATCACCCAGAGGCCTTTGCTATGCATAGGGTATAAATGATGATCTACGATGGCTGAGTGATTCAATTCTAAATCTCTGGCTTGTTGCACATGGTAGGTTAGGATAAATACAATAAATTCTGGCATGCTGGTAATGGGAAATAAGCAATGAAGCGAAGTCCAAAACAAGAACAGGGACACTTTGCAAAGGATAAATCAACATTTGATAGATCAGTAGTGACCAAAAACCATGACAGTCTGATGGCTGTTTAGTGGCCTGTGTGAAATGGATTGGGGAAGGCCTTTGTCCTAGCTAGGAGTCTATATCACAAAATAAACATCACTACAGCTGCTTGTTACTGTCCTGGCAGAAAGGACCAGGAATGAGTGGGCTCAAAACACAGGCCTCTCCATCTCACCCCTACAGGTAGGCGCACTCAGGTCAGAGTTCAGCTATACAGGTGGGCTAGTCTGGGGATAGCTTGCATTTCTACAAGCCAGACAGCATAAGTAAAATAAGAAAGGAGGCCACCTTAATTGTGTTTTATATGGTTACAAGTACAGCTGGCTGAAACATTTCATTCAAAAATGTTTTTGATACAAAATGGCCTTTTCTTCTGAATGAAAGTTTGTATGGAAAATTTGTATCTTAAGAAATGTTCCAGTGTTTCAACAAAACCAGAAAACCAAACATTTTTCTCCCCTTTCTCCCGTTTTGTCAGTGGAACAGGTGGGGAGGGGAAAAGAGAGAGGAAAAATCTGAAAACTCCCAAATCAAATAATTATCGGTTTTCAAAAACTGAACATTTTCAGGGGTTCTTTTCATTAAGAAAACAAAACATTTTCACCAAAAATATTCAGTGAAAAATAATGACCGTTTCCAATCACTTTTCCATATAAGGTGGCTAGTCTGGTGGTATGACCAAAAGATTGGATACAGGAAGACCTGAATTCTAGTCCCAGCTCTATAACTGACTTGTTTTGGGCTAGTCTCTTCACCTCTGTGTCTCATCTATAAAATGAGGACACTACCCACAACATACCCTGGAAGGTAGGAGGGTCAGACATTAATAAGTGAATGTCAATACAGTGCTATAGAAATACTAACTATTGCTGCTATTATTACAAGGGAGGAGCACATTCAAGAGGGATCTGCCATGTGGGTGTGATGTTCTGGGGTTTACAAAGGCCAGTATGGGATTTGGTCACCGTCTCCAAATGGTGCAGAATGCTGACCCCAGCAACCCACGAGCCTCAATTTTCCCAGCCTGGTTACTCTTTGCAGGTTGACCTTAGTACCCTTCCCATCCCAAAATCTTCCTACTGTAGGGACCAGTCCTCTCACTGAACTCTCACAGACAAAGTGTAAGGTTTGCTTCTTCTTCAGAGACAGTAAAAAACTCCAACCTGTCAGCTTCCTAGGATCTGCTATTGTGTGGCCAGGGAGGTTGAAGTGTTCTCCTACAGGTTTTTGTATATTGCCATTCCTAATATCTGATTTGTGTCCATTTATCCTTTTCCATAGAAACTGTCCAGTTTGGCCGATGTACATAGCGTATGATGGCGTATGCCAGCAATGCCCCTCTGCTACATACATCGGCCAAACTGGACAGTCTCTATGGAAAAGGATAAATGGACACAAATCAGATATTAGGAATGGCAATATACAAAAATCTGTAGGAGAACACTTCAACCTCCCTGGCCACACAATAGCAGATCTTAAGGTGGCCATCCTGCAGCAAAAAAACTTCAGGACCAGACTTCAAAGAGAAACTGCTGAGCTTCAGTTCATCTGCAAATTTGACACCATCAGCTCAGGATTAAACAAAGACTGTGAATGGCTAGCCAACTACAAAACCAGTTTCTCCTCCCTTGGTTTTCACACCTCAACTGCTAGAACAGGGCCTCATCCTCCCTGATTGAACTAACTTCGTTATCTCTAGCCTGCTTCTTGCTTGCATATATGGAATCCTTCTTGCCCCTGGAAATTTCAACTACATGCGTCTGACGAAGTGGGTATTCACTCACGAAAGCTCATGCTCCAAAACGTCTGTTAGTCTATAAGGTGCCACAGGACTCTTTGCTGCTTTTACAGAACCAGACTAACACAGTTACCCCTCTGATACTTAAAAACAATAGACTCTTCCCGTGTTTCTTCATAAATATCTGCATGCGATTTCCCCCCATCACTGGACAAAAAGACCCAGCAAGCTGGAAAGCATGCAGGCTGCTGTCAGCATTTCATGTAATGCCTTCATCGGATTAAATATCTGAACAGTTCCATTAATCTTGCAGTTAGTTGCACCAAATTGCATTACCCTCACTAGCAACAGCTGGAGGAATAACTGCCTAAAGCTATCATCATATTGCTAACATATTTACCCTCTCTGCCCATGATGGATTCCGTGGTAATCTAATCTTTGGAACCCTCTCCGAGAGACAATGTACCCTGCCGAAGACTATTTTGCCTGCAACTCCCCGTTGTAATGGTTTTATTGAAATAGATACTCTATTATTATTTCCCCCCTTTACCTTTCGGCAGGCAAGCAGCATCCAGCCTAAAACCTGATTAGCAGAATGTGCAGTGTTTTGAAGCAGGAGAGCAAGAGAGCAGAGGAATTATCAGGCAAATGTGCTCCAGCTCCTATCCTTCCCCCTTGTCGTGGACTATCTCACTCCACGAGGGATTTTAAAATGTCATTGCACACTTGTGCATGGCTGCACAGATTCAGACTCTTGCTTTGTGTCAGTTGCAGGTGTAACTGATCACTGCCTTCTAACCTATCTCCTACTCCACAATGCCTCTTGCAAATGTAGAAGCCTCTGCACATCCTTGGCGGGTGTAAATCAGCATTACTCCTTTGAAGGCAATGGAGCTATGCCAATTGACACCAGCTGAGGATCTGCCGCAGAGGGTTTGATTCTCCTCTTACACCAATTCAGTACCTCTTGTAACTCCAACGACAGTAGTGGAGTTTCACTGATGTAAATGAGAGGCAATGATAAGTGAGAGGAGCATGTGGCCCAGAGAGACTTGAATCCAGCCAGTCTTCTCTCTTTCTCCATTTCTAACCTGCTCCATTTCCCACCAGCTTTCCTGCTTGCAGTGCTCCAACTCACCATTCCCATGGCACATGTCAGGGGCCCACCTCTATTGCTTATGTCCGTAAATGGTTTGCAGCTCGGTTCGGCAGAGCTGGCCCTGTTACCCACCACATGATTTCACATGTGAAATCAGAATCAGGCCTCTAATCTTTATAATATTTTGCAGCATTTACACGGTGATCTAAATTGCCACAAAGTGAAGTAAATGCCTCACCTGAAGAATGTAGAGGGGGCGGAGAAAAGCAGAAACAAACACTCTGATAAATGCCAGCATTGGCTCACTCGCTCTTATTTAGCAGTCGTAAGGCCCAATTCTGCTCTCTGTTACAGTGGAGTCAGGGCACCCACTGAAGGGTTACAGCGGCGTAAATCCATCATAGCCAAGGAGAGAAGAATCGGGTTTTTAAGCACAGTATAATCATCCGGCAGTTTCTACAGACTGCATAATGAAGCTGCTTGGAGCTCAAGTGATGCACAATTTCTGGTAATTCTGGAACTACCGGTTAAAACTGTACATTCCCCATTCTTCAAAAAGTGACATATTAAATTGTGAATATTGCATCACATTAAGGAGCAGGAAGAAATTGCAAGCACCATCTGAAATTCACAGGTACAGAAACACTGTCGGCATCCTTAATATGAAAGTTTTTAATTTGATAGTTTATATTCCATTAGCATCCCTCATCTATCAGACTTGAAGTGCACAAATGTACCATAGGACACACCACTTTGCGTTTGCAGAGACAGAGCTGTGAGGTGCATAAGAAAATATTTCTTGAGGCTCAAAAACAAAAAACAAACCCTCCCACACAACTCTCTGCCCCCAAACCAAAAAAAGAGATGGGAAAATGAGTGGTGAGCATGAGGTGCAGACAAAATTGAAAACCAGCACAGTTGTATTTCTGCAGAGTCCCTGGAAAAGGTCATAAATATATATGAGCTCCCAAGATCTAATTAGAAAAGGAAGATCTATAACAGCAGATCAAGCTAATGGTCCATTTGGGGTGGTATCCTATGGTCTCCAACATGACCAATGACAGTTGGTTCAGAGGCAAGCAAGAAAATAATACCCATAATGCATCTGACAAATATTCTCTCATGAGGGAGGGTTCTTCTCGATCTTGCAGATGGTAATCAGTATAGGCCCTGAATCTTGACCAAATGACACTCTTTGTACTTTGGATCTTCTAACTGTACGATCCTTAATCCTGGTCTACACTTGACAGTGTTAAAAAGCCATACCCCTTAGCGCTGTAGCTATGCCGACCTAACCCCTGGTGTAGACACAACTATGTTGATGGAAGAATGCTTACAGCTACACATTTGGGGAGGTGGAGTTCCTACAGTGATGGAGAGACCCCTTCCATTGCTGTTATATGCATCTATATGCTGGGATTATCCCAGCATAGCTATGGAGCCGTAGTTCTGCCACCATAGTCCCTGTAGTGTAGAGAATATCCTCAATTATGTGAATATCTATCTACATTTTATTTAGGTACTCGCCTTAATCGTATCCCGTGGCAGAGTTATGCTGGTTAATTATGTTACATTAAGTGGTATTTCCTTTAGTCCATTTTAAATGTGCTAGCCACGTTTTTTAAGTGGCTAGTGAACTTGAGTGCCTCACTTTTGGGGTATGCAACTTGAGATCCCTCAAAGGGGCCAGATTTTCCAAGGGCAGGCTCTCAGCACTTTCTGAAAATCAGGCCCCTTTAAAGCATCTCAAGTTGGACACCCAAAACCTGAGCCCCCAGATGACTAGGCATTTCTGAATATCTTGGCTGCTGCCCTTTGGTGTCAGGAGTGTGCTCCTGGGGCGAGTACAATCCTGTTCTGTAGAAATGGACAGCATTCAGATTCCTGGATGAACCTTCCCTACAGCCAGATAGGTTATGCTCTCTTGCACTTGAGTAATTTGATTTGATTCACCCCTGCTTGCAAGCTACTGTTGTTATGCTAAGGATTACCCATACACTATATAGGCATTTTCTACATAATATGATTTTGCAAAGCCAGATTATTCCCTCCATTTTACCCTGATCTACAATATAAGAACAAGTGACCACTCAATAAAATTAAAGGGCAGATGCATTTAAAGAACCAATAAAAATATTTCTCCAGGAAGTGCGTAGTGGACCTGTGGAACTCAGTGCTGCAGGAAGCTGTCAAGACAAATGTAGTAGTTGGGCTTTCAACAAGGATGGATACTTAAGACCACTTGAGCTGTGCAATCCAAGATCTAGGTAATCTTATCTCATTGTTCAGGACAGTGTCACACTTTGATTTCAAAACTAGAACAATATAAAGTGAACATGGCACACATTAAATGGACTAAAAACTGGCGAACTGATCAGTCTCAAAATGTATTTGTAAATGGGGAATCATCATTAAATAGGTGTGTTTCCAGTGGGGGCCCACAAGGATTGGAATTGGCCCTACGCTATTTAACATTTTTATCAATGACCTGAAAGAAAACAAAATCATCACTGATAAAGTTTGCAGATGACACAAAAATTGGGGGAGTGGTAAATAATGAAGAGGACAAGTCACTGATTCAGAGCAATCTGGATCACTTGGTAAATTAAGCAAAGCAAACAATAAGTCTTTTAATACAGCTAAATGTAAATGTGTACATCTGGGAACAAAGAATGTAGGCCATGCTTACAGGATGGGGAACTCCATCCTGGGAAGCAGTGACTCTGGAAATGATTTGGGGATCATGGTGGATGATCAGTTGTACATGAGCTCACCGTGTGATGCTGTAGCCAAAAGCATTAATGTGAGCTTGAGATGTGTAAATAGGGGACTCTCGAGTAGGAGAAGAGAAGTTATTTTACCTCTATATTTGGCACTGGTGCAACTGCTGCTGGAATACTGCGTCCAGTTCTGATGCCCACAATTTAAGAAGGATGTTGAAAAATTGGAGAGAGTTCAGAGAAGAGCCACAAGAATGATTAAAGGATTAGAAAATCTGCTTTATAGTGACAGATTCAAGAAGCTCAATCTATTTTGCTTAATAAAGAGAAGGTTGAGGGGTGACTTGACTAAAGTCTATAAGTATCTACATGGAGAACAAATATTTAATACTGGGCTCTTCAATCTAGCAGAGAAAGGTGTAATACGATTCAATGGGTGGAAGTTGAAGCTAGACAAATTCAGACTGGAAATGAGGCATACAGTTTAACAGTGCAGGTAATTGCCCATTGGAACAATTTACCAAGTGTTGTGGATTCTCCATCACTGGCCATTTTAAAATCAAGCTTAGATGTTTTTCTAATAGATCTGCTCTAGGAATTATGTTGGGGAAGTTCTATGGCCTGTGCTATATAGGAGCTCAGACTAGATGATCACAGTGGTCCCTTCTGGCCTTGGAGCCTATGAATACAAGCAACTGATCACCATAGGGATCAGGAAGGAATGTCCAATCTTCTTCTCCCTATGCTTCATGTATAGCATTACCCAAAGGGCTAGATGCATTATAAAATGGCTTAACCATATTCAGAAGTGTCATGTATTGGCCTCTGTTGGAGGCAGTCTATCTTTTGTGTTAGGCCTATGGATCCAGCTACTCCTATGTTCTTGTGAAATGGTCAGGTACACTTAGAGATGAATGAGAATGATTCATTAAGGTGGAAGTGTCTTTGAAGTAGTGGAGATGGAAGAAGGGGAAGGATCACAGGATCACTGCTTGGTTACTGTCTTTACACGCTGAACCTTTTCTCCACAACCAACTCAGACGAGCAACACCTCCACCTTGTTTTGTGAAACTCTTTCAAGACCTTGCTGCTTTGGCGGGGGGAGGGGCGAAAGGAGCAGGGGTTGGATTAGTTCCTCATGTGGATGTACCAGCCTCCCTAGAAGTAGCAACATCAGGAGCCAGAAGCAGTATCCCCCTGTCACTTGAGGAAGCCAAGTATTTTTGGTATGCCCACAGGTACCAGCTATTTCCACAGTGTCAATTCATTTCTGTTCATCACACTTATATTGAGAATTGCTGCAGTGCTGACACTGAGTCTAAGTGTCTTGTCACAATTAAAAAAAAAATCAACATTAATATCCAGAGAAGGGACTGAGCCAACACCCGCCCCGCCCCACCCCCAGTTCAAACAGCTCTGAGATTTGCGGGCAGACCCATGGGGATATTTGGATCTGAGTCTGAGTTTTGTGGCTGGCCCTACCTCTTTAACATGGCTTAACTAGAACTTCAGCATTGAAAACCACTTTTCTTTGCAGGCAGGGGCTGTGTACGTTTGGGAATCCCAACCTGGATCTGGGTTATGCGGACGAACACAAATCACCTCTTGTGATCATCGTGGTTTAAAATCAAAATGCAATTTTGGGGCTTGGGACCATTTGTACTGGTATCTGTTCAGTGGAAGCAAAACACCAGAAGGAAAATAGCCATTGTGATTCGCAGAGATTGGGCTGGAAACCCAAGGAATGTGACACCACACAGATCCCAAAAGGTGTCATTGCTGACAGCATCACACACACATTTACAGAGAGCAGATGCTCTGAGATCAGCCACGCAGAACTGAAGACAGTTTGCACAGTGCTGCAAATCAAAAGCACCAGGTGGAGCCAAAACCCACAGAATGTGCAACTTACACCTGTCTGTGTCAGTGAACAGCAAACAGAAGGGTGTGGTTAGGAGCCTGCCAGGAGGTTCAACCCCCTACCAAACAAGTCACTTTCCTGACCCAAATTTGTTTGAATCTCTCTAAAGGAAAGTCCAGCTCCTCATATGTAGAGGACCTGAGAAGCCCCATATGCTTAGAGATGGACACACTCATGCTTGTATTTATTTAAAGGGTGGGATTTTAAGCCATTTGCAAGGATGGATGTTGCTGGCTGTTTCAATCTGTCACTTAAAATCCAATTTTGTCATTTTTCTTCTGAGCCTCTGTAATGGTGTGGCGACTCACCAGCATGGCACCTCCTGCTGGTTGTCCAGGGAATTAGCTTTTCAGCCTCTGGAGTGCCCTCTGCAGGCCAGTGTCCTGCTTGCCGCTGGCCCCCCTGTCCATCCCGGACCCCGGTGCCCTTTACCCAGGGGTTCTGCCCACCGCAGCAACCTCCAATCTGGGTCTCCCCACTCAGGGGAACCCCCAACCCCCTATCCCCATCTCACCTCAGTGGCTACTGCCAGTCACCATCTAGCCCAGGGGTCGGCAACCGGTGGCTCGCGGCTCGCCAGGGTAAGCACCCTGGCGGGCCGGCCCGGTTTGTTTATCTGCCGCGTCGGCAAGTTCGGACGATCGCGGCTCCCACTGGCCGCGGTTCGCGGTCCCAGGCCAATGCGGGAGGCAGGAAGCGGCGTGAGCTGAGGGATGTTCTGGCCGCGGCTTCCTGCCTCCCGCATTGGCCTGGGACCGCGAACCGCGGCCAGTGGGAGCTGCGATCGGCCGAACTTGCCGACGCGGCAGATAAACAAACCGGGCCGGCCCGCCAGGGTGCTTACCCTGGCGAGCTGCGAGCCACCGGTTGCCGACCCCTGATCTAGCCCCTGCTCAGCAGGGCAGCCTGCAGCCTGTAATGACCACTAATCATTGGCAAGGGGGGTTTGGACCTGCTGCCTTGGCCTAACCTGGGCTGCACCCCTGCAACCCCAGTACCCTTCCTGGCCTTTCATCAAAGGTCTGCAGCCTGGGAGTTTGCCGGGTTGGAGCTCCCCAGCTCCTCTAGCCTTCCCCCAGCCCTGCTCCACGCTTGGTACTCTGCTCAGTTCCCAGGCAGCCAGGTCCCTCTCTCTCTATGGCCGGAGAGAGACTCTACCAGCTCCTGGCTCACTGGCCTTTTATAGGGCCAGCTGTGGCCTGATTGGGGTGTGGCCCAGCTGCGGCTGCTTCCCCAATCAACGAGCCTTTAGCTCGCAGCCCCAGCCCTCTCCCACGGCTGGCTTTAACCCTTTCCAAGCCGGAGCGGGTGACCACCCTGCTACAGCCTCCCAATGCTGGAATTGTCACAACGTGGTGGGGAGGTCCTGCATGCCCCCTCTTTAAATCCCTGCTTCTTCCAATGCCCACCCACAGACCTGTGCACGTAACTAGCCAATCAAGGATCCGCCATGGCAGATACCGCAGCCTGTTTGTTGCCATGGCTTCAGGTTTTTTCCACCACTTGAGTGGCTCTTAGAGAAATTTGTTCATTCGGCCCTTAATGCAGCAGCAGTTAGTCCTTTGCACTTTCAGCTTCCATGTTATGTACACCCTGATCCCTGCTTCCTTTTCCTTATGAGCCTGATCCTGTGAGGTACGTGGAATCCTCAACTTCCAGGATACCCCTCCCCTAGCAGGATCATGCCCTAAGCCTCCAGCCTGCAGTGCTTGACCCTTAACTGCCTCACCAGTTGGTTTCATAGGTCAGCTGGACAATGGATATCAGAAGTAGCTCCTCTCCCGCATCTCCTTAAAGGCTGTCTCTAGACTGGAGCGGATTGCATCCACTGTTATCTTTAATATGGAAATACAGCCTGTAGAGGCTACAGGTCCCGGCATGTCTGGTTAGCTGAAGATGGAGCATTCCAGGCTGGGCTTTGGAGTCTGGCTGTGCTGTGCCTCTAGTTAGAAGACGAGGGCATCTCTTGTCTGCGTGGGACCCGTGAGCCACACCTTGGACACCTCTTAGTCACTGTGTGTGCCATTTTCTTCCTTCTTATTTGCCTTTTTTGGCTACTTCCACTTTCATCGTTCCAGTTCTAGGTTTGCCCATTACAGCCCTCTTCATATGTTACTCCCGAGCCTGCGATACAACATCCCCACCCCACCAGACTTGATAATGAAAATCCAGGCTCTGGCCAATTGGGATGGCAAGGAGATGGTATGGGGCCAACCTTCATGCCAGGCGGCTTCCTCTCTCTGGGTAGCTTGGCTCTCATTCTCTCCTGGGGGAGGGATAGCTCAGTGGTTTGAGCATTGGCCTACTAAACCCAGGGTTGCGAGCTCAATCCTTGAGGAGGCCACTTAGGGATCTGGGGCAAAAATTGGTCCTGCTAGTGAAAGCAGGGGGCTGGACTCAATGACCTTTCAAGGTCATCCCTTCCAGTTCTAGGAGATTGGTATATCTCCAATTATTATTACCCTCCTGCTTCAGGGCTCAGCTAATGTTACTTTGGATTAGATAGAAGCCCGGGCTCCTGCATTTAAACTAAGATTTTGACCTGAAACTCAACAGCTCCAGCATTCAGGGTATTCAGCACCTGGGTTCCTGTTAGGCCCATTCTAGAGAAATACCCACGTTGTATAGTTTGGATTCGGACTCCCCCAGAGTTTGGGAGTGGGAAGGAATGGCTTGATCCATTTTACTTGTGGGCCCTTCTATACAGTGCTGCCTCCAGGGCAGCATCATATCAGACAGACAATCAGCAGGTCCCCCCTTTCCTTAGAGTTACATTTGCTACTGTCCCTGCTGCACTCCTAGCTGCACTCCTGCTGCATATAGCAAAGATCTGAGACCAAGATCCCCCCATTCGGTAGCATGCAGCTAATCACGGTACCACCATGGGCTTGTATGTGCCTGACACAGAGCCAGTAGCTGAACAGTTGCTTGCCTTCCTTCCCTACCACGTGATGCGTCACGAATCAACTACATGTCTGTTTACTGAATAAGACTTTGTGCTTTCAGAGATCAAGCTGCAGAAGTGTGAACCTGCCCCCAAATCAGGTCAGCAAAGGATTCTGGCTTGGGGCTGATCATCCTGGAGCTTCTTTCTCCGTGCAAAAACGGAGGTTCCCTCCCTCTATTTCCTGCAGTTACCACGTGGCATAACTGAGGGAAGAGAGCTCCCACATGAAGAAAGGGAGACCTAAGGTCAGAAGACCTGGGCACACCTCCCCACTTTCTCTTGAAGCCTCTTTGTCTATCACAGTAATTGGGTCTGTAGAGACAAAGCAGAGGCATTGAAAATGGCCTTAACAGCTGATCTAAGAGATAACGATTGCTTCTTGAGCTCCCAGAGAGCACTGGAGGGCTAATTCCTATTTGAATGAGGTGTCACCCAGGCAAAGTGTGTCTCTCTCCCTCTGCATAGGAAGCTGGAGGAATTGCAGCGAATTGCAGATTGCTCCCACAGGTGGAATGGTTGGGATTCCTCAGCACAGGAACAAGGCATTCTCCCCCTCTCAGGTCACTCACAGGGTGCAGAGGGGAATGCCCCTTCCCTTCTGGAGCCATGCACTGCCAATAGGGTGGGGAGAGGAAATCACAAAGAAAGTGAAAAGGGATTAATCCCTCTAGAATGAGCCGAACTGGCACCCTCAGATCCAAACAGCTCTCAAATCTGGCTCCGAGCCCAAAACCAAACTCACAAAGTAAAAGTTTTTTCACTCTCCTCCCAATTCCCCATCCCCATGACAACCCTCAAACTAAGTACCACCTCCATAGCAGTCACAGAGACCCTCCAATCCCTCACTCCTGAAGCAGTCTGTTTCTATACATCTAAATACATGCATAATAAAATGTGTGGAAGGAGGAGCCTGTTTCCTGCACGGTAGCATCAGTAAAGTGAGATGTCCTCTGGATGCTGCAGAACCTAATAAAAAATTAAGATGGGACCACAATCCCTGCAAGGCTTGCTAGCAGACCTATCAGCCAAAGGACAGAGCATCCTGCCTGTATGCTACACACATGCTTAAGGCATGTGATCATCTCTCCTTCTAATGGCTGGCTCAGACAGCTATAACAGCCTGCTACTCATGCACAGCTTAAGGAAGTCTCCTTTAGTTGAAACGGTAGAGACCTGTGCTTTTGGTACTGAATGTCCTGGATTTGACCCTGGATGATGACCATTATCTGAGCAGTCAAATTCCCCAAAAAAACCAACCAATGGTAATTTCGTATCGACACACCTCTTTATTGCAGCCAATGAAGTGAAGTCAAGACTTGCTCAAAGCCACCACAGGAGTCGGTGGCAGAGCAGGGATCACAACCTTAAGAGTAGTTCACTGCACCAGGACTGCCCCAACTGCACAGCTTTAATTTCAGACCTATATCACTCACTGTCGCTTTAAATACCCAGAAATACAAGAATCACATTTGTGCATGGTGCTAGGCATTAAGTTCCACATGCATATTCAAACGAAAAGGATAGAGATGTTCATTGTTGAAGCACAACAGCAGAATAGGCAGGTAGCTTCCTTTGAACTCCAGCAAAGATTGGTTTTACACAGCAGGAAAAAAACAAGAAGAAGAAAAAAAAACCCCAACCCATCTCACACTGTCTGTTTGGTTTCTATAATTACATTCACAGTCACTCTTCCAGGACAGCTGTGCTGAGGGATGCAAAAGAGTGGAGCCAAAAGAAGAAGATAAAATTGTCAGCAGCTTTCAGAGCAGCCTGTGGGTTGCTAAGGAAGAAGGTGGAAAGCTTAGGTATTGAAATCTGCTAACAAGGAGAAACAGAAACACTAAGAGCAGGAGAATGCATCGGTATGTCAGACAGTTGTCACAATGACCTGAGAATGAAACATCTTCTGGTAGGGTTAAGTCACAAAAGAAATAATGAGATGCAAGTTGCTAACAAGGCTACGAAAATCCAGAGGAATTGTGGGTTGTGTGGAAAAAAAATAGAGTGTTCAAAAAATCCAAGTTTTATTAAATGGCTTGATAACAAATACACACATGAAACACAATGTGCTAGCTAGCCAAGGAAGTGCTGTATATGGGCACTATTTTGTAGGCTAAAAAACAGAATCTGATCTGGGTTACACTCGTATAAATCTGGAGTGATTCTGTTGGCTTCCATAGTGCTGCTTCAGGCTTATGATGGTATAGATGGGATGAAAATCTGGACCAGCAGGCCTGACTTGCCATTGTGTTATCTCTATTGTATACTCCACGGAGTCAATGGAGTTACACCAGCATAACAGAGTGAAGAATCAGACACAACACATTTTATTAGATGTACAGAAAAGTCAAACACTCCCCTCTGTTTGCAGATACTGAGCAGCTGCTCAAAGACAGAATTTATGATATATTCAATCATACAAATCAAGAGGCAATTAAAATACATTAATATTTTGTTCATATTTATTATTTCCCCTCCCCAATACTTATTACTCTTTTATTAGCATTTATTTCACCACCTCGGATGAAAATCTAGGACCTACTCATGAAATCTTACTCCTGTGAAAGCAAAATTACCATTGTCTTCAGCAGACTGAAAACAGTACAGTGGAAGTGGACTAGAGTCTAACCTTAGATACATCAATGTAAATCCAGAGCAACCCCATCGACTCCAATGAAAAGTTTGGCCTGTGAGAATGTGGTATCACCTCAGGAATAAGAAAGGAAAAAACTCGGCAAAACCACAGCAGGAATTAAGAATACTCACCTGCTGAAAGCGAGGGCAATGCAGCAAGCTGCAGCCAGTTACAGCAAGGCCACTTTAGGACTGCAGCTGCTTTCAAATTTAAAAGGCCAGTTACCAGAAAGGCAAGGTGGGAAAAATTCCTATTAATGGGCATCCCTGCATGGGAGAGAGTTAGTAGGGACCAAGAAATCAGAAAGAAAGGGGTTACAGTTTTCCTCTTTATTATGGATATTTGATAGGTCTTAACTGGGCTAACATACGTGTGTGTGTGCATGTGTGCATGTTAGTTAAAGCCCTGTTGTTTTCTCACTCTGGAGAATCTCTCCTTCACCTTCTAGTGGGAATGCAAGTCTCAAGATATTCAAGTCCTGCTTCACCTTGAGGTAAATCAAGAGTAACTCTTTTGGCCTCCTGGGGTGTAAGCGCAAAAAGAGATCAGAACCTGGCCCTCTCCATTTTAAATTATAAACCCCACAAAGCTATAGAAGTTTGTACATTTTAAAACCCGAACTGAGGGTCCCAATTTCGCAGCTGGAACTTTTGAAATGTGCTCAGTTGGCCCCGAGGGATTTCAGCTGCTACCTCCATGCTGACTTGTGTTTGTTTGGCAGAAGTTATTGCTGGTACCCAGTTAAACGTGGGCTCATTAAAGAGAAAGCCTCAAGACTAGTCAGATGCTGAATCTTACCTTTGGGTTGGATTTGAAATGTAATAGGTCTTCAGATCACAGTTGTCTCATAGCTGTGCAGTTTGTGGCCAGCTGAGGGGCAGCTTACCTCACCATCTCTCAGATTTCTGGCGCTCCCTAGGGCAAACAAACCATTCAGAAAGCAGGATAGGGCTCTCAAGAAAAAAAAACACAGGCTCAGCTGGGGTTTGAACTCAGATCTGGGGAGGTGAAAGTCTCTGTGTTAGACTCATTGCACCTGTGGCATAGTGCCAGCCTATGGCCACTGCAGGTATCTAGCAGGAAGTAGGCTAAAGAGACATGAAGAAACTCGGAGATTAGGAGTTCTCCAAGTCAGATGCTGAATCTGATTTTATCTATTGAGTTGTTGATGCACCAGTCAAAGGAAAATATTTCGCTGAAACCTAAGGACCCCTGCTTCTTCAAGAATATTATAGCACCCGACGAAGTGAGTATTCACCCACGAAAGCTCATGCTCCAATAGTCTGTTAGTTTATAAGGTGCCGCAGGCCTCTTTGCTACTTTTATAGCACCATTGAGCTCCTTAACTGACAAAGGTTTGCATGTGTGGACCCCACAAGACAGACACATCT
The DNA here is from genome assembly GCF_020497125.1 of Mauremys mutica. NCBI lineage: Eukaryota > Metazoa > Chordata > Testudines > Geoemydidae > Mauremys > Mauremys mutica. Next base: position 152,782,610 of record NC_059074.1, on the reverse strand, counting down.
CTTGGGCCTCCATGGAGCAATGATAAAACATGTGATGCTTATAGAGGCTGAGAATACTCTGAGAAGTCAGTCACTTATTGTTCTCGTATGAAGCATTGTGTTTCCCTTCAAGTTCTCTGCCTCTCAGCCTTGCTTGTCTTTCTTTCCTGTGCACATGAGAAGCTATAACTATAGCACCAGTCTATCTCCTTCGTGGCCGGATACAAGTGCTGAACTTTTTCAGAGGTAGAGAGAAGACTTACTGCAATACCGTCATTGAAACAACATGTGGGACTCAGAAGCCCGGCACTTCATAGCGCTTGATGTGTTGTACAAAGAAACACAGCGCAAAGGGAGAGCGAAAGAAAAGAAATGATGTCACTACTAACTCAACCCTGACTTCAGATTCAAAGGCAGCCTTCACAAGGGGCCTGATTTTACTCATTCCATACTGTGGTCCTTCCCATTAACTTATACCTCTGCCATGCTCCCCTCCCGCAACTAGTCCTTCACATTTCCAGCACTGGGGAAGATCTTTGTGATATGATACGTTCTCTCCTTTCTTATGTGCTTTGATGCGCAGTGAAATAGTTACACAATGCTGCCATTTAAATCATCGCTGGGGTGTGGTGTATAGGAATTGGGTACTATCCCTTTAAGTAGTTTGTAAGCTCTCCAGTGACCCTTGCTGTCTTCTGTGTTTCAGAAGCCAGCAGAATCCTGCCTGAGCAGCAGTGCATAAAAGGTAGCTAGGTTTTGATGTTCTATATGTTTAGTAAACATGATTATGTAAGCCTGGTATAGTAAACACCGTGCCTGTGTTGCTCCTACATATTGTGTACATTGTGTAAAGAGAAAAGAACAACACTGGGCATCTGAGTTGCATCTCACTGAGTGGGGCAGTTCAAAGGTCAGAACTATTGTTCAGGCTCTCTGCAAACTCAGTCAGATGTCTCTGCATCGGTTACACTTGGTTCACATTTTGAATGTTGCCCTCACAACCATAACAGCTAAAAACTTACATTTAAAAACAGTGAACATAGAAATTCTGGAGAACAAATGAGGTCTGTCTCTGTCCCCCTGGCTTGTCCTTCATGCTTGCTCAGGTGGGCTCACTCACACTTTGGCAAACACTACTATGAGACTCAGATTTTTAAGGGCATTTAGGCATTTCTGTGTTCAGTGCTGCAATTCCTAACTGGTTTAGGAACCTAAATCTCATTTACAAAAAGATTTTATGCACTTAGGAGCCAAAATCTCATTGTGAATCGATGAGATTTAGGCCTCTAAGAGCCTAAATCACTTTTGAAAATGAGATTTCGGCTCCTTAATCAGTTAAGCATTGCAACACTGAGTGCAGCAATGCCTAAATAGCTTTAAGAATCTGGGCCTAAGTGCCTCTCTCTCATCCTTGAACCATATTTGGAGAAGGAGGAGGTATCTGTAGGCTTTTAGCCAAAGGGATATCTGCAACCACTGGAATCTGTTCATACAGCACCCCTCCCACGTTACAGATATATAGCCCTGTGATAAGCCTGAGGTGTGATGGAGGGCAGGAAATAACGACTAGTTTCTTACCAGCATTTTTTGTGTGTCTAACCTTTGTTATACATGGTGTAAAAAGAGTATTTAATCTTTGGCAAATTAAGTCACATGAATCCCAATTTGGAAGGGGAGCCAGAGAGACCTGAAGGAGGTGGCTTCAGACCTTCCAACATTCTCTGGAAGCTAGTGACACCAAAGAAAAACTGGAGAAGGTGAAATCCTCCATGCTGCTACATGTAGCAGGCCCAGAGATGTCAGAAATGTACTCTACATTCCAGATGGATTACAAAGAGAAGTGCAAACTGCTAGATAAAGTCATACAAACACTGTAGCCCTGAGGATTAATCTGTTGGTCTGTATAAAATGTCTTTTTGATAAAAGTGTGTAGGCTGCATAGATTATAGAATTATTTACAATAAGCTGTAATGCAAGATACCTATAGACATCCAGGCCAGACACCCTGGCCAATTTCCTGCGTGACGCTGAAAGCAACCTTTAGGACCCTTACTCAGAAAAGTAATAATAGAATATAAACCTACGCAAATGTCTGGGGACCTTTTGAATGTCTGAAGACCTTTCACCTAGTAAGGGTGAAAAGTGGGGATTTTTGCCCACAAATCTAACAAGTACACCACAAATTGCGTACATATCTGTCACTCATACGCATATCTATATGGGCCTATGAGGGATGGTACCCTAACCTTTCCATGGGGGAAAGACAAATTTGGGCATAGGAGGAAGGATTTCTCCCTATAAAAAGGCAGGCGATACATCCATCTTTCTATTCTCCATCGTCTCACCCTGCCTACACCTACGAAAGCTGTCAACTACTGATAAGTCGTGGTACTATTTCTTTTCACAGCTGTAAGTATAAAAGAATCTAATTTCTGCTTTACCTTTATAGAAGGTTTAACTCATAACCATTTTCATCACTTCCTCTATCTATCAGAGGTGTGAAAAACACCCTAGTGCTACTGCACTAGTGAATTTAGAACTGTTTATTATCATAGGTATATTTCTTATAGAACTGTGATATTTGTAACTTTGTAATCTCAAACTGCTTTTAACATTTTACATTTACCTATTGTGTCATTGATTTTAAATAAAAGGTCTTGATTGACTAATTCTGTCTCAGTGTAAGTTCCTGTCATATACCCCAATCTTCTTGTATAAATTCTGCAAAGCCTGATTTAAGACGAACTCTTATCTTCTAATCACACATATTGGCAAACCATACCTATCTATTAATTATTACTAACATTACTAATTAATTAGAAAATTAATTACTAAATAAAACTAAATTAAGTGGATAAATTCCACTGACCCTACTAACCCACCCCAAATCAGGCTACAACACTTAAGTGATAGTTTGGTCCACGCAGGCATGGCACTTCATGACATCATACAACGAACTTCTTTGATCTATCCATTCCACCATCTGCACCGAGCCTTTGGTATGTCAGACAAATAGAGGAGCTGAGCAGTCAGCACAAATAACAAAGAATTTGATAAAAATCTCTGGGGGTTTCAAGGGTCCCAAATCACAAAACAACTCACCAATGCTGTCTTAGGAACACCAGCTCCTGGGCAGAAAGATAAGAACTCAGTCTTACAGGAGGAATAAAAAAATCTAAACATTTTGACCTTTTCAGAATTTTGTTTTCAGCCAAAACAATTTGGCAAATGCAACACAAATTCGCAAAATGCATTGATTGACTCAAACAAGCATTTTTCTATTTAAAAAAGTTTAGCCTCCCAAAATTTTGCCCATCTCTAGCAGCAAGCAAAGGTGGTGGATCCATTCAGCAGCTGATCAGGCCAAAGGGAACTGTTTAGAGCAGCTGATCAGTGATAACTGCATCCTGTCTGTAAAATCTCCAGTGATTTATAATAAAGCCCTCCCACTAATGGAACAAGTATTCTCTGTTTCACACCTCACACTTGAAATACCTTGCGTGTGCTTTAACGGCTTCATGCCAAAGGTTTCCAAAATGCCGACTACTACTTGTTGCCAATATGGGCTTCATGCTGTGGAAAGCTGGACACTTAGGAGTTAAGCAAAGCATGTTCTACTAGCATCAGTGGTTCACAAATTTTGTTTTGATACAAACATACAGTGCTACTTCTGCGTAATAATACAAAGTCCTTGACAGGCTACAGAAAGTACAAAAGAGCACTTGGTAATATGTGAAAAAAATGAGCAGAAGGCCAGTTTGTGATGCAACCTGCTCTTCCATTCAATGAGCCACTTAAAATACATCTATATATACTGTATGTTCTGTTTTCAGAAAGCAGCCTGCAGGTGGAACAATCCTAGAAAAGGCCAATGTGTTTTCTTCCCCCTTCACCGCCCTCACTTGCTGTGCCTTCCTGAAACAAAAAGCCAAGTTCCCCAGATGCAAATGAAATCAGTGTGGTGGGAAGCAGCATTTAATACACTACCCATTTCTCCTGTTCTTTTTATGTTCTCTTGAATGAGGCGAGAAAAGCTTCAGACAATGAATAAGGTGCCGCTTTGGATCACAGCTGGGTGGATACTTCAGCAGCTATTGCTCATGGTGAGCAAGGTTGACAAAACATATGTGTCTAACCCCAATGGGGCCCATTCATTTGTTCCATCTTTCCTCACTTACACAACATAACCTTTTCTGGGAGAAAGAATGGACTTCTGGCTAAAGCCTGGGGATTGGGAGACTCATGGTCAATTTCCAGCTCCGCTACAGACATCTCATGTGATCTAGGGCAGTTTTTTTCAAACTAGATCAGTGGTTCTCAAACTAGGGCTGCCGCTTGTTCAGGGAAAGCCCCTGGCGGCCTGGGCCAGTTTGTTTACCTGCTGCATCCACAGGTTCGGCCGATCGCTGCTCCCACTGGCCGCGGTTCGCTGCTCCATGCCAATGGGGGCTGCAGGAAGCGGCGTGGGCCAAGGGATATGCTGGCTGCCCTTCCTGCAGCCCCCATTGGCCTGGAGCAGCGAACTGCAGCCAGTGGGAGCAGCAATCGGCCGAACCTGCGGATGCGGCAGGTAAACAAACCAGCCCGGCCTGCAAGGGGCTTTCCCTGCACAAGCGGCGGCCCTACTTTGAGAACCACTGATCTAGGGCACATCACCTAGTCTTCCTGCATCTCAGTTCCCTATCTATAAAATGGCAATAGCAGCACTTCCCTACCTCACAGGGATGTTGTGCAGATAAAAATCCATTAACAACTGAGACATGTTCAGATACTCTGGCCAATGGGGGCCATAGATGTCCTTAGACAGAAATAGACCTGCAGAGATTCTGCCTAAGCTGCCCTACCCTGGAACAGGTTCTGGGACTAAGACATTTCTGAAAGGCAAACTTATAAGGACTAGGGCCCAGAGCCTCAACGGTATGTAGGTGCCTAACTCCCATTGACTTCAGTGGGAGTTAAGTGCCTAAATACCTCTGAGGTGGCTCAGGGAATTGGTAATGAGATGAAGAAACTTTCACTGCTAGGTCACTGGTTTTAATCAAATCCTGGCTGGCAATAAGGACAAAGTTGATACCATCTGATAGCTCTTTGGTAACCTGTGTACAATGACATGATGGTATCAGTCCAGGCCTTAGTAAACAGGTGTCTGCATCACAGAGAAACCCCAGCACCAGCTGGTGTCCTCGCTTATTGACTTGACAAAAAGTCATTCTGCAAAATGCTTTGATTCTGTTTTAAAAAGGCGCAACATATTAAAACAAAGAATAGAAAAGTCAAGCAAAAATGAACAATGAAAATAATAAATAAATAAAAAGGACACATTCCTGGGCACATTCGCAAAGGAGAAATAAGAAATATAGACCCAGATCCACAGTGGTGGCAAGGACAAAAGCTCCCTTGAATTCAGTGTAGCTATGTCCATTTACACCAGCTGAGGGTCTGACTCATGGATAATAAAAAGAGGGGACAGGAAAAGTTTGTTAAAGAGATAAACAGACGGACTCTAATTTCAATTATGCCACTGCAAATCTGAAGTGGCTCCATGGAAGTCAAGAAGCTATACCAGTGTAAATTTAACTGAGGGACTATTAAGATAATTGGGACTATTAAGATAAGATTTTAGAAGAAATGTAAAGGAAGGCAAAGACATAGTAAAATGAATCAATGTTAAAGCTTAGTCCACCATAGGAGAGGGGGAAAACAGAGGAACCAAAACAGGTAAAAGCAGATACCCAAATGTCTCAGGCACGAGAGCAGGAAGAACAAGAGGCAATATAGAGTCATTAGGGATAGGTCGAGGCAGTCACAAGAAAGGTAGAAAAGTCTGGAAGTAGAATCTTAAACTTGGGGCCTAATTTAGAGCATAAATCCAGAGTGATTCCACCAAAGACAACAGAGTTACACCATATAGAGCTGCTGAAAGTGAAAGGAGAGTTGGATCCCTAATGTGGGCATGGCTACACTGGAAACTTCAAAGTGCTCCCGCGGCAGCACTTTGAAGTGCAAGTGTGGTCGTGCGCGAGCGCTGGGAGAATCCTCCACCATGAGGGGATTAGCTCCGAGCACTGGGAGTGCAGCTCCCAGCCTGTTTACACTAGTGCTTTAAAGCGCTCTGACTTGCTGCTCTCAGGGGGAGTGATTTTTCACCCCCTGGAGCCAGCAAGTTAGAGCGCTATAAAATGTAAGTGAAGCCGAGTCTTCTGGAACTGAATTGATGGCCAGGGTAACTGAAGATGCAGTGGGGAGACTGTGACAGACTATACCCTGGTATTCACCCCTTGTACACTGTTGTAATAATCTTTGCACAAAGTATGCCTTGTGAGGTATCATTTGAAAGCTCATAATTTTATTGAACTTTATTGTCCAATAAATATGTGGGCAACATTGTATGTAAAGTTATAGGATTCCACTGGTATGGTGTAAGTAACACTTTTTCCAAGTCTGGGGAGTGGCTAAACCAGTCTCTCATAGACCAAGGGAAGCTGACACCTCAACCAGGTGTAAACAAGGTAGATGGGCCATCAGCTGCTAAATGGCCATTCTTTGGCAGGAAAGGGGATGTGGGTGAAAAAATCTCATTTTAGTGAAAAAACAGCATGGGGTTCCTGTCCACACAGACTGACTGCCCCCATACTCCCAGTTGGTAACGCTTTTCAAAGCAGGGACGGGGGCGGGGGGGAGGACTATAAAAAGAAAGGAGCTACACAACAGCAAAGCAGTGTAAAGGGCACCCCAGGTTACAGGGCAGGAGGACACACCTACTCATTAGTCTGGATTGTACCCTGTGTATGTCACAGTGACATATGAGAAATGTGTAAGAGCGTAGTGGAAAAAAAAACCTGAGTGGTTTATGAGAAGAAGCAGAAATGCCAGTTGCTGCTGAAGAAAATTACAGCATTCAAGGCAGGTGATAACAAGAGCAGGAACAAGAAGATTAGGCAAAGTGAGAGAGAAAAAGGCAGCTTCTAGAAATACTAAGGAGATGGCAAGAACAGGCTTTCATGATGACTAGAGAACATTTTCACTTGAGGATAACAAAAGGTTAAAAAAATAGCCTCAAATTTGCCGAGGGAAATAGCAGAAGTGAGAAATTTAATCCAATTGCAGCCGCGAGATTGTCAGAGAGAAGTAAGAATGAAAGGAAAATTTAAAAAGTTAATTTTCATCAAGGCTCAGTTTAGAGAAGAATTGAGATGTCTAGAGAAACAACACAGAGACTGTGAGAAAGCGAACAAGATGAGAGGAGTAATGGAAAGTTAAGGAAGTTGGGATGGGAGTTAAGGAAAACCTGAGGACTGCTGGCACTAGAGCTGGTTGGAAAAATGGAAAATTGGTTTTTCGCCTAAACAATTTTTTATATTCACACAAACTGGTAATTCTGGAACTCACAGTTAAAACTGTACATTCCTCATTCTTCATAAAGCAACATGAAATTGTGAATATTGCATCATATTAAGGAGCAGGAAGAAATTGCAAGCACCATCTGAAATTCACAGGTACAGAAAAAATTGTCTGCTTGCCACAGAAAATTACAAATTTTCATTGAAAAAAATAAAAGCCCCCAAAACAAAGTATTTCTGACCAAACCAGAAAATTTCTGTCTGGATATGCCACTGCGGTGTAGTTCAGCTGTCTCATCTCCCCATTCTCCTCTATGAGCTGGACAACTCAATTGGACTTCATCTCTCATGATGATCTCATCTCTCACCTGCCCTTAACATGAGGGGTGCTCATGGTGCATCATGAGAGACGTAATCTGACCTGGGAGCCCAGCCTATGGAGGAGATTAGGATCATGAGGCACCTGATCTATAACTCCCATGATCTACCGTAGAGACATTTTGGTATCTATATATTTCCTTTTTTAGGTGAAATATTTCAGTTTGGGAATTATTGCCAAAAAAATTGGACTATTCCACAGAAGCCCCTCCCCCCCTTTTTTCCCCCCAATCAGCTGAGATTCCTAGCTGTATATAGAACATTCAATAGACATAAACCCAAGAAGAGAAGTTTGGATCTGAACTTTCCTCAAGTGTGCTTGGGGGGTATTTGGATTCAGAGTTTTAGCTGAAGTCTATTATAGAGAGATGCCTCAAAATTCCAGTCCCAGTGCAGACTGACCCAAAGTCCTAAAGGGTGAGGATCTGGTTCTGTTCAATCTCTAACAGTGACCCTCGCATTTTGGCAAACTCCAAGGTTAATTCTGACTTCACATGGGTGTGAATCAAGAATAACTCCATGGAACTCAATGACATTGCTTCCACTGATGCTCAGAATTTCTTCTTACATTTACATTTCCAATATCCATTTTTCTTTCTGAGCCTGACTCACTTTCAGTAATTAATTGCACTTACAGATAGACCTGGGCTTAACTCCCTTCACCCACTCTTCAGATGTGCTCAACATCAACTCCCCTATTCACTAGTATAGTCTGTATCTATAGCAAGCATAGAATATGATACAATGGCATCATCTGCATTCACAAAGAAGTTTCAATCTTTTTCTGCCAATAGTTGAAAGACTCCATATCCAAGTCCCCGTTTGAGGCCTATTGAAAGCCACACGAGGGAGGATCAGATTTTTCTGTAACTGTCTTTTCCCTCTGTTCTTGGCTTTTAATCAGTTAAAATTGGTGGCTAGCTAGATCATTCATGCCCCTGTTCAGCAAGGTACTTAAGCACGTGCCTAATTTTAAGCACATGGATAATCCCATTGACTTCATTGCCTTACTCATATGATTAGAGATAGGTATGTGCTTAACTAGGGCCCCAGCATTAAAGCAAGAGCGACAACACTTTTCCAGTCACTAACTTTTTATTCAACATAAGTGCTTGTTGACAGCACAAATCATTTTCTTACATAAGCACTGAGGGTCTGATCCTGCTCCCATTGAAACATGGACTGACTTCAGTGGGCTAGGATACAGCCTAAAAGATAGGGCAGTACATACAAACGGGAAGGGAATACAGATAGTTGAGACAGTGCAGGCTATGACTTGCTGAAGGTATACACATGGTAGGATTTTCTAAACTGCTGAACCTTTCCCTAACTCTGCTCCCACTGGAGACAATAGTAATACTCCCATTGACTGCAATGGCAGGAGAGTTTTGCCAGCACTGAGTGCTTTCGAAAATCCCGTTAATATTGCTTTAATAAATGTTATATCAATGATCGTTTTATCAGTTCATTTTATTTGGCCCTTTGTCACGGAGTGTGGGGGAGTCAGGTCCCTGCACCCCCCACTTCCTGTGATTCACCATGGCTCTCAGCCAGCCAGTAAAACAGAAGGTTTATTAGATGACAGGAACACAGTGTAAAACAGAGCTTGTAGGTACAGACAACAGGACTCCCTCAGTCAGGTTCGTCTTGGGGGGCAGGGAGCATAGACCCCAGCCCTGGGGCTCCCTCTGTTTCCCCAGCCAGCTCCAAACTGGAACTCTCCAGCCCCTCCTCTGGCCTTTGTCTCTTTCTGGGGCCAGGAGGCCACCTGATTTCTTTGTTCTCCAACACCTTCAGCTGGCACCTTTGCAGGGGAGGGGCCCAGGCTATCAGTTGCCAGGAGACAGAGTGTTGGCCATTCTCTGTGCAGACAGCATCACACTGGGCCTCTTGGGCTCTGCAACAATTACACACCCTTATCCCACCACCCAGATACTTGAGAAATGCATAGGGGAAACCGAGGCACCCACACAGTATTCAGAGAAAACATTAAGAACATTCCCACTTCATCACACCCCTCTTTCCCCAAATAGTTTAGTTGTTAATCTCAAGCAAGCAGCGAAGTGGCTCTGCTTCTCTGTTATTTTCTTCTGGTCAACCACATTTCTATAGATGGCCTTTATTCTTGCAATCACAGTGATGAAATAAGCCTATTGGCTGCAGTCATGAAAATACTAAACCGATGTTTAATTTCAGCAAAGCAGGACATTTTCCTAATGCCATGGTAATAGTAATGTTGGCATTAATGACCCAGTCATCAATTTTCTAACTTCAGGTCTTTCAAATTTGGGCCAATCCCAGAAGATATTAAGATGATTTCCTATAAGTGGCACACACTCACACACATACACACCCCGTCCATTATTTTGCTGTGAATTTTGAGTCTATGTGGTTTAGCAAAACTGATGTGTGAAAACATCTAGTCATAACTTTCCACTGGGATACTCTCTGTGGGCCGGGGGAGAACGAACAGTGCTCATAGTAGCTAGTGTTCTATCCTTCCAATCCAATTTTCTATCTTATTTCTTTTTCCCCACCTAACCTTACATAATCAATATTGCCCTGCAGTTCTGTTGAAAAAAGTGCATACAGTGTACCCATTTGGTTTATTTTTACCAAAGATTTGATTATGTTGTAATTTCCTTACCTAGTTCTTTGGTGAGGATAAATCTATGATTTTGTAAAGAATGTCTTAACTGCAAGAAATTACTCCCTTTCTAATTTATGTTCCTATTGTAGTTGTGTGAGAGGTTTTAGCTTTAAAAACATTTTCTTATATATTTTAATCTTTTTTGGTGCCTATTTTTCCTCTTACCTCTTTTGTGAAACTGGGATATTCTACATGGTGGTATATTTAGAAATGTCCCTGGAAAGTGCTAGTTGTTTTCTCACATCTTTCCATATTTGCAACATTTTGGAAATCCATGGATTAGACAACAACACTTTTGTCAAGACTCTTCCCCAATGAAGGACTGATCAGTTAATTAAATGTTACGCCCTCAAGCTTTAGACAGAGAAATAACAGCAACATCAAGGTGAGGCAGAACTCAGGTAATATGTTCCCTTTGTTTTGAACAGTCTTTCAGAATAGGAGTGGATGTTAACAGGAGTTAACCACACTAACATGCAACTGGGAGAGTGAACACAAGGGCTGGTCCATTTTCCTGGGAATGGAATGGAATTTACCATGGGCCAAAGAATGCACAATCAAATATGTGGTATTAATTAATAAAGGCTCTTCACCACATCTCTGTGAAGTATTATTCTTAAATAGAGGAGAAAAAGCTTGACTCATGGTTGGCTGAAAACAGCATATAATGAGAATAAGGGTAACATTTTCAAACTAGGAAGCTCAGAAGTGGGCATCAAAACACTACAATTATCCACCTAAATAAATGCGGTCTGATTTTCAGAGGTTCTGATGTGCAATTAACTTCAATGGAAGTTGTGTGTGCTTAGCATTTCTGAAAAAAAAGGTGCCCAGTGTAGACACATAAGTCTAAAAACTTGAATTTAAAGTTGCTGTAATTTACCACCTCAGTAGGGAACACTACTGAAGACCTGGAGCAATGTTAACTAATCAGATGGCCTGTGCAAAAAGGTGTATGCTAACTGGCTATCACTGAGTCGGGTGAAAGCTATTTCTCAGCTCTGAATATTACATTGGTTTTTTTAATCTTGGATGACAGATTAATACCTTGGGAACATTAATGTAAAATGAAAACATGTGACACTTGAATTTCATAGTCATAATGTAGGGGTTTGCTGATAAATTCTGAATGCCTTCTTGAGATCTATGTTATAATACGAGGACAATGCAAACTTCATGATTCAATTAACAAAGATTTTATTGTTAATCAAGATGCATATTAGTCTGGACTGGTATATCTTGATGTCCATATCAAAATACATCAATGGCCCTGATTCTTCTCTCATTTAGACTAGAGTAAATCAGGAGTAACTCCATTGAAGTTAACCCTTTGATTTATGGGGAATTCTGAAAGTGGAACATTGGAACTAAAGGGTTAAGAAGTATTGGAATAAATATTCTGCACCAGTTGTGAAATATTGATACAAATCTTTATATTGTCTCCCTGGAACATGCTTCCATTCTTCTACACCTGTCAAATACAACTTTGCTTTACACTCATCTCACTGTATAATATGCAAACAAGTTGGATTGCAAGTCTAGATTTATAAATGCAGTGCGGTGTAACGTAGTGAAGGGAACTCTAGCTTGTTTTAGTTGGAGACAAGACATGTAAATTACCAGTCATCTTCAATAATTTAGTCTGATATGACATTATGATGAAAGCTGAATAAACTGCCGGCAGCTGTGGTCTTACTTTCTGCACTTCTGTTATAGAATTAAGACTCTTCTAGAGATTATGCAATGGACTATATTGTCCAGTAGAGGTAACTCATCACATGGAAATTATTAATACTCCATTAACAAATATGTTTTGATAGCTAAAAAGAACAAAGCAATTTTACCAAGGGCAGCCAAACAAATCTAAAAGCTCCTATCCCCTTAGCAGCAGAATAAACACGTCAGGTTGGTTATGAACATGAAAGAGATATGTTAGCAGCTCTTGAAGACAACAGCCATTAAGCTATTAATAGTCCTTCATTTTATTGACTAGGGTTTTATACAATACAATTCATTGCATCTTTCATGCCGCGTCTCAAGCTGTATCCCAAACCGCTTTGCAAAGTTAAATAATACAAGACAGTATATGCTATAAATTACAAGAAATGGTGGTGTAAAAGTCGTATGGTGAATAATTAAAGCCTTTGTTCACAAGGACTGGAACAGAGGGAGACAGCAGTGCTGAGCATAAACCAAGGAGAAAAACATGTTCTCCGATGAGACTTGAAGCAACAAGGGAGCTGAGAGGCACAGGAAAGCTGTTTGAGATGGCAGGGGCTGTAGAGGCAGGGCTCTCAGATCATTACTGACCAACTTTTTGGACAGAAACAAGGCCAGAGCTAGTTGAGACAAGGCCCTGGAGTTTTTAAAAGCTCAGATGGCAAATTTAAACTGGACCATGATATGAATGAGGAAAACACTTACCTCTGTGCCTCTGGCTCCATTATCTGGGGGGGAAGGCTAGGCAGGGAGGTTTCATGCTTTCCTTAAGACCCTGTGCAGGTATACAGCCAGGCCTCAACCTGGTCCTATATTTTAATTGCATCTAGGCAGATGTAGTCTATGTCAAACACCAGCCGGGGAGACTTTCCAGACTTTCCAGGGGTATATCACGGACATACCAATGCTCCCCTGAGCTCTGGAGTTGCTGCTGTAATAAAGAGGCAAAGCAGCACTTTCTGGGTGAGTAATGAGAGATGAGAGATAGCTGATGTGCCTGGCTTTGGCATTCAAAGCAATGGCCTCACATTACATGTTTACTACAGCTACCAGAGGAGCAATATGGGATGCCATTGTGAAGTGTGATCAGTAATAAATGATTAATTAATGGCTTCTAAATGGGCTGAGTTCATTATGCAGTGGTGAGGACGTGAGGAGAGCAATTATTAAAAAATTCATATGTTCCTGGCCTTAGAACTTATAAATATTCCAAAGTGCCCTTTGATTACAAAGTGGCAGACACTTTGCTTGCACACCACATTTTTCTTGTTACTTGCTAACAAACAAAGGCAACACATGTGCTTGGCGGGCTCCCGGAACATGCTTTGATGACATTTACTGCTTGCAGGCAGAATGGCTGAGTGCATTTTTCTGGAGTGTTTGTTTGGAGTCTTTGATTAGATAAGCTAATGGCCCCCAAAGGGCCTGGGACCATAGTTTGCCCATATTTGCACAAAGCCAGTTGACAGAGTATGGGGCTGGGAGTCAACAGAATTAGATGCTATTCCTGCTCTGTCACTAACTCACTGTGTGGACATCAGCAAGTCGCTTAGTTGTCTGGTGCCTCAGTTTCTCCAGCTCTAAAATGGGGATAATGATGCTGTGACCCACCTTTGTAGAAAACTTTGAGAGCTAGTAGTATTAAGTACTATTATTACTTCATATTCAGGGTACTTTACAAATCTGAAGTACACAACATCTTGTGAAGCAGGCAATTAACTATCATCCTTCCTAATATACAGATAGCGAAGCTAAGGTACAGAGATTAAAACTTGATTTTCAATTGCGCCTCAACCCGGCCTCTGTTTTCACAGCTGAAATTTTGCACCAGCAAATAACTGTCTACATTCCTGCATTTACAATGAGAACATGAATATTAGCAGTTTGTCATCTAGTTCAGTGATTTAGAGGTGCAAATAGGCAGTGAGATGTCTGTTAGCATTTGTGCCTACAACCAGGGCCGCCCAGAGGGGGGGGCAAGAGGGGCAATTTGCCCCAGGCCCCGGGTCCTGCAGGGGCCCCCATGAGTGTTTTTCGGGGCCCCTGGAGTGGGGTCCTTCACTCACTCCAGGGGGCCCGGAAAACTCTTCCTCTCCCGTCTTCGCCGGCGGAGGGGAGGTCGTTCCGCTCCGGGGCGGAAGGACTCCCCGCCGGTGAATTATCGCCGAAGCGGGACCCGCCGCTGGGTCTTCGGCGGTAATTCGGCGGCGGGGGGCCCTTCCGTTCCGGGACCCGCCGCTGAAGTGCCCCGAAGACCCGCGGCGGGCCCGCTTCGGCGGTAATTCGGTGGCGGGGGCCCCCCGCCGCGGGTCTTCGGGGCACTTCGGCGGCGGGTCCCGGAACGGAAGGGCCCCCCGCCGCCGAAGACCCCGGGCCCCCGGAATCCTCTGGGCGGCCCTGCCTACAACTCATTGCATGTGCAAAAATGTGGGTACAATTATTTGTTGCAACCGCAAAAAATGGAGACTGTTTCTGGAAGAAGAAAAAAAAAAAGCAGTGCCGCAATGACTGGCCAAAAGCAGGGGCAGCGCTAGGAATTTTGCCGCCCCAAGCACGGCAGGCAGGCTGCCTTCCGCGGCTTGCCTGCGGAGGGTCCGCTGGTCCCGCGGCTTCGGAGGACCACCTGCAGGACCAGCGGACCCTCCGCAGGCAAGCCGCCGAGGGCAGCCTGCCTGCTGCCCTTGCAGCGCCGGCAGAGCGCCCCCTGTGGCTTGCCGCCCCAAGCATGCGCTTGGCGTGCTGGGGCCTGGAGCCGCCCCTGGCCAAAAGACACAGAAAGAATCACTGAACAAGCTAGATAAAGAACTCACAAGTGGCTGGCTCTCAGTGCAGTGTTCAGATCACTAGATCAAACTTGTTGGATGCCCAGATGCCACAGAGATGGGCGCTACAGAAACAAGTGTACATTAATATTGCTACCATATCTGGTGGGACCAAGTGCATTTGTTGACCGAGATAGGGCTTCAAAGTTTCCCCTATCACACCCTGCAGCCTTCCTCCCACAAACACATTCAGCTCAGCAACCTACCCTCAGAGGCCACTCTAGCTAGAAGTGAACATTGGATGGCAGATTTTAGGATGACTGCCTAGGGTGTCAGATCTGTCCTGTCTGGCCCTCCATTATGCTTGAGGGGCAGCTGGGTCAAACCTGAGTGGCACTGTGAACCTGCACACTGAGTCTCAATGCCACCCACTGAAAATTTGGCTTAGTCACTCTTTCATCATGACAGAGGGGTGGCCAGGCCAAATCTGTCATGCTAGGCCAACGGGGATGATAGTGGCCCACTGAAGTTTTACCTAGGGTGACAGATTATCGTGAGCGGCCTCTGATTACCCTGTCCCCTGCCTGGGTCATATTTTTTTTCCATAGGGTGTCCCTGTCTCTGCGTGTTCATATGTAGCTGTTGCCTCTTGCTACTCAAAGCTCTTTCCATTGGATGCAGCTCAAAGGATCCTCTGGCACATCTATAGCCCAAGAGCAACTGCTGCACATGACTGAAAAATACTGATAGAAGGTCTACCAGAAAACAACAGTGCACTAGTGGCTCATTAGTTTTGAGACTCATCTATCGGTTCCCCCAAAGTGTGGTGCAGCTGATGACTTAGCCTATCTCTAAGGCCTTCTCTGACCCCATAGTCCATGCCTGTTGATCCTTATGACTATGCTGGCGAAACGTGTTGACTTGACAGTGCTGGAGAATAAGGTCTTTGGTTGCCCATGGAAAAGGTGCAGCCACTAGCAATGCAAGCTGACCCCCCTGAGCACTCTGCCACAGGGCCGCCCAGAGGGGGAGGCAAGTGGGGCAATTTGCCCCAGGCCCTGGGCCCTGCAGGGGCCCCCACGAGAGTTTTTTGGGGCCCCTGGAGCGGGGTCCTTCACTCGCTCCAGGAGCCCCGGAAAACTCTTGCGGGGCCAGGGCCCCCAGAGCTTCTTCCGCTCCAGGTCTTCGGCGGCAGGGGGTCCTTCCGCTTCGGGGCAGAAGGACCCCCCGCCACTGAATTACCGCCAAAGCGGGACCCGCCGCTGAAGTGCTGGGTCTTCAGCGATAATTCAGCGGCGGGGGGTCCCCGCCGCGGGTCTTCAGGGCACTTTGGCGGTGGGTCCCGGAACGGAAGGACCCTCCGCCGCCGAATTACTGCCGAAGCGGGGGCCCCCCACTGCCGAAGACCCCAGGCCCCCTGAATCCTCTGGGCGGCCCTGCCCTGCCAATGAACATATTCAAAACAGACCAGCTCTAGAGGTCATCCAATGATGGGAGGCAGTATAAAACCCTAAAGACAGATGACTCCATTCAGCCCTTGGCCTCTCTGCTAATGTGACCCACAGTAGGAGAGAATGGGTCCTTATCCCCCTTTAATGTCTGGTTCAATTGTGAGGAATTCCTGCTGTTGAAGGCAATGCAAGCTAGTGTGTAACCAGTTAAGGATCATAATTTAACAAAAGGGATGCTGCCAAACAGAGCCTCTGATGCTGGGCATTGAGGGAGGAGGGAGAAATAGTCCCTTAGTGTTTGAGAAATGCTCCAAGTTGGCTTTTGCTCCTACAGCTAATTAAACTTTCATTTTCAAATATCTTCAACGGCCAGAGATGGGACACAACTGGGGAGGGTTCTGAGTCACTACAGAGAATTCTTTCCCAGGTATCGGCCTGGTGGGTTTTGCTCACATGCTCAGGGTCTAACCAGGGCCGGCTCTGGGCACCAGCCGACTAAGCATGTGCTTGGGGCAGCACTTTGTAAGGGGCGGCCAATCTTGGGGTGACGGGGCAGCGCTGTGGGGTTTTTTTTGTTGGTTTGTTTTGTTTCGGTGGGGCGGCGCTGGGTTTTTTTTTGTTTCAGTGGGGCAGTGCTCGGGGAGGGGGGTGTTACGGTGGGGCGGTGCCTTTTTTTTTTTTTTCTTGGGACGGCAAAAAAGTTAGAGCCGGCCCTGGGTCTAACTGATTGCCATATTTAGGGTCAGGAAGGAATTTTCCCCTAGGTCAAATTGGTGGAGAACCTGGATTTTTTCCACCTTCCTCTGCAGCATGAGGCACAGGTGACCCTGCAGGTTGAAACTAGTGTAAGTGGTGAATTTTCTGTAACTTGAAGTCTTTAAACCATGATTTGAGGACTTCAGTAACTCAGCCAGAGGTTATGGGTCTATTACAGGAGCGGGTGGGTGAAGTTCTGTGACCTGCAATGTGCAGGAGATCAGACTAGAGGATCACGATGGTCTCTTGTGATCTTCAAGTCTATGAGTCTATGATCTGTATGGCTTTATTACATTTTCCTATTCATCCGGTTTATTGACTGGGGTTCCCCTCCCTCCTCTGCTGTGCAATGAGTAAATATGTATTGCCCTGTAACCTTGCTCACATTCTAAATGTTCTTGACAATTCTGCAAAGGGTCAGAAACAGCCGTTCCCTTAACCTCCATGCAAACAACTCCCCCTCCACCCCAGCACAAATGTGTGTGTGTGGGGGGGGGAAGTGAATCAAAAGGCAGTGTGATTGAAGTGAAGAGCAGTTGCTTGGGCATTAGAACAAATGCTCAGGAATACATTGTTTCCATGTGTGCCCTGCTCCCATTGAGACACTGCATCCAGCTTCCAGTGAGGTCCCTGCTATCGGATTCCAAGTAAATAATGTGTCTCACAAAGGAAGCAATCCCTGCATGATTCATGCGTACAGATGGCCGCTATTTTCTCCCTGGTTCATCAATTGATGCACAGTCCCTTGTACAAACATCTGTGAAGGGAAGGAGATCTCGAAAGGAAGGAACTAAAGGGATAAATGTTACTCACTGTGGCACATGGCATAAACCCTCAGAGAGGGGACTGTGTAAACATTTGAAGTGACTCTCTACCTTGCCCATAAAAAAATAATGAGGATGATGACGAGGAAGACCTCTCAGAATAACCCGTGGAGCTGAGCTGAGACTTCCTTTTGTTTTATTAAAAACATGAAATGTTAATCAAGCTCTCAAACCAAGACACTTTCCCCCTGTCAAAACCAGAGTGTAGTTAATATGGTACCTGTCTGACTGACTGCTCTTTGGGCCACGTTCAGCATCGTCAGATGACCGGTTTGTGTAACTGAGCTGCCAGAGTCTCTGAATCATTCTAGTCTGAGTACCTGTTCCATCTCTATAATGTCCTGCGAGCAGTCAGTGGAGAGAACACTTTGATGAGTGTTAGCATCAGATATGGAAGGCAACAAACTAGAGCATTACAGGCAGGCATTAGAAAGAAATCAGGGAGATTATGGTGACCCAAAGAAATCAGGAGATCCTGTGTTCATGGGAATAGGATGAATACAGTCAGTAGAATCTTCCCACTTGACTCATATCAGCTACATATTTTTCAACCAATAAGCTGATATTTACACGTCATCAGCAGGGTGCAGATGGAGGCAAGTCTACTGAAAAGTTAAGGGTGATAGTAGTTGTTGCTTGCCTTATATAAAGCTGGTGCTCAATGTGCCAGCATTTTTTGTTGACTCATACAAGGACTTTTCTCCTGGATCCAACAGGCAAGATTTATATTTGTTAAAGAGCTTTCCTATATGTGTGACTGGGAATATGCATGTTCTTTTGAATGTCCTAACTGACCTTGAATCTGCTCGAGGTTGGTATTGCGCTTATACACTCACTATACTCCATGTCCACATTGTGCCTGTGTGCCTGATTAGGGTGACCAGATGTCCCGATTTTATAGGGACCATCCCTATTTGTGGGTCTTTTTCTTATATAGGCTCCTATTACCCCCCGCCCCCGTCCCGATTTTTCACACTTGCTGTCTGGTCCCCCTATACCTGATTCACATGCTTACACCCACCATGAGTCTTTATCATGCCTATCTGACTGCCCCAGGTCTGTGTCATAGTTGTACAGTCATTGCACTTTGGGTTCACACTGCTTCTGTATGCCTGTCACCCCTGGATGTATAGTGAACCCTTCTAGGCCAACAGCAGGGTATGAACATAGGCTCTGTAGTACTAAAAGCATGAGCTTTTGCTCTGTTGGGTATAGCAGACCCTTATCCTCTTCTGTGAGAACAGCCACTAGAGATGGACAAAGACCCGCATGAGCTCATAGTGTGGGTTACATATGCACATCCCATTCTGTGTCTGTGTTGCACGTGTTAGTCCACTATGCTCTTAGTTTCCATAGTACTCACTCCATTCTGGGTGCACACCACACCTGTATGCCCACCCTGCTGTATGAAAGCCACTGCTATCTAAGATATTTATATGACCCTCATTACCACAGTATCTGAGCATATCAAACTATTGGTAGAGCAAGCAATTGAATTCTGGCTTCCCAAGTTCCGTGTGAACATTGTAACCACTGCACCATGGCTTGCAGTTCTGTAACGCACCTGTACACTTGCCGTATGTGTAAGTTTTCAGACACATATGTGGGAATCACACAGCTAAAACTTTCCAGGCTGAGGAGAAAATGTAGGGGCAAATAATGTTCTTGGCAGATTAGAAATGCAAACCCAAAGCCACAGTCCTCTGTGCTGGGTGCTCAGAAGCCAAGCGCGCTGCTCAGAGCAGGTGCAATGTTCCTCATGAAATAGCTTTTTTAATGTCTATCAAAGGAAAATAAAAAAGAAGACATAACCTCATTCCAACCTGCCTGTCTCTGTAGCACTTTTTAAAATCAGAATGCTATTAAAATCAATTCAGCTCTAAATTGCGACGGATGGCAAGGGCTTGATTGGAGCAATAAGCCATAAGAATATAGCAGCAGCCTGGTCTCTTTGGACCATTGGCTGGAGTGGTGTGTGTGTGTGCTTGTGCATGAGTGCAAAGAGGCAAGAGGTGTGTAGGCAAGGACAAGTTCTTCATATAAGATGCCACTTACATTTTTAGGACAAGGACTGAGAAATGATACAACCAGCAGGTGGCAGTCTGAGAACAATTTGGCTTCAGCCTCTAAAAAGCAAAGGCGTTTATACTGCTGGAACTGCAATATAAATGAGCTTTCAGACTGTTATGATTGCTCTCAGTATAATGAGCTAAGCCCAAGGAAGTTGGCTTGAAATTAGAGGTGGGCTTTGACCAGCACTTTGGGTTCAGATATGATTCTGCATCAGAACCTTGCAACCCATCTCTGCCTACAAAGGAAAGTCTGATTACACTCAGCATTATCCCGAGGGACTTCTAAGCATGTGGCACTGGACCTCGTATTTCTGTACATGTGGGTCCTCCTCTCTTATCTCCTTTCTAGAGCATAAAACGTGTCTGGGTCTCATTAAGCAAACAATTCTAATGAACATTTCAGTAACATTTTCAGTCATGTTTCGGATACTTTTAAAAATGAAAATACCATGAATAACAGGTCAGGTTTAACCAGTTCTGAATGCAAACAAGCTCCATTTGTTTGGCAACAGGTTTTCATTATTTGACTAGCTTTAGTTCTCAGGAACCTGAATCATGGACGGAATTCAGTGTGGTCCAATGGAGAGGGCACTGGACTGGGAGTCAGTTCTTGACTTTTCCATTGAACTGTTCTCTGACCTTGGACAATTCACTTCCCTTCTCTGTCTTATTCTTTTCCCATCTGTCAAAAGGAGATAATAAACTTCCTATGAAAAGTGCTTTGAGATTCGCAGATGAGCAGTGCTAGAGAGGAGTTAAGAGTTATTATGATGTACATGTGCATCACCTATCATAGACCAGTGAGATATTTGCGTGTGGGCAGAGGTGGGAGTGGTTGAGGGATTTAAATCCAAGATAGGGCTCAAACAAACCAGGATGCTTTGCTGCTATGCCAAACTACCCCCATAGATCGAGTGGTTTGAAAGAGAAAAGACCCAGAAATCTAGAGGAACAAGTTGTTTCCCTGTGTTGAAAACAGCAGATGCCCAAGACACAGCAGAAGCTGCTCTCCGAATATGTCTATTTCCCTGAAGATGAGTCCTGGGATGCTCTCCCCTTTGTTTTGTTTTGAGGGAGAAAGATTCAATTATTATAGTCACTGACACATATATTTGAGGTCTCATGCTGCAAAGCTTTCTTCTTCCCCATTACAGCCCTTTCTCCCTTTTGAAAATGTTTAATCCCCCAAGGCCTGGAAGACATCTGTGTAATTCCCCCAGCCCTGCACGTACAATTTATTCTGGGCTTCTTGTCCATAACTTTCCATTCATTTTTAATTTAGCCACTGCTCCCTCTCTTCCTCCCTCCCTCTCTTCCTCTCTCTATCCTCCCTGAGAGCTCAGAATGAGAAACACATTCCAAAGAAAAGACAAAGGGGGAAGGAAAGGGGGAAAACCTTTTCTGCCAAGTCTGTTCTCTGGCATCTGCAGCTGGACTCCAGGAGAAGGACAGGGCAGGGAGTTTTCATGGGTTCCCTGCTGATGCTGTGCTCTCACAGAGCGATGTCTGAGAGTAATGTGTTCTATAATCTTTGGCAGGTTAGGACAGTGGTTTTCAATCTCTTTTCATTTGTGGACCCCTAAAAATTTTCAAATGGAGGTGCACACCCCTTTGGAAATCTTTGACATATTCTGCAGACCGCAGGGGTCCATGAACCACAGGTTGTTCTTGCAAAGATGATGACCTGGCATTGTTCACAGTTGCCTTCATTCTCTCCTGACTGGACAATAGAACACAATCTACCTGCATGTGACTGCCTCAATCCCAGGGAAAATACAACCTGTACACAATGCAGGCATGTGCTTCAGCAACATGGGTTACTGCAAGCAAATCACACCTGTCCACTGTATCGCCACTGAATGCTATGGTACCTTCAAGATCTTTGTCTTTGTATTCAGGGCATTTAACAATCAGGGCTTGGATACCTAAACATTGCCCTGATGCTCTGGGATCAAGATCACAGTCATCAATTCTGCTCTTCTGGCACAGTGGAATTATCTATTGCAGTGGTAACGCTCATTTATGCGGCAGACAGAGCTTCCTCAGAAGGCCAGTCCAAGGCTGTGAAGCCCACTCCTCCTCCTTTCAGATATAAATCAGTGTGACTTGGGTTTGTTTCCAAGACCGTCATCCTTCCCACAGTTCTGTGTGTCATTTCTCCTGAACTAGCCGGCCTCTTCCTAAATGAGGGGTGCCTACTAAGAGATTCCCAAAAGGAGTTAAAGATGATGGGGGTAGAGAAGCAAGTAGTCCAGTGAAGTCAGAAAGTTGCTCTCCTAAAATTTTTTCCTCTAGCACTGCAGACGCAAAAGGTCTGCTGTATTCCACCCCACAGATGGCTGCATTTGATTGATAGCTTAGGCCTTGTCTACACTACAAGACTATTTCGAATCTACTTAAGTCGAATTTGTGGATTCGACCTTATGAAGTCGAATTTGTGTATCCACAGTAAATACACTAATTCGAATTTCTGAGTCCACAGTAACGGGGCTGGCGTCGACTTTGGAAGCGGTGCACTGTGGGAAGCTATCCCACAGTTCCCGCAGTCCCCGCTGCCCATTGGAATGCTGGGTAGAGCCCCCAATGCCTGCTGGGGGGAAAAATGTGTCGAGGGTGGTTTTGGGTAACTGTCATCATTGAACTGTCAATCACGCCCTCCCTCCCTGAAAGCTCCGGCGGGAAATCTGTTCGTGCCCTTCTCTTGTCAGTTACAGCGCGTACGCCACAGCACTGCGAGCATGGAGCCCGCTGCGATCATCGCTGCACTTATGGCCGTTGTCAACTCCTCGCACCTTATCGTCCACCTCTTCCACAGTCAGCTGCTGAGAAATCGGGCGAGGAGGCTCCGTCAGCGCGGTGAGGACAGGAAGTCACAGAGTGGCGCAGACCTCTCACAAAGCAGGGTACGCCGCACCGTGGAGATCATGGTGGCAATGGATCAAGTTCATGGTGTGGAACGGTGATTCTGGGCCCGGGAAACAAGCACGGACTGGTGGGACCGCATAGTGCTGCAGGTCTGGGATGAATCACAGTGGCTGCGAAACTTCAGGATGCGTAAGGGCACTTTCCTTGAACTCTGTAACTTGCTGTCCCCTGCCCTGAAGCGCCAGGACACCCGGATGCGAGCAGCCCTGAGTGTGTAGAAGCGAGTGGCCATAGCCCTCTGGAAACTTGCAATGCCAGACAGCTACCGGTCAGTAGCGAACCACTTTGGCGTCGGCAAATCTACCGTGGGGGTTGCTGTGATTCAAGTAGCCCACGCAATCGTTGAGCAACTTCTCTCAAAGGTAGTGACTCTGGGAAACGTCCAGGACATCATAGATGGCTTCGCCGCGATGGGATTCCCAAACTGCGGTGGGGCTATAGATGGGACTCACATCCCTATCCTGGCACCAGCCCACCAGGCCAGCGAGTACATTAACCGAAAGGGCTACTTTTCTATGGTGCTGCAAGCACTGGTAGACCATAGGGGACGTTTTACCAACATCTTCGTTGGGTGGGCGGGCAAGGTTCATGACGCGCGTGTGTTCAGGAACTCTGGTCTGTTTAGACGCCTCCAGGCAGGTACTTTCTTCCCGGACCACAAAGTAACGGTTGGGGATGTGCAGATGCCTACAGTGATCCTCGGGGACCCAGCCTACCCGCTAATGCCCTGGCTCATGAAGCCCTATACAGGCGCCTTGGACAGAGAGAAGGAACTCTTCAACTACCGGCTGAGCAAGTGCAGAATGGTGGTGGAGTGTGCTTTCGGACGTCTCAAGGGGAGATGGCGGAGCTTACTGACTCGCTCGGACATCAGCGAAAAGAATATCCCCGTACTTATTGCTGCTTGCTGTGTGCTCCACAATCTCTGTGAGAGCAAGGGCAAGACCTTTTTGTCCGGATGGGAGGTTGAGGCAAATCTCCTGGCTGCAGTTTACGCTCAGCCAGACACCCGTGCCGAGAGAATATCCCAGCGGGAAGCGCTGTGTATCCGGGAGGCTTTGAAAGCTAGTTTCCTCGGAGAGCAGGGTAACCTATGACTCTCCACTTGCTTTCAAGAGAAACTGACCCTGGGCCTGTGTCTGTATGTGTCGATTTCGATCTGCGGTTACATACCCCGTTCTCCAAGTTTCCCCCACTTCCAAAGCACGTTTTAAATCAAATTAATTGTAACACTCATTATTAATAAATCTTTGTTTTACTTTGCATTTCTGTTCAGTTGCTGAAACATGGACGCATACTGTGCTGGGCACGGTGTGCACTGATGTACAGACCGCTTGTTCCATAGAGGAATGACATCCTCCTGCTCCTACATAGGTCTCTGGGGTGGGGGACGGTTGCAAGTGGTTGTGCATCAAGGGGAGGGATTGCAGGAAGGGGTGGGTTTGCAGGAAGGGGCGAGTGGTGCCTTCTTTGGATAGGGGTTTGGATGACGGCAGTGGGCTGCGGGTTTGGGCGTAGGAAGGGGTGAGGGGTGTGGGGGAAGGGTGAGTATCTGTCCATGGATGAGGGCTCTTGCTGGGGCTCAGGGCAGCGGAGAGGCTTGTTGCTACGGTGGAACTGCATGGTAAGGGCAGCGTGCCTTAACATTAAGGGGGTGGCAGGCGCTAGGACCCTGGACAAGCATACACATCACAGAATGACACGGGGCAGCATACACCACACAGAGTGACCCTGGTGCCTACTGACTGCAGTGTGTGTGTGCCCTGCAGTTGATCATGCCCCCAAGTCTGTACCCTGGTAATGTAGGCTATATCGTGCAATTATAAATCCCCTCCCCCTCCCCCATACAAAAAAAAATCCTCTGACACGAAAGACGTGACCAAAACAGTGAATAACAGCAAACAGCTTTTAATAATCTAATACACAGTGGGGGGATGAAACTTGGATTTGGGACTGGGTGAGCCTGTAAGGGAAGCACTTCTACAAATGTATAGCGTGAGAGGTGTGTGGTACATTAGCGCTATGCAGTGGTGCAGTGACAGTTCTCACGGCCCCTACCGCCCCTCCGTCTTGTACTTTTGGGTGAGGTGGGGGCAGGACTTCTTGGCGGGGGAGGGCGGTTGCAGATACACTGCAGGGGGGCTCTGTCCTCCTGCCTGCGGTCCTGCAGAACATCAACAAGGCGCCGGAGCGTGTCCGTTTGCTCCCTCATTAGCCCAAGCAGCGTTTGAGTCGCCTGCTGGTCTTCCTGCCACCACCTGTCCTCCCGTTCGCTGTGTGTGCGATGCTGTTGACATAGAGTCTCCCTCCACTGTGTCTGCTCTGCCGCCTCGGCTCTGGAGCATGCCATCAGTTCCGCGAACATCTCGTCCCGAGTCTTTTTCTTTCGCCGCCTAATCTGCACCAGCCTCTGCGAGGGGGATGCCAGGGCAGTCCGGGAAAGAGCCGAAGCTGTGTGATGGGAAAAGTAACTGATTTCCTTGAACAGATACATGTTTGCGAACAGTGAACACAGTCTAGTCAGTTTCTCTGAACAAGACCATACAGGGCAACAAGTCTCACGAGATCTCGGGCCAAGTTCGAGATTTCGGAATACGCTCTCATTGGCTGCGGCATTGCACAGGAGAGCGGACAAGTGGGGAGAGACAGCTGAATCCGTCTAGCAGACAGTCCTGGTAAGCCTTACAGTACATTCTGCTTATCAGTTAATGGATAGCTGTGCCCTCCCGCTAAAGGCAATCTGGAAATCATATACTCTGACCCTTTTCCAGCCACTCCCGCCAGTGCACGGGAAAGATCAATGTATGCTTTTCCTATGTGGCCTACAACACGTGGCTGTTAAGCGAGGGTCATTGTTATGCAAAGTAAAAGTCAACCATTCACAACAGTAACAATACACTAATTGCCCTAATTAGATGCAGCATTTCATGAACGAGATCACCCTGATGCGGGTCCCTCGGAGTCACAAAGAGCGGATGCTAAGGGAAGCCCTGCAGAGACCAGGACCATATGCGGCCATGCTTGTGGAGGCGATGATTCCCATCTACATAAGGATGTCCTGGCGCGGAAGAGTGTGCTTCCACGGAGCACCCAACAAGGCACCTCTCCCCAGGAACCTCCTGCGGAAGCTTTTCGAGGACCTAAATGAGACCTTTCTTGAATTGTCCCTGGAGGATTATTGTTCAATCCCTATATGTGTGGACCTACTTTTCATATAGTTTTTCATTGAAAATTTTATATATAGTATTTCTATTTTTTTAAACCTGTTTTATAAAAAATAAATGTTTACATGTTTCTAGCACTTACCGCCTGATCCTTCCCCTGATTCAGAGTCCGGGTTAACGGCCGGGGAGGGTTGGTAGGGGATCTCTGTGAGGGTGATGAAGAGATCCTGGCTGTCAGGGAAAGCGGTTTTGTGTTCGCTGTCGCCTGCGCCGTCCTCCACAGACCCTTCCTCATCTTCCCCATCGGCGAACATCGAGGAGGAACTGTCCAGGTTCACTATGCCATCCACTGAGTCCACGGTCACTGGTGGGGCAGTGGTGGCAGACCCACCTAGAATGGCATGCAGTGCCTCGTAGAAGCGGCATGTCTGGGGCTGGGCTCTGGAGCGTCCGTTTGCCGCTCTGACTTTTTGGTAGCCTTGTCTCAGGTCCTTGATTTTCACGCGGCACTGCATTGCATCCCGGCTGTATCCTTTCTCTATCATTGCTTTGGAGACCTTCTCGAAGGTCTTTGCATTCCGCTTGCTGGAGCGCAGCTCCGACAGCACAGACTCCTCGCCCCACACACCGATCAGATCCAGGACTTCCCGGTCTGTCCATGCTGGGGACCTCTTTCTATTCTTGGATTGGCCGGACTCCTCTGCTGGAGAGCTCTGCATCGTTGCAGGTGCTGCGGAGCTCGCCCCGATGTCCAGCCAGGACGTCAGATTCAAAGTGCCCAGACAGGAAAATGAATTCAAATTTTCCCGGGTCATTTCCTGTGTGGCTGGTCAGAGAATCCAAGCTCGGACTGCTGTCCAGAGCGTCAACAGAGTGGTGCACTGTGGGATAGCTCCCGGAGCTACTAAGTTCGATTTGCATCCACACCTAGCCTAATTCGAGCTAGCCATGTCGAATTTAGCGTTACTCCACCTGTCGGGGTGGAGTACCAAATTCGAACTAAAGAGCCCTCTAGTTTGAATTAAATGGCTTCCTGGTGTGGACGGTTGAGCGGTTAGTTCGAATTAACGCTGCTAAATTCGAATTAAAGTCCTAGTGTAGACCAGGCCTTAGAAACTGAAACACACTTTGGGAGCCTGCAGGATGAGCGAGTATTTTTAAGAGAAATAAGCACTCCTTTTCTGTTCCAGTATCAATGTAGACATACTGGTGTTTGGTTGCTGCTACTGCCCGCAATGTGCTAGATAAACACAAGAAAACATGGTCCTTGCCCTGAGGAGAAACACCATTCTCCACACTTTTGCAGTTCCCCTTATGGGATACATCGTCCACAGAGGAATTTCTCTCTGCCATGCATGGATGTGATTTCCCAATCCCTATCATGTTTTGTGAGAAACTTCAGTGCAGAGTAACAGCAGCAATTCCCCTGTTGAAGATGGGATAAAGGAACAAATTGCCTATAATTGTGTGGTAGGCTTCTCATTCCATCACACACGGCTCGCAGAAAGCTGAGGCATTTGCTTTTTAAGGGAAGTTTATTATATTACTCCCATCTCAAGTGGGAGCTTGGCTAGAACAGCCAGCAGGGCTGCTCTATGCAACTCTGGGAATCTCTAGGGCTCAGGAGGCTCAGTTGCAGCTAATCACTGGAAACATTATCCACTGTGCCCTGAAAAGCAACTGCCAGAGAAACCAAATCCCTCTTCCTTCCCAAACCATCTTGGCTCCTGCTTTTGTTATCTTCTGCCTCAGAAAAAGAAGGCAGGGTGTCCAGATGCTCTGAGAGGTTGGACAAACTCTCTCCGCATTCCATCTGAGAACAGTGATACTGGAACCTGTGTGTGAAAAGGACCCAGCCTTTAGAGTCTGTTGGTAGGTATTATCTTATCACCGGCCTCTCACACAAGCCAAGCCCGTTGCTGATCTCATCTGGTTTTGCTGGAAGACTTTTCCCTACCTGGATTCACAGCTGGGATTTGAACCAAAATCAGTTTGTTTCCAAAATGCTTGATGACTGAGATCATTTATTCTGTATTTATCTTTTGAGAATGAATTCACTGCGGGCAAAAGGTACAGAATTGACAGCCCAGTAAAATGAAGCCCTGTAATATGTATACTATCAGTCCTTATTATTTGCATTATGGTAATAGTTGCAGGCCCCAAAAAGGTCACAGCCTCATTGTGCTAGATTCAGTGAAGACACTTAGTTTGAGACGGTCCTGCCTTAAGGAGTTTATACCCTAAATAGACAAGGCAGACAAAGGAAGCACTAGTATCCCCATTTTACAGTCAGGAATTGAAGCACAGAGATTAAATGATTTGCCCAAGTCACACGAGAAATCCATGGCAAATCGAGAACTGCTCCTATCTCTCCCTAGTTCCAGTTCAGTGCCTTAACCATTGGGACATCCTTCTGTATAATTCCTCTTTTCTCCTGTGCCTCACACCATCTCTAAAGGCTTGTGAGTAGTTCGGCATCCATGACCCACCAACCCTTGATACCTCTGCCAACAGCCAATTAATTTTACCCTTGTTGGAGTTTCTTGAGGCATGGATTCTCATCCACTAGAGCAACTAGCAACCAGAGGTGGTCAGGAATTTTTCAGCTAAACCTTTTTTCCATCAGAAAATGCCAATTAATTAAAACTGAAATTGTTTGTGAAAAAGGGTCAACTTTGATGAATTTTCCATTTTGAAAAAAAATTGGAAAAAAAATTGAAATTGTCTAAACATCCCATTTTGACATTTTTTTAAACAAAACATTTGTTTTTTTGGATTGCAATGACTTTTAATTTTGAAATTTATGTTAAGTATTGTAATTAAAATTACATTTTTTACTTTATTTTTTCCAAATATAACAAATATACCAGATTCATCATAATGCACAAAGTAAATAAAGAGGGTTAGGACAAAGGGATGAGAGGGGAAGGGACATATCTATCTTCAGGATCTATGCTATTCATACACCTCTAAAAAGTCAGCCCAAATTACTTTGAATTTTTCAGGCATTCCCTTTTTGTGGGTAATTTTTTTTTAAATAGTCAAGATCAAAATGAAGCTTTTCAAACTTGTCCACTTGAAATGTTTTGATTGACCTGATCTGAATATTTTTCCAGCATTTTGGTTCCCAGAAATTTTGGAGATTTTGACTTTGTCACAATTTGCGAGTAGAATTTTTTTTTTTAATCTCGAAAATTCTCACAGGATGGGAAAAATAATTCCCACCCAGCTCTACTATCAACTCAATTCATATCCCATAGGTCACCCAAAAGCCATTATCTGGGAAGGACTTTCACTTCCCTCTATTATAGATGATAGATATCAAATGGCAGCTTATAGCTCTGCTACAAAGGAAACAATTTTCATTTTACTGAGATGAATACAGATATAAAAAGTGAGAGACAGACCCACTTTCAAATGTAACTTCCTTTCTACTCCTCATCTTAAAAAAGGCAGATTATCTATTTGTCATTTGCAATTTAAACTAACCAAAGTCAACCCACTCTTCCTTACTTCTTGTTCTTTGACTCTAAATGCATGAGGTGGAAGATTCAGCACCGTCAATTTCCCTCCTCTCTTTGGATTCCCATGAATCCTGCACACTCCAGCCTGGAGTTTCATCAAAGTGAAAACTTCATTATTAATGGGGATGTAGCTTTAAAAAAAAAAAAAAAAAAGCAAACCCACCGAGCACTCACTATCAGATATGTTATCCCTAAAAGAGACTTGAAGCTTACAAGAAATAAGATATCCTGTTCCTTTTCAAAGCTGTTTGTGAACTGCGGAAATGAATATTGTATGGATGGAGCTTGCTTAGTGTGCAGGAGGGAAGAATTTTGTTTTGTCTTTTCCTCTGTATTATAGCTGATATTCATGAGCTTTCAGAATATTCTTTCTGACTGAGCTGTACATTGTTGTTGGTTTTTATGTCCCTTCCATTGCTTTTGTTTGCTTGTTTTGATTTTTCTTTGCTCATTACCAAGTATATATAATCTCATTATAGGCTGGCATGACACCTATAGTTAAAGCTGGCTAACACTTCCCGTTATCAGCCGGTGTGTTCATTCTTCATTTATTATATTATATACAAACCACTATGGTAAATGAACGCTAAGGTTGCAAAGTCAAGCACTCAAGAACTAGGAAGTGCCAGAATTACTGAGCCTGACCTCTCTGCCTCATTGCCTCCAATCTGTCCCAGTACCAGTCCTGTCTCTCCTTCCCAGTCTCCCTCTCCTCAAGCTTCTTGTCCCTGTCCCATTCTCCTCACCTGATCAGTCCCAGTCTCTGCCTCTTGGGCTCCTTGTCACAGTCTCTTTGCCCATCCAGTCCTCATGTCTGCTTCCAGACTCCCTTTTTGAGTCCCAGTCTTCCCCTCACCCTGGGCTCTTCATCTCAGTCACCCTTCCCCAGCTCCTTGTTCCCCTGCTCTTGCCCAGCCAGTTGAAGTTTCCACCCCATCATCTTGGCTCCTCTTCCTGTATGACTCCCTCTTCCCCACACTGGTGCTCAGTCCCAGACTTCTTGCCTAGCCAGTCTCAATCTCCCTTCCACAGCTCCTTGTTCAATCTCTTCCCCCCAGTCTGGCTTCCAGTTATCCCCTGCCCGTTTCCTCTTCAGCTCCCATCCTCAGTCTCTTTGCTTGGCCAGTCCCAGTCTTGTTCCAGTCCCCCCGCCCCACACTTGATTCCCCCCCTCTCCCATCCTTCAGTTACATTCTCCTCACCCCAGACTTCTTGTCCCAACTTACTCCCTCCACCACCCTCCCTGGTCCAACTTTTGTCCCATCTGCATTCCAGTCAGGCAGCTGCCTCCTCCATGCGGCCTGGGTCCCAGTACAGGAGTCACTGAGAACACAGGAGAGACAGACTCCTCTCTCTCAGTTCCCGTGTCTGGTACCACAGTGGCCTGCAGCAGCTAGGAGCAACAAATTGCAGAGAAAGACCTGATCAGTCCCTGAAGCCAGTGGCGTAGCCAGGTTCTAACATTGTGGGGAGTGAACACATTAAAAAAAGGCGCCACCCGACATATCAAATTACTAATTACATACTTTTAAATTTGTTATACATATTTATTTGTACTTAAAATAAAAACACTTTCTGACCTTTCCTTGCTCATCCCTCCCATCTTCCATTCCTTGTAGGCATTCTCCAATCACCTGTTTGAGTTGCTTGCTCATCCAGCTTGGTCTGCAACCCTTCCCTACGAATATTCCCCCCTTGCTTGGGACGTAGGCTTCAGAGAGCTTCTGCAGCTTTGATTTAAAGTAATTCTGAGCCACCTTCACCTTCAGATCCTTGAGTTCTTCAGTCCAGTCCGCTTGGTGCTTCCCTAACTAATTCCCTTTGTTTTTTAAAGTTTGCCCCTTTGAAATCAAGGCCCCTAGTTGCAGAGGTCTTTTTATTTATCCTTCCATTTAATTTAAACAGAATTAGCTCATGATCACTTGAGCCAAGGTTGTCCCCTATAACCAGCTCTTCTCTGAGGTCCTCACTGCTCACCAAAGCCAATTCTAAATGGCTCCACCTCTTGTTGGTTCAGCACCTATTTGGTAAAGAAAGCTGTCGCATCCAGGAAAATCTGGCCCTTCTATTATTAGTAGCACTTGTCCTCCACTCTGTACCTGGGAAGTTAAAGTCTCCCACAATCACACAATACCGAGCAGTGTTTTATTTAATTAAAAGCATTACAAAGGTTTCTCTCCCTCTCCAAATCCAGATCAGATCCTGGGGGCTTTAGCACATGTCAGTCACTAGCCCAGGTGAACCCCTCTGGTAGCTTTCTTCCCCCAACTGATTTTGGCCCAGACTCTGTCTTATCCATTCCATCATTTCTCATTTCTGTACAGTCTGCCTCCTCATCAGTACACATTGCTACTCCAGTGCATCATTCTCATCTTCGCCCCTTCTTTCACAAACGGCCCCTCGGCCTCGGCGCTGCCTCCTTCGTTTGCAGCTCCCCCACCTCCACTCCTCCCCGCCCAGGCTGTTTCTGTGACGCCTTCCAGCAATGACCTTGGTTCTGCTCCACCTCAGGCTTGGATCAGCCTCTCTGGCTGAACTCTAAGGGTATGTCTACACTGCATGATTCCCAGGCCAAGCAGACGGACTCATGCTCGCTTAGCTTGAGCTAATGGGGGCAGACATTTGGCGTGGACAGCAGTTCGGCTAGCACCCGTTTGCCCACTGGGATCCAAGCTCAGGTGGCTAGGCAGAGCTGCACCATCCACAGAACTGTTCTTAACGCTGGATCAGCTTGAGCTAACATGAGTCTCCCCGCTGCAGTGGCTAGATGCTCCCTCCACTTTTTGGGGCAGATACCTGCCTATAGCCCTCCAGCTCTGTTGGTTACAAAGAGGTTGCGGGTTCAGTGTGTGTCCCCCTCCTAAGTATTTAGCTCAAGACTGGATGCTGCTAACTGGCAAACTCACAAGGCAAATGGTACAATTCAATTTGTATTTTTTTTATAATTTCAACAGATAAATTGATTTAAAAAAAGCGTAAAAATAAGTTTTCATGGTTGTGCAAAATGATAGGGGAAAAATGCTTAAAATCATTTTTATCTTCACAGTTGCAGGAAATTGGGAGGGGGGGTCAGGCAATATTTATTTAACAGTCGGCGCTGACATTCAACAAGTGAAAGCTTCATAAACCGTTAAAACACCCGTTGGCAACATCACCTGTCAAACTATACAAAATGTCAAGAGCCTTAAATCAAACTCTGAGAAGTGATCAAGCTACCTTGCCTGTCAGTTTCAGTTATCAGCAGTGTGCGGGGGTTTGGTCAGTTTGTGCATGTGTGATGAAATCTACAATTACTGACATTTACCGATTTGAGAAAAAAAATCTAATTTTCCCAAACCTCCTCATGAGCAAGAGCCTAGAAGCATCATGGACAAACATCTCTAGGAAGCTCGTTTTCATATTGGCCAGAAAGCCAGAGTCCAGCCCAGCCCAAAGACCATGTTGAAAATTACTGCTGGGAGAAAATGTGTCTGCGACATTTTTAAACAGTAGAGTGCCACCCCTCCCTCCCTGGGCTGTGGCGGCTGCCAACTCTCACATGTCCTCCCTAGGAAGACTGTAGGAAGGTTTGTCTAATGCCTAGAGTTAAGGGGATCTGCCGGGAGCCTCCAGGATCTGCTGGGAGCCTCCTCCTCCTCATCCCCAGGGAGCCAGGCAACCAGACGAAGCTGCCTGCAGCCCCGGAGTGAGCGAGCAGGGCTGGGGATGGGGGAGGGCGGTGTGGAACCGAGAACAAGCTGGCGGCCACACGCAAAACCCGTCTCCGGACTCCGAGTCTGGAGCCCAGTGCTGGCTGCGCAGAAAGGTGCCGCTTTTGGAAAATATCCTCAGGGGAAGCGGCTGCTTCCCCTGCACCCCCCTTAGCTACACTACTGCCTGCAGCCCCAGATGGAGCATGCCCAGCACAGTTAGAATCTTCCCAACATGGAGCTGCCAAACTCTAACAAGCTTCTATCAACCATGTGCAAACTGTGATTTTTCAAAGGCAAATAACTTGGCAAAATGGAGGCAGTTTTTCATAGGCACAACAAAAGGTGCTTTCCTCTGCTGCCAGACTTCAAATACCTGCCACAAATAATGCAGGAGACAGAGCTTCTCAATGAAACATTGGTAAGAATGTTTTAACGTGGGTAAAACAATGTGTTTTCCCCTAATTTCTTTCTTGGACTGAACCTTTTTTGGCTAAAACTTTCCAAAAACCAAATTCAGCCTCAGGCTGACAGATGGCAAATGACAAATTTCAGCCGGATCCATTCAAGTTTTGCAAAGTTATCAGGAACTGCCAACAGAAGTGTTGGGAAACCTTAACCATAAGTGACACACTCAGTTCTGCCAATTAATTAATTACTATATGTTATATTGACAAGATGGGTGAGGTGAACTGAAGAGGAGCTCTGTGCAGCTCAAAAGTTTGTTTCTTTCACCAACAGAAGTTGATCCAATAAAAGATATTACCTCACCCACCTTGTCTCTTGAATATCCTGGGACTAGGGTGACCAGATGTCCCGATTTTATAGGAACTGTCCTGATATTTGAGGCTTTTTCTTATATAGAAGCCTATTACCCTCCACCCCCATCCTGGTTTTTACACAGTTGCTGTCTGGTCACCCTACCTGGGACCAACGAGGGTACAGCAACACTGAAAACTGTATATTATATTATACACTGTGACCTACTGGCTACAGCACAGGACTTGGACTCAGGAGATCTGCTTTATATTCCTGAATCTGCCACTATCCTGCTGAGTGAACTTGGATAAGTCACATTATCTCTCTGTGCCTCAATTTCCCATCTGTAAAATGGGGACAACAATACTTAACTGCTTTGTAAAGTGCTTTGAGATCTACTGGTGAGAAGTGCTCTATAGAGCTTGATACTACTATTATATTATATTATCACACAAAGAGTGAGAGGATGAGCAAGAGAGATGGCTCACTAGATTAGAAAATTTATGAATCAATGTATTCCAGCTGTGTATCTGATGCAACATGTTTAAAGGGACACTAAGGTATGGAAGCATACAATTAATTAAAAATAACAAATTTCTTTGCCTATGTAACAACAAAATCTTAGATTATTAACACTGAAATAATTTTTAAAACCTCACTTTTCCCTATTTATGATTGTTTGCTTTTTGCATTGTGCTCTGCTCAGAGAGTGAAGCTAGCCTGGTTATTTTCACTCTTTGCATCTCACGGAGGCCTAGTCCTGCAAAGCTTGACATGCATGCATAACTTAACTCACCTGAGTAGCCCTGTTGGCTTGAATGGGACTACCTGTGTGAGTGAAATTACTCAGCTGGAATTTTCCTCCAGGGCAGATTGGCAGAGGCCCTGGAGGTTTTTCGCCTTCCTCTGCAGCATGGGGCACGGGTCACTTGCTGGAGGATTCTCTGCAGCTTGAGGTCTTCAAACCGCAATTTGAGGACTTCAGTAACTCAGACATAGGCTAGGGGTTTGTATAGAAGTGGATGGGTGAGATTCTGTGGCCTGCATTGTGCAGGAAACTAGATGATCATAATGGTCCCTTCTGACCTTAAAGTCTATGAGTCTATGAGCTGTATAAGTCTTGGCAGGCTTGGAACCTTGGTTCAGACCAAGAAGACTGCAAGGATTGCAAAGTGTGGCAATGAACCGTTAATGTAAAATTGACTCCTATTCAAATGCACTCACAGTTCGTACAGTCTCTTCAGTAAATGCACACATGTAAAATAGCACAGTGAATATTCCAAAACTTCAGTACCTTTCACTGGCACAAAATTAAAAATATATAAAAAAAAATCTCTTGCAGGAAACAGAATGCTCAATGTAGATTTTTTTTCTTTTTTCTCCTCCCACTCTTGTCTGCATGGATGTCAGTCTAACCCCTAAGTCAAGAGCTTATTTAACAAAGCTGAATGTGAAAGCCCTGGGAAGGAAGGAAGGAAGTCAAACACTCTTGTGAATTTCATAAGATATTCATTCATTCCAATTGCATTTGGAGGTGGGACGGCCAAAGGTAAGAAATATTCCTGTTGGCTCGCAGCCTGGGGTTTGCTGGTAATTCGTTTAAGTAAATGCTTTTGCAATATGTTGCATCAGTCGTGCTTGAAATGCTTCCCAAAGGTAACAAAACAATAGTGGGGGAATTGTAAATGGCTCTGGCTGATTAGAGCAGGCTTCCTTAAGCCTTCCTCCTCTAACTGTGGAGAGTGCATTTTGTCAGTGTTCTCATTAAGAAAAGCACAGGCTGTAGCTCTTCCTCTTCATCCTCCCTTTCCCCCCCCCGCCCCCAGAGCCTTGGGACCTCCCAATTTTGCTCTACGGGGAAAATCTGAGCCCAGGAGCAGATGGGGAGTGGGAAAGAATCCTCCCCTTCAAACCGCAGAGTTGCACCTAGGTGACCGGACAGCAAATGGGAAAAATCGGGAGGGGGGGGGAGTAATAGGAGCCTATATAAGAAAAAGACCCAAAAATCAGGACTGTCCCTATAAAATCGGGACATCTGGTCACTCTAGTTGCACCACTGGGTATGTCTCCACTGCAATTAAAAACCTACAGCTGGCCTGTGCCGGCTTACTCGGGCTTGTGGGCTCTGGCTAAAAGGCTGTTTAATGGCAGTATAGGCATTTGGGCTTGGGTGAGAGGGCCTCAGAGCTCGGGCTGCATGTTAACGCTGCAATTAAACCCCTTAGCTCAAGCCCTGTGAGCCCCCGTTAGCTAGCATGGGCCAACCGCGGGTGTCTAATTGCAGTATAGACATACTCACTGAGGCTGCAATAGCCCTTGCCCTAATTTGTGCCTTCCACTGGGGGGAGGAGCAGGATGGAAGGGACCAGGTAACTGCAGATTCTCTGGCTTCGCCTCCCCCTCAGCCTGTTTTTGCCCACCCTTTCCATGCTAGCAAGCACAGTGCCACAATGCAGCTCAGCTCTGTGTAGGGGGTGTGCAGACCTTCCCTTATGCAGCTACTCCACTGGCAGGAGGGCCTTGTTAGCCATGGAAAAAGACATCCTTCGTAGTGAGGTAGCAATAACATTGTATCTGAAAAGGGACAGGTTCCCTCCCCAGTGTAATTCCACTGACTACACTATTATCCCAGGGACGTTTCTTCCATGCTCCATCAGGAGGCTGCTAGCTACCCAAACAGTTTCCAGGGAGCTGTTAACTGCAGGTATGGATGTCAGGACTGAGTGTAGGGTTACGAGACAGCAGATGTGAAAAATCGGGATGGGGGTGGGGGTAATAGGAGCCTATATAAGAAAAAGACCCAAAAATAGGGACTGTCCCTATAAAATTGGGACATCTGGTCACCCTAACTTTGTGGCTAAACCCCCTCCCACCCCAGTACACACACACTGTGCTCAGTGTAGATCATTAACCCCAGCACAGCCTCACCTGCTGCCAATCGTGGGCAGGGATGGCTGTTTCCAGAGTTTGACTCCTCAGAGAATCATAGTAGCAGAGATGACGAGGAGTCCTTGTGGCTCCTTAGAGACTAACAAATTTATTTGGGCATAAGCTTTCGTGGGGTAAAATCTACTTCATAAGATGCATGGAGTGGAAAATACAGAAAGCAGTATATATATTACAGCACATGAAAAGATGGGAGTTGCCTTACCAAGTCGGGGGTCAGTGCTAACAAGACCAATTCAATTAAGGTGGAAATGGCCTATTCTCAACAGTTGACAAGAAGGGGTGAATATCAGGGAGAAAATTACTTTTGTAGTGCTAACGAGGCCAATGCAATTAAGGTGGACATTGCCCGTTCCCAACAGTTGACAAGAAGGCGTGAGTATCAGCAGAGGGAAAATTACTTTTTGTAGTGACCCATCCACTCCCAGTCTTTATTCAGGCCAAATTTGATGGTGTCCAGTTTGCAAATTAATTCCAGTTCCACAATTTCTCATTGGAGTCTCTTTTTGAAGTTCTTCTGTTGAAGAATTGCCACTTTTAAGTCTGTCATTGAATGTCCAGGGAGATTGAAGTGTTCTACTGGTTTTTGAATGTTACAATTCTTGATGTCTGATTTGTGTCCATTTTTTTTTTGTGTGTAGAGACACAGTAGCTGCGGCAGGTGCCCCGGGCCCTTTAAATCATCCCTGGAGCCCTGGGGTAGCGGCAGTGGGGCTCCGGCGGCTATTTGAAGGATCTGGGGCTGCAGCAGCTGCTACCACCCCAGCCCTTAAAATAGCCCCCGGAGACCCACCGCTGCCTCCCCAGGGCTCCAGCAGCAGGGCTCCAGGGATGATTTAAAGGACCCGGGGTGGTAGCGGCAGCTGGAGCCCCAGGCCCTTTAAATCACTGCCCAAGCCCCGGGCTGCCGCTGCTACCCCAGGGCTCTGGCAGTGCAGCTCGGGTGGCAATTTAAAGGGCTTGGGGCTCCCACTGCCACTACCCTCTGGGGCCCTTTAAATCACCACCCGAGCCCTGCTGCTGCAGCCCTGGGGTAGTGGCAGTGGGGCTCCGGCGGTGATTTAAAGGGCCAGGGGCTCCCGGCTGCCACCAGTACAGCGGAGCCCCGGGCCCTTTAAAGCGCCGCCCGAGGCCAAGACCCCCTCTGATGGTGATTTAAAGTGCCTGAGGCTCCCCTGTGGTAGCAGCAGCTGGAGCCCCGGGCCCTTTAAATCATCCCCGGGGCTCCTAGCCACCTCTGGCTGGTAGCTCTGGGGGTGATTTAAACGGCCCAAGGCTCCTAGCTGCTGCTACCACAGCCCCAGCCCTGGGCCCTTTAATCCTGAATTAAAGGGCTTGGGGATTTAAAGGCCCCGCCTCTTCCGGAATAGGCCCTGCCTCTTCTGGTTGAGGCCCCGCCCCCTCCTAAGGAGTACCAGTAAGTCCTTTAAGTTACTTTCACCCCTGCCTTTAATAGAAAGCAAATCTGCATTGTCCGTCCCACAGTTTTGAGGTGCCACCATATTCTGTTCTATCCTGCACTCTGCAGTCTTTGGTGGCAATGTACAGCGCAAGACCAGTTAGGTAATTGTATTGGAAGACACGCTGGTTACTGCAGGCATCTGGAGTGGTGGATGTTGAGTTTTCAAAGGGTGCTATTATTGTAACCCATTGGCATCTCTGGGAAATAGAGGTGGCAGCTCCTATTTGGATTAAATAGTGTCAGGCATGCAGCCAAGCACAAGAGCATAATGACGAGCTTCATTTGCAGCACAACTAATGGTAACTTATTTTTCATTGTGCTAATCCTCATCCATCTTAAATCTCTGCTTGAGCTCTGCTTGCAGTGTATTACAGACAAATCCTCCACTGGGAAAGGGCTGATCAGAGACTTCCCTGGTATGCCAAAGACATGAGTGCCTGGAATGCACCAAGCCTACAGAAGGAAAACATTTGGAGCCAGAACAGCTGAGGAGTCTGCAGAGATTCTGGTTTTAACTTTTTCAGTTATTAGAATGCTCTCTGGGTTGTAAATTAACATCCTTGACTCATTGTTCCACTTGCCTTGGAAAGCAGATGCCAGGGGCTCTCGTAAATGGATTGAAAGGTCATTTGATTTCATGTTGCTCTTATAAGTATTTCTGTGTCCTCTACTGAAGAGTTACTGTGCAACTTCTTCAGTTACAATTGTTTCGGTAACACCATAGGCGTGTATAGAACTTCAGAGAGAAGATGCTGCTCTCAGTTACGTGGGGTAAGTGGAAAGTAATTTCATTAACGTCAGTCGAGGTACTTTGGAGTTACAGTGATATAAGTGAAAACAGAATTCAGCCATGACAGTCTACGGCCTCACCTACACTACAATGATAGGTCGATGTAAGCGGCCTTGTGGTCTACACTTAAATTTGTCTTCCATCGATGTGAGCAGCCCATTATACTGACATACTGCCGGAGCGGCACTGAGTCAAGGTCGATGTATGGAAGTCAAAACAGCGTGAGTGGAGACACTGCATTACTTATATTGACCCTAACAGTCCTCCAACAGCTATCCCACAATGCCTGACACTGGAGCCCCAGGCCCTTTAAATTGTCACCAGAGCCCCACTGCTGGAGCCATGGGGTAGGGCTGCGGGGCTCTTGGGGCTATTTAAAAAGTCCGGGTCTCCCATTGCTTCTACAGCCCCAGCCCTTTAAATAGCTGCTGGAGCCCATCTGCTTCCCCAAGGCTCCCATGGCTATTTACAGGGCCGGGGCGGTAGAAGCAGGGGAGGCCCAGGCCCTTTAAATAGCCCCCGAGCCCCAGGCTGCTGCTGCTGCTGCTACCCCGATGGGGGAGGTGGGGGACGAGGAGGAGGAGGGGGCAATTACCGTACAGGGTGGGCTGTACCCCCTGTACCCGCACCCCCTGCCCGCAACCAGCCCCTGCTGCATCCCCTGCCCTGCCTGCACCACCCCCTGCCTACAGCCAGCCTTGCACCCCCTGCCCTGCCTGCAGCCAGCCCCTGTCTCCAGCCAGCCCCGCAGCCAGCCCGTCTCCAGCCAACCTCACACCCCCTGCCTGCAGCCAGCCCCTACCTTACCCCCTGCCTGCACCAGCCCCGCCCCCTGCCCTGACTACAGCCAGCCCTGCACCCTGTGCCCACAGCCACCCTCTGCCGCACCCCCTGCCCTGTCTCCAGCCAACCCCTGCAGCAACCCCCTGCAGCCCTGCCTGAAGCCAGCCAGACCCACACACACCCCTGCCCATACCAGCCCTGCACCCCCTGCCCTGCCTGCAGCCAGCCCCTGCCGCACCCCCCCTGCCTGAAGCCAACCCAGTCCCGCACTCCTCTGTCTCCAGCCCTGCTAACCCTTGCCACACCCCTCTGCAGCCCTGCCTGAAGCCAGCCAGCCCACCCTACATCCCCCTGTCTCCAGCCAGCCCCGCACTCCTTGCCCTGCCTGCAGCCAGACCCTACCTCCAGTCAGCCCCTGCCCTGCCTCCAACCAGCCCCATGTCCACTGGTGCCCTGCAGTTCCCAAGGCAGTAACCCTGCACACCTGCTTCAATGAGGGGGGCAGGGAGCAGCTGGGACCCACACATGTGCACACCCTAGGGTGACCAGACAGCAAGTGTGAAAAATCAGGACACGGGGTTGGGGGTAATAGGATCCTATATAAGAAAAAGACCCAAAAATTGGGACCGTCCCTATAAAATTGGGACATCTGGTAACCCTAGCACACCCTCAGGGAATGGCGGGGACCCACACATGTGAAACAGAGCTCATTTCTAGTTCAGGCCCATCTTTTTAAAAAAGAACTTTAGGTAGGGTTAACATACATCTGTATTTTCTTGGACATGTCAGGCTTTTTGGGTCTTAAATCGCTGTCCGGGAAAATACGGATGTATGGTAACCCTATTGGTACAAAAAATACATACTGTGGCACAGCCCTTAAATCAGAACTTTTTATAGGGAACCGGTTGCTAAGTTTTAGCAGCTCATCACTGCCCTCAGCCCCAGCCCTTCCGCCCTAGGCGCCACCCCTTCCGGGGCCAGAGCTGGTCGCAGCGTACAGCCCATGTTTGGGTCACACCCTGACGTCATGGCTGCGTGGAGTGCATTCAGAATGAGGCAACCCAGAGCTGCTGGGCAACCCGTCACATAGTTCCTCTTGCTGTATTGCAAGGATTATTTGCATTTTTACTGGTCCATGCAGGGCCGGCGCTTCCATTAGGCGACCTTAGGCGGTCGCCTAGGGCGCCAGGATTCGGGGGGCGGCATTTTGTGCGCTCCCCACAGAGCGCATGGGAGCTTCCGGTTCCGCTTCCGTCGCACTGCCGAAGAAGGACCTTCTGCCGACGTGCCATGGAAAACAGCGGCAGGCAATTGAGCAGATCAATGACTGTCGCTGCCGCCTGCGGCATTTCGGCGGAGGGTCCTTCTTCGGCGGCGCGACGGGAGCAGAACCGGAACCTCCCGTGCGCCTCGTGGGGAGCGCACAAAATGTCGCCCCCCGAATTCTGCCTAGGGCGCCAGAAACTCTGGCGCCACTCCTGGTCCATGGTTATAAATTGTCTCTATAATAATAATTATGTACTACACGTTAGCTAGCCCCATCTGATTCCGTGATGCGAAAACACTTATAACGACACATTGTTTTGGTATTCCATATAC
This sequence comes from Mauremys mutica, assembly GCF_020497125.1. NCBI lineage: Eukaryota > Metazoa > Chordata > Testudines > Geoemydidae > Mauremys > Mauremys mutica. The sequence goes on along the minus strand of NC_059074.1, from coordinate 152,741,038 downwards.
TTAAAATATCATAAATGAACTATGCTATTCGCATGCTGCTTTAAGACTTAAGTTCATTACTGTTGCAAATATATATTTTAAAACTGATTAGGCCTATTGTCTTAATTTCATCTAATATAAAAATAAGGAAATATTTTTTAAATTTTAATAAAATAAACATTATTGAAGAAAATCAGTTGTACAACTATCAAAACAAATTATTTTCTTAATATGAAAGTGAAAATCTATAATTAATATTCTTTTAGAATGTGGTTACGTCTATCAATATGGGTAAGAGATCAAGAGACATTGGTAGAAAGTACCCAAGTGTGAGTAAGAAAAGAGCCATATACAAGGCAAAGGCAGTTGAAAGACAGAAGCAAAAGGGTGCTTTAAGCAAGTATTTTAGCAGACCTGATTCTACTGTTGAGCCAGAAGAGCTCAGTGAAGATGCAGATATGGTTGAAAATTCTCCAGTAGAAAATACGACATATACAGAGAACGACAGCAATGACAAAGAATTTAAAGAGCCAAATCAGTCTGAAGAAGACACTCAAGACAGTCAAGGTGAAGAGAAGACTACAAAAAGGGTTGTAACTGATGCTGAAGGTACTGAGGGTCAAGAATGCTTTTCTGATAATAAAGATGTGAGTGGTTTAGATCCAGAGCAGAAAGGCAACTTCAACTCTGCTGACCAAATAGAAATGTCTGATGATCCTGCAACTTGGCCAGAATACATTAGCCAGCGTATCAGGGAGTATTTAGTAAAACAAGGGCCACCTAAAATTATTGTAGAAGATTTCCCTAAAAATAAGATTGGAAACACTTTTCAAAGTTTCACTGCAAAAGGAAATTTTCAAATGGTGAAATTGTACCTCGTCCATGGGTGATATACTCAGTGTCAGCCGACAAGATCTTTTGTTACTACTGTAAGATTTTTTGCAATAATGTGACAAGTTCATTAGCATCTAATGGTTTTAATGACTGGTCTAATATTCATACAAGATTGGTCAAGCACAAAAACTCAAAAGGACATTTACAAGCTGTGCTTAGCTGCTGCGACCTTCAGCAAAGGTTATCTGCTGAAAAAACCATTGACGCAATACAACCAAAACTTATTGACCAAGAAGGAAAACGCTGGCATCAAGTTTTTGAGATACTAGTCGCTGTCATTCAGTTGCTAGCGGAATGAAACTTATTTTGTGGATCTGATGAACGTCTGGGAACATCATACAATGGAAATTTTCTTGGAGTTATTGAATTACTGGGAAAGTTTGATCCAGTGATGCAGGAACATTTACGAAGAATCAAGAACAAAGAAATACATGACCATTATTTAGGAAAAAACATTCAAAACAAACTTATTAGTATTGTAGGGAATGCTGTTAAACATGAAATAATAGCTCGAATTAAGGCTGCTAAGTATTTTGCTATTATACTCGACTGCACTTCTGACATTAGTCACCAAGAACAAATGTCATTGACAATTAGGTATGTGGCTGATGGTGTATCACCAAATATTCCGGCAGGAGTATATGAACATTTCATTAAGTTCATAGTAGTAGAAAACAGCACAGGTGAATATTTGTACAATATCCTTTTAAGTGAACTCGAAGACCTGGGATTGGATGTTGCAAATATCTGTGGGCAGGGCTATGATAATGGCGGAAATATGAAGGGAAACATATCAGGTGTTTCAAACATATCAAACCCAAGAGGTTTTTTTTACACCATGTGCATGTCACAACTATAATCTCATTTTGGGAGACATGGCCAAAACATGTCCAGATGCGATGAGTTTCTTTGGAGCCTTGCAGCGTATTTACGTCCTTTTTTCTGCATCTACTAAAAGATGGACTATTTTTAGAAAACATGTTACTGGCCTTTCTGTAAAGCCTCTTTGCGAAACATGATGGGAATGTAGAATGCAAAGCATCAAAGCTCTGCGGTACCAAGCAGGGGAGTTTTATGATGCACTCGTAGAGGTAGCAGAAACAATTGATGATGCTCAAGCAAAAAGTGAAGCTGAATCGCTGGCTATTCAAATGAAGAATTATAAGTTTTTGGTTTTGCTAATTTTCTGGCATGATTTACTTTTTCAAGTGAATTTTGTGAGCAAAGAGCTACAGAGTGATACAATGGATATTTCTGCAGGAATTTCTTCATTCGAAAAGCTTTGTAACTGGTTAAAAACATAGAGAGAAGGGTTTTCAAGAAGTGTTAATTGGTGCCAATGAACTTGCCAAAGATCTAGATGTGACTCCAGTATTTCAGACTAAAAGCTTGCGCAAACGAAAAAAAAAACAGTTTGAGTACGAGTCTGCAGACGAGCCTTTTTCTGATCCAAAAGAAGCTTACAGAGTGTGATGCTTCAATCAAGTCTTAGACAAAGCTTTACAGTCACTTGAACCACGGTTTGAACAGTTACAAAAGCATGTGAGTTTATTTGGATTTTTATGTGAATTCAAAAATCTTCCCAAGGACACTATACGAAAATCTGCTGCAGATCTGGAACTCGCATTGACAGATGTGAAACTAGTGCAGGAAAACGAACAAGTTTCAACTGTAAAAACAGTTGACATAAATGGCTACATGCTTTGTGAAGAACTGGAAGCATTAAAGCCAATTCTTCTGTAGAAACCCCCTAAAAATGCTTCAATTTCTTGCATATAACCGATCAACAGCATTCCCAAATTTATTTATAGCAATTCGAATCTTCCTGACTATTCCGGTAACTGTAGCCTCAGGAGAGAGGAGCTTCTTGAAGTTAAATCTAATTAAAACATATCTGCGATCAACAATGCAGGAGGACCGATTAAACAGTTTGGCAATCATATAAATTGAATGCGAAGTAATGAAGAGCTTACAGTTAGGCACCATACTGAAAGATTTTGCTGAACAAAAAGCAAGGAAGGTAAAGTTTTAAAAACATATAGGTGAGGTGTACAATAAAGTTCCTCTTAACCAACTTGATATTTATAATATATGACACAATGTACATAATATATAATTTTGTTATTATTTATATAGTTATGGAAAGTAAATAATACATGGAAGAAATGAAAGGCTTTTTTTTAAGTCATCCCTGCCGGGGCCCTGGTGAAAATGTTCGAATTGGGCCCCACACTTCCTAAAGCCGGCCCTGTACACAGGCATGTCCCGAGAATCATCCCGAGAGATCCCAATGAAACTTGCATGCAGGTACACTGCAGTCCTCTCCCAAAGGTTTCTAGGGATGGCAGCCTTATTCCCCTGTAGTAGGACACTCTCCCACACTAGTCAGTGATAACTTCAGCAGGAACCACTGCAGAAAAAGAGGCTAGTTGCATATGGCCCGGGCAGAGGGTGTGTTCCAACTACAAGGGAATCATACACCTCAGTCTCCCCACCAAAGTCTATGCCAGGGTGCTGGAGAGAAGTTGAACCTCAGATTCAGGAGGAACAATGCAGATTGTGTCCTGGCCCTGGAACAATGGACTAGCTCTTTGCTCCCTCACAGATATTCGAGGGGTCGTGGGAGTTTGTGAATCCTGTCTACCTTTGTTTTGTAGACCTGGAGAAGGCATATGACCACATTCCTTGTGATGTCTTGTGGGAAATGCTGTGGGAGTATGAGGTGCCGGTGCCGCTTTTGCATGCTATCTGGTCCCTCTCGTCTCAGAATGAGAGTTGTGTTCGTATTCTTGGCATTAAGTTGAGTTCGTTCAAGATGGGCACTGGACTTCACCAAGGGTGTGTTTTCTCCCCACTCCTGTTCATGATTTTCATGGAAAGATATAAAGGTGCAGCTGAGCTGTGGAGTGCATCTGGTATGGGGACTCGGAGGTGGCATTTCTGCTGTTTGCAGATAGTAGTGTCGGATTCTTGCAGATTCTTGCTGCTTCGGACTGCGATCTCCGACGCACACTTGAATGTTTTGCTGCTGAGTGTGAAGCGGCTGGGATGAGAATCACCACCTCTAAATCAGAGGTCATGGTCCTCTCCTGGAAGAAAATGAACTGCTTTCTCCAGGTCAGAGGGGAGCAGCTCCCCTCAGTGGACAAGTTCAAGTATCTAGGGATCTTGTTCACAAGTGATGGTAAGTGGGATTGGTGCTGCGGCAGCAGTGGTGCGGGCGCTGTACTGATCCATGGTGTGAAGCGGGAGCTGAGTTCTTGGACAAAGCTCTCAGTTTACAGGTGGCTCTATGTCCCCATCCTCACTTATAGTCATGAACTTTCGGTAATGACAGAAAGGATGAGATTCCAGGTAAAAGTGGCGGAAATGAGGTTTCTCCGCAGGATGGGTGGGCTTACTCTCCAGAATGGTTTAAAACAGCCAGAGTGTTTTGGAGAATCTGGTCCTGAGACATTTCTGCTTTATTGGCATTAAAGTTGTAAAGAGGAGAGATTAACTTCCTTTAACCCTTGCACACTGGAAACACTCACCTCTCCATGAATTCATGTCATTTTAAATACACGAAGGTGGGACTGGTTGTGAAAGAACTGGGTGAACAGGGCTGGAGAATGAAGTTCCCTACCCAGAAAGGGCAGTCAGTGATACTGAAAACGTCCTCAACACTGCCCTGCCAATGTACCTCAGACATGACCTGAAGGGGACTATCTCTGGGGTGCAAGGGAGGCTTTTTGTCTAAGTCCGCTCACTCTAAAAGGCATTTCTAAGCTGAAGCTATCTGTCAACGACGGTACTGAATGTGGACGTGGCTTAGACATGGACATATGTTCATCAGGCAATGGGCCAAGACCATCAATTCCCTTCATAGAACAGCCATCAAATCTTCTTGGGCCAGATCCTCAACTGGCATAAACTGATGTATTGAAGCCAGTGGAGCTATGTTAATTTATATCAGCAGATGATTTGGCCCCTTTAGTTTTCACCAACCTGGTCTCTACTCAGATCAGTGACCTAGAGATTGAAGGTCCCTGTTATTCAGCCCCTAGAGCCATCCAATCTTCTGCTCTGGATTTTAACGATTCCACTGAGGTTTGAATTCAGCCCTGTGCAGACAGCTCACACCAGGCATGTGCAACATTAAAGTCCCACTTAAACTGATAGGAGTCCCTCTGCAAAGGGGTAAATCTCACACTGAAAGAACACAATTTGGGTTTCAATAGCAAAGAAATTAGAAATAGAGAAGAAAAGAAACCCCCTCTTAGGATATTTAGTCCATTCCTCTCTGCAAATGCAGGATTGCTCCCTATTGTCCAGTGCTTTGTTCAGTCCTGTTTTAGATGGTTCAAGTAATGAAGCTTCCCCCCGTTCCTTTGCTTCCTTGAGAAATAGCTCACTGCTAGAAAATTTGTCCTGACATTCAGTCTACATTTTTGTGCTCAGATCCACTAACCTACGTGATTAGGACTATCAGCAGATACAGACAGTGTGATTCCACTCCATAAATAGCCCAGTGCCTACTCTGCATAAAAGCCAGTTAAAAAGAATGATTTCTGAAGAGAAAATTTTTTTCCATTTAGTAACTGATTTTTTAAATATACTTCAAAAATACTAGCTAAGATGATGAGTCACCAGCAGCAGCTTCAACAACTCAGGTTTCAGAGAGTTTCAGTAGCAAACCAGGAAGAGTTACTGGAAAGTTAGCTTAGGAATTAAAGTTTCACAGTCTTTTCCATCTAAATTATTCACTGGGACACACAACTATAAATGTGAATGATAACACTGTGAATGATTGAGGGTTTCTAATGGGAACGGCTTCAAAGGAAACATTTAATGAACCTGAACCACCGTGAGACTAATTTAATGTGTTTGAAAAGGTTCTAATATTTGACCCCCAACCCTCTTGTCACTTTGTAAGTTAACACCTGCTTCCAAAACTGGTGAGAGCTTGAGAGGGCATTCATGCCTCTTGCTGGTTACTAAAAGACACCACATTAAACCCTTCCATGGAAGAAGCCATCTTCCTCCCAGTCCAGGCTGAGTGTCAGCAGTTGTGTTAAGTAGACTGACTCAAAGCTTCCTGAAACACATCTTTAACTGAATCACCCAGAGCAATGTCTCAATCAGAGATGAGCCTTTATTAAGGACTGCTTTCTGCTCCCACTGACTAAAATGGGGAAAAGACTGGGCTCTGAAGTGGTACAAATGTACCCTTTAAGGCTGTCAAAGGAAACTTGCAGGTCCATCACCATGCCATTCTAGGGTTTTACTCCTGGCATAGGGTTGTGGGTCAGGGAATGCATGTATTCAGAGAGAGGAAAGAGTTGTGATGAGTCTGCTAAGCAGGAGACTACAACTCCCATCAACCCCCTTCCCACAGCGTAGCCCCTTCCCCCTGGCCAGATAAGGGAGAGCGAGTCCTGAACCAGTAAGGGGCCAGGCTCTATTAGGAAGCAGCAGGCTTATTGCAAGCCAGGAGCTGAAGAGAAACTGGATACAGAGAGGAACCCCTAGGAACTGCATGTGGGACGGGCTGTGAGCGCCAGACGTTATAGCTGGGTGCAGGTCTGTCTGGGATTTATGGGGGAGCAGCAGCAGCAGCTGGGCAGGGAGCCAGTGCAGAGGAATCTCAATGAGAGGCACTAACTGAGCCTGGCCTGGAAATCTGCAAGCTCTTATTTGCTTGAAAAGAGACTGGAGAGGGCACCCCAGGTATTAGGTCTGAAGGGCCCCGACTCTCAACTGGGCAGTCCCAAACAGGAACTGCTATTGCTCATTTTGAACTGTACCTGTTAAGCCCCTGTACCTAGGGCATCTGCAACCTCTCCCATTCCTGCCAGCTCTAGTAAAATCCCCTTTCCCCTAGCCTTGTGTCTGGGTTCTTATTGGGACCAACCAGGGCTAGCCCCTTCCAGGCCTAGCTATTGAAGTGCCTAGAGTGCTTTTTTTCTGAGTGATGGTACACCTGGCATGCCACCATGCTAGAGGTTTGGTGTCCTCCAGCACTGAATAGCCCTATTAATTACATGGGTTTGGGAAGTTAATGGGTAGTTTGAGAAGAAACCCCAGGATGCTGGCTTTGTTCAAGGCCTGAGACTGGAACTCCCAGTTGAAGGATGGGCAAGAACACTCCTCCGCCTCTGTATGCAGGGGCTGCTGGGAAATGTAGTTCCAGTGTAGTCACAGTTGTAGTTTAGAACCCAAAAAAAGCATGCTGGGAAGGGGTGGGATATTTTAAGCAGCTTTCTTAGTTTATAAACCAAAAAGGTTGAGATTATTCCAGAAAAAGAGAAGCCAACTCTGCCTGTTTAAGGGTCTTTCCTACCCCCAAATTCTTCACAAATAAATCCATGGGAGGGGAAGCTTGTTTTAGACCATGACAGTTTGTGGGGGAATCGGATTTACAGGAGGGAAAAAAGCTTAATGAAAAAAGAACTAGGAGTCGCAATTGGTTTGTTTGACACTTTGAATCATCAGTGTTGCCTGCTTTCATGATATTTGATGCATTTCTTAAAGGCCCAGCTCCTAGAGTCATATGATTTTGTGAGAATCTCAGCTTTCATTAAAAAAAGTAAATTTCTAGCCTTCATGGTTGTGGAGAAAAGCTTGGAATGTGACCCTGACTACACCCTCAAGGCTTAGAAACCAGAAAAAAATACAAGGGACCCAGAATGTATTATTTTTGTGAGGCTTGACTCATTGTTTTTGAATGGTAGGGGCTTGTGTTACTGACTCAATTCCTCTGACAGAATCTGTGCTACTAGAAGACGGACAGGGAAAACAAACCCCAAAGGAGGAGAAGCTTGCTTTGTTTGATCAGAACCCCTCAGGTGCTTTGGTCCCTTGATTGCTTTGGCCTGCGACAGGCCCCAACATACAAATTATTTACATGGCTCTCATCATTTACAACTGATGCGGCTCAAGTGAAATACGGCTGCTGTTTTACAGCATCCAGAACACCAGATGGCAATTCAGGAAGTGAAGGAGAATACTATATCCAACTGAAATTGCAGGTTCAGTTTTACATAAAGAAACCTAGGCTACCTGAGTTAGACTTTGGCCAGGGACTCTGGGGCTAATTCCTCTAGTCTTTGGAAAAGTGCCATGGGAACTTTAATACCACACCTGGGGGGAGGGGTCTTTGGTTGTATTTCTCCTCCAAAAGTTTACACCTCCTACCACCCGTCTCTGGTTGGCTAAATTCTACTGCAGGTAACAGAGTCAGAGGGAAGGATGAAATCTAATGAACCACTAGAACTACTTCCTGCAGCATCTATGCTTCCTAGGAGGTTCTCCCTCCAAATAGTAACCCAGCTTGACATTGCTTACATTGTGAGAGTGGGCATAATGACAAGCTGGGATGCTATGTCTTACTAGCCCTGAGAATTTTTTTCCCCATAAATTTCCAGTGTGCTCAACATCCCAAAGCCAATTCATATCCAATATTCAATCTCAGTCTTCGATCACTTCCTGTGGATATTACATATTCTAAATAGGAAACAGCAGAAGGTTCATTCAAAAGTGAATTTCACACAGGAGCAAACTTAAAAAATAGATAAATATTCATACCAAAAAGCAATTTACCTTTCCAGCTGTTCTTTTTATTCCCCTTCCTCTTACTGCAAGGAATGCTGTGAAGTTCAAAATCAGACATTTGATATATATTCCCTGACCAAAAAAACCAACCAAACCAACCAAAACCAACAACATAAAAATGACGTTAAGGTTGAAAGTACATGCCAGTAATTTAAAGGTATAAAACTTTACAGGGATGTTGTAGTTATCCCTAAAACAAGCATTTCAATCCCAGGAAATTCAGAGCTAAGGTTAAACTGGAAAGAAACCCAAGTATGGTAAGGTATGGAACGACACATTAAATGCATCCAAATAACCGTAACAACGTCTTGTAGTGACCATGCAATAAATCTACAATAAGGATAAAACAGATTTTTAAAGACTCAGTCAGGGTTTCTCCCACTCCCATATTTTCCGCTTAATTTTTTTTTTTAAAGAAGATTGAAAAATGAGAAATGCCATGATGTGGCATTATATTGAAACCCACGTGGGTCATCAGAAGGTTTGGGACCTTTAGGTCCAGAGCACAGACCTGTGCTACTTGAGCAAAAGGAAGTGGTAAGCTATTAGGCTCTATGTGGACCAGCCACTAAAGGAAGATGAGACACATGCTAAAAGCTAGTCAGGAAATGTGTTTTTCCTGTGGGAAAAAAAAATCAGTTTTTTTAAATTGTATTGACAATTTTATTTGTAATTTTTTGGGGGGGGTATCCATTGAAAAACTGATTTTTTAAAAAAGATTTTGGCAGCCAAAACCCGAAAAATTATCCAAAATGCAGTTTAAAATGGCCATTTCTGAGGAGATTTCCATTTCAGCAAAAAAGCCATTTTCCACTGGGAAAAGTTTTCAACAGAATATTTTCAGCCAACTATAATGCACATTTAGACAATGGGCTACACAACTATTTGCTGTAAAGCAGAGGAGCGCTGGGACTCAGGAACATTGGGTTGATTGCAGGTTCTGGAGGGGATGACTTAGTGGTTATGAACAACACAGCACAGCATGTAGATTTGGCATTTTAACATGGGGAAAACAGCAAATTTCCCCCTCACCTCTTTCTGTGAAACAAATGCACTGTTTTGGCTGAAATTTAAAATAACGAAATAAATAAATTCAGCCAGCCTCAAGCAGACACCCAGCTGGGAAAAATTCAGCCCAAACAGTTTAAGTTTGGCAAAGTTATAACTTTAGCGATTGAAAAAAGGGATTTATAATGGGAAGTGTTGGGCAACCTTAATAATAGGTGGTGCTTCCAGCTCTGTCTATCATACTTGACATCAGGTACAGCTACACTGAAGCTGGAGGCGTAGATATACTTACAATGGGGGTGGCAGCATGGGTTAGCTGCCCCCGTACATTCCTGTCCAAGATCCTAGGTATGTATTTAGACAGCTTGCCCAGGCGTGTGCTAGTTTGTTCAAAGCTAGTGTGTACATCTATCCGAGTTGGAAAATACACCTGTAGCTACAGTGTAGACATACCCACAGTGTCCAATTGGCGTCACAGTCTAATCTGCAATGAGTCAGAGGCTACTAGGGGAGATCTCCCCTCCTTCCAATCAATCCCTGCAATCAAACAAGATAAACTGTTGTGTCTTAAAGAGAACAATACTGTCAGCAAATTATTAAACAAAACCAGAGACAAGTGTTAAATCTGTCCATGGGGCTTTTCGTATCTGATCACTTTTAGGCAACATTGGGAAAGTTCGTTCTTCAAAAATGGCTTCCATTTAAATTTTAGTACCTAATAAATAGCCTGACCTGTACCTCAGCTCTGTAATGAAGCAGATGGAAGCTGTTCAGAGTGTCAGCTCTTGGAAATTTGTGGTCATGGTATCAGGAGTAACATGTGTCTCTTGCCCTCTAACTCTGATTCTTTGGAGGAGTGAAAGGGTGAGTGACTGATCTGTCTGAGCCATGTGAATGAGTGATTTGTGGGATGGGAAAACCCTGGGGAGAGGGAGCCACAAGAAAGAAAAGGATGCTGTGTTGTGTGCAGCAGTGCACAGGAAGGAAGGGACTCTGGGACAGGAGGGTGAATGAATTGCGGAGAAAGGGGACCCTGCCATTGTGTGTGAAAGCTCTGAAGAAAAGCAAGAGCCTGGGATGGGTAAGTAACTAACTATAAGGGGCAGGAGTGTGTAACCTCAATTATGTGAATGATCCTGGGGAGGGATGATAGAGGCTCTGGGCTGTGAGGGTGGTGAGTCTGGGAGAGGGATGAGGGCTTGGATGAGTAATGACCTGACCCCAGTAGAGGGGCAAAAGGTGGGTGCCTGGGCAGTGGGGGTGTTGATCCTGGCAGAAGGATGTGGGGTTCCCTGCATCTGTGGGGTGGTGATCCTGGGGCATACGACCCAGCAGAGAGGTGGAGGGGATCCTAGAGAGTGTGGGGCAATGGGATCCCAGGGTGTGTGGGGTGACATGGGCATAAAGGTTGCCAGGATGTGTGGGGTGGTGACCCCGGCATAGATGTGGAGGGGATTTTGCGGAGTGTAGGGCAGTGATCCCTGGGTGTGCGAAGTAGAGATCCCAGACCGTGTTTGGGGTGACCCTGGCAAAGGGGTGAGGGTGGATATTGGGCTTTCTGGGTGATATTTGTCATTTGGGGCATTTTGCAGGCCAGTGAGAAGCGGTTGTACGACATATCGTTTCCATTCATTTTCTCTGTGTGCATTAAAGAGTCTGCCACTCTTGTGCCATAAATCCCACAACGGTCTCTAACCCTGCAAAGGAAGTTATCTGCTGAATCAAGGCTTCTGCACTGAAACTTCCAGGCAAGTCAGAGAGCAGCATGACCTCTCTCGTTAAAATGGCTTGCCAACTCTGAGCAGCCAATTGAAAAAGAAACATCAAGATAGAGTGATACTCAACCCACAGTCAGATAGGAGAGTCTCAGAAAGTCATTTCCCTCAAAGGCCTCTGCTCCCAGGGCTCTGACTTGCTCTGGCTCAGCTCCAAGACCTCTCATTAATGCTACATGCAGTGCAAGCCGGCTATCTAGGAAGACTCCTATCATATCCTATTCAAAGTACCTCAAAGTAATACAAATGGAATTAGTTCAGTTACTTACTATGCTAATATTCTCATCATAGGCACTGAACTCAACAGCCTTCTGTGGTGATTTTTACCTCTTTATACCATGCGAAGTTCAGGTCATGTCTGCTGGACCTGCTGGTTACAGAATAGTGACTACAGCTGAAAGAAGCAGCTGATCCTGTCTTCTAAAACCCACTGCTCAAAGTGGGATCAAGTAAGCAGGGGAGCTCCTGGCAGGCTGCAGAGCTGGGCTGAGCCAGGAAGGGACTCTTGCAATGCTCAAGGGCAGGTCTGCCCTGAGGGAAAACTGCTCAGGGTGATATAGGGAAGTAGGAGAGCATCTGTGATGGCGCAGGGCAGGTCTCAGCTGGAAAAGTCTGCTCAGAATCACCTATGAAGTGTTCCCTTCCCTTTTATCTCCAACTGGCTTTCATACTGACCCCGTTTCCTTCTTGCAGAAGTTCTGTCATAGACTCTCTGTTCAGGTGAAGCAACAAGAAACATCTTTCTCTTAAAATTCAGTAGAAGTGTCAGGGCTCAGCTCCTGGAGGAATAATAAGTGACAGACAAGAGCAGGACAAACATCTTAAATAAATTGTATTGTTTCTGGAGCTGCACCAATGGCATGAACAACAATAAAGAGAGCTAAAAGTTTGGGCTATACACAGACTATATTAAATTATAATGAAACAGTGAGAATGTATGTGCACCACTTCCCTCTGCTGGATAGTCTCAGAGTTGCTCAATTGTGTGCCACTGGCTCTATACTGCTCACAGCTCATGGAGATTCTCCTGTAGCTCAAGTGGAAAGGAGCTGGTGCTTTTGCTTTCAGAACATCTTAGTTCTATCCTTACTGCTTTCTTGAGCTTCTGAGTGGCCATTGTATGTATTGTAATGACAAGTACCATGGAGTTCCCAGATAGCCACAGAATTGTTATAACATTGTGCATTAATAATGACCTTTAGAGACTGAATTGAGCTAAATGGTGTATTATTTCAGCCTTGTATCTATTGGGTTTCCAGGAAATGGGGCGGGCGAGCTAACGGAACCCCCCCCGGCCTAAGGGGAGGTGCCACAGAGCCTCAGAAACCCACTAATTGCGGGGGACAACTAATAAAAGAACAGGGACAGGAGTGCGGTCAAAGGGTCATAAGAAGGGAGCCTGACGGTGACACCGAGCAGAGAACCCCGGACAGCGCCCACTGCTCCTCGAAGGCGTCAAGGGAGCCAGCGGACGCCGCCCAGAGGACCTCCGCCCAGAGACGTGAGCGGACTAAGGATCGGAAACAAGCCCCACAGTCGCAGGAGTCTCCATTGGCCAACCGCCTCTCCCTGGTCGCGTAGATGGCCATTTTTGCCAGGGCGAGGAGGAGGTTGACCAGGAGGTCCCGCGACTTTGTGGGGCCACGGATAGGGAGTGCATGGAGAAGAAGGTGTGGGGAAAAGTGCAGCCAGAAACGCAATAGGAGATTAGTGAGGAGCCGGTAGAGGGGCTGCAGCCTGGCGCACTCTATGTAAATGTGCGCCAGGGTCTCCCTCACGCCGCAGAAGGGGCAGGTGTCTGGGACAGGGGTAAACCGCGCCAAGTACACGCCCGTACTCACGGCCCCGTGGAGGAGCCGCCAACTGATATCCCCGACGGGCCTCGGGACCAGGGTGGAGTACAGGCTGGCCCACCGGGGCTCCTCACCCTCCAGAGGTGGCAGGAGGTCCCGCCACTTGGTGTCGGGACGGGACACGAGGGTGAGGAAGTGAAGGGTGTGGAGCATGAGCGCGTAGAGCTGCTTCCTTGGCGCGGTTTGGAAACAGACCGGCTGCAGATCGTGCAGCCGGCTGGCGGAGAAGGGGCGGGGGGGTGGTCGGGTCCACGGGGCAGGGGCCCGATGAAAAGGTCTGGAGGGCTCGGGGTGGGGGGTGGGCGGGGCGTGCCCTCACGCAGTACCCGGTCGAGGTAGGCCCGAGCAGCGGGCGGCAAAGCGGCCTTCACCTCCTGTAGTACGAGCCAGGGAGTACAAGGTCTGGAGAGCCCCATACGCCGAGCGAGCGTCGGGGGATCCAGCCAGTCTCCCCGGTCGTAGTCCAGGAGGTCTCCAACCCTGGTGGCTTCTGCCAGGACCAACCTCTGGCGCACCGCGGGGGACTCCGCCACCTGCACACGAAGCTGTGGGTTGTGTAGCAGGGGCTCCGCGAGGAGGTCTGCCCCCTCGGTGGCCGCCACGGACCTGGTCGCAGAGAACAGCTTCCAGGTCCGGAGGAGGTCCTGGTAGAAGACCGGCAGCCCGGAGAGGTCTCGCGGAAGGCCCCTCGGGTCGAGATAAAGGAGCTGCCGGTCGTATCGGAGCCCTCGGAAGCGGCGCAGGAAGGCGTGCGCCAGGGCTCTCCATGCCGGACTACCCGCACCGTAAAGGAGCCTCTGCAGTGCCTGGAGGCGGAAGACGTGGACCTGAGTGCGGAGGCACTTCAGGCCCTGCCCTCCCTCCTCCAGGGGCAGGTGGAGTACCCCTGCAGGGACCCAGTGCAGTCCTGGCCAAAAGAACTCCAGCACCACCCGCCGGAGGTCGGTCAGGAACACCGGGGCCGGGACCAGGGTGTTGAGCCGGTACCAGAGCATGGACAGGACCAGTTGATTGAGCACCAGTGCCCTCCCTCGGAGGGAAAGGCACTGGAGGAGTCCCGTCCATTTCCGGAGCCGCTCCGCCACCCTGCCCTGCAAACCTTGCCAGTTCTCCGGCGGAGAGGGATGCGTGGCAGAAAGGTAAACGCCGAGATAGAGCAGCGGACCCGCGCTCCACCGGATGGCCTGAAGCGCGGGTGGGAGGGAGCTCGCCTGCCACCCGTCCCCGACCACCAGGCCAGAGCTCTTGACCCAGTTGACCCGGGCGGAGGAGGCCGCCGAGTACACGGCTTGGCAGGCCTCCACCCGCGCCAAGTCGCCCGGGTCCTGGACCACGAGGAGCACATCGTCGGCGTACGCCGACAGGACCAGCCGCAGCTCCGGCTCCCGAAGCACCAACCCCGTCAACCTCCTGCGGAGGAGACAGAGGAAGGGCTCGATCGCCAGGGCGTACAGCTGGCCCGAGAGGGGGCACCCCTGCCGCACTCCCCGCCCGAAGCTGACCGGCTCGGTCAGGGTCCAGTTGAGCCTGACCAGACACTCTGCGGAAGCGTACAGCACCCGGAGAAAACCCACAAACTGGGATCCGAAGCCTAACGCCTGCAGAGTGCCCAGGAGATACCCGTGGTCCACCCTGTCGAACGCCTTCTCCTGATCCAGGGACAGGAGGGCGAACGACAGACCATCCCTGCACCCAAGCTCCAAGAGATCCCGGACCAGATACAGGTTATCGAAGATGGTACGGCCCGGGACGGTGTAGGTCTGGTCTGGGTGGATCACGTCCTCCAGCACGGACCCCAGCCGAATCGAAATGGCCTTCGCGACGATTTTATAGTCTGTACTGAGGAGCGAGATGGGACGCCAATTCCGTAAATCGCGGAGGTCCCCCCTCTTCGGCAATAAAGCGAGCACGGCTCGCCTGCACGAGAGAGGGAGGACCCCGCTCCGCAAGGACTCGGCCCAGACGGTGACTAGGTCTGGGCCGAGGACGTCCCAGAACACGCGGTAGAACTCCACGGTCAGCCCGTCCATGCCCGGGGATTTATTGGTGGGCATGCGACGGAGGGCTTCCGAGAACTCGGCCAGAGTGAGAGGCAGCTCTAGCCGGTCCCGGTCGCCCGCGCTGACCGTCGGGAGTCCGTCCCAGAGCACTTTGCAAGCGGCAGGATCGGTCGGATCCGGGGAGAAAAGGCGCGCGTAGAAGGTCCGGGCCCTCTCGCACATCTCCGCCGGATCCGTGAGGGGGGAGCCGTCCTCCGCCAGGAGGCAGGTGACGTGCTTCTTGGCCCCCCTCCGTTTCTCCAGGGCGTAGAAGAAGCGGGAGCCGCGATCCATCTCCCGAAGGAGGCGGATGCGGGATCGAACAAAGGCGCCCCGGGCCCGATGGTCTTCGAGGACCCGGAGCTCCTCCCGCTTCTCCCGGCACGCTCCGCAAAGGGATGGATCCTCGGGGCTGGCGGCCAGACGCCTCTCCAGCTCTAAGACCTCCCGCTCCAACTGCCCTATCGCCGCATCCCTCCGTCGGCTGGCGCCCCGGGTGTAGTCACGGCAGAAGAGCCGGGCGCGCACCTTCCCCACATCCCACCACCGCCGCGCCGAGGGAAAGGCGCGCCGCTGCCCTCGCCAGGCCAGCCAGAACTCCCGGAAGGACGCCACGAAGCCCCCATCCTCCAGCAAGCTGTTGTTGAAGTGCCAATAGGCCGGCCCCGGCCTCTCCGCGCAGAGAGAGGCCGTCACGGTGACGAGGTGGTGGTCCGAAAAAGGGGCCGGCCGGATGCTGGAGGACTGGGCCCGTGAGAGATGGAACCGGGACAGATAGATGCGGTCCAACCGGGAGTGGCACGACCGATGGGCTTCCACCCGGACATAGGTGTACGTGGAGGCGTCGTCCGGGTGGTGGTTGCGCCAGACGTCCACCAGGGAGTGATGGGCGACGATCTCCCTGAGGACGTCCGCGGCGGCCGGGCTCTGCTCGGTTCCCGAGCGGTCCCGCTCCTCGAGGACGGTGTTAAAGTCCCCGCCCAGGACCAGGCACTCGCGAGGATCCAGGGAGCCGAGGAAGGCGGACGCCTGCTGATAGAACAGCAGCCGTTCCGGGGCAAATGCCGGGGCATAGATGTTGATGAGGTTGACCACAAGCCCCGCCATGCGGACCCGGAGGTGCAGCAGGCGGCCCGGCACAGCCTCGGCGACCCCCAGCACCTCTGGCCGTAGGTCGGGGGAGAACAGGGTAGCCACTCCAGCCTGATGGGTGGTGAGATGGCTGAAGTAGACCCCGTCCCCCCACTCCAGCTGCCAGTTAGCTTCGGCGGCCGGATCCGTGTGGGTCTCCTGCAAGAAAACCACGGAGTACCCCCCCTCCCGAAGGAAGGAGAGCACCTGGCTCCTGCGGAAACCCACTCTACAGCTCCGGGTGTTTAGTGTGGCAAAGGTGATGACTGCCATGAGGAGGGCTGGGGGGGATCCACGTCAGCAGGGGCGCTCACGGCCCCCATTGGGCCGCGCAGCAGACTGTGGCCCACCCCGAAGGCGAGCAGGGAGTCACGGAAGCCGCGCGCCCGGTGGTAAGCCGCGACATTCTGCTTCCCGGTCCCCTTGCCCTCCCCTATGAGGGCTCGCGTGGCCAGGAGGATCTGGTGGAAGTCCCCCCAGCGCTGGAGAGCAAGCACGACCTTGTTGCGGGAGCCCCGGACATCCTCCAAGAACTCCCGCAATTCCTCTCGCAGCGTATGGGGGGCGGGGTCACTGGCCTCCGGGGGTCCACCGGTGGGGCCTCTGGCGCAGCCCCGTGGCCCGCTGGGATGGGTAAACAAGGGGCGGACCCGCGACGTGGCGCCCGATGGACCGGCGCCACCTGGTCCGCCCCGGACCTTGGCTCAATGGGGGGGGGCGGAGGGAAGAGCGCAGCCCCTAGTGGGTCGGGACTGTGGAAACCAAAGGCCGCTCCCTGGGAGTCATCCTCCGGGAAAGGGAAGGAGACAGCCCCAGGGGCGGCAATAACAGTACAGGAGGTGGAGGGGGCAGGGCTGGGGGCAGGAGCAGTGTTGGGGGGAGGGACAGAGATGGGACCCTGGGCCGCAGGAGCAGGACCATCGGTAAGTGGCTCCTCGCGGCCAGGCACGGGGGTTTGAGGAGTAGGGAGGGGGTCCCCAGTGACACCGGGCTCGGGCTCAATGGCAGACAGAGCAGCCTCGGCACGGGGAGATGTGGAACCCTCAGGGGGGCCCCCACCCGGGAAGGGACTCGATTGCTCCGCACCACCGAGGGACACCTCCGGTAGCCCATCTCCCTGCCACGAGGCACCGGCCGTCGCCTCAACAGGCTCGGCGGCCAGCAGCAGGGTGCCATCCGCAGCCGGGCAGGTCGAGGAGGCCAGGGGACCCGCAGAGGCGGGAGCGGACGTAGCAGGAGGGATGGTGGAGCAAGGGGAGGGGGGAGCTGGGGTGAGGTCGGCCAGGTCGAGGCCCGTTGGCAGAGGGTCGTCTTCCCCCGGGGTGACCGGGGTCAGACCCAGGGCCTCGATCTCCGCGAAGATGGAGGGGAGCTCACCTTCCACCACCCCGGGGTCCTCCCCACTCGCGCCCGAGGCGACGCTCACCTCGGGTATTGCGGGGGCGCAGGTGGCAAGGGAACAGGAGGGGCTGCATCGGGGGCCTCCGCAGGGAGGGACTGCGGAGGAGGGATGGTGGTACCCTCCGGCGCTGCCACGTCTTCCCTAGCCGTCATCGGCAGATGGGTTGTCCCCTTGGGCATGGCGGAAGGCCCGGTGCCTGCGGCCCCCCGTCTGGTCTTACGGGGGGCTTCCGCCTCAGGTGGCACGGGCGGAGCCCGAGCCTTCCGCTTACCCCGCTTATCCTCCACCCGGGTCCAGCCCTCCATGGCATCGCCTGCGGGCTGGTCAATAAGGATTGGGTCAGGGGGCAGAGAGGACAGGTCGGGGGCTGGGAGAGGCACTGGTGGAACAACAGGAGGGAGGGATGAATCCCCCTGGGGAGAGCCCTCTCCCACGCCCGGCAGTACCCCTGCCGCACCCTCCTCCACAGGCCCCGCCAGAGTGCAGGCAGCGGAGGCGGGGCTCTCCCGCCCATCTGGGCGCCCCGGAGAACGTACCCCTGAGGCCTGAGCGGGAGCAGCGATGGACCGAGGGGGAGGAGGGGCGGCTCCGGGTACCGGGCGGTCAGGGGCACCGGCGATGGCGGGGCCGGCGCCCTGCCGGGGCTCGGGGGTCCCGAGAGCTCCTCCGAGCCGGGCCATGGGGCAGTCCCTCCGGACGTGCCCCGTCGCCCGGCAGAGGTAGCACCGGGCCTCCCCCGTGGAGTAGTGCACCCGGTACTGGGCCCCCTGATAGGGGACCAGGAAAGACCCCTCGAGCGCCTCTCCGCCACGCGCCGCCGGCGGCAGTTGAAGCTGCACCTGCCGGCGGAACGAGAGGACGTGACGGAGGGCGGGGTCTTTGCAGCCCAAGGGGAGAGGGCTCACCACGGAGATGGGCTTCCCCAAAGTAGAGAGGGCGGGCAACAGGGCGACATTGGGCAGGAAGGGAGGGACGGAGGTCAGGACCACTCGGACACCCAGGTCCTCCAGCGGTTCCAGGGGGACGAACACGCCCCCCACCGCCAGGCCCTTCTCCACCGCCTCCTGGGCGGCGGCCTCCGAGGCAAGGAAGAAGACCGCCTTGCCGTACATTTTGGAGGCCGCCACGATGGCCGTGGGCCCCACCACCCTCGCCAACGCCCGCACGTAGGTCTCCACGTGGGGCGAGGCGGGCACCAGGAGGCAACGGACGCCGTGCTTCCGGGTCAAGGTGGGGAAGGGGCCCCGGCCACTGTAGATGGTAGCGGAGGCGGCGGTCGGGGGAGATGATGTAGCGGCGGGCAGGGGGGCCGCCGCCACTTGGGCGTACGCTCTGGGGGCCGAGGGAGGGACGCCCGCAGAGCTGGTGGAGGGAACAGCGGGGAGGGGCGCCGTGGCCGGTGGCGGGGCCACAGCAGCAGCGGCAGGCTCCGCCATGGAGGGCTTAGTCTTTCTAGCGGGGCCTTTTCCCTTCTTTTTGCCCTGGCCCTTTCCGCCGGCTGGGGGGGCTCCCCCAGAGGCGGAAGGGGCCAGGGACGTGGCAGCAGCAGAGGGCACCCCGTCGGTCGCCGCTGCCGGCGCCTCAGCGGGAGCGGTGGCAGGTGGTCCGGCAGCGGCGGGTGAGGTCGAGACCGGGAGGCGTTTGGGGGGAGCAGGCGAGGGAGGGGGGACAGACGTCGTCCCGGGAACCCCACCCGCCGCCCCTCCCGCCATGCTGAATGGGGAGGGAGGGTAAACACCGGAGAAAGGGGGTGGGGGTAAGGGACAGGTCACCTACTCCTCCCTGCTAGGCTGTGGGCAGGGAGGATGGTGCCAACAATAGGGGGGGGGCAGATACAGGGACTATCGAGGACTTCGGGGGGGGGGGTCAGTCACCGACAGAGGATTGAAATCCGGCTCCTCTAGCTGCACTAGGGGAGGGGAGGGGAAACAAGAGCAATGGGGGGGTGCAGTGCAAGAGGGGCAACTTAAACAGGGGAGAGGCACAAGCGCACTGATGGAGCTATGGGTGCACGAAGGGAGGGGCTAATCAGGGCAAGGGGCCGCGGAGGGAGGGGAGCAACCAGGCTGGGAGTGGGGCGGAGGGACCAAGGGGCTGGCGTCAGGGCCGGGGCAGGACAAACAAAGCTGCAAAGGGAGATGGGCGGGGCAGGCAAACAAACTGAAGCTGGGTGCCGGGGGAGGGGGGGGCCACAAGGGGCAAACGGGGCAGGCAACAAGGGGCAAAGCTAGGGGGCCTGTTGCAGAGGGAAAGGGGTCAGTCCAGGGGAAGGGGGGGTGCGTGCACCCACAAGCACTTGTGCAAAGTCAATGGCTGGCTGGCTGCCGCTGGAGGCCCAAACGGTGGCAATAGGGCGTGGCAGGCCAGGCGAGCAGCTGAGTCCCAGAGGCAGGAACTGAGGCAGATGGTAAGGGACTGCAGGGGTGGTGGAGGGGGCAGCGGTGGTGGTGGGGGTGGGGGGGGGGACACAGATGGACCAGGGGGCAGGCTCCACGCCACACCCCCGTGTCCCCACAAACACAGTCTAAACCCCCACCACTAGAGCACAGTCAAAAAGTTACTCAGTTTTTAAGGCCCCCTCCACAGTGGTCTTCAGATTCCTGTGCACTTCCCAGCAGCCGGTGGTCTTCTCAGTCCTCCTCCAGTCTCCAGCAGCTCCCCGGGACAAACACAGCTCCAGCAGCAGCAGCAGCCTCCCCTCCTCCAGCAGCCCTGGTGGCCAGGCAGGAAGAACCCCCCCAGGTGGTAGCTGTAGTGGTGGTGGTGGGGTCCTGGCTTCTCCCTCCAGAGGTGGGGGAGTGGGGGCTGGCCAGCAAGGCCCCCCCCACCCCTCACTCACCCACTCAGCAGCAGTTGTAGCAGGAGCAGCAGTCCTGGGAAGAAGCACTCCAGCCAGCAGCAGCAGCCCAGGAAAGGAAGAAGGAGCTCCAGCTAGCAAGGCAGCCAGAGAAGGGGGAGCCCTCCAGCCAGCAGGGCAGCCCAAGCAGGCAGAGCGCTCCCTGTAGCAGGGTGGCCCCTGCTCCTGCTGGAAGAGGTTTAAAAGTGGTCTGGCAGGGCTTGAGAGCAGTGGCTCTAAAAGCTGGGCTGATTGAGGGAGTGGCTGCAGCTGGGGCCACGCCCCAAACTGAACAGGGCCTTATAAGAAGGCCAGGGAAGCTAGAAGCCCAGACAGTCTCTTTCTGCCTGCAGAGAGAGATGGGCCTGTCTGCTTAGGAGCTTGAGACTGGATACCTGAGTGAAGCAGGGCTGGGGAAGGCTGAGGAGCTAGGGAGCTCCAGCCTAGAAAGCCCCAGGCTGCGGCCTAGCATTGGGCTAACAGGTACTGGGGGGGTTGCAGAGGCAGCCCAGGGGTAGGCCAAAGCAGCAGGTCCAAACCCTCCTTGCCAGTGATGAGTAGGCTGATACTGCAGTCTGCCCCAGGGTGTGGGGCTAGACAATGACTGTCAGTAGCCAATACTGAGGCAAGGTGGGGATAGAGGGTGAGGGTTCCCTGAGGAGGGGAGACCCTAAGAGAAAGGGGTTACTGCTAGGGTGCAGCACCCCATGTAAAAGGGTACCGGGTCCAGGGAGGGACACGGGGGCCTGAAGACAGGTGGATCACCAGCCTGCAGAGGGCGCTCCGAACGCTGGAACAGAGCTAATTCCTGGAGTCACCAGCAGGAGGCGCTGCAGGGGTGAGTCCAACCCGTTACAAGCCTCATGAAAATTACACAGCAGCATATCCCATCATCACTGATTGACTCTCATCATTTTATACTTCTTTTGCAGAGCTTGGTACCAGGCATTTAATTAGGGATATTTCTAACCCCAAAGGTCTATGTTAAATGGGGCTAGGTCTCCCTGAAGCAAGAGCATATTGCCTTGCATTGAGATGAAGGGGACACCCAGGTGTGTGGGGTTGTGACACAGACTGGATTCCATGCACTCTATTATAATAAAAAGACAGAAAATCAACAGCCTTATGGACAAAAGAATGGGCCAGAACCTCAATGGATATGGATATATATATATATATATATATATATATATATAGATAGCCTAGGTCTCTTGACATTGATGGAGCTTAGCTCATTGATGGCAGCTGAGGATCTGGCCCAGCTAAGAGTTGTATATAACAAATCAAAGCACTGCTGTAGCCCTTCACCTGTGTGCCATCCCTTGTTCGTATTGGGCCCGGGGCTTCCTTCACGTCATTGCTCCTTTGAAGCTAATGCAGTCACCCCAGTGTAAAACAGTGGGAGAAGAGACTCAGGTTTGTGTTAAATGTAAAACATGATCTTCCAGCTCTTGCCTTTGGGAATAATCCCATGGGCCTACTCACACGAAAGGCCTGATTCACTACTGCCTGGTGCCTTGTGTAGTTATTTACACCTGTGCAAAGTGGGTGCAAATGACTGCACAAGGTGCACACCAGGGCAGGATGAGGCCTGGGGTCTTTTATTTGTTTGCAGTGTCAGGCTCATTTCTGATGGTATAGAAATAATAAAAAAAATAACAGCAACTGAATGAAGTTGGCTCCTGCCCCTTTCCCTCAGAATTTGAAGATGGTTATACTTGTTCTAGAGCTATAAGGTTTAAATGCTGTAGAAACAAACCTCTTCTGTAATATTTTAATGAACCTTATGTATCTGAGATTATACCTGTAGTAAAGTTTGTGGATCATGGATCAATCCTAGGGAACATTTTATATACCATTATTCTGTAGGGGTGACACTTTGGTGTGAATTATTCTGGCTAGCCAATGGAGTTTACATCAGATTTACACCTGGGTAACAGATTATAGGCCTGATTCTCTACTTGGTTACATGAGTTTTATGTTACTCTAATTCCAGTGAAACCAAGGGAGTTACCCCTGCCTAAAATTGGTGTAACAGAGAAGAGAATCAGGTTCTAGCATTTGGCTTGCTGTGTTCATGGGGTTACTCCAGATGTACATTGGTTTAACTGAGAGCAGAGTCTGGCCCATTGTCTTCAGGATATTTACTCCAGATTTACTGTGGTGTAAAGGGAACAGTCTGGCCTACTGGTTTCAGGGGAGTTAATACAAATTCACACGGGTCTAACTGAGATATGAATCTGGTCTCTGGATCATTCAGTTTCCCCATCTTCCCAAGCACTTCATAATCTCCGGTAGAATGAGAGAAAATGATATGACCCTTTTTATGTCCCTCTTGCTTGGAAGGGTCTGCTTTTATTGTCACACCTCATTCTTTAGAAGAGCAAAGCCAGTTAAAAATATTTACAGTGCTATCTCGTGAGGAAAAAACTTTATGAGATTGGGGCAAGTGCACTCAGCATATATGCTGGTCGATACTCAGACTGGTGAGAGAGTGGCTCCTTTTCCTTCTCTCATTGTCTGCCAAATGGTCTGGGACTAAACATTCCCTCGATGAATGATCTCGGTCTCACAGGTTTTAGTCCATTACTTTAATGGTAGTTATTCGTCAGTGATGAACCATGCAGTTAACTTGCCAGAGACAGCATGGCTAATTGAAGATGAGGCAAGAGGTTCTTTTAATATTATTTTGCCTCCATTTGCTTTCAATATCTCCCTGCTCCTTGGTGAGATCTGATAAGTTTTAATTACCTCTGAGAACAATAACTTTATAAAGGCCCTAGCTCTTTGTCTGAAGTAGTTTTCCTGGCGATAAGATATACTGTAAATTTCAGGTCTCTAAAGAAAGCTGAGTGGGAACAAGGTTGGCAAAGATGGTAAATTCTCATTACCCACTGATATCTTGGGGTAGTAAATTTTGAAAACTTTTTCCCCACATGCCCATTCTGGACATCCTGTCTCATCTTTTCTATTATAAGTACTTCTAAGGTACTGCTCTCTTGGGTGTCTGAGTGCCACATGCAGAACAATGTAGGTAGCATTATTAATGTCCCAAAGAAATAATTTCAGCTGTCCATCTCATCACATTTGGGATGTGCTTTCTCTTCTTCCCTTCCTTACCTCACCTTTCAACTTATTCTCCTTAGGTATCAGAGTAGCACCCATGTTAGTCTGTATCCGCAAAAAGAACAGGAGTACTTGTGGCACCTTAGAGACTAACAAATTTATTTCAGCATGTAGCGAGTCGGTGTGGCTCCCCTCCGGTCCAGCAGAGGGAGCTCCCGGCCAGACGCCCAAGTGGGCTGAGACACCACTTCCTGTTCCCGCCCCCCGGAAGTCAAGGGGCGGGACAGGAAGTATAAAAGGAAGATGCTAGAGCTCAGTCAGGAGCCAGCAGCCGCCGGGAGCAGACGTGCCAGCGGGAGCTCCTGACTGGGAGCCCTCCAGGAACCAAGGTAGCTGCCCAGACTGGCCTCCGCTTCCCCGCGCCCACTACGAGGAGGAGCCGCCAGAGCTGCCCCGTGACCGGTACTGGGACGAGCCGCCGGACCGCCCCTGCGCCCCCCCCGAAGAGGAGCCGCCGGGACTTCCCCGGCCCTGCTACCCGGAGGAGCCGCCGGAGCAGGCCTGGCCGGACTTTCCGGAGGTGCTACCAGACCTCCCTCCAAGCCCGGACCCGGAGGAGCCGAGGACCTTTGACTGGCCCGAACATGGTACAAGTGTGCAGGTAGGCCCCGAGGGGGATATGGAGTGTAGCCCGGGGATAGCCGACCCCTGTCAGGCTACGGACACTGAGGTGCCCATGTCAGTGTGTTGCGGTCAGGACCCCACTGACCAGCGGCCGTGAGAGCCGCTAATAGGGCCCCGGGCTGGAACACAGTGGAGAGGGCGGGCCTGTGTACCCCCTGCCACCCCACTCACGGGTGGCAGTTTCCCCCTCACCTCAGCGCTCAGGCACAGAGGCCTGAGCTTGTATTGACTTTGCTGTTGCTCAGCCCCTGCTCCAGAGGCCTGAGCTTGTATTGACTTTGCTGTTGCTCAGCCCCTGCTCCAGAGGCCTGGGCTTATGTTGACTTTGCTGTTGCCCAGCCCCTGCTCCAGAGGCCTGGGCCTATATTGACTTTGCTGTTGCCCAGCCCCCGCTCCAGAGGCCTGGGCCTATATTGACTTTGCTGTTGCCCAGCCCCTGCTCCAGAGGCCTGGGCTTATGTTGACTTTGCTGTTGCCCAGCCCCTGCTCCAGAGGCCTGGGCCTGTATTGACTTTGCTGTTGCCCAGCCCCCGCTCCAGAGGCCTGGGCTTATACTGACTGTGCGGGTGCCCGGCTCCTGCTATAAGGGTCTGCGCCCAAGGACTGCTGTCCGGCTGCCCGCCCTAACTGAGGGCCGGGGCGTATACTTAGTGACTGTGTGCCTTGTGCGGCCCCTGCCTGAGGGTCTGAACCTGGACCTACACCGAGACTGATTGCTGTTATCCAGCCCCCCTGCTCCAGAGGGCCTGGATCTATATTGAGACTGATTGCTGTTATCCAGCCCCCCTGCTCCAGAGGGACTGGACTTATATTGAGACTGATTGCTGTTATCCAGCCCCCCCTGCTCCAGAGGGCCTGGACTTCCCACGTAGAGGGGACAAGGGGCGAGTCGGTGTGGCTCCCCTCCGGCCCAGCAGGAGGGTTGAGCCCCGACTCACCAGCTTACACTGGTGCCTTCTCTGAGGACTGACGAACTCGTACCCTGTGAGTAAGGGTAATAAAACAGAGGGGGGGGGTATACCTACCCCTCCGAGGACCAAGTATGGACATGGAGCGCCTGATTCAGCGCCTTGTGGAAAGCCAAGAGCGGCAGCAGGCTGCTCAGCTGCAACAGCACCAGCAGGCCGCTCAGCACGAGCAACAGCAGCAACGGGATGCCGCCCACCTCCGGCTCACCCAGGAGCTACACGCGGCCCAGATGGAGCAGCAGCAGCAGTTGCTACAACAGCTGGGGACCCAGCTCCAACAGCTCCTGGTTACCCCCCCTCGCCCCACGGGAGGACCGGTTGGCGAGGAGCCAGGAGCCCCCCGGATGGCGGCTCCCCTCCGCTTGACTAAGATGGGCCCGGATGATGACCCCGAAGCCTTCCTGGTCACATTCGAGCGTGTGGCCCTAGTCGCAGGGTGGGCCCGGGAGCATTGGGCCACACTGCTGGCCCCGTACCTGACCGGGGCGGCCCAGACGGCTTACCGAGACCTAGCGACGGAGGACGCGCGCGACTATGACCAGGTAAAAGCGGCTATCCTAGACGCCCTGGACATCAGCCCTGAGACGTTCCGGCAAAGATTCAGAGGCCAGACGTATCCACCGGGCGCCCGGCCGCGGGCGGTGGCACAGATGTTAAAGGAGGCCGGCCGCCGCTGGCTCCTCCCCGAGCTCCGGACCGCAGAACAAGTGACCGAACAAGTCATTTTAGAACAGTTTGTTAACATTCTGCCCTCCCGAGGAAGGGCCTGGGTGCTTCGCCATCGCCCGGCGACGCTCGTGGCGGCGGTGTCGCTTATGGAAGACTTCCTGGCCGCCGAGACAGCGACGGGGCCAACCCTTCCGCGACCCAGCACCCGGCCCGAAGCCGCCCACCCGGAGAAAAAGGGGAGCCCCGCGAGCGCCGTGCGACATCCCAGCCGCGGGCTTGCCTCGCACCCAGAGTCTCGAGCCCGGTCGCGGGAAGCCGAACCCCGAACAAGACCTGCCGGCCCCAGCCCCGGAACCCCGGGGGTCCGGCGAAGCCCGCCCCGGAGTCCAAGCCGAGGGACCGCTCGGACTAACCGGCCTGAGCTCGGTCCGTGTTTTCGTTGTGGGAAGTTGGGGCACCTCCAGAGGGATTGCCCCGACATGGACTGCAGCTACGGACAAGTTTGGGCTGGACACAACCGGGCCCGGCCGGCCCTGCATCCCAAACTCACCATCGCCGCGGTCGTTGGGGGCCGGAGCGTCGAGGCCCTGATCGACTCCGGCTGTGGCCAGACACTAGTCCGCCAGGGCTTGGGACCCCGAGCAGACCCCAGCTTGCAACCAATACACTTGCAATGCATCCACGGGGATGTCCGCCCGTATCCCAGCGCCCGAGTCTCCCTGACGGTTGCGGGAGTCACCCGGAGCTTAACCGTCGGCCTTGCCCCCCACTTGGCATATCCCGGTGTCCTCGGTCGGGACTGGCCCGCATTCGAAGAAGTCCTTCGAGCTACGCCAACTCTGGAAGCGGAACCCCCAGAGCCACTACCCGAGTCAACCGGGGACGCCATCGAGGGTGAGCCCGCAGCCGCAGACGACGCGGCGAGGCCAACGGGACCCTCCCGGGACCCCCGCCTCTACACTGACTTCTGCCGCGACCAACGAGCCGACCCCACGCTCGGCCACTGTTATGAACAGCTCGCGGCGGTGGATGGGGCCATCTTGGACCTCCAACGGGCGGCCCAATGGCCCCACTTCGAGCTACGCCGAGACCGACTCTATCGGATAGACCGAGACTCCCGCACTCGCGAACCCCAGGTTCAGCTATTAGTTCCCCAGTGCCACCGGCGGGCCGTACTGAAGTTGGCCCACGATGTGCCGGCCGCCGGGCATCTGGGGCAGGAGAAGACTTTGGCGAGGATCCTGGGGCGGTTCTTCTGGCCAGGGATCCATTCCGACGTCCAGAAGTACTGCAGCTCATGCCCACAATGCCAACTCGCCGCTCCACCAGGGGTACCTCGAGCGCCCCTAGTCCCTATGCCACTCATGGAAACACCCTTTGAGCGGGTTGCCATGGACCTTGTGGGGCCCCTGCCGAAAAGCACAGCCGGATTCCGGTATGTTTTGGTCCTCGTCGACTACGCCACCCGGTTTCCGGAGGCCGTCCCGCTACGAAGTACGACCGCCCGGGCTATTGCCAAAGAGCTGGTAAAAATATTCGCAAGGGTCGGACTCCCCCGGGAGATTTTGACGGACCAGGGAACCAATTTCACCTCCCGGCTGTTGAGACAAGTGTGCACCATCTTGGGGGTAAAACAGCTCCGCACATCCGTATACCATCCACAAACGGACGGGCTGGTGGAGCGTTTCAATCGCACCCTCAAAGGGATGATGCGGAAGTTCCCACCAGAGGAGCTCCGCTACTGGGACCAGTTCCTACCGGCCCTGTTATTGGCCGTCCGGGAAGTCCCCCAGTCTTCGACGAGGTTCTCCCCATTTGAACTGCTGTACGGACGCCGGCCGCGGGGCCTCCTAGACCTAATGCGGGAGACCTGGGAACAGTCGCCCTCCCCAGCCCAGGGCCTACTGGAATATGTCCTACAGTTACAAGGGTACTTGTCCCAAGCCGGGACCCTAGCGCGGGAGAACCTGAAAAAGGCCCAGGAACAACAAGAGCGGGCCTATAACCAAGGGGCTCGAGACCGGGAGTTTAAGCCGGGGGACCGAGTCCTACTCCTCCTACCGTCCAGCGAGTCCAAGTTATTGGCTCGCTGGCAGGGACCATATGAGGTCGTCCGAAAGGTGGGAGCGGTCAATTACGAGGTACGCCGGCCCGATAGCCGCAAAGGGACTCAGCGGTACCACGTAAATCTGCTAAAACCCTGGCACGACCGGGAGGGCCTCTTAATCAACCCGTACCCGCCTGAGCCAGAATTGGGCCCCCGAGTGCCCGAAACAGACGACCCCCCGACCCCCCTGCTTGGGGAGTCACTCTCCGAGGACCAGCACAAACAAGCCAAGTGTCTCCTACAGGCCTTCCAAAAGACCTTTACCGCCGTCCCGGGGTACACTACGTTGGTCTGCCACTCAATTCAAACGGAGCCCGGAAAGGTGGTCCGAGAGACAACCCGTCCACTGCCCTACAGGATGCGGAAGGCCGTGGAGGAAGAGGTACAAGCGATGCTGGCTCTGGGGGTCATTGAGCCCTCCCTAAGCGAGTGGCGTAGTCCCATAGTCCTGGTGCCCAAGCCCGATGGCACCCGTCGGTTCTGCATCGACTTCCGGGGGGTGAATGCCATCTCCCGTTTCGATGCCTACCCGATGCCCCGAGTGGACGAGCTATTGGACCGACTGGGAGAGGCCCGATTTATTACCACCCTGGACCTCAGCAAGGGGTATTGGCAAATCCCCCTTGAGGAGACCTCTAAAGAGAAGACAGCCTTTGCCACCCCGACGGGACTGTACCAGTTCACCAGGATGCCCTTCGGTCTCCACGGGGCCCCCGCGACCTTCCAGAGGCTGATGGATCGCCTGCTTCAAACCCATCACGACTATGCTGCCGCGTATCTGGATGACGTGGTCGTCTATAGTCGTCGGTGGGAAGACCATCTGCCCCGGGTCGCGGCCGTCCTGAGGTCCCTAAGACAGGCGGGGTTGACGGCTAACCCCAAGAAGTGCCGGATCGCCTGGCAGGAGACTACATACCTAGGGTACACTGTTGGCAGGGGGCAGGTAAAACCCCTGGTGGGAAAGGTCCAGGCCTTAATGGAATGCCCGACCCCAACCACCAAACGGCATGTCCGGCAGTTCTTAGGCCTGGTCGGGTATTACCGGAGGTTTGTTCCCCAGTTTGCCTCCATAGCGGCACCCCTCACCGGCCTACTAACAAAGGACAGCCCCCGGCAACTGAAGTGGACCCCAGAATGCGAGTCAGCCTTCCGGCGCCTCCAGGAATGCCTCTGTCGGGAACTGGTCCTGTATAGCCCGGACTTCGATCGAGGGTTCATCCTACAGACCGACGCCTCCGAGGTAGGACTGGGGGCCGTCCTGTCCCAGGAGGTGGAGGGACAGGACCACCCCGTGCTGTATTTAAGCCGTAAGCTGTTCCCCCGTGAGCGAAATTACGCGGTGGTGGAGAAGGAGGCGCTGGCCATAAAATGGGCCTGCGAAGCCCTCCGTTTCTACCTCTTGGGGGCGCCCTTCACCCTGGTCACAGACCATGCCCCCCTCACCTGGCTGACGCGGATGAAAGACAAGAATGCCCACATCATGAGGTGGTACTTGGCCTTGCAGCCGTATGCGTTCACTATTCTGCACCGGGCTGGCAAGGACCATGCGAACGCCGACTTCATGTCCCGTATTGGGGGAATGGAAGGGTCTGGCCCCGATCGGCGGGAGCCAGACTTGAGGGGGTGTGTGTGTAGCGAGTCGGTGTGGCTCCCCTCCGGTCCAGCAGAGGGAGCTCCCGGCCAGACGCCCAAGTGGGCTGAGACACCACTTCCTGTTCCCGCCCCCCGGAAGTCAAGGGGCGGGACAGGAAGTATAAAAGGAAGATGCCAGAGCTCAGTCAGGAGCCAGCAGCCGCCGGGAGCAGACGTGCTGGTGGGAGCTCCTGACTGGGAGCCCTCCAGGAACCAAGGTAGCTGCCCAGACTGGCCTCCGCTTCCCCGCGCCCACTACGAGGAGGAGCCGCCAGAGCTGCCCCGTGACCGGTACTGGGACGAGCCGCCGGGCCGCCCCTGCGCCCCCCCCGAAGAGGAGCCGCCGGGACTTCCCCGGCCCTGCTACCCGGAGGAGCCGCCGGAGCAGGCCTGGCCGGACTTTCCGGAGGTGCTACCAGACCTCCCTCCAAGCCCGGACCCGGAGGAGCCGAGGACCTTTGACTGGCCCGAACATGGTACAAGTGTGCAGGTAGGCCCCGAGGGGGATATGGAGTGTAGCCCGGGGATAGCCGACCCCTGTCAGGCTACGGACACTGAGGTGCCCATGTCAGTGTGTTGCGGTCAGGACCCCACTGACCAGCGGCCGTGAGAGCCGCTAATAGGGCCCCGGGCTGGAACACAGTGGAGAGGGCGGGCCTGTGTTCCCCCTGCCACCCCACTCACGGGTGGCAGTTTCCCCCTCACCTCAGCGCTCAGGCACAGAGGCCTGGGCCTAAATTGACTTTGCTGTTGCTCAGCCCCTGCTCCAGAGGCCTGAGCTTGTATTGACTTTGCTGTTGCTCAGCCCCTGCTCCAGAGGCCTGGGCTTATGTTGACTTTGCTGTTGCTCAGCCCCCGCTCCAGAGGCCTGGGCTTATGTTGACTTTGCTGTTGCCCAGCCCCCGCTCCAGAGGCCTGGGCTTATGTTGACTTTGCTGTTGCTCAGCCCCTGCTCCAGAGGCCTGGGCTTATGTTGACTTTGCTGTTGCTCAGCCCCTGCTCCAGAGGCCTGAGCTTATGTTGACTTTGCTGTTGCTCAGCCCCCGCTCCAGAGGCCTGGGCTTATGTTGACTTTGCTGTTGCCCAGCCCCCGCTCCAGAGGCCTGGGCTTATGTTGACTTTGCTGTTGCCCAGCCCCCGCTCCAGAGGCCTGAGCTTATATTGACTTTGCTGTTGCCCAGCCCCCGCTCCAGAGGCCTGGGCCTATATTGACTTTGCTGTTGCCCAGCCCCTGCTCCAGAGGCCTGGGCTTATGTTGACTTTGCTGTTGCCCAGCCCCTGCTCCAGAGGCCTGGGCTTATGTTGACTTTGCTGTTGCCCAGCCCCCGCTCCAGAGGCCTGGGCTTATGTTGACTTTGCTGTTGCCCAGCCCCCGCTCCAGAGGCCTGGGCCTATATTGACTTTGCTGTTGCCCAGCCCCCGCTCCAGAGGCCTGGGCCTATGTTGACTTTGCTGTTGCCCAGCCCCTGCTCCAGAGGCCTGGGCTTATGTTGACTTTGCTGTTGCCCAGCCCCTGCTCCAGAGGCCTGGGCTTATGTTGACTTTGCTGTTGCCCAGCCCCTGCTCCAGAGGCCTGGGCTTATGTTGACTTTGCTGTTGCCCAGCCCCTGCTCCAGAGGCCTGGGCCTGTATTGACTTTGCTGTTGCCCAGCCCCCGCTCCAGAGGCCTGGGCTTATACTGACTGTGCGGGTGCCCGGCTCCTGCTATAAGGGTCTGCGCCCAAGGACTGCTGTCCGGCTGCCCGCCCTAACTGAGGGCCGGGGCGTATACTTAGTGACTGTGTGCCTTGTGCGGCCCCTGCCTGAGGGTCTGAACCTGGACCTACACCGAGACTGATTGCTGTTATCCAGCCCCCCTGCTCCAGAGGGCCTGGATCTATATTGAGACTGATTGCTGTTATCCAGCCCCCCTGCTCCAGAGGGACTGGATCTATATTGAGACTGATTGCTGTTATCCAGCCCCCCTGCTCCAGAGGGACTGGACTTATATTGAGACTGATTGCTGTTATCCAGCCCCCCCTGCTCCAGAGGGCCTGGACTTCCCACGTAGAGGGGACAAGGGGCGAGTCGGTGTGGCTCCCCTCCGGCCCAGCAGGAGGGTTGAGCCCCGACTCACCAGCTTACACAGCATGAGCTGTAGCTCACGAAAGCTCATGCTGAAATAAATTTGTTAGTCTCTAAGGTGCCACAAGTACTCCTGTTCTTCTTTCTCCTTAGATAGATGATACTGCAGTAAGGCTTTAGAAAAAAGGGGAGGTTGCATTTTTATCTGAACACAGTCAGGTTTGGACTCAATCCAATCTATCACACTGTGATATCAGTGTTAGGGCCCAGATACCATGTAAGCTCTTCTCAACCTTATATACAGCAGTGTTACCACCCAACTATAATGTAGCAAGATGTTAGAGAAGATACAGAAGAACCTTCTTCAGGAAGGCTAATCTAGAGAGCTGGTTAAAAAAATGATATATATGTTTTGCAAAATCTTTCAAAGTTGTTTCCAATTTCAGGGATCAAAATGGATCTGTGCTTTCAATTTTTTTCCCACTGGCAATTTTATTGAAAAGTTCTTGAAATTATAATCAAAATTTTTTGTTCACCAAAACCTGGGTAGTTTGGCAAATAAAAAATGTTGGTAACTATTGCAATAATGATTCAGACACTATTTTTTGATTAAGAAAAACTCATGCAAAAATTAGTGAAATTTTTTTAAATAGTCAACAGTTTTTAGTGAAAAAAATAATTTTTGCCAAAAAAACCAAGACATTTTTAATTAAAAAAACTTTTTATAAGAAAAAATTTGACCAACTTTACAGTAAATGCTGTACCTCTGAAAAATAGAGAACTGGTTTAGATAACTCCAGGGTCAAATCCAGCCTCTCAAAGTTCAAAAAAAGTTCAGAAATGTCTTTCCTCCCCTTTATTTCTGATTTTTGTGCTGCCTTTGCATGTTCAGCCAGAACTGCTGCATTACCCTGGTCTTGTAGGATTTCCTGCATACCCCAATGTATCAGGAATCACAAGAGAAATCTTTTTCTCCAAAGATTTCCAGCCCAAATTTTGCAGATTCAGTGGCTAAGATTTTCATATCTGCCTAAAGGATATCTAATTCCCAATTACAATGAATGATAATCCCTTAAATTGCTTTGAAATTTGCAGCCAAGCAGTTGAGAGAAGCAGCCCAATTTCTGGATACTTAGCTGAACCTCTGACCCTTTTGAGGTTAACCTGTCACTAGTGCCAAAGTTAAGTCTCTGAGCCTTTCTGGCCTTGCCCTATTGTTCTTAGAAGTGTGTTAAGTGCAGGGTAGGACAGTTGACATTGCAGTGCAGAAGTCCCCACTACTGTGAATAGCAATCCCCCACCGCCTTTATCCCTCACTCCAAAATCTTGCCAGCCCCCTTCAGCTCATTGTTCTTTTTTTCCCTTCCATATACAATATTCCAAAGAACTGCTGCAGAAAAATAGAGCACTTCCTGGGTCTCTCACAACCAGCAGGGTGGTTGCTATGGAGACTGCAGATGAGGCAGCAGAGTTATAGGGCCGTCATAAAGGGAAGGGTTGAGCTTGAGAGCAGCTCTGAGCTCTACCTGTTGTCGCTATTTATAGGGGGCAATCAATAATACCATCTAATGAAATTACCACTCTGGCTTAAAATCATACCTTTCCTCTCTAACACATCAGTATCCTGGGTCTCCTTTCATTTGGGAGTCGCCTGGTATCACTAGGGAGACCAGAATGAGTCACTGAGTACAGAGAGGTCACAGGGCTTGCCAGACAATAACCTGTTGAAGGGCAGCAGCTAAAATTCAGCTGGCCAAGTGATGGTGAAAAAACAACCATGAGTCATTTAAAATGTAAGAGTCCAAATTAAATATATGACCTCCCTGTCTGGGAATCAAGGAGGAAATATGCACTTCACTAGAGCTGGCTGAAATTTTTCTGACAAAATGCTTCTATCAGCAAATGCCAATTTGATGGGCTCAAAATATTTCGTGGGAATGGGTCGATTCCATTGAAACATTGGATGGACATCGGGCAGGCAGGCTGCTTAGTTTCCTGTGAGCTCTCCCCAACTCTTCCACGCTTTCCAGCTCTGATACAGCCTGCCTGGTGGGTTGCCTGGGAGCTTGGACAGAAATTTTTGAAAAATTCTATTTTGGTTCTTCTGAAATGGAAGTTTTTGAAACTCTCCCTCCTCAAGCAAATGTTACATGTCTGACTTCTTAATCCAATTCACAATGACTTTCTTTTTTTTTCTTCCCAAAACTGTGAAATTTTTCATGTAAGAGAAATTCCAGTTCCCATACAGCTTTACACTTCACCCACCATTACATCATAGCCACTCCTGGGTTGGAACACATCAACGATTTAACAGTGCACTACAACGCTACACAAAACATCTTAGGACAGGAAGTGATGGGATATTCTATAACCAACTCTTAGGCTGCCAGGATCTCATTTCTGATGGCTTGAGATAGAATTTGGTCATGGTCATATAAACCTCCTAATCCAACATAAAGTGCCACAGACTCTTTAATGACAAGTCAGTGCCTTGGTTTGACATCTCAGCCCAACAATGGTGCATCCAGGAGTAAAATGCCCCTTAATAATGATGCTGGGCAAGTGGACCAATAATGACTTAGGATATGTCTACACTGTGGCAGCTGACTCGTGCTCACAGGGCTTGGACTAAGGGGCTGTTTAATTGCGGCATAGATGTTTGGGCTGGAGTCCAAGCCTTAGGACCCTGCAAGGTGGGAAGGTCCCAGAGCTCAGGCTGTAGTCCAAGCCCAAACATCTACACTGCAATTAAACAGACCCTTAGACTGAGCTCTGTGAGTAGAGTCAGTTGGCACGGGCCAGCTGCAGGGGTCTTATTGTAGTGTAGACATACCCTTAGAGGGAAGGGCGCCATCCAATGAATCAACACCATTCATCTGGGCCATGCCTACATATTCTGTGTACATTTCCCATCTTGTTCCTGGATGGATTTCAGTGTATTCAGCCATTAATCCAGGACCTTTCATTCCCTACTTGATTAATTCAAAATCACTCCATAAAATAGTCAACGGGGAGCTCTCCAGATCTCTGCCACTCCCTCTCCCCAAAGGAGCAGACAATGAAACAGGAGACCTGAGCCATTGCTGCTGAGCATCCAGAAAGAGTTTCTGTTTCCCTGTTGGTGTGAAAAAATGGTCACTTGGTTAATTCAGTGTGACATGCATCTGCTCCCTTCCCAATTATCAGGTCATATCAGCTGCAGTTTACAAGCCAAAAGGAATCTGTCACTATCCAGAGTCCTGTGGGGTCAGCCAGAGCTAAGAGGGGCCTGGTCTCTTTACTTTTCATTCATTGGCATCTCTGGAGTGGAATGTACTTTGGCCTCAGCGGCTATGCCCCACTGGCTGCCTCCTTTTCTTATCAGTCTCGTTCAGTGTGGAGCATTTATGTTTTTGTTACCTTAAATAATAGGAAGTATAACAGTTAGACGGGTAAGTGGCGTTCATACTGAGTACAAGCTATTTGTCCTTCACAGGAGTTGTCGCTAGCTTCCAGGCAGGTCATACTTAAGAGCAGCTCAGCACAGGGAAGAACACTAGGCAGCTCAGCATGGGGCACAGGGCACGTGGGCGTAGTGCCAGCCTGGGCAGGGCAGGAAGTGGGTAACACTAGATAGATCAAGTAGCAGGACAGGGCTGGAGGGAGGTAGCACTAGGCCGCTCAGGAAGGGGGTCAGGGCAGGAGGAGAATAACCATAGGAAGGAGTGAAGGACGGATGTTAGGACAGCAGAAGGGTAATATGAGCCTGGTAGCTGAGTCAGAGTAAAGGGGTGAGAGGAGAAGGGGTGGGGGAGGGGGCACCAAGCAGTGACAGGGCCTTGGGAATTTTGGCAATGCCAGGCAGAAGTCAGCTTGTGGTCACAGCATGAGAAGGGTGGCAGTGAGCAATCCTTGGAGCAGAAGGAAGGCAACACTGCACCTGGCAGCGAGTTGCTTCTCTCTTCCAGTGCATGAGTGATCAGGAGGGCAGAAGAGCTCCTTCTAACATTGCTCTCAGTGCCTCAAACCCGGGTACCAGCTGGGCCTATGCCAAGTGCTGCCAGGTCAAGCCCCTGGTGAGCTACACTGCAGTGAATCCAATGCAGTGTCATCCTAGGCTGTTGTGAGGGTTACGTTTTGCACCGTGCCTCAAAAAATATAAAGTGCTGAGGCATGAGAGGGGAGCGAGCAGGCATTCCAGAGCTTGCCTCTGACTGGAGCTTCTCCACAAGAGAGCAGAATGCACATGGCACAGCAAGGAAGTAGCAGCCGCTGCAAGGGGCCTCCCAATTCCATAATGCAGCATTGGTTTTCAACCTCTGTTCATCGCCTCACAATAGGGTGACCAGATGTCCTGATTTTTATAGGGACAGTCCCGATTTTGGGGTCTTTTTCTTATATAGGCTCCTATTACCCCCCACCCCCATCCCGATTTTTCACACTTGCTCTCTGGCCACCCTACCTCACAAAGGGATGTTGCATGCCTCGCATTTTGATTATCTGCTATGAATATTTAAAAGACAAACAACCATTATATTCATCTGTTCTGCTTTCAACAATGCCTGCAGAGAGCTGCTTCCAGCTGAGACTAGCTCTGCTTGACCAGAGGAGGGTGGGGAAACCATCCTTTAGGCTCACTGCATAAAGCTGCTGTCTGCAGAT
The DNA here is from genome assembly GCF_020497125.1 of Mauremys mutica. Taxonomy (NCBI): domain Eukaryota; kingdom Metazoa; phylum Chordata; order Testudines; family Geoemydidae; genus Mauremys; species Mauremys mutica. The sequence continues at coordinate 152,704,697 of NC_059074.1, read as the reverse complement.
CACAAGGTAACATGCAGGACACACAAAGAGCAAGTCCAGCCACTGGGAGGAGGAGGGCGGCATGAATTGGCAAAAACAGAAAATCAGGCATTTAGATAGCACCTCTTACCTTCAAAGATACCAAGGCACTTACAAGCAGATCCCCAACTGGTATAAATGGATGTCACTCTTGGGTTCAGTGGAGCTGCACTGATTTCTAGTCTCTAAGGATCTGGCCCAATATATATATATATATATATATCCAGAGTTCCCAGCTCTTCAAGTGTCACTGTATCTGGTGTTTTTCTGAAAGCTCCAGCTACTGGAATCAAGTTATTACTGGAGAGCCTCTGCTTTTATTTCAAAAAAGTAAGCTTCTAGCCTTCATGGTTGTGGGAGAAAGTTGGAAAATGTTGAACCCTAAAGTCTCCAACTCCAGAAGGCAAATAAAAAGAACTGAAAATATATTGTTTTAATATCTTGTGATTTTTAAGCCAATTTCAAGATTTTTGGTGGCTTGACTCATAATTGTTAAACATTTGGGGTTGGTAATCCTGTAAACCAATGGTTTTCAACCTGTGGTCTGCACACCCCCAGGGGTCTGCAGAGAATGTCTAAGGTGTCTGCGAAGGGTTGTTGTTACCATAAAACAGTATTTTTCACCCTTTGGTCCAGGGACTCCTGGGGGTCCACAGATTATATCTAAGATTTCCAAAGGGGTCCACACCTCCATTTGAAATTTTTTAGGGGTTCACAAATGAAAAAAAGTTGAAAGCCACTGCTGTAAATCACTTCATCACTGCATTGCAGCTGTTTCTGGGGTGGGACTCTGTTGAATATTCGACAGCTGCAGTGCACAACTGTTCAGGGAAGCAAAAGAAGAATACTACTATGTCTGACTGAGATTGCAGGCAGAATGTGGTGATGACCCTTGCTGGAATTTGGCTGGGATATCAAGGCTAAAATCCATGCCATGGGTTCCATTTACTGTAAAGTTTTATACAGCCGCTCATCACATTATCTGAGTTCTTCCCACATAAAATCAATAGCAATGGTGAAGTGCCTAGTCACAGAGTCTGGCACTTCTCCCTTTACAGAGTCAAAACTCTGCTTAGGATAGGGTTTTTATTTTGGATTTTGTTTTTTGAATTGATAGGGGCTTAAGGGTAGTCAGTGTATTTTGTATCAATCAATGACGGTACAGAATACAGGGGTGTTTTTTCGGGGATAGATTTAACATGTGAGATCTGATGAGATACTCTAGCATGGATCAGACTATGGAGTGAAGTAGACTGTAAGACTTCTCTACTATCTGGTTTGTAGTTGGCAGACACAACATGTTCTCTAACCAAGTAATTAATTACAGTACTTCTTGTGCTGTATGTGACTTTCAAACTTTTGATAATTCCTTGGTGGCTCCTTTTAGCCATCTAAATCCAGCCAGTTTGAATCAATATTAGCTTTTAGATCTTCAACAACATGAGAAAATATTCCAAAAACTATGTCTCCTTATTGATTCCTCTGACTGTCTTTTGAACTATAGAAGTTTAAGAAGCATTATTTTATTTTGAAGGTACTTGTCTCTAAATTCAATATGAACAGAACATTTTCCCAGCAGGATCTCCCATTAATACCCATGTCTCTGATACCAGTGGCCTGAGGTTTTCTTATCTGATTTAATTCCAGGCAGAAGAAAAAGCAAACAAACAATATTTAATTGCTAAGGATATAAAGTAAATGCCTGAAGTGGTAGCTTTCACTTAGGTTATTGGAATAACATAAGCAATTTATGTTCACAGAATGATAGAAATGAGAAATGGAAAAGATCAGTTGTAACATCTCAATTTACGCTCATGACATGGACAGTGGGTATAATAGGCCAGGGAAGGCTAAGCTTCCTGGCTCCACCCATGCTCCACCCACTCCCACAAGCTTGTGGGAGTTCAGCTCCGGCCGGAGGCCAGCAGCCAGGTGCTGGCGCTGAGGCTGGCCAGTAACCCAGTGCTGGGGCCAGGCTGACACTGGGGGCAGCTGTTGGCCTGGTGCTCTTCTTGGGGCTGAGGGTGGCGGGAGGCCTGGGATGGTTCGGCCAGGATCTTCCAGCGGTGGGGCAGGGGGCACTTGGGTCTCTGGTGGACAAGGGGTGCTTCGGGCTCTGGTTGCAGGGGGGCACTCGGGGCCCCAGCAGACAGGGGCGGGGCCATGTGTCTAGCCTCCCCCAATGAAGCGGGGGGAGGCTCACATGCCTCATCACCAGAGCTAGGTGACTACTGCAAAATATTCCCAGCAAATATTCAGTTCAAATTTTCCAACAAGTTAACTTCATCTGTGTCTCACAGAGTGAAATTCACCCCTGTGCCAGGCACCAGCACAAAGCCTGGGACCTACCACTTACATCCCACACAAGCCCATGGGGATGAGCTCTTAGTTCTGCAAACTAAGTGTTTTCTTAACATTGTTTTTTTTAATGGCATTGCCTAGAGCATTATTGTTAGAGAGAGGAAATTTCATTAGCTGGAAATATTTGGCTAAACACCTACAGAATGTCCCACCCATGTGCACCCGCAAAGCAAATGCTCCTGTGAGGCACCACCTCAGTCATGGTGTTCAGTGAAGCAAAGGACCCTGTGGATCCCTGCCTCACTTACCATGCTCCGCTGCTCAATGAGGCAAGGGCTTCTGTGGATGACCCATTGAATACCCAGCTTGTATCAATTATAACTCTGTGTTATGCAAAAGTACATCTATTATCATGTTATTCAGTGTTACTCTTCCACTGATACAACAGAAGTTCCCAGGCTCTTACCAGAAGTGGAGTACCGTCTACTTACCACATCCTTGGCTTAATTATACCTGGGACTTACTCCTCAATAGCTGATTATGCCAAATTATCCTTGATTCCTTCCTGAGGACTGGAAGAAAACAGACGCAAACCCTTCAGCTATGAATGTTGGCACTGAAAGTAGCAGCCCTTATATGTATTTGGTTGGGGTTGGGGGGTTGGCAAAGAGAGCAAAATAGCTTCAGCTCCTATTTCCATTTTAAAATGAAGTTTGCTATCAAACAGCACATGATAGGATTAATCAAGGTGTTTGGCTTGTACCGCAGAGCAGTGTAAATCCAAGATGTATATCTGGAGTGCAAAGAACCAGACATACATCTCATTAATAAATACTTTCTTCCTTATGCCCAAGAGTAAAAACCTAAAAGAAGCCAAGCCCTTTTGCTAGTGACTTGATTTGTTTTAATTTACAAGGTATTGATTTGCAACTACCATACATTCTCCCAATTCTCATGATCGTTTGCAGAATAACACAGCTGCATAGGAATGAACTCACTGCTCCTTTTGTTGTAGCATCAAGGAATAGGTCTGATCTTTCTGATTATATGGTATCTTATTGCTGGTGGAGAGGGTTTAAACTGCTGCTACCTCTACTACTGCTAATAGTTTATATTACAGTAGCACCTAGAGGCCCTGCCGGAGATCATCAAGACCTTATAGTGTGAGATGCTGTACAAACATATAGTAAGACAAACGTATAGTCCCTCTCCCAAGGAGCATACAGATTAAAGTTAGATGTTAATGATGATACTAATGGGGACTCAGACTAACCTCTATGACACTAGTTCAAAGTCAATGCAGGAGAGTAAGTAACCCAAAGTTGTTACCATCTAACGACTATTTGAAGGCTTGGCTGAAGTAAATCAGGTGGTCTCAGTCCAATTCCCAGTGGGCGCTTGTCCCCAACACCAGCACTGTTGTTAAAGGCCAGATTTTCAGTAGAGCTCAGGGTCAGTTTTTCAAGTGCTTTACACTCACGGACAAGGTCAGATTTTCCAAAGAGCTCAGCAGTTTGGGTAGATGGGAGCTGAGCTCTTTGGAAAATCTGGCCCCGATGGTCGCCATTGCTGACAGACTCAGGAGTGAGGCCCGTGACTGAGTGAGCAATGGAGATGTGACTGGGGTTCCCCTAGTGGGGAACCAGCTGTGGTCACTCAGGGGGAACTCCAAAGAATGGGGCAGACAATCCCCATAAAGCTGGTGGATATTCCAATACTTAGATTTACCAAGACAGCAAAAAACAGCTTCTTTATTACCTTACTGGTTACTGAGCAGTCCAAACAACACAGTTCCCTTAAAGTGATCCAGCCTCAGGCCTCCATCCAGGTACCCACGTCAAATACGATGAAAATTTCTGTAAATCTTATTTCATCATAGAAAAGAAAAGGTTCTACCAATCCCAAAGGAGCGGACGCATTACTTCCCAGCTTAATGAATGTTTCAGATCTTACCCAAATACATGCTACAGCCAATTCTTATTAAAATTAATTAAAATTTATTAAAAGAAAGAGTATGGTTAAAAGATCAATATACATACGGACATGAGTTCAGTTCTTGAGGTTCAGATTCATAGTATATAGATAGTGAACTTTGTAGTTGCAAAGAGTTCCTTTAGAATTCAGTTCATAGGTCATAGTCCAATGTCCAAATATCATATTCAGGGTGTACCAGCATAACTTGGACCTCAGTCTTGTGTCTCAGACTTCCCCTGATGAAGCCTAAGCAGATCTGAGATGACAGAATCAGGACCCAAGGATCTTTTATACAATTTCATGTCCTCTTTGACAAGTTGGGATTTCCTCGGGGGAACAAAAATAATTAGGATGACTTTGAAAGAGGTCCATCGCCGGTACTTAGCTATACGAATTAACATAAGACCATTTGCTTTTTCCTCCACCATTCATAGTACATTTCAAAGAGATGAATACTGAGATATCCTGTGTTTACAATTCATTTAAATGATATCCGAATACAGCATAGAGAGGGACTGTTGATTACATTGTTGACTATACTCATACATATGTAAATACACAAAACACATGTCTTTTGAGGGTTATTTATTTTGCAGGCTATTTAACCCTTTCTAGACATGCGTCACAGGAGACAACACACCTTTTTGTGTCTATAAGTGATCCTTCTTGGTCAGGTCTGAGGCATGGTTAAGGGAGGATATGATTGCTCTTTATAAATATATCAGAGGGATTAATATTAGGGAGGGAGAGGAATTATTTAAGCTTAGTAACAATGTGGACACAAGAACAAATGGATATAAACTGGACACTAGGAAGTTTAGACTTGAAATTAGATGAAGGTTTCTAACCATTAGAGGAGTGAAGTTCTGGAACAGCCTTCCAAGGGGAGTAGTGGGGGCAAAAGACATATCTGGCTTTAAGACTAAGCTTGATACATTTATGGAGGGGATGGTATGATGGGGTAGCCTAATTTTGGCAATTAATTTGGCAATTGATCTTTGATTATCAGCAGGTAAGTATGCCCAGTGGTCTGTGATGGGATGTTAGATAGGTTGGGATCTGAGTTACTACAGAGAATTCTTTCCTGGGTGCTGGCTGGTGAGTCTTGCCCACATGCTCAGGGTTTAACTGATCGCCATATTTGGGGTCGGGAAGGAATTTTCCTCCAGGGCAGATTGGCAGAGGCCCTGGAGGTTTTTCGCCTTCCTCTGCAGCATGGGGCACGGGTCACTTGCTGGAGGATTCTCTGCAGCTTGAGGTCTTCAAACCGCAATTTGGGGACTTCAATAACTCAGACATAGGCTAGGGGTTTGTTATAGAAGTGGGTGGGTGAGATTCTGTGGCCTGCGTTGTGCAGGAGGTCAGACTAGATGATCATAATGGTCCCTTCTGACCTTTAAGTCTGTGAGTCTATGTTGGCTGGGTTGAGTGGGAGAGCTTGCACTGCTGTTGTCCACTAGTCTCTGGGGCCATCAGTCACCTTTCCCTATCAGTAAATGACCAGTTCCATCATTTAGTGTTGCACTGGAGCTACTGCTCACATGGCTGCTCTGGGGAATTGGGGGTGGGGTGGGGGACATGACTAAGTATTCCCCCATCCTGTAGCCCATACAGAGGCTGCCCAACATGATTGCCCCTGCACTTGAAAAGTATAGCGACTGCTTCCCTCAGGCAAATCTCCTTGGAAAGGGAGTGGGTGAGGACAGTGTGTTCTCAGAGCCATGGCTCACTACCGCTACGCATTGGATGATTGTATAGAGGGGAGGTATGTTATGCCCCTGAAAGGAGTCTAGTAAATTACTCCCCCTTAGTGCAAACAGGGAGTTCTGGGAGGCCCCTTGGGGTGATGGGCCTGTGTGTGACCATTTACAAGCCTGCACCTAACAGACAATTTAGCTCATATAGCACTGCAGACATTATGATGTTGTTTCTCTTGGTGTTTGTCTATTTTAACTCATGATTTTTTAAAGAACTGTAGTTACAGTGCAGGAGCCATAGCATCCTCCCTGCCCTACAGCAAAGGAATGTCTGTCTTTATGGAAAATGCAGTGCTGTTCAGTGGCATTCGCCCTGCAGGGAAGGAAATCTCATGCATCTCAGGCAGAATTTTAAGAGTCTGGGGTGAAATCCTGACACCCATTGAAGTCAAGGGGAGTTTTGTCTTCCCTGTCACAGCATTTCCATTTGTGGCTGAAAAGGAGAAGGGTTAGTGAAATCCCTTGGTCAGTGTGTGTTATAAGCCCCATGCAATACCCAATCTACACTCTGTTACAGCTGTCCCACCTACAGATGCTGGTTCTTTAGCTCAAGATGTTGCGTCTCATGCTTTTTAGCTCTGGAAGTCCCTGGTTCAATTGCTGGTGTTGACCAAGACAGTGAACTCACATTAGAATTGCATGGACATTTTAAATGGGAATGGGAAAGAAAAGCCAACCACACACTTTTCTGAACTCCCTTCCCCACAAGGTTTGGCTCGGGTTCAGCTCAAGAGACAGGAGGCAGTATGTTCACATGCATCTGATTTTATTCTAACTTGTTTGCTCATCCCTGATCCTTACAGCTGTGAGGAGTGAACTCAATAGTGTCTCTGTAATGAAGAAAATTTGCTATTGGTGAAGTCCAGGATTGCTCACTTCAAGTTTACCCAGCAGCCTGGGGCTAAACATGTTCCAAGCTACACCACCACCTCCTCCTTTGGAAGACCTTCTCTATCACATGGCCTTGGTGTTGTTCACCCAGAATAAAAGACGACACCATTTTATAAATCCCTTAGATTTATGGGCCAGCATGTCAAACACCCAGATGCTGTTGTACCTCCCACTTCCCACTCATCTCATTCTCCTTCATTCTCTCCTCCTCTTTCTTGCCCTCTATTTCCCTTTCCCCATTCTTTCTTTATCCTTTGTTTCTACTGCCTTATTTTCCCTTGCTTAATGTTAACAGCAAGCCCCTTATTCACCCCTAGCCTCTGTCAGTTATTCTACTGGGGAAGCTGTGAGACTGCAGCTGCACTTCCCCTGGGGAGTGTGTGGAAGGCTGGAGCAGACTGCTTGAGCCAAGCTTGGGCAAGTACCCCCCATTCTTTTGGATTATTAGCCACTGACTAGTGCCTTCTTCTTCCAGTGAAAAAAGTGTGCAATTAAAGGGTTAAAAGTACACCCAGGCACAGACCCTTTCCCCGTGTTCTTTGTGACCCAGCAGCAGGAGGCATAGGGATTTCCAAAGAGACAGTTCCAGAGATGGAGCCGTAAAGCCCTGAGAAATGGAAGCAGGAAAAAAATAACGAGGAAGAACGGAGTCCATTTCCCAGGTAGACGGTATGATCTGTGTATTTCTGCTGCTGGCAGCACAGCTGTGAGGCCAGAGCAGTTGAAGTAGCTCTAGGATTACTCTTATCTTCCTCCTACCATGGCAAAAATCCCATGACTCGAGTCTCTTACAAGTGGACTTGGCACAGCAGTGAACATCAGACTGGGTGTCTGTGTACATAACATAGCAGTCGATTCATTTTAGCATATTAAAATAATTTAGATTATCTCAGACAGACCATGTAAGCAAAAATCCTGAATTGGTAAGAGGTGGTACTTGATCAGTGGATCGCAGGCTTCTCCCTATCACAATCCCATGCTCAAACAGAAAAAAACCCAAAAACACAACACATTTTGGTACCCCTCCCTGCATTTAGCTTTTAAGAAAGTGAGGGTGACTCCCTGAAACCTAGTTGCCATGCCCAGATGAGGACTAGATGATCTAAAAGGCATACTGTACTCCAGTGTTCTGACATGGCCTCTGCCGGTCGCCGGTCCCGCGGCTCCGGTGGACCTCCCGCAGGCACGCCTGCGGATGCTCCACCGAAGCCGCGGGACCAGCGGACCCTATGCAGGCATGCCTGCGGGAGGTCCACCGGAGCTGCGGGACCAGCGGACCCTCCACAGGCACGCCTGTGGGAGGTCCACCGGAGCCACCTGCCACCCTCCCGGTGACCGGCAGAGCGCCCCCTGCAGCGTGCCGCCCCAAGCATGCGCTTGGCGTGCTGGGGCCTGGAGCCGCCCCTGATTGGAAACAAATGCGTATATATAAAATGAAATCATAACACACTTTCTAGAAACTAAACTTAACAAGCAGATTAACCATTATCTGTATAAAGAAATTTTCATCTCATCCGAAGTTCTCTTTAGTGTTTTCAACCAAGGGTGGCTGAGACCCCTTTTAGCATGAAGCAAAAACTTCTGTCTTTTTACTTCCTCAGAGAAGAGTGTCTGGGTATCCCCTTAGTCTCCCCAAATATAACCCAGCAAATCTCTCAAGTGCACCCACCAGATGAGGTTTTCCTTCCCCTGCTGTTTCTCTGTGTTGCTCATTCCTCTCTCTCAAGTTTTTACAATCCTTCATTTACGTTCAGTTCAGACTGGTGATATGAAGCCCTTTGTGAATGAGACAATACTCAATTTACATGTGAACAGATAGGTTAATAAACCTCTCTTGTCTGCCAGAAAACTTGTTTATCACCTTTTGCTGGTACTCTATAGACGTTAAGAACATATGTTCAGTATATGTACATAACTCCTTACATAGCATCTGTACATACATTTCACAAGGATTTTGATGCCCACAATGACAAAAGCTTTTACTCAAGACTTCACCTGACATTCATTGGTGCACCAGAATTTACTCACTAGATCCATGAGATGCCTGTAACCCCTCTGCATTCCCTTGCCAGCTAGCATTAAGAGGCTCTTGGGTCACAGATGGTTGCTATCTCAGATTTGTAAAGTGATTTGAGCTCCATGGATGAAAAAGTGCTTCAGAAGAGATAACTGTTATCATTGAGTGATACACCAGGGATTGAACTGGTGACCTCCAAAGCTAAAAGCAGGTGCTGCTACAGCCTGAATGAAAGAGTCAAAAGCCCTTCAGCTAGGGCTGTCCCAGATTCATAGCCTCAGTGGTTCAGGCACAGAGGCGGCCCTGAAACACCCACCCATGAGTGGGTTACAGTAGCCCTGGGTGAATTTTACCCTTCCTGAATATTAAGGCAAAGTGCAATAGTTCCTAGCATTCAGAATTCCATGACACAACATTTACCACAAAGCAAGTTCCCAGGCCTTGCCAGTGGAGGCCAGTGGACACCTTCTTGGCTCTTCCCCTTTGCAAGTAATTCACTGCATATTCTGCATTTCATTGAGTGGCTCCTCTGACAGTTAATTAAAAGACAAGCTGTAGGCAGATAGTGAGCACAGATCATTAGTTTGTCTATGGGCTAAGAATGAAAGATCATCTTGGTCCTGCAAAATTAGCACCAGATGCCCGAGCAAATCTCCAAGCAGATAAAGCTCATGTCCTCTGGCAGCAGGTCTCCTCTGCTGTCAAGTCCATTGCTGTGCTATAATCTAGTCAACAGTAGCAGTGCTGATCAGCTGCAGCCTCTCACTGTAGTGTACAATGTCACTAAGCTTAAAATAATGCCATCAATGTAAAGCAGCATGAGAGATAACACATCAGACACCAAACCACCTGCAAGATTTTCACTGGCTTCCTAGATCAAAGCAAAATTTATTGTATTATGTTAAAATAAAGTGAGTTTGGTGCTGCTGAGTGGTGCCAGATAAAGAGACCTGCAGGTAGAAGTTTCTATCCACAGAACAGCTAAAGTGTGGCCAGTGACAGCATCTGATTCCACCAATCCAGGCGGCCAATGATGCTAAAATTAAAATAATACTCATACCAATACCTAGCTCTTATATAGCACTTTTTATCAGCAAATCGCACAGTGCTTCACAAAGGAGGCCAGTATCATTATCCCCAGTTTACAAATGGGGAAACTGAGGCCCTGAACATGGCTGTGACTTGCCCAAGGTCATCCAGCAGGCCAGTGCCAGAGCCAGGAATAGGACATCTTTGTGCTTTGTCCCATGTTGCCCACATGCCTGGAAGGATCTCCCTGTAAACACCAGCAAAGCTACCTCATTTAAATCCTTTCTTACAACCCGCTTTGCCAGGTTGCCTACGAAAATTTGACAGTGGTGGAGCAACAGGTGTGCTGATACTAGTGCCAATCCTGATGAGGAACGCTAACTATTTCCTTGTGCTCCCTCGTTGGTCTGTCTGTAGCCATCTGTTGTCTCTTGTCTTAGACTGTAAGCTCTTTAAGGCAGGGTCTGTCTTTTTGTTCTGTACAGTGCCTAGCGCAATGGGGGCCTGGTCCGTATCTCCTTGGTGCTATGGAAATATAAATAATACATAATAAAAACAACATAATTGCCCACCAATATGTTTCAGTGCTGCCCTTGGAGAGACCACCTCTAGGGGTAAGACTGGCGTTCAGTTTCCAGGACCTTTCAAGTGTTGGTGGTATAAACAATTCTATGTTTTTCCCTGCCAAAAGCAATCTTCAGCGATGTAATAGCTGGGTCCACCAGAAGTGCCATACTGCTGACACCCCTATGTGTACTAGTAAAAAATGCAGTGGCCATACAGAATGAAGTGGAACAGTCTCTGTGCCCTTTGGTCAAAGTAGAGGGATAACAACAAACTAGCAAAAAGACGTACAAGTGAACAAAAGGGGGTCATGTTGTTATGGCAAACTTAAAGAAAAATAAAACCTTAGGAAAGAGAAAGATAGGGTGTTGTTGTAACTGCTGTTCTTACGCCTGAAAATTCAGCTAGCTGACTGGAAAAAAACACAACAAAAGCAAAGAAAAAGCTTTGAACAGCTTGGCTGAGTTAAAAGAGTCAATAAGTGACGGATTTCTGTGACCTGAGAAAGAAATAACCCAAGGAAACAGCCTGGCTGAATATCTACTAGGCAGCTGAGAAAGCAAAGAGCAGCAAAGTATTTTCATTGGTACTTTTCATAGGGGGAAATATCACCACATGGGGAAAGAGATGATAGAGAAAGATTAGATAGGGGCGAATATGGGGAAAGACTGCTGGAACACTTTTGTAACTAACACAATAGAAGGTGGTAAGAAAAGAAACAGGTTTGAGTTATACCGGCATAAAACTAGAACAATAGAGGGGTGAATCACATCTGCATGCAGTCTTTTGAAGGGAAAGTATATAGGGTCACAGCCACAGCTAAGAGGGAACCACAAGAGAGTTAGCTATGGCTCCCCCATCCTGGGTCCCTCACCTAAGCCAGCTCTGGCCCTGGCCCTGGCGTAGCCAAAAAGATGTTTTGTTTCATTGGCTGGTTGACTGGCTATGGCACCAAGGGACCATCTGCTAATTAGGGATCAAAGAAGCACACTGCACTCTAACCAGACCCTTCTGTCTGGACAGATGCTTTATATCATAGTTGGGGGATGCAGGGTTGGAGCAGCTCAACCAACTCTGTGACTGCTGGGGACTTTCCCATGCTTGGTGAATTGTCAGCTGTGTCCTTGCAGCTGCTTTTTGTGCCACCTGAAAGGTACAAAGGGAGCAGAGCTGGGGACCAGTGTCTGGCCCATAGGCACTGATTCTCCCATGCCTTGCAGTTTGTGTAGTCAATTACACCTGTGCAAAGTGGGTGTAAAATGCTGCCGAATCAGAATTCTCCAGTGTAAATTATTACGTAAGGTGCAAGGCGGTGGAGGATCAGGCTCATTGTTAGTATCTTAGTGACCCCAAATGTTCCATCATCAAAATGTTAAGAAAAAAAAGATGTAAATTGATTAAAATACACCTGATGTAAGAGACACTGATAATAGCTTATGTGCCAAATTCTCAGCTGGTGCAAATCAGTGTAGCTCTATGGAAGTTAGCAGTGCTATGCTGCTTTATATCAGCTGAAGATCTGGTCTGAACTGTTTAAATTTCATCAGAAGAAACAAAAAACCCAACTGAACCTTTGATACTATTCTTAGCAGAGCTAAGAAAGATGGCAGAGAGTTGCCAGTTTTTGACAATTTTTAGAGGCAGCTTTATGGGACAGATTTGTGTGTGGGATACATTCATCTGCAACACAAAGGGAGCTATTAGCAAAAGCAGACCTTACACCAAGCAAGGCGGTGAACACAGCTGTCAAACATAAGATTGCTGAGAAACAAGCAAATGAGTTAAAATGTGCAGTGCCCCAATTCACAAGATAGTTGCTTTGAGTTTATGTTTTCACTGTGGTAAACACAACTACTCACTTGATGTATGCTATTATAAAAATACAAAATGTCACATATGCCAAGTGCCTGGGCACATTATCTGGACGTGTGGGAAGGAAAGCAGCCTGGAAAAAAATCCCATGAACACAAGCTATGAAGAAGAAATTAAATACAGGAAAAATATGGATAAAAGCAAACAGAGATAGCAAGTGTCAGTGAGGGGAAACCGCTGCTGAGGAAAGTGATTCAGAACAGAGCAATTAGTTGTCAGTTGATACAGTAAAAGATGGGGAAATCAAAAGAACATCCATACATTTATTGGATTTGCAATAAAATTAAATGGGACCAAGATCCTCAGCTGGTGCAAATTGGCATGGTGCCACTGATCTCAATGGGGCTAGGTGGGTTTACAGCAGCTGAGGATCTGACCAGTTGCCTGGAAATGTAACTACACTAGGTTTTAAAAGGAATCCATGGAAACCATCCAGGTATGGTTCGTATTAGAGCTACAGCTAGAGAGCAGGCTTGGCAGCAAGATACTGAATAATGAATACCAGCAAGGGCTATTCAAAGGTGCCTAGGAGAGTTGGCTAGGGAAGGCTATGGAGAAACCCAGTCTTAACTGCAAACCTCATCAGTTTGTACAATCAAAGGCTTGTTTTGGATCCCTGGAGATAGTCACCGTGCCCATGGGACCAAGTCCAGATTGAGGTTGTCGGTCTGTTAGGTGACAACTTTCTGATCTTGGTAGGAGCCCATAAGTTAGCCACGTGTCCTTCCTTAATGCAGACTGTGCCATTTAAGCTTCATTTTTTGATTACCTGAAGAATTAATATCTGATAATGTACCTGGATTTACATCACCAGAATTCAATAACTTTCTGTAGGTTAATAAAATGTAACGTGTTTTATCTGCCCCCTGCCATCTGAGTTCTAATGGGGAAGTCAAATGTTTTGTTAGAACTTTTAAAACTGCCATGAAAACTGTCAGGGGAGATAAACTATCTTTAAATCAGAAAATAGCTTCTCTCTTGCTATTTTATCAAACAAGACCACATAGTGTAGTTCTACAAAATGTACGTGGGCTGAATGACTAATAAGGAGACATTTATGTGCAAGACTGGAAGCTACACGACCTGATTTGGATAAAGTACGCTATATAAAAAAATAACTATTCCTCGAGGGAACAAAATGAAGCATGTAGAAGTTGGAGATCTAGTACTCGCTTGCAGCTACAAGAGTGGAAAAGAAATACAGATATCATCCTACAACAAATGAAGCTCATATTGGTCCAGGTAGAAGTTCTTGCTTAAAAATATTGACCAGCTTTAGACCAGCTCCCTTCACCAGTGGGGTAATATGACTTTACCAGAAAACGGTGGATATGAAGAAACTATTAATACTCTTGTTCTCCCTCAAGATGCCATTTTCTCACTGGCTTCTGTTTCACTTAAAAGAAAACATGCCCCCTCTTGATGAAAGTGCAGACAAAGGAAATCTAAGCCACAGGGCCAATGTCTGCTTTAATTCTACCCACTGAAATCCAGATTTAACTGGTTTAAATAAAAATGGACTCTCGCCCACTGATTTAAAGGGGTTCCCACATACAGTAACTGCTATTTTATCAGAGTTCAATGTGCTTCACAATCTTTCATGCATTATTATCTGTTTGATGGATGGGGAACTGAGACACAGAGAGATGAAGTGACATGCATAAGCCTGTTCAGCAAGTCTGTCATGGAGAAAGAATTGAACCCACGGCTATTGTGGCCTAGGCTAGTGCACTAACCTACAGACCATCCTTCCTCCACCAGAATCACAGGCTGTTGAGATACCACCTCAGTCTTCTCACAAAGACTGTTCACAGTTTTCCACATCCAGAAAGCACGTCAAGTTACATTCAAGATGTAAAAATAGAGTAAGCGTATATTGAGCAGAATCAGACAGTGGCAAGAGTGGGTATGTCTACATTGCGATTCAAAACCCGCGGCTGGCCCATGTCAGCTGACCCTGGCTCAGGCTAAGGGGCTGTTTAATTACAGTGTAGACATTGAGGCTCAGACTGCAGCTTGAGTTCTGGGACCCTCCCAGCTTACAGGGTCCTAGCACTGACCTCCAGCGCTAGCACAAACATTTACAATGCAATTCAACAGCCCCTGACCCTGAGCCCTGCGACCCCAAGTCACCTGGCATTGGCTAGCCATAGGTTTTTAATTGCAGTGTAGACATAGCCACCAAGTCTGAGCCTGCACACACCCATCTCAGTAGTTATCAGACCAATTCTAGTAATAAATTCTTTATTTGGTATCCAAAATACTGAAGCTGCCTAATTGCATTGTGGGCTTCCTCAAAGGAACATCATCTATAGCCAGGAATGATCAGTTCCTATTGTCTAGCCTGAACAAAACAACTTTGGTATATTCTCTTGAGCCATCAGTTTACCCATAAACAAATCTAGTGTTCTCCTGTGAACCATTGTTCTTCCCCTATAAAAACCCCTACCTATGCTCAAGTAAGTTTTCTGATGCCTGGATCCAAAATCTGCATCAGTTCCACTGGGACTTCATCTTCTCCTGACTGATCGTGCTGGGGGCTCTGCCTATCTCCAGCACTCTGGACCCTCAGCTACCACCACTACCTGGGACCCCTGATCGATTCAAGCTTCATGGAGTGGTGAAAACCCATCTCTCTCTCTCTCGCTCTCTCTCTCTGTACAGCCTTCTGACCCTGACTTGTGTGATCACGTATAGTTTTCTAAACTTGACTTTTATAATCAAATTTAAGTTAGATTTACTATTATAACTGTTTTGTTTGTTTGTTTCCCCTTGTATGGTTATTACCTGGCAATAAATAACTTTCATGGTTAAGCTGGTTGCTTCTCTCTCTCTCTCCCCCGCCCTTTCGTGGGTGTTTTTGGCTTCCCCATTCTCTCTGCAGCAACGCTCCTCCTATATAAGCTAAAGATCCCTGCAGCACCCAAAAATCCTGTGGGGTTTGCTCATCGAGTGGGTTACTACCAGAACAATTGTAATGTGAAAGTGGGGATAGGGACATGCTGAACCTAGGGCATATGAGGGTGGCAGCTTGGAAGTGCTGCTCAACGCAGCCTACTGAGTCCAGGGACATATAAGGGGTCAGCTTGGGAGTTCTGATTAACCTGGTCCTCTCAGACATGGTCTGTTAATGTGTGTGTGTGTTTGTCTGATTCTGGGCTGGAGGAACCCCGCCCTGGGGAACCTAGGGCAGGATAGCTCCATTGGGAGGAAGCTTGCAGAAGGAAGAAGCAGAGCTCCATATGAGAACACAAGTGACACAAGCAGTACATAGATGGAATTACAGAAACTCCCCTCAGAAGAGTAACCCTAATAAATGAGCCTACCCCAAAGTAACAGGCAAATCTGGTAACAGAGGGGGAGGGTCTTAGAGCCTGGGCTTCAACCCAAACCCAAATAACAATACTGCAATTTTTGGCCCCAAAGCCCCAGCCCTGCAAGCTCAAGTCAAGTCATCTGGGCTCAAAGACTCGATGCTGCAGGGTTTTTATCACAGTGTAGACAGCCAGAGTGGCCTGTCCTTTAAGGGCCAGAGGCTTAGGGCAAGCCAAGTCATTACTCAGATGCAGCTGAGAAGGGGACAAGTGTTCCCTATAAATAGCTGTGGGAAAGGGGAGGGAGTGTAGAGAGATGCTGTATGAAGGGACAGTCTCTTGTAATAGTTGCTGGTGTGGGGAGATTCCAAGTGGGAAGCCCTGGGAGATGTGGCTGGATAGAAAGTTCCAGCTGGATGTTTTTTTCTTTTGTGAATGTGTTGCCTTTTTGGACAATAAATGGATGCTGGAGGGAGGGGCTAAAGACTGAGTTAGATGTGGCTAAGAATTCCCCAGGCTTGTGAGGAACGCTGCCAGCTTATATGTGGTGGAGCGTACAGACATGATGATCGCTCTTGAAATAAGGGAAGAGTGAGACTGTTTGGAGCTTTGAAGGGGGAAAAAAGACACAGCTGAAGTGTGTGGAAGCCTTCTTTGGTGAAGAAAGATGTGCCCTCTCAAGATGCTATATGGAGGGTCAGTCATGGTCACCAGATATCCTGTGCCAGCTTACGGAGGCGATCAGGCTGGCAAAACAGATCCATGTGGTCCTCCAGCAGTTCCTCAAGAACCAACAAAACCAGTGGGAACTACAGTTGGATCTGTAGAAGTCACTGTTCTGGACAGAGGAACAGCAACGGGACCTACAGGAGATCCTGTGCAAGAAAACAGTCAGAGTCCATGGGGACTGGGTGTGAGACATGTATTTGTGGCCCAGGAGGCCATAAGTCTAGGTGAGGGTGTATTGTGCCTGGGGGCAAAGAGGGCACATCAGAAGAATGTGACCTTAAATGAAATATACAAAGACTGGCTTGAGAGGACAGAGCACTAGAAAAAACTGTAACTGGAACCCACAGGAAGAGGCGGAGAGCCTGGGTTCCCTTACAGGCACACTGAGAAAGGGGGTGCAAAGACCCCAGAGATCAGAGGTGGAAGCACTAGTGAGTCTGGAATTGGCGGGATGCTATAGGACTTTTGTTGGTTGGCCTGTCTGCCCCTGCCCCCGGAAGGGGGAGTGGCTATAAGTGACCTGGCCAGAGAGCTGAGCAGATCACTGCAGGGCCAGAGTGACTGTTGGCAGGAAATGCCAGATGAGGAGAGTCTGCTATGCCATGCTGAGCCTTGAGGGAGTGTGCCACTTGGTGAGTCATTCTTCTACATCTCCCTGCACCCCACTGATCCCTGGCTGCAATAACAGCCCCTTGGGGGCCGTTGGCAGCTGGCACAAGTTAAAGAAGCCACCAGGCTGCTCTAACCTGTGCTGGGGGGCCAGTCTAGTGCAAAATGGATCCAGGGTTGGGGGGACACAGAGGGCATTTTTATGAGCCCCTCTTTTCTATTCTACCTCAGCTACACTGAGCACTACTGGGCCACAACTGAGCATGTGGCTCATGGTTTGGAATTTAAAACAGTGCTCAGAAGTGATTTACAGGGATATGTCTTGATGACCTTTATATAATGCTGTGGAATATGGGCATTTAGATAGTATTTTTGTCATTTAAAAGACATTTCTGATATTTATTTTAAAGGATAAGGGGAGTGCTATGAATAACAATAGCTGTCTCATCCCCAAAGCAATGCTGATCTGGTTAGAATTGTAGATAGGTCTACTTTGGCCATGTAATACTGCTGTGACCATATTAAACAATCTTCATTCTGTGTTCCTGGGACCTCCTCTGGCCTATCGACTTGGGCGGCTCTATGTTCTTTGCCACCCCAAGCATGGCAGTCAGGCAGTCTTCGGCGGCGTTTCTGCGGGAGATCCCCCGGTCACGTGGATTCGGCGTCAGTTCTGCAGGTGATCTGCCAGTCCCGAAAGTTCTGGTTTCATTCAGAAACAGAATTCACAAATGATCACAAGAGAGAATGGTTTAGTGGTAGTTCTGATGTACAATCTGGAAGGACTGGAAGCCTCATGATATCTAGCCATTACCCAAAATGAAAGGGCACAAAAAATACCAAAAGAGGTAAATTCTGATATTTCAACATTTGTTTCTGTTCCCAATCAGGGATGAAAAGGTGAAATATCAAAACTTTTTCAGAATGGAATATTACAAACCACTTTGATTTGGAAGTGCTGCAGTATTTCATTTTGACACAGTTCATTGAACCAAAACATTCTGACATTCATGAATCAAAATGTTTTGTTGAACTGACCCAAAACGTTTTAGACTGCATTCCTCATTGTGAGGCATTGCTTCATAGGAGTTGTAGGTCAGAAGACTAATGCCTCCATTCTCCTCTATTAGCCAAGCTCCCTCGCTGGACTATATGATCTCCTAAGATGCACATGCAGTCATGCCTCCTGGCATAATACATCTGCTGCACCACACAGCCTATTCAGAGGAATGTCTGCATTGCATTATGGGAGATGTAGTCAGTCAGGAACCCAGCCCATAGGTGAGAACGGGGTCCCAAACTAAAACTCCCATGAGGCAATATGCCAAAATAGGGAAATGCATTTTAGTGTTGAAATGATGGAAAACCAAACATTTTGGGTCAGTTCAACAAACTGAAATATTCCAGTTCACCTATAACTGACCCGAAACAAAATATTTCATTACAATGTTCCTGCCAGAAAATTGATTTTTGGCATAATTTGAAATTTTTGCCAACCTGCCAAATCATTCCAACAGAAGATGCCTGGCCAGCTCTAGTCACATGTCACTGTATGACTCCAGGAGCTGGGGCTCTCAGAAATACACCAAAGGGTGTGATAATATCAGGAGTGTTGCAACATTGTGTAAAGGCCAATGGGAGAGTCCCACGGGGGAGCAGGGGCGGGGTTTGGACATGTTATTGAGGCAGCCTTTTCTTACAATGGGGCTCTCAGTGTCATTTTACACAACACAACCAGCTGTTTGCATAGCGTTTAGGAAGAAAAGGACTTGTAGGTAAAGTGCTGGACAGGGACTCAGAAGATTAGGGTACAGTTTCTGGTTCTGTCACAGGCTTCTTGTGTGACCTTGGGCAAGTCTCTTTATGTCTCCGTTCCTCATCTGTAAAAGTGTGGATCGTATTAATTCTTTCCCCTTGTTCTTTGTGTATTTCGTTTGTTCGCTCTCTGGTCCAGGGAGTGTCTCTTACTTAGTGCGTAGAGCCCTGTGCAAACACAATCTTAATACAAACAATAATACTTTTACTGCAAGGTAAGTGGAGGTTTAATTCTTCAGCACATGCCACGCCACTAGGTCACTGTTGCAAAAAGCAACATAACTCATTAGAGGCTGCTTGCTGTCTTATGTGAAATGAATTGATTGCTCTCTGTCCTCTTCTAGAGGAGAGGTGTCCACAAGTCACAAAAACTACCATTGAGACCACGTTGCATTCATGGATGCCCTTGCAGAGGGGTCAAGGATGGACTGTGCACTGAGAGTGACTTTCTTTCCTCTGTAGAGGAAGCACGTTGCTGGAGTAGTGCTTGAGGGAAGCTTGCATTGCCCTTGTCTGCACTACAGATAAACTAGAGAAGTCTTCAGTCTCCAGGGCTGTCAAGCCATCAGCCTGTCACTGGCAGTAAATTCGGTCAAAGATGATATTTTTAAAAGGAAAATATAATGAGGGGATGCACTTGCAAAAATGAAAAGCTTGGCTGCTTTTTTTTTAATCACTTCTTAGTCACTTTGTGTCCTTCTCTGATGAGAGATATTGTAATTCCGTGCAGCTCCACAGCTCCTTGTGCTGGGAGCAGATATGGCATTGGCACCTTCTGCATCTACTGGAGACAGCCAGATATATGCTCTATTCATTTCCTCCTTGATAAGCTTACCAGCCCATTTTGGAGCCTTCTCATATTTCATTTGGCCTCTCAGATAGAAGCCTCTGTTACAGCCCTTTATTTTATTTATTTATTTAGCATTCAGTCAATCAAAGAATTTTCTGAGGGGCCTTCCACCACCCCGATCTCCACATTCATATCTAATCATTAGCATTTCTAAAGCCCCTCTCATCCAAGGCTCTCCTAGCCCTGCTATGAGCAGTGATTGTCCTGTGACATCCTTGTGCTCTCAGTGTATACTAACCTTACTTTACAGTTGGGGAAACTGAGGCACAAAAATGCATGTCCTGTGGTTTTCAGGAGCTGCTGAATGGCAGCTACTGCCAGTGAATTCAGTGAGCGATGGGTGCTCTGCACCACTGTAAAGAAGGCTGTAGGTGACATACCCTGAATCCCAGTGTGACCTCAGGTATTTCTACACTTTGAGCTGGGGGTGTGCTTCCCAGGTCAAGGAGAAATACCTGTGCTAGCTCTGTTCGAGCTAGTGTGTGCTAGCCACCATGAGTACTTACCTGTCCAAGATACTAGGCACGTACTTGGGGTGATTAGCCTCTCCCACTGCTTGAGCTGCTGAGGCACGCTCCATTTTTAGCACACTCACTAGAGCAGACCTAGAGAACTTGTGTCTTCTTGGCTTGGCAATCCCCCTTCTTCCCCCAAGCTTGGCGTGTAGACATACCTTTCTCTGTTCCTGAGGGTATCTGCTAGATGAAACTTGATTTCCAGAGAATTACAGATATTTTCCCTTTGAGCATATGACCAAAAAGTTAATGCCTCCTTCTTACAGATATAGAGTTCAGTGCACATTCAACTGGGATATTCTTGGATAGGCCTGTTCTCAGCATGGCTTGTTAGGGATGGAAAGAGATGCATTAGTAGTGCCATTAAAATATCAGATCTTGACATCACAGTGAAGCTTTTAACTGTCTAGCAAGAGGAGAAATTAGGGATCAGAGTGGTGTTGTGTGTTTGCCAATGCGAAGAAGAAGAACAGGAATAGAGCTGATCAAGAAAAGGAGAAAGTGCTTGTTGGGGGAGGCTAATTTGTTAGGGTATTCATTTGTGATGTGGGACACCCAGCTTTAAGTCCCTCCTTTGCCTACTTTGGAGTAGGGACTTGAACCCAGTCTCCCACTTCCTAGGTAAGGTCCCTACCCACTAGACTATTGGCTATTCTGGGGTGGAGGGGTTCTCTCTTTCTTTCTTTTTTTTCATGAAAAATTTCAAACATCTCAGTTTTGTCATGATGCAGAATGGGAACTGTTTTCAAGATCTCAACAACTTTTGCGATGGGAAAACCATTTCTTGCTCAGCTTTAAACAGGAACATTGGCTGGCCCTACTGGATCTCATGACAGAGGTATTTACTGGGAAAAGTTCCATTATCAGTTGCTATAGAGACATGTCCATTTCCGTGAAGGAGTTTTATTTTGTTTTGTATCTGTAAGTTAATGGATTGAAGAAGAAACAGGATCTTACGTCAGTGTTTTGTTTTGCTCAGTAGATTCTTGGCTTCTTCTTGCCTTTGAATTCTTCTGTCCATTGATCTGAATTGACATGTAGAATATTTCAGAGAAGGGCTCGTCTGTTAGGGCTGCTTGAAATTATTCATTGTGAATCACTCATCTGATGAATTCAACCCTTCCTTCTGCTGGAAAATTATCTACAAACTGGTCATTATGATTGCCATGAATGTCTTCATTATTCATGATTAGTTGGCAAATGGACACGTTTTACTCTGTGGGTTGATGATTGTGAATTGGTCTCTGTGAGTAGTAGCTATTTGGGCTCTATGGGTGGTTGGCTAAATTACCTAGCTTCTGTGCAGTATTGTTTCTGGATGCATTAGCTGATGGGAAGAAGGATGGTCTAGTGGGTAGTGCACTGGGCCGGGCCTGGGTTTAATTCCTGGCTCAGTCACTTACTCACTGTGTGACAATCTTGGGTAAATCACTTTATCTACCCTGTGCCTCAGTTCCCACTCTGTAAAATGGGGATCGTACTTCCCTACCTCAGAGAGGTGTTGGAAAGATAAACTCCATTAATGGTTGTGTGGCTCTCAGAGATGAGTAGAAAGGTGTTGACCTAAGCTCTGTAAATGGAAGGAGTCCACTTTTCTGTTTGCAAATTATCTGCAAAGTTTCATAGTTGTCCATCAGTCTGTTGTCTGAATAATAAGACCTTTTCCCAATGGTGGTGAGGACACTTCTGAAGGGAACATTCTCACAAAGATTTTTTGTGTGTGCTATCATCATTCTCAAACGTGGGTCTGTTGTAATAGTTGGGCCTACTGGTAAGCTCAACTGTAAAAAGGATGTAAAAGTTCATAACATGTCACAGCCATCCAGAACAGCAAAAGTTAATGGGGGAGGGGGAGGGAAGGTAAGACAAGGAGACAAACACCTACTTAGTCTAAACAAAATGGCCTCCTGATATGATCTTAACATAGTTCTTGAGTTATATTTGGTAAAAACAGAAGATGTGGCTCTGCAAACTAAGGAATTCAAACTGGTGTGTCAGATATTAGGTCTTATTGGGGGACAAAACAAGGGGTGAGCTATTCCCCGCACTGTTCCCTTTGACAGTCCTTAAAGAAGGAGGCTTTGAGAAGAACAGACTGATACTACTGGAGTGAGCTTCACCATCATGGCTGCCATTCCCATCATCTCCTAGGAACCACAACCTTCTTTGTCCTAATCCTGTGGGATGTCCTGACTAGCTCAGACCAGAGAGAGGGACCCAGATGATATCACTAACTCTACCAACTCCAGCTATGTCCCAAACACCACCTGAGATGCAACAGGATTGGACTTCAACAGCAGCAACAACAGCTCATCTCAGTTAACTTCTCTGTTCCCCAAAGGACAGGTGTTACCATCCCTGATGCCATCTAACGGGCTGTCAAACAAGGGGTTTTGGTCTTCCAAAAACTCTCTCCAGCTCAAGGGAAAGGGAACAAGGGATGTTAAAATGAACACCCTTATTTAATACTTTACATTTCAAACGCTTTAATGGTTTCCCCTTCTTTTCTGTATCTTTAATAAATGGTTAAAAGAATTTTGAATGGTGTATTTGCCATGATCCTAAGCAGGTTGAGGTCCCTGTATAACAAACCCCACACATTGTCTAACTCTGTTTAATGTTGGACAGCGACTGGGTTACGTTAACACTTTGGGCCTATATATTCCATCTAAATGAATGGAACCATACCTCAATCCCTATTCAGGCATCTGAGTGAGAATGGCTTGACTCTTAGAGATTCTGGGCATCTGCAGCTCCCCCAGAAGTTGGTGGAGTTATACCTGAGATTAATCTGGTCCATCGCATTCAGCTCTCTGCATGTGAGCTCTGGTATCACTGGTCCATTTGACTAGATACTCATCGCACAAGCAGTATTTAACGCCATAGGCATTCAACCATATGGAATTATTTTGAATATCTGAATGTGAAAGGCACTATGTGTGTCTATAAATATGAATAAATAACTACATTTTTGTCTGTATTGTCTGTCTGTTTGGGATGTGAGCAAACTAAAGAGCATTCCTGTCTTCATAACTAATATATCAATCTAGGCTCACTGATTGCAAACAGCAAGAAGTGACAGGCTTGCGGAGAGGAAGAAAGCAACTGAATCGGATCTCATTACCTTGCCGTCAACATCATTGGCTCCCCTTGTCTGGGAGGTTGGGGTTTTTTGTCAGGGCTACTCAATAAAAATGGACCCTGTAATAGCAATTGTCTCTTCTATCGCTATAGCACGTTTCAGCCCAAAGCTCTTTAGAATCCTAACAAGTGAATGTCCAAACTATACCCAGGGATCACTTCCTCCACCATTGAAACTGCACACTGGGAGTGACATCATCTGGTTTATTGAGTTTGTAGGGCACCCTCTGTGATGAGAGCAGCTGTACAAATGTCACATTAATTGTAGCAAGAGAAGGAATCCAGCAACAAAACCTTTCCATGACACAATCCACTTTCCACATCCTCCCTCTTGAAATTACTCCTCAAAAACTCTTCCAAAGAAGCCTAAGAAATGAATGTAATTAATAAGCTCAAGTTGGGTCAGTGGCATATGGAAAGCAATGTTTAAGGTGTGATGCATTCGGCTACGTAGCTGTTGTGATTGTGTTTTCTGTGTACTGCACCTTTAAAGTTCTAGAAGTTGGCTTTCCCAGGGAATAGCTGCTCTTCTGCATTCACATGAACTATGTTACTGAAGGAGAGACACTGTACTCTCTCCAGGAGACTTTTCCTTTTCACTTTCAATTAAGGGGAAAATCAACACAACAAGAATGTTAAAAAGATTTTCAAAGGGGAAATTATATGTATGGAAAAATGTACCATTGGCTAATTATGTAAATCCAAAACCTCAGAGGTGCTGAGGTCCCATCAGTGTCATTGGTGGCCCAGTATCTCTCAGAAAAGGACCCTTTGAGATCAGAAGAAGCTTTTTGGCTGATGAGAACAGCCAGTATCCTTTGTAAATCTTTCAGTGACCTGCTGAACTCCTAAGATGCTGCTGATGCAAAAGGCAAAAGCCAAGGATTCCTCTGACATCGCATGTCCACATTTGTTCTCTTCCTGTAGGCTTGCCAGCCTTTTATTCTTCAGGAGCACACCACAGAGGTGAGGGAGGGAGCGGGCAGAGCTCTCGACTCTGATTAGTAACGGGGCCTAGACAAAGCAGGAACTGCCTCTTCTCTCTGGGCATGCGGCCAGCCCATCGCTGAGATTTCCCACTTGCTGCAGCTCTAACTCACTGCAGCGTCTGTCAAGGATGAGCGATTTCTGAGCTTGGGTTCTGGCCAAACCACCCTCAGCAGCTCACTACACTAATCCAAAGCTGTAATTGGGAGGCAGGTGGGGGCGGCAGGGGGAATATTTTATCCCCATCATAGACCTGAGTTTTTGTTAACCTAAGATTATAGGAATAATGAACAAAAGCAGAAGCCTGTCTTTTTTTATTTATTTATTGTTGGGGTTGTAGCTAGTAATCCATTATTGTCTCCTCCATGTATTCCCAGTCCAGCAACTTATCTGAGGTGCTTAGCTATGCAGCCCACATAGGAGTGCCCAGGGGTATGGATATAGAGATTCCCAGCACATCTATTGTAATTTATAAGCCTTGCAATTAGCTTTAACTTTATCTGTTGTGTGCTTACCTAACTGCCTGCATGCCAGGGAAGGGCAGGGGGCAACCAGAGCAACAATGGGAGGAGATCAGAAGACCTGTTTGAAAGGAGGGGAGAGCAATTTACATTGAGTGATGAGACCCAGGACCTGATCCTGTGGAGATTGATGGGGGTGGGGTGGGGACTGAGCAACCTCAACCCCATTCAGGATTGGGCCCATGATGACTAAACAATGGGAGCTCAGTGGTCTCAAAGTTAAGCCAAGCTTGGACTGAGATGACAGGAGTGCAGGATGGAGCAGTGGAGAGTAGAGATACCTGCCATTGCTTGATGTGATGGGAAGATCTGTGGACTAGGAGGTGAAGGTGCCACTGTGTGCTAGGGAGGGGTGTATGATTCTTATGTCAGCTGCTGGCCAATGCAGAGCACTAGATGGGGCGTTTCAGTCTACTTTGGCTGCATATCTTACTGTCATAATGCAGTGTGTCTCCTTTATACTCAGAGTCCAGCCCAGAACGGGGCATGGGCAGTTTTCAGAGGGTTCAGCCACAGCCAGAGAGGGCAGCACATCAATCATGACGTATTGGGTCAGCACCAGTTCTTTTCGCAGGGACACTGCTGAGTTCATCCCTGACCTGGATTCTCTTCCCCAGTCACATACTCACCCAGATGAGGTGCTAGCTGCAGCTCTGATCTTCAAGCTCTCCCACAGCACATTCTTCGCTGTGAACCCTCCACCCACAAGTTCTCATTCCCTCGGGTGATCCCGTCATGCACCCTCTGCCTGGGTGTAATCTCAACAGGGGCAGCTCCAGGCCCCAGCACACCAAGCGCGTGCTTGGGGCGGCAAGCCGTGGGGGGCGTTATGCGTGCGGAGGGTCTGCTGGTCCCACAGCTTCGGTGGCATGCATGCGGGAGGTCCACCGGAGCCGCGGGACCGGCGACCGGCAGAGCGCCCCCACCCTCCGGCATGCCGCCGTGCTTGGGGCGGCGAAATGTCTAGAGCCGCCCCTGAATCTCAAGAGCACAGCCAGCCTAGTCATGGTCTCCAGCCCATGCTGCTTGTGCACTTACCATGCACTCTCCAGCCTGTCTCATGCTTTCTGGGCGAGAGCTCCCCAACAACACAGATGAATGTGCTTGGCGTCACTCCATAGAATCCAGGCCACGCCTTTCCCTTGGAGAGTCCGTATCTAGTGGCAGTGCCTGCAGCACAGCCAGTCTCTGGGCAACCTAACAAGCACAGCTAGTCTGTAGTAGGCTGCCTAATTGGCTACATCACTTGATTGGTGGGAAGGGTCTTAAGCCCAGGAGCAGCAGTAGTTCAGTGGCTGCTCAAAGCATTTGCCCATATCTGGGATAGCTCCTGCCTTAGACACAAACTTGTCCCTGCCTCGCCTCACTCCAGGGAACCTAGTTCTGAGCCTCAGCTTGGAGTCTTGACCTCTATCTTTGGCCCTGGCCTCTGACTCCAGCTTTGACCCTGGGCTTCAATTTCTGACTATCGACTCCTGCTCTCACATCTAAGCAGGACGGCCCACGTCCCGGTCACTGACAGTCAGATTCTTACCTTATTTACACTGTTGTAAATCCAGCATCTCTCTAATTAAAAAGCTACTGCCAGACTCTCAGCTGGTGTAATGCCACATAGCTCCACTGGCTCAGGGCCACCCAGAGGATTCAGGAGGCCTGGGGTCTTTGGCGGCGGGAGGCCCCCGCTTCGGCGGTAATTTGGCGGGGGGGGGGCCTTCCGCTCCAGGACCCGCCGCTGAAGTGCCCCGAAGACCTGCGGCGGGGGCCCTCCACCGCTGAATTACTGCTGAAGACCCAGCACTTTGGCAGTGGGTCCCGCTTTGGCAGTAATTCGGCGGCAGGGGGTCCTTCTGCCCCGGGGCAGAAGGACTCCCTGCCGCCGAAGACCTGGAGTGGAAGAAGCTCCGGGGGTCTGGGCCCCGCGAGAGTTTTCTGGGGCCCCCAGAGCAAGTGAAGGACCCCACTCCAGGGGCCCTGAAAAACTCTCGTGGGGGGCCCCTGCGGGGCCCGGGGCAAATTGCCCCAGTTGCCCCCGCCTCTGGGCTGCCCTGCACTGGCTTCAATGAGGCCATCCTGCTTTATCCAAGCAGAGGATCTGGCCCCTAGAATGGAGCCCACCGTTTACAACATTCCCTGGTTTGCTCAAGTGCCTCCTGCACTGTATTTAGCAGCAAATTTATTGTGAACTGTGACTCCAAGTAATTTGGCCATTTCTGCTCATCCCCTGTCGCCCATTCCTAGCTTCTGGCAAACAGAGGCTAGGGACACCATCCCTTCCCATCCTGTCTGATAGCCATTGATGGAGCTATTCTCCATGAATTTATCTAGTTCTTTTTTGATCCCAGTTATAGGCTTGCCCTTCACAACATTCTCTGACAAAGAGTTTCACAGGTTGACTGTGCATTGTGTGAAGAAATACTTCCTTTTGTTTGTTTTAAACCTGCTGCCTATTAATTTCATTTGATGACCCCCTAGTTCTTGTGTTATGAGGAGTAAATAACACTTCCTTATTTATCAGAGGGGTAGCCATGTTAGTCTGTATCCACACGAAAAAAACGAGGGGTCTGGTGGCACCTCAAAGACTAACAGATTTATTTGGGCATAAGCTTTTGTGGGTAAAACCCCCACTTCTTCAGATGCACGTTGTGAAAATTACAGATGCAGGCATAAATATATATTGGCACATGAAGAGAAGGGAGTTACCTTACAAATGGAGAACCAGTGCTGACAGGGCCAATTCAATCAGGGTAGATGTGGTCCACTCACTACAAAAGCAATTTTCCCTTTCTTGGTTTTGACACCTCCTCATCAATTATTGGGAGTGGACTACATCCCCCCTGATTGAATTGGCCCTGTCAACACTGGTTCTCCACTTGTAAGGTAACGCCCTTCTCTTCATGTGCCAATATATATTTATGCCTGCATCTGTAATTTTCACGACGTGCATCTGAAGAAGTGGGGTTTTTACCAACGAAAGCTTATGCCCAAATAAATCTGTTAGTCTTTTAGGTGCCACCGGACTCCTCACTTCCTTATTTACTTTCTCCACACCAGTCATCATATACCACCCCCACCCCCAGTCATCTCTTTTGCAAAATGAAGTCTTATTAATCTCTCCTTATACGGAAGCTGTTCCATATCCCTAGTCATTTTTGTTGCCCTTTTCTGAACCTTTTCAGATTCCAAAATATCTTTTTGATATGGGCGACCATATCTGCATGCAGAATTCAAGATGTGGGCGTACCATGGGTTTATATAAAGGCAATATGATATTTTCTGTTTTATTAGCTATCCCTTTCCTAATGATTCCCAATATTCTGTTAACTTTTTTGACTGCCGCTGCACATTGAGTGGATGTTTTCAGAGAACTATCCACAATGGCTCCAAGATCTCTCTCTTGAGTGGAAAGGCTCAGATGTTCAATATTCCTAAGGGATATGAATGCCTGACTCCTACTGAGTCCTGGGCCATGGCTAAGGCTCCTAGGCATTATGACCCTATTACTAATAGTAAGAATAGGGCAACCAAATCCCCTAGCTGGCTTTGAAAAAGCTCAGTCTAATTAAACTTGGTGAGCCAGATGTTGAACCAGTTCGGTGAGAAAGGATGGGCTGGAGGTTGGGGTGCTAGCCTGCCCCTTGGAGAACTGAAATTCATGCATCTGCTGCACCACAGACTTCCTGTGTGACCTTAGGAAAGGCATTTAATCTCTCTGTGCCTCTCTTTCCTAACTGCACAATAGCACTGCCCTACCTCAGAGGGGAGTTGTTTGGATAAATACATTAAAACTTGTGAGGTGCTCAGAGACTAAAGTGATGGGAACCTTAGCTGGGTTTCTGGAGTACAGCAAGAAAAGCATTACATTCACAGCAGGTATCTCTTTGTCTGAATCTCTTTTTGTGTCACCAGTGCATATTTTCACACTGCCAAACCTCATTTAAAATATGATTGTACGATGTCAAGGCCCAGAGAAAAAGGCATCTCAGCAGAGCTAATTAAAGGGAAATTAACAAAATGAAAGCTATTATATTCAGGAGACATTTTAAAGTTTCCAACTTGATGTCTGACAACCAAGTTAATTCTTGCTGGTGGTTCCTGTCTTCTCCAAAGGTATTGTTGAAAGGAATATTTAATTCATAAAGCCACAGTTGACTTCAAAAGTCTAGTTGACAAATATTTATATGTAAAGGAACTTGTTTTATTATTTCACGTAAAGAAAAAATGCAGGTTCCTAATGGCCTGGAACACCGGAGAACTTTGTACTCAGCTCTGAACGTTGCACTGCTAGTCTGTGAAAACAGGCTCATGTTGTTACCTTGTCCTCCTTTTCCCTAAACCAGGGGTCTCAACCTTTTTCTTTTATACCACCATGGTATAAAAACTCCACAGCCCACCTGTGCCACAACAACTGTTTTTCTGCATATAAAAGCCAGGGCCACAGTTAGGGGATAGCAAGCAGGGCAATTGCTTGTGGCCCCACACCACAGGGGGCACTGCGAAGCTAAGTTGCTCAGGCTTTGGCTTCACCCCCAGTGGTGGGACTCGGTACCCCAGGCTGCAATCCGGTGCAGCAGGACTTCAGCTTTCTGCCTGGGCTCTACTGAGTCTAATGCTGGCCATGCTTGGTGGACCCCCTGAAACCTGTTCATCCCTGGTTGAGAACCACTGCCCTAAACCACCACACTCATTTCTTTGTTTCATCCACATATCCCAAGTGTCATTAACCTGGGCCCTGATCCAGCCAGTGGAACTTTGCCTTGTCCCTGTGTTGCTCCCCACTGAATTTAGTGGCACTCCACGAAGGTATAAAGGTCCACCCATGTGGATCCAACTGTAGGACTGTGATACTTGATTGTAAACTCTTTGGGGGCAGGGACTGTCTTCGGATTACACATGTGTACCGAGCCCAGAATAGTGCAACCCTGATCCTTGACTGAGGCCTCTAGGCAGGACTGTAGTATAAATAATACTATCGGGGCCTATTGCAGTTAGGCACCTGGCCTGATTATTATTTACACTAAAGCCCCTTTACTTCACTCTGGCAGTGTATAGGGCCTTACAGGGTGTGGGAATTAGTTTTACACACTTTCAGCCCCCTATACCCTGCCAGAGAAGTGTGAAAAGGAGACTGTATAAATGAGAACGAGGCCCTCTGTTTTACCTAGAAAACGGAGGATTTATGATCCACAAAAACTAATAATTTGCGAGGGAAAGAACAAAATACTTAGGAGGTTAGCTGTGAGTGGGAGCTAAGAAAATGGTTTATGAGAAAGGGGAAAAGGAAGCTGGCTTTGAAGAAAGACAGTAAGATAAGGGGCTGCTAAGGAATTTGTCTTGTAGAAAGACGATTTTACAAAATCTAATCTGAATTTTTTTCACCATGTATGGAACATCTCCGTGACAACCGGCAATGGGTTCAGACAGCGCTGGGTTGGCGTCACCCCAGCCATTACTTTTTGCGTGTCCAGTGGTCTTTAGTTTTGGATTCACAGCTGATAGGACTATGACAAATTTGACACTTCAGGTTTCCACAGCTCACTGACATTATAGAGCTGATATCATAATCTCACTGTTGCCCTTTAAAAATTCTTGCTTTGCTTCTAGGACTAGGAAGGGAAAGAAATTAATGTAAAAACTGCCAGGCTTCATATTACACATCTACATACTGTAGACAGCCTCTTTGAGGAGATGGCTGTGTATTTCACCAAGGGGCAGTGGGCTCATTTGGATGCTGGTCAGAGAACCCTTTACAGGGACATTGTACAAGAGAATTGTAGGATTGTGGCCTTTCTGGGTTCGAATTCCTGTCCCCTTGGGTACTAGAGGCTGGAGAGTCTCTGGGGTGCCCATGTTGCCTTCTCCTCAGGGTTCTTGCCTGGTCCTTGAATCTTGGGGATCAGCCCCAATGTCCCCAGAACTGATGTGGGAGACTGTCCCCTCCATGGCCCCTTCCATGGGAGAGGAGATTCAGAGGCACAGTGGAGATGCTGGCCCATCGCCAGAGCTTCCAGGGGGAGCAGATGGATTGTATGTACATCTTTGGACTTGGATGTGGGTGAACACTCACACACATGCACAGAGGGATTGTGTGTTCCTCCCTTCCCAGGACTGGCTCTCTACCTGGAAAGGGCTCTGGTCTCAGCAGGTTTGGGAAGGGGCAGGAGGTTCCATGCCTGTATGGAGCCAGTCCCCAAGCCTGTGGTGATCTGTCGGCTGCAGCAAGGGGAGGAGCTGTGGATCCCAGATCTCTGGGGAAAGAGAGATCCTGGGGGATAGCTACACAAGCAACGAATGGGTTGAATGGGCGCAGAGGCCATCAGTCATTGAGGCAGATGGCTTGGATTCCCATGGGAGATGTGTGAGCTTCCCCAGTCCTGTCTGACATCACCCACATCAGGATTGTCCCCAGTGGAGGTCGTTGCTCTCATGGCAACCATTGCTCATAGATTCCCATCCATTGTGGGAATGTGGGAATGTGTCCCATCCCATCATGGCCCTGGTTCCCTTTCCCCAGAACTCTCAGATGAAATGTGGGGGTGGAAGTGGCTCCTCCTCTCTCTCCTCAGGGGAGGGGCTTTGTGGGGTATTCAGTCCCTGAATATTCAACCTCCCCTTTGGTTATCTTGCCACCCCCCATTTCCCATTTCTCTTTCTGAGGTTCCCTTTCCCCCTGCATGGGGTATGGCTTGTGTCTGGATTCTCTCCCTCTATCCCAGTGGGCGACGGGATAGTGAGTGAGAACTAGGAGGAGTATCCTCAGCTGGAAGGTCCCTAGCAACTGGAACCTGACCTATGAGGAAAGGTTAAAAAAACTGGGCATGTTTAGTCTTGAGAAAAGATGACTGAGGGAGAACCTGATAATAAGTCTTAAAATATGCTAAGGGCTGTTATCAAGAGGACAGTGATCAATGTCCACTGAAGGTAGGGCAAGAAGTAATGGGCTTAATCTGCAGCAAGGGATATTTAGGTTAAATATTAGGAAAACCTTTCTATCTGTAAGGATATGGAACAGGTTGTGACGGGTTGAATCACAGAAACTCCCTTGGGAGTTGCCACCTGATGTGCCAAGACTACTTCTGCCCCTGCTTTCCCTGCCAGCTCAGGACTCCAGCACCCTGTCTTGCTAAGCCAGACACGCCCGTCTGCTCCAGCAAAGACCCAGGGTCTGAATTACTTGCCCCAAAGCTGCAGGCTTTACTGAAAGCAGCTTACAGAAGTGTTCCCGTCTTTAACACTCAGATGCCCAACTCCGAATAGGGTCTAAACCCAAATAAATCCGTTTTACTCTGTATAAAGCTTATAGAAGGTAAACTTATAAATTGTTCGCCCTCTATAACACTGATAGAGAGATATGCACAGCTGTTTGCCTCCCCAGATATTAATACATACTCTGGGTTAATTAATAAGTAAAAAGTGGGTGGAGACCCCCTCCTCTCTCCTATGCAAAGTCCAGCTCAAAGATGAAGTTCTGGAGTTACCTGGGCAAGTCACAGTTTTTACAGGCAGAAGCCATTGCCCACATGGTATCTTGAATGTCTCCAGGAAGACTTTTTATGTGGATTGGAGCATTCCAAGATGCATTATTCCTTAATTGCTTCCTGATTAGGTACTTAATTTTGTGAATTCCTTTTTCCAGGAACTGACCAAATACTTTACTAAGGTTATTTAGAAATCAAGCCAGTACATGGCCAATATTCATAACTTTGAGTACAAAAATGATACATGCATACAAATAGGATTAATAGATTCAGTAGATCATAACCTTTACATAGATATGTTACATGGCCTATGTAGCACAGAACATATTCCAGTTATGTCATAATATTCATAAGCATATTTCCATAAAGCCTTATGGGGGGTGCCATCACACAAGTTATCATGGGAGGCTGTGGAATCCCCATCACTGGAGGTTGTTTTTAATGGTTTAGTTAGATAAGTGCCTCTCAAGGATGGTCTAGGTTTATTTAGTCTCAGCTTCAGGAGCTGGACTAGATGATGTGTTGAGGTCCCTTCCATCCCAATGTGTCTGCCATTTCTATGATAGAAACTTCTAGCATTGCTAACATTAATATTGAAGTATGTGGTAAATAATTTTCTAGCATTGCCCAAATTAATGGAGGACTATGCATTTAGCTGTCATGTGACTGTTTTTATGGTATTGGTAGTAAGCCTGTACGGAGGAATGATTGGAAATCTGGTGAAAAAACCTGAGGTTCCCAGCCTAATTTTGCTGACCTAAAAAGTTTAGATACACTTGGGTTCTTATCTGAACCAACACTCCAGATTTCTGAGGTTCAACAAGACTGGAAGCCGTGTTGCTTAGTGACCTGATCACTGGCATGTGAGGTAGGAGCTTCTGAGTAGAGCTGGGTGAATTTTTTTTTTGACTAATATTTATTTGGCAAATACTTTTGGCCAAACAGAACAATAAATCAAATAAAGCCAACTAAAGTCAGAAAGTTTCATTTTGACATTTTCAAAATGAAACATTTTTTTTAATTTTGTTTTGAAATGACATTTCATTTCAAAATTTAGCTAGATTTATTTTAATAACATACAACCAAAAAACAAAAAAAAAGGATAAAAAGCTTCCAAAATGACACTAAATAAAATAAAGGAAAAAAAAAAAAAACTAAAATCATTCTGACCTCCCGCCTTTCCTCCCTCTCCTGCTCCATAGCACCAGCCAATGTC
Source organism: Mauremys mutica (assembly GCF_020497125.1). Lineage (NCBI taxonomy): Eukaryota > Metazoa > Chordata > Testudines > Geoemydidae > Mauremys > Mauremys mutica. The sequence goes on along the minus strand of NC_059074.1, from coordinate 152,671,102 downwards.
TTATTCATATCTGCCCTGCTGTGGCCTAGTCTCATTCAGTCCATGGTTTCTCTCTTCAGACTGCCAAGAAAGGGGCCAATTAATTTTCATGTGGTGGTAATTTTTGTTTCATGGGACACCTATCTACTGGGAAGTGAATGGAAACTCACCAACTCATTTCACACAGGCCACCAACTTTCATTCACTTCCAGTTTGGGCCTCATTCATGCTAGCTGCCTAGAAGACAAAAACTCCACATTTCATAAGCAGTTTTTTGTCCTAGCCAACTCCCTGAGTCAGCAAAGTAATTTTTACTTTCTTTCTGGGACATTTATGGCATAGCCCAGACTCCCTGAGCATACATTCCACATTGTGGAGCTGTTCTTCACTTGCTGCTATTTAAAGGCATTTCCAATAGGGATTTTTTCACACAGTTTTCCCCATGAAGCCAGCTTGCTTCTCCTCATGACCTTCCATTATCTTTCAGTCGTAGCATGGACAGTGGGGGGAAAAAGTAATCCCTGAAACTCACCCAATCTCTAATGAGTCTCCAGTTTCAGGCTGTCACTTGATAATCATATCCATGTATTGGAACCTCATTGCTGGGAGTGAATTGTGCAGATAATGTTAACCAGACTCATGAATGTGACCTCCACATGAGGAAACTAACTCAAGAAAGTGCTCATAGGGTGGAATAAAAGGGTGGAAAATGCTTGAGACAGAGAGCTCGGGAGGGCTTGTGCAGAAACTGCAGTGGAGAAGAGTGCATATAGGGAGAGCATGTCCTCAAAGTGTCTGGGAGATTCTGGAGAGGGCATATCTTTGCTGAGCACCCACCATTCCCATAGAAGTCAATGGCAGACTGCTTGGCACATCCCTCAGAGAGGCTGAAGAATGGAGGCCAAGGAGGAAATGGAGGGATGCCTGGAAGAAAGGCATTTCTTACTGTTCTGAGGGATCTGCACCTGGGAACAGTGCTGATTCGGCAGTTGGTGTAGCTGCACTGGTTCTGACCCTGAAGCGCAGACTAAGGCAAGCCAGGCTGTGCATCCACTGAAGTAACAGAGGTTGCACCCATTAAGCTATATGAGGTTTACTCCTGCATGTCCTTTTCTACACAGGAGGTTTATACTGATGCAGGTACACCAACTGCTGAATCAGGACTATTCCGGAATATGGACAGCAGCTGGAAGTCCGTTATAACACACTGGCTTGTTGAGGTTAGAATTCAACACACTGCAGTGTTTTTTTTAGTCCTGTATCGGATGGACAAGATCCAAGCTGCTTATGCGTTTGGGGCTTTTCTGCGATTCCAAAAGTTTGCTCTCTTTGTTCTCTGAAAAATTAGCAGGGAGTTTTTGCTGAGGAGCCAGACCATTTTCAGCACTTAAATCCCAGGGTTACTGAGCTGTGACAATTTAAAATGAGTGAGATTTCCCAAAACTGATGAGTGAGATTTTAACTGTCTCATTGAAACAAGTCACAAAATCTTCCTTAAAGCTGCCTGCAGGACAGTGTTGTTTGTCTTTGCAGCTGCACTGGCATCGATTTCATTGTAAGAAATCGTATTAACTCCCAATAGCAGTGGCCTTCTTTTCACAGTGGCCATGTATTATAATTAGGACTGCCTGGAAAACAACAATTCTGTTTTGTGAAACGTTTTGGTTTCAACAAAACAGCATCTTTTTTGTCAGAAAAGTTTCATAGAATTTTTTTTTTGCCCAGATTTATAATGGCTTTTTCCATGGCACATGCTACCCATGGCATTTATAGATTTGCACTGTTGATGGGTTCAAATCACAAAACCTAGGTCCACATTTCAAACATCCCTTAAGTCTGAGCTGTGCAGGTGTGGTGGCTTAGATTGGTTTATTATTATTTTCATTGTTTGTGTACAGCACCTTGCACAAGGTGGCCCCAATCAGAACTGGGGTCTCTATGGACTAGTGTAATACAAAGTCTGAGACAGTCTCTACCCCAAAGAGTTTATAATCTAAATGGACAAGACACAGGGTCCTTTTGAGTGCCAGGACGTGGATGAACGCTAGCTCGCCCACTGCTAAAAGCCCCTCCCCCAGCCTAGGGAGGAGCTACTGAACCCAGAACCCAACCAAGTTCAGGGGACAACAAAGGCAATAATGGGAACAGGCGTGGGGGAGTCAAAGGGCCAAAAAACTAGGGAACCAGAAGGAGACACTGAGCAGAGAACCCTGGACAGCACTCATTGCTCCTCGAAGGCATTGAGAGAGCCAACGGATGCTACCGGCCACAGGAACTCTGCCCGGATACATGAACGGGTAAAAGAACTAAAGATAGCCCCACAGTCACAGGACCCCCCTCTGCCAACCTCCTCTTGCGGGTGTTACGAATGGCCACCTTGGCCATAGCCAGGAGGAGGTTGACGAGGTGGTCCCACGACTTCGTGGGGTCTCGGATCGGGTGTGCATAAATAAACAAGTGCGGGGAAAAGTGTAGCCAGAACCTCAATAAGAGGTTCTGGAGGAGCCGGAAGAGGGGCTGCAGCCTGGTACACTGAAGGTACGCGTGCACCAGGGTCTCCCTCACCCCACAGAAGGGGCAGGCTTCAGGGACAGAGGTGAACCACACCAAGTATACACCTGTGCTCATGGTTCCATGGAGGAGCTGCCAGCTGATATCGCCGGCAGGCCGCGGGACTGAGATGGAATATAAACTGGCCCACAGGGGTTCCCCACCCTCCACTGCTGGTAAAAGGTCCTGCTACTTGGTATCTGGGTGGGACACGAGGGTGGGGTAATGAAGAGTGTGCAGCATGAGTGCATATAGATGGTCTCTTGGCACAGTTCGAAAACAAACTGGCTGCAAGACACGCAGCCGGCTAGGGATATGAAGAGAGGGAGGCCAGGAAGGCTCACAGGGCCGATGGAAAGATCCAGAGGGCCTGGAGTGAGGTGGGCAGGGCACACCCTCTTGCAGACCCATCAAGGAAAGCCCGAGCTGCGGGAGGCAAGTCTGCCTCCACCTACTGGAGAATGTGCCAGGGGGTCGTAAGGGTGGAGAGTCCCATCGTTGACTGAGCACCAAGGAATCCACCCAACCCCCTCCAGGTTGTAGTCCAGGAGGTCTCCAACCTTGGTCACTCCCACCAGGACCAACCTCCCTCACACCAAGGGGGACTCTGCCACCTGAACACGAAGATGGAGATTGTGTAGCAGGGGCTCCACAAGGAGATGTAGCCCCTCAGTGGCTGCCACGGACCTGGTTGCTGAAGCCAGCCTCCAGGTCCAGAGGAGGTCCTGGTAGAAGACCAGCAGCTCAGAGAGGTCGCATGGAAGACCTCTCGGATGGAGGAAAAAAAGAGCTGCCGGTCGTATCGGAGCCCTGGCAGGTGGCGGAGGAAGGCATGCGCCAATATGCTCCATGCAGAAGCCACCTGCACTATAAAGGAGTCTCCGCAGGGCCTGGAGGCAGAAGACACGGACCTGCGTGTACATTCACATCAGGCCCTATCCTCCCTTCTCCAGGGGAAGATGGAGAACTCCTGCAGACACAACAGTGCAGTCCCTGCCAAAAATACTCCAGAACCAACCTCTGGAGATTGGCCAGGAATACCAGGGGAGGACACAGGGCGTTGAACTGGTGCCAGAGCATGGACAGGACCAGTTGGTTAAGCACCAGCACTCTCCCCTAAAGGGAGAAGCACCAGAGCAGTCCTGTACAGCCCCGCAGCCGCCCAGCTCTCTAAACCCTGCCAGTTCTCCGGCGGAGATGGATGTGTGGCAGAAAGATAAACACCAAGATAGAGCAGTGGACCCATGCTCCACCAGATGGTCTGAAGCATGGGTGGGAGGAAGGCAGTACTATTATCCCCATTTTAACAGGTACAAAACTGAGCTCAGAGATTAAGTGTCTCATTTAAGGTCATTCAGAAAGCCTGCATCAGAGCCAAGAACTGAAACCAGATCTCCTGAGTTCCAGTCCAGCACTTTTTCTATAGACAAATGCCAGAAACAAAATTCAGCTCTGAATCAGGGTTCAGATTCTGCCCCCTTTCTCCCTGTGTGTTTGGATTTGGGCCCACCTCTGATTTGCCCAGAAGGGCCAACGAATGGCCACATTTTCTGTGATAAACTTAGACAGAGTTGAGTGCTGACAATTAAACCAAACTTCTCACGTGCTCATAAACAAGGTACTGACCTAAAGCTGGGAAAAGGATGAAGCAACATAGAGGAAGTACAGAGAGGAATAGCAGCCTGCAACAAGACTAGAAGCAGGGGAAAAGTAGCATTCAGGAGGCATCTATTTTTGACTAACCCTTTATCACAGATATGCTAATACCACTCTGACTGCTGGGAGGGGGACTCCACTCACTGTCCCCAGTCCTTGGTGTGTATGTGGGAGATGCCATAAATGCCCTCTACATCCCTCCTTTATTATACCTCTCCCTACTCACTCCCATCCCCTCAGAGTCACCTCTCCTTCTGCCCCCACTTGCCCCATGATACTTTCTTGTCTCCATCTGCTCTTTCTGCCATATCAGTCTCTTGCTCCTCATCTGCTCCTTCCTACTCACTTGTCTCCTGTCACTCTTCCACTTCCATATCCCCTATTGCTGACTACATCCCTCCAAACTCACAGGCTTGCCTCTCCTCCTGCCACATTTTCACCCTCTCTGTCTCCTGCCCTTTTATAGACAGCCTACTTGTACTCTCATTGAGGGTCAGGAAGGAGGGAGCCTATTAGCACTGTGTCCCCGAATAAAAGAAGGCACAAAGCTAGCTGCATGTGCCAGTTATAAGGCTTGATGAGTTGCAGGGCTGGACCACCTGTGATGAGTTAAGTACTAGCCCCCTGCACCTCCAGGCTATAAGTGGGACCTATTCAAGGTCTAAAGGGAATGGTAGGGAGAAACTCTCTATCAGCTTCAAACCTTGACTGCATAAGGCGATGATGGTGTACCTACCCCACCACAGGGGAGAGCAAAGAGTTAACTGGACTCTGCAAGCTTAATTAGTCCACCTTGCTGCACCTGAAGGGTGTGTCAGGCCTGACTGGTTATTAAGTCCAGCTGGGGAGGAGTTGGACCTCTTGAAAGAAGGAAAGCAAAAGCTGCAGGGTAGGCTGAGAAGATAGCCCTAGAAGAGAAGAGGTAGGGAGTTTTCTGTCTCTGAGAGGGGCCTGGGAAAGGCAGACTGAAGAAGGTCTTGGGGGGAGTTAATCCCTGTGGTGGGCCTTGGGAAGGCACAGAGAGGCAGTCCTGAGGGGCTGGTGTTTCAGCAGGGAGGATCTAGGGAGAAGCTAGAGGCTTGAGAATCAGAGGTGAGGCTGTGTTAAGTACAGACTGCAGGAAAGCAGTACAAGGGATTTGGAGGCAGGAAATGGCCAAAAGAAACAGTAGTCTATCTGAAGGAATAAGCCTAGCTGCTTAATATGGGCCCTGGGCCAGACCCCAGAGCAGAATAGGGTTGTCACTTCTGAAGTACAGATGCCAGAAACATTGAGGTAATCCTGAACCTATAAAACCACATAGCTAGCAGTGTGTAACTGAGCACCTTTCTGGATTTCCTATGTCAGCTACCTTGAAAATGGATGATCTTGAGGAAAACATGAATAGATGACAACCCTAGAGCAGAGGGTGAACCTGGGTTCCCTACCAGCCCTTAGTAAGGGGGTACAAGCCTGATGTATGCACTCTTGAGCCCAGGGTGGGACTGAAGACTGAGCCTCAAGGGTAGGCTGAGGAACAGTCTAAGAGGGGGCAGAATTAGCTCTGGTGTTAGGACATTTTGAACTCTTAGTTGGACTTTTGTTACCCCAGAAGGGGTAGAAACAAATTGTGACCTGACTGGAGGGCTGAGTTGTGAGAAGAGACCTTGCAGGTCACAGCCATAGTGGTTGTTGGCAGGGGATACTAGGATGAGGAAAGAGCTGCTATGCTATAAGGGGGTACTCTAGTGATGAGTTCACTCTTCCACAAAGGCCTTTTTAGACACCTTGATTGTGGGAAGTTGCTGAGTCCTGCTATGTCTGGATTGGGAAAGAAATGTTGATGTATCAAAATATTCCAGGGGGTCAGGAATTCTGGGTTAGGAGTGGGCATAACATCTCTTTGGTGCCTTCCAGATCTAGTTTTTTCTGGCTTAAGCCCTGTTGAGTGTCCAACAAGACATCTAGGAAGTATTCCTTTGTCCCTTGATATCCAGGGCATTTATTTCCTCCTAGCAGATTATCCTGATGATAAAATCTTATGGGCAGGGAGCTTGCCTTCATGCCTGTCTACAAAGGGCTTGGCCCCATAGCTGCTATACCCAGTCTCTTTACCTGCTAATAAATGATGAAGGCATGGAGAAGCTACTTATTTATTTTCTCTTCTCTATAATTAGAAGCTGTATAGTCTGGAATAATGACTAGCGGTGTGTGGAGAATGGTAGTTAGTCTGCATGGGTGGTAGCCCCAGACCTGCAGGCCCTGGGAACCTGAGCTGACAAGGAGCTGGAGGCTTGAGAGCCAGCACTCCCAGAGCTTCCAGGCTCTCTGCTCCCCATTTGTCCAGCTGGCAGCTGCTGAAGAGCTGGGGCTGTGGAAACCCAGACTCCTCCCAAGTAAGCTGCTGAACTGGGTGGGGAGCTGGCAGGAAAACAGACAGGTTTCCCTCAGACCTGCACTGAAATTAGACCTTCACCAAAATCCAGCTGTCTCTACAGACATTCTATCAGAATTTCTGACCAGTGCTTGTAACGAGCAAGATGCTGGGAGTGTGGAGATGCTGAGTTCTCCTCGTTTTGCCACTAACGCTCTTATCTCAGGCAAGTCACATCTCTTCTGTTTTTCCCCTTCTGTTCACCGGGATATTACTTGCTAACCTACCTCGCCATGCTGTTGTGAGGAGTTAATGGCTTTGGGTAATGTTTTGAAAAGTGCCAACATGATTTATGAGCCTAAGGCCCAGGTCCTCAAAGGTGTATTTGAAATCAATGGCAGTTAGGCTCAGATCCTCAAAGCACCTAAGTATCATTGACTTTTAATGTGACTTAGGTTCTTAAATCACTTAGGCATTCTTGAAAATGTCACTTCTCCATATGAGAAGGTAGCATCGATTTAAAGGTGTAATTTTTAAACTGATTTAGTTAAACCAGTGCAACACCCAGTGTGGGCATTATTATTTTGATTTAAACCAAACTTATTTTAGTTTAGTTAAACCAATTTCTAAATTATTTAAAGTTAAATTGCAATAAATCACTCTTAAACTAATTAGACTGAGTGCAACAAAGAAGGTAAAGGGGTGACTTGACTGATCTATAAATACATACATGTGGAACAAATCTTTGATATTGGGCTCTTCAGTCTAGCAGCGAAAGGTATAATGTGATCAAATGGCTTGAAGTTGAAACTAGGTAAATTCAGACTGGAAATAAGACATACATTTTTAAGTGAGAAGCATTAACTTAACAAGGGTCACTGACCATTTTAAAATTAATTCAGGATGATTTTCTAACAGATCTGCTCTAGGAATTATTTTGGGGAGGTTCTGTGGTTTCTGTTATACAAGAGATCAGACTAGATGATCATAGTGGTCCCATTTGGCCTTGGAATCTATGAAAAAGAATATCCACATAGTTGAACTGGTGCAAACGCCTACAATGGTTTAACATGAAGGTCATCAAACCAGTGCCAATTTTGTCATGTAGATGAGTCCAGTGCCTGTCCAGTGCTTTGTATGTTCAAAGTGCTATATAAATACCAGGTGGTGGTAGGTAATTCACCGTGAATAATTCATTAGATAGATGAATTTCAGCTCTTATTTTCTTTCTGTTCCTGAACTGCTCAAACAACTTACTGTTACTTCAAATTTATTCCTGATTCAAAATTATTTGCTGAGTGTTTTCTACAGATAACCCTTGTCTTCTCTTCTCCGTGAGTAGTCTGCTAGTAACACATGAACACTGAGCTCTGTTGGTTGGCTTGATTGGCCAGATGACATGCTGCATTGCCATTCCTAATTCGAGTGCTCATGTAAACATCACCATTTCCCCTAGACGCTCCTGCCTGTGAACTGTTTGTGGGAAGGGAACGCACAGCAGTTGAAATGCTTCTGTAGTACAAACAGGAATTGAATGAATTTGCTTCAAGGCCCTAAGATCAGGGCCTCCTGGAGCTAGGTGTTCTATGTACACATATAGAGAGAGAACTTTAAGTCTAAGCTCCTAAATCATTTGAGACAGGTCAAAAGGTCGTAGAAGTATTATAATCCTCATTTTACACATGGGGGGGGGGTGTGTGCAGGGGAATAGAGAGATTAAAGGGTTTGTCCAAGGTCGTACTGTGAATCTGACAGAGTTTTGAAATATTCCCCCAGCTATAAGCATAGCCAAGGTGGGAGAAAGGCCAGTCAAAGAAACTGAAGCCATGGCAGAAAGTACTGCACTGTGAGGGGAGGGAGAAAGATGAGGCCCAGCTGGGACCAGCCTGCCCTATAGCATTTTCTAGGCCCAGTATTGTGCAGGAGTGACATTTTCCCCCCAGGACCATGTGGGCTGCACCAAGAGAACTGTTTTGGGACAGAACCAGCCTCAGGGACCAAGGAAAATGAATCTGGCAGGAGCAGCCCTGGCAGCTAGGTGGGAGTGTTCCAGCAGAATAATTCTGATGGAAAATGTCCTTTTTGCAAAATCAAAATTTCCCATGTGAAAATGTCAGTGTTAGAGCAAAAGACCCATTGGATTTTCCCCTTTCTGAGCATGTTTATGAACACCAGAGAGAACTCCTCTGGACAGATAGTGCTACACTATCCAGGGAGGGCTCATTCCCTCAAAGGCCTGGAAATTACCTTAACCTTCCTTTCAGTGTGCTGGCAGGATTTTAATGAGTGGCTCTTAAGCCCCTGAGGGCATATTTATACTGCAATTAAAGCCCCTTCCCTCCCCCACCCTTCCCCAACTGGTCTGTGCCAGCTGACTTGGGCTTAGAGGCTATTTAATTGTGGTGTAGATCTGTGGTTCTCAACCAGGGGTCTGGATCCCCCTAGGGGGCTGCAAGCAGGTTTCAGGGGATCCTCCGAGTGTGGCCAGCATTAGACTAGCTGGGGCCCAGGGCAGAAAGCCGAAGCCTGAGCAACTTAGCTTCGTGTGGGGGCCCTGTGGCGTGGGGCTCCAGGCAATTGCCCTGCTTGCTACCCCCTAACACTGGCCCTGGCTTTTACATGCAGAAACCCAGTTGTTGTGGCACAGGTGGGCCATGGAGTTTTTATACCATGTTAGGGGACCTCATAAAGGAAAAGGTTGAGAACCCCTAGTATAGATGTTTGGGCTCGGGCTGGATCCTGGGCTCTGGGACTCTGCAAGGGGGAGGAGGATCCTAGAGCTTGGGCTCCGGTCTGAAGGTCTACACTGCAACTAAAACTGCCCCAGAGCCTGAGTAAGCTGTCACTGGCCAGTCATGGGTTTTTAATTGCAGGTTGTAGAGAGACACTGAGAGCCCCCTCTGGGACAATGCAGGTTATTAGCCAGGAAGGTTTCACTTTCTCCTCCTGCAGAATGTCTGACTATATCTGCAGAGTTTGAATGAAGATGTTTGGTGTCTTCCCTGCACACAGGGTGGGAATGCATTACCCTGCTCTTTGATGTGTTCCTTTAAATTAGATTTCTGACTGAGTTTTGTGCTCTTGAAAGGGAGCATTGGATAGAGCCAGAATCAGTACAGGCAGGTACTGGGCAAGCTTCCTCCATATAACTGCCTTGATACGTCAGTCCTGCTCTGTACTGTCACACGGATGCAGCCGTGTCAATACACCTGACTTCTTTAGTGCAGACAGCAGTCTTTTCCGGGACTGCTTAGTCCAGGCTCACAGAGACCTTCTGTGGTGACACTAGGCAGGACAAGCTGTGTTGATCAAGGATCTAGACAGAGTGGGGATAACCACAGGGTCTGGCTGTGTCCAGCAGCCCTGATAAAGAGTATCCTTTGGAGCACAGTCCCAAATCCCTTATTCTAGGAAAGGTGCTACACATTCTAACTTGCAGCCTCCATTGCTATGCTACTCTCAGGCCGTTCTCGAGAAGAACCTGTCAAGCCGTGTGGTGCAAGTGAGGACAAACTTGAGATCTCCTCCCCTGGCCCCACAACTCATAGGCATGGGTGACGCATGGTGTGTCAGGATTTGAACCTCAGTTTCCAGGAGAGAAATTCTACTGCACTAACTGGGCTGGCCGGTCAAGCTACTCTAGCTGCCCTCTCTAGCCTCCCCATCACTTTCTCCCCCTCTCCCCTCCAGCAGAACTCCTTGCCAGCAGCTGCTTCATTATTCTCTTAACAGTACAGGCAAATATAATTTGTGGAGTGAGTCACTTTGGTTCATGAGCTGATCACAGTCTTATCGCAGATTCCAGTAAGACCCATTTTAATGATACTCAAACAGCTGAGTCATTAAAACAAACCTGGAGGCAGCCAAGTGGAAGGGATCTTGAGTCCTCTGAAGAGACACGCCCCCCCCCTAGTATTTAATGTTGCTGTGGACAGCTTGTTTTAGTGTGGAAAGGTTAGGCTAACCCTAAGTGACTGCGAAGGGAAAAGAGCCTTTAGAAGATGAGGGAGCAGTGCTCATATCTTGACATTAAATTATGTGTCGGGAGTCATTGGGATGGGCCCTGATCCCTAATGGGGGGCCTCTAGATGCTACAGCAGTCAAAATAATATTTACAAATGTTATCCTACAAGGCCTGCATGCACAGCACTCCCCTTAAAGTCAATAGGATAGCCATGTGCTGAGGACTTGCAGCTTGAGCCATTGTTACCCATTACCACCTTGGGAGAAACTGACTGCAATATCAGAACAGATCGTAAGTGGAATATAGGCCTTGTTCTGGCCTGCTGCACAGGAGTGAATCTGACTCCAAGTCCTAAATTCAACTGCACAAGCAGGAAAACTAGTGTTAGGGTTAAGTTCCAGAACTCAACACATGCACACTCACCACTCTGTTACTAAAATGCACCCTCCCCCGCCCCCCAAAAAACCCTAGCATGCCCCCCCCCACAAGGCAACTCTGCAACCTTCCCCTTCAGCAATCACTTATAGTATCTAGAAAGAGAACACACAGAGATGATTGATAACATCACATGTCTCCTCACTCTTGCATGACTCAAACCATCTCTCTCACACACACGTGCAGCGTGCTAACAGGTTGGTGGGAAGACCGCTGCTGTGTTTTTAACTGTTTTGATCTGTTATCGCTTAAACTGCAGAAGTGGGAACACTGTAGCACCTTTAGCTGGAAATAGCAACTTTTAATATTTGATATCCCAGTGCATTGTGATTAATGCAAATCTTTAGACCCACATTAAAAAACCCAGCAGATTAAATTATTTTTCTGGCAACTGGCAAATCCATAAAAAACCCAGCCAGCTGGTCAAATACCAGCCAGGTGGCAACCCTATTCCAGGATAGTCAGTGACAACACTCCTGGCTAATGAACCACTACACAGAAACACTATGTTGTTGGCACAATTCTGACTGGCTTGGAGTAGAGGACAGCCGCACAGCTGAGTTACTGATGACTCATTTTGTAGGTGTCCCATACAGTCAGCACCAGGAAACAGGGCAGCTTTGCATGTAAGCCTGTTGAAGGGACATAGGCAGGAAAGAAAAATCTAAGCAGTGGATCCCACAGGACATGAAGCATCTTGTACCATTGTAAGAGTGGCTTGTGATCCTGGTATTCTTAGAAAATGACCCTCCATGACTATGGTGATTCACACAAGTGACATGAAGCCAATCTGGAATTGAAGCCCTGGCTCCTTCCAAGCCCATTTTGTCATTTATCAAAGCAAGTCATAGAACATACTTATCGATACAATAGGTGCACAGGGTTCATTCTGTATGATCCCCATGAAAGACAAGACAGGGTGAAGCAGGGGTGGCCAGTTCCCACCCCATGCAAGTCTCTGAAAATGTGGTGGCTTGAATGAAACTGAAGTTCTTGAATTTATATGGGAAAATTCTGTCTGTCCCCTTTTAAAATACCACGCTGCTCAGCCTGCTAAATCTTCTAACTCTCTCTTCAGGTTTAAGTCCCTTTGTACGACACAGAGAATTCTTTCCCTTTCTAATCTCCTTGCTGCCCTATAGGTAATTGAACAGCAGATCCGCACAGTAAAGCCTTCAAAAGGAATTACAAGGAATTACAAATCTCATATTCACCTCGCTTCACCCGTTGCAGATGTAGAATGAGCGGCATATGTATCTTCATAATCCATATGGCTCAGAAATTTGGGGTTTTCTGCTTAGAAGTCTGCTCTTCTTTCCCCCTCCCTCCCTCTTTCTGTCAGCCAGACATCTTGCTGCCTTTTTAGGGAAGGACTTTGGCTGAACTTGAAAGCATGAAGAAAGCTCATCTTGAAAAGGAGACCTGACTATTTGGCAGGCTATGAGGAGACAAAATCAAGGCACTGTTTCTTCCTTTTCCCTTCATTTATTAAATGAAAGTGGAAGGAGTGCAGAGATGAGTCTTGGAGTGAGTGATTTATGAAGGAAGATCGTGGGCCTGATCCAAAGCCCGCTGAAGTCCTGGAATGATTCTCATTAACTTCAGTGTGTTTGGATCAGGCGTGTGTGTGTGTGAGCTAATAGATAAAAAAAACTGTGGAGGGAGGGGGGCACTACACATGCGATGAGTGTGAATACCAGAGAGAGTGATGAATTGAATTACTGAGGGTGGCTCACAGAGGTACAGCTAGAAATGAAGAGGTTAAATTGATAGGTGAAGGAGCAGTGAGTTACCAGAAATGGGTGGCATACATCATGGAGGAACAACAATGAAATGGATGACCAGCTAACAAAATAAGCCATCTCCATTGAAAGGAGCTGATAGACCACAGGACTGGAGGCTAAGATGTCTTTACCTGTTTAAAGAGGTACCTATTTTACCCATATGCATATAGAGCCACAGAGTTTTCTATACTGCATAAGGGCAGCAAAGCTTCCAGTTAAATAAATAGAACATGAGGGCATCTCTGCACTGTCCAGAAGCACAGCAGAATCTTGGACAGCCCTTCAGGTATGTTCTTCCCCAAGCGTGTTCAGCAGCACCACAGGGACACTGTCCCTAGGGGGCTGTGTACTCCTCATAGCTCAGCTGAAGTGAAGGGAGTTATAACATTTGATACCAGCTGAAGATCTGGCCCCTGCAGTGTTTAGCAGCACTATGTCTGGGTAGACCAGGAATGTTTGGCGGGAGTCAAATAGAAAAAAGGCAGTGTTTAGTGCTTGACCACACAGATAGCTGAACTAGGCTGAGTAAAACTTTCAAGTGCCAAAGGCCCAGATTTTAAAAATATTTAGGTATGGCTGCACTCGCCCTCACAACACCTAATTGACAGAGAAGCCTAAATCTCATTTTCAAAGGTTGTATGTCTTCAAAAGGGATTTAGACACTGAATCCCATGGGCTTTGGACTCCTAAGTACCTGAATCTCATTTTCTAAAGGGATGTAGGCTTCAAAATCAGTTAGGTGTCGACACTGGGTGCAGCAATGACAAAATACCTTTCAAAATCTGGGCCCAAATTATTTATGTGCCTAAGTCCCATTTTCAAAAGTGACTTAGGAACTTCAGAGTCTAATTGTCACTGAAAGTCACCTAAATCACTTTTGAAAATAACTTATAGACTCTTAAGCTACTGAAGTGCTTTTGAAAATTTTCCTCACTCTGAATTCACACCACGGAAACCTGTAGGAATTTTCCATGAATATTTATTTTCCAAATTTCTTATGTCAACAAATGTTTCTTTCCAACTTTGTCTCTCTCATTCCCAGTCTCCTTTCTCTGTCATGTCAGTCTATTTCCTTATGCCAGCCAGGGAAATCTTAGTTGCACCATAGTGCTTGTGTTTGCAGTGAACTACCGAGCCTCTTTTCATCCTGACAAATGCAGATCATAGCCACTTTGCCCTCAGTTCACTCGGATGCTATCAATTACTTGTTTCTATAGCTGCTGTCAAGCTACACTAAATACTTAATATTTATGTCTGGATCTGGGGAAGAAGAGAGAACCATGCCCTGGTCTGGTCAGATTTGGCTATTGTTTGCTGAGATAGGGGGACAATAAACTCTATGTTCAGAGAGCTACTTGGTAAGAAATTCTTCAGCATGCCTCAAACTACTGGTAAAGCAAAGATGCTCTGTGTGTGGAGAGAGTGAGTGGGTGGAAGCATGGCTCTTTATGTATATCACTGTCAAGGTTTCCTCCCCCACTCTGAACTTTAGGGTACAGATGTGGGGACCTGCATGGACCCTTCTAAGCTTAATTCCTAGCTTAGATCTGGTAACGCTGCCACCAGCCAGAAATTCAGTGTCTGGCGCACTCCCTGTCCCCCCAAAACCTTCCCCTCCCTGGGCTGCCTTGAGGCACTTCACCAATTTTCTGGTGAACACAGATCCAAACCCCTTGGATCTTAAAACAAGGAAAATCAATCAGGTTCTAAAAAAAAAAAAACTTTTAATTAAAGAAAGGTGTAAATCATCTCTGTAAAATCAGGGATGGAAAATGCTTTACAGGGTACTTAGATTTATATAGCCCAGAGAAAACCCCTCTAGCCTTAGGTTCAAAGTTACAGCAAACAGGTAAAATCCTCTCAGCAAAAAGGAACATTTACAGGTTGAGAAAACAAACATAAGACTAACACGCCTTGCCTGTGCTACTTACAAGTTTGAAACACGAGAGACTGATTTAGAAAGATTTGGAGAGCCTGGATTGACATCTGGTTCCTCTTGGTCCCAGGAGCGAACAACCCCCAAAACAAAGAGCACAAAACAAAGACTTCCCTCCACCAAGATTTGAAAGTATCTTGTCCCCTTATTGGTCCTCTGGTCAGGTGTCAGCCAGGTTTACTGAGCTTCTTAACCCTTTACAGGTAGAAGAGACATTAACCCTTAACTATCTGTTTATGACAATCACACAGCCTGAGGAACTGATCATTTTAATGTTCCCTGTTACGGCTCTATGTACTGTGGCACCATCCTTCTAAAGGAGGGCTGGCTGAAACTCCCTTCAGAACTTCTCAGTATCTCTTCAACTGGCCAAAATTCAGAAGCTCCCTGTTTTTAGGAGACACCAGTAAGCCCTTTCTGCAATTTGCTGGCTTTTGGAGACTTCCTGTGGATCAGAGTTCAATGTGTTAATCAATTATGGGCTTTCTCTTTTGGTTCTGAGTCTCTGTAACTGCATCTACACTAGGGTATAAAATGGCATCATATTGACACCGACAAGGTCAACAGCAAGTCTGGAAAATGCAGGGTATGTCTACACTTGGAGCCGGTACTTGGAGCTCCAGTAGACAAACTAGCACTAGCTCTAGGAGAGCTGAGAATAGTAGTATATCTGCAGTAGCACAGGCAGCAACCTGGGCTAGCTGCCTGAGTATGTACTTGTGAGGTCAGGTGGGTTTGTACTCAGGATAGCTAACGCCTCCTGTCTTTCACCACTGCCCTTGCTACCATGGCTAGACTACTATTTTTAGCATATTAGCTCAATGAGAACTAGCTTGATTATGTCTCCTTAAGATGGGAATCACACCCCCAGCTTCAAATGTAGACAGATCTATTGCACAGACCTCTGCCACTAGAGCTAACAGAGTAACTGATAGCTGTAGTAAGTTGTCATCCTGTATGTGGACCAGTACTTTGGGACAGGGCTGCCCAGTGAGTGGGGGGGGGGCAATTTGCCCCAGGCCCTGGGCCCTGTAGGGGCCCCCATGAGAATATAATATTCTATAGTATTGAAACTTTTTTTTTCTTATGGAAGGGGCCCCTGAAATTGCTTTTCCCCAGGCCCCCTGAATCCTCTGGGAGGCCCTGCTTTGGGACACTCTGCCAGAGGATTTAACAGCTATTTGCTGACGACAGAAGAAAGGTGAGACTCAGGAATCCTGGTTTCAATTTCAGGTTCAGGAGGGGAGTGTACTCTACTCGGCACAGATTCTTCTGCCCATTTCCCCCCCAAACTTGAGCCCTTCTACCCTGTCGGGTGTCTTCTCCACTTCTGGTTCTCTGTTCCACTTCAATTCTCCTCACTGAGCTAATCAGTCTCCACTCCTTAGGCATCTCATTCCCGTCCCAGTCTTTGCCCAACCATTCCCAGTTCTCCCCCAATCCACCACCACCTTGTCCCCAGTTCTGCTCAGCCCAGCTGGGTTCATGCCCAGAGGGGACAGAATCTTTAGAGAATATAGCTGCTAAAATCAAAGTCACTTCTGAGCATGTGCAAGCTGACTTCACCCCACTCCCCCCCTCAACACTTATGATTTGGGAGAATTTTCACAGTGATGGGCAAAAGGCACAGCCCTGCCAGACAGGCTACCCACCTGCCAAATTTCAACTCCCTGCCCCAAAGCCTGGGGGTGCTGCACTATTCAAAGAAAAAATCCTGGCACATTTTAACATGAGCAAAACAACATATTTTCCCCTAACCTTGTTCAGAATTGGCTTAACTACTTTGGCTGAAATTTTCCAAAAAAGTTTAATGAGTGATGCTGCCAGACCCACACGTAATATATCCAGTCTACGTGATTTTCAGGGTCCCTTGCGGCCGGATGGGTGTACTGGACAGTTAACTTTTCCTCCTCTTTCAGGCCCATGGCTTGAGGGCTTATTGAACCCAGGAAGTGCAAGTCTACACGGGGCTTCCAAATACCCAGGATCCCATGCACATATTTCCATTTCTTGTGTTTAAGGCAAGTTTTGGATTCCCCACCTTGTGACCATTTCATGCCAGATGGGATGCAACAGCCAGTTTGCCAGATTCCCAGCACTCAGTGCAAATACACGTGCTGTGATAAGATTTCACATCCACACACAGAAGGGCCACTCATAGCAATTGTCGCTTATGTAATAACAGTTGGCATTTATACAAATGTGAGGCTTCACCAGTTAACAGTCCTGTGCAATAGGGAGATATTCTTACAGCTCTGACCTTGCTCCACTTTATGGATGAGGAACCTGAGGCATTGGGAGATTAGGTGACCTGGCTAAGGCCGTACCAAGTTAGTGGCAGAGATTAGCTCACAATTCTATGGGCCCTAGCAGTTAGGAAGATCAGGCTCAAGTATCCTAGGTTTACATGTCTGTGTTCCGTCCACTAGACATTGCAAAGGATACAACTGAAATGCAACCATTCCTGGGGCAAAAAGCAGCAGCCAACTAGTATATAGCATGATACATGAAAGTGGAGGAGGGACAGTTTTACTCAAAGATATTGAGACAAGCCCCTATTCTTACAAACTCTTTGCAAAGTGACAGTGTAAATATGACTTAGTTGTCAGGGCTCAATGTTTGTCTCTATGAGCTAGTGGTGCAATTCCCAGCTCACATACAGCGATTTGGGCACAAGTATAAATAGTAGTATTGCTGCAGTAGCACAGGCAGCTTAGCCATGCTGAGTACAAACCCTCCTGAACCTGGTGGGTATGAACTTGGCACAACTAAGCCATGCTGCTGCTGCTGTCCAAGCTACTGTGGCCTACACTGCTATTTATATTCAGGCTAGCTGTCATTGAACTAGCATGAGAATGTGTATGCTAGCTGGGAATCGCACTCCTAGCCTTTAATGTAGACCTAGCCTTCATGATTTCAATATCAGATGTACTCAGATTATATGTTACCCGGCAGTATTCTAAATGCGAGCACTGAAACCTCACTCTGGGATCAGATTGGCCAGCTGGGTTCTTTCTGGGTCAGACATCATCACCAGTAATGAGATTCCAGAAATGGAGCTTCATTAACACTTCTATTAATGAGGCATGAACTGGAATGGAATCTAGTTCCCCTTCTCATAGCTGTCTGGGCTCTGTAAGGCTAAAAAAAACACCTTAATATAATGTTCTATTAGAATCAGTGGATGTGACTCTGGCTACACAAAGCCAGCAGAACATTTTAGTAAGAAGGTGCCATTTGTACATAATGTCTGTAGATGGCTGATAGGAACATGGTTATGAAGAATGTGACCCTGCTTCTATAAGGTGCTTTCCATTCATTTCCATGGGAGCAGGATCAGACCTTGTGTCTCATGTAAAAGAATTGTGGGGTACTCCAAAATTGCTTGTCTTGGGAGGATGATTGTTTTTGGCCACGTCAGTGCCAGGATATGAGGTAATATCTTTTATTGGACCAACTTCTGTTGGTGAAAGAGACAAGCTTTTGAGCTACACAGATCTCTTCTTCAGGTCTAGGAAAGGTCAGTGTCACAGTTAAATACAAGGTGGAACTGAATTAGTATAAGTAGTTAACACATTCTCAGGGACTGTTCAAGATGAAGTGGCCTGATAACACTTCTGCAGTCGTAGGATGGAAAAGGGGGGTTAGTGTGTTACACATTGTTGTAATAAGCCACAAATCTAGTGTCTTTATTAAAACCATAATTTGTAGCGTCTTAGAAAAGTTATGAATTTAAGCTCCTAGGCTCATCTTTTGAAGGTGTTTTGCAGGTTTCCTTTGAGGACAAGGACAGAATGGTCAGATATACAGTCATTGTTTTGTGAAAAGTGTTCACCCATGGACGATATGGTGTTTTTGTCTTATTTTTTTTCTGTGTGAGTTCATTCAAGAGCATAGAGAGTGTCTTGTTTCACCCATGTATCTGTTTTTGGGGCAGTTAGGCAACTAGATGAGTACACTGCATGTTGTCAGAGGCATTTGTCTAGGACCCATGGATCTTGGAAAGCTGTTGTATGGGGAGTATTGATCACAACAGTGGAGATATGTCTGCATGTTTTGCATCTGCTATGGCAGGGTCTGGTGCTATTGTGAAAGATGAGTTAACCTTGCTGGCATGTGAAGCTTTATATTATCTTTTCTGCAGTGCAAAATCCCAAACACTTCACAATAGAAGGTAAATATCACTCTCCCTATTTTAGAGGTGGGGAAAAACAGGTACAGACTGGTGGAGAGCTTTGCTGAAAGTCATACAGCTAGTCAATGACAGAATCAGGAAGGGACCATAGGTCTCCTGTTCCTAGCCCACTGTGACCTCTACTGGGCCCTGCTGCCTTCCTGCAGTTCTAGGGGATCTAGAGGTTCTAACACTTTTGCATATATATGGATGTGTTCTGCATGCGGGTCAAAGTAAAAGAATACAAATCCATTTGAAGAGGCCCCCTCCACACACAACATGCATGTTGTTACCTGATGGTCAGTAGTCTAACATGTCCACTTTAAAAGCAAATCCACCATGAGAGGTATGAAGTTGTCCACCCATAAGGAAGGCAGGTCTTTCCTGAGTCTCTCCTGTACATAAGAAAGCTAGGGGGATGGATCTGCCTACATGGAAGGACGTGGCATGGGGTGTCAGTTGGAAAATAAAGCTGAAGAAAGAAGGGAAGATGGAGTGGAGGACAAGGAAAGGAAAATGACCTGTATCAAAAAGCCATTAGGAAGATCTGACTGATACTCTGACATGATATTACAGTGCTCATAAGAAAGAGTTCTTGGAGTGGAGATTATTCATCACTCCAGAGCTGTATAATTTTAATATGTGAAATCTGAGCTACCATGAAAGGGTAATCACTGACTATTCCGGTAACTAAAGCCAAATTATATATCATGAGTCTGTTTAAGAGAGAACATTGCCGTTGTCCAAAGGGTGGCTATAATTCTCCCAGCTTAATGAACATGGGCCGGGTGCTCAGAAATCAATGGTGATGTTAAAAAGGGACCCTGTCAAGTGCTTTTTATGGATTTTAATTTCTTTTTCTTACCCTCTATTATTTGTAATAGCCCTTGGGAATAAGAGACTAAAACATACTTCCCTGATGAGATTCTTCTCCTGTATAGCACATGCAGCAAATGAGCCCTATGTCTCCCTCATCCACATTGGATGTTGGGATCCACATAGCTTGTTTACTCCCTTTGTGATGCAGGAGTATTATTAATGATGTCAGCAGTACTCCAGCCTCCAGCAATCACTTGTTAAATTTTCGCATAAGCACCTTCATGCAGGGCTGGCTTTAGGAAGTGTGGGGCCCAATTCGAACAGTTTCAAGGGGGCCCCGGCAGGGATGACTTAAAAAAAACAAACAAAAAACACATGTAAAAAAACACATGGGGCTTGTACTCACCGGGTGGTGCTCCGAGTCTTCGGCAGCACTTCGGCGGTGGGTCCTTTGCTCGCTCCAGGTCTTCGGCGGCATTGAAGGACCTACCGCCGAAGTGCCGCTAAAGACCCGGAGCAAGCGAAGGACCCGCCGCCGAAGTGCCGCTAAAGACCCGGAGCAAGCGAAGGACCCGCCGCCGAAGTGCCGCTGAAGACCCGGAGCGCCTCCAGGTGAGTAAAAATTAAAAAGGCACCTCTAGCCAGGGAAGGGATTCTCAGTGGGCGCGGGGCCCTCTTAGGCGCGGGGCCCGATTCGGGGGAATTGGTGAAATAGGCCTAAAGCCGGCCCTGCCTTCATGCTTTCTCCCATACTGCCCACATGCTTGGGAGGAGCTGGCTGTGAACATCCACAAAGGTACCTTGTTATCCTACTTCCAAACCTTCCTTAAAACTCTCTACCACAATGTGTGTCTTCCCCACCCCCCAAAAAAAAAGGCTTGACAAAGCTAGGCTGTTTTTGCATTGAGACCACTGCCTATTATGCTCACCAATATTGTTTTCTCGTACTAGCTCATCTATAAATGTGTTTAATGGAGGATTTCAAGATTTCTAAGTTTGGTTTCATTTGGTTTGGAACAAAACCCAAATATTTCCAAGTGCTCAATGAAACAAAATTACTGTTCTCCACCCAGCAATCCTCGGAGCCTGGGCTGCCAAGGAGCTGCTAATCTGGAAGCTGGGGCTCCCAGGTCTTCCAGGCTCCTCCTTTAACACTCCATCAGCCTGCCAGACAGGCCGCTGAGAAATGGGAAGGGATACCAGGCAAGTTTCTGATGGAATGTTGAAACATTTCATGAGATCCTGGCCATGTCAACAACTTCAGTGAATCAGCAAATTTCAATGAAAAAAATGTGTCCTTTAAACTTTTCTGACCAGTTGTAATGATACTGATGTTACTTCTGCTGCTGAAGCAGCACAGAGGCCATTGGTAAGTCTGTGTCTGGTGTTTGAAATACCATTCTGTTGTTGTTAGCTGTAGCTCAGGCTTTGGGCATAGTACAAGTGTAGTGCCTTTGACACTGCAGCATGTAGTGGGGATTTCTGGGATCATGATGATGATTTTTATTACCTAGTAGTGCCTACAGGCCTCAGCTGAGATTGGGGCCCCACTGCCCTATGTCTGTGAGGTAAGAGACAGTCAACACTCCAAAGTCCTAAAATTGAAATAGATGAGAGAAACAAAGGATGGCAGGATCTCCTGGTTAAGGCACTGGACTGGTACTCAGGAGGTCAGAGTTCAATTCTTGGTCTTACCACAGATTTCCTGTGTGATAAATCACTTACACAATCTTTACATGCTCCAGGCTGGCATGCGTAACCCAGGAATGGCTCAAATTCATGCAGCTACATACCAGACCAAACCCACCCTGAGAGTCTGCATGTGCTGGGCTGGACTGTCACACTCTAGGCTGCAATCCAGACCACTGAAGGGTTACCATCTGCCCTGTAATCTTGGGTGCCTCACAATGCTTTGTTGTTGTAGCTTCCAACCTGGGCTTCTCGCAACCAAATGATCAGCATGCAGGTTACACCCTGAGTATCTGTGTGCTAGATAGCCCTGGTTCAGCAGCTCTGACCCCAGCAGCCTGTCTGCAGTCCCACTCTGGCTTCCACCAGCCTTGTTTGCTACTTGCAGAGTGACCCCAATACACTCCCAGTCCTGAATTTTCTGATAACCATGTGCTCTGCAATGTCCAGCCCTCTCCTGGACAGTGCAAAGAAATAAAAGACCCCCCCCCAGCCCCAAACACCACAGCTTATTAACTTAACTGGGGGTAAATACACCCTTCCCTTTACACACAGCAATGAGTTGGTTTATGGTAAATATGAAATGTATTAATCCTAAGTGTATTTTGTTAAGTGACTTTAAAGCATAAGGAATGAAGATCATTACAAGTAAAATAAAATACCCTTGTAAAGGTCTAAAACTTAATCTAGCAAGATAGTTCCTCTCACCAGTCCTCCTCCTTCCGATCCATGGCTGACTTTTGTAGAAGATCCTGACTGAGGAAAAGTACAAAGTGCTGGCTTCCCTTGTCACCACAGGAGAATGATCTTTGTCTAAGCAAGTTTCTCATCTACATTCAGTTCCAGAGGCTTCACACCCCTCCCCCTTCACCCATCTTTCTCGGCCTGAAAGACCCCTGGCCTCTCTCTATCTAGAGGTGAATGCCAAAGATTGCTTCTGTCCTTGACCTTGTTTCAAGAGTCAGGATGGCCTCATGCTGTTCTTTCCTTCCTGTGGGCCTCCTATCCCCCTCCCCGCACCCGTATGATTTTTATGTAAATAGGTCTTCCATTGTTTCTGATTGCACCACGCTTAATATACATAGGAGACTATTAAATAGCTGTGTTTCCCCTCCCCTCTGTGGGAAATGTTCCTTCCTTTGTTTGGCCACACACTTTAAAACATATCAGTGAGTATTCATTATTCCTTCTATAGTGTAATACATTTTACAATTATATTAATCATCAGTGTGCCATTAGCTTTCAGAAAAGACCTCACTCTACACACTCTATAATATAGTAATATTGTATACAATCAGCTGATTCAGTTGCATATCACTTAAGGATCAGCCCCCCTGTCTTTACAGACCAGTGAACCTTTTAAATTGATTCTTCAGAAAAGCAAAAAACAAACCAAGCTTTTCTCTCCAGCTGGGTGTAGAGCCCAGGCTGTCTTTTCCCCCCACTTGTCAGTGTGAGGTTTGCCTCCATCGCTTATTAGCTTGATGGGTCTGCTTACTGCTTGAATGTAAATTGAGGTAAGCACACATTCCTTTATTTAGGATAGACCTGTTTTAACAACTCCCCCTGACATACCTGGTTCATGCACACTTTAGATATAATTCCAGCATATATTCATCACTCTTTATACTGGTCATGTACATACATCACATGAGAATATTGATGATCAGTGAGTTTTTAAATGATACCTCAGAAGGCATATTTTGTGTAAAGATTATTACAATGGTGTGTAAGGTGGGAATACGGGATGCTTTTAGTGTCACATGGCCACGTATAGAACACAGTGTACACACATCTACCCAGATGCACGCTGCTGCTGTAGGCACACGAGTTAGCACTATCTTTACAGGGGTTGTATCTCAGGGTTGTTTGCATCACATGGAGACACTCTAGGCTAGGAACTGCTTGCCAGGTGGTGTTGGTACTATTCCCTGCCTTCACACATTTGCTGATGGCACTTCAAGGTTAAGTTGCCTCTCCCTTTTATATGTGCCAAAGTGCATCACAATCATGGATCAATTGGCTGAGGTGACCCTGCTCCTTACTGTGAGACAAATATTTATGCAATGAAGTACGCATTAGACAAGATGCTGAATGGCATTTTGGCAGAAATGTCTGACCTGTTGAAGGCAGGTGGCCTTGAGGGATGATGAAAATTCATTTGTCACACTGGACAGTTTCGCTGCATTCTGCTATCACCATGCAATCCATTATGGTGCACCATTGCTTCTGATGCAGGAGAGCTAGCCTGGTATGGTAAGAAAAACGTCATCCTGGAAACCTAGGATGGCCAGCAGTGGCTGCAGAGGTCCCACAGAAGGAAACAGACCCTCATGGAATTATGTGAGGAGCTTGCACCAATCCTCCAGCACCAGAACACTAGCTTGAGGGAAGCCATGCTGGTTCAGATGTGATTTGCTGTTGCCTGTGGAAGCTGGCTACCCTGGACAGCTATAGGTCCATTGGAAAGCCCACTGTTGGGGTCATGATTGTAGAGGTTTGTGAAGCAATTGACACTGTGGCTTACCCTCGGATGGTTGGCATAATAAATGTTCCAGAAATAATATCTGGTTTTCAGAGGCTGGGATTCCCCAACTGTTCAGGGGCTATTGATGGTGCTCGTTTGCTTGCCACAAGCAGCAAGTATATGTCCTGCAAGGTTTAGTGGACCATAGAGGCAGGTTTATGAATACTAATATGGAACTCATGGGAAAGGATCATAATGACAGGATGCTGAGGAGATCAGGCTTGTATTTGAAGAGGGCAGCAGGGCTTTTGTTTCCCAGAAACAATGTGGTTATAATGGTATATTTGCACCAACTGTTAATTTGGGGGACCCTACATACTCACTCTGGCCTTGGCTCATGAAACCATTATGGCCCCCAGAAAAGGGGAATTCAATTTCAAACTCAGCAGTTGCAGGATGGTGGTAAAATGCGTGTTTGGTAGGCTAAAGTCTTGTTGGCATTGTTTACAAACCCATCAGGTTGCCAGTGTTGCAAATGCTGTTTGCATGATCATGTCCTGCTGCACACTGCATAACACTTGTGAAGGTGAATATTTCTATCCAAAGTGGGTGCTGGACAATTCAAATGTGCAAGTTCTGTAGAGGTAGCTGGATCCTATACACATGCATACTGGTCCTGAGTCTAGGCAGGGTAGACAAATTAGAGATGCAATATATTCACATCTCCTGGAGGGAGGCAGAGGATGACATCTGCCAAGTGCTTTATAGCCTTTGTGTGAAGCTGCTTTAACTGTACATGACAGAAAATACAGACATACAAATGGGGCAAAATTGCCTTAAAAGGGTTTTGTTCTCTGATTTGTATTTGCTGAAGTTCTGTGTCCATTTATGCATGTCACACTGCACATCTATTTTAAAGGCAGTCATTACAGGGTACCAAGATTGTGTTTACACCTTGGGGTGAGGTTTCACTGTTGGCAGTTGTGACTCTGGTATGATGCATGCATTCATTGTTCCATGTGCTTATACTTGTCACTATTGATATCTGTATATAACCCATCCCATCTGCTGTGATTAACTGTCCATAAGGTCTAATTTGCACTTAAAAATTAAATCAACTGAGCTTCATTGCTCAGGCTGTGGAAAATTTTTGTGTCCTGAACACCATTGTTAGGTTGACCTGGTGTAGAAACAGCTATGGTGGATGGAAGAATCCTTCCATTGACCTAGTTACCACCTCTGGGAGAGATGGATTAACTACATTGACAGATAATTCCTTTCTTTGACATAGGAGGCATCTACACTACGGTGTTACAGCAGCATAGCTGTGCTGCTGAAGCAGCTTGCAGTGTAGAGCTGCCTGAAGTCTTGAGGTGGGTCTGCTGCCAGTGACAACTGAAGACGCTGCAATACTGAATAGCTTGTCACTTTATATTTGCATCCCAGTTTACAACTGTCTGGGGAGTGCCACTTAGCACTATTTTATACAACACTTTTATGTGTCGCTTACTGGCTGCTAGGGGTAGTTGAAATTTTATCTGCTACCCAGTGGGGTTCGAAGTACTTCACTGAACAATACAATTAACAGCTGATTCTATCCCTTCCTCTCAGCTTCTCTGGAACCTGTTTACTGTATGGGGCTTTTCTAGTGATGGCATCAAGTGCAGCCCTTCTCTGCCTGGATTTGTCTTAAGTACCTGCCACAACTCACACCTGTTCAGAGATCCCTGTCGTCAGATCTACCTGCACACTTTCAAGACATCGGGAGGGATTGCTGGGTGGAAAGAGTACATCTGTATTGAGCCAGTTGACAAATCATTCTCCCCAGTTCCAATTGCAATTAAAGGCTATTTTGAGACCCCTCTTTGCAGGGCAGTTGCACAATGGATAAGGTGGTGGGGTTGTAACTTACCAGACTGGGGGGGTCAGACCTGCTGAGGCACCCAGTCTCTCTTGAGGCTCATCATTGGGGGGCTTCTATGACCATCATTGGGGGGCCTCTGGATACAGGTGCAGAATTGCCTCTTCCTTACTTTCTTGGTGTTCTGATAGCCCCTGCAGATGCCGCCGCCGCCACCTCCTCCTCATAACAGTCCTGTTGGACAATTAGACAATCTGGGTTCAGCAGGACATACTGAGCAGGCTCCTTAGACAGCACCTGGTCAAGCTCCTTGTAGAAGGGTCATTTTGCATGCCCCCGCCCCCCCCTTAACTCCCCCCCCAAAAAAAACAAAACAAAACTGACTATTAGAGTCTCTGGCTCTCTGGGACAGCCATTTCAAGTGTTTCATCCATTCCCTGCTCTGAAATGGGGTTCAGTGAATGCCCGACTCTGCCAGCTTCTGTGAAATTTCCCAAAACAGGTGTACGTTCCTGCTGCTTTGGCCCAAAGTATAGAGGATGGTGTGCTCCACCCAGAGGTTTATCAGACTCTGGTATGATTGGTGGGACATGCTGCTGCTCTTGGTTTTACAGAGTGCAGCAGAAAGGTGATCAGATGTGGTCTGCACCATGCTATTCCTGGAACATGCAAGCAGGGCCGGCTTTAGGAAGTGTGGGGCCCAATTCGAACATTTTCAGCAGGGCCCCGGCAGGGATGACTTTAAAAAAAAAAAAAAAAAAGGTTAAAAAAAGCCTTTCATTTCTTAGCAACCGGTTCCCTGTAAAAAGTTCTGCTTTAAGGGATGTGCCACAGTATGTATTTTTGGTACCAATAGGGTTACCATACGTCCGTATTTTTAAAAATTCCTCCCGGATGGCGATTTAAGAACCAAAAAGCCTGACATGTCCGGGAAAATACGGATGTACGTTAACCCGACCTAAAGTTCTTTTTTAAAAAGATGGGCCTGAACTAGAACTGAGCTCCGCTTCACATGTGTGGGACCCCCCCACTCCCTGGGGGTGTGCTAGGGTGACCAGATGTCTCAATTTTTGGGTCTTTTTCTTATATAGGATCCTACTACCCCCCACCCCTGTTCCAATTTTTCACACTTGCTGTCTGGTCACACTAGGGTGTGCACATGTGTGGGTCCCAGCTGCTCCCTGCCCCTCTCATTGAAGCAGGTGTGCAGGGTTACTGCCCTGGGAACTGCAGGGCACCAGTGGACATGGGGCTGGCTGGAGGCAGGGCAGGGGCTGACTGGAGGTAGGGTCTGGCTGCAGGCAGGGCAAGGGGTGTGGGGCTGGCTGGAGACAGAGGTGTATGGGGTGGGCTGGCTTCAGGCAGGGCCGCAGGGGGGTGCGGCAAGGGTTGGCAGGGCTGGAGACAGAGGAGTGCGGGACTGGCTGGCTTCAGGCAGGGGCGTGTGGCAGGGGCTGGCTGCAGTCGGGGCAGGGAGTGCGGGGCTGGGTGCAGGCAGGGGCTGGGTGCAGGCAGGGGGTGTGGGTACGGGGGGTACAGCCCACCCTGTACGGTAAGTGCCTCCTCCTCCTCCCACCCCACCAGGGTAGCAGCAGCAGCCCGGGGCTCCCCTGCTTCCACCGCCCCAGCCCTTTAAATAGCCACGGGAGCCCTGGGGTAGCGGTGGGGTTCCAGGGGCTATTTAAAGGGCCGGGGCAGTAGAAGCAAGGGGAGCCCCAGACTTCTTAAATAGCCCCCAGGGCTCCAGCAGTGGGGCTCTGGTGGCAATTTAAAGGGCCTGAGGCTCCAGTCCCTGCTGGGAGCCCCAGGCCCTTTAAATTCCCCCCTGGGGAAGCCGGGCCACCCCAGTACAGAGCACTGGCAGGGCTTGGGTGCGGGGCCCTCTTAGGTGCAGGGCCCGATTCGGGGGAATTGGCCTAAAGCCGGCCCTGCATGCAAGGGGAAAGGGTCCTTTGTAGATTTTGTAAGGGTAGAAAAGGGTCCATTGCATTGTGGGAATGTGGATGGAAGACTATGAAAACTCGAGACCTGGTACCTGCTTCTTACCTGCCTCTGCACTGCAGAGTGGGCTGCGTAGGGGGCCATTCTACAGCTAATTTGTACTTACCCACACCCCTCGGGCTAGCTAGCTAGCTCAGCATCTGCTTCTTCTGAGAGACATGCTTCAGGGGGTTCTAGGTAGACAATAGGGTGGTTAGGGCACAATCGTGCACCTGGATATCTGTAGAGTCCATAGATTAGACATGGCATTAATCTCGCTGAGCCTTAGTTTCCCATCTGTGAAATGGGAATAATACTTCTCTGTTTTAGAGGTGGTGTGAGGATGCGTGTATTAATATTAGTGAGGTATACTGATACTGTGGTGAATGGGGACCATGTGAGTATCTCCATAGCTAAGCCAGCACTGCCTTTCCTTCTGATTATTGCCTAGGAGTTCTGATCTTCCCCACCAAAGAGGGCAAGGATAATGATTAGAGGTGTCTGAATACAACCAGCAACGATCTGCAAATATTCTTGACTTTCTAAATGGATTCACTTAGGCCACATTCATGCCCCTTTCAAACATCCATCAGCTTGTTTAAGCTGGTTAAATTTAATTGTTTAAATGCCCATGATGGAAAGTTAATTTTAAGCTTGCTCAAGGTACTCAAGAACTTGTGGAAAGAGAACGTTAGATTTGCTTTCCACAAACAGTTGCACTAGAATCCTGATGCTGAGGGTTACTACGTTCCTGCAATCAGGGAACAGAAATGATGCCACTTAGCATAATGAAACCACACTGCTCTCATCTCAGTCTGTAGATAGCAAGTTGCAGATTTAATGGACCCTAATGAAAATGCCATCAAATAAAGAAATTTGAGACAATCAGTCTGTTAGTGGATTTTTCTATAATACAGGGGCAAAATCTATCAGACAAATTATTGATTACCAATTATTCAGTCAGCTTTACCAAGAGATCATCTCAGTTACTGAAGCTCAGAATGGCATTGCTCCATTCTCCACCCCTTGGTAGTACCAGTACTCAGTTCTTCTCTCCATCTCAAATCCTTAAGGCAGTTTCTCCTCAACCACAGCTACGCTTTTATGTTAAAGCTGCTATTATCATTTACTACTTTGCATTACAGGGATGCCTAGAAGTTCCAGCCACGATCGGGGCTAGGTGCTGTATGTGCACATAATAAGAGACAAACCCTGCCCTGAAGTGCTTTAGTCATAATAGGCAAAACAGACCCAGGGTTTCTCTGCCCTGCCCCCTGTTTTGCAGATCTCCACCCAAAGGACACAGACTAAATGACTTGCCACAGGTTACATGATGAATCTGAGGGAGCTGGGAAGAGAACCACATCTGCTGAAGTCCAGCCCCTATGCAACAAGACCACACTTTTTTAAATGGCCTAATTCCCTGGCAAACAAAAAATCTAATGCATTGATCACCACTTCCTCCTCACCGAGAACTGTTATCTTATTACACTAATATAGGACAACACAACTTTCTTTTGTAGAGCATCTTCCCACAAAAACTCTGTCCCCCAAGGAACACTGTGAAGAGTTAAGGAATGAATAAAAGCTCAGGGAAGAAATGGTGGGGCTGAGGCAAAAGAGAAAAGAGTGGTTTTCAGCTGAGAGTTGAAATGAAACGGAGACGGAATGAGGTGAAGAGATACAGGGAGGCTGTTTCATAACCCTTTCAGACAGGCACAAGTACACAACTCTGGGGCACGGGGAGCCAAGACCAAAGGGCAAGAGGCACTGAAAACAAGACCCCAGGCGCTGGGAATGAGCTTGAGTTCTGTTATCTGCACCTTGTTCCGTCTTCCATCCAACAGGAGCAAATGTTTTAAATGAGAAGAGTGTCGTGTTCTCAGCAAACACCAGCCACCTTTCAGAAGCTTTTCAATATGCCATTCTGCTCTCGTCCTAGAGCTGCACATCTACGCAGGCCTGAGAGAAATGAGTGTGCCAGGTAGAGGATGACTGGAGGAAAGCAAAGGTCAGCCCAAGTGCACCCCAGTGCTAATTAGAACCAGTCTCACACCCTCTAGCAAATGCCAGCTCCTTGCCTGTACATCATTTGTATGCTTGTTAGCATCTCATTTTGGAATCTTAGTGGTGCTTCAGAGGCTCCTTGTCTGAGCAGCGAGGGCTGTGAACAGAGTAACACCAGAGAGAGCGAGCGTCAGTCACTGGTCTCAGGTGGCCAGACATTTTTGTTATCTGACTGAGTTTTTGCTACTTTTTAGTCTCTGCGATTGAGCTCATAATGTCCTAATTAATTATTATTAGGAATGCACTGCAAACTAATTGAATATTCTGCTGAAGACACTTATGAGCTACAGCTGATTTATTACTGATTGGTGTTTCTGAGGGAAAACAAATTAGTTTACCTACTATATCTCAACATACTGTTACAGGAGACGGTAAGTGATGGAGCAGTGTGGACCAGCCAAGCCAAGAATTTATAGCGACTCGTGGGTTACCTGACTAGCTGAAGATGCTGATGTGAGGGTGATTGTGCTAGCTCCTGAATAAAACCAAGTCCCACTGGCCGACCGTACCGTTGGAACCAAGTCATTGCATCTGTTAGCCCTAAGCATCCAACACAACTATAGGAAAGTGAGTTGCATTCCATTGTGCTCACTGAATCCTTGCCCAAATTGTGAATTCTGTACTCCCTACAGAATCCTTTACTGCTGGTGATGCTGTTAGAGGCTTGGCAATCAGATCCCAGCTGGAGTTTGCAGGGCAAGTCATCTTTTTCTTGTAAAAAATTGAGCAAGTTGCATCTGAAAGCCGTAGTGGGTGGGATTAAACAAAGAATCCTATGTTGTTTTAACAATAATTTTCAGGGTGTAGCTGTGAGTGAACCATGCCTACGGATGGTGTAGGTTGTCCGTGAGGCTCAAACTCTGGTCCTGTAGCACTGAAAGCGCAAGCCCTCCCTCAGAGAGCTCCTTTAGCTGAGAGTCACCAGAAGGTTGTAACACTTTCTGAGGCCAGCCATTTGTGGGTGACATAGTCACATTTCACAGTGACTTATTTCTGATGGTCTCCATGAGGTCCTGGGATTGACACAATTGCAATAAACATTTTCATTGCACTGTGTAGCACCTTTCATCTGAGGATCTCAAAGTGATCTACAAACAGCAATAAATTAAACCTCACGCAACCCTTCTGAGTCTGTCTAGCTTTCCTTTACTTAACTAAACCACTCTGCTGGAATGAGTGGAGTTATCCCAAGTTTACACTGACATGACTGCAACCTGAATTTGTCCTGGTGCCTTTTCTATTGTTTGCAAATACATGTCTTCTCTGTGGCCATAGGGTTGTTGGATATTAACATAACTCTCTCATTCTGCAGCCAGAATATAAACCTGTCCTTGACTGTACTGAGAGTAGTGGTGAGCCATGGTCTGTAACTGAAGAACCCGGGGGGAATGGCATTAATTTCATTTGAGGTGGCTGGATAATAGCAGTGGCTCAGTGGCAGAGCAGCTCGGTAGAATGTTTCTCATTCAGGAAGCCTGTGGCATCATTGTTTGTTTCTGGCATTTCCAGGCTGTGCCTGGCAGATGGGGAAAGTGGGAGGAGGGGCAAGTGTAAAGAACTTCCCCGTTTCCACTCTCTGTGGAAGAGAGAGCCACAGTTGCAGTCCTCATGATCACCTGAGTGCAAGAACTGCCCTCAGCTAACACTACTGGCCTCCCCAAAAGGGGTGGAAGGGCAGAGGAGGACAAGCATGGCCCTGCCTCTCCCACTATACTAGAGCTGGCTAGCTGCAGATTGGAGTGTCGCAGGAGGTGCTCTCTCCCCATGCTAATCTCTCTCATAAGGTCTCCTGGAGCTCCCACTAGGGCATTGTGGCATTACAATGCCCCCAACACGGGGCCATGTGTCTGTAAAGCACACTGGAGCATTCACTGAAAAGAATCTTTGGCAAACAGTTGTTACCATGCCTTTGTTTTCCCATCACTTTTGTTGCCTCCTGAGCCTCTGAGCTTCCCCACCAGGACAGGCTGCTGCTAGAAGTGGGCATGAAGTGTATCCACACACATGCATGAGGGTGAAGGGGCATAGTGAGGGCATCCATGGGCCAGCTGGAATAAATAGAGGTATATGTGCAGGAGAGGGGTGAGTCTGGCAGAGATGGGTATGTCATGGCATGGAGGATGGATATGTGCAGGAGAGGGGGAGGTGTGAGACAGAAGCATGTACTTAAGAAGGGGGATGAGTAGGGGGGATATAAGTGGTATGTGGGGGTCAGAAGGGGGTGTGAAGGATGGGATGGGTGATTGTGAATAAGATAGACATTTGTAGGGGCTAGAAGAACGTAAGAGGGGTGGGGTGTGCATGGACTGGCTGGTATATGTGAGAGTGGGCTGAGTGTGAGGGACCTGTGTAGGAGAGGGAGGGAGGGTGTATGTACAAAAGGGTGGGTTTGAGAATGTGGCGAGTGTATAGGAGAGAGGGGGTGTGAAAGGTATTGCCTATGTAAGGGTTAGCTGTGTGTGTCTGTCTTACCTGAGATAACAATGTGCTTTGAAACCCTATGCAATGATCTCTCCCTTCAATAAGAACTGAAAGGTTTGGGGAAATAAAAGGCAAGAAAAGATTCTGGCAGGGGAAATGCATCATGTTCACGGATTTGACAAAGCTTGAAAGGAAGCACAGGCTTGACAATGGTATTAATCAGACAGTGCCGAGCCCTGTTGCAGATCCTTTCCAAGTGGAGCTGAAATGGTTAGCACTCAGCCATGAGCAGCTGGTCTCTGACAGAGGAGGAGAGAATAATCTGATTCTGTTAGCCTGGCTCCCAAAGCAGAGGAGTGAACTGGAGAGAGGGCTGAAACCTGGCCAGCACTGGCAGACCGCAGGGCTAGATGGTGTAAGGGGTATTGTGTGTCATTCACTCAAATGATCCTGTGAATCTGTGATTTCATTCACATAGCATAAAGCCAAGAGTGTTTATATCTGAGACCCTTAATGTGCCATCTTCTACAGGGAAGGTTGCTGCTTCCTTGGAGCTTTTATAGCCTCTATCTTATTTAGGGAGGGTTACAAAAAAATTGTAGGGAGGGAAATGGCTGTGTTATAGTCGGATGGGAAGCCTGACTTTTTTCAGATTCAGGTGCCTATATTTGGTGCCCACATCCCACATGAAATTCCCAGCTGGAAAGCTGGTCTGGGATCTGGGGACTAAGGGCTGATATTCTGGCTCATGGGATCTCTTCACTCCACTCCAAATCTCACTGATGTGAGAATAAAAAATGGCTTATTTTTCTCTTCAGTTGGATGGGAGAGGACCACCTCCTAGCTTCATCACACTACAGTGATGGGAGCCCTATACTAGGAAGGCAGGTAGAGAGACTTCCCATTCTTTAATGTTCATTCACAAAGGCCTTGCATGACTCCCCTGCCTCTTAGAGGGGGTTGCTTGAGTGCCTCTTGCTAGGGACACTGAGGAGTTTGTTGCCTATGCCATGAGGTTCTGGTGAGGCAAAGGATGAGTAGAAGGTTAAACCAACAGAAGGCATTTTATTGGGTCATAATAAAAGCTGTTAATGAGACTCTAAGGGGCTTACAAGAAACTCTGTCATTCATCCTCTCTTTATTCCCAGGACCATTTACCTTCTCTTCCTCTTACTGCCTTTTCCCTTGCAAGGAGCACTACCTCACTCTGAACGCTGCATAGTCACACAGGTACTCATTGATTCAGCAGGAGGGATACAGGAAACTCTCCCTTTTTGGAGCTGTATGTGTTGCTGCTGCTGTATTTTCAGCCCTTGCTGGACTGACCCTTCCCGCCTTCGCTTAATTACACTTCTGGTGCCTTATGCAACACCTTTCCCGTGAGAGTCGGAAAGCCCTTCACAAACATTAAACTAACCTCCAACTACTTTAGGGAGGTAGGTGGGTATCATTTAGAGCTTCACGCAAATCATTTCCCCACCCTTTGAATATAAGAGAGTTCAAAAACGTGTACTGTCCCAAATCAGAATGAAAAGTCAAAATCTCAAAAATGTTCACAAATTGGAAAACCAAAAACATTTTTAGTTTGGGTCAACCAGAATGTTTAGTTCTGAGTGTTTCAAAGTCTCTCATTTTTATTTCAACCTTTTTGCTTTTATTTAACCCTTTTTCAGTATAATTAGCTGAAATTTTTAATTGAAAAGTTATTTTGAGTCAGAAAGCTAGAATTTTTCCTTTTCAAAATGTCAGAGCAAAACACTGACAATTTCAAAAGTCTTTTCAACTTTTTTTTTTTTATTTCAAAACTGCCCCTGTTTTGCAACAGTTTTGGTTTCAGCAAATTGGCAATTTCTGACAGGAAATTTGTCAAAATATTCCCCACCAGGTCTAGTATCATTATCCCCTATGTCACAAATGGGTAAACTGAGGCACAGAGGGGTTCAAGTGACCTATTCCAGACAGCAAATATGTGGCAGAGCTGAGAATAGAACCCATGAGTGCTGATTCCTGGTCCCAGCACAAGGCCATGCTGTCTTACTTCTATACCATTCTCGGCTCTGCCAAACAAGGAGTTAGAGCAAGTGGAAAGAGAAGGAAGGATTTTGGTGAATGAAGCAGTGCTATAACTTAGCTGGGCTGGCACAAATGCGAGACAGAGCTGTCAGAAGACTACATGGTTACCTCCCCTTCAGTCAGGGCTGACTGTGCTGGCAGGACTAACGTTGCCATAATCTCAGTGCCATTACCTGCTTTCTTCTATATTTGTGCTTACCAGATAGACAAGCCCAGTTTAAAAGAAAAATTCTGGTTTGCTCCCAAATCTACAATAAATAAAAGCCAGAGTCGGATCTAAATCTTCCCATGCTCCCCGGTAGAAGGAGGAGGGATACATTATTAATAATGTCCATGTTTTATTTCTATGGTCTATTATTTAACTCACAAGGGGGTGACAAAGATAGGCAGTCCTCTGAAAACAGAAGACTTAAGGTGTGTGTCTCCCTCTCTGTCTGCTGTGTATTTGTCATCCAAAGACTTCAAAATCCCAATGGGCCCTTCTGGATGTCTCTGGGCTAAAGTATGTGAGGTATTGCTGCCTGTACAGGAAGGTAAGGGTAGTGAGAACTCCCACTCCAGCCCCTGTGTGGGTATGCAGAGGTACGGAGTGCTATGCACCTGCTTAGCCTACTGCTGAAGCAGGTGGGTGGAGGATAAGCTGTGCCTTCCCAGTGCATCAACCAGCTGAGCCAATGTAGTGAGGAGGTAATCATGTAAACGGCAGCAAATGTTTCCCTCTAGACTAGAGCAAGGAGTGAACAGGGAGGGAACTGCCTCCTATGGCCACAGTTCCTTCCCCACAATGCTCCTGGGATGATGCAGCCAGCCATTGCCCCTCACTATGGACTGTGTCCTAGGGACTTCATATGGATTCACATCTGTGTCTCATGGAAGTCTTTTAAAGACTCTTGACATTTTTGAGGCAAATTATTTATTTACAATAAAGCTTTCAGAAAACCAAGGAGACTGTTTAAAGTGGCAGCTGCAGCCACCCAATAGTACTGTGCTGTCATGCCTGACACGCCTCTGAGACTTTAAGTGACTTAAATATGCCATAGGACCCTGCTGTTCTTTTCAGAGCCTTGTCACTACGTTCACTGTGCAGGGGTGAGGGAGGAAGGAAGTTAAAAGAGGCTTAGGAAGGATGATATGCCACAGCCCTCCACTGCCTGTATTTCTAATCCCTTTAGCTGTATGCTGCTATATCCGCTTCACCTCAAAGCTAACCCACAGCCCAAAGTTCCTGCTGGGTTTCTAGACAGGATCCCAGCTGCTGATATATTGCATGAGGGGTGGTTGTTTCCATGTCCTTGGTGGCTCAGTCTGCCAGGGCATCTTTGGAACACAAGAAGTGCTCTTTAGTGGATAGCACTTGCACTGCTGTGGCTCTTATTCTGGAAAATACTTGACTCCCGATTCCCAGTCCTCCCTGGACACTCCAACTTGCATGTCAAACTGCTTCAGGATTGGGATCCAAATGGTGAATTATTAGTCACGTATTTGTCTAGAGCTGAGAGTGTGGGAGGCATTTAACAGGCAGGCGCAGCAGCATAAGGGCCAGATGCTGATTTCAGTTACATGGGTTTAAAAATGTAGTACTCAGTTGACTCCTTGGAGCCATCCCCTCTAGGGGTCTCACAGTCTTACCCTTAACCTTGTCTTCTCTGCTTCACTTTTCCCTGCTGTCTCTATTCTAGCCTGTATGACTCTACCGTGGAATGTTTCAACTCCCTCTGAAAAGTAATGGATTCTGATTACAATTTTCCTAGAGAGTGAAGATTAAAATATATGGTGTGTCAAATCATATATTTTAACTGTCATGTAAATGGTACAATTTTGTAATATCCTTTTATATTTTATAATATTATCATTCACTTTATCTACTGTGCCATAAATTCCAGGCACCTGCTGTCTAGGATGTATTATACTAGAGGGGCTCTTCCTGGGACAACCTCTGGGTTATTTCCACCCTATCTTCAGAAATCAGCAGTGCAAGACTTTGGCTGCTGTTTGAATTACCTAGGATGACTGGGGGAAACCACAGGAGTAGACTATTGATTTTTACATGTTGCCAATGCCAATGTAGGCTGGATCTGGAAGAGTCTGGGTACATGTGGTGGATGAAATATTGCCCCGGTCTTAGATTACCAGGTATTACAGGTACACTCAATTTCACCTTCCCCCAAGCTCCAGACATGGTGTATTCTGTGCCTCAAAGCAGTTAAGTCCTGATCATTCAGTCTGATGGGCCAGTTCAACTCAACTCATATAAGGCCTAATTCAGCCGGTGGAACTTCCTCCTTGTGCCCTGGGGTGGGGGTGTCTCTCTCTACTTGGAGCAACTCCCAGGACCGGGTCCAAATGCTAACACTTTCAAGCCTAGGTGCCTAAATCCATGCTTAGATAAAAGTGATCTGAGTTTTTCAGAGGTGCTGATCCCATGGACTTAGCTAAAATCAATACCATTGACTTCAGCAAGGTAATTCCTGCTATAACTCAGAGCAGAAATAGGCTCTTGGAGCCTGATTGTGTTAATTACATGGCGCCAAATCAGAATGGGACCATTTTAAGCCCACTTTGCCCAGGTGTAAGTGACCGTGCAAGACAGGGAAGAATCTGCTCTACTGGGGCCATTATGGGGCTTCAGTGCCTTGCAGGGGAATTGGGGGCGGGGGTTGTGCTTCAAAAGGCACAATGCCCCCCTGAGTGTCGGAAGGAGCACTCACACTGCACTATCCCTTGGGATGGATGGTGCCATGTGTTCTCCCCACCGTGGACATTCAACTCTGTAGGCTAGTGTAGGAGCAGAGCTATGGGTCAGTATGCAG
This sequence comes from Mauremys mutica, assembly GCF_020497125.1. Lineage (NCBI taxonomy): Eukaryota > Metazoa > Chordata > Testudines > Geoemydidae > Mauremys > Mauremys mutica. The sequence goes on along the minus strand of NC_059074.1, from coordinate 152,634,084 downwards.
CCCTGGAAATGCACAGAGGGAGCAATCCCTGCTCTTCCTGAGCACAAGGACTGTGGCTGTATCTAGCCTTTGCATTGGCTCCTAAAGTCTGCTATTCCAGCATATCCACACAAGGCTCATGGCCAATCTTGCCACTGATGTATTCATCAATAGCCCCTATTAACCTGGTGTGTGTGTGTGTGTGTGTATATACACACACACTCTCTTTCTCTTAAGGTCAGTTGTCTTAGGAATGTGCAAACCAATTCAGATGCAATAAAGAGCCCTTCAACCCAAACTCAAATCAAACCTCAAATGTTCCTGAGTTTCCAAAACTCGGGTTATTTTCTCTGTATATGAAATAAGTTTTGTGCTTCCTGATTTCATCTGGGACCTGAAACGCCAAGAAAAATCTCCCCCTGGAGTATTTTTGACACATCCAAGCGAAGTCCAGTTTCCTTCACTGTAGATCAGTTTCCATGATCCATACAAAACGTGACCTCTCTCTTGTGCCACAAGTGTGAACTGTGGTGAGTTTTTGTGGTGTAGACAGCTTTCCCCCGGGGAACATGCCTGAAAACCACCAGTTCTGCAGAGGCAGTTGGCTGAGGGCAACAACTGTCAATGACTGCTAACCTGGGCTGGATTCAGTTCAGTGACCTAGAGGGAGAAGGTTCTGTCTTGTATTCCCACTCCCTGGGCCATCCAGTGCTCCATAATTGCACTTTGATTCTGGCCATATTTCTCTCTTTCAAGAACTCATAAAAATTTATCCTTTTTCTTCCACACAACATTTTATGATCAGCTGCGCTGCTTTTTTGTGTGCTTCAAATTCGTATTTAGACTATTATTCACCGAGCTGAAAAATAAATATCCAAATTAAAATGTTTAGTTGATTTTTAAACGCGTGCCCTGGGAAAGTTCTTCATTTACTGAAATCTGGCCTGAAGGAAAATAGAACTCTGGGACTCCAATATAGTCTCTGTGGGCAGGTGAGCTTTAGACAGCACAAAGATTTAACTGCAGAATCTAATGTACTGGTGCTTTTTATCATATCAGAAGCAATATTTTTATAACCAGCTCCAGAATTTTAGTTTCAAAGTAAATGTAGCTAGTTTTAAATTGGTTAAGTTAAGCAGCTGTGGGGAATAGGCACCAATGAATGTCTAATATATTTCATATTATTTAGACACGGCTTTGTTAAAGAACATGTAAATATCTATCACTATACACACTGCAGAAAGGAAGAAAGAAACACGAGTAGACATTTATCTATAATAAAGTCGTTCTTAGCTTAAGAGTAAGACATCTGGAGACACCAAAAAAGGATTAGCTTTGCAAGACTTCTCCCTTCTTCCCCAGATTATGTTCTTGTAACATCCTAGTATCAAGGTGCATTGGATGCCTTGCCTGGGAAGGAACCGATCCTTCTGCTAGCCTGATCAGAGAAGGCTTACTTTAGCCATTGAGGAATGTTTTTTAAAAAGGGCTTCAAAACTAGGAAAACGTTGAATTTTTAAAAAAATGCATTTCACTGCCCTCACATCAGAGTTTGTGGAAGGGAATCTGGCTTCTGATGAGTTGTCATTAGTCTTGATCTTCTTGTGTATGGTGGTGAGGGGATGTGGGGGAAAAAAGGGCTATTGTATTACTGTTAATGGTGAGTAAAACATGAGTGAAACAGTCCTTATCCCCCTCCATCCATGCTCAGGATCCCTGTTTCGGCAACGTGAAGGAAGTCACTATACACTATACTCTTGTGGAGACCAGACCTGATTTGCAGTAGAAGTGAAGTCTAGAGGGGGAAGCTGGAAACATGGCAGCATACTGAAGGAGGGGCATAGTGACCACCAGTGATGATGTGAGAGATGGTTCTCATTACCTCTCAGAGGCTGAGGGGGATGGCTCTTTATGATGTATCCCTGCTCTGTGTTTGAAAGTGCAGCTTCATTCAGTAGCTTTGGGAACCATAGTATTAAATTTATTAATGGTTTATGTGTGACTGTGTACTATTGCACGGGGGAGGGTTACCACAACTCCGCCAGGAACCACAAACAGTGGGAGGTGAGTACAGCTGGTCGCTGAGAGATACCACCCCTGAACAGTTTGCATATGCTGGCTCAAGCTGAGTTTTCCAGAGGCTCAAGCAAAGAAAGAGCTTTTGGTATAAGAAGCTCAACCTGAATTTCACATAGTGTCTTCCTTTTGATTCAGTAAAGAGACAGGACCTTTGGAACCTTACTTCAGGTTTGGAAAGCCTCCCAGCACCCCATAAGACTAATGGGAGACTTCTTATCTGTGTAAGAGCTGGCACCTATGCTGTGCTTTCTCTCCAAAGGCTGTGATTAGTGGTAACTTGTCATTTCTGTCAGACACTGGTCATAGCCCTCAGAGAAAACACAGCACAGGTGCAGGTTGCTGGGCAGCCTGGCTTGCTGGGGGGATGTCACAGTGTAAATCAGGTAGCTGTGCAGCCTTAACACTCCCCAGTCAGAAGGGAGTGGTTCACAGGTCTCTGGTTGGCTGAGACCTGACTGGGCACTCCTGGAGTGGACCACCACAGATAGGGGGGATGGATAAACTGGAGATTTGGACTGAGTCTTGCTTTGAGAGTGGATGTCACCCTGGCACATTGGGGCTAGCAAGAGGCCTGTGGATCATTTGTGTCACACATTAACCATATTCTGAGGATTTAATACGATAGACTACTATGATGCTAAGTTGATGCACCGGAGTGAATTTCATCCTGACTTTTGTTTGGATCCTAGATTGAGAATAAAGCTTGTACAGAAGTCAGCAGGGGGATTTGATCACCCCATGCATCAAAATGAATGCAAAAAATTGCATAAGTCCCAAGCAATGTTCCCTCTCATTCCGCATATGGATAGGAAAAATTAATTTTGCTATGTGCACCAATATGGAGGTGATGTGTGGTAGGGGTGGGGCTGAGTGGTTTGGAGTGTGGGAGGGGGCTCAGAGCTGTGGCAGGGGGTTGGGGTCTGAGGGGGTAATGGCTCCAGCTGGGGGTGCAGGCTCTGGGGTGGGGCTGGGGATGAAAGGTTTGGGGCATAGGCTGCAGCAGAGAGAAAGGACTCTCCCCAAACCTCTCCCTGCTGCAGCAGCTCTGGGGCTGAGGGAGTCCTCTCCCCCAACTGCAGCCCCGGAGCTGGGGCACTTAAGTGTGCAGCCCTTGGTAGCCTCCTGCGTGGCTGCACAGGCATGCACCTTACAGGGAACTTAGGTCCCAAGGGAATCAAAACTAGAGAGCTTAGCTCAGATCTGGGTTTTTTTTTCTTGTGTGTGTTCAAATGTTCTCAATTTCAGAACTCCTCTGAATGCTTTTGCCTGCTTTGTTATATAGTGTAACTGTGTCTCGGGGTGTCTGGAATGCTGAGCATGATAGGTTAGCTTTGTAAAATCCACAGTGGAGCATAATGTACCTGGGATTTTGATGAGGCTCCCTGTTTATATAAACACATTGGGATCTTTATTGCTTTTCACCTCAGATCTTATGCTACTTCTTCCTCAGAGAGGAGCTCACAGCCTGGCCAGCAGCTTTGGGGTGGGACTATATCTGTTGTATAGCACCATGAGCTATACTATACAAGACATTACACTAGGTTTTTCTTATTCTTTGGAACCATTCTTTAGATGAATGGTAACAGGGAGCAAGAAACAATGTTCCTCATGGTGAGTGCACTCCAAGGATCTCAAAGCTGGTGAAATTTGGAGGATGCTAGACAGCATCTGAGCTTTGGATTTCCTTGCTACGTCGATCCCAGAAGTAGAGCATGTGAACCTTTGTCAGAGGTGGGCCCAAACACCCCCAACAAGCCTTGTATGAGTCTAAGGCACTAATTCTGAGCTCACTTGTGTAAATCAGGCATAACTCTACTGAAGTCAGGGGAGTTAAACTGGTGTGAGGAGACAGGCATGAAGTATGCAACTGTGATAGAATATAGACCCCACATTGGCACTGAAAGGGTTAACTGAAGCTAGAGAACCCAATTGAGGCACCTTGTTGCACCTGGAGGAAGGGCCAGGCCTGAGTGAAGATGAAACCCAGCTCGGGAGGATAGAAGCCCAGATGAGAGGGGGACTGCAGGGACTGAGGGAAGGGCAGTCTATTTGTGGTTGCTAGACAGTGAAGGAAGGACAGGCCTAGAGAGAGGGAGGTGTATAGTAAAATGAAGGACGAGCTGTGGGAAAGGGCCTGAATGAAGGACAAAGGAGGCAACAAAAAGTATGAGGGAGAAGATCTTAACCGTTCACCACAGAGTCCCTGGAACCCAGAGGAGGGCGGCTTGGTTCCCCTTGTCTGTCTATCAGGAAAGGTGGTCTGGAAACAGACAAGGAGGAGAAGGATTATTGACTCTGGACCTGGGACTCCAGGGAGAAAGCCCTGGGAGATATTGCTCTGTACAAGAGCAGGAGGACACCACCACTTCCTAGACTTGCAGGGAAGAGTCTGTGGAGTGAGTTCAGGTAGGGGCAAAAAGTTATGTATGTTTGACTCTTTGTTTGCCCTGGAAGGGGAGAGGTTTCAAAGTGTCCTAGCTGGGGGGTGTGAAATCATGAGAAGAAAGACCACTGTAGGGCCAGAGTAACTGTTGGCAGGGAGGTCTAGCTGAGGATGTAGCTGTTCTGCCTGCAGTGAGTCCACTTTTCTACAGAAACAAAGCCAATTTCTGCCCTCCTGCTGAAGCAATGGAAGCTGCACAGTCTTAAGGAAAGGTAGAAATGGGGCCAAAATACACCCATGGAACCCAGGGCAGATCTCCTGGTATAGTGCTGGCCTGGGGCTATAGCACAGAGTTTGAAAAATAAAGGAAAAATAGAGCCAGCTGTGTTCTTTCCTGCCTCACCCCTATGTCAGAGGTAAAGAACTGGCTTTATGCCATGCAGGAATTTCCCTTCGCTGGGGAGCTCCTCATCTGGTTGGTAAGTGCAGCTTTCAAGCCACTTGTGGAGCAGCACAAAGAGGATCCAGCACTTAATCTTCATTGTGGTCACTTGCATGAGTAACAACCACTCATGTGAGCAAAGGTAGAAAAATCAGTTCCTAAATCTCCAGCATCTGTCTTTCTGAGGATAAAAAAGCAAAGGGAAAACAATAAGAGGAGAGACCTGAAGATAAATCATTTCAGCTCTTTCCCTACATGGTGTGTGTGTGTGTGTGTGTGTGTTTTACTGGATCATTCCCTCAAGCTCCCTCGTTCCATGCTTCATCATTTATCAACTCATATGCCTAGCAGCAACATTTGAAATAAAGGTACAACCATCCTTCTTGAATGGCCATTTGTCAGCCTTGAAGATGGCTTCTGGGGCCTAGATCCCTGGGGTAGTTTTGTCCTGATCTGTACTTGTTACAATAAATACTAAAGAATGTCACACTTGTAGATGTCTCAATTTGCATAAGTTCAGAGAAAATAAAAAAGGACCCTTGTATGAACACTTCTGCTGCAATTGCCGAGGCAATTGCTTGGTGTATTAAATAAGGTTGCAGTAGACTGTGCTGGAGAAACTGAATACACTAGTTTCCAAATAGCAATTAAGAAAAAAAAATAGAGAGCTAGTGGTTACCCAGCTGCTAAATACTATCCAGGGGTTATTGACTATCTGATTAGAATGAAATGGAGCTGAAATGCAATTGATTCAGGAATAAACAATGCATCTATTTAGTGGCAATGGGTGCAGAAAGCACAAGTGGTGAACCAGTCCCTGATCAATTTCTCAGAGGTTTTTATAGTAATGGCTCACACAGTACCTTCCCTTCCCTCCCCCCAGCTGCCAAATTCACCACCCTAGTCAACTCTTCCACAATCAAATGTTCTGCTTACAGTACAGAAAGTAATTTTCCTAAAATACTGAACAAGGACTCTTCTTCGCATACAAAAAACAGTATTAGTCATAAAGCTAATCTGGCTTACTCTCTCTGACCCACTTTAGGGCTACTGGCCACGGTAGTACCTTCCTGCCACAGTGCACATACCCTCTCCTATTCACCCTTTCTTCTACATAAACAATCTCAGACAAAGAATATTAATATTAATCCAGATCTAGCTAAATCACTGACTTCCCTACCTCTCATCCAGATCTGCATGCTCTGGCCTTGATTTATTTGGATTATCAAATTCAAAAGGTGTGGAGTCCTATTGCATAGGTTTAGGACTCTTCTCAACAGGATTATCTCCCTTTATTAAGGCTATCGCATGAACACCATTGCTATTATGATCATATGATAATCCAACTGAGTTTGGAACCAGCTGATGATGCCTCCTCTTTCTTCCATGCTGAATACTTGATCAGTCTTCAAGATGCAGCTACATCCAATGACAATAGCTGGTATTGTCCAATATTTGTCCTCATCTGGTCTCCTGTTTTCAATTTGGGTCTACTTTGGGCTGCAGTCTGATGGTTAAAGAAGAAAGAGTAAAACCTCCTAAACTTGACCTTTTTCAGCATCACATCCGTTAAGAATGGCCACTTGGGATGTGATGACTAAGAGAGCAAAAGTGATCCACAGGTGTATAAATAGGGGAATATGGAATATCAGAAGTGTATGTACCACTGTGCATGATATTAGTGAGACTGTTACTGGACTACTGTGTCCATTTTGGGGGCCCACACTTCAAACCGAAAGTTGATACATTGGAAAGGGTTCATAAAAGAGCTGCAAGAATGACTCAAGGTCTAGAAAACTAGATTTACAGAGATTGAGCTCCTTTTGTCTCTCAATTTAGCTTATCCAAGAGAAGGTTTAAGAGGTGACTTGAACATGGGCTACATGGGTTAGATTAGAAGACCTAAGTGGCAGTCGATTTCTGATGGATTAAAAGACCCCTGCACTATTTGTCAAAGATGTAACAAGATTCTATGGCTGTAAACAGGGGCGGCTCTATGTATTTTGCTGCCCCAAGCACGGCAGTCAGGAGGCTTTTGGCGGCATGTTTGCGGGAGATCCGCCGGTCTCGCACCTTTGGCGTACCCGCCACCAAATTGCAACCAAAACTGCGGGACCGGCAGACCTCTCGCAGGCATGCCGCCGAAGGCAGCCTGACTGCAGCCCTCATGATGACCAGCATGCCGCCCCCCGCAGCTTGCTGCTCCAGGCACACGCTTGGTGCGCTGGTGCCTGGAGCCGCCCCTTGCTGTAAACTGAAATTTGTTTATATATGTATATATAATAAAATAGTTAACCATTGGAAGAACTTACTTGTGCAATGGATTCTCCATTACCATCACTGCAGTCTTTAAATCAAGAGGGGGATATCTTTGTAAAATATATATGTTGTAGCTCAACCACAAGTGATGGGCTTGATACAAGAATGACTTGGTGAAATTACATAGCCTGTGTTATGCAGGAGGTTGGATTAGAAGATCACAATCGTCCCTTTTGGCCTTGAAATCTATTAATATAAGAACTGGAGCCAAAGGAATTGCATTAACTGAATTTGTTTAGCCTGAAATGTGATCTTCATGGACTCTTCTGAGACCAAACATTGTCATATGGGCTAAGAATTCATTGAGACAGAAAGAAATGCCTGTGTCTGGGATTTTGGAAACTGCTTTTGATTGGTTAGATTGATGTGCAACCACACTCCTTCTGTGTACTTGAGAGAGAAGTACAGGGGCATCTTTAACATGTTCAGGATCATAAAGTCTGCACTGATTATTCAAGGGACTCCATCTTCACCTGTGAACTCTGGGGGAATTTTCTGACATATCCAGGCCACAACGGTACCGATGAGAACATCAGGCTAATCACCATGGTGGTATCTGAATGACTGGCCACCTCTGGGATTTAAAATGTAAGATTTCTGTTCTCCCTTTCCTTGTGTGCTATTTCATCCCCACTCTGTGTTCTCTCTCATTCCTATCCTCCTTTTGTGGCTTTTGTCAAACTGATTTCAAGAAGTGGCCAGTTTTGGAATCCACTGAGCTTCACGATACCATTAACATGACCAACTTGAACAGCTGAGGCAGGAGCAAGCTTTGCTTCAGCATGAAGGAAAAGCAGAGAGTGGAAGCCAGAGCAAGCCAGGCAGATATTGGCTCAGACTGAAGGTGGAAACAGGGCAGTTAAAGTGCCCCTGTCTGTAGCACATCATAGCTCACCAATGTGATCATTCAACTATTTTTTTTTCTCCTTTTTCCCTTATGTGCATTTTGTCAAGTTTGTCTTAAGAGCAGGAATAACCTTAGCAAAAATCACTGAGCCAAAATCCATCAGTAGACAACTCTTTGGACCTGCCTCTCGTTTACTCAAAGTTCCTTTTACACAGCTGTGGCAGTCTATAGGGGCCTTAAAATAGGCTAAACTCTATTTTGCATCTTTAAGACCCCCTTTGCACTCATAGAGCAGTGTAAATGGGCCGCAGTGTAAAGGAGAATCAGCTCCTTTATTTTCCCAAGAAAAACTTTTGGTACCATTCAGAGACCTTTAAGCAACATCGTTCCCTCTGAAGGGCTTTGCTGGATGTAAATGGAAGAAAAGGGAGCTTTCACAAACTGAATAACCATTTAACTTTGAATTCCAAGTATCATTATGTTTCTGTCTGGCTTGTTTTTGATGTATGTTTAATAAATGTCAAGGATTTCTGTGATGTGGTGGCTACGGTACAAGCAGGATGGAGTCCTGTTACACAAACCTTGAACCACAATTAACTGTTCAATGTTGTCAGATCAAAAGGAAGTTTTATAACACCTTTGATCCCAAACCTTTTCATCATAACACTACCAGACACCAATGTCCCTTTTTATTAAACAAGTCCAGCGCTATTCTTCTCTAAGGCCTATTGGGTAATGCTGTGGATACAAGAGGTTCTTTGACTTCTGTCTGTCTTGTCAACCTGCAGTGGCTACACATTCGTAGATTTTTTATGCCAAAGGGACCATTATGGTAACCTAATCTGGCCTCTGGTATAAAACAGACCATAGAATTTCATCCAGTAATTCCTGAAATGAGCAAAATAATTTGTGCCTCAGCTATAGCATCTCTTTTAGAAAGACATCCCATTTTGATTTAATGACTTCCAGTGATGGAGAATCCACTACATCCTTATGTAATCTTTTCCAGTGATTAATTACCCTTATTGTTAAAAAATATTATGCCTGATTTCCATATTGGATGTTTCTAACTGCACTTTCCTGCCATTGGGTCTTCATATGCTAGATGTGCATGATTCCACCTTGCATTTTTTGCCAGGCCTCTACACAACATTTGGGCTTGCTTCCAGTTCTTTGTGAATCCTTTCCAATAGTGATCCTGCACAGAGGGCGGGACTCCAAAAGTAGTAGGATGGGACTTTGTTGTTCTAGGCAATGTACAAACATGCAGGGTCCCCACCCTGGCATTCTTACACAGCAAGAATACTGATTCATCTTAATGAATAACTAATGATCTTTGTGAGTTGCAGTGCTAGGATTCTGGCAGTTATTTTTAGCATCTGAATTTATTTAAGAAAATTGGCCCAGTGATCTGATTTGGAGAATATTATTTGTGCCAGATAATCAGTTGATGTAAATCAGCATTGACTTCAATGAGGCAACACCAATTTAGATTAGTGGAGGATCTGGCCTAAGGATTTCCCCAGAGTTCAGGGTGGTAATGCCAGGATTAAATGCTTCCAGAAGTGTTTCATTTAAAATTAGTCTAAATTCACTGTAGAAGCTGGTGAGGTGCCCATCAGCCCCTGGCATTTTGCCTGGGTTTAGTCCTTTAATGTCAAAGAAATTATCCTCCTACTCTATACCCAAATCATGTATCACTTAGTTTAGGAAGTTTACATCTTTCTTTCTTGATTTGTGAGTAGAGCAGTGATCTTCTTGAATTGTGTAAAAAAAAAAATTGTGGAATCGACCATCAATATCTTGCTCACTGTTGTACCTCTTTAAATTAAATTAATTGTTTAGTGTGAGTGTGTCAGTCCTTTAAATTAGTGCCTTTCATTCCTGCTTTGATTATACATTTTGTCTCTTTACATATCAGCCTTTCAGCTTGTTTGTACAGTTTAGTTCTGCTTCTATTCATGGATCAGGTGTGTTGATGGGCGTCTCGTTTGTTTGTTTGTTTCTACATTTGATTATAAACAAGCAATGGGCACATTTGCTCTACCTTCAAACATGCTTGAACATCCTGCATCTGAAATACCAGCTAGAATGTGACCATTACCAGTGATGGACTGTGCCTAGAAGAGACTGAAGAAAAGGAGCAGGGAAGAGGACATATAAAAAATTCTGTAGCAAAACAGGTTAAAAGTGGAGCTGGGGGGAAGGGGTAGTTTTTATATTAATAGGTTCCAAGACCAGAAGGAACCATTGTGACCTTCCAGTCTGTCCTCCTGTATAACACAGGCCATAGAATTTCACCAAGTGATTCCTGCATCAAGCCCACAACTTGTGGGGATAGAGGAAGAGAAAAGACAATTCTTTATGGACCGAGTGCTCGACTGCGCCCAGTTTTGGCTGGCTGCAGAAGATGTTGGGGACAAGGGTAAAAGGGCAAGGGAGTTTTGCCCTGCCCGGCTGCTCTAATCTGTGCCAGTTCGGTGTGATGCCTAATGAGCCATTTGCTGGCTGGGATGAGTGGAGTGCAGTGTACTCTAAACACACCCCTCTACTCCCCACCACCCCATGTGTAGGACTGTTTGCTTCACTCTACACCAGCTGGGGACTGCCTTTAAGCTGAGGAGATCTGCTGGCTTTCTGGCCTCTTTGGGCACCGGAGCAGTGCAAAGTGGCCCCCAGTGGGGAAAGAATCTGGTCCAACCTGTGTACATATCACATCCATGTGTGTTAGCTGAACTGGTTAGTGGTGGTGTTCTAGCCCTAATGCATTATAAAAACTCTGCCTGAGCCAGAATAATATATTGCTTTTATCAACCGATGCATCCTTTACAAAAAGCCATTGGTTTAAATTACAGATTAAAAGGTCCAGCAGTTTGCAGAGTTTGTTCAAACTCTAGTTTGTGTTTAACTTCCTGCTCCACTGGGTTCATCCACCCCTAATTCTACCCTGCGGGGGCCAGAATGTGCTGATGTTCTCCTGACCCATGCAGAAGGAAGGTGAGTCTATAATTTATGCCAAGGACCACTCCAAGAGTCAGATGCTCCCACCAGTGTGAAGATGGCTGGAAGCCAGCTTTCCCTACACTCACTCCTGAGCAGAGTTCAGCTGCTGCTCAGGATCTGGGCCGGAGAGTTAAATAGCAGCTCACCACATGCTGCAACAATAAAGGAGCAGTACAATGGAGCTAGCAGAAACTAATCTTTTATGAGGATGGCAGCAGAGCAAGCCTGGTCTGGTGACTTAGGGGTCAATCAGTAGAATCACAGAAAAGCAACCAACCAACCCATTGCAGGGACACCCTCAACCAGGGTGGAAAGAGACCAGATTCCCTTTGCACTCATGCTGGTGTAAATCAGGAGCAACGCCACTGACATCCGTGTCATTATGCCAGGGTGTCTGAGAGGAGAATCAGGTCCCAAGAGTGTAATCGCTGTAGGAACATTTGCAAATGGTCCTCTGTTGAGCTAGTGACAGATGCCTCTCACTCTGGATGGCTGACCATACACTTAGGTGAGTGCCTTCCCTGCCCCCCAGAATGAACAGAAGGATCATCTCATTAAGCTCTGAGCAGAGGAAGAATTAACACTATTAAATGAACGGGGAAAAAAATGTAAAGCCCATGAACAGATGGTTGTTCAGGGGGACTTTGTAAAAATCTTGCTAGATACCTTAGCCCCATTGTAGCAGGTGGTGATAAAGCAAATGAGAGTTGAGAAGTAGTTCCCCGAAGATGGCAAACAGACAGTTTAAGGAATACCTCTGTTGGAGAAGGATGTTTTAGGGTGTCGCTCCTGTCCTGGACAGACCCCCTCTCCTGCCAAAACTAGATTACAAAATCTTCCCAGAGACAACCCCCAAACTCACTAGGGTTCATCATGGCCGGCGTTGCAGGAATGGGGGCTGGCAGTTCAATAGGTGGGCTTCTTGCCGGTGAGTCAATACAGAGCCAAGGCCTGCTCCAAAGGACGTTGACGTCACTAGGAGCCATCCAGTGCATTCAATGGGCTTTAGATCAGGCCTCAATGTGCCCAGTCTCGTGTGCTGAGCTGCTGGAGCTGTTGTTTTTTATGTCTCATTTGAAACTCAAGGTCATGGTGTTTTCCATCTGACATTTGCTCCTCCTGTATGTTATTCACCCAAGAGGGTGTGATTTGGCCTATAGTTTGTGCTCCTTTGTGGTTATGGTAATGTAAGGTATTTCAGTGATCTGATTGTGTACACATCCCTCCTGCTGCAGGGAATCAGAACTCCTCAGCTGTGTCTCATAGTCCCTCTACTGCTAATACGTAGAGAAGATTCTTCTTCAGCCTATGCAGTAGGGGTGGATATGCATTTGGACATGGAGGGCATGAATTCTAACCCCTCTTTCTCCATATACTGACTAGTGGCCAAAGTGTGCAGCAAATTAACAACAGTGAAGACATAGAGCAGGCAGCCTTGGATTTGTTGTTGTATTTAGAAAAATGTATTTAGGTAAAATTCATGGGAAGGAAACAAATTGGTCTTGAAATATGTTGTATCTGGAGATCTTCCTTGCTCTGAAAGTCCCTGTTTTAAAAAAAATAATAATTAAAAAGGGTGTTATAACCTGCAAGCTTTTGTGAGCCAAGAGGTGGAAAGTCCGATTCCCAGACTGAACAGCTTCCACTCAGGTTTAATAAGCAAAATAAATAAATAATCCAAGTCCCACTAGCTCTCTGCTAGTCCCAGATGGAGTCTTGCTGCTCACTTGCATCTCCTGTGAACGACTCTCTTAAACCCACCACCTGCCAGCCCACCAAATCACGTTAATGACCATCTCTGCGTTACACACAACTGAATTAGAATAGAGCTCTGTCACCAGCACCACTGGGATTTATTTTATTTTGTAATGCTCAACGGCCAATATATTAACCACTCAGTGAAGAACACATTGCAACACAGCAACTCTCAAGGCTATAAGTAGTTGCTGTTTCGCTTTCTCCAGCTGCATGTTTTGTGGCCTGGAGACCACTGGCAGCTAGCTACCATCCTAGCAGCTCAGGCTTTATTTCCTAGCTTCCTCGTTTCCAAACAGAAGGGCGAGCGGGAGAGAGAGTTAAAATGTGAGTGCCAGTTCATTGATGCTTCAGCACTGTAGACTTTCCAACAGATCATTAGCACAAGCCCCTTGGGTACTCTCTCGGATTAAGGAGGTCACCTGCCTCCAGATAGCCAAGATACAGCCCATCAAGCAAGGAAACAAAAGGTGATGAGGCCTCTTGCTTTGTGAATTTTTGTTGTTGTTGTTGTTTTGTTTTGCATGTAGTTGTCCTCTCAAAATGAATGATTCCCAAACAAGGGCTGAGTTTTCATGCAACAGTCGGGGATGTTAAAACTACCCCGCTACTAATAACAGTTCAGCGCCATGGAAAAGGCAAGGTGTCGATAGCCTTATGATAACATTGAGGCACTGTAGCCAGGCAAGCTTTTTGTCTGACAAAGTGCAGTTTGCTGGGAGAAGGTGAGGGCTCTGAAATAAGCACGGTACAAAACTGCCATTGCCGACTGTTAGTTCAGCAAGCTGCTCGAAGTTACTAGAGACCATAAGCGTTTCTAACAACACAGAACTTACACTTAAGTGCATATTACTAAAATATATAACGTGTCTTGATATAGCATCTTTCATCTTGAAGGGACCCTAAGCTCTTTGCAGGCTGTATGTAATGGAATCGCTCAGCTACCACTGAAATATAGTCAGCTCTGGGGCATAATATGCCAGCAACACTTCTGTAGGAAGAAAAAAGTAACTTCTTCCATTGACGGCACAGGGGAATTCAGGGAAGTAAAATGTAATTACCCAAGATGGAAGTTTGGGTTGGGACTAGAGCTAGTTTAATTAGTCTTTCTAACAGGCCAGAGTTTATGGCCTATGCTGCCCCTGTGGCACAAAGGGAACATAGATCAGTTCTCAATCCCCTGCTAGGGATACCCCCCAACATGGGAGAGTCTCCAACAGGGTGTAGAGTTAGCATAGCTAACTCCTACATTACCCCTCATGCAGCCCCTGGTGGGGAGGGGGGGCAGGTAGGTGGAGGGGGTCTCATGGTCTGGGAGGGGGAAGGCAGAAGAGTGGCCAGAAAGCTTTGCATTCTAACGATGCTCACGTGGCTGGTGGGGGGTGGAGGTGAGCTGCCATACGCCTCCTCCCTCCACAGGTGAAGCAGCCGCCTCAGTCTGCCCCCAGTGCCACTCCCTTACAGTTGGCAGCAGCCGGTGAGGGAGAGCAGCGCGGAGCTGCAGGGGGCAGCTGCCCACTGCCCAGGGTACACAGGTATGCTCTGGGGAAGGCACGTGAGGGCAGCAGGTAGAGCGGGGGACCGCTCTGGGGAAGGCGCGCAGGGGGAGAGAACCATCTCCGAACATTGGTGGAGCTGGGTTCCCCGGGCCCTGAATTTCCTGGAGCCTGGGCACCACGGGCTCATACAACTCACCGCCCCTGGGTGTGTTTACACCGCATCTGGAAAGTGCTCTTCCCAGTGCAGGTAGAGAAACTTGCACCAGCTGAGCTCAAGCTAATGGGCCAGCTGTCACGGCACAGGCTGCTGTTTGGGCTAGCTGCCCGAGTGCCAGCCTGCCAGAGCTCAGGTGGCTGGCCTGAGCCACCACCTATGCCATAATGGCCACGCTGCTGTTTTTAGCATGTTAGCTTGAGCTGAACTAGTGCTTCTCTGTCTACCTGGGCTGGGAATCCCTCTTCCCAACTGCAGCGTAGACATACTCTTCGAGATCATTGCCAGCTGGGACGAGCCAACCCCCTTGCACTGGTGCCAGGGGCCAGGCAAAGAACCAGGGATCTATAAATAGCTCCCTGCTTATCCTCTGTCTTTGCTGCATGGAGTTGCACTTGAGTCTGCGGCAGAGGATCTGGCATGATGATTGTTACAAATGTTGCCCTTTTCTTCCCTTTATGCATTGTTGAAGAATAGACTCTGATTTCTGAAAATGTGTTTGCTATTCAGAAGTAATTCCTGCATACTTTGTAAAAGCAGCTTTCAGCCTCTGGGTTGGTTGGAAACCTTGTGCTTTGACTACTTTATTATTCATGTTGAATGACTAATAATGTAGTCACGTGATATTGTTTCTGCTCCTTGATTGGGTGACTGAAACTTTTTAACCAGGAGAACAGCAGCCACAACAAGAGCTGGAGAGTCTCTCTCTTCTGATAGGAATTTTCAGGTGGATAATCCATCCTGCTGTAATTGACACATTGGGGCTTTGTCATTATTTGAATGCATACTCAGCTGTCAACCAATAGGACTCCCCCCCCCATACACACACAATGGATGGTAGGCCCCTCTCTGATCAAAGCCAACCAACCTTAGTGGTGTTAATGAAGATATTCATAAGTCATAGATGGCCTTTGTGAAATGAGCTGATGGCTCAGCCCAGATCCTGGTGGATAAATATCTATATCTTCAAGACTGCCACCATAATTGACATACCCATTATCACTCACACCAGAGAAGCCAAGGACAGAATAGGAATGGAGGATGAACTATCTCTCAAACCCTCAGATGATTCTTCTAGGTCAGGACTGAGGCATATTAACAGGGGACATGTTAACAGAAGCCTTCTCTGCTGTTGTCCACGTTGTACCCATTATGTGGATACATAATGAACTTTAGGCTCCAGTCCTGTCCATCTGGCACCTTCACCAGCATTAAATTCATACCCAAAAATGGGTTTAGCAGTTTAAATGGTCAACTTCAACAGCTTGCTGCGAGATCCATATGGGAGGTTATGACAGAGCTGGCTGGAAAACAAGATTTCAGTTTCACAAAAAATTGTCAAGGTTTTAACATTTGCTTCTGTCCAGATGTGGAATGAGACCAGTTGCTAGGAATGTTTCATGGGGAGGGTCAGGGGGAACCATAGCAAGGGAGACCCATACCAGAAGATCCCAGGGGTTAAGCCCTTCACTTGTGGCCTTAAAGACCCAGATTCAAATCCCAACTCTGCCTGATTCATAGCAGGGACTTAAATCTAGGTTTCTAACATTCCAGGTATGTGCCGTGGCTACTGCTTGTGTGTGTGTGTGTGTGTTTGTGTGGTTTTGACCATAAATTCCATCCTAAACCTAAGAAATCTTCTCGATTTTGCAGTTTTCAAGTAAGCAAGGACAATCTGTGTGAATGATAGTTGCATAATTTTAACATCAGAAGCAGCCTTAAAAGCTGTTGCCAGATCTGCTCTGTACGTACATTTATAGAGTCCATGTTACTTTCTGTAAGGGGATTTATCCTGCTGTCATGGCCAAAATTTTCCCTTTGCCCAGGCATCAGTGCATTGTGTTAATTGGCTACTGCCCTCCACCTTGGAGATGATTACATTTCAGTGGTGCTGCATGAACATAGTTTGTTCAGTATTTTGGGATGTATCTGGATGAAAGGAGCTGTATGGAAATAAAATATTATTACTGATTTCTCATGTCAGAAACAGATCCTCAGCAGCTGGAAACGGATGCATCTCCACTGAGCACAAGTCAGGCACACTTAAATATTTTGCTGGATCAGGGCCCAAATACACGGTAATGTTTTGGCCCATATTTTCAAACATGACTTCTAAATTTCAACACCCCAAATCATGTGTTCACGGTTCCCATTCTGGAAGCATAAATTTAGAGGGAGAGTCGAGGCCATTTTGAAAATCTGGCATCTATTCTTGCTTCTTTTGCTGTCAATGGGAGTTGTGCCATTGACTCTATTCTTCAAGTCCTCCTAGGTATATTTCTTTTGCTGTCAGACCCTTCCTCCTTCTTTCCCAGAGGTTAATTATGGCCCTATCAAAAGAATTTGACCAAATCAGGGACCAGTGAGGAGGTTCAGCTCATGATGACTTAAAAGGAACTATGTTGGACTAGAGGAAATATGAATTCTTCCTCCAGATGGATTTTAAAAGGAATATGTTCAAAATGATTTAATTTATCTGTCCAACAATTGGTAGCTTTGAGTTTGATACTGGCTGTCAGATATATTCAGTTTCCAATTCAAAAATAATCTGCTTACCCACTATATTTTAGTTGTCAGGTGTGCAGATGTAGCAGCTTTCATGGCATCAAGTCATGTTACAAGGGGGCTGGGTACATCACTAGGATAAAGGTTGGTAGATATTTTGGGGGTGGGTGGGTTGTATTTTAACATTAAGATTGTGCTCTTGTTCATTGTTTTATCTATTTTTGAATTCTGATGAGTAATTTGAGTGATAATTACAGAATTTCAGTATTTATAGAAAACTGTCACTTTATAAATATGGAATCATGCTGTTGCTTACATCTGTTAAAACTCCTATTAAGCAGAGAAATTTGGTGATATCTTTCTATAAATACAGAAATTTGGCAATTTTCACTAGTGATTTTTATTAGAAATTGGATAAATAGGGTACAATTAGTTGTACAAATAACATTTCAGATGTATGACACACAAAAAAATAGAGATGAAGGCTTTATGGAGCCTGGTACCATGAATCTACACAGACAAGTAAGGGAAAATAACATGGAAATGGACTGGGCTTAAAGTAAAAGAGAGATGGAATGGAAATAATAGTGTAATGAACTTGCTAGTATGTGTTACTGTCATCTGATGGATGGACTCCGAACTGCTTAGTTGTGTGTCATAGACCCTACATTGCTGACAACTCATGGAGCTTCACCTTGAAGTCAGAGGGCTGGGGACTGTTCTTTCACCACTTCCCCCTGGACATTCTGAGTGGCCACGGTATGCAGCATAGTAACAGCACTGATGCCCTAGCGGGCTGTGGATTTATTACAGTACTTTGCACTCCTATTGCACCTTTGATCTGAAAAAGCATTAGAGACATTAAACCGTTACATCTCACAACATGCCCATGAGATAAAGTATTATTGTCCCCACTTTACAGAATGGAAACTTGGGGTATGAAAAGATTAGTGGAGTTGCCCAGAGTCACACAGGGAGTCAGTGACAGAACCCAGATCTCCTGGCTCCCAAAAACTGTCTTTCCTAAGCCACCAGAGGTGCAAATGAGACAGTAGGTTGAGGACTAATCCCAATGAAAGCAGTGAGGGGAAATGGAGTGAGTGGTACAGTGAGAGGAATGGGAGGTTAGGGATCAGGGTCAAGGGTGAACAATGAATAGCGCAGCAATATTTTTGTGCAGTGTTGAAATATTAGCATATCTTGCAACCATTATACATTTCATGGACATGACCTAATTGGCCTAATTAATCCCTGCTATAACTCCATTGACTTCAGATAGCTTCACGGGAGTTACACAAGGGATAAATGTAGCCTTTGGTGTCAATTTTATACTGAAATAACATTAGAGGATTATGCCCAGCATACGAGCAGTGTGACATGTGAAAAGAGCAAAGCAGTGTGTTCCAAAAGCATACTGCCCATTCACTTCGATGTAACATGTCTGCTAATAGGGAAGAATACACATTAGCCAAGACCAGTGCAGTAGTTGGTTGGTTGACTTGTTTTAACCTCACATTAATCTCTTCAGATGTTGTTTTGCAAGTATTTCTCCAAACTCCCTCAGCATGATTCTCTTCTATCTAAAAGTGATGCTCATGGATGGTAAGCCCACCTGACAGTAAGTTTAATGGGGCATAAGTATTGAAAATGATCAAATTCTGTGTAGTGGTTATAATCAGAACAGTGATTTGATAGTATATATAAGGCTTATCTTCTATAGTGCTACTAATGCATCCATGGGTTCATTAGGATCAGGATCTCCTTTTTAAGATTTAATACTCTAATATTCTAAACTGGATTAAAAACAAGCTTTGAAGGAAGAGGACAATAGTGCAAAATAAGGGGGCTTACATTTTGAAAAGTGACTAATGATTTTTGGGTACAAAACGTGAGGAACCTTAAAGGGGCCAGATTTTCACAGAGTGAGTGATCAGCAGGTTCTGAAAAGCCCCATTCCCACCCCCCACCATGGGTCTTACCTCTCTTTCCTTCCCTAAATACTGCTCAAATAGACAACCACTGCCTTAAAATAATCCTCTAGTATTTACGTGGAGGGAAAATCAGATTTATAAGAAAATTAACCATGAAGTCTCTGGAGTTCCTTCCATGCCAAGGGGGTCTGTAGATCTAAACACTAAAACAGCTGATATATAGGTAACAAAACTTCCTTTGCTTGAATATTACAGCTGATGACTGATGAGCTAGTATGGTGCCACCCTAGTACTGTATCTCTCATTGCTGTGCAGTAGCACAACTGCGAAATGTATTTAGAATCAGGCAGAATGATTTGTTATGAATCATGACAAGCGTGATGAGTTCTCTTTCTGTATTAGAACTTCACTTATGGGATACAAGTGACTGTTTCCTATTGCTTTCCTGGTGGCTCAGTGCTATGGTCTCTACCTTGATAAAGTGAAATTCCAGGAGCAGAGCACGTGACGAGCAGAGTGTGGAAACCAGAATGCAGCCTCCTCAAATAATGGCACAATTGGACCCATTCATTGTTGCATTCTCCTCTTTTCTCTCTCGGTTTTTTATTTCTGTCTTTGCTCTTTTTATCTTTCAGCCCCCGCCTCAACTTTTTATAACATAGCAATTGCCAGAGTGGCTCAGACTCATGACCTATCTGTATTTCATCACTGACTATGATCAGTGTCAGATGCCGTGGAAAAAGATAAAAGTCCCTTACTATCAACTATTGTGGAATAACCTGCCTATAGGGAAAGTTTTTACCTAAGTCAGGCAATTAATCGTTGTCTTATGCCCCGAAATACGAAGGTTTATATTGCCTCCATTTTGTTTATCCTATGTCACTCTGGATGTTTTTCTTAAATAGCTCTTAGATTTAATGATATATTATGGTAGTGAATTCCACAGGTTAACGATGAGAGGTTAAAGACATTCCTTACATCAGTTGCCTTTTAATTTAATTGAGTATCACCTTGTCCTTACATGCTGACAATGGCTAAATAGGAGTGACCAGTTTAGCCCCAAAGTTGTCATTGCAAGGACAGTGCCAACTCTCAGGCCAGGAAACAGGAACACTCCTATATGTATTTACCCTATAATTATATATGATTTATTATCAGAGGGGCTGGTAGCACCACCTATTATGAAGGTTGTGTGGCACTTCCCATTATAAGCCCCATGCTAAACTTTAATCATTTGGGCTGAGATTTTCCTAGCCAGGTTTCTGCCTTCAGAAATTTCTGGAAAATTTCAGTCAATGTGGTTCAGCGGTTTCTGAGGAGACTAGAGTTGGCGGCGGGGGGGGGGGGGGGGGACGCTGAGCTCTTCACAGCTGCAGCTGAAACTAATGGGAGCTGTGCTTTGAACATATAAAGTGCTCTGTAATGCTAAGTAGTTTGAAAAAAATCAGATCTTAGGGGTCTCAAATTGGGCACCTAAAAAACCTGGACCCATTTGATCTTTATCTTTCAGTGCCTCAGTTCCCCATCCAAAAAATGGGGATAACACCTGCTCACTTCGCAGGGGTGCTGTGAAAATCAATTCATTAATATTTGTGAAGCAACATAGAAAAGTCCAGGAGGAAATTAATAATTCTCTCTTCAGAGCAGGGTTTGAATATTGAATATTGTGCAATAAATAATGCTTGGGGCCACACTTTGAACAGCCAGGCGAAAACAAAACACTGAATTGCTGCTTATTAGGTGAGCACCATCCATCCTGTGCACTGAAGAGGGTAGGAGCTGTTGAAAAAATATACAGGTTTTTAATTACACGTACTGATTATGCATACACACAAAGGGGCCAAATTAAGGTTGTACGGTTAATCTTAATTCTGGTATTTCCTAACTTTTGTGTGCTAGATTTTGCTGTGTGTGTGTGTGTGTGTGTGTGTGTGTGTGTAAGTAAAATATTTTCTTATCAAGTGGAATTTTCTAAAGCACTTAAGTGATTTAGGAGGAATTAGGAACCCTGCACCTAATTTTCAGGTAGATAAAATGGGTTCTATGCAGATATTTTGCAATATGATGTGATGGCTACGATACTGAAGGGCCTGTTTATCACCTTGGTGACTAGCTGAATATTAGACTACAAGATCTCTCTGTTCAGTTGTAGTTTATTTTCAATGGACACTATCAGGTAAAAAATCATAATCCTCTTTACCTGCATTACTAATAACATCTTGGAAGAGACAAGACTAGAATGCAGGGGTTCCAGCTCTTAGCCTTGTGTGTTAACCTCTAGGCCAACATGAGACATCAGAACACTTTTTTTTGTTCCTTTGCTGTTTGTTTACTTTTAGCAAGGGGAAAAGACCCGTTAGGCTATGCCTAATTACTCAACCTCTCCCATCATCCCCTGGCCATAGCATGATACTCCATGGACCGGCTCAGTTTTCGGGTGTTTGAAGTCAAGGCCCATGGTATCTATCTCTGCTCCAGTACGTGGGGGAAAGGGAGGGACGCAGGGTATTATGTGGTTCAACTCCAGTCCCTGTTCTTTGTCATAGGTCTCACTAACATACAAATCCTCCCTCTATTTCCCCCTGGTTGCTTTATTCCATATTTTCAGTCATTTTCCCTAATGAAACTATCTAGCAGAACTAATCCAAACATGGGCTTAATTAATCAACATTTGGCAGTCTATAACTTCACGCTCCAGTCCAAATTACTTGTGACAACTTTCTTAATGCAAAACCAAAATATCTACAGGGAGGCTCTACCTCAATCCGCTGGCTGGGTAGCGTGTCTCCAATTTATTTAATATATTTTAATAAAGCGGCAATAAACCTTTTCTCCCTAGCTGTCCACAGAACGTTTCGCTGCCAGAAAGTGTCATTAGTTTATTTTTAACCTGATAAAAATCCATTGTGGTAAAGTGGCATCTGGCTTCGGGATAAGCTCGTGGGAAAGGGGAGGCTATGGCACCATCCACCATGTTGAGGCCCACTGGCTATTGGGAAGGCTTGACTCTGAATGGCTGACAAATAAATGCTTGCTTAGGGCTTCAAATGACCCAGTTGTAAGACTACAGACAAAACCCAATTTGCTTCAGTCCTGATTCTGCTGCTTCCTGTCAGCCTGAGAGAGGAAGAAAAAACCAAAATCTTGTCACAATCACTTAAACATTCAATCCCGTCATCACTTTTCAAGGGTAAGAGCTTGGGCCTGCCATGAATTATATTACAAAAAAAAATTCCATTAGCAGTCCAGTCAGAGTGCATTCTTTCAGGCCCCTGCTACATTTTGTTGAGGCGGAGTCAAGAATGGCTTGAAGGAAGGAGACACTAATGGTTTGTGCATAATTCTAAAATGGGTATACGCTTGAAATGGGAGCTAAAGCTAAACTTGGACCCAAATTGGAATTTGTCAAATGGAGCCTATCTTTATAATGGGCTGAACCAAAGCACCAGATCCAAACCCATCTTAACTTTGGGGTTGTTGATATCAATATCTGGATATGAATTTTGTGTCTTAACTTTTTTTCTAGTGTATAGAGGCTCCATAGGAGAGCAAAGACAAGGGAAGACTGATCTTGTGGTTAAGGCATGAAACTCAGATCTGGATGTAGTTCCTGACTCTGCTGTAAACGTCATATGGAATCTTGGGCAAATCACTAAACCTTTCTATGCCTTAATTCCCCATCTAGAAAGGGGATATTAATCCTTAACCACTTCACAGGGGTATTGTAAGGATCATGGAAACCATGCAAGAACCTGGACAGGTAGTATGTTCATTAGTTGCTTAAGACAACATATGTTTACACATAGGGTTTGATTTTCAGCTTCACCTTAACTGAACTTTATTTTTTTTAAACAGTTTTGAGTACAAATAATTGCAAGCACTGCAGTCAGGTATGTGGGATCTAAGACTGTGATTTTGTTTGGTGCTTCCAGGAAGGGCAGTAGCCCAGAGGGAGGGGAGACTAAGGTGGTTTTAAGCTACATTTGTGTGCTCCCAATTCTGAACTGCTCTAGGAGCCAAAACTGCCCATGGCATAATGTATGCAGCCCCAGGAGCTCCTCTAACTTACAGCCGCCTCTTTAGAGCCACCTTGCTGGGGCTTACGTGTGGGAGTGCATGCTGTGCAATAGTCAATGCAGTTTTTGCATTGGCAGAATTGTCTGGTTTTGGCCCCTTGTGTGTTTCCAGAGTGGGGTGGCATGATCCCATGTCTAAGTGGTACCATTACCTAATAGTGGATTAAAATTGTCCTTGAAATTATTTTCAAAAAAACAGAAAGCTATCTTACAAAAGCTCTAGCCTAGAAGGTATATTACATGCATAGCAAGTCTCTGACATAACATTGTTTTAAAATCTCCAATAGGTGGCACTGCTGGGGTTGAAACCTAAGTAAAGTAAAATTCAAATTCATCTCTGAGAAAGGACTGCTGGGACTTAACTTGGATATTGTTATTGATTATTCTAATATAAGTTCACTTAGGAAACATTCCTTTAGTTAATTTTTTTGTTGTGCAGTTCCAGAAGGGTTTAGCACAACCTGTGGCAAAATAATTGATAAGGAGTTCAGGGAGAGAACTAGGTGAACGCTGAGAAACCCGTGTGTGGACATTTGTTCAAATAAGAACAGCACATTTGTTCAGATAGAAAGTGTTGCAAACACTAGTTGCTTTCCATTTAGATTCATACAGGTGGCTGTTATTTGCAAGGCTGTTTGGAGAAAGGAGAATGCTGCAAACACATGTTGCATCAGCTATATGGATACGTTCCAGCCACTCTTACTTCTATTGAGATATGCTTTACACCAGTAGGGGTCCCACTGAAATCTGCTACTGACATATTTCACTGTGTGGTGTTGTGCTAAATAGGGAATAATTCACACTGACTCACTCCTCCACAATATAGGAAAGCTGATTTCAGGGAGGGGGATACTTGTAGGGTAAGGTGCTGCTCAGTGGGCATAAAGGTGGTGAAATCAGGCCCCATCAGAATAAATCACTGTGGTCTGAGCATTCCTGTGTTTGCACAAATAACTAAGGAGGATGTTAAATAACATCTACTGTAGATAAACATTTTAAAATCATCAGGCCCAGATAACTTGAATCCAAGAGTTCTAAAAAAGTTGGCTGAGAAGATTTCTGGCCTGCTGAGGTTAATTTTTAATAAGTCTCAGAATACCAGGGTAATTCCAGAAGATAGGAAGAGGGCTCCTAGGAGCTATGGAAATAACAATAATAGGCCAGTATTCAAAAAGCGCAAGTGGGATGACCTGGGAATCTCTAGACCAATTAGTCTGATGTCAATCCCAGGCAAAATAATGGAAATGCTGATACAGGAGTCAGCTGATAAGGAATTAAAGGGTAGGAATATAATTAATGCCAGTCAACATGGTTTTATGGAAAATAGGTCTTGTCAAACAAACCTGATTGCATTCATTGAGCTGACAAGTTTGATTTTTAAAAGGTAATGGTGTAGACGTATTATACTTAGACTTTTGTAAAGTGTTTGACTTAGTACCACCTGACATTCTGATTAAACCATTAGAACTGTGCAATATCAATAAAGCACACTGGCTAACTGACAGATCTTAAAAAGTAGGCGTCAATGGGGATTCATCATTGAATGGACAAGTTTCTAGTGGGGTTCCTCAGGGACTGGTATTTAGTCAGACACTATTCATAATTTTCAACAATGATCAGGATGTTAATTTTATCAGTAGTGATTTTATATTTGCAGATGACACAGATTGTCAGAGTGGTAAATTATGATTATGACAGGACAGTCATACAGAGCAGTCTACATTGTTTGGTAACCTGGTTCAATTCAAACAATGTGTTTTAATACAGCCAACTGCAAGGTTGGAAGGAATGCCAGCCATACCTATGGATTGGGGCACTGTGTCCTGGAAACAGGGCCAGTTCCAGACCCCAGCACGCCAAGCGCGCGCTTGGGGCGGCGTCCCGCGGGAGAGCAGCAGGCGGCTCCGGTGGACCTCCCGCAGACGTGCCTGCGGAGGGTCCGCTGGTCCCGCGGCTTCGGTGGAGCATCCGCAGGCATGCCTGCAGGAGGTCCACCGGAGCCACGGGACCGGCGACCAGTAGAGCGCCCCCCGTGGCGTGCCACCCTGCTTGGGGCGGCGCAAATCCTAGAGCCGCCCCTGCCTGGAAAGCAGGGATGTTGAAAAGGATTTCTGATTCATAATGGACAAACGGCTCAACATGAGCTCCCAGTGCAGTGCTGTGGCAAAAAGGGCGAATGTGATCCTGGGCTTTATAAACAGGTGAACAGTGAGTAGGGATGGCAACATCATTTCTCCTCTGTATAAAGCACAGGTGAGACTGCTGTTAGAATACAATGGACAATTTGAGTCCATATTTATAAAATGGATGTTGAAAAATTGGAGGGGTTGTGGAAAAGAGCCACAAAAATTCCTTACACTCAGACTTGAAGAACTCAACCCGTTTAGCTTAAGCCAGAGAGGTGACTTATTACAGAGTATAAGTATTTTCACAGGGAGAAAATATTGGATATTAAAGGACTCTTTATTTGAACAGAGAAAGGCATAAGAACCACCAATCACTGAAAGCTGAGGCCAGATTAATTTAAATTAGAAATTAGGCATGAATTTAACAGTGATGGTGATTAACCACTGGAACAAACTAGCAATTGACGTGATGAATTCTCCATCTTGGTCTTAAGTTTTAGACTAGATGCCTTTCTGAAAAATATGCTTTAGTCAAACATGTTGTTGGACTCAGTACAGGGACAACTGGGTAAAATTAAATGGACTGAGATATATAAAAGAGGTGTGACTAGATGATCTAATGGTCCCCCTTGGGCCTTAAATCTAGGCATATTTGGGCCAGATGTGATGTCAAATCTTGCACTTGGGTGTTTGGGTGAATGTTTGCCCTACAAATGATTTACTCAAGCCTTCTTTTTTATAAAAAATTGCCAGCCAGTTGGAGATCAGAAAAAATAGTATGTGATACGGATGATGGGTCACATAGCTTGAATAATGGATTAGCAGTAGTCCACACATGTAAGGAAAGAATAGAGTGAATAATTTGTGCAGCTCGCCGGAAGGAATAATTTTGCAGAAAGCATTTGTGGAATCACTTTGAACAACAAACATGCCAAAGCAGGTTGATAAAACGCAAAACGGAAAAAGGGCTTACACTTGTCAAATCCATTTATTTTTTTTCCACTGTAACTAGGTCACTGGTTTCCAGTAACCAGATACTGTAAACTACTATAATGGGAAAGGTGAGGGCTCAGCTACTGACAGCATGTCCGGTGATAGGCCCCCAGAGTCTGCTGGGTAGCTAAGTGCCCAAACATTTATTTCTCCCTTCCTTCTTCAAAGATATAGAACAACTAAATTTTGCTGTACTACTGTGTGCTGAGCAAACGTTTGAACTATTCCCTATTTAACACAATACACAGTAAAACCTGGTAATAAGTCACCTCTGGGACTCCATGTTTTTTAGCTGTTAGAACAAGTTGCTGCCTAATATAGTGTCGCCTAAATCATTATTCTGACACATCTTTTGTTTTTATTTACATCTGTAGAAAACGAAATCTGTTTATCAGGGCTGAAGGATACCTACACAGTTTGAGCCTGTGAGAAGATGAGCTCTGTGGCCACAATCCAGCAAAACACTGAAGCAGGTCTTAACTTTAAGCACGTGAGTCTATAAGCCTTCAAGTCTCTAGGTCATAACTTAGTTCACAATTCCTTTTACTTATGACATTGCACAAAGCCCCTCTATGTACAGTATATTAAAAATAAACAATTCACATGTCAAGGTATTTCATTATACACATGCAAAACTACAACAAATGACTTATCCTACATTGTCTACAACATATTTGGGGTTTACAAGAGGATGTTACTGTGACCCTTTGCAAAGGGTCCCCTGTTCTTTGATGGAGTGAGTTTGTCAGGTCTGGGGTGAGAGATGTTTGCAAACATGTCTTACATCATATTAATCCATAAAGAGCAATATGTAAGGTATCAAGTATCAGAGGGGTAGCCATGTTAGTCTGGATCTGTAAAAGCAGCAAAGAGTCTTGTGGCACCTTATAGACTAACAGATGTTTGGGAGCATGAGCTTTCGTGGGTGAATACCCACTTCATCGGATGCATATGTAAGGTATGTACAGAAAGCTCAAAACTTGTCAAGACTCAGTCATTGTGAGATGTATCTATAGATAATTCAGGAATAAGATTTATATTGAAAGTATGCTTTATAGAGTTGGAGTAAAACTTAGTCACCAAGGTAATCAGTGATAGCCTATTGAAGCAAGAGGCAATTGTCACCCCTCCCTAGTCACCTACAGAGGTAATGCAAAGTTCAGTCGTCTTACCTTTGCCACATCCCCAGAACAGTCAGTGGAAAACCATCAAAGACAATTGCAAACAACTGAAACCACTTGGAAGTGAAAAAGAAACATTGTAGCAGGCAGGAGAATGCCCTGGCTATGAATAAAGGCAAAAGACTGTGGGCATGGCTACACTTGCTTTCTTGGGCTACGGCAGGGGTTCTCAAACGGGGGGTTGCAAGATTATTACACTGGGGCTTGTGAGCTATCAGCCTCCACCAGAAACCCTGTTCTGCCTCCAGCATTTATAATGGTGTTAAATATATACAAAAGTGTTTTTAATGTATAAGGGGGGGGTCACACTCAGAGGCTTGCTATGTGAAAGGGGTCACCAGTGCAAAAGTTTGAGAACTACTGGGCTATGGTATCTTTTACTTAATGCAATAAAGAATGTTTTCAAAGCCAAAAAAAAATTATTGAAAAAAAAACAACTGCTGGGGAAACAGAAAGGGCTTGACACATCTGTGCTGTGTGGGAGGAGGGAAGGGGGTGGGGCGGGGAACAGGATAACCACAGATTTGCACATGTCCTGTTATCATATTCAGCCTTCCTGTCTGGAGTGCCACACAATGAGTGCTGCACTTCAGGATGGCTATAATGCATGGTGATGGGGGTTGAGGGTCGTAGTTTGCAGGGCTGGGTGGTGAAGCTACAGGTGTTGGAGGCAGCAGGTGGCGGTAAGAAACTAGGTGTTCGGGGAAGTGGGTTGGCAGTGATACGGGGCACAAGGGAAAGCGTTTTGGGACAAGGGCTGGGGCTATGAGCACCTGTATCGAGTCCGCTTGGTGGTCCATAATGCTTATGAGCCACTCCATGCTTTGATGCCAGCAATCCGCATTCTGTTGCCGGAGCCTCCTTTCAGTCTCCTGCCACTCCTGTACTTTTTGATTTTCAGTAAGAGACTGCTGCATGACTTCATCCAGCAGGTCCTCTTTGGTTCTTTGTGTATGCTTCCTGATTCTTTGTAGCCTTTTGGCTGTTGATAACAAGAGTGCCTGGGATCTCAAGGTTGCATCTGTAAAGCCAAAATGCAACACTTAACAGAGGTAGCATTGTTTACACTAGACAGAGCAATTATTCAGCCACACTTAAAGACAAGTACAGTGAAAACAATAGCAGAAAGTGCCAGTGCCAGTCCCAAAACAAGTGCATGTAACCCTCAGGAGCACCAAAATGGTGAGTAAGCTCGGGGATAAGGGGGACTGATTGTTTCAGGGCCACAGTGTCCTCTGGGGTTGGTTCTGTGCCTTGGGGAGAGCCAACAGCTGCAAGAGGCCCCGATACTGAACATTGTCCCCACATTTTCCAGAGGATGAGTTCGTCCTGGAAGCTATCTCGCTGCTCAGGGTGACCTGGGAAGCAAGGGAGGGTCTTCTACTACAATGCAGCTTCCACCCTGGCCTTTATGCACTTGCCTATGTGCAGCAATGGTTCCCCCCACCCCTCATGGCACAGTGGCGTGGACATGTTAGCCTGACTGGGACAAGGAGCACAGTAGCTCTGCCAAGGAACCTGTGCAAGCAGATTGGCCAGTTTCTGCATGAGACCTTTGGAGAGATCACCGAGGCTGATTACTGCGATATGAGAGAGCACATCAACGCCCTATTCCGCATCTAGGCATGCCCACACCGAACTACCACCTTCCCAAAATAAAAGCCACTTACCAGGCACCTCCTCTGCTGTTTGTTCTTCCCCAAGCACCATCCGCTGCGACTGGCTACCTTCCTTCTGGCTTGAAAACAGCTCCTGGCTGCATGCATGTTGGGATGCCGGGCTGTCCCCTGGCTCTGGGCCCCCCTCCTCCTCAGCACCTTTGCTCCCGCTTTCCTCCTCCTGCCTTCTTGAAGTCGGTGCTGCTAGGGCCTTTGAAGTGTCCATGGTGCTCTTCGGAGTGGAGGTGGGGTCGCCCCCAAGTATCACGTCCAGCTCTTTGTAGAAACAGCAGATCGCGGGGGCATCACTGGAGCAGCTGTTTGCCTTGCGGCCTTTGCGGTAGGCATTCCACAGCTCCTTCACTTTAACCCTGCACTGCACTTCAGCCCCTTTTCATCATGTCCCTTGATATCTGCCCGAAGGTATCGTAATTCCTATGGCTGGAGCACAGCTGGGACTGGAAAACTTCCTCCCCCTAAACACTGATGAGGTCCAGCACCTTGTCATTGCTCCATACTGGGGAATCGCCTGGTGCGTGGAGGCATGGTCACCTGGAAAGATGCGCTGAGAGCACTCCACGCCTTGCTGAGCAAACAGGAAGGGAAATTCAAAATTCCCAGAGAATTTAAAGGGTGGGTCTGATGGTTGGTCACCTGAAGGCAGGGCAGTAGAGTACAAAGTGATGATGAGAGTGGCTAGAACAGGCATTGTGGGACACTTCTGGAAGCTGATCAGAGCATGTCCACATTGGCACTGCGCTGCTCCAGCCGGGGTGCAGCAAGCTTTATGCTTCTCATGGAGGTGGATTACCAGGAGCGCTCCAGCTGTAGAGTCTGGGCGGTCTATGTGCCTTGTCAGTGTGAACACCTCAGGAGTTGGGGCGCCCAGGGCTGATTTAATGCACTCTAACTTGCAAGTGTAGACAAGGCCTGTTTCTGTATAACAGAGTGTAGGGAAAAGCACTCTAGATCCATTCAGTGATGTTGTGGTTATAGCCACTCTAAGCCAATGGGAGAATTCTCCCATTGGTTTAGTTACTCCCGCCCTGCGAGTAGCAGTAGCCATGTCGGCGGGAGAAGCTCTCCCACCAACATAGCATTGTCCACACTGGTGCTTCAATTGGCATATGTTATGTTGCTTGTGGGTGGCTAATTCACACCCCTGAGTGACCTAATTTATGTCTACTTAAGCTATAGTGTAGCCACAGCCTGAGGAAACCCCTTAAGGAGTGAGGGGCTTTCATGAACTCATAGAGCCATTTTTTTTTAAACCACCCAGCTGTGGGGAGTGGGGTTGGGGAGGAGAAGGAGAGCTTACTCTATCGTATAGGAAGGGTAACTATTGGTGAGTGTAGACACAGGTTCACGTGTTATGATTTTGTTGTGTTTTAACCATTTGTTTCCATCACTTTTTCTCACTCCTAGTTAAATCTTCATTCTTTCTTAAATAAACCTTCTTTGGTTTATTATAAGTGCTTTCAAGCATTATGTAGTTTACGGGAATGGTGATTTAAGGTAAAACTGGTAAATTGAGGGCAGAGGATTGGGGATGTCTGAGAGTAGCCAGTGTCAAGGGCTTGATGTCATAGGCAAAATATTCAAAAGGACTAGGGTGCACCTATTATTAACCAGCAAGGCAAAGACAGGGCTGGGATAGCCCACAGAAGACTGCTTAAGTGGCTGAAAGGCTGGTGGTGTTAGGGAGCTCACACCCAGCTACCACAAGAAAGACTCCCTCATTCTGCAGGAAGAAGGTGACTCAGTACTGGGTGCCCTGAGAATGGTCACAGTTGCCATTTTTTGGGGAGGTGACTTGCAAAATCACAGGAGAGATTGAGTTTTGCCAAGCACAGAACTCAAGCAGTCAGTTGTCCCAGCATGTCCACTGGTGTTCTGCTCAGGTGATTCCTGGGTTTCTAGAATGGGTGTTCGGTAGGATATAGCATCATCAGCTTCCTGTTCATGCAGATTTTCTAGCAAACTTGCTTTTTTGAATTGTAGCTGTGAGAAGTATATTTTCTTCCCACTTTTTCACGAGCTCCTTAGAAGCAGGTGGATCCTCTTCATCTGTTGGTTAATTAGTAGTAGGCATGACGCTTGCTGTGCAGTACATCAGTTCATCAAGATGCTGCAGTGTAGACTTACTGTGGTCAGCTGAGCGGTTCTGTGCACTGTGACATATAAAATGCAAAGAAGTCACATTCAACGAAACAGTGTTGAATAGTCACTGTCTTTACAGGTTCCATCTTTCACCATCCAAGTGCACGGCATCCAGCAAGCTGATTTGATTTGCAAATTATTACACTTTCGACTAGGTCCATTTTGGCAATCAGATATGACATCAGTTGCTGGTGGTAGGAATAGGGGCAGAGCTCCTAGGGGGCAACCATCCCCTTCCTCCCCCCCCCCGCCAGGGGTTTTTAGGTGTATGTGTGGTACCTTTTCAAACATATTATGCAACTGACAAAAAAAGATGAAACAAAATTTTACGTGGGATTGGAGAGCAAGCCTGCTCTGCACTCACCCAGCAGTAGGGCGACCAGATAGTAAGTGTGAAAAATCGGGACAAGGAGTGGGGGGTAATATGAATCTATATAAGAAAAAGCCCCAAATATCAGGACTGTCCCTATAAAATCAGGACATCTGGCCACCCTACCCAGCAACAGTGGCTCCTGTCCACAGGGCTGGCCCTGGATCCCTATGCTGGGTCTTTGTGACCTGACAGATGGGTTGCATGGTGCTGCAATCTCATATGCCATTATGCAATGCCACTCACTCAAATTTGGCCCAGCCAGCCCTCCTTCATGACAGAGGTGTGGCAGGACCAGACCTAAATGGCACTGTGACCCCATGCTGCAGGTCACAACGCCTGGAGCAGGGAGCCTGACTCAACCCCTTGGGGCAGGAGCTGCTGCTGCGAGTGTGGGGCAGGCTCACTCTCCAGCCCACCACCAACGACCCATTGCTACCCTGGTTGCAAAACCTGGCTCCGCCACTGCGTAGGAGATTTTAAATTTTTCAGTTATTCAGTTGTGTATTAATTAGAGACAAGAGGTGGGGTTAACTGGTAGCCATTTCAGTTTCCCATATCTACAGCACTAGGAATATTGCCCATAAACACGATATCTTTGCATTTTGTTTTTAATTCATCCATTATGTCAAATTCCCTCCAGACTTTCTTTATTGTATCTCTGCATAACAGGCAGGTTTGGAATTAAACATTATGGAATGCTTGAGTTTGGGCAGCTTTCACAATTGGGAGTGTGCCACTGAGAGACCAGGTGCCACCTCATGCCAAGGCCCAGGCCCTCACTGAACACTGACAAATGCACAACTGGAAACCAGTCAGGCTCACTTGTGGGTTAGTTTAGTTAAAATAGATAGTAGTGTTATGAGAATGTGTTTAGACTTTATGGAATGTTTGTAGGATGTTGCATGTATTAATTCTATTTATATCTGTATCCCATGATATAAAGTAATATTGAGTGTTTGCATTGTCAACCGATGTAATTGGGTTACTCACCAAAACAGGAAAGGAAGCATTAGGTAAAGGGCTTGTCCTGCACACAAGATGTCCCATTGAAGGAAAATCAGGCAGTGTGTAGCATTGAAGGATAGAAAACTTGATTGCATTCCTCACTCCCTCCAAGAAGTGGGGGACCTGTGGATGAACTTATTCCATCAGCTTGGACTCAAGGTGAAGGGGTTAAAAAACCCAGACAAGCAAAAACTTGGATCTTTATGTTGTCTGGTGTGCATATTTCATGTTTTAACTTTGTAAATAACTTTTCTTCTTTAAGGAGTCTTTCGTTAGTTTCATAACAGGATTGGCTACAGGCATGATCTTTGGTTTGAGATCTGAGTACAACTGACCTGGGGTAAATAACTTATCCATTTGGACAGAGGGTAACCTGATTATTATTGTGATTTTTGCTGTAACGTGACCATCTACAACATAGTCCAACTTACCTGGGTGGCAAGATAGATGGGAATGCTCAGGGATACTGTTTGTGATTCCATGGTAAGACTGGTTATAGTGCTTTAGGAATTCACCTGTGTTACTGGGTTGGTGAAATCTAATTCTAAAACCAGTTTGGGAGTTCTGCCCAGCTTTTGGATAGTCTGCCCCAAGTTTGGCACTTATGGTCATGAGCCACTCCAGGCAGTACCTTTTCTTTCCCACCAGGTGTGTTGGCATACAGCAGAACAGCTATTTTTCATTCATTGAGGGGAAACCATTATGCATTATTTTCTCATTTCGATGAGCCAGCCCCCTGGAGGTGAAAGATACTGTAGCCCATAACCTATTCCATGTGCCATCACACTCACTCTGGCTTTCATGTCATGGGACTCCGTCTAGACCTACAAGTGCTTGTCAGTGGGATTATTTAAGTGCTATCTTGCCTACTACACTTCCTGGCCAGGCTGGGCACCATGCCCTGGCAATACCATAAATCCATCTGGAAGTGAAAAGGAAAAAACAATAATACATGTATGGGGAATAAATAACAATGTGCTTTCAATATGAAACCAAGACACACAAAATGGGGATTTCATTGGTTAGAATGTCAGGCCATTAAATCTCCGAGAGTCTGTTTTTACTGAGTCCGTATGGTTTGCAGTAGTAGCATTAGAAGCTCTTGACAGAGCTAAGCCAGTCTCTCGCTGCATGAATATAATCAGATCAGTTTATCAGAGCTCTTTATCTCTTCATACCATTCTCCTTCAGATCCATTTTCAAGATCAGGCAGCTGCTTGTCTTTTTTCCTGCCAGCAGCCTCCATATCTCAAGCCAGGGCATTTGCTGGAGAAGCATGGGTACCATAACATGTTTTAATTACTCCAATTACCATACTGCTGATATTGTCTGGTAAAATAGTGTCTCACCCTAAGGTGATCTGCTCATTAAGCCTAGGGTACAGGCTGCAATGCAGAAAGTACCAAAATGGTGAAGATAAGAGTCAGGAAAAGCCATTTGGGAATGTATTTTGTTAAATGTTTTCTTTTTTAAAAAGTGCCTGTGAATGCTCCAGTTACTCCTGGAAGCTGGAGCCTGATAGCCTGGGCTAAAAACAGGGTAGGGCAGACAAGCATTGTGCAAGGTTGTCCCACATTGCTGTGCCTGGGCATCTCAGTCCCCATCTTCAGCATTTGCTG
This sequence comes from Mauremys mutica, assembly GCF_020497125.1. NCBI lineage: Eukaryota > Metazoa > Chordata > Testudines > Geoemydidae > Mauremys > Mauremys mutica. The sequence continues at coordinate 152,599,937 of NC_059074.1, read as the reverse complement.
CTATTCCAGTCTTGGTCACTCCCACCCAGCTCTGCTCTTGCACCTTGATTCTGGCCTGGAGCACCTCCTGTTATTCCAGTGAACCCCACTCAGCTATTCACTGCCCTGGATATCATTTGCCTAAAGAGCAGCATCCCAGTAGCCAGGCTATCTGTCTCATAGGCTGGCTAGACAAATATCTTTGGACACAACACTAGAGCGGGGTGGCCAACCTGAGCCTGAGAAGTAGCCAGAATTTACCAACATACATTGCCAAAGAGCCAGAGTAATACTTCAGCAGCCCCCCATCCACTCCCCAGTGTCTCCCGCCTGCCAGCAGCCCCCAACAATCAGCACCTAAGCCCCCTCCCACTGCAATCAGCTGTTTCATGTGCACAGGAGGCTATGGGGGGGGGAGAGGGAGGAGGTGCAAAGGTATGGCAGGGGCCTTGGGGGGAGGGGTGGAGTGGGGGCAGGGCTTGGGGCAGTGCAGGGGGTTGAGCAGTGAGCAGCCTCCAGCACATTGGAAAATTGGCATCTATAGCTTCAGCCCCGGAATCTGTGCCTAGGTAAGGAGCTGCATATTAACCTCTGAAGAGCTGCATGCGGCTCCATAGCCACAGGCTGGCCACCCCTGCACTAGAGGGACTCTAGCTGGCTAGCGTTGTTAACCACTAGAATCCTTACAGGCAGAAGAACATACGTGCAAAAGCTTCTCCACACATGTTTATATCCATCACGATTCTGGTGCTGTGTATTCCAAGAGGTTAGTGACACAGAATCATGGCATGTTCGAGGGCAGTATCAGTAGCAGAATTACTTCTATGGTAAATTCAGTTCCTTTGAGTGGAAGTTTTCTCCATCAGATTTGGCAATATACCACAATCTTAGGTGCTATTTTTTCCCCTTGGGCATTATTTTACTGCTTTTCCTTTAGAGCTGGTCAATATTTTTTTACATTGTTGATCATGTAAATATTACTACCCCTTCTTTCCAAAATTGATCTCCCACAAATGTCTTTGCACTTTCTACCATGCCAGCTCTTGTGTAGAGCTTCCTATGCCCCAAAGACACCATCCAATCTTTCCTCAGTTCCCTCTTTGGGTACGTCCATACTTACCGCCGGGTCGACGGGTAGCGTTCGACTTCTCGGAGTTCGAACTATCGCGTCTAATCTAGACGCGATAGTTCGAACTCCGAACGCGCTCCCGTCGACTCCGGAACTCCACCACCACAAACGGCGGTGGCGGAGTCGACGGGGGAGCCGCGGACTTCGATCCCGCGGCGTCTGGACAGGTAAGAAATTCGAACTAAGGTAGTTCAACTTCAGCTATGCTATTCGCGTAGCTGAAGTCGCGTACCTTAGTTCGACCCCCCACCCTAGTGTAGACCAGGCCTTTAAGCATCTTTTCAGTCTTGATGCACATGGAATACTGCCAGCTGATAATGGAGAGGTGGAGCACTGAGATGACTATTACTGATCTACTTATTTGTCTTTGTAAACATCCCCAACCAACCAACCCAGAGAAGCCAACCTCTACACCCACCAGTAGAAATCATGTACAAAGCTAATATACCTACAAACATACTTACATTACTGATACTCCAGCCATTCTCCCCTCCCCATCTGGTTGTTTAATCCACCTCGTCTTATCTTAAATTTAGATTGTAAGTTCTTGGGGCAGGGGCTGCCTTAATACATACAAATATACAATATCTTGCACAAAGAGGCCCTGATTCTGACTGAGGTCTCCAGGAGCTACTGTACTATCACTACTAAATATACAAATAGAATAATTTTGATTGGGAGATCTCTCTGAAGCAAGATGTGCGCATTGCTGGGTCTCTGCCATTTGGGTCCTGGAAAGTTCAGGGCATCTGAGCTAGTGCAGTAAATAACCCACTGATTTTCCCCAGCACCAGTGCAGAAGAAGCCCCTGTTACATTGTTGCATGTTATCATGGGATGCTCTGCTTACCGCTGGGTGGCACCCCTTCTGACAATTTTGAGGATTAGCAACATTTGGTTCAGTACTCCATTTCTTCTCTTGCACCATTGCAGCTCTTCTCCTGCTCACAGAGTCAAGGTACAGCTGCTCCATGACTCTGCCCTCTGCCAAGTCATGTGATTTCCCTTCTGCGGCGGGAGGGTGGGTCTTTCAAAGTCCCTCTGTGCCAGCAGTATCAGGCAGTCCTCTAACTATGTCACTCAGGCAATCTTCCCATTTACTGCCCCTAGCAATACCACTTTTCAGTGAATGGTAAGGGAACCCAGGCCTGCCCTCTACTGAGGGTTCCAGTCCAGGGCCCTATAGCATGCAGCTAAGGTCTAGGCTTTCACCAATCCTAGTGTTGTCTTCCCTTGACTTCTTCTGACCATGCGTCTTTAAACTTCTCCTTCATCAGCCTTTCTAGTCAAATTCCTCTCTATTAGGCAAACCCTTTCTCAAGGGCTCCTATACCCCCTCCTTCTCCCTTACCTCAGAAAGAGAGAGAGATTGCAGGCTTCCTCCCTGCAGTCTGAGTGTTGCCAGCCTCCTGGCTTTATAGAAGCCCTGGCTATTCCCTCATGGGTTAGCTTCCCTCTAACTAGCAACCTCCCCTAACCTAAATCTCCCCCATTTGCAGCATAATTGGCTGATTGGGACCAGCTGGCCTAATTCCACTCTTTCAGGGCCAGTGTAGGGAGCACATCCCATCACACACTCTATCAACACAGAGAAGGGAAAATCAGACATCTTAAAGTAAGTGCTGCCTATTTCCATGGCATTCACGCCATATCTTTTAATTCTATGTACATTCTTTCCAGTATCTTTTATCTGCTTCTTTAAATTCATAAATTCCAAGGCCAGAAGGGACCATCACGAGTTCTGTACTGTGTGGTATAGCAAATTGCGCGCACACAAAAAAATCCCATGAAAGAAGGCACTTAGCCAAGCTACCTTGTCCAGTGACGTTGTATAGTAGCTGTAATATTGCCAGGGTGACCAGCAGGTCAACAGTTGACTTTTTAGGGTATAAAACAAACTTAGAATAGCTTAATCCAGCACCCGCCTCTACTGATTTGTCCAGTTTCTTTACTGATTGGTTCTGGGAGGAGAGTGGAGTGTGATGGTAAACCTACAAGTTGCTTTGCTTTTTAAAAATAGTTAGATTTGCCACCTTCTATGTATTAGTTGCATCAAGTCAGCTTTCTTCTGAATTTACATTTAAATTGGTACAAATAAACTAGAATTTCCCATCTTTTCCAGGGACTCCTTAGTTAAATGGAAAGGAAGATTTTGTACCCTTCAGAATGTTTCTGGAACTGACACTGCAATTCTCTGCAAATCTTGTGGGTAATTTCCATAGATTGAATGCTGGGGGAGGGATAGCTCAGTGGTTTGAGCATTGCCCTGCTAAACCCAGATTTGTGAGTTCAATCCTTGAGGGGGCCATTTAGGGATCTGGGGCAAAAATCAGTCTGGGGATTGGTCCTGCTTTGAGCAGGGGGTTGGACTAGATGACCTCCTGAGGTCCCTTCCAACCCTGACATTCTATGATTGTGATCACCTAGTTTGATTTCCTGTATAACACAGACCACAGAACGTCCTCACAATAAATCCTGGAGTGTATATATATATATATATATATTTTTAGAACAATATATAATCCTGATTTTAAAATTGCCAGTGATGTGGAATCTGCCACAACTCTTGCTAAATTGTTCCAATGGTTAATTATTTTCACAGTTAAGAATGTACACCTTATCTCCAGCTTTAATTTGTCTAGCTTCAACTGCTAGCCATTGGATCATGTTGCACCTTTTTCTGCTAAATTGAAGAGCCCATTATCAAATATTTGTCCTCTGTTGTAGGTACTTATTGACTGTAATCAAGTCACACCTCCACCTTCTTTTTGTTAGACTGTAGGAGCTCAATAAATCATTTTGTTTATCACTATAATACATGTTTTCAAATCTTTTAATCTTTCTCATGGCTCTTCTCTGAGCCTTCTCCAATTTATCAACATTCTTTTTGAATTGTGAGCACCAGAGCTAGACACAGTATTCTAGCAGTGTTCACACCAGTGCTAAAGAGAGAGGTAATGTCACCTCTCTACTCCTATTTGAGATTTCTCTGTTTATGCATCCCAGGATTTCATTAGCTCTTTTGGGCTTACAACTGACATCTGCATCAAATCTGCTCATCTCACAAGCAAAAGATGTCACTTCTAGCTGCCAATGCCACACGTCATCACTAGTAATAAAAAATCCTGCAATTCAAATTCTGTCCTGTGTAAATTTATTAACTTAAAATTCTGCACTCAGTCCCCTGTGAAAGCTCATTATCTTCCGTGGGATTGTACAGGACAGAATTTGGCCTTGCAATTGGGTCTTAGTTAATGATTCTGCTGCTAATGCATACTCCACAGTAGAATCCAACTCCCTTTCCCATAGTTGGATGTGCTCTACAGTGCTAACAGGAGGAAAAACTAGTTCAATCCGAAGCAAGCTAGGATTGAAAACACCCAGGGACTAGAGCTGTATACTGAGAAAGTGGTGTCCATTTTACATTTCTGTTGAGACCCAAAATAGAATTCCAGAGACAGAGAGAAAACTAACATGGAGGAGAGATGAAGTTAGCTTCATTTCATCTCGTGACAGCAAACATGCACAAATGAATCCAATAAAAAATGGTTTCATTAGGCATATCCCTGATATGAAAGTTGTAAGCTCGTTACACTTGAAATATCCTGAAGTATCCTTGATATCTTTTCCATAACACTTCTGACAAAGTTTTCTACACCTTATGTTTAACAAAGTGAGGAAAGAAAATTGCTTTGTTATTCATTTGCTCAATGTGCCTACTGTGGTGCCAGATGTACTAGCTAGGTCCAGGGAGATAGCAGTCATGCCCAGCTAGAAAACATCTGCTTTGTTTATGAATACACCAGAGGTGTTCCTATGTTCCATTCATTTTCAGAGGAAGGGTGGGCCATTGATTAGGGCACTAACCTGGGAGTAGGGTTCAATTCCTGCTCCACCACAGGACTTCCTATATGACCTGGGGCCAGTCACTTTGTTTCTCTGGCCTGGATTTTTAAAGGTATTTAGGTGTATTTAGGTGTTGCTGCATGCAGTGCTGCAAGGCCTGATTGAGGAACTTAATCTCATTTTCAAAAGTGACTTTTTGACACTCATGAGCCTAAATACCATCCATTGTCACTGGGATTTTGGCTTCTAAGAGACTAAATTGCTTTTGAAAATGAGATTTAGGCTCCTAAATTAGTTCAGTGTTGCAATGCTGAATGTAGCAATGCCTAAATACCTTTGAAAATCCGACCCGTTATATTTCAGTTCCCCATCTGTAAAATGGAGATAATACGTCCCTACTGCAAAGAGGTGTTGGGGGGGATAAATATATTAAAGACTGGGGGGAGGGGCACTGAGATCTACTGATGAAAAGCGCTACCTAAGAACTAGGTGGTATTATTGTTTTAGTAGAATGGTAGAGGATGTGGGAGACCAGCAATTGAACAAGTTAACTAATGATGCAATCTCTCTATCAAGAATAATTATAAAATGGAAACGTTTCCTTTTTTTACAGAGATACAAGAAAGAATGCATTGATATGTTGCTAGAAATATTCTATAAAGATGCCAGTCAGAAATACTGTAGTGGGAAGGGCTGTGTGTGTGTGTGTGTGTGTGTCTGAGAGAGCGCGAGCGAGAGACATTACAGATCTCTTCCTGATAATACATTATCACAGAATGAGGATCTCAGCACAAATGATTTGGCCCCCATTAAAAGATTTTTATGGGCTGAACTAAGTAAAGCTGGTTCTTCTTTTGAACAAGTGGCCTCATCAAATATTCAATACCCCGGTGTACACTGATCATTCTGCATTGGCTGCCTTCCTCCATTGCCTTCTCTCCCGAGATCCTCTAGAGTCACATTTCATGGGCTCCTTTCCATCCCATGCCTCTTGACAGGAGGCAGCAAGTTCCTGTGACAGGAATAAGAGAGGGAAAAATAACAGAGCTTCCCCCACATCCCTGAATGTGATACAAGGTGCTTAATTCATGATCAGAGGGGAAAGTGAGGTGGGTGAGCCAAGAGTATCGGTGAAATTTACAATGTGCATGGTTAAGTTTGTAGTCACATCCCTGCATTGATGCTTTCTCTGGAAATTCTGTCTACACTCTTGTTACGAGACTGGGGTCAGATTCTCGGCTAGTGTTAATTGGCATAGAACCCTGAACTTCAACTGAGCCATGCTGATTTACACCAGATGAGAATCTGGCCCACAGGTGTCTAATTTCTGAGAAGTTTTCCAAACACCCAGGGATTGGCCTTTCATTTTTTATTCTATCTGTGTCTTTATTTTATATTTACACTAGGACCCCTCACCCCAACTTCTTGCTCAGCAAGAAAAATAATAGTCCAGGAAACATCAGTTGTTGTGAGATTCTTTTTCTTCCCTATAAATAACAATGTCTCTAACCTCAGTGTCATGATTCAGTCTTTACGGTAATGGAAGTGAATTGTGTGCATGGTAGAGGGGCAGGAATAGATAGGGGCAAACCCATAAAGTGGGACAATGGCCACTGGGCTGCTGTTGGGGAAGGGTGAACCAACGTGGGTGGGATAAAAACTGACTTCAACATCACCAAAACCAGAAGACAATGAAGCTTTCATTTATTATTTGAAATCATGATTTTTGAGGGCTGATACATGATCTTCGAACATTTGGTGAGTAAAATACTGCAAAAATCTCAAACTGATTCCAGACCAAAGCTTGATTGAGGTTAACATAAGAACAGCCATACTGGCTCAGACCAAAGTTCCATCTAGCCCAGTATCCTGTCTTCCAACAGTGGCCAATGCCAGGTGTCCCAGATGGAATGAACAGAACAGGTAACCATCAAGTGATCCATCCTCTGTCGCTCATTCCCAGCTTCTGGCAAACAGAGGCTAGGCACACCATCCCTGCCCATCCTGGCTAATAGCCATTGATGGACCTATCCTCTGTGACTTTATCTAGTTCTTTTTTGAACCCTGTTATAGTCTTGGTCTTCACAACAGCCTCTGGCAAAGAGCTCCAGAGGTTGACTGCACATTGTGTGAAGAAATACTACTTTTTTGTTTTTTTAAATCTGCTGCCTATTAATTTCATTTGGTGACCCCTAGATCTTGTGTTATGAGAAGGAGTAAACAACTCTTCTTATTTACATCAAAGCTGAAAAGTCCCAGTCTTATTAACCTCTCCTCATATGGAAGCCATTCCATACCCCTAATGATTTATTTTCTTTTCTGAAACTTTTCTAATTCCAATATATCTGTTTTGAGATGGAGTGACCACAACTGCATGCAGTATTCAAGATGTGGGCATACCATGGATTTATATAGAGGCAGTATGATATTTTCTGTCTTATTATCTATCCCTTTCTTAATGATCCCAACATTCTGTTCACCTTTTTTACTTCTGCTGCACACTGAGTGGATGTTTTCAGAGAACTATCCACAATGATTCCAAGATCTCTTTTTTCAGTGGTAACAGCTAATATAGACCCCATCATTTTATTTATATGTGTAGTTGGGATTATGTTTTCCCATGTGCGTTACTTTGCATTTATCAACACTGAATTTCATCTGCCATTTTGTTGCCCAGTCACTCAGCTTTGTGAGATCCTTTTGTAGTTCTTCACAGTCTGCTTGGGACTTAATTATCTTGAGTAGTTTTATATCATCTGCATATTTTGCACCTCGCTCTTTACCCCTTTTACCAGATCATTTATCAATATGTTGACTAGGACTGGTCCTAGTACAGGCCCCTAGGGGACACCACTATTTACCGCTCTCCATTCTGAAAACTGACCATTTATTCCTATACTTTGTTTCCTATCTTTTAACCAGTTACCAATTCATGAGAGGACCTTCCCTCTTATCCCAGGACAGCTGACTTTGCTTAAGAGCCTTTGGTGAGGGATCTTGTCAAAGGCTTTCTAAAAATGTAAGTACACTATATCCCCATTGTCCACATGCTTGTTGACTCTGTCAAAAGAATTCTAGTAGATTGGTGAGGCATGATTTCCCTTTACAAAACCATGTTGACTTTCCCCAACAAATTATGTTCATCTATGTGTCTGACAATTTTGTTCTTTACTATAGTTTCAACCAGTTTTCCCGGTACCGAAGTGAGGCTTACTGGCCTTTAATTGTTGGGATCACCTCTGGAGCCTCTTTGAAAAAGTGGCATCACATTAGCTATCCTGCAGTCATTTGGTACAGAAGCTGATTTAAATGATAGTTTAAATGATAGTTCTGCAATTTCACATTTGAGTTCCTTCAGAACTCTTGGGTGAATACCATCTGGTCCTGGTGACTTATTACTGTTTAGTTTATCAATTTTTTCCAAAACCTCCTCTAATGACACCTCAAATTGGGACAGTTTATCAGATTTGTCACCTAAAAAGAATGGCTCAGGTTTGGGAATCTCCCTCACATTCTCAGTCGTGAAGACCGATGCAAAGAATTCATTGAGTTTCTCTGCAATGGCCTTATCATCCTTGAGTGCTCTTTTAGCATCTCGGTCGTTCTGTGGTGCCACTGGTTGTTTAGCAGGCTTCCTACTTCTGATGTACTTGAAAAAATTTTTGCTATTACTCTTTGAGTATTTGGCTAGTTGTTCTTCAAATTCTTTTTTGGCCTTCCTGATTATATTTTTACACTTCATTTGCCAGAGGTTATGCTCCTTTCCATTTTCCTCACTAGGATTTTACTTCCACTTTTTAAAGGATGCCTTTTTGCCTCTCACTGCTGCTTTCACTTTGTTGTTTAGCCACAGTGGCACTTTTTTGATTCTCTTACTGTGTTTTTTAATTAGGGGTATAAATTTAAGTTGAGCCTCTATTATGGTGTCTTTAAAAAGTTTCCATGCAGCTTGCAGGGATTTCACTTTTGGCACTGTACGTTTTTAATTTCTGTTTAACTAACTTCCTCATTTTTGTATAGTCCCACTTTCTGCAACCCAGTACCTCTATAGGGCCTTGGACAAGGTCCTGCAGCCTGGGGAGTTGCCAGCCTGGAGCTCCCCAGCCCCTCTGGTCTTTCCCCAGCCCTGCCTCACTCTAGGCACCCTGAGCTTCCCAGCAGCCAGTCCCCACCCCCGTCTCTGAAGGCAGAGAGAGACTCTGTGCTCCTGCCTCAAAGCCTTTTTATAGGGGCCGACTGTGGTCTGTTTGGGGGCGTGGCTCCCAGCTGTGCCTATTTCCCGAATCAGCCTGGCAGCTGCTTGCCCTAGCCACAGCCCTCTGCTGGGCTGTTCTAAGCCCCCCAGGGCAGGAGCGGGTGACCACCCCACTACACTCATTATTATTATTATTTTTTATTTTTATAGCCTCTCTAATCTCCCTGAGCATTTCACGGTCACTATCACCATCCTGGTTAGGTGGACGGTAATATTTCCCTACTGCTATATTCTTATTACTAGAGCATGGAATTACTAGCCATAGAGATTCTATGGTACAGTTTGGTTCATTTAAGATTTTTACATCATTTGATTCTACCCTTTCTTTCACATATAGTGCCACTCCCCCACCAGCACGACCTGGTCTGTCCTTCCGATATATTTTGTACCCTGGTATTACTGTGTCCCATTGACTATCCTCATTCCACAAAGTTTCTGTGATGCCTATTATATCAATATCCCCATTTAATACTAGGCCCTCTAGTTCATTCATCTTATTATTTTGACTTCTAGCTTTGGTATATAAGCACTTTAAAAACTTGTCACTTTTCAGCTGTCTGCCATAACATGATGTAATTGAATGGGCCTCTTTCATTTGACTGTTTCTCTATGTCCTAGTAAGGTACAGAGGATGAAAGATGATAAAATATAGGTAGGATCTGATGAGAATCTCCATTAAAAGATACTTCCCTAAGAGCTGTCTCTGTCCAAACCACATGCTCCTTCATACCTGTCAGCTTTCCCCCAGCCTTTAGTTTAAAAACTGCTCTATGACCTTTTTAAGATTGCAAGCCGAATTAACTTCTTAAGCCTAGAATCCCAAAGGCAAGTATTTTCACCCATAGGATTCTAAGTAGAAGGTTGAAAGCAAAGAAAACTCAGCTCCCATCAATTTGCTACTTTTCCTGGTTCCTATCTGCATCCTCATCTGCCTCTCCACTCTTCTTCCCTACTTATTCTGTCTCCAAAGATACCCATCCTGCCTTTCTATTCCTCCCCTTCACCAACCCTAGCATCTCCAGAAGAGGATCCATGCCCTTTACCTCCCATGGCAGCCAGCTTTTGAGCACAGGGCTGCTCTGGAGCCAATATTGGTTCTTCGCAGCATCATAGAGTCGCTTTCTGCTGCTACTTGGAATAAAGCAAGGAACAAGGCCTGGTAGCAGCAGCAAGCAGAGCACCAGTTGGGGTAAGAAGGAAGTTCCTGGCAGGGGGAAGTTAGGTGTAGACAGGGCTAGATCTACCTAGCTGTCCCACCCCAGCATCTCCTCTCTGGAGTTACCCACCCTCACTCTTCTCTCTAACATCCAATGCATTAAGGTATTTAAAGAGTTAATTATATGTTTTCCTATACCTGGAAGAAGTGTCACTTGTGTGTTATTCAGTGATAAAGTACTTGCCTCTGTTGAAGCCTTACTTGTTCCTCTATGATCCTTGATCCTGCCCGCCTCCAAACACCTAGAGACTGACCAGTCCTCATGGTGCAAAGTACCTGTGAGTGAGCCATCTTATTGATGGCCTTGTTCTCTAAGGACAAAAATAGTCTCATTTGTATCAGCCCAGCCTCAGCAATTCTGGTGCTTTATGTGGAGTTTTCACATCTGGACTAGGTTTAAGCTGGATTTCAGGTTTGAGGCTGAAACAAAGCTAGAGTTTGGGTATGGATTTCACCCTGCTAAAATCTCATAAACAGTTTCAGACTGCAGCCCTCAGTAGCAAATATTTGGTGATACCAGGTGACCTTTTGAAACTGCCACCCTTTCCTCTTCTCTGCTCTCTCTCTAGTTCTACTTAGCTTGTCACTGGGGTTTTTTGGTGCCATATTTTTCCATCTTTGTCTGAAATCTCATGAGAACAGGTTTTCTCATGACATGAAGTTATATCTGAAATTGTCCTTCTAGTTTTGGATCCAGTCTGTGTCTGATTACATTTGGATCTGAGGATTTCAATGCAACGTCTCCCCTTCTATATCTGAGGGGGTTGGAGGTTCTGGGGTTGATCTGTATCTAGAGTGCTTTGGGGTCCTTTAGGGTAAAAGGGGCATTTATGCCTTTTGGTACCATTCCCCTAGCTTGGAAGCCTTCATTGCATGTCAGGATTAGGTGGGATTCAAAATGTGACAATGTTTCTTATTGTAATGAAAGACCTGTACCGTATAGATGGTGGAGTTTTCCCAGTGATTTCCATCCTATCCCCCTGACCACTTTCCTCCTACTTTCATTGCCTAAACTCATTGAGTGTGCCAGGTTAGCAAAAACAGTGGAAAGTTACAAGTATCACATTCAAAGTTCTCCATTTTAATTAATCTCACTCCATCTTTCCAGGTTCCCTTCTCCTCTACTGGGAGCCAGGTGACAGTGATTAGGCAGCTGCATAACCAGCTGGTTGGAGGTCTCCATGCTACTGATTTTTCCAGTAGCATCCACAGAAAAGTTGGTGCACTCCCTCCCAATGTACAGATAGGACATCTGTCAGTACTGCTTACGCTTTAAAATGCATGGGAAGGGAGCTATTGACCTGTCATTCTTTCAAATCCCAAATACCCAGAGAGCTGGACATTACAATAATTTTAAAGAAATCTTTCCCTTCCATTCTCTCCCTCCCTCCCTCATGTCTAAGGCATCTATCAATTTCGTATCTAAAGCATGTAGCTAAATCTCTTGCTTAAGTCCTTTGGAAAACTTCAGTTCACTTAAAGCAGGAGCTTTCAGTCTCACTACCAAGTACAGATCTAAGTCTGTGCAAACCATTTGGTTGTGTGCGTTGCCGGTCCCCCCCCCCGCCTTTTTTTCCCCCTTGGGTCCCCTTTGACAGCCAAAGGGCTATGGCTGTGGGAAGTGGTATTAAAGTAAGTGGGGTTTTCTTTTCTTTTGACAAGATGATTGGTGGGGAGAGGTGAGCAAGTGAAGGGATCCTCATTGTGGTCAGTGGCAGGAGTTTATATGGCGAGTGAAGGAGTTGGGGGAAGCATCCTAGTGGAAGAGTTTAAGGAGAGAGTTGAAGAAACCAATGCACCCTCCTCCCCCACTCTCATCTCCTTAGATACTCAATGTCAGACTTTGACAGTAGATGAACAAGTTGACAGAGCAAGGAATAATGGTCTCAAGTTTCAGTGGGGGAGGTTTAGGTTGGATATTAGGAAAAACTTTTTCACTAGGAGGGTGGTGAAGCACTGGAAGGGGTTACCTAGGGAGGTGGTGGAATCTCCTTCGTTAGATATCTTTAAGGTCAGACTTGACAAAGCCCTGGCTGGGATGATTTAGTTGGTGTTGGTCCTGCTTTGAGCAGCGGGTTGGACTAGATGACCGCCTGAGGTCCCTTCCAACCCTGATATTCTATGATTCTATGAAATGCTGCAGCTGAAAGGACTCCAGTCTGATGTTGGTACATGAAATGCATTGCTGAACCAGCTACTTCACCAGTATGCCTATGCCTCTTGCATCTGGGATTAGAGTTCAACCCTCAGCTGGGAGCTGGGTGGGATCCAGGTTGGACTAAGTCTTTCTGCATTTAGTTAATTTATCTTGTTGGATTTGTTTCTTCCAATTTCTAAAGTGTAACAATAGCTTCCCCTGTTGTGCCCCGAGCACCTCACCCATCAGTTTACAATCACAGAACAAAGGAGTGGCCACAAATATATCCACCTCAGCCCAGTCCCTCCATGACAGCTGTGGAGAGGACAGAAAGCCAATGGCCTTTGCCACATGCCCAAAAGGTTACCAAAGCTGGGCTCTGTCAGACCAAGTGGGGACCAAGTTCCAAAACTGGGGACCCCTCACAGACAGCACTCTGCCAGCAGCTCCCTCCCATTTACATTAAGGGATCTCCAGCTCAAAAGCCTCTGCTGAGCTCAACTGCAGCAATATATCAAGAGGATAGAAGCATCTCTCCCAAGTAGCCAGGTGCCAAAACATTTAGGGTTTTGTAGATTAAAACCATCACCTTGAAGCTTATCAGACGCCAGTGCAGTGCAGATCATGGAGCACTCGTCTAAAGTGCTCCCAATGTGCATCTCCACTTAATAAGCAGGCTGCATCATTCTGCACTAGCCTAAGCCTCTGAGTAGTCACAACACGTAGCCCATGTAGAATGAATCGCAGTAGTCTCATCTCACCGTGACAAAGGCATGGATAATTGTGTCAAAGTCCACATCACAGAGAAAAGGGTATATTCATCTTGCCAGGCACTAAGATAGAAAAAGGGAGCAAGTGGCCTCAGTTGCCACCTGGGCAGTCCAGGCTCTAATAGCACCCCCAAAATAGCCACAGCTGTTTTACTCCTTGATGTAGGGCACTGATATACATTCCATCCATCCTCTCGCTACTTGCTCTAGCAAGCCCCCCCAACATTATCACAGTCTGGTCTGGATTCAGTCAGAGCCAACTATTTCTCCTCCGAACTCCAAACTCCTCCAGCTACAGGGCAATACAAATACTCCAAATCCTAGAATCATAGAAACCAGAGGCAGAAAAAACCCATTGGATCAGTTAGTCCATCATGCAGCCAGTGCAGGATCATTTCCCACAGTCTAAACTCCAAAGCTTTGTCTTGTTTTATGACACTAGCAAAAGGGAGTCTGCCATTTCCCTGCAGAGACTAGTTCTCACACCAATAGATCTCGTCGTTGTGATATCTGGATGTGTTTCAGCCTAACTGTTCAACCCTTCATTTTTTTTGGTTAGGCTTCTGCCCCCATTAGGGTTTTTCCAAGAGATTGAGTAAACAATTCTTGTCTTTTTAGTACTTAAACCCTTCATACACTTGCTAGTAGTCATTGTGCCCCTAAAACTCTACATCGGAGCACTAAAATGTTCATATTTAGGGTGGTGTTTTAATGGATCACAGGGGACTTTCAATGAGAATTATACATGTAACTAGCTTGGGCTTCTTTGAAAAATCTCAGCCTTAGTTATTTTAGTTAGATTGTCAGCTCTTTGGAGCTGGGGAGTTCTCTTTGTTCTATGTTCATAAAGCACCATGACTGGGGCCCCAAGGCAGTACCATCATACGATAAATAATTTTTAAATATCTAGCTATAAATTAATCTCATCCCGTTGCTTACCCATTTTGTTTTGTTTTGTTGCTCTTCCCCATTCACCCACAGTATGGCAAAGCTTTCTGGCGCTGATATGCCAAGAATTGTGATCAGAATAATATAACAGGACATGTAGGATTTATCTGTGTGTATCTTTAGGTTTCTAGTCTGCCCTTATCACCATGATACCTGTGCCCTGGGGTGACCTGGAGAACAGTATGAAGGGACTTCCTGAAGGGTTTCTTTGGTTAGGATTCTTTAGTAGCTTTGTCTCTTGAGAGGTAGTACCAGATAACATTGTTTGATGGCTCAGCCAGTGCAGGTGAAATACTGACATTTCCAAAGCTCAGCTTCTTTTAATTGTTTTTCAATCAAATTATTAAGAACTTCTCCTTTTTACCTCTCCTGGCTCTCTACAGTTTCATACTGTAGATAACGATGATGCAAGTAAGTACTAGGTCATGGAGGAGGAGAAAATCCCAAGATCACATTGATCACATTTATAATATGCAAGCAGAATTAAGTCCAGACCCGTAATATATATATGATATTTGGTGCTTTAATAGGGACAGTTTCATAAAGCTGGCAACAATTATGAGCCAAATCAGCTGGGAGGAAGAATTATATTAGAAAAAATTGAATGATAATTGGGAATAATTTAAAAACACCTTTCAGATGCCCCAAAAGACACAATCGAAGAAGAAAGCTGTGCTAGTTAAAAGACAGACCTGGTTTGGAGGGAAAGTGAAGGTAGCTATTATATATAAACAAATGAAAGAAAGGGGAAGTTGATAGTAATGAATAAAATCAGAAATTAGGCATTATAGGAAACTGATGAGGGAAGCCAAGGGACACAATGGCCAGCAGAGTTAAGGAAAATAAAGAATTTAAAACAATATATATTAGGAACAAAAAGAATCCTGATAATGGTATTAGTCCACTACTACATGGACGTGGTAGAATATCAATAATGATACAAAAAAGGCAGAATTGTTCAATAAGTATTTCTGTTCTGTGTTTTTTTGGGAAAAAATCTGATGATAGTGTTATCACCATATGATGAGACTTTCTATTCTACTAGTATCTCTGGAGGATGTTAAACAGGAGCTACTAAAGTTAGATATTTTTAAATCAGCAGGTCTAGATAACTTACATCCAAAAGTTTTAAAAGAGCTGGCTGAGGCGATTACTTAACTATTAATGTTGATTTTCAATAAGTCTTGAAGCACTGGGGAAGTTCCAAAAGACTAGAAGAAAGCTAATGTTAAGTCAGTTTTTAAAAAGGGGAAACGGGATGACCTGGGTAATTACAGACTTATCAGTCTGACATTGATCCCAGGCAAGATTACAGAGCAACTCACATGGGACTCAATTAATAAAGAATTAAAGGAGAGTGAAATAATTAATGCAAATCAACATGGGTTTATGGAAAATAGATCCTGTCAAACTAACTGGATTTTTTATGAGATTACTTTTTTGGCTGATAAAGATAACAGTGTTGACATTATATTTAGACTTCTATAAGGCATTTGATTTGATACCATATGATATGTTGATTTAAAAAATTTAGAACTACATAAAATGAACATGGCACACATTAAATGGATTGATACTCGCTGAATAAGTCTCAAAATGTAACTGTAAACAGGGAATCAAGCAGGTGTTTCCAGTTGGGGCCTGCAGGGATTGGTTCTTGGCCCTATATTATTGAACATTTTTATCAATGACTTGGAAGAAAATAAAGTTTGCATATGACACAAAAATTGGGAAATTGGTAAATAATGAAGAGGACAGATACTGATTCAGAATAATCCAAATCTCCTGCACAAGCAAACAATATGTCTTAATACAGCTAAATGTAAATGTATACACGTAGGAACAAAGAATTTAGGCCATAGTTACAGGATGGAGGATTCTGTCCTGGTAAGGAATGACTCTGAAAAGGATTCAAGGATCGTGGTGGATAATTAGCTGAACACAAGCTCCCAGTGTGACACTGTGGCCAAAAGAATTAATGGAATGCATAAACAGTGGAATCACAAGAAGGCACAGAGAGGTTATTTTACCTTCGTATTTGGCACTGGTGCAACTGCTGCTGGAATACTATATCAAGTTCTGGTGCCCACAATTCAAGAAGCATGTTGCTAAATTGAAGCAGGTTCAGAGAAGAGCCACAAGAATGATTAAAGGATTAGAAACATGCCTTAGTGATAGACTCAAAGAGCTCGATTTATTTAGCTTAACAAAGAGAGGGGTAAGTGGTGAGCTGATTACAGTATCTACATGGGAACAAATATTAATGGTCCCTTCTATCTAGCAGAGAAAGGTATAACGTGATTCGACAGCTGAAAGTTGAAATGAGACAAATGCAGGCTGGAAATAAGCTGTACATTTGATAGATGTTTTTCTGAAAGCTCTGCTCTAGGAATTATTTTGGGGCAGTTCTATGGCCTGTATTATACAGGTGGTCAGACTAGATAATTATGATAGTCCCTTCTGATCTTGGAATCTATGAATCTATTCAGCAAAGCACTTAAATATGTGCTTGACCTTAGCATGAACTTAAGAGCTTTGCGGAACAGAGAGAGACTGCTGAATCGGGAGTAAGCAAGTTGTTGAATTCATATTTATTTAGTATTTATATTACAGTAGTTTCCGGATGCCCTGATCAGGACACTGCTGAGCTAGGCATTGTACAAATAAATAGGTAGATTTGGTCCCTGCCCCAGAGCAGCCAAGTGACCTATGGAATGGAGGAGAGAGATGCAAGCAAAAGTATACAGATTGTGTACATTCAGTATATACATTTTAAACTATAATGAATAAATACCTCTGCTAAATCCAGCTGGCCTTCCTCCTACCCTTACTTGTAGGCATCATGGGAGAAGTGGTGGGTCATGAGGAAAGATTTGAAAGAAGACATGTAATGAATGCTATTATTGAACAGTGTGGGAAGGTTTTAAAAAATAAGAGTCTAGAATGGTAGTCCCCTAAATCTATTCTTGTGCACTGTGATGGGGTGTATTCCTCACACCAGACCTGAGAGAGCTGAATTAGGCCAGGTGGGTCCAAACAGTTAATGATGCAGCAAACAAGGGAGATGTAGGCTGTGTGGAGAACCTTGATCAGAAAGACGCTCACCTGTGAGGGAACAGGCAGGGGCTTCTATAAAGCCAGGAGGCTAGCAATAGTGGTAAGGCTGCAGGGTGAAGTGTGCAAGTTACTCTCCCTGAGGAAAGGGAGAGAGAAGGAGGGATGGGAATTCCTGAGACCTAGGACAGAGGGTTCTGACTAGAATGAATGGAAGCAAGGTAGGAAGCAGTCAAGGGGTGAGAGCAGTGAGGTTAGGGAAGCTGCAGACCTTGATTGGTTGGTAAAGGGCCTCGGACTGGAACCCAGAGAAGCGGGTGTGCCTGGGTTCCCCTAGCAACCACTGCAGAGTGGTACTGCTGGGGGCAGGGAATTAGAAGACTGCCTGGGTTACTGCAGATGTGACAAGGTCAGGGCAGCAGATGTGAGGGCAGCCTGATGCTATTTGGAGCAGAAAGACTTTGAAGGACTCTACCCCGGAAGGGGAAGCCATTTAGTGACCTGGCTGGAATGCTGAGTCACAAAGAGGCAGCTTCAGCTCCTGAAGCGACAGATGCCACAGAGTGCAACTGCAGGAAGGGGCATCGGCCTGGTAGAGCTAATCCCCAGAACAGCCAGGAAGAGGTGCCGTCAAGGGGTGAGTATAGTGCCCTGTCACACACGGCTAGAGAATAGCTAGTTTCTGAAAAGTATCGAGCACCCAGAAGTTCCCACTGGCTTCCAGGGAAACTGATGGGTGCCCAGGGCTTCTGAAAATCTGAGTTTATTTAAGTGCATAAAAATAGATTTAGGAGACTAATTTTAGACTTTTATTTTTAAAAGTCTTGGCCTCCATGCATATGGGAGCATGGAATAAGGCATGAAGGTGATTGTGGGGGTGGTCAGGTCTAATGCCATTGTTAGATTGGAAGGGGCAGAGGTAATGCAAAAACAACATTCATGGATTTTTGTGTAAACTAATCTTCACAAATACTGTTTTGCAATGTTTGCCCAAATCTCTCTCTCAGTGGAGACCAGATTCCTGAGATGACTTGCAATCAATCAATAAATATGCTTGTGACCTTTCAATATGGCAAAACCTTTTATTTTGAACTGACTTGATGTCTGACCATGTGTTCAGAATCTCCAAATTATTACAGGATCCTTCCTTGGCTGACATCCTGTGTGCCACATTTCATCCTAGGATGAATTCTGTAAGGCAGAGTTGCCAACACCTGAAAACAGAGGCTTACATATAATGGAAAGATGACAGTTCTGCTGTAGTGTCCAGGCATTTTGCAGCTTTGAAAGAAAATGCACCGATGGCTTTTGCCTAGATTTCAGAAGGTGACTTAATTCAAATAGCTTGAGCTGATTTTACTGACTCAGCTCCTAAGTTGGATGGTTTCCTTGCTCTCACTCTGAGTAGTTCATATAAGTATAGGAACTTTATGAGCCTATGAGAAGAGTAATCATACTGTGCTGTGTGTTATGAAATCATGAAGACACTACCTATGAATTATGTTATGGAGCCTTCCCCGGTTCATTTTGATGGAACTGTTGACCTAAAGCACCATTACTTGGTGCCATCTTCAGCAGCTATCACATTACCATTTGGATATCCTGACAGTGGAGGCAATGAGACCAGTGTAGCAGGGTTGGGAGGCGTGAATTAATATTTGCCTGACATTTACTAGCCCCGACACATTCACACAGCCCAGAATCTACTCCTCCACTCTTATCACAATGCTCATGATGAGACCTGGTCAAACTATTGGTTATGAATTATACTCATTACAAATTTAGTCCCTTCATTTTAGTAAATTGTTGTGGCTTGATCATGACTTCTTCAAATGTATATTTGTTTTGGGGATAACTACTGTTACCAGTTTAACAGTAGATTGTTTTCAAACTGCTATCTTCAGGCATTCACACTCTTCACTAACCAGTAACCATATTGTGTGAGTTGGGCACCTTGCTCACGTGGTTTTCTTCTGTTCCCTGATTGGATGACTGAAGTGTTTTAAAACAGGAAAAAGAATATCACAGTTTTGGCATCAATTTCTGTCTGAATAATTATTTGTGATAAATTTACAACACCAGCATTTATATAAATGCCCTCAGCTTTTTGAATTGTGGAGAGTAACAAATAATATAACTCCATGCTTCAGAGCAAACTGAATTCAGTGCTTTCATTCACACACAAAAAATCTGCAAATCAAGCTCTGCCTATGTTTACTCTATTTAACCAGTAAACTTGAATATTTTATTTGCTAATTGGAAATGGTATGTAACCTATCATTTAAATCAGCTTCTCTTCCAGTTGACTTGAGGATAGCTAATGTGACACTTTTTTTTAAAAGGCTCCAGAGGCAATCCTGGCAATTAGAGGCTAGTAAGTCTAACTTCAGTACTGGGAAAATTGGTTGAAACTATAGTAAATAACAGAATTATCAGACAAATAAATGAACATGATTTGTTGGGGAAGAGTCAACACTGCTTTTGTAGAAGGAAATCATGCCTTGCTAATCTATTAGAATTTTTGAGCAAATGCGGGCAAGAGTGATCCAGTGGATATAGTGAATTTGGACTTTCAGAAAGCCTTTGCCAAGGTCCTTTGCCAAAGGCTCTTGAGGAAAGTAAGCAATTATGGGAAAAGAGGGAAGGTCCTTTCTTGGATCAGTAACTGGTTAAAAGATAGGAAACAAAGGGTAGGAATAAGCGGTGGCAAAATTTGCAGATGGTACAAAATTACTCAAAATAGTTAAGTTGAAAGTAGATTGTGAAAAGTTACAAAGGGATCTCACAAAACTGGGTGATTGGTCAAAATGGCAGATGAAATTCAAAGTAATGCATATCGGAAAATATAATCCCAACTATATGTACAAAATGATGGGGTCTAAATTAGCTGGTATCACTCTAGAAAGATCTTTGAGTGGATGTTTTCAGAGAACTATCCATAATGACTCTGTAGCGGGATGGTCACCCTGCTCTGGCCCTGAAAGGGTTAAAGCAGCCCTGGAGAGGGCTGCAGCTGGAAAAGGTGGGCTGATGGGGAAAGCAGCCACAGCTGTGGCCAGCTTAATCAGGGCCCAGCTGGCTCTTATAAGAGGGCAGTGGGCCAGAAGCTAGGAGACACACTCTCTCTAGCTTCGTGGAGAGAGAGGACCTGGCTGCCTGAGGCTGAGAAGGGTACCTGAGGTGGAGCAGTGCTGGGAAAGGGCAGAGGGAGCTGGGGAGCTCCAGCCAGGAAACCCCCCCAGACTGCAGGCCTTGCTTAAAGGCCAAAAAGGTACTGGGGCTGCAGGGGGGCAGCCCAGAGACAGGCAAAGGCAGCAGGTCCTAACCCTCCTTGCCAATGATAAAGTGGCTTACAGACTGCAGTCTGCCCCAGTGAGCAGGGGCTAGATGGAGACTGGCACTGAGGCAAGGTGGGGATAGAGGGTTGGGGTTTCCCCAGGTGGGGAGATCCAGATTGTGGGTTACTGCCAGAGGAGAGAGACAGGGGGCCAGCAGAAGGCGAGACACCTGCCTGCAGAGGGTGCTCCGGGCTGGAAGAGCTAATTCCCGAGACAATCAGCAGGAGGCACTGCGCCAGTGAGTCACCTCGCGACAGACTCCATGTGCAATGGCAGTCAAAAAAGCTAACAGAATCCTAGGAGCCATTAGGAAAGGGATAGATAAGACAGAAAATATCATAATGCCACTGTATAAATCCTTGGTATGCCCACACCTTGAACACTGTATGCAGTAACCCTATCTGAAAAAATAATAATAATAATTTTGAATTGGAAAAAGTACAGGGAAGGGCAACAAAAATGATTAAGGGTATGAAACAATTTTTATATGAGGAAAGATTAAAATGACTGGGACTTTTCAGCTTGGAAAAGCGATGACTAATGGGATGTGACAGAGGTCTATAAAATCGTGACCGCTGTGGAAAAAGTGAATAAGGAAGTGTTATTTACCCCTTCAGATAACACAAGAACAAGGAGTCACCAGATAAAATTAATGGGTAGCAGGTTTAAAACACACATAAGGAAGTACTTCACACAAAGCACAGTCAACCTGTGGGACTTCTTGACAGGGGCTGTTGTGGAGGCCAAAACTATAATGGGGTTCAAAAAAGAACAAGTTCATGGAGGATAGGTCCCTCAATGGCTATTAGCCAAAATGGTCACAGATGCAACCCCATGCTTGGGGTGTCCCTAGCCTCTGATTGCCCAAAGCTGGGAGTGGACAACAGGGAATGGATCACTCTATGATTGCCTGTTCTGTTGATTGCCTGCCCTCTGAAGCACTTGGCATTGGCCACTGTCTGAAAATAGGATACTGGGATAGATGGACCATTGGTCTGATCCATTATGACTGTTCTTATGAAATAAAGCCTTTTATGTGAGGTGAGCATGATTTTTCAAGGATTCAGAGTATACACTATTTCCCAAAGCTGAGATAAACCGAGTGAAATTGACTGGGAGAAAAAAAAATTAGACAGAAAAATGTGAATGAAAATTGGGAGTTCTTTAAGAGTTTATTAGATGGCCAACAAGTCACGATTCCACAGTCAAGAAAGAGGACAACTTTGGCTAAAAGCCCATACTGGTTGAGTGGTAAAGTGAAGGTAGCAATTAGACATAAAAAGTAACATAGCAAATAGGAAAAATAGATAGAAATCAATATGAATTAGAAATTATGAAGTAATTAAAATCAATAAGGGAAGTTTCCATGGCCTGGCAGGGCTAAAAAAATGTAAGAGGGAGTTTGTGTGTTCAGAATAAAAGAAATCCTAGCAATGGCTTAGGCCCATTAGCAGCAAAGAATCCTGTGGCACCTTATAGACTAACAGATGTTTTTGCAGCATGAGCTTTCGTGGGTGAATACCCACTTCTTCGGATGCAAGTAGTGGAAATTTCCAGGGGCAGGTAAATATAAGCAAGCAAGAAGCAAGCTAGAGATAACGAGGTTAGATCAATCAGGGAGGATGAGGCCCTGTTCTAGCAGTTGAGGTGTGAAAACCAAGGGAGGAGAAACTGGTTCTGTAATTGGCAAGCCATTCACAGTCTTTGTTTAGTCCTGAGCTGATGGTGTCAAATTTGCAGATGAACTGGAGCTCAGCAGTTTCTCTTTGAAGTCTGGTTCTAAAGTTTTTTTGCTGCAGGATGGACACCTTAAGGTCTGCTATTGTGTGGCCAGGGAGGTTGAAGTGTTCTCCTACAGGTTTTTGTATATTGCCATTCCTAATGTCTGATTTGTGTCCATTTATCCTTTTCCTTAGAGACTGTCCAGTTTGGCCGATGTACATAGCAGAGGGGCATTGCTGGCATATGATGGCATATATTACATTGGTGGATGTGCAGGTGAATGAACCGGTGATGGTGTGGCTGATCTGGTTAGGTCCTGTGATGGTGTTGCTGGTGTAGATATGTGGGCAGAGTTGGCATTGAGGTTTGTTGCATGGATTGGTTCCTGAGCTGGAGTTACTATGGTGTGGTGTGCAGTTGCTGGTGAGAATATGCTTCAGGTTGGCAGGTTGTCTGTGGGCGAGGACTGGCCTGCCACCCAAGGCCTGTGAAAGTGTGGGATCATTGTCCAGGATGGGCTGTAGATCCCTGATGATGCGTTGGAGGGGTTTTAGCTGGGGACTGTATGTGATGGCCAGTGGAGTCCTGTTGGTTTCTTTCTTGGGCTTGTCTTGCAGTAGGAGGCTTCTGGGTACACGTCTGGCTCTGTTAATCTGTTTCCTTATTTCCTCGTGTGGGTACTGTAGTCTTGAGAATGCTTGGTGGAGATTTTCTAGGTGTTGGTCTCTGTCTGCGGGGTTAGAGCAGATGCGGTTGTACCTCAGTGCTTGGCTGTAGACAATGGATCTTGTGGTGTGTCCGGGATGGAAGCTGGAGGCATGAAGGTAGGCATAGCGGTCGGTAGGCCCATTACTAGCTGGAGATGATAAAATTATTAATGATACAGAAAAGGTAGAAGTGTTCAATAAACCTTGCTGTTCTTCATTTGGAAAGAAGCAGGATCATGTGCTCATATCACATGAAGATGCTGAAGTACATTCCAGTCCATTAGTAACTGAGGAGGATGTTAAACATTTACTAAGGATAAACATTTTTAAATCAGCAGGCCCAAATAGTTTGCTCCGATGAGTCCTAAAAGAGTTGGTTGAGGGGAGTCAGACAGAGCGATCTCCATTGTTTGATAGTCTGGGACCAATCAGATAAAGTATAATTTTGCATTGTGCTGTTTTAAAACACACATCTAGGAACAAGAAATGCAGGCTACAACTACAGCCTGGGGGACTGTATCCTGGAAAGCAGAGACTCTGAAAAGGTTCCTGGGGTCATAACGGATGAGCAACTCAACATGAGCTCCCAGTGCAATGCTGTGGCGAGAAGGGCTAATGCAATCTTCAGATGTATAAAGCAGGGGAGTAGTGAGAAGGAGTAGGGAGGTGATGCTATCTCTGTATATAGCATTGGTGAAATAGATACTAGACTACTGTGGACAATTCTGTGGTCCCCGTTTTTGAGAGGATGTTGCAAAATTGGGGAAGCTGCAAAAAAAGCCATTAAAAATGGCCAGCTGAGGGACTAGAGAAAATGCCTTACAGTGAGAGACTAAGCTCAATCTGTTTAGTTTATCAAAAGGAAGATTGAGACATGGCTTGATGACAGCGTCTAAGTACCTTCAAAGGGAAGAAATACTAAAGAGCTCTTTATTCTAGTGGCAAAAAACAATAGCTGGAAACTGAAGGCAGATGAAAGTCAAATTAGAAATTAGAAACAAATCTTTAACGTTGGCATTTAGCTATTGGCTCTCAGGGGAAGTCGGGCATCAAAAGATGGAGAATCCACTTGTATTTAGACTGGATACCTTTTTGGAAGATATGCTTTGGTCAAACAAGTTCTTGAGCTCAATACAGTGGTAACTAGTTGAAATTTAAAGGTCTGTGATATACAGGTGGTCAGACTAGATGGTCTAATAGTCAGAGTTTAAGGGGAAAAGGGACTATCTATGCATTCATTGCTGTTGTCACCTCAGTGTCAGTGCTTTGCAAGAATTACATCATTAAAAGTGTGTGTTTATATTGTATAAACAGAAACTCTGGATCTATGACAACAGCACTGTTTTGGTGCTTCGGAAGTGCTGTATTCACAGGGCATATGTCAGGCGTATCAACACATCTGGAAATGGAATCTTTTCCTGCTTAAAGAAAATGAACATAACTCACTCTTAATAGGGCCCTCCTGGCAATAAAGGTTAACTGCACAGCACCACTGCAGCTATTAAAAGGACCTGCTAAACCTTAAAACCTCAGTTAGATTAACTGTTCGGAGGGTTGAAACAGATACAATCCTGCTCTTGTACACGGTATAAAGCACAAGAGTTACCTGACTGGCTGGATGGGCTGATCCTTGATGTTGTGACAATACAGAGTAACTCAAGAGTTTTATCGAGATTAGAACTCCTCTAATTCATTACCCGTGAAAGCAGTAGTGCCCTCTTACTGTATAGTAACCCTGCTCTCTTGGGTCATGCAGTTACACTGATCAAGGGAGAATCTTTCATTTTTGTATTCTCTAGAGCTTGCTTTCTTTTTCTCCAGTCAGACATTCACTCCTCCACCCTGCCCACTCCCACTTCTCTTTTCACATCTCTCTCCCTCTCCAAACACTTGTCTGTCTGTCTCTCTCTCTCTCTCACACACACGCACACACACACCACTACATACCTCTCCTCTCCCTCTGTTGTGTTCTTTCCACCCACATCCCCTTTGCCCAGAACAGTGTCCTAGTTCTCACCAACCGCTCTGATGAAGGCTTTTTCCTCATTTAGGGCAGATTCTTTTCTCTCTGAACTAATGCTTTATTTTCAGAAGCCACAGTAACTGTTTGCATCATTTAAAATCACACAGAGAAAGGAAGCAGGGAAATGTACAGAGGTAAATTTACAGCTGATGATGCTCTGGGGATTATTGTGAAACTCCTGCTGTCTCCAGTAGGGAACCCCAACTGTCCCAGAGTCCTGGACCTGAGTAATTCCCACTGAAGGCAGAGTGAGTGAATGGTATCCTGCAAGGGCAGAAGCAGGGTCCTCTAGTTCTCATGCCCTGCATTGATGATGTCCTGGGATGAAGATCCAGCAAGGCTGGCTATACATAACCCCTCTTAAGGGGCCTGCCTCGCTCATATTAATATTAGAATTATAGGATCAAAGAAGTCTGAGATGGAAACACTTATTAGGTCATCTTATCTATCTCCATGGCAATACAGGTGTGATGGTTTCTCCCCACCCCGGGGGTGCCACCTGGAACTGGGGTACCACTGAGTCCCCAACCCACCAGCCAGGGCTCCCTTTTACACTGTACTGCTGTGACAAGTTGCCCAGCCCTCTCCAGGCTCCAGCCTGCACTTTTACCAGCACACATACAGGTAGGGACACACCCTGCTGCAGTTACATGCAGATGCTGTGACCAGCCCCTGCATTGGAAGGCTCTAGGTAGGGAACTGTGCAGTGTAAGCACATGAAATCTGCCCCCTCCCTCAATGTGGAGAGGAATATGCAACAGCTTTCTGCCCTGAGTTATGACTCCCACACACTGGTTTAGACAAAATAAAAACAAATTAACTACAAAAGATAGATTTTAAGTGATTATAAGGGATAGCAAACAGATCAAGCAGATTACCTAGCAAATAAACAAAAAACACAAACTAAGCTTAATATACTACATGGATCAGATATGAATAGCAAATTCTCACCCTCCATGATGATACGAGCAGGCTGCAGATTCTTAAGGGACAAGCTGCACTTGCTTACAGCTTGGAATCTCCAGGTGTTCCATTCACAGGCTAAAAATACCTTTATCCTGGGTCCAGCACTTCCCCCAGTTCAGTTTTTGATCCTCGGGTGTTTCCAGGAGTCTTCTTGGGTAGGGGAGTCAGTGAAGAACCACGATGATGTCACTCCCCTGCCTTATATAGCTTTTGCCTATAGCGGGAACCTTTTGTTTCAAAGCTTGATTCCCATGCCAGTCAGTGGAAAAATACTGACCTCCCAAGATGGAGTCCAGCATCAGGTGACCTGGTCACATATTCCTGTAGTGTCACAGCAGCCATTACTTGTCCTCAGTAAGGCTCCCCAGGTGGTAGATAAACTTCTCCTAAGGCCTAATGTTCTCTCTAATGGCTCATTAACTCAAATGGGCCCTTCCCAGACAGCCGTCTAGACTGAGAGCATTTTGCCTAGTGGGCATTACCCAGGTGTAACTACATGTGAGAGACAGATATAGTCATTATTCATAACTTCAGATACAAAAATGATAGATGCATGCATACAAATAAGATAATCATTCAGCAAATCATAACCTTTCCAATGGCACCTCACATGCCTCATCTTACATAAAATACATCATCATTATTATATAATCATATACTAATGTCATTATGAAGACTATGGGGTGCAGTGTTATAACAGGATTATTCATGCAGCTTATAATGTTTTGCCCAGTCCAATTTTAAATGGGCCAAACAATGGGGCTTCCACCACTTCCCTTGGGAATCTGTTCCATAGCCTAATACACCTCACTATCAGCCATGTTTGCTGGCATTCGGTCTAAATGTGTTCCCTTTCCTAATTTCATCCCTGTATTCCTTGAGAGGCCCCTTGCCTTGTCTTCATTTTGATGCACAATGTACGTGTGAAGAAAATGTTTTCACAATCCCTGCCTTACTCCCTAGACTGATCAGAATGGAGGCCACCGATATCCGCTGCCAGAATAGTCAGTGTATTGCAATGGTTCATTTCACTGTCATGTACAATTTAACCTTCTATAGTTTACAGGGAATAGGCCATTCAAATAGAGAGATCAGCCACAAGCTGATAATCATGACGGATTTAACTGGTTGTTAGAGAAGGCTGTCTGAGAACAAAATGCTTAAGGTGTCCCTGCAGGGGCTTGGGGGTAGCATGGGGAGTGTGTTACTGCATGCAGCTGATTGAGAAATCTCTTATCACTTTTATAGAAAGTTCACGACTTCTTTTCTGCAATTGGCTGCAAGCCCAAATCCCTTTTTATGAGTGCTGCTCAGGGAAGAGTTCATATTTTTTGTTTTGGGCATTTCTGTGACCCCCATCACTATAGCATTTGAGCACCTCACAATTGTTAGGCCTTGTCTACACTACGGAGGAAAGTCAATCTAAGCTATGCAATTTGAGTTATGATGTATCTGAGATCTACTTACTGTGGGGTCCTCACTATGCTATGTTGACGGGAGATGCTCTCCCATCAACTCCCCTTACTCTTCTCGTTCCAGTAGAGTACCGAGTTGATGGGAGAGTGATATGTGGTCGATTTAGTGGCTCTTCACTAGATCTGCTAAATCGACCCCTGGTGCATCAATCGCCACAGCGTTGATCCCCTGGGAAGTATAGACAAGCCCTTAGTGAATTAAGCCTCCCAGTGCCCATTACATGGGATCAGGCCCACCGACGGGGTCAAAGGGGGCAATTTCCCAGGGGCCTGGGTGATTTAAAAGGGCCTGGGGACCCCGGCTGCCACCACTGCTACTGCAGCGGTGGTGGCCAGGAGCCCCGGGCCCTTTTCAATTCCCCAGGTGGGCCACAGGGCACCTAGGTGCACGAGACTGCTCTGGGCCCTGTGCTTTGAGGGGCTCCATGGGCTGGTGTGGGTGTGGTATTCATCACTTCCACCCTGGGCCCCACCCTCTCAGGGAAGGCCCTGGCCCTGGGGCCCGGAATTTCTGTCGGCAGGCCTGCATGGGATAAAGTGATGCCCATTTTACAGAGAGGAACTGAGCAACAGTAACCCAGAGTCTGTGACAGAGCTAGAAACAGATTCCATTCTCCTGCTGAATTGAATGGCACAATTATCTTCCTCCTGTCTTACGTACCACACTCTTGTTAATACATCCCAGGATGATATTAGCCGTTTTTTACAATTACAACTCTGTCTCCTATTTAACTTGTGATCGACTATGTCCTGCAGATCTATGATCTACTAGATCTTGCAGGATATAGTAGTTATTCCCAGGTTATTCCCATTTTGTAGTTGGGCATTTGATTTTTCCTTCCTAAATGTAGTACTTTGCACTTGTCTCTATTGAATTTCATCTTGTTGATTTCAAGCCTCTGAACTTAGGAAAGCAGGGCAGAATAGGTGTATTTTTACTTTTGTACTTCATGCCTCTGAACTTGCTTGAGTCTCTGAATGGCAGAGAGAGGCCTTCACAGGAAGAACACTCTCAGTGTGAAAACCATCTATGAAGAAATATAACAAGGACTTTTGTACTTAGGGGCCAATGAACACATTTTTTCTGTTATCAAAGGGTACAAAAAACTCCACTCCAGGAAAGAGATGTGAGCATAGCATTAGTTCTGGGAAAACTGGACCCTTTACCCAGCACTGGACACCAACCTAAACATTTTTCAGAGGTTGGAAATAGTTTGGTAAACATTGTTAGTTCATTGTTTTTCATTTTTGCAGCTGCCTCTGCATCTCCAGGTTCTGGATAATATAAAAAACAGAAGTAATGAAATGTAGTGAAAAATGCTGCTCTTGTGTTATTTCTGGCTTGATCTAAAGATGCAAGTGTTGGAAATATGCCAAGAAAGACTCCTCCAGGGGTCTGGAGAAGTGTTAAAATTTTTGGTTTGGTCTTGCATCCAAACCTGAGTTCTGAGATGCTTTGTTCACCCCTCACAAAACAGAACATTTTTCTGCTATATTCCTAGTATTTTAGGGGTTGGTACTTTTTATATTCTTAGGGGAGATTTTGAACTTAGAGGCACCAGTTTTACACCATTCTCACTCCACTGACTCCGGTGGAGTCACTCCTGATTTAAATCAGAATCAGGCCTTCGTTTTGTACTCATGAAAAAGGTGAAAATGCCTATGACTCTTAACTAAGATCAAATCTTGTATTTCTGCTTTCAGAAGACAAATCTAGAGAAGGCAGGTGGACCTTTGAAAGACAAACTAGTTGAAAATTCAGCAGACAAACTGGCCAATTATCGGAACACCACCCCTCTTCAGCCACTAACTCTTTAGAGCTGATGACCCCATTTCCTGACACAAAATAATAATCTGAACCTCTCTGATATGCACCATTTTGCTTTTTTCATGAAGCACAAGTGAAGTGACCTTGGATATATCAACTCACAGCCACTTTAGGCAGGAAAAGGGCTTGATTAAAAATAATTCATAATGCAAAATAAGGTGCTGTTCAGTGCTGAACTGGTTTAAGTGTGTTATTCCAATAAGGCTGCAGATTTTTTTTTGTCTTCCATTACTTTATTAAGATTACAAGAGATCTCTTCAGGGGACATTTTTTGCCACTTCTCTCCATTCAGTTGAGTTAAATGAGTTTGACAGAATGCTTTAAGATCTCACAATCTGGTGCTAGAAAGGTTACGCTGACCCTTCTGCTACTTAAAATGTTGAATATTTACCAGATGGACTCTTGGCTGTGATCTGCTTAGCCATGTAAACGGCCCAGCTTCAAGTCTCAGTCTCTCTCGAAGACAGAATGACAGATGGAGTGGCTCAGTGCAGAAAAGTGTGGTGTTCAGCTGCTATTCTTCAAGAAATGTTCAGTTGTATCAAACTCAATTTCAGCATGATGCAATTGTTGTGTGAATAGATAGAAAGAAAATCATAACAGTTGCCTATGTACCAGGCCTTTTAATTTCTAGGATTCTGCCATTTTGACAGACAGCAAATGCAGCCTGTTACAGAGAAGACACACACAATGTGCAATCTTTTGAGATTTTTTACTTCTCTTTTCCTTCCCCACACCAATCCAGACAGAAGTAATTCAGCCTGAAAGTACAGAATTGGAGTCTTCGTACATGGAAAACATTACCTGTAATGAAACTTGCTGACTAATGTCTTAGTTGAATAATGAGTAGCTTGGGTGTAATTCACAGATTGGCGTGTGTGTGTGTGTGTGTGTGTGTATGTATGTGTGTACATACACCCACAAACACTTATCAGTATTACATGAATACCTAGAGGCATGCCCCCTCCCCCATTGTTCCAGTCACAGAGTAAGAAACAAAGCTTGTCCTGATCAACTTCCCTGCCCCAGACTTCCTTATCTCAAAAGCATCCAGCACACTATAAATAAATGTATTATTATTATATTATTCTAGTAGTAGTTTTGCCCGAGTAAGGATAGAGTGAAATCTGAGCAAAGATGTTAGGGGCTGGCCCAAAGTGTTTTCTATATCATCAATATTCTGGGGGTGGATTGTGGAAATGGAAAGAGGCTTTAATGAAGCCCAGATGCAAAGCCTCATAGCAGCAGCTCAGAAAAAGAGAGCTGTGTTCCTCTGATTCCTGCATCTTTGCGTATCTATCTGGCATTTCACTACTCCTGTTCTGTAATACCAGCCCTTTTCAAACAATTATTCAGTATGTGAGCTTGACAGTTTCTTCTTTCCTCTCAAGGATAGTTCTCATTTTCCCCCCTTTTCCCTGGGAAAGCAGAGCTCTCTGTCTTCTGTTCAGAGCACCCTTCTGTCAAGTTTTCAGGCAGGATTAAAAACACCTTGGATTACACGAATGTCTCGTTCTGTATTTCCTGTTGGAAACAAAATGTTGTTTCTTTCCAATTCATGTCAAGAGCTTTGCTACCTTAAATCCCCTCAGCAACACAATTGAATTTGGCCAGAAACCTTTTCTAGTTACAAGCCTGCAGTATTGGATTGATTTTTATCCTACTGTAAAGTGGTAGTTGAAATCCAGATATCAGGTTTAATTTATCTGACACTTATAACACAAAGCTCTTTTAAAATGACATACCTCTCTTAACTAGCACAGTATTCTGAAGTAATGGTTAAAGATCGTGTACTGTAGGGGTAGTACAGTCCATTGGCTGTTACTGTGGGACACTGCAGTATTTCTAACAAGGGCAAAGAATAAGGAAAGATTCAGAAGAAAACCAAAAGTTGCATTTTAATTCTGCGTGCACAATGAAACTGTGGTCAATTTCACTTTCTGTTCATAATTAGCTGCACTTCCTGGTTATAGGCCCTTAATACAATGCCACTGGGTCTAGGTTTCTAGAACTGTAAGGAAGTATTTATATTAAAAACATACATGTCAAGAACACCCCTAAGAAACTACTTTAACAAGATGTTGCAAATTTTAAAAAGTTTAATAAAATTGTCTTTAAAAAAAAGTACACAAAATCTAAGAGTTTGCTCAATGCTGCTACGGCAGTTTACACCAGCTGAGGAGCCCACCCTATAGATCTAAATCTAGGCAACAGGGTCCTTTCACCAATTCTCCAATGCTTTTGTCCTGCAAGGGAAGCCATTGGTCCCACAACCAGCATGTTGTAAGAAATATCTCAGTGGTCCACACCTTCACTGCAGAAGTCATCTAGGCCAGATATGCGGGGAGGGAGGGAATGTATTTAGAACAAAAGACACAACTATAAAAGAGG
Organism: Mauremys mutica; assembly: GCF_020497125.1. Taxonomy (NCBI): domain Eukaryota; kingdom Metazoa; phylum Chordata; order Testudines; family Geoemydidae; genus Mauremys; species Mauremys mutica. Next base: position 152,568,154 of record NC_059074.1, on the reverse strand, counting down.
GCTTGAAGCAGCCCAACAGTAGCAATATTGCATAGTATTGATATAGAGCATACTTGGCCATCAGCACCACATGCTGAGTTAGTGTAGTGCTGCACATTCTCCTTGCCTCAACTTTCCTTCTCAGGAATCCAGTAACTTCACTTCAGGCACTCCTGATGCAATAACACCCCCCCTCTCCCCCACCCCTCCTTGAGACTTGTTTATTACAAAACCTCATACAAGAGGGTCCATAACAAAAAGTCCCAAATAAACTAAAGGTGCTTCTAACTTCTTGGGTTCCTCTGAAGCCTGCCCTTTAAGCTCTGTTCCCAGTCCCCCAAGGGTTCTCTCTGTCTCTGCTCCTTATGGCAAGAGCCCCAGTTATCCTCCTGGTGCCTGGGTAGCTCAAGCAAATATTGTCCCTCTCCTTACGAAAAGTCCCAGCTCTTCCCCTGGATCTGGGTTTCAAATTATCTGCCTTAGCTGTCCCCACTTAGTGCTCAAGCCCAGAGGAGTTGGGAGCCTTCTCCTGCTGGTATCTGCTCCCTGCTGACTTGCCTTCTTATTCCTTTCAGTGTCTACAAGCATCAGTCCTGCTATGTGAGAGGAGGCATCATTTATGCTGGGCTGGTCCCCGTCTCTAGCTCATTCCCAATTGGGTAAGGGAAGAGAGGAGCCTTCCCCGCCCTCACTGCAAAGATCCTTGCCCCAGGCCCTTAAACAGTAGTAGGATTTCCTCCAACACACTTCTCACTCCCAGGATTGCTTCCTCTCCCTCAATATCTGGCACGTCTTTCTATTTATCATCAGATTTCCCACCTCTTAAAGCTTCACTCCAGGTGTGGGGAGTGGTCGGACCACTAGGAAGTAGTGCCCTCAAGAGGCAGACTACCCTGTCACAAGTACCTCTACAGGTGTAGGGAGCATTAGCCTGTGCATTTCCATTGGGTGTAGTATTCTACTTGACTTTGCTGTGTACTGTTTGCAGCGCGATGTGGCTGCTTTTTCTCACAAAGTTATCTGGTTTTACATTGATGGGCAACATGATTCCTGGGTGGAGGGCGGGGGGGGGGGGGGGGGGGGGTCTCTTCTTAGGTTTTACTCCAGCAAAACTCTATAAAGTCAGGGGGAGTTTTGCCCTAGTAAGCACTGAATGCAAAAATGAGGCTGTTTTATGATTTGGCCCACTGAGTTTAATAGAAGTTTTGCATCAGTAGGGACACGACAGGCAAATAAACGGTATATAAGCGTAATATCAAGGCTACATGTCTTGTATGGGTTTTTTTTCTTTTAAATTGTTCCCAATCTTCTCTCTCTTTCTCATACCATCCAGGTGCTCCAGCCTACTTGTTACACTTTTGTGCCCCTATGGAATCTGCCTCCACCCAGGGGTTGGATTGGGAGAAAAATGGTGATATTCTAAGCTCCTTCCACAAAATAAGTTCCACCCGAGCATGTCACCAAAATGGCTCACAGTAGATAGTTCCAATGTTCCACTATACTGGGTTCCTTGAGCTTGGCCCCCCCACTATGGGGCTTCCATACCCATAGCGTCTGCTAGGCTCCTTGAGCTGTGCTCCTTCTTGGTGTGTGTGTGTGTGGTGGTGTCTCCAAACCCAATGCATTGTGGTGCCAAAATGAGGCATCACAATCCATGGTGCACGTGTGATCCCCTTTCCTCTGATGGAGGAATGAAATGGTATAAACATCACCAGTGTTAACTATCATCATCTGAGTTAACCTCATACTGAGATGAATAGGGCATTTTACCCTTCTCAGAGCTATGGTAGTAGGCTCTCTGCAGATTCAGCTCTGCACCATGTACACTTGGTTCACATGGTTGCGAAGAATAGCTGTTATTTCTGAGGTTGACTTCAGGCTTGTCTACATGTGGAAAGGGACATATCTATACAGGAATAATAATTAAAGAATAATCCAGAATAAAGTCACTTTTATTCTGGAATAGAGTATGTCCACAGGGGGGGATTTATACCATCTTATCTATAGCGGAATTAATTACTCTGCTGTAGCTATGGCCAGTATAATTTCTTTGTGTAGACAAACCCAGCAGTGATCATTTATATTGAAAGCAAACAAGTTTATTGACACGAGCATGGATTAAGTGATACTAAGTAAAAAGATAAAGGTAGAGATGGTTACAAGCAAATAAAAAAAAAATCTAAAAAAGTCAAACTTAATCTAGCAAGACCCAGTCATTGTTCAAGATGGTTTTTCTCACCCTCCAGTCTTCTTTCTAGCTTTTTATTGTCTAGCCTGGCCAAGACCCAGCACACAGATCAAATCACTAGGTTTCTTTGTCTCCCTAAAGTGAAAGATCACCTAGGGCTTTGCTCCTCCTGTCTTGATAGTGCAGTGAAATGTATTCTTCTGAAAGGTACCCCCAGATAAAATGTGTTAGTTTGTTGAGTAAAGGAGCCATCAGGTTTGGAAGAGAAGGGGTCATGCTATTTTCTGCCCCGCTGGTGGTTGCTACTATGCAAATTATCTCTTCCTGCTGCACTCTCTAACATAAATGAATAGCCCATTGAATTTGGGCCACACCTGATTAGAAGTGTCAGCCTCTCTCCTTTGTCTGGAGAAAACCTGTTTAAACCAGACCTGTCAGGGGAAGTTGACAAACGCCTTTTAGTCACAGACTTTAAAGCATAATATTAGCAAGTATCCATACTTTCATATACAGCATTGTTACACATATTTTACAATATTATTCACAAGTGCGGTGATAGTTTTCAAAAGATACGCCACAAAGCACATTTTGTACAAAAATTATTTTAGTAATGTGTAGGGTGTGAATACAGCAGTTCTTACAGTCGCCTAGGCATAGTGAGTTTGTCAGGTCTGGCCTGTAATGAACAGTGACCCCTTTGCTGTTAGCATCAATGTGCCTTTGTGTCACACTTTTCCACTGGGCTGTACTGTTTTTCTGGGCCTGCATTAGCAGAGGGAGTGTATACATGCTTCTCCCGCTCTTGCACCAGCATATCTGGATATTAAGCACTGGGGGAAATGTGGTCAGGTGACCCTGGATGTGGTGACAATTCCAGTATGTACCCTCATTTCTCATCCATCTTCTAGAAAGAAGTGTAAACATTCAATTCCATCCCCTCCCCCCCCCCGCCCGCCCCACACACACACGTCTCTAGGAATGAGATTTGCAAAGCACTAACTGGCTACATGAGCCTTTTCCCCTTGATATTCTCTTTGTTGTGAGCCTCTGACTATTTCCATTGCCTGATGCTGAGGGAAAGGAAGTTTCATAGAATAAATCAAATGTTGCACTGCTGAGCCCTAAGAAGATAGTTCGCAGGGAGGCTGGCAAGCATTTCATTTGTGAGATAAGCCCACAGGTCTGTGAGATCCTGGCTTGGAAAATAGTGCGGGAGGGAATAGGGAGGGTAGATGAAGCAAGATTTGTAATATGTACACATTTCAAATATTCTCCTTGGCTCCACCTAAAATATTCAATCCAAATAATAGCTACTAACAGAGTGATACTTGGAGGACACCAAACTCACCCTCTGATTCACCTCCTAAATACTGCAGCAAAGCCTTAAACAGATGTGCATCTAGTAGGACCCCCTTAATGAGTTGGAATGTCTTTGTGGGGTCTGATTCTGATTGCACATACATTGGTAAGAATCAGAAATATCTCCACTGAAGTCCAAGTAAAACCATTGTGAGATTAAACTTAGGCCCTTTTTTTTTTTTTAAACTCCTTCTCAACCTGCTGAAAGAATTAGAATCACTCTCTGAACATGTGCAGCCTGGACTGGGACTAGGACAGCAGAATAATAACTACTCCGTGAGAGTCTTCATAAAACATTTCTGAGGACTGAGAATTATTTTGTTAACCTCTGAGCATATGTCTACACAGTAACGAGACACCTGCGACTGGCCTGTGCTTAGCCGTCTCTGGCTTGCGGGGCTTGGGCTGTGGGGTTGTCATTGCTGTGTAGATTTCCAGGCTCAGGCTGGAGCTGGGGCTCTAGGACCCTGCAGGATGGGAGGTCCCAGAGCCCAAGCTCCAGCCTGAACCTAGGAGTCTGCACAGTGATGAACAGCCCCGCAGCCGTATCCATGGGAGCCCGAGTCAGGTAGCCTGGGCCAGCCATGGGTTTTTCTTTGCTTTGTGGACATGACCCAAGAGAGTCGCCTGCCCATGCTTTCTAGATGAACAGAGACTGTGCGCTTTATGTCTTGGGGTGTCTTCCAACTGTGTGGAAATCTGATGACCTTCTTGTATAGTTATTTCATCTGGTCCTCTTCTCCATTCAAGTCTAAGTTTTAGTAGCATGTCAATGTCCCAGAATGAACAGAACCTTTCCCCACAGCCTGAGCCTGAATGTCTACACCACAGTTAAAGAGCCCCTCAGGCTGAGCCCCACGAGCCGAAGTCAGCTGACACAGGTCAGCCGCAGGTGTTTAACTGCAGTGTAGACATACCCATTGATGGCTATTGTTACCTGTACTCTGTACAAAGACTGGCAAGGGAGCTAGGCAGTTTGCATGGATGGAGGAGGCACACACAGTACATTCTGGCTCATGAGCAAGAAATGCTAATGAGAAAGAAAAATGATAAATATTTGTGTTCCTTGATTTCATTTCACTAGCCTGTGCTTTACATTTGGGGAATGTTTTCATGATGGTGGAAAATGCTGAGGCAAGTTGAAGAAACAAACATCTGCCATCCTCATTTGGATAAGATTAAGTGCCTAGAAACACATTTCACATATCGCTGATATTTCTTCAGACTACACAACTCCACCTCTTTTTGGCTTCATTTCTTTATGCTCATGGGGCTTAGTAGTGATGCAAACCCTAACAAGGTAATAGACTTGGGCCCAACCCAAAACACTCCATACAAATACCCTTGAAACTTGAGGCTGTGTTTGAAATCTAAATCTAGATCCATGTCCAAGTTTTATTAAAGGTCCCTATCTTTATTACAGCCCAAACTAAAACCAAAGATGTAACTTCACCTAAACCTTGGGGGTATTTGAACCTGAATCAAGATTAGGACTTTTCACTAAATCACTCGAGGTCTATTCAGTCTCTCGTTTGCTCCAGTAAACTCCCTCGCATTAATGGAAACTCTGTGCCTGCAACAAGAGAGGATGACTCTGAATCTTAATTTTATTAACGCCCAGAAAACGTATGTTACTATTTTTTCCACAGCACCACTTACTATCATTAGGACAGTTTAGTAAGTGGGTAGCTATTCAGTATTTCTTTTTATCCACTTGATTCAGTATGTGGTCCTAGGCTTTAATTAATACACACATTCATCCTTGCACAGAATACAGAATTATTCATTTTCTTCTGGGCTTTTCTGTGGTGCTCTCACCACAGTATCTGAGTGCTTCACAAACATTAATGAATTTATCCTCTCAGCACTCCTGTGTGATTAGATGCTGTTGTTATTCCCTTTCTATAGCTGGGAAACTAAGGCATGGAGAGATTAAGGTAAAAATTGTCAAACACATCTACTAGTTTTGGGTGCCCAAATTGACACACTTAAGGTCAGAATTTTCAGAATACTGAGCATTCTAATAACATTTATGTGTTCAAAGCTGAGTTCCCATTGGCTTCAGTTACAGCTGCGAGTGCTCAGCAATTCTGAAAACCTGGCCCTGGAGGTCCTATGGGCACCCAGAAAATGAGGAACACACAGAGGCAACCTTACAGATGGTATTCCTAACTTTTGAGTACTTGACATTGCAACCCTTAATGATCTCTTACTATAGGGCTTGGTTTTAAATGTAATTTCCTTTTTTTAAACTAAAACAAATTGAAAACAAAATTTCTATTTTATAACCATATTGACCCCCAGTTTGGTTCACCAGCAGGTTTCGAGCTTAGATCCACAGCACAGACCTCTGCCACCTGACCCAAGGGAGTAACTAGTATCAATAGTTGGCTGTTACCCTCTATATGTCACTAAAGGGGGATGACACACACACTTTGCCAGTGGATTTCTGATAGAAGAGGAATATAGAGATTCAGGACTCAGAGGTTCAATTCCAGGGGGTGTTTCTAGTGGTTATAGACCCTTTCCCCTGTGTGCTCCAAATTGTTTCTACTCCCTCTTCTCCTATCCCACCCCCGCCCCTGGCTCCAGCCACCTCCCACTCTGACATCTTCCACCGCCCCCTTCTGCACCTCTCCATCCCCCAGCTCATGCCCCCTACCCCTTCTGGCTCCAGCCCACTCCACCTCTACTGCTCTCCAAGACTCCTTCCTACACTTGCTCCAACTTTGCTCCTGTTTCTCCCCAACACATTTCTCACTTCTCTACATTCAAATTAGGTTGCTGCCTCCTTCTCCTGCATGCTGCCTGGACACCAACAGGGAGCACTGAGCACAGGAGAGACCATTCCCTGATTCTCCAGTCTGGTGCTTCATGCCACAGCAGTCCACAATAATCAGGAGGAGCGATCGCAGGGAAAGCCCAGCTCAGCCCCTGCAGCCCCATGCTTTGTGGCAATGGCTGAGGCATAGTCCAGTTGGGATATAGGACCTGTGTGGGGATGCAGTGTGCTCAGTGCAGACAGAATCTTTGGAGAATTTAGCTGCTGAGCATTAAAGTATCTGCTGAGCCTGAGCAAACTGAGATAATGTAAAAGGCTCATAACTTGACCAACTTCAGGTCAGTTTTCATAGGGAGGGCAAAAGGCACACTCCTGAAATCAGAAGAATACACCACCATCACCGCACCAAATTTGAAGTCCCTGTTCCAAAGCATGGAGGCTTGTCAACAAAATAGCTGAAAGATTTTATTTTTTTTTAAACATGGGCAAAACAACGTATTTTCCCCTGATCTCATTCTTGGAAATGGCTCAACTGTTTGAGAAAGTTTCAGCTAAAACAATTCAGTTTCAGGTAGGTGCCCAGCATAGAAAATTTCAGCCTGAACAACTGTAGTTTGGCAAAGTTATAAACAACTGAAAACAGGGTCCTACAATGGAAGGTGTTGAGCAATCAATTTGAGGCAGCACTACCAGCTCCACCTATGACAATGTGATGTAAGTAGGGTGACCAGATGTCCGATAAAATCAGGACCATCCCGATATTTAGATGTTTGTCCCGCGTCCCGACCGACACTTATTTTCTGTGCACAACAACTTTATAGTCTCAGACCTCTGCTTGTGCACAGAGACAGGAGCCATTTTGTTTACAGAGTTTCTGCAGCCTTAACTTTGGGAAAAACATATATACATCCTGGGCTTTTTCCTGAAGACTTCGCTTTTGTTCATTCTTTATTTCCTTTAGCCTAAAATAAAAGCAACAGAGGCAGAAAATGTGTGGATGCTTATTTGTGTATGGAGAAACATAACAGTATTTCACCCTAATGGCAGAATAAAATTAACCATTTGACTAGCATATAAAGGGGATCCCTGGAGGTAAAAGTATCTATCAGTCCAGTAAATGGAAGATTTTACTCTCTGTAGTCTGGAAGATTCACTAATCATGAGCCAACCTTTATCTAGATTGAAATCCACAACACATTTAAAAAATCATTATATTAATGGATATTTTGGAACAGCTTTTCTACTCTAGTGTTATTTTAGAGAAATACAATTGTGTTCAATTTAATTTATTTAATATTTCTGAAAAAAGGAAGGAAGGGCAATTAGGAGTCCTGTGAAAAGCCCTAATGTTCATTTAACAGAGGAATTCAATCACAGTTCTGTTAGGCTTTTTTCTTTTTTTACCCCCTGCTAAATGAATTGCTGCTTTTTTATTAGATGCCTTAATTACAGTTTGTTAATGGAACTATCACACATTATACTCAAATCCATGAGTCCCGAAACATGTTAAAGGAAAAAATGTATCACTGAAGTAGTTGCTTTACAAACAAATAATAATTGGTGCAACCAAGAGATGACAAACAGCAGCTTCTCAATTGTGATATGTTGTAATGGTGCCATTCACTGTGCTTGGAGAGCTTCTTTCAGGGGCAGGAGACATACACGTACATGTGCAGTTTTCATATAAATGTATAAATTATATGGTGGAGTGGGGAGTACCTAGAGCCCCATTCTGTTTTGTCTATTTTTATAACATGCCCGTCATTGCAGTAGCTGACCTGGTCTGCATCGGGGACTTGTCCTGTTTTCAGCCACTGATAGCCAACCACCATTGTAGCTGTACCAATGCAAACCTCTAGTGTGGACAGGCAAAGCTGCTTTTTGCATTAGGATGATTTGTCCCTGCTTGAAACTGGGATGCGTTGCACCAGTGCAAATCATAGCATGTAGCAGTTTTGCTGCCTACGCTAAGGATTTGCTAAGGCTGAAATGGATCAAATCTCCAGATTAAACAAGACCTTTGATTGCCTGAGCTCTTCTAAACAGTAGCTGGTTGCTGTATATTTCTCTGTAGATTGTATTAAACAGAAGTTACAGGTAATTAACCACATAATGGCTCATCAAAGGCCCCATTCACTCAATCCCATGACAGTGGGGGCTGCAGAGGGCTCTCTGTGCTGCTTCAGGAGCCATTCAGCAGCAGGCTGGCTTCCCGCACAGCTGGGTGCTCCTCTTCTCAGTCCTGGCTGTGGGGGTTTCTGATCTATTGTGTGTCTCATGCTGGGGGACAAGGAAGAGATTCAGCTAATGCAGAGGTTTCAATAATAGGGTGTTGGATAAACAGGAGTATACTGCATTGCAAACATAGTTGTGTGTAAACATGCATGGATCTATGCACATACACACAAGTGTATACTCAACCACACCCATACAACACAATGCTGCTAGGTGAACACACACACACACACCCCCTCGGAATCTGAAAAAAATATATATTGCATTCAAAACCAGTTTCTAAGAGCATTAAATGCTTAGCAGGATAAAGGCAGCTACCTGGGATCACCAGTCGTCAACTCAGATGGAAATATGCAAAGCCTCCCCACAGCAGCAGGGGGGTAAATAAAACACTAGAGTACTTCAGACCAGCACCATGAAATAAATAGAAATGAACTGCAGAGCTGCACTGATTTTATACAAAAAGTCGAAGGAGTGAAAATGCAACCCTGTGAACAATCTGGCAACCTGGGATTTCTTGAGAGAATGTAGGATATTTAAAAAAATCACATTTTGGGGGCAGAAGGATTTCCCTCCATTAGAGTTGTTATACTTAGAGAAGTATCTACAACTAATCCTTTGCACTGATAATGACTTTGACGCAGAAGAAATATCTATAGACTACAGTGGTTTGGAAAATGTGGGTCAGATTCTCTTTTTCCTCAGGGTCTTTGCTGAGCATTGGCTCGGACAGGGGCAAGGCCAACACGGCTATGTTTCCACGTTATTCTTTTACATCTATTCACAGGCTCTGATACATAATCCGCACCAACTCTATGTAGTGCTGTCCCTCTCTAGAGGTGGCTGGGCCACATACAGTTGTTTATAAGCATGTTATAGCCTTGGCTAGCTGAGCTGGGTTTTTTAGTTCAGAAAGTAGAGGCGCATCCATTTGGATCCAGAAATCCCAAATGCAATCCCTCCCAGCAACACTGCAACTGAGGGTGTGGCATTACATATACTGTTGACCAAGATAGAAGCAAAGCAAGAAAGAAGAGAGTGCTATAATCTTGGGCTGTAACTCACACAACACATGGATCTATTAAATTTGTAACAAGCTGTATCACTCTCGAATTGGGCTTGTGAGTGATAAGTGGATTCATCAGGGACCTGATTAGACCTCCTAAGCATATACCATGATCCAGTTTGGATCAACAGTTTCCAGTGATGATGACTATGAGGTGTTTGACTTACCTGAAGATCTTTGCATGGGTAGAGGAAGTTACCCTTAAGAGAATGATGCTGGAATGGAATAGTGGGCAATTGCTTGGCTGCTTGGAGGGTCCTCTTGTGTGGGGAGTTTAATCAGTTTCCAATCCAGAAACTCTCCTTTTCTACAGGCATGTGGGCTCATTATGACACTTCATGAGAATCTATATCTGCAGTGTTTTTAGTAGGTTGATGTCACCCAGTTCTCCATTTGCATCTCTTCAGACCCTGCCAATGCAGGTGAATGACAAACTCAGTGTCCAGTGGAGACTGGGGCTAAGTGGATGACTTTCAGCGCAGATAAGACCCAATTAATTTTTAAAGGTAATGCAAGAGAGAAGAATGACTTTGGGATTAAAGCACTGGACAGGGACTCAAAATATCTGGGTTGAATATCCAGTTCTGCATTATGTGGCTTGGACAAGTCACAGCTCCAGATCCACAGAGGTGATTATGTGCCTAAACCCCAGTCTTGGGAGCCTAAGTCATAGCTGTAGGCTCCACTGCAAGCACTCTCCTAAGAAGTGAGAAACCTCTGTTCACATCCTGTCTACCTATCAGGACTGCTGCATTGCACTCATCCTCTGTGCAGGCCTGCTCCTTAAACCATCTAGAAATTCCTGTCATAGAACATGGCTCCCTGCTAATGAAGTAGCATTTCCCATAGGCAGCATGTTATACCAGTGTTCAGTGAAATGCACTGGCTACCATATGGATTTCCAGGTAAAGTATCAGGTGTTGGCTTTCACTTATAAGACCTTGGCTTAAGATCCTGAAAACCATTGCTCATAATTTTAGTTGGTCAGGTTGCAAAAGGTCTAGCAGTATTAGGCCCTAAAGGCTTAAATATTAGAGGTCATGATGGTTTGAGAGACTGCTACACTCCCACTGTGATGAAAGGTGCTCAGATAGATACATAAGAGTTTAATATGCAATAGTATAGAGCCTGGGTGAAGTTAGTTCTCCTGTAAATCAGTGAGAGTCTGAACAAAGAGAGCTTCATGCTGAGGGCATTTTTAAAATCAGTACATCAGTAGTTTAACATGCCATAAAACTAAGCAGTGTAACGATGATGGTTTCCTCCAACGCCAGTCGCCAGAAGTCTGTGTGTGTTTTATAAGAGTACTAGCAGATTTAAGGTTTTGTCACATTTTGTTCCTCTGAGGTTTTATAGTTTGGTAGAAAACTTGCTGTGGGTGGGTGGAGAACTTGTTGTACAAGTAGGAGTGACATTTGCCTGGGAGTGAAATCTATTTTCACCTACAAAAACACAGCAACATCTAAACCCAGAAAAGTAATAAGGAAATGTGCTTTAAGATATATTGTAGGAGGGTACTGGTCAAGGGAGGCAGCGTAGGTCATCTACATGTAGTTCAGCCTCTGGCTTTTTCTTCTTGGTTGGGCTGTATAGATGTAGACCATATCTCCAATAGAGCCTATCAGGCCATGGCTTAAAGACTGATTATTTTGATCCCACCACTCTTTCAGAAGCTGGGTTGTTTCCTAGATATTTAAGCCAAATGTGTCTTGTTTCAGTTTAAACCCAGCATTGCAGCAGGATTGTCTTCCCACATGGACCAAGAAACAGCACCACAGTCTTCAGACAGCTTCATTTGCTGTAAAGGGGGGAGAGAGAGCTCAGTGATTTGAGCATTGGCCTGCTAAATCCAGGGTGAGTTCAATCCTTTGGGGGCCACTTAGGGATCTGGGGCAAAAAAATCTGTACTTGGTCCTGCTAGTGAAGGCAGGGGGCTAGACTCAATGACCTTTCAAGGTCCCTTCCAGTTCTAGGAGACTGGTATATCTCCTATTATTATAAGAGTCAGTTCAAAACTGCACTTGACCAAAACTTGCTTCAAGCTCTACCCATGGACTTGTCTCTCACCTCACTTGTCCTCCTCTTCTATTACCATTAGTACCTCTACTCATCTAGCACTGACTTGCCACTCTTGGCGTGAGATCCTACTCTCTAGTTCTTGGTGTCTGGAATAACCTCCCTGTATTTCTCAACCCCTGACTCTTCATCACATTTTGAATCCCTGCTATGGATGCATCTTATCTCTCTCACCTCTTTTTCATTCCCCTCCCAGTCCGCTATTGGGCTTATGAGTGAAAGCTGTGTTAATTTTTAACTGTCTTTATGAACACAGTTCAATGTATCCTCTACATTGTCTGCTGTGTGGCAGTTTTTAATACTGAAGCATCTGAGTTACAGTTAGTTTTGAAGGATTCTATATAAGAGTTTTATTCTATGGTCTTATTACCAGCTAATAAGAACAACTTCTCCTCGTGTTCCTTATGGCCTCCATCCCTCTATGTCAGGGGTGGTGAAACTTACTGGCCCTCTGAGCCACATATGGCAATCTTCAGCAGTTTCAGAAGTGGGGCACACCTGCCGGGGCTTGGGGCTTCAACAGGAGTGGGGTTGAATCCCTGGCTCCAAGACACCCCCCCCAGCCACGCCTCCCTGCTGGATAGAAGCCCCTACCCCACTGCAAAGCAGAGGTCCTGAGCTCCCCGCCACCCCCATCTGGTAGGTGGAGAATGGGGGTGGGGGGAGATGGCGGGGCTTGCAAGTTGCACTTTAACAGTAAAAGAGCCACAGTTGGGCCATCCCCTGCTCTGTCCTCGTACACCACATTCAGATCCTCTGAGACCTCTGTTCCCCTATGAATCTATTTGTTCAGACCTCCAACAATATGAGGGCAAATCATGAGAGGATGAGAAGGGAGGAGCAGAATTGTGAAGGGCCATGAAGTTGACTAGACTCTAGTGAGTCTTTGAGTGCTTTGTTCCGCCTGCTTTTAAATGAGTCAAGTAATGGGACTTCACCACTTGTCTTGGGAGAGGCTATCCCATAGTCTGCCAGGCCCACTATTTGGAGGTCTAAATTTTCCAAATTTAGTTTGGGTGCTTCAAGCTCCCTTTCTCCTCTATCGCCTGGGGTCTCTGGTTGGACTACATCTCCCATGATACACCCTGGTTTCCCTTCTTGGAGAAGGGAGGTGGTTCATCAGAGGAGTCGCTTGCCATGACACATTATCGGGGAGATGATCTGGTTGGGGAGCTTGGCCCATATAGCAGAATGAAGACATAAGGCAGTTGATCTACAGCCCCCACACAAAGCACTGTGGTAGCAGTTCCACACCAAAATATTTTTTTCGGCCAAAATATTTTTGGTTTTAAGGCTTTTTTTTTCCCAACAAAAGTGAGAATTTCCATGGAAAGCAGAGATTTCACACACAAATATCATTTAGTCAAAACCCCAATTTTCTGTCAAAATTTTTATTTTTTGTGGGGAAAAGTTTTCAACTATCCCTACAAATAAGAACTCAGGATATCCTTGATCTGAAGTCTCTGCTCAGCACTCTGGATTATCCACCAGTGTCTCAGCCACTTTGCACTGCTCATGTATGCAAAAAAGTCAGGCAGCAGCCTGACGGGGTGGTTTGGGGCCTGCACCTGAACCTATTGCAGCTCAGGATTCAGCCCTTGCTTCTTAGTTTGCTTCCATCAAACCTACTGTCATGGGGTTCGCTCACTGCTGGGGAACCGCCTCATGGCTGTGTCTGGGAAACCAGCTTTTGTCTGGTCTGGTGACCCCTTCGGTTTTTCACTTGCCCCTTGGCCTTTCTCTCTCTCTCTGCAACTTGGGTTGCTCCCTTTTTGTGGCTTGGCCCTCCATCCAGGTCACAGTATACTTCCCCCTCCCACCTCTTTGGGGTCTCAATCACTCAGGCCAGCTAGACAGTTGTTCCATTCTCACAGTCCTGTGACACTTCCCAGTGGCTGGTAGGGGAACCCAAGCCCACCCTCCACACTGGGTTCCAGCCCAGGAACCCTATAATCAGCAGTCATGGTTTGCTCAGTCCTATTTTTTGCTGCTTTTTCCCTAGGCTTCTTCCTACTCAGCCCTCAGGCTTTCTTTCTCCACAATTTTTCTGGGGTTGATCCTTCTTCCAGGGCTAAGATCACAAGGCTTTTTTTTTCTTGTTAGGTTTTTTCCTCCCCACTTCTCTGCTCCCAGAGAGTGACAGCAGAATCTCACCCTGCAGCCTTCTTTTTCTTCTTTGGTATTGTGGCATAGCAGCCTCGCTTCCTGAGTCTGACCGCCATGCCCCATTTTCCTTGCATTTTTGATAGATGTTGCTAGGAAAATTGTTTTAAGGCTTTTATGCTTTCAGTATAAGCACCTCCTTTCACTGTTACACTTTTTACAGTCTCAGATAATATGATCTATTTTTTCCTGGGCCTTATATGTTACACATAGACCATTTTTGGTGCATGCTAATTAGAAATAAATTATTTAATCCACAATGCCCTGTTAGAACTCTAACTAGAGCCACTTCGCTCTCCTTCTCAGGGCCTTTGATTATATTAACACTGTCGACTGCAGGGCATACTTCTCAGAATTTTTTCCCCTTTGTTTCATTTGCCAGCAATTCTTGCCATTCCTTCCATAGCTCATTTTTGAAGCAGGTGTTTAAATTCAAGTTTGCGTAAAGGGATTCCGAGGTCAGCTTGTTCATGATTAATAACACTTTTTGCCTGTTTGTCTGTCAATTCATTGCCTGCTATCCCTACATGCACCATGATCCATGCCATCACTATGGTTATATCTAATTGTGCAAATTCAGTAGTTAGCAGTAGCATGTAATTAAGAATATCATCTCTGCAGTCACTTATCACTGCAGCCCTGATAAAGAGTCAGACAGGATGGTCATGGCAGGTAGCCACACATCTAAAGCCCAGTTTAGTGCTAGCATAATCCCTGATAGCTCAGCCATAAAAACAGATAAAGTTAGTTAGCCGTATGGCTTACTTGAGTCTGAGTGAGGACACACAGAAAGCTGTTCCCACTCTTCCTGTTCCTTCCTCTTTGAAGCCATCTGTACATATTCGGCAATAGTGTCCCCACTTATCACAAATATATTAATTTGCTTTATTTTGTACATTTAACAGTCTTTTTATTCTTTATATAATTCCATGTCTGTCTCAGCGGGGAGGGGATGATTTTCCAGTAACAGAGTATTTTCGCATAGCTATTGATTTTGGTCTCTCTCTCTCAATACTTTATTTTCATTAAGATCCTTTATCTACTTACATGGGGAATTTTAATTTTTTTTTTTTTGTCATACCCGGCCTCCACTTAATTGCCAACAATCATTATATGTTAGCTTTCTGTTGTCATCTTCACTATTACCTACTACTTTGGCCCAAAAGATTATGTCTAGGAGCTTCACTCTAAGATTGATAGACATTTCACCACCTGCTATTTGTAGTACACAGAGGCATAGTAATGAAGGCACCTCATGCGATATGCAATGCCTGTTCTTGGATATAGTCTAGTTTTCTCAGGTTTGTGTTCACGGCTGAGCCAAAGGCCTGCCATCCATACTCAATAATTGGTTTAATTAGCGCTCAGTATAGCATTACCATTTTCTTATCAGCTCCCCTGGATATTCCAAAGATTTTTCAGTGAGTTAATTCTACCTTTGCACGTATCTTTAGTATTTTCAATACAGTCTCTCCAAATAAGCTTGTTTTCAAATCATGTCTAAGAATTTGTAATTTTTCACTGTATCTGTTGGTCATATAGATATAACTTTACATCTTTTTGGATTTTTCATTGTCATGAAGATTTTTGCCTTAGTTGTGTCTATGAAGAATTTGAAGCCCTACCTCTTTATTCCAGTGGATCATTGATTCCTTTGGCAGTGCTTTCAAGGTTTCTGGTTTTGGTCCATATGGCAGAGTCATCAGCAAAGAATGTGATCCATATTCCTGTCCTCATCTCCTTAGGGAGGTAATTTATCATGATATTAAAGAGGGTTGGGCTAATTACACTCCCCTGTGTGGTTCCATTTGAAATTGAATGTATATTAGAAAAAACATTCCCTGTATGGACTTTAGTTCTTTTGCTTAAGTAGTCCCTTAACCATCTGTATATTTTTTTCCTGTAATAACCATGGAAGCCATTTTATGAAGCAGTATCTCTCTCCATAACACATCATAGGCTTTTTTCAGGTCAGGAAGGTTATTATGAACTCCTTGGTTCTCATGGTTTTTTGTGCTTCTGTCTCAATACTTTGAATGTGGTCAGTGGCGCCCCTACCTCTTCCAAACCCAGTTTGCATTCCATCCGGGAACACATTTCTTTCTAGGTGTACTATTAATCTCTCCATTACCATTCTTTCCATGGTTTTACCTAAATATGCTGTGATGGCAATTGGTCTGTATGCCTGAGGTCTTGAGCACAAATTACCCAGCTTCCTCATTGGGACTTTGAGTGCTTGTTTCCAGTCTGTAGGTATTTCACCTTTTCTCCATCTGTTAGGTAATTTTAGTATCACCCTCAAGCTTCCATCACTCAGGTGTTAAAAGCATTTCAAAGTGCATTTTGTCCTTGTTGGGTGCAGTACTTTTGTTCCTTATTATCATTTTTTCGAGTTCTCATACTAAAGTTTTCACTTAAAATAGCCACATCCTCCTTCCACCTCTTCATCATCTCATAATTATCCGTAATGAATGTTCTTTTCCTATCCCTAATTTCTATCCGCTGATCCTCGTCATTACTGACTTTTTGAAACATGGTGTCCAGAATTTCCACGTTTTCTTTGTTGGAGCTTATTACTCCATGCTCTGCAATTGCAAGGCTTGGTATTACGTGGCTCTTACTCTTTATTCCAAATTCATTTTCTGAATTTGTTTCTATAGCTCTGCTATATTGGCATCTTTATTTACTTTCCTGCCATATGTTCTCCAGCTTTCTCTAGTTTTGCTCTTTTTATAAACCTTTGTACAACCACTGTACTTTTATAGTTCATTAAGATCTCACTATTTAAGGAACTTTTTAGCTGTCTTGCATGCCTCATTCCTAGTTACCATTTCACATTCCTTGTTCCCCCATGGAACATTTTTTTTTCTTTCTCGAAGTACTGTTGGTATTCTAGGAATAGCAAGGCTGGATGGCTTTGATCCCCTTGGTAACATTACTGCAGAAGTCCTCTATCTTAAAGTATATGTTGCTCAATCACATATTCCTCACTTTTGTTTCTCGAGACTATACAGTTTGTTTTTAAGAAAATACTCCAATTAGGGATAGTATCAGAGGGGTAGCTGTGTTAGTCTGGATCTGTAAAAGCAGCAAAGAGTCCTGTGGCACCTTATAGACTAACAGACGTATTGGAGCATGAGCTTTCGTGGGTGAATACCCACTTTGTCGGATGCATGCATGACATGACATGCATCTGACAAAGTGGGTAGTCACCCACGAAAGCTCATGCATCAATACGTCTGTTAGTCTATAAGGTGCCACAGGACTCTTTGCTGCAATTAGGGATATTATGTCATCTTCACTATTTCATTTTCCTTAGTATGTAATTAATGTCAGAAAGTGGTCACAACCCATCCCCTCCTCTGTATATTTTCCATCTGTGTTCACTTGCTATGGTGCTAGAAGGAATTCCCATATCCAGGCATGAGAAGCTTCTATCAGCTGTATTGAACCTGGTAGGTGCTCCATCATTTGATATTACTAAATTATTCTCTTCAAAGAATTGCTCTAAATATTTTCCATTTTTCTTACTTCCCCACAATCTGTGTGACAATTCAAATCACCACAGATGAACAGCCATGTGACATCTGCAATTAATTCTTCAGGTCCATAGCCTCTAGTTTTCTGCATGTGTTATAGACAACATGAAGTCTTAAAAACACAGTTTTGTAGTGGTATCTCAATTGCACTATACTCAGTTTAGCTTTTTAACCTCTACTTCAAGGTGGTTCAGGTTCTCCTTAATGAAGGTACAGACACGCCCACCCTTTCCTATTTATTTATCATATCTGTATATGCCATATCCTGGGATTTCATAGTCTAGTTTTTCCATTAGCCAAGTGTCCTGTGTGCATATTAGATCAGGCTTTGTTTTCATATCAATTTTTTTATTCCTACCCATGCTGTAGGCATCAGGCTAATATCAGTCTATGGGCATTCCAGCTAAAATAATTAGTCACCACCATTCTTTTAACCTTCAATATTTCCTTCACTTAGGAAAGTATGAAGCTGTTCCACTGATGGGTTCCTAGCCCATAGGTACTTTTCAGCAATTTTAATTATAATTCTCATTTTCTGTTTTCTTTCCTGTTTGAGGAATTGTTTATTATTTCAGTCATAAATCATAAACTCAGTGAATCTCTGTTTCCCTAAGTAGTAGGTCATCTCCTTTTACCCTGGTGTCACTCATTGTTTCCTTCCCATTAATTTGTTGCTGGCTATTCCCTTTTCCCATATCAGGTTCTCTTCCCCCCCCCCCCCGCTTTTTTTAGATCTCTCCTAGTGGCTTCTGCATATGAAATTTTAGTAATGGGTTGCTGTGGGGGGGGTATTTCTCTAGTCCTCTTTGCCTCAGTACATCTCCAGATGCTGAGCTGTGTTTTCCTCCATGATTGCAACATTTGTTCTTTCCCTTCCTCACAATTATTATATAAATATTTGCCTCCACATGTGCTGCACTGTGTTTTCCCTTTGCAGTGATTTGTTATGTGATCAAATCTTTGGCACCTGTAATATCTCACAGGAGGAGGAATATCAGGCTTAGTGCAGAATATGTGATGCTCTGATGTTACTCTATCTGGTAGGATTCTTCCCTTAAAAGTGACCCGCACTCCCATTGGCCAGGAACAGTGAGCCACGGCCACTGGGAGCTGTGGGCAGCCGTGCCCGTGGACGATCAATGTAAACGAACTGTCTCGTGGCCAGCCACCGGATTACCCTGATGGGTTGCATGTGGCCTGGGGGCCGTAGGTTGCCCACTACTGGCCTAGCCTGTCTAGTTCAAGCCCTAAGCCTCCTTCTGCTCTCAACTTCCTGGCTTTATACGAATCAGTCTGCTCCTGCACAGCTGGGCTTCATGTTCATTTAAGTTTTGCTCTCCTTCCAGATGTAGCCATATACCATAATTGGCCTCTCAGGTCCAAATTAACCCCTTTAGGGCCTATGTGGGGTGCACATGCCATCATGCCTACTCATATCACCTTAGAGCATCCCAAACTCTTTCCCTCCTTTTGTGTTTCACCCTTCCAATGCTTGCACAATTATCTCATACTCCACTTTCTTCATCATTTAGGCTTGTTCTCCATGTCAATACCAATTATACAGAGCTCAGGTTTTTTACGTGGTGTGCAAACATTCACTAATTAATTATAACTAATTATACATGTACTTTTAATCTTTCCTCAAAGCTCAAATCCTCTAGCTCCATAATTATTTTTTGTTATTATAACCTATTTACAATAAGAGCTTGTTTGTGGGGCGGTGGGAGGGGGTTGGATGGGAAGGGTTAGCATAAGGTACCACTCTTTAAAATTTCAATTTGTTAGAGTTTGGGAAATATAGTATTCAAACTAGATTTTGATTGAAAGTTTTAGTTGTTTTTCTGTATGTTATTTGTTACTAGCCCAGTCCTGCTAGCCATTGGGGTCTGATCCTGTGCCATTGATGTCAATGGTAAAGCATCCTTTGACTTCAGTGGGGCAGGATCCTTTCCTTACTCAATTGAATAGTCAATGGGCCAATTGTTTTGCTCGATTCTGCCATTCTTATGCATGTTGAGTAGCAGCTTACATTGTGCAAGTGGTCCCCATAGAATTCAACTGGAGTAAAGGTGACAGAATCTGGCCCTGTGCAAATAAAGTTTTTGTCAGGTTCAGGGCCTAGAAACCAAAGCAAAGATGTTGTCTCTCCACTTGTCACAGTGCCTGGGAAGAGTAACTTACTGCCTAATCAAATATGCAAGTTAATTCAGGTAAACAATGAGACATTCATGAAATGAGAGAAATACTTATTAATTAAAGTCCAGCAGGGTAACATGTACCTAATCCAACCTCCCACCTCACACCCCTTCAGGTTTCCTCTCAGAGACCTCCTGCTATTGTTTCACACTCTCTCTGATTGCTTTTCAATAACAGCTTGTGTGTGGCCTTTGTAAATAATCCTCTCATTAGAGGTTTGTTCAGAACATGCAATCAATTTATTAAGACATTTTCCAGGAGAAATTAGCAGGTACAGTAAAGCATAATTATGCAGATATTCATTCATTTTTAGAATGAGAAGTTGACCAGAAAACACCACGCTTTTGCCAACCTCAACAAGCAGCTTGGCAGCAATCTGAGCTGCACTGGTAATGACACTATCAGGAAGAATGAAAGCTGGTAAATATTAGGGCTGGTCTAACATTTGACATAAAAACTTGTTTCTGATGGAAAACTGGGTTTTCATTTAATTGACTTTTTTACGTATGTGTAAAGCATCTGATTTCTGAAGAAAAGTTTGATTTTTTTTTTCATTGAAAAACTAACTGTCTGGGGGGAGGTAGGAAAAAAGACCATGCAACTGCTGTGACACATGACCTCCCTTCACCAAGAGGGAAGGCCATGATGTATCATGGGAGATCATCCTATTCAGGAGAATGGGAGCATAAGGCACCCAAACTACACCTCCCAAGACGCATAGCAGCAACTTGGAGTTGCCATATTGTGGTTTTCAGTTTTTCACCAAAGACTCTCTATCTCATTTTTTGTGCTGGAAAAACTCCATTTTCTGACCAGCTCTGCTAAATATACTGGTTCAAATCCTGCCCTGATCAGCAAGGGGCTCAATATTATTACCATTTGATGGATGTTCAGTGGCCTTGGGGAAGTGAATTTGGTGGTCTTGGTCCACTTCCTAGTGGACAAAAATCCCACTATAGCTTGCACTAATTGGACTCTTGTGAGCAATTTCAAGCACTGAATGGACTATAGAGACTCATTGACTTTCTCATACTGGAAGGTGGTCCCCTGAAGGCAGGACTGAGGTAGCCTGGAGGAAATGGTGTGGCCGATTCCATAGATGGAAGTCTTCTCTCTGAGTCAGCACAGACTATGGCATTAATAAAAAAATATTGGCGTTAGTCTTGCTAGCTGTGCTGTACTTGCTTTGTGGAAACTTTGGTCTTCAGGGCTGTCACTGTGGCACTTCTCCCAATCAGTAACTTCACATTTAAAATGAAATGTGTCTACCTGCTAGAAAGGTAACCCAACCGAGTGTCTGAAAATCAAGCTGTGTTCATTCTGCTTTGGATCCCATTGGAGTTTAAAAAAAAAAAGAGTGGAATTGGAAATCAGCTGGTCATTGCTGATGCTGTGTAATGCAGAAGACAAAATGATAACCGAGCTTGCTTTTTCTGCAGTGCTGACAAAAGTACAAAAAATAAAATAAAATGGTGATAGCAAACTAATCCAAAATGACTTAGAAGACACACTGAGAGCAGATAATGGGATTACCATTGTGCACTTCTATTTTTTTTACCATTGCATATTTGTTCCCTCAATGGCCTGCAGATCAAATTTGCTTAATTTGTAAGTGCAAAAGGGTATTATCTTCCAGCTTTCTTTGCCTAGCACCAGGGTAGATGTACTGAGTGAAATTGGGTGCTATTTTTATTGATTCATTTTCCTGACTAGAACCTGACTTTAAAATTGTTACAAATGTATAGGGCTTGTTATAGAAGAGTAACATTTAGAGTTGGAAAGGACTTGTGATATTCCATCTAGTCCATCCCCCAGGACTAGCCCTGGATACTCTGGATGTTCTACAGTATAGTGCCCTACACTGTAGATTCTGGGTACTCTACAGTCTATTTGACTGCCCAGTCTAGGACTCTCAGTGTATTCTAAAGGTTAGCGTCTACTTTTCCTTCCAGCCCTGCATACTGAGTAGTGCATTGGCATGATACTTCGGGAGCAGTATACGGCAGGATCCTCTTCCTGCTTCCCCCTTGGTCACAGGGGGTAGTAAACTAGCACTAGGAAATTATTGTCCAACCACCACATGGTCTGATCTGTGCGAGGTGGCATTTTGAGAAGGGGGAGAGCCAAAGCTCTGCCTACTCCTTGCCCATAAACTCAGAAGAGGGTGTAATGGGTGTGCACCAGTGTGAGACAGGCTGTGCAGCCCACCTCACAACTAAACTTCCACAGGTTCCCCTTCAAGGGTGGTCCCTGTGTGGGAGGTCCTGGACGTCGTCCGCAGGAGCCCTGCGAAGCCCTTTCAGTCTTGGCCCAGGATGACTGGGTATGCCAACTTGGGCTAACCCAACCATCAGGGTCCAGGTTTCTCCCTTTACAGTCAGGGTCACCGGGGCCTTGGGGTAAGGTCGCACATCCATGTGGATACACTGGAGTTGAATAACCCCTAGTGACGGTTCAGGTCGGGGGACGAGACCCTGGCAGACAAGCGTCTGCCCACACCCCGAATCAATGAGCACAGAGGAAAGGGCTCCATTCACTATAATGGGGATAGTCAGTTTACCCGAGGGTTGCTTATGGGCCCGGGCCTCCCCTGAGCAGACCTGCCCAAAGCTGCAGTCCATCATCAGGCACGCCCGAGGCGGCCACAGGCAAAACAGGGGCCAAGTTCCAGACGTCGGGGCTGATCTGACACCATAGGTGATGGAGTGGGTGCCTCCATGATGGGGAATCTCCCTTCAGTGGGGGCCTGTATCAGCGGGCCCCACTCTCTCCGGGGCCTTCGGCGGGCCAAGCTGACGTCCCGGCCCTCCGAGGGCCTTAGGACTGGCTGGAGCTTGCTCCTCTGGCCCTGAGCCTTCTCGTCCCGCAACTGGGCCAGCACGGTGGCTGGAGGATGGGATCCTGGTCCTTCCAGAGTCTTGGCCACAAGAAAGTCCTCCATCAAAGCCACAGCCTTGCTCAGCATAGTCAGTCAGTGGCACATGACCCACGTCCTTCCCTGGGTGGGAGGGATATGCAAAAAGTGCTCGAGTGCCACTTGTTCTGCTACCTCGGCCCCCGTACGCTGTTCAGCTGTAGCCACCGCCAGCATGCCTCTCTCACCTGTTGGGCTACCACTCTGGGTCAGGCTCCCAGAGGGGACATCTTCTCATGGAGTCACCTCCAGAACGTCTCAGGGGTGATCTCCAGGGCATCGAGAATTGCAGCCTTCAGTCGCTCATATTCATGGGTTTTGGCCACGGGAAGTGCCCTGTAGGCTGCCTGGGCCAGGCTTCTTAGGAACGGCACCAACAAAGGGGCCCATTGGGCCAATGGTCACTTAGCGGCAGATGTGACTCTCTCAAACATAATTAAAAATGTCTCGGGGTCATTGTTAGGCCCCATCTTAGTCAGGCGTACGGGCACCACTGGATCCGGGGGTCCTGTAGCCCCACCGGGGTTGGGCGGTCCTGGGGTCGGCCAAAGGGCCGCGAGCTGCTGCAGGCATTGTTGTTGTTGCTCACGGTTTGGACCCTCAACTCCCGGATCAGCTGCTGCTGCTGGCTGCCAAACTGTTGCAGCAGCCGTTGGTGATGCTGCTGGCTCTCGGCTAGCCACTTGATTAACTTTTCCACCTCCATCCTTTGCATACCGGTGAAGGGTGGAGGTGCGCTATAAAGTTTTGCAGTCTGCTCATCCCCTGAACTCAGGGGAGGGGTCGCTGCCTGCATTCTCCACCATGTGTAAGGGTCCCTCACTCTCCTGCTCAGAGGGAGGCCACTCCGGCTGGCCCAGTCTGGTCCCGACCAGAGTCTGCAGGGTAGCCGGGAGCCCACAATAGAGCTGGGCGATCAACTGTTGCTACCAGGCTGCGGCCTGGGTTGGGGTAGCTCAAGTGGTCAGCCCCTCAACACAGTCTATTGGGCTGGCTCTGGCCTGGGCGGGGCCCAAGCAGCCCACAAACAACCAGTCTTCAAGGGCTGCCGTGGCCTGGGTGGAACCCCGATAGCCAGCAAACAGTCTCTCCAGGTGAGTGATAAGGGAGCTCCTGTCCTGGGCTAGAGCCTCCTTGCACCATGTAGGGGGTCAGCCACCCGGGCTGGGGTGGCAGGGGGACGTAGGCCCATCCTACTCTACCACGTCCCAGCCCAAGGCCCTGGCAGGGGCAGGATTGGCTGCCTCTGCATAAGTGGGGATCCAGCTGCAACATGCCAACTGAGCCACGACAGGCTCTGCATTCAACTGCTCTGTGGCTGCCCCTGGGCTACTTCCTGCCACCCTGCTGTTTGGTACCTGTGGCCTCCAGGGCTCTTCCGGCTCTTTGGGGTAAACCGCAGCAGGTACTCCGGGCCAGTCCATGTCCATGTCTGGGGATTGGGACCAGCCAGGTGCAGGTTCCTCTCAGGGCCTTGGGAGAACAGATTGAGCATCCTCCTTTGCAGGCTGTCACTCAACTATGCTGCAGGGCCTGCCTTTTATACTTCTGGCCATGCCCCGGTACTTCTGGTGAGGGGGGTGGGGTGATCTAGTCTCCGCCTTCCAAGGAGTGTGTAAGGGTCCCTCGCTTTCCTGCTCGGAGGGAGGCCACTCAGCCTCACTATAAGGTGCCTAAAGGGGCAGTTAGGGCACCTAAATCCCCCTTGTGAATCTAACCTATATTCCATTCCCAGCTTCTAGAGCCATCTAGTCCTGGTGATGGGAATCATTAGAAACAAATGTCATCTGTCAACTGGAGAGTGCCAACAAATTAGCATTTTGCACCCTTGGTGTTAAAATAGAGATCACAGCATCACATTCACACTTGCAAGCTCTTCTTTCTTGCAAAGTGTGCATCTATTAAGGACCAAAATGTGAGACATTGACCTTTAAAAATGTGTAACTTAGGTCTCAAAACACAATCATAGAGTCAAGGTAATTCTAAAATAATTCTATTTGAAACCCCAGTCTAAGCCTCTCCTTCTATCTTGGCTCTTTCTAGGATTACTGTATTCTAAATTAATCCTCTCGCTCAAGTTTTGTCTGTCCTAGGGGTTTCCCACTTAGGACCTGTCTGTCCTAGGCATTAGCTTCCTCTGCTCAAAGGCTATTTCCATCTTCCTAAATTCAGGGCGGAGTCTAATGAGCCTGATTCATCCCAACTTGTTAGCAGTAATTAACCTGCATATAGATCCCTGTACAGTTCCAACAGCTGCTAACAGAATGAGCAGTAGGAGAATCCTGAAACTTGGTTACACCATCTAATCTTTCCATTCCTCTACCTAATCCATCCACATTATCCTCCCATTGTCTCAGTATAGTTAATACAGCAACTGTCCATTCATCAAACCATCCAGCTAGCCTTCAATCCATCCACTTAATACATCTGTGTTTGTCTAATTTCTCCTTCTGTCCACTAGTTGAATTACTCTAACTTATCTAATCGCTCTGCCTATTTATCTATCCATGAACATGTATAGTCAACTCCAGTCATAGCTTTACATTTTTGCCTCTGCAAGTAACTAATGACACCATGATACACACAATAGTCTCCAGGCTAAGGAAAGAGAGTACCATGGAAGTGTTGTTTCTTTGTGAAGTCAAAAATTGTAAAGTTTTTAATGGTGACCACTATGTGCACACCATAAAGATTCAATCCATTCACAAAAGTGAAATTCAGTTCTAAACCTCTCTCCACCACATTCAGACCATAGGGTACAGGGCTTAGACTTTATGCAACCCACATTGCAATGGACAACAACAAAGGAGAATTTGCAACAAAATAAAACCTACCATTTAGAGCTGCACTAAAATGTAGCTGGAGCTCCTTCCTCCTTGGAGTATGTCTACTCTTTGAGCTAGAGGTGTAACTTCCAGGTAGATGTATGTACACTAACTTTAATCGATCAAGCATGCTGAAAACAGAAGCATAGCCACGGCAGTGCTGGCAATGGGATGGGCTATCTGCCCAAAATACAGTTCCACCTGGGTCACTAGGCACTTACTCAGGGGGCTCACTTGTCTCCCTTCCTGCACTACTTGTAGTTACACATCAAAATTACAGCTTCAGCTTGACATATAGATGTACCCTGAATGGATGACTGAAGAGGAATTCCTGTTAATGGAAGAAAACCAAAGTATGGCACAAGCCTTGTATTTTATAGAGAAAGAAAGGCAACTGGTGCACTCCATGCATGAAGGTTGTAAGGACTGGATCATAGTAGGAGACAGAAAAGCCCAGCTGGGTCATTTAGTCTGGTCCTCTGTGTTTTGTGTGATCACATGTAGAAGTAAGGTGGTAATAGTGCCTCTTTGTGTAGGTCTAGTACAGTATACAGTTCATCTCCATGTAGTTTTGAGAAGGATATAGAAGGGCTAGAGAAAATACAAAGGTAAGACAAATGAGTAAAAACTGAAGAAGCTAAATGTATATAGTCTGGTGAAGAATCAGAGGTGATGTGATCACAGCAAATGCCTTCAAGATAACAATATAAATGAATGAAGAGAATTGATCCACAAACTCATAAGACAGCAGGAAAGTGGAAGGAAGGTTTTATGTTTGTTAGCAGCACAAGTTCTTAAGACTGATTCTGCTCTCACTTCCAAACATCCAACAACACTGAAGCCGATGGAGTTGGATGGGGTGTAAGTGAGAGAAATTGGGTAAAAAGGATAGAGTTATGCTAAAGGAGGGCTTTAAGGAGGGATTCAAGGAGACTGTGATGGGTTGGATCATGGAAACCCCCTTGGGAACGGCCAACTGATGTGCCAAGACTGCTTCTGCCCCTGCTTTCCCTGCCAGCTTGGGACTCCAGCACCCTGTCTTGCTGAGCCAGACACGCCAGTCTGCTCCAACATAGACCCAGTGTCTGAACCACGTGCCCCAAAGATACAGACTTAACTGAAAGCAACTTGAAAAATGTTCCTGTCTTTAGCACTCAGATGCCCAACTCCCAGTGGGGTCCAAACCCCAAATAAATCTGTTTTACCCTGTATAAAGCTTATCCACGGTAAACTCATAAATTGTTTGCTCTCTATAACACTGATAGAGAGACATGCACAGCTGTTTGCCCCCGCCCAGGTATTAATGCATACTCTGGGTTAATTAATAAGTAATAAGTGATTTTATTAAGTACAGAAAGTATAATTTAAGTGGTTCCAAGCAGGGGTGGCTCTAGACATGTCGCTGCCCCAAGCATGGCGTCATGCTACGGGGGGCGCTCTGCCGGTCACCAGTCCTGCGGGAGGTCCACCGAAGCCGCGGGACCAGCGGACCCTCCACAGGCATGCCGCTGAAGGCACCCTGCCTGCTGCCCTCCCGGCGACTGGCAGAGTGCCCCCCGCGGCATGCCGCCTCAAGCACACGCTTGGCATGCTGGGGCCTGGAGCCGCCCCTAGTTCCAAGTATTAACAGATAGAACAAAGTGAATTGCCAAGTAAAATAAAATTAAACACACAAGTCTGAGTCTAATACAGTAGAAAACTGAATACAGCTAAAACCTCATCCTCGGTGGTGTTCCAGTAACCTTCCTTTTACAGGCTAGTCTCCTTCTAGTCTGGGTCCAGCAATCACTCACACCCCCTGTTCCAGTTTCTTTCAGGTATCTTTGGGGGTGGAGAGGCTCTCTCTTTAGCTAGCTGAAGACAAAATGGAGGGGTCTCCCAGGGGTTTAAATAGACTTTCTCTTGTGGGTGGAGACCCCCTCCTCTCTCTTATGCAAAGTTCAGATCCAAGATGGAGTTTTGGAGTCACATGGGCAAGTCACATGTCCATGCATGACTCAGTCTTTACAGGCAGCAGTCATTGTTTACATGATACCCTGAACGTTCTCAGGTAGACTTCTTATGTGGATTGGAGCCTTCCAAGATTCAATGTCCTTTAAGTGTTTCTTGATTGGGCACTTAATTTGCACATTCCTTTCTCAAGAAGCTGACCAAATTCTTTACTAAGGCTACTTAGAAATCAAGGAAGTACACAGCCAATATTCATAACTTCGAATACAACAATGCCACATACATACACATAGGATGAATAGATTCAGTAGATCATAACCTTTACAAAGATATGTTACATGGCATATGTAGCATAAAACATGTTCCAGTTATGTCATATATATACATTCATAAGCATATTTCCATAAAGCCTTATGGAGTACACCGTCACAGAGACACTAGGGAAAACTATGCAGGTCTTGGTCTTGCAAACTCTCATGCAGCAGGCAATACATGATTGTTGGGCTCCAGCAGAAATGTCAGCCGAGGCTATATTTGGGGGTGGGGGGAAGTGAGCAGGGAGTAAGACAATGAGGCATGGGTGTACAATGGGCATGAAGACAGAAGCTCTAACACCATCCTCAGCCATAGTAATGAGGAGTTTAGCTACATGCTTTTGTTAGCAGCAGCAGCATTCTTGTTGCAGGGTTGGATTCTCCTGCACTCTCTAACCTGCTAGTAACTTTTAAACTTGCATTTATATACCATGCTCTGTACCTCCATTCTACAGGATTAAGCCTTTAGGTAGCAGTCCTAGAGAATACAGAAGAGGTCCTACTGAATGATCCAAATGGTCTTTTCTGAGCCCCTAATAGCTATGATCTGGTGTCTGTAGCCTGTGTGGAGAGGTGGGTCAATGCCTCCATTATATGGATCAACAAACATACTCAGGGTTATGAGGTTGTTCTCACTGACAATTCAGGAAATGTGAACACAGGGTTTTTGTTCGTCCCAGCTTCTAAAATATCTTTTTGGCTTTTTGCTTTAAGGCCCTGGTACATTAAGGCCTCTGGTACATTTAGACATTTGATTACCTATGAAGTCTTTTATGATGATCAATTAGAATTCAGAAGGAATACTTCAGTCTATGCATATTATTTGCACAGGTTAAGTATTCCTGATAAGACTTCTCAAATCAGATGAGCTGAATTGAACTTAATTAGAACTGGTAATACTCATGGAGAAGATAAGCAGCTTGCTTAGGGTTTTATAACATTGAAATATTTGGGGGAGGAAAATTGGGAAAAGATCCTTGGGGGGAAAACCACTTTCACCCCTAAATAAGGACACCAAAAGGGAATTAAATCCTTATAGTTGTCCACATAATGCTACTTTGATAACAAAGGATAGCAAATGATAAACCCATACAGGATTTCTGGAGTCGATCTCACCACAGAACAAGCTAAGACATTATTATGGGAGAAACAGGTTTTTCTGCGGGAGGATTAAAAATATGGAGGACAGAAATGTTTTAATTCCTGGTACCTGAAAGTACCCCTAGATTATATACTTGCAAAGTCTGTAATGTCATTGACACCTGCCTTTTGGATGTACTTTTTCCGGGAATGAAGGACAGAAAGGAAAGTAGCAGAGTTGGACAAAAAAATTGATAAGTTTCCATTGGAAAATTCAGTTTTGTTGAAATCAAAACATTTCATGGGAACATGTCAACTCTGACAAAATTTTCACCAGAAAAATGTTGAAACAAGTTATTTTAACTTTGTTTCATTTTGATAAATTTGAAACACTTCGTTTCAGCCAAAGAAAAACATTTTATTTTTACTTTACCATTTTGACTCATTTAATTTTGACTTTTTTATATTTTAAAATATTATGGTGGTATTCTATTCTAATTTTAATAGTTTATATTGTCCTGACATTGTCAAAATGATACATATCTGCTTTATTGAAATGAAAACATGTTGACATTATTGAAACAAAACACCATGACAGTATTGCAGTGAAACCTGTGGATGATTCAAAATAAAATTTGTTTAGAATTTCTCTTCTGTGGGAAATGTCAGCTTTTTGTTCCAGTTCAGAATGAAAGCATTCAAAATGTCGGAATTTCCCATGTAACAAATTCCTATTTCTGACCATCTCTAAAATTAGCTGTGCCAGCTCCCAGCTGAGAGCTGAGCTGTTCATTGAGCTATATTCCTCACCCCCTGTGTGTGTGTGAAAACTAACCATACCCCTCATGTTCAAAGGAGCCTGAATATTTATGTGGAGAGTGATGACATTCATGCTGCGGAAGGGACGGTATTTTCACCCTATGGTAAAACTTCTACTACTACTTCTAAATGTGTGTCATTGAAATAACTATAAACATTGAAATAACCACGTGACTAGTGACTTAATAAAGGAAGGAAGAACTGGGAGAGGTCCTCATCTACCAATACTTTTCATTGGCTTTTTATCCTTTTTCTTTGAGGCTCTTCTGAAGATATATATATATATATATATATATATATATATATATATAAAGGAACAGTATGTGACAACCCAACAATAACCTGTAGTCTTAAGTATAGCCATTCCTCAAGCCAGTTGGGGAACATAGATTCATAGATTTTAAGGGCAGATGGAGCTATTATGATTATCTTCTGCATAACAGACCCATAGTCCATCTATTCTGGTAATCTGTCTCCAACAGTGACCAATGCATGAAGCTTCAAAAGAAGAGACAAAATAGGTCTGGCTGGAAAATGGGGTAAAATTTTTCACAGGATACAATTTTGGAGAGTGAAATTTCACAGAAATTCTTCCTATGTTTTTGTGTCAGTATTTGGAATATTGACAATTTTGTCATTGTTGAATTTTGACATTTTTGAAGTAGCTCTGTGGCTTGTCAAAAGATGGAATGAAATGTTGACCTAATACAGGGGTGGCCAAACTTTTTGGCCTGAGGGCCACATCGGGGAATAGAAATTGTACTGTGGGCCATGAATGCTCACAAAATTGGGTTTGGGGTGTGGGAGGGGGTGAGGGCTCTAGTTGGGGGTGTGGGCTCTGGGGTGGGGCTGGGGATGAGGAGTATGGGGTGCAAGAGAGTGCTCTGTGCTGGGATCCCGGGGTTTGGAGAGATGGGTGGGGAATCAGGGCTGGGGCAGGGGGTTGGGGCATGAGGAGAGGCTCAGGGATGCAGACTCTTAATGGCACTTACCTCAAGTGCCTCCTGGAAGCAGTGGCATGTCCCTTCTCTGGCTCCTAGGCATGGAGTGGCACCCAACCCTTGGAGTGGGGCCAGGGCATTGCTTCTGGGAGCTGCATGATGCGGCCCCCGCCCCGGCACCCCGGCTGGAGTGAGGTCGAGCTGCCTGGTACGTCCGCGACCTGGCTCCCCAGCGAGAGTTTGTGGGCTGGCTTAAAAATCTGGCACAGGCCAACCCTGACCTAATAGGAGGGAATAAATAGGAGTGCCCATCTGGTCTTCTTCATGCTATTCATCATTATATACCTCTGTGCTATCTCCCCATATCTCTCTCATGGACAACAGGCATTGACTGTATCATTTATTTGCCAATATATTTCATTAAAGTGTTCTGACTCAGAACATTTTAAAAGGGAAAACTCAGCTATGAGGTTGGTTTTATTAATCCAGCTCTGTGGATTACACTGCGTATTTATATAGAAGCTCACTAAACTTTCTGCACACAAAGCTTTCCTTGGGCTGTTCATGGTTACTTCTTAATCTCTTGCTCTCTATCTTCCTATTGGAGAATCATCCTGCATGTTATTGAACCGTAGATTATTAAGGCTCATAAAAATAAAATTAAGAGAGATTCTCTTTACTGATGACAAATGCACTGTTAGACCTCATCCTGGGCTTTCAAGCTCAATCAGTTAAAAGCTCTATCAGTTAAAAGAAAGGCAAACAAGAAGCTAGGTTGTACAAGCAGAGGAGCAGAATACAAAACACAGAGCCAGTCCTGATAGAGGTCTATGCATGTTTTGCCATGGACTTCAATACAGCCGAAGAGAAGTGGTTCTTTCACTGTATAAAGCAATAGTCATGTCCCTGTGTGACAGGGTGTATATGCCCCATCCACAGGTTGATAAGGTAGGGGTTAACTCTCTACCTTTGAGTAGAGGAAGGGCCACAGCTGTGTATCCTAAGTGCAAAAAATGAGGAATGGGCCAGTTAGGGGGACTTGAGTAGCCTCCCTGCCCTTTATAAGAGTTCTGAGCAGCGTGGGCTGAGTTTGCAATGGTGATTCAGGAAGGAATGAGCTAAGGGCAATACTGGAGAAGCTTAGCTGGGATGATTCATGCTTTATACTATTTTGTTATAAGCTTTACTGTCTCTGCGTTTGGCCTGTAAAGGGCCATCACATTCACTTTTCTGATTCACAAAGGTGTCTAATGTCAGTGTACCATAGGTGTACTAGTTCCTGTCCTGTTCTGACTGGCCTGTCACATCCCCAGATAAGCAACACTAGGGACAGCTTGAAGCTCTGAGTTCTTGGCTGCTCAGCTACATCTAGTCACTGCATTCTCTCCCTCAGGGCTATATTAGAGGGGAAAGAAACTCCCTGCTGGTTCAGATCCCCAATCCCCTCACTAGCCACTCCTTCCAGCAGTACAACTAGAACGAAATGAAAATGGTTATTTCATCCTCTTCACTCCTGAGGCCTCACAAAGTGTAAGGCGAGCCCTTATGACTGGCCACCATTGCAAGCGGTCAGCAGGTATTTATATATTACAGAAACCACAGTGGTACTTCAGACAGAACTCAGGAGCAGAGCAGGGTGAGACAGACCTCCTGGGGTACAAAATCACACACTCTGGGCCTCTCACACCTGCTTCCTTGATTTCTTCCTCGCAATGCACTGAGAGCTTCACTGAACAGAATTATCCTCGCTGCAATAATGTGCAACTGAAGTTCACACTGAGTTGTATGTTGGGGCCATTTATATTATTGTTGTTCAGAGACTATAATTCAAGGCAAACATGATACCAGATTTAAAGAGGGTGTGTTATCTAGTGGTTAGATCAAGGGACTATTATTTCCTGTGTCTTTTCCCTTCTGCTATCACTGACTCATGTTCTGTCCTAAGGGCAAATTCCTTAATTGCTCTGTGCCCCAGTTTATTTCTGTAAAATGGGGATAATTACCTCCAAGAGGTATTGTAAGGGCTAACTAATGTCTTTAAAGTGCTTTCACGTACTTCAGTGAAGAGCATTTATAATATAAGTGCAAATGATTATTACAAAATGTTGAAACAAACTTGTGGCCAACTAGGACTTCATAGTTGTTATTGTACTGCACACTATGACTACTCAGAACTGTACAAAAATAGTGCTGACAGAACTCAGACCCTACACTTCCAAAAAGCCGAGGCAACCTATCACTTGAGCTAAAGGAGCGTCTTCATTAGTTGTTAGCAGTTTAAGGCCTATGACACAGTTGAGCAGTTTCTGATAAGAAAAGCCAAAAAGGAGTTTGAAGAACAGCTAGCCAAAACCTCAAAAGGTAATAACAAAATGTTTTTTAAGTACGTCAGAAGCAGGAAGCCTGCTAAACAACCAGTGGGGCCCCCGGGTGATCAAGATACAAAAGGAGCACTTAAAGATGATAAAGTCATTGCGGAGAAACTAAATGAATTCTTTGCTTCAGTCTTCAGAGCTGAGGCTGTTAGGGAGATTTCCAAACCTGAGCTGTCCTTTGTCGGTGAGAAATCTGAGGAATTGTCACAGATTGAAGTGCCACTAGAGGAGGTTTTGGAATTAATTGATAAACTTAACTTTAACAAGTCACCGGACCGGATGGCATTCACCCAAGAGTTCTGAAAGAACTCAAATGTGAAATTGTGGAACTATTAACTATGGTTTGTAACCTGTCCTTTAGATCAGCTTCTGTACCCAGTGACTGGAAGATAGCTAATGTAACACCAATATTTAAAAAGGGCTCTAAAGGAGATCCTGGCAATTACAGACCGGTAAGTCTAACGTCAGTACTGGGCAAATTAGTTGAAACAATAGTAAAGAATAAAATTGTCAGACACATAGAAGAACATAAATTGTTGGTCAAAAGTCAACATGGTTTCCGTAAAGGGAAATCATGTTTTACTAATCTCTTAGAGTTCCTTGATGGGGTCAACAAACATGTGGACAAGGGGGATCCAGTGGACATAGTGTACTTAGATTTCCAAAAAGCCTTTGACAAGGTCCCTCACCAAAGGCTTTTACATAACTTAAGGGATAAGAGGGAAGATCCTTTCATGGATTGAGAACTGGTTAAAAGACAGGGAACAAAGGGTAGGAATAAATGGTAAATTTTCAGAATGGGGAGGAGTAACTAGTGGTGTTCCCCAAGGGTCAGTCCTAGGACCAATCCTATTCAACTTATTCATAAATGATCTGGAGAAAGGGGTAAACAGTGAGGTGGCAAAGTTTTCAGATGATACTAAACTGCTCAAGATAGTTAAGACCAAAGCAGATTGTGAAGAACTTCAAGAAGATCTCACAAAACTAAGTGATTTGGCAACAAAATGGCAAATGAAATTTAATGTGGATAAATGTAAAGTAATGCACATTGGAAGAAATAACCCCAACTATACATACAATATGATGGGGGCTAATTTAGCTACTAATAATCAGGAAAGAGATCTTGGAGTCATCACGGATTGTTCTCTGAAGACATCCATGCAATGTGGAGCGGCAGTCAAAAAAGCAAACAGGATTTTAGGAATCATTAAAACAGGGATAGAGAATAAGACAGAGAATATCTTATTGCCTTTATATAAATCCATGGTACACCCACATCTTGAATACTGCATACAGATGTGATGGTCTCATCTCAAAAAAGATATACTGGCATTAGAAAAGGTTCAGAGAAGGGCAACTAAAATGATTAGGGGTTTGGAATGGGTCCCATATGAGGAGAGATTAAAGAGGCTAGGACTTTTCAGTTTGCAAAAGAGGAGACTCAAGGGGGGATATGATAGAGGTATATAAAATCATGAGTGGTGTGGAGAAAGTGGATAAGGAAAAGTTATTTATTTTTTCCCATAATATAAGAACTAGGGATCACC
Source organism: Mauremys mutica (assembly GCF_020497125.1). Classification (NCBI taxonomy): domain Eukaryota; kingdom Metazoa; phylum Chordata; order Testudines; family Geoemydidae; genus Mauremys; species Mauremys mutica. Next base: position 152,533,806 of record NC_059074.1, on the reverse strand, counting down.
AAATGAACTTAATGGGCAGCAAGTTGAAAACAAATAAAAGGAGGTTCTTCTTCACATAGTGCCCAGTCAACCTGTGGAACTCCTTGCCTGAGGAGGTTGTGAAGGCTAGGACTATAACAGGGTTTAAAAGAGAACTAGAGAAATTCATGGAGGTTAAGTCCATTAATGGCTATTATCCAGGATAGGTAAGGAATGGTGTCCCTAGCCTCTGTTTGTCAGAGGGTGGAGATGGATGGCAGGAGAGAGATTACTCGATCATTACCTGTTAGATTCACTCCCTCTGGGACACCTGGCATTGGCCACTGTTAGTAGACAGGATACTGGGCTGAATGGACCTTTAGTCTGACCCAGTATGGCCATTCTTATGTTCTTATGATTCCATGTAGCAGAAGACAGTATAGGGATTTATGACACACACTTGCCAGTTCATTACAGTATTAAGAGTCTATATTAAGAGGAAAGATTAAGAAGATGCTCTATATCTCAGGTGGAAAAGTGTTAAAAAATGAGGGTACATTATTTAACAATAAGAAAGGATAAGAGTAGAGAGGGAATTCAGGCAGATTTCATACTGAGGATAGTAAATACATCGAGCAAATTTCAGGGGAATGAGATCGAAATAGACTGTCGATGAAATCGAAAGACCCCCTAGATCTTTTTCTTTACGAAGAGGTGGGGGTTATGTGAAAAGGAAGGAGAGTAGAATTAACATTAACCCAAAAAAGGGTGTTAGGCTGTATGACATATTTCTGCTACTAAATTTTCTTATGTTCCTGTGAATCCTATAATCCCCCTTACGAACACCTTCAGCAGAGCATTGCTGTGTGTTAATCTCTCTGCCTGGAGGCAGGCAGAGAGGAAATTGAAAGGTACAGAGGAAATGCATATAATGAAGTGCAGCTCTGTAAAGTCTGGCTTTGACCTTTTTAGTCTGCCTTCAAAGTTCTCTATCTGGACAGATTGTTTCAGAAGTACGGCACCAGGGTCAAAGCTACCTCAAAACCTTTGACCTAAGAGTTCTTCTGGATTATCCACCCAACCTAAATGGACTGCTAGGCAGGATTTATTGTAGGTGGCTAGTACCAGAGCTAACAAGGTCAGAGGGCAAGAGCAGTTTGGAGATTATCGTTGCATTTATACACAAGGTCTCCAGATAATTGATTTTTCTTGCAGGTTGCAAACAATAAGGTAGGGGACATGTATGGATAGACAGATACAGATATTTATATTCAGAAGTTTCACTGGTGTGAACAGGAGTCCAAATAAGGACTAACAAGAGGCGACTGGGATACATTTGACCTGAGATTCAATTTTGGCTATAAGCACATTACACTAACCAAGGGGTGAGTGTGCAGAGATAGAGATCCCCATATGGTGCTGTTGCCAAATTCTTCCCAGACACATCCACTGGATATGACAAAACAATATATGGTGCAGCTCAGTCTATCAACCTTTTACCTCAGAATCCAAAAATTCAGGGGTTGAAGTACCACCCAGGCCACTTTAAGATTTGCAGTGCAGTTTCAGCAGGGACGGGGAGGTGTCATGAACTGGTAAACGTGCTATCATTCAGGTGAGATCTCTGAGGGCTTCTCCAAGTGGATTTTTGAACATTCTAGGACATTTTTTTTTAAAAATGGTCAATTACCCATATGTTCTGGTTAGCTTTCCTTCTCTCAGTAAAAACAAGGCAATCAGTGAAGGGAATCCTGCCCACAGCAGAACAAGTGCTGATCTTCTGCATGGGGGATGAAGCCTGAGGGATCCATGTTTGGATGTGTTCAGGCAGCACAGACCTATTCCTGAGTCATCTGCTACTGTTCTCTGGTCTTGCAGGGAGGATTCTTTCCTGCTTTTTCCATATATAAAGTATATTTATATTTTAGATGAGAGGAAATAACAAAACAAGAAAACAAAAGTGAAGTTTCCAGGAGAGAGTACAGTATCTCACTCTCTGTAACCTGCTACATCAACTCTAATTCTCAAAATGGCAGTTTTCCCTGGGACAGGCAGATTTCTACCAAAAAAACCCCAACAAACAAAAAAACATAGTACAGATTTTGTACATACTAAAATGGGACATGAGGGTCACCATTAAAAAAATCCATATTTCCCAACAGAGGTACTCAGGTCTGTGATACACGGGGATCTCTGGTTCCGAGTATAGGACTTGGATTGTTAATACTTTGTAAAGGAGTTTGCAAGGATTTGTTTGATCTAGACCTACTTCACTGTGTCGCCGACTCTCATGTGGCTATATTATAAATACCTAGATAGACAGATTCTGGTTTTGATGTCTCTGGGTAGAAATCTTTTTTTTTTTATTTTTAATTCACTTTAAATTTCCACCATTATATTGTACATAAGCTCATTTGGCTTCATTTCCTTATTTGAACCTGCAGTTACTCAAACTGTGCATAAGTTTAGACTTATAGCAAAAGTTATCCAGTGGGTGTCTGCATGCACCCACTGGAAAATGCACATTTTTCACAGCCACATTAAGTAAAAAAACCACCAATCACCCCTCCCCCAAACCTACTGATATTTATCCCTCCAGATTATTAAACAGATTGGATGAAGCATTTAAAAAAAAACAATTTCCCTCCCTCTATTTCAGACTTCAGACACAAAGTGAAGATGGAGGTTAGAAAACATAGAATATTTCATATCATGAGGAAATATCTTAAGAAAGCTTCATGGCATGGAGGCAGGAAGGACTAAGGAGTAGTATAAGAGTCCGAAAAGAATTAAGAATGGGACTCGCCGTAACAAGAACATTAAATTAGGAAAACTGAATTGCATAGAATCACGTGGAATTCCCTTGAATACAACATATCTGCCCACTGGGTGTCATTCTTGACCCGCATCTGAATTAGCTCACAGCCCTTGTCTGCAGTGTGTTGTAGCTCCAAGAAGACTCTCAAATAGTATGCAGAGAAGTGAGGTAGTCTTTGTATCCCTCAACTCCTCCAGTATACTTGCATTTGGGGAAGGTTCAGGGCTGTTATGCAAGAAAGGGACAATAATTAGCAGTCCCTTTGCATTACTCTAGTAACAGGGCCTTTTGTAATTCAAGGTATGTCTGCCTGAAGTGGAAAAACAAGGCTACCTCCAAATAACCTTCCCATGAGCCAGCAAGTCAGAGAATTTCCAGGTGCAGTGATGGTGAGTTTGAGTACTTTTACCAAATCAGCTTGGAAGAACTAATACAGGATTAAAGAGGAACCTTCTCAAGGCTCATGACTGACTGATTCAGAAACAACCTCTTGAAACTACTCAAATATCTTTGCCGGAGCATGAGGGGAGCCATTTTTGTTGGTCTCTGAACAGTTTGTGTCTGAATGATTTAGATCCTTGGATTAGGAAGTGTTTTCTTCTATATTTGAGGGAAGACAATAACTTTAACCATCAAGATGTGCAAACACCATACCGGAGCAACTACTTCATCTTATTACTGTAACCTTTGTCCTTTTCCTCAACATAGATTTTCAGGTGATAGACAGTGATGTTGCCCTCTCTTGAAGCTTTCTACAAAGAGGACAACAAACCTATTACTACAAACTTATACAGATATTCCCTCCTAGCTTGGTGATAGAAGACTCTGTTTTTGGAATTGAAAAATGTAAAATGGATAAACAGCAACCCCACAACATATTAATACCAAAAATCAGGCAGTGGGGCATGACTTTGAGAGTCTCCTTCTGAAGGAGGTGCTGAGCATAGCAGGAATTAAAAAGTCTAGGACAATGCCTTATTACCTGCAAGGTGAGCCTCAGCCAGAGAGGTTTAATCAAACTCTGTTAGATATGTTGGGGACTTTACAGCCAGAGCAGAAGGCAACCTGTAGCCAGCATGTTGTGTTTTTGGTGCATGCTTACAACGCCACAAAGAACGATGCTATGGGAGTCACCCCATATCTCTTGATGTTTGGGCGAGAACCAAGATTACGCATAGATTTGTGCTTTGACATATCAGAGGATGGCGATAGCCATGATACTCAGCAGCAGTATGTATCCCAAGTAAGAGAAAAGATGTGGGATGCTTATTGCTTAGCTACGTCTGCAGCTCAGAAAAACTCAGACCGTGACAAGCATCGGTATGATGCTAGGGTGTGTTCGCAGGAGCCCCAGCTGGGGGATAGAGTTCTGCTGTGAAATTTGGGTACTGCTGGCAAACACAAGATAGCCAACAGATGGAAAGCAATACCTTACCTGATGGTGGAAAAACTGGGAGATCTGCCAGTCTACAAGATTAAACTCAAAGTGGGGCCAGGGCAAATAAAGACAGTACATAGAAACCTTTTACTCCCTGTGGGGGAGTTGGTAGGCGCCCCTTATGAAGTGGACCACAACATGGCAACTGAGCAGAACAACCATGCAAAACCACCATACAACATGGACAGTGGGCCCCATGTGGCTAACCTCCCTCTATTCAGCACATCTGAGAGTGAGTCTGAGGAGAGAGACACTATCATGGTGTATCCTAGAATGGAGATGAGATTTCGGTCTCGATCAACTGAACCAAGGGAGAGCACCACTTCTTCAGCCCTAAACCTCATGACAAAAGTATTTAGGCCCATTGCTGGCACACCTGTACCACCAATGAGACCGCCCTGCAATGACACATCTAGGTTATTGGACATTGGAGACATCCAGGTGGAAGGTGTCCCAGATGCCTTGGGGCCTTCCACTATTAGAATCAGAGATGCAGGGGCCTATGCCAGTAGCCGAGGGATCCTCACCATCCTTTGCCCAAGGAGATGTCCCTGCTGCCCCTGCAATGCCCACTCTCAATAGGCAGCACAGGGTTATAAGGCCAGTAAGCCAGTTAACTTATGTTGCACCTGGGGTGGCTAGTGAAGAACCAATACACTTAGTTCACAGGCTTGTGTAAGCCATAACGGGTTTCCTGAGGCCCTTTGCGGGGACCTAATGGATTTAGTAATAATATGGAGTGTGATTTGTCAGGACGACAAATTCTCAGCTGGGAGGAGGATGTAAGCAGAGTCTGAATGAGCTCTCCCATGATATCTAGTGGAGAGCTGTGGAAAAAGACTGCAGGAGCTGACCTCATTTGCATGGACACACTCACCCTGCCAGGGTGCTCAGCATGATGGGATTGCTTGCCCAAATGATCACTTGTGGCTGGTGTTGGATCCCCAGTTTCCTTGTTATTGGGGAGTAATAAAGAGTTGTTACCCTTGTTGTGTGAACCGAGGGCAGCAGAACTGTACCTGGCATACCCTGATGGAGGGACTTGCCCTCAACTGAATGGCACTCGCTAGGCAGGGGACATGGGTTCCAAAGTCCAATGAGTTGAGAGAGAGTGGGGTTAGGAACCTGTGGTGTGGGCCCTGTTTAAGGGTCCTAGACACCATTTGACCCTTTGTCTCTCCAGGAGATAATAAGAGAGCTAATTTAAACTCAGTTGAGAGTCTTGTTACATACTGCAGAGCTGAAATCACTGATGTCTAAATATTAGACCTACTTTGGGACAGTGTCTCTATTGCAAGAGACTACCTAGTGTGTACCAGCAGTGAGGCTCCCCCATTAACAGCTGAAATCACTGACAGCTGTGTTAAGTGGGGGGCCCTGATGATATCTTGGTGTGACCAGCAGGGCAGCTGGTGGAGAGGGCCAGAGCAAAGCCCCGCTGAGAGGCACAGCAATTGGCTGTTGGGGTGATGAGCAAGTGCCCGATCAGCAGAACTTGGGTGGGAAATGAACTCTGTGGATGAACCTCTGAACTCTGGGGCTGCACTAGCCAAGGACAGCAACTATGAGTGGGGTGCAAAGAAGGGACGGGTATGTTAAAGGAAATTTTGGGTTGCTGGACTTAAGAACCTGAGGGGAAAAGGACACTGCCCAACTTACTTGGGAATGGGTCTTTTGCTCATGATTTATGTTTATGAACGCTAGTTGCGGTGTTTTCCCAAATTAATGCTGACTTACTTCCCTCCTTTTATTAAAAGTTTTTGAGACTCTGTGCTTGTGAGAGGAGAAGTATTGCCTTTTAGAGGAACCCAGGGGTGGTGTGTAACTGTCCCAGGTCACTGGGTGGGGACTCGAGCCGGTTTTGTGTTGTATTGTTGAAAAGGAACCCCTAGATACTGAACCCGGCCCTTGTTGCTGCTGGCTCCACCTGGAAGAAGACTTACAACAAAAATAAATAAAAATCCCCACTTTCCCTCTACATAACCGTAGAACAATGTTTGCATTTTCAGCAACCTCCTAAAAAGATGAGTCCTGCAGTGTGCCTTGAAGGTATTTGACAGATCTAAATTTTCCAGTATGGACACATGATCTTCATCCCTCACTAGAAGAGCATTCACCAACACCACAAGAGCAGTCTGTGCCATACCCATGTTGGCACTCTGACAAAGGGTCAAGAAAATCTGAGGCATCTAGATACTGTACAAACTGTCTTGCCACAAGTTTTCAACAGCTTTTCCCATAAAGGGAAGATTCAGTACAGGGTGATTGTGAGTCAGACTGTCAATATTAAGTGATGGATAATTTATTGAGAATAGACAATATTAATCTCTCTTAAGAGAAGCTGGCACACTACCTTAAAGGAAGCACTGACAATATGACACCTCTTCAATAGCCTTCATGGAAAAGGATCCAGAGCACAGTGTGTGTAACAAAGTTCTCCCGATACCTCCAGCTCCTCATCAAGCACCAGAGGCCAAAACTCAAGTCAAAATTATGTGATAATTGTTCAAGGCAACCTACTGTTTCTGCAACCACAGAAAAGTCAGTCCAAATCTGAGCAATTTTCTCCATAAAAATAACAAGGCACTTCCTTACAGCAGGAGGTACTCTGATCAGGCACCAGCTAAAGACAGAGAGGATTCACCAGGCTCTCTACAGCTTGGAAGAAATGGGAGTGAGATTTTACAAATGCAAGGCTGAATGCAAAGAATACCTTCCTGGCCTCCAGCTTAGCTTCAGCTGGAGAATGCAAAATAATAATAATAATAATAATTAATAAAAAAATCAAAATCTGCCATAATTGATCAGCTTCATCCCAAAACTTCTTCTATCAGCACTCAAACCATCTTCCTTCATGCTTCACTTGTTGAAGGTATTCTATAAACCAAGGTGACATGTGATGCCAGAATGGGGAAGACAGATGACTGTTATAAAACTCAATTAAACCATCAGCTGAATGGTTAGTCTAAAGAATAGTATTCTCCCTTTGGAATGCCTCTGGTTTCAACAGCTGAGGGCAGGCCAAGAGAGGGAAGGTGTACCCCAATTTAAAATTATAAATAAAGACCAGTCACCACACCTACAACCCTAATCTTATTATTAGATCAAGGGTGTGGCCAGTAGTCTCAGCTGAACTACTTGGGACAGTCCCCTGGTCATCAGGGGTGCTAGAAAATCCTGGACTCATTAAGAAACCATGTCCACTTAAATAGTGGTGGTGGAAGAGGATGAAAATGAGTACAACTGAATTGTGTATTATCATGGTGAGGGACTCCACTGTGGAAGAGGGTGATAGCAGTAGTCAGATCACTCACAATTTAACTCCATCCTAGGTGCTGTATAACAGATGGAGATGTGGAATTTGAACAAGTTTTTACGTGGGAGACCTACATTTCAGGATGGATTGCATTCAGAATGGTCACACCACAGCGCTCAGCTCCTTTTGATTTACACTGCATTTGAAAGAAAACTAACAGCCAAAGGAATAAGTTAACAACAACTTTGTAGACAAAGAAAAAAATAAAGGGGGGTTGGTTCATTTTTGGGTGAGTTTGGATTAATTCTTATTTATTCTGAGTTGTTCTGCTGGTCTTATGCTGGTCTGTACAAGAAACGACAACTCACATCCTGTTAAGCTAGGTCCTGTTGTATTTGCTACAAAACGTCGTGATTTCTGGCAACTCTCCTTCCTCTGACCTTGACAGTGTCTCTTGTGATTAGAGACTACCGGCACGGTAATGGTTCTTACAAGCTATTTCAGCTGTAAAAAAAATAAAACAAAAACACTTGATAATGTCAAGAGAAGGGGGAAGGACAGGTAATATAGGTAGGAAAAGCACACTAACTAAGAAAAAATCCTTTTTGGGGCATAAATTTGCCCTTAAAGGTGATGGATGATAGGGGTTAAGGAGGCAAATCTCACTGTTTTTTGCTGATTGGTAGAAACCACAATGTTACAGAAATAGGTGACAGACAGTTCAATGTATTTTGCCTGTATGTAATTCTATACCTAAACAAAGAAGAGAGAAAACAAAGGAAAACGATACAAATCTTATTCAACTAGATTTCAGAAGCCTGTTGTGCTCATGTTTTAACTATCATGCTCCCATCTTAAAATATGACTAATGCTTTTGAGTGGTTACATTTTAGGGGTGCTCAACCAAAGAGGCCTGATATTTTTTTTTTTCAGAGGGCACATGCTCTATTCTGCCCTCATCACCATAGTATCTGCACACCTTCTGGTAGTGCATTAAGTGAGGTGACTATCTATTTTGTGTGGTTTTCTCCCTCTCACCTCAGGGGGAGAATTGTGTGTGTAGTGGAATGCTTTGTTTTGGTATTGAAGATTTTTTTTCGTAATGTACATACAGCTAGGTGTTTGATATTCAGAAGATATCTAATATAGGCTCTTTTAAGGACTCTTGTGTTGGGCACACAAATCTTGAGGCACTCTTACTGACTAGTCACTTTAATATTTTTGCTTCTAAGATCGAAATTAGAGACAAAAAATGACCTAGGACACCCAGTCCCTCTCCTCCCTAACAATGAATGATTGTTCCCTGTGGTGAACACCCAACTGGGTAGCACTCTATACTTGACTGGCTGGGTCTTACATTTTTTATGTTTACATACAGGGCAGTAATAATAATACTTCATCTTTCCATCCAAGAATCTGACTGCATTTTGCAAACATTACTGGATGAACTTCACAAACCCTTTGAATTATCTCTATTACAGATGGGGAAACAAACACAAAGTGGTGCCTACTCACTACAGAGCTGGGCACTCTGTAAATACTTTACATCGAATATAATTCTGACTATGTGTTAGCAACGCATCTTTTTCCCCAGTGAAGACCAGGTCTCTTCAGTGATATTTGGAAAGTTATACAGGAAGTGGGGGATTAGAGCCCACAACTTCTGTCTCCTAGACATAAGATTTAACCATTAACCCAGGCTTCCTCTGGACCAAGTAGACCAACTGCTGTAGTGACTGCATTCTTATGACAAAATCACTTTTGCTTTTGAGCATGGGTATGAGGATGCTGTCAAGGGTACTTAGTTCTTTGACAAATGGAGTATCAGGGTTAATTCATCACACTTGCGCTTTGAAGTACTGGGGACTCTTAAGGCCAATTTTACAAAGAGCAGAGCCTCTGGGCTAAAAAAATGTACATGTATAAGTTGGCTATGTAAAACAGATATCAAAGTGCATGCCTGTGCACATGCTAAGCATGCACGGATACCTGTTTGCACAGCTGTGTGGCTATCTTGCAGATACAACTAGGTGACAATTGTTGAGAATGCCGCCTGTAATATAAAAAGTTTGAGAGGTTTAGCTTCTCAAGAGCTAGAAAACATAATTAAGGTCAAATCGATGGGCCTGATTCTTCACACTTTTATGCTGGTGCAACCCCACTGATTCCACTGAGACTGCACACGCATGAAACTGAAGTAGTGTAGTGGAGAATCAAACTGTATAATTTTGATCTCCTCTGTCATGGCAGATATTTTCCGAACAGGACACACTGGAAAGGAACAGTAAATCTTCCCTGGGCCTAGTTCCTGCTATTTTCCTTTCCCTACTCCTCTTCCTTGACACCCTGTGTGATAAATGAAGCGGGGGGGTAGGAGGAGCTCCCTTTTATGGACACCCAGCCAGCCAGTTAGCTATAAAACCCCTGTTAGGAGCTGTTTGCTACTTGCTTTACTTGTAAAGGGTTAACACACGCCCACAGGTAAAAGCAAAGGAGTGGGCACCTGACCAAAAGAGCCAATGGGAGGGCTAGAATTTTTTTTAAATTGGGAAAAAAAACTTCCCTTTGTCTTGTGGCACCTTGCATGCATCCGATGAAGTGGGCTGTAGCCCACGAAAGCTTATGCTCAAATAAATTTGTTAGTCTCTAAGGTGCCACAAGGACTCCTGTTGTTTTTGCGGATACAGACTAACACGGCTGCTACTCTGAAACCTTCCCTTTGTCTGTGTGTTGTGGTTCTCTGGGGAAGAGCAGGACAGGGCTTGAGCTATGCTGTAAAAAGCTTTAAAACCAGGTATGAAAAAGCATCAAATCATACCTCAACCCTACTTATCTGAAACCCCAAATGTGTAAGTAATCAGGGAATGTCTAGGAAGATGCGATTAGGGTTATTTCTTTTACTTTTTATCGGCTTGTGGACTCCTCTGTGCTAACCCCAGATGCTTTTGTTTGCTTGTAACCTTTAAGCTGAACCTCAAGAGAGCTATCTTGATGCTTAAATTTTGTAAGTGGATTTTTTTAAATTTACCAAAAGCCTAAGTTCCAGATGTATTTCCTTTTTTTTGTTTTTTTTTTAAAATACCTTTTTTTAAGAACAGGATTGGATTTTTGGTGTCCTAAGAGGTTTGTGCATATGTTGTTTAATTAGCTGTGGGCAACAGCTAATTTCCTTTGGTTTCTTTGTCAGCTCTTCCCTGGAGGGGGGTTGAAAGGGCTTGAGGGTATCCCACAGGAAGGAATTCCCAAGTGAGTCTTTCTGGGTCCCCAGGTGTTTTGGGTTTTTTTGCACTTGGGTGGTGGCAGCATCTACCCATCCAAGGTCAGAGAGAAGCTGTGACCTCGGGTGTTTAATACCAGCCTGGAGTGGCCAGTATTAATTTTTAAAATCCTTGCAGGCCCTCACCTTCTGCACTCGAAGTGACAGAGTGGGGAATCAGTCTTGACACCCTGATTTTTGTAAATGTCCTCACACTTCAACCAGGAGTTGCCTACATTTCAAAACCTCAATGAATGATGTGGCTTCTGTTTTTATTGAAGCTGATCTCCCAACGGATTTGCCTGCAGTTCACTTGATGGCCAGGATTACTCCAAACAATATATGTCATTGATAATAGCAAGTGACAATCTCACTGTTCCAACAACTTGATAAATCGACCAGACTTTAAAATCAGTCAATTTTACCTGTCACAGGATGTGGCAGGCCTTTTGATTTGAATCCCCAGGATCAAACACTTCTGACAGAGATCTCTAAGCACCTCAGTGGGGAGGTGGCCCGGAGAGGTCAAACTCCTGACAGAGGAGACAGGTATGTATTGTGGAGTGAAGGGGGAGGGAGGCAAGGTGTGCAGTGACAGCTTTTACTCACTCTCCCAAGACTGCATTTGATTTGCCTTTTATACTGCTTTAGAAAAATCAGTTTGCAATGCAACTCGAGTATGTGATGTTAAATAACTTATTGTGCCTAAAGGGTTTGGGGCAGCTGAGTTTTGGGGATTGCAGTGGTGCCTAAATATGGCATTTAGGCTCCTAAGTACCTTCATAGATCTGGCCCAGAGACACTGAGGGCCTGATCAAATGAATGTTGAAGTCAATAGGAATTTTTCAATTTGGATCAGGGCCTGAGTGATTTGCCCAAGCTTACAGAAGTACTTTTTTATTTCGAAACACAAACATGACCTCATGCTATTAAACTCTCAAGAACATTTGTAGCATCTCCAACTGAGGCAGCACACTATTTGAGGGAGCTCTGGTATTTTGATAAATAAATTCATCTATCAGATGATCATACTTAAGGGGTTTTTTTTTGACAGTTCATGTGACAGGGATATTCTTCAACCGCCTGATAAGTCTCTCTTAACTCACTGAAGACTTCAAATAAGTCTTGAACAGTTTGTTTCAAAGAGCTGTATTCTGCAGAAAGCACCAGTCAATAAAATGCGCAATAGAACACAGGTGTTGGGGGGAACCTGCTGCAGCCTAGACTTCATAATACAAGTAAGATTTTCTGGGGGCAATGAAGGAATAGCTTTGACTCCCCACTGCCCTATAGCTTGTGTCATCAGTTAAACTTGTGCTAAGTGGAGCCAGCCAAAAAACTTTCATTTATTATCTTGCTCTCCGTTCTTTGCTCACTCCAGGGAGCCATGAGCTTCACCTGCTATTGATCTTCCCTTCCTTGTGGCTAGAGGTCACACTGGCTCCTCAGCTGGCAGTTAGTTGCTAAGGAGCAGATGACCACTTTAGTGCTGTCATCATTAACATAGGTGTCAGTGCCCTCTAACGTCTGTGAACTGGCCTTGTCAAAAATGAAGGCTACAGTTGGCAATAGTTTTCAGGATGCCTAATTTGTGATCTTTAGGAAAATCAGTGACCATCTTTCATCCCTAGTGATTGGTTTACATGGTTTACATTTCCAAGGCTTTCCTAAGAAAAAATCCTAGATTTTCTTTTTGTTTGTTTGTTTCAATGGAAGTTAAGAGTCTCCTTTACGTTCTTTAAATTGAGGGTGACAGAGCAGTAGGCCCATGGGCCTGCAAAGGCCTACTCTGCTCACAGCACACCATCTGTGGGCCCTCCATAGGGTGAAGGATGTTCACGCAAAATGTACTGAATAGTTTCAAATAAATGGATAATATGTGAACAATGAAAAACATGGGGCTAAATTAATCACATAACATATTCATTATGAACACTTCACCCAGGTCTAGTCATGCTGTAGAGTCAAAAATATCCTCACTTCCCAACACAATGTGAGGACATTATTGTGATTTGCTTATATTTGGTAGACCTGAAAAGTTAGCCCAGGCCCCATTGTTCTTCTACAAGCATTTGGGACAATTCCAGGGAAAAAAAGGGCTAGGTGAAACAACACGTAAAGTAACCTGGCCACCACAAGAGGATCCCTTTTCCTAACATGTTAGAAAAATGTGGTGTGCTTCATAGCATTAAGCCAGTCATGTCAGCTGGAATCTGGTACCTGAAGTCAATTGAATTGGGTAGGTCTGTCTCTCTTGTGGAACTGATTTATTTTCTCACAGTCTGGAAATATGACTGTTACATATTCATTGCACATAATGTAATTTTTCCTGCTTAGCTTTTCTAGCAATTGCATTACATATTTAATTTTCCTCCCCCCATAATTTAGTCTAAATAAAGGCCTTGACATTAATTTGCTTGAATGTTTTTTTAAAAAGAGAAATATGTAGGGAATTCCCCCCCCTCCACAATTTTATAGCAGTTTTATTACTAGTTTATCCCCTAGTCCCAAATTTTCATTCTCAGATAAGAGAAATATTAGAGTTTGTGCTGCTAAGCCTACCAAAGCTCATCTCAATAGGATGCGGTATTTTCATTTCTTACTATCACTCCATTCTTCAAATGGCACTAATGATGATGATTTTCTCCATGTATCTCCCTATGGGCTCCTTAAAAGTGGTATAGGAGTAACTGGCCCTGCAGAATTTTCTCCTATGTTAAGAGAAGGGTCTGCCCAAATCAGGGCACAGCTGTGCAGAGCAGAGAGCTGCCAACAGAAGCATCAATATAATTACATTCTGAGAACAGAAACCTGGTCTCTTGAGCCACTTCTTGCTGGGGACCCAAGGAAGACGCTGGCTAGTGGTTGCTAGGAAGGGAAGTAGGGAAGGGATTAAAGAACATGAGAATGATGTAGTAAGGTAGCTTCCCTGTGAGTTATTTGTCATCCTTTTTGGCCCTGGAAAGTCTGGGGATAACACAGGTAGTTCATTCAGGTTTGATCCTTCATAACTAACCTTAAAAGGTGATTGAACCAATAACCTAGAGTTTGAAAGGCTCCACAATCCACTCTCAAGCTCCTCCCTATGGTTATTTATTATTATGTTTCCCGATAAGGTGACGGACATTCCCACACTTCTCTTTTCTGAAGGGAGCAACAGTCTAAATCAATAAAGCAGAAAGTCCTGGAGACCAGAGGCACCTGCAGGCTTGGGAGTTGCAATCAGGGTTACAGGTAGGTACACCGTTCACAAAGGATAAATCCTGCAATGAATTTCTCCTCTTTTTTTAGTTCATGAATGATCCATTTGTTTTTCATTTTACTTTGTTCATTACTAGAAACTGTGCAGCAATCATTCTATGTAAACCAATTTCAGCCGATAGAATTGCCATGTTTAATAATATGCACTCTTTGTGGTGTGTGTTTGGTTACCTGAGTCACAGAAGAACTGGTTTTCCTCACAAACTGGTGTAATTCCACTGACTTCAATGGAGTTACTAATGGTTTACACCAATGTACAGGAGAGCAGGTTCAAACCCATTGTGTTGTTTCTGCTCCTCCAGTTGGGTGACTGAATCTTTTATAAATGGGAGAAAGGAAAGCAGCTGAATTTTAAGATGGCCACCCTCCAAGCATGATCTTTTACACTGAGTTAACACTGGCATGAGTAGCACAAAGCTTTCATTCCCTAGAAGAATATTTACAGATGAAAATATCACTCATGAGAATCTTGCTGGGCCCAGTAAACAAAAAGGGCCCTTAAATCTAACATGGCCAATGTGTTGGTTTTGTTGACCAAATAGTCACAATTAGCCTTTGCCGTATTTACCCGGGTGCCATCAGGGTTGATGCAAGAGCTGAGCTCTTGTACATAAGAACATGTAGGTGAGCTCAATCCCAACAGGAATGTTTTGAAGTGGTTCTTTGCGTCCTGTGGTGACTGAGTCTGAACCACTTGACCCTCCTTCTTCCCCCATAAAGACTCCTCCGTTGTCTGTTTTTTTCCTCTCACACACACATTTCATGACATTTTTGTGTCATTTGCACTCACTAGATTTGAACAGTTTCTCTCGTTACAGTTAGATTAAGTGTTCTCTCATTGTCTCACCACACATGATTTAGTGAGGAGAAAAAAAAAATCCGCCAAGCTGAACTACTCACAAGCTTGATTGCCCCCATCCTTAACGTAGGACATCAGCTTTGCCTCATTCTTTGCAGCCAACTGTCCCCCCTGCCCACCTGATGAAACAGGAATAGTCACCCTTCCTCTTTCTCTCCAGAGTTCTGGCCACAAAATTGATTTGGGGCAAAATTGCATCTCATTCAAAGGCTGCTTCACAGAAGAACTTGAACTTTGATTTATAATTAGAGCTCTGAGAACCTTTCTTTACAAAACCTGAAAGAGCACAAAACTCACCTGGTTTCTATCTCAGTTTATTGCAAACTCAGATACTAGCCCAAATGCATAGAGTAGTTCAACAAGTTCACAAAGCTTTTGAGGGAACAATTGGGGGCTGAGTTTGTGGGATAATGTTGAGGGGACTGGGGCAAGCTTTGGGCAAACACCTGTTCCCCTCTGCATATGTTTAGGAGATGGACTTATGGAATCATCTGAAAACAGTGCAAAGCTCAGCAGTTCTGATTGGCTTTAACCCAGAGTATGCCAAGTTCTTCTGTTTTCTGGCTGTTTGGCTTTCTGTTCTCAGGTTTGCTTGACCCACGTAGAACTCCTATAAATCCACACAAACTTAAACCCCAAAATCATTTTACCAACCCTCTCACTGTAGCCAGCATTGCCCCTTTCTCCCGGCAAGCTGAAAGCACTGTTCCTCCAGCTCCATTTATATGTGGCTTTACGGCTGTTGTGATTTTATTATCTGCACACTACATCTTTACATGTCTTGGAGACTACAATCTGCAGACGAAAAGAGGCCATTTTTCATGTCAGAGTTGATAAAGTAAGTGACACTTACATTACTTTGGTTCTTTCTTGTTTTTTTTCCAAAAATAGTGAGGCTACACAAAACCAACTTGCTTCCATAGGACAAAGTCACAAGGAGAAGTGAACCTGATTGGATAAAATAAGGACCAACCTAAATCTCTGTCCAAAAATCCAGCTGAACTTCACTGTCCTTATGCATCCTTCAAAATCCTCAGGTATTTTCTCTTTTCTTCAGTATTTTCGGTATATCTAGAACTTCTTGTGATTCCAAATTCCATCTGAATCATCTTATTTCCAGTCTAACCATTATATATACTCCCTCATTATAACGTAGGACCTAGGCCAGTCTGTTTTTGCCTTCTCTGTTTACGGAGCCATATTCCCCCTTGTTTCATTAGCAAAGAGTGAAGCTGAATGCCAGTTTAATCGAACAAGTGGAACTTTATTAAACCCTCTGCACTGTCTTGTCTATTGGTCTGAGTTGCTTCCAGCCTAACTCCCTCTGTTTCCTGTTTTTATGGTGTCCCTCCAGGGAACACGGGCCATCTGACTCCAGTTCCACTGCTCATGATTCATCTTCCCTATTTTACCAATATTTTAATATAAATATTAAAAACAAATACTTGATACCCAGACCTCCCACTGCACGTCCTTTTGGCCAGAGAGTGTTAGGATATAGCTGAGATGGAATTTTGTTGTTAGCACAAACTCAGCAGGTTACACAGTCTTTGAGATAATTAGGTTGCCTCACCCGGCAACCATATTGGGGGTGACCCATCTCTATCTCCCTGTTATTTGTCTCTGAATAAAGCAAACTATCTCTATGTGGAGTCTCATTCCTCCCTGTGGGGTTGGCCTCTTGATGGTTCTCTGTCTCTCTATTCTGTGATGATATCTGTAGGTTCTCTCTGGATGTTGTCTCCTGGCTTGTAAATGTCTCCTGTTCCTTCAGGTCACTTGTCCCTCTTGCTTAGTCACCTTGTATGACCTGGGCACCGCTGCACTTCTCATGACTCTGTTAGGCCACTGCTTCTGATGTATCTCTAACAGCTGAATCTTCACAGAAGTGCCTGTATCCAGGGCCAGTTGGATCTTAGCTGACCTGTTGTACTCTAGTGTCTGCTTTCTCTGATTGTTGGCCATCTCCTATCAGTGGTATCTCCATCCTTTTTGCTGCAACAGGTCTGCCCTCATTGGTAGCAGGGTGTTGGTCTTTTGTCCCAGGTATGCCTGTGCTGGACTGTTGTGGCTCCTCTGTGATGGGGTGTTCCTGCATGCAAAAATTTTTTACAAGGGATCTGAACCAGAAGAAATGGCCTTATGTAAGAGACTCTTAGCTGTTTTCACAGCTGATTCCACCTTGCCTATACTTTATGGGACTTTGGGGGTTCCATGGTTCATGCTGCCAGCTGCTGCACTGCAGAGAATTCACATCTCCAACAGTGCCACTATGTTTCATTAACAAAGAGTGAAGCTGAATGCAGGTTAAGTTGAACGAGTGGAACTTCATTAAACCCTGCTCGCTGCTCTGTCCGCAGGCTGGAAACAACTCAGCCTTAACTCCCCACATTCCCTGTTTGTCTGGTATCCCTGCAATAACAGCCCCTTTAGGGAACATGGGGCCTTCTGGCTCCAGTTCCACTGTCCATGAAACACACCCCTCCAGCCCCTTTCTGACAAAAATGCTTCTTAGTCTCACCCCTATACCAAGAAAGGAAAATCTCTTCTGGAGAAATAATTATAGCAATCTATAATCCCTCAATATCC
Organism: Mauremys mutica; assembly: GCF_020497125.1. Lineage (NCBI taxonomy): Eukaryota > Metazoa > Chordata > Testudines > Geoemydidae > Mauremys > Mauremys mutica. The sequence continues at coordinate 152,516,371 of NC_059074.1, read as the reverse complement.
ACAGGAACGAGCTGTGGACACATACTTGGATTTCAAAGGGAACTCATAAATTAGTTCAGTGTAGTTTTTAATCAACCATACTAAGCAGCAATCTCATCATGCCCAGGGGAGGGAAGAATAAGACCCATTAAATGCACATTCATGCTCTCCTGCATGACACAGTATAGGCCATGTAGCAAGGTATGTAAATGAGAACTGCCTTCAGCCAATCAGAGCCGGGATAGGAATTATCACCTGCCTTTGATAGTTGCCTTCACAAGGGAAAGAAGTGATGGGGGTGCTGGAAAAAGTATCTAGATCGTCTTTGAAATGCAGAGATGGACATTTTGAATGTGTTCCAAATAAGAAGTGAACAAGTGTCCTTTGCTCTGGTGGATAGGAATATAGGTTGTGCCACAATGGATCAGACCATTGGCCTATCCTTTTCATTATTCTGCCTCCCACTGTGGCCAATAACTGATACATAAAAGGAAAGTGAAAAAGGAAGCCCATAATGCACCTGCCCGGTTGGCCAATAGCATACATGTTTGTGGAGGGTGAAATAGTCTTCCCTGACTAGAATTGTGCAAACCTTTCATAATGGACCCCAACCTTGACACAGATTAGCCAAGTTTCACAAACTCTGGCCTGAGCTTCTGTCAAGTTCTAGGTGAACCCCAAAGTCTCTTTGGTTTTGTGTGGACACCATGCAGTACATCCTGGTGTCCATTTGTATTTTGAGTGCTTTGGACCACTGGAACTTAAACCTCAAAGCAAAAATCAGGACCTGAAACAAAAAAAGAAAATAGGCTTGTTTACCAAATCCTCTGAGATTCTCACAGCTCTGTCCTGACCTCATTGTTGATCTGTTTACACTCCAAAGCACAAGGTCTGATTGCCTTATTCTGAGGCTAAAGAAGTGGGCGAGACTGGGTCCTATAATAATTGAGAGACCAAGAGAGAGGGGAGCAGTTTGCAATAAGCTGGGGGAGCAGGAATTGGCTAGAGAAGACTGTGGGGTGATGGGTCATCAGAGCTCAGTAGAATCTCTATCCTACACACCTTCACACTGAATCGCCACTGCATCTCACCATATATTGATTGTCCTCATTTCTGGTTTATCTGACCCCACTGGGTACTGCCCAAGCAGTTTAGATAATTAGGATCCCCTTGTTTTTAGAAAATGTAACCTTTTAACAACCAGGACACAAATGCTAAATTCTAGGCTGTGCTATTCACCCTGATCGTGTCTCAAGATGTATGTAGAATTTACCCTCACAATAGCCTGAGTTTTATTAGTAAATATATTACAGTGAATAAAAACTACCAATTAAAAAAACCAACCAAACAAAAAAACCCTAGTAAAATCAATTTTACACTTTCAAATAAATCAGGCCAGTAAGTATATTGAGGCAGGGGGAGGAGGGCAATACTAAATGTAGACTACCAGAAAGACAAAAAATCCTTTTCAAGTGATACTATTTTCCCCTTCTCTAATATCTGCCTTTGGAGCAGAGCACATTGCCATCACTGTCAGCCCTGTCACAGCAGAGACCAGCCTGTAAGTCAGTAACATCTCCCATGTGCATATCACTAATTAGTTGTATCGCAGAAGCATGTTAGGATTTTAACTACATAAAATAACAACCCAAGCATAAGGATTATTACAACAAACACATTTTAATGTCTTGGTATCATAAAGTGCTGGTAACTGCAACATTATCCTAGCCCACGCGGATAACTAGGGGGACTACTTTGCACTACTAACAGCTCCTTCTGTTTAAGGATCCCGGAGGACTTTGCAAATGCAGGGTGAAATTCATCCCAGTGCAGAGGGCCAGCACAAGGTCTGTGCATCCCTTATGTCCCACTTGGGGGCTTAAATGGTGCATAGACCCTGTGCTGGCCCTCTACATGTGGGTGGATTTCACTCTGACGGAAGTAAGCCTCCCTTGGGGTAAGTATAAGTAAGCCCATTTTACAGATGAGGAAACTGAAACATGGAGAAGTGAAATGACTTACCCATAGTCATATGTTGAGTCAATGGCAAAGCTGAGAATAGAATCCACCAGTCATGGCTCATTCATATGCTTTAACCACTTTCTTATTCTTCCCACAATATTCCCTCTAGTCTTCCCCCAGCCTTTCTCCATTGCTGATCACAGTAACATTACTGAAAACAATCTAAACAGCCACATACAAAATAAGTTGCATGAATTCAGTGCAGCAAGACCACTCAAAGGATGGCTGAGTTTGGCTCTGTAAATGTCTTTTGCTCCCAGCATCATCCAGGGACACTGCTCTTGTATTGCTGTAAAACACTCCTTGGCTCACGCACAGAAACAGTTCCTACATGGCCTTTACTGTTCTGTATTGCTGTCTCTGCCACTGGATTGCTGTGTGACCTTGAGCAAGTCACTTCACCTCTCTGTGTCTTTGTTTCCTCTTCTGCCTTGTCTATTTAGGCTGTTAACTCTTAGCATAGGGACTGTCTTTATGTGTTTCTATCATGCTCAGCACAACTGGGCCCCGGTCTCAGTTGTGGCTGCCAGGTGCTTCCGAAAAACACAAAATTAAGAGTAAGAATTCAGTCTGAGTCAGTAATCTTATCTCCCTGATCACAACTGGCTTCTCCATAGAGGAATCTAACTTTGTGCGGTCTCATCATTTGAAAAGGAATTAAATTAGGATTCAAAGACTATAAAATGGACTGTGAAATGTATGCCATCTAGAGTCTTTTGCCTGCAAGCAGACAATGAGAAAAGCATTTTAATGAGGCAACAAGTGACTGATAGTATCAATGAGACCCTATAGTCCAATGAGTAAGAAACTGGAATGCTGTTGAGGAGACAGAGGTTCTGTTCCTGTCTCTGCCACTGACATGTTACGTGACCTTGGACAAGTCACTGCCCTGCCTCAGTTTCTCCTCTTGTAAAATTGGGATATTGATCTTTCCCTTTCTTTATAAAGTGTTCTCAGAACTCTGGATGAAAAGATTTATTATTATTAAACATTTAGTGGGTAACTGTTCCTCTTTTAAAGATCACTTTAGTGTATATTTCCTTCACTCCTTTTTACTTTCTTTTTTTGAAAGCTCTTTTCCTTTTATCCCTTTTGTTCCTCCAAAGGTCTCCGTCTGCAGCATATTTCATTATATCCCTCGCTGTTTTAATCTCTTTGTCTCCATTTATGTAAATTTGGCATGTGAACTTGCAAGATGATGGAGTTATGAAAATCCTTGGAGCCTGCTTTAAAATCTCATGAAGGTCTAATTAAATATTGCACATTGGGAAAGACACACTTTTCAACTAAAAAAAAATAGATGTGAAAGAATAGAATCGATTGACATGAGTGTTAGATTTGAGATCCAATATTTGCTAACGCATGTCTGGCTAGCCCAGACTCCAAACTGACCTTGTCCCTCCTGCTCCACCCAGGCGCATGCTAACGCAGCTGCATCACTTCTCTTGATACAGCATTTCATTCAGTATTGCTGGGAGGATCAAAACACAACATCAAATGCTTTTATTTCCTTTTTGCTGAATTTTGCATTTTGTTGCTGCAAGGTTGACCTTTATTTCTGCTGCTTGCCATTAAATGACAAGGAGCAGCAGATGGGAGGGGGGAAATCTTTAAGTGTGATCATCCTTTTATCACAACAAAAGTAAATCTCCTAAAGCCATCTGAAAATCCACAATGAGCTGAGCTCATCCACCGAACATGCCAGCAATGAAGAAAAATGAATTCTGTGTCCATTTGCTGGATTTCAAACAATCCAATGAAAAGGTATTTTCAATCCTTCTGCAGCTATGCCAGTGCATGATCTTGTATGCTAAACAGGATGGGATCTGGTCAATTCTTGAATGGGGGATTATCTACAAAGAAACCTCAGGGTGGTACAGGAAGTGGGACTTCTGATTTAACAGGTAGTGCACTAACTCTGAACTAGCATCCCAACATCTCAGGACAGTGGCTTCAAACATGATGCCTATGGATTAGATCTGGCTAGTTCTATGTGTATATATAAACTCACAGGGCACATTCAGAATCTAAGCTTTCATTAAAAAAAACAAGTCCTCATAGTTGTGAAGAAAACCTTGCAAATGTTTGTAACTGATGCTGTGAGATCTTCCTGAGTCTGCAGACAGCCTGAAACAATGGTTCTGGGAGATGTGTACTCTTGTGTAACAGTGGCTCCGGGAGGCATGTATTCCCTTCTGAAACAATGGCTCTGTGTACTCCCTGTGCCCCAATTAATCCCTATTACTACATTTTCAATGTCAAAGTTAACTGTTTATAATAAATAATGATAGGGAAAGGTCAGTTTAAAGAGTATTTAGATGTTAGATGTGTTCAAGTCAGCAAAGCCTGATGAAATTCATCCTAAGGTACTTAAGGAACTAGCTGAAGCAAGCTTGGAACTGTTAGTAAATATCTTTGAGAACTCATAGAGGATGGGTGAGGTCCCAGAAGAGTGGAGAAGGGGAAACATAGCACCTATCTTTAAAAAGGAGGACAAAGACGATCCAGGGAATTATTGGCTTGTCAACCTCACTTTGATACCTGGTATGGTACTTGAGCAAATTATTAAACTATTAGTTTGATGGCACCTGGCTGACAATGGAGTTATAAGGAATAACCAGCATGGATTTGTCAGGAACAAATCATGCTAAACCAACATAATTTCCTTCCTTGACAAGGTTACTGGCATAGTGGATGGGGAGAAGCTGTAGATCTGATATATCTTGATTTTAGTAAGGCTTTTGACACAGTCCTCCATGACGTTCTCATATGCAAACTAGAGAAATGTGGTCTAGATAATATTACTGTAAAATGGGTGGACTACCGGTTGAAAGACTATACTCAAAGAGTAGTTACCAATGACTCTCTGTCAAACTGGGAAGGAGGATCTAGTGGGGTTTCTCAGGCATTAGTCCTGGAACTAGTACTATTTAACATTTTCATCAATGACTTGGAAAATAGAGTGGAGAAAATTATATTTATAAAAGTTGCAGATGATGCAGCACTTTAAAGGACTGGATTAGAAGTCAAAATGACCTTGACAAATTAGAGAATTGGTCTGAATTCAATAAGATGAAATTCAGTAAAGACAAGTGCAAAGTGCTTCACTTAGGAAGGAAAAATCAAATGCACAACTACAAAATGGGGGATAACTGTCTAAGTGGCAGTACTGCTGAAAAGGATCTGGGGGTTATAATGGATCACAAATGGAATATGAGTCAACAATATCATGCAGCTGTGAAAAAGGCTAATATCATTCTGGGGTGTATTAACATATGTAAGACCTGGGATGAAATTGTCCCAGTTTACTTGGCACTGGTGCACCATCAGCTGGAGTACAGTGCCCAGTTCTGGGCACCAAACTTTAGGAGAGATGTGAACAAATAGGTGAGAGTCCAGAGGAGAGCACCAAAAATATTACAAGGTTTAGAAAATCTGACGTATTAGGAAAGATTAAAAAAACAAACAAAAAACGGGGCATGTTTAGTTTTGAGAAAAGAAGACTGAGGGGAAACTTAATAATTAATTTTCAAATATGTTAAGGTCTCTTATAAAGAAGATGGTGATCAATTGTTCTCCACGTCCACTGAAGGTTGGACAAGAAGTAATGTTCTTAATCTGAATCAAGGGAGATTTATGTTATATATTTAAAAAAATCTAACAATAAGGATAGTAAAGCTCTGAAATAGGCTTCTAAGGGATACTGTCAGATCTCCATCACTGGAAGTTTTTAAAAACAGATTGGACAAACATCTGTCAGGGAAGGTTTAGGTTTACTTGGTCATGCCACAGTGCAGGGAATTGGACCAGATGACCTCTCAAGCCCTGCATTTCTATGATTCTATAACAACTCAGAATTTAGTTTCTGTACCATATTCAGACACTTATCTTTGGGCAAACCACCTGCTGGCATCAGTGGGCGCTGCAGTGTGGATTAGGTGGTTGTAAATTTACAGCCCACCCCACAGCCCATAATTAAAAATAGAATTCATCGTTCTCCCCTGTGTTACAAGATATAGAGGGAGTTCACGTTCAGATGATTTATAAAACTAGCTTCCTGACAACTTATGATCAACCCTGGGTGCTTTATGAAAAACTAGGGCATACTTACTCCGATGCTCAGATCATATTAATATTCTGGTAGTGCCAGTGCCTGCCCATATGCCCCCTACACTTTCAGTTGTATTCTCCTTCTTCACTGCCAGTCTTAAACTGATGTGTCCTTAAGCAGTCCTTAAATGCTGCTGTGTCCTACCCCAGAAATGGCTGCATTTCAGTGGTGTGTGGCTGCATTTCACTGTTATACAGTGTTTAATGTTTGTCAAGAGCTTTGTATGAAAAGAATGGTATAAATGTAATTTGTTGTTATTTCTTCTTTAAAATTTGACTTTATTACATAAAGTTGATTTGGAGGTTTGGGGAAAAAAGGAGAGGAGGAGCAACTTGATAATAGAATTTCCCATGGTTCTTTTGTAGTAAGAAAACCTCAGGAACACCTATACATTATTCTGTATGCAATCATGACAGTATTAAGTTCATTCACCCACTGGCTGCAGTAGAAGAATATTTGCCAGTGTCCCTTTATAAAAGCTGGCATTTAACAGAAAAATTCACACATCCACTTGAGAAGACAGTCTAGAGAGAGATTCGTGCATTCAAGTGTTTCCTAGAGATATAGAATTTTTATTCTAGTGTCCTAAACTGCTCATTCACTGGACTGGAAGGGACTGGGAATACAGATAAGGAGATCAGCTCCCAGGAGCAGGGAAGGGAATGCCTTCTGCTTTTACTGTCTGTAGTGTGTGTTTGTTTGTGTTTGGGGGTTACTTGCTGTGTGCTGAGCTTGTGTTTGTCAGTCTGTTTGTTTGTTTGGTTGTTTGAGGGACCGTGTGCTCTGGCTGGCAGTTGGAGGCAGGTTTGAAAGCTCGAAGCCTCTGGTAATTGGCTGAGCCTTAATCAGTGGGCGGGGCATTCACTCAGGCCAGGGCTTTATAAAGCCGCGCACAAGCGACCAGGGAGCTTTGCGAACAGGGAGTTTAGAAGGGGAGTGGGAAGGGAGCGGGAGTCCCTCGCCGGCCGTAACCCCTTCCCCGTGGCCCCCCCCTAAAACCTATAAACCGAACCACATTCCAAAACTACTTCCGTACACCACCCTTTCACTAACTAGGAGACAATGCAGGCAGAAGCCCAGCAGCAGAGTGGGGGCTATCCAGTTTATTGCACTGACTGTCGCATGTATGATTACCTGCCCTGTGGGCGGGTGGCGTATGTGTGCAGTCGGTGCAAGGAGCTCCTGGCCCTCAGAGACCATGTACGGACTTTGGAGGCCAGGGTGGCGGAACTGGAAGAGCTGAGAGAGGCAGAGAGGTATGTTGATGAGGCTTTCCGGGACACTGTAGAATTGTCCCACCTCCGCTTAGACAGCTCCTGTGCTGTTGAGGAGGAAGAAGGGCCCAGGGAAGTAGAGCAGTCAATGGGAGCAGAGGGAAACCTTCCCGTAGTTGGGACCCTCCTTCCAGATGGTGCTGGGGTTGCCTCTCGCACTGAGGTTGCCTCTCCGGGGGAGGGAACTCCAGTTTCTAGGAAAAGGCAGGTGTTAGTAATGGGAGATTCGATTATTAGAAATGTAGATAGCTGGGTCTGTGATGACCGGGAGAACCGTATGGTGACTTGCCTGCCTGGTGCGAAGGTTGCGGATCTCTCGAGGCATCTAGATAGACTTATGTGTAGTGCTGGGGAGGAGCCGGTGGTCGTGGTACATGTAGGTACCAATGACATAGGGAAGGGTAGGAGAGATGTCCTGGAAGCCAAATTTAGGCTGCTAGGGAAGAGACTGAAATCCAGGACCTCTATGGTGGCATTTTCAGAAATGCTCCCAGTTCCACGCGCAGGACCGGGTAGGCAGGCAGAGCTTCAGAGTCTCAATGCGTGGATGAGACGATGGTGTAGAGAGGAGGGGTTCACGTTCATTAGGAACTGGGGAAACTTCTGGGATGGGAGGAGCCTATACAGGAGAGATGGGCTCCACCTAAACTAAAGTGGAACCAGACTGCTGGCACTAAACATTAAAAAGGTTGTAGAGCAGTTTTTAAACTAGGAGATGGGGGAAAGCCGACTGCTACAGAGGAGCGTGTGGATCGGACACAGACTTCTCTTAGGGGAGAGTCTGATGATAGAGAATCTCCAGGTTATAGTCAGGAGCAGAGGAATGAGAAGTATAATGTAAGGGCCGGATCAGATGATAAACAGTCACATAAAAAAGAATCTGGCACATCAGAAAAAGGCAGGCTAATAAACAGGGACAAGTTTTTAAAGTGCTTGTACACAAATGCCAGAAGTCTAAATAATAAAATGGGTGAACTAGAGTGCCTTGTGATAAAGGAGGATATAGATATAATAGGCATCACAGAAACCTGGTGGACTGAGAGCAATCAATGGGACACAATCATTCCGGGGTACAAAATATATCGGAAGGACCGAACAGGCCGTGCAGGGGGAGGAGTGGCACTATATGTTAAAGAAAGTGTAGATTCAAATGAAGTAAAAATCTTAAGCGAATCCACAGGTTCCATAGAGTCTCTATGGATAGAAATTTCATGCTCTAGTAAAAATATAACAGTAGGGATCTATTATCGACCACCTGACCAGGACAGTAATAGTGATGATGAAATGCTAAGGGAAATTAGAGAGGCTATCAAAATTAAGAACCCAATAATAGTGGGGGATTTCAATTATCCCCATATTGACTGGGAACATTTCACTTCAGGACGAAATGCAGAGATAAAATTTCTCGATACTTTAAATGACTGCTTCATGGAGCAGCTGGTACGGGAACCCACAAGGGGAGAGGCGACTCCAGATTTAATCCTGAGTGGAGCGCAGGAGCTGGTCCAAGAGGTAACTATAGCAGGACCGCTTGGAAATAGTGACCATAATACAATAGCATTCAACATCCCTGTGGTGGGAAGAACATCTCAACTGCCCAACACTGTGGCCTTTAATTTCAAAAGGGGGAACTATACAAAAATGAGGGGGTTAGTTAGACAAAAGTTAAAAGGTACAGTGACTAAAGTGAAATCCCTGCAAGTTGCGTGGGCCCTTTTTAAAGACACCATAATAGAGGCCCAACTTCAATGTATACCCCAAATTAAGAAAAACAGTAAAAGAACTAAAAAAGAGCCACCGTGGCTTAACAACTATGTAAAAGAAGCAGTGAGAGATAAAAAGACTTCCTTTAAAAAGTGGAAGTCAAATCCTAGTGAGGCAAATAGAAAGGAGCACAAACACTGCCAACTTAAGTGCAAGAGTGTAATAAGAAAAGCCAAAGAGGAGTTTGAAGAACGGCTAGCCAAAAACTCCAAAGGTATTAACAAAATGTTTTTTAAGTACATCAGAAGCAGGAAGCCTGCTAAACAACCAGTGGGGCCCCTTGATGATCAAAATTCAAAAGGAGCGCTTAAAGATGATAAAGTCATTGCGGAGAAACTAAATGGATTCTTTGCTTCAGTCTTCACGGCTGAGGATGTTAGGGAGATTCCCAAACCTGAGCTGGCTTTTGTAGGTGACAAATCTGAGGAACTGTCACAGATTGAAGTATCACTAGAGGAGGTTTTGGAATTAATTGATAAACTCAACATTAACAAGTCACCGGGACCAGATGGCATTCACCCAAGAGTTCTGAAAGAACTCAAATGTGAAGTTGCGGAACTATTAACTAAGGTTTGTAACCTGTCCTTTAAATCGGCTTCGGTACCCAATGACTGGAAGTTAGCTAATGTAACGCCAATATTTAAAAAGGGCTCTAGGGGTGATCCCGGCAATTACAGACCGGTAAGTCTAACGTCGGTACCGGGCAAATTAGTTGAAACAATAGTAAAGAATAAAATTGTCAGACACATAGAAAAACATAAACTCTTGAGCAATAGTCAACATGGTTTCTGTAAAGGGAAATCGTGTCTTACTAATCTATTAGAGTTCTTTGAAGGGGTCAACAAACATGTGGACAAGGGGGATCCGGTGGACATAGTGTACTTAGATTTCCAGAAAGCCTTTGACAAGATCCCTCACCAAAGGCTCTTACGTAAATTAAGCTGTCATGGGATAAAAGGAAAGGTCCTTTCATGGATTGAGAACTGGTTAAAGGACAGGGAACAAAGGGTAGGAATTAATGGTAAATTCTCAGAATGGAGAGGGGTAACTAGTGGTGTTCCCCAAGGGTCAGTCCTAGGACCAATCCTATTCAATTTATTCATAAATGATCTAGAGAAAGGGGTAAACAGTGAGGTGGCAAAGTTTGCAGATGATACTAAACTACTCAAGATAGTTAAGACCAAAGCAGATTGTGAAGAACTTCAAAAAGATCTCACAAAACTAAGTGATTGGGCAACAAAATGGCAAATGAAATTTAATGTGGATAAATGTAAAGTAATGCACATTGGAAAAAATAACCCCAACTATACATACAACATGATGGGGGCTAATTTAGCTACAACGAGTCAGGAAAAAGATCTTGGAGTTATCGTGGATAGTTCTCTGAAGATGTCCATGCAGTGTGCAGAGGCGGTCAAAAAAGCAAACAGGATGTTAGGAATCATTAAAAAGGGGATAGAGAATAAGACTGAGAATATATTATTGCCCTTATATAAATCCATGGTACGCCCACATCTCGAATACTGTGTACAGATGTGGTCTCCTCACCTCAAAAAAGATATTCTAGCACTAGAAAAGGTTCAGAAAAGAGCAACTAAAATGATTAGGGGTTTAGAGAGGGTCCCGTATGATGAAAGATTAAAGAGGCTAGGACTCTTCAGTTTGGAAAAGAGAAGACTAAGGGGGGACATGATAGAGGTATATAAAATCATGAGTGATGTTGAGAAAGTGGATAAGGAAAAGTTATTTACTTATTCCCATGAGGTTGAAAAGGATCCTAAGAGGAGCAGGTAAGAACCCTTTGGTCATCCTTCATGTGGGAACGAATGACACTGCTAGATTCTCGCTAGACAGGATCAAGGGAGACTATGCCAGGTTGGGTAAGACGCTCAAGGAAATTGAGGCTCAGGTGATCTTCAGTGGGATCCTACCTGTCCCTAGGGAAGGGCGCCAAAGGGGTGAGAGAATCATGACAATTAACAGTTGGCTGAGGGAGTGGTGTTACAAGGAGGGCTTTGGGATGTATGGGCACTGGGAGGCTTTTGGGGACAGACAACTGTTCTCACGGGATGGGCTCCACCTAAGTAGGGAAGGAAGTAGACTTCTAGGAGGGAGGCTGGCTCATCTGATTAAAAGAGCTTTAAACTAGACACTGGGGGGAGACGGTTGGGAGAGGTCCTGGTGCTCTCCACGCCAAATTTATACATTGGGAGTGAGAACAACAAGATAACAACAGATATATCCAGAGGGGGACAGGCAGGTGTAAGGAAGATGGGGGGGACGGATACTAGATCTATAGGTCATACTGGTAGTACTGTGTCCCTACCGAGTTGGGTGAAAAGAGTGAGAGGAGCCCAACAGCAAAAATTAGGATGCTTGTTCACCAATGCGAGAAGCTTAGGTAATAAAATGGAGGAACTGGAGCTCCTGGTCCGAGAATTGAAACCGGATATCGTAGGAATAACCGAAACATGGTGGAACGGTAGCCATGACTGGAGTACAGGTATGGAAGGGTATGTGCTGTTTAGGAAAGACCGATGCAAAGGTAAAGGTGGGGGAGTAGCATTGTATATCAATAATGAGGTGAAATGTAATGAAATAACTAGCAATGCAATGGATAATACGGAGTCTGTCTGGGCAATGGTCACATTGGGGAAGAAAACTACTAGAGCCTCACCCGGGATAGTGATTGGGGTGTGCTATAGACCGCCGGGATCTAGTCTGGAGACGGATAGAGAGCTCTTTAATGTTTTTAAGGAGGTAAACACTAATAGGAACTGCTTGATCATGGGGGATTTTAACTTCCCGGATATAGATTGGGAAACAAATGCTAGTAATAATAATAGGGCTCAGCTTTTCCTAGAAGTGATAGCTGATGAATTCCTTCTTCAAGTAGTTGCTGAACCGACGAGGGGGGATGCTATTTTAGATCTGGTTTTGGTGAGTAACGAGGACCTTGTTGAGGAAATAGTTGTAGGGGACAACCTTGGCTCGAGTGATCATGAGCTAATTCGTTTCAAAATAAATGAGAGGATAATCAATATTGCATCTGAGACTAGGGTTTACGATTTCAAAAGGGCGAACTTTACTAAACTAAGGCGACTAGTTAGGGAAGTGGACTGGACTAACATATTTAGGGATCTAAAGGCAGATGACGCCTGGGGTTACTTCAGGTTGAAGTTGCAGGAGATGTCAGAGGCATGTATCCCGAGAAAGGGAAAACGGCTCGTAGGTAGCAGTTTTAGACCGAGCTGGATGAGCAAGCGTCTTAGAGGGGTCATTAAGAAAAAACAGAAAGCGTACCAGGAGTGGAAAATGGGAGGGATCAGCAAAGAAACCTACCTTATTGAGGTCAGAGGGTGTAGGGAAGCAGTGAGAAAGGCAAAGCGATGGGTGGAGATGGACCTAGCGAAGGGGATTAAAACCAATAGCAAAAGGTTTTTTAGCCATATAAATAGGAAGAAAACCAAGAAAGAAGAAGTGGGACCGCTTAAAACTTTGAACGGAGTGGAGATTAGGGATAATCTTGGAATGGCACAATATCTGAACGAATATTTTGCCTCGGTCTTTAATGAGGCTAATGAAGGGCTAAGGAATAATGATAGAGGGACCGATGGGAATGAGGATATGGGGATAGACATTATGGTATCGGAGGTGGAAGCCAAACTTGAACAGCTTAACGGAAGTAAATCGGGGGGCCCGGATAATCTTCATCCTAGAATATTAAGGGAATTAGCGAGTGATATTGCTAGCCCGTTAGCGATGATTTTTAATAAATCTCTAAATTCGGGGATTGTACCGTTTGACTGGAGATTAGCTAATGTAGTTCCTATATTCAAGAAGGGGAAAAAAAGTGACCCGGGTAACTACAGGCCTGTTAGTTTAACATCTGTAGTATGCAAAGTCATGGAAAAAATTTTAAAAGAGAGAGTGGTTACGGAGCATGAGGCCGATGGCAACTGGGATAGTTTACAGCATGGATTTACGAAAGGTAGATCGTGCCAAACCAACCTGATCTCCTTCTTTGAGAAAGTAACAGATTTTTTAGACAAGGGAAATGCGGTGGATCTAATATATCTGGATTTCAGTAAGGCGTTTGATACGGTACCGCATGAGGAATTACTGGTTAAATTGGAAAAGATGGGGATTGAAATGAAAATCCAGAGGTGGATAAGGAGCTGGTTAAAGGGGAGACTGCAGAGGGTAGTATTGAAGGGGGAACTATCGGGTTGGAGGGGGGTTACCAGTGGAGTTCCTCAAGGTTCGGTTTTGGGTCCGATTTTATTCAATCTATTTATTGCTGACCTGGGAACCAAGAGTAGGAGTGGGCTGATAAAGTTTGCGGAGACACCAAGTTGGGAGGTATTGCCAATTCGGAAAAGGATAGGGATATCCTCCAGGGAGATTTGGATGACCTTGTAAACTGGAGTATTAGTAACAGGATGAAATTCAATAGTGAGAAGTGTAAGGTCATGCATTTAGGGATGACTAATAAGAATTTTAGTTATAAGCTAGGGACGCACCAGTTGGAAGTAACGGAGGAGGAGAAGGACCTAGGAGTCCTGGTTGATCGTAGGATGACTATGAGCAGGCAATGTGATGTGGCCGTTAAAAAAGCTAATGCGGTCTTGGGATGCATTAGGCGAGGTATTCCTAGTAGGGATAAGGAGGTGCTAGTCCCGTTATATAAGGCGTTGGTGAGACCTCATCTGGAGTATTGTGTGCAGTTTTGGTCTCCCATGTTTAAGAAGGATGAATTCAAACTGGAACGGGTACAAAGAAGGGCCACTAGAATGATCCGAGGAATGGAAGGCCTGTCGTATGAAAGGAGACTTGAGGAGCTCGGTTTGTTTTCCCTAACCAAAAGAAGGATAAGAGGAGATATGATTGCACTCTTTAAATATATCAGAGGGATAAATACCAGGGAAGGAGAGGAATTATTTCAGCTCAGTGCTAATGTGGACACGAGGACAAACGGATATAAATTGTCAGTCAGGAAATTTAGGCTTGAAATTAGACGAAGGTTTCTAACTATCAGGGGAGTGCAATACTGGAACAGCCTACCGAGGGAAACAGTGGGGGCGAAGGACCTCCATGACTTTAAGATTAAGCTAGATAAGTTTATGGAGGAGATGGTATGATAGGATACCGGGCTTAGTCAATAGGTTAAATAAGTGCCATACTGGTAAATAGTACAATGGGTCAATGATATGATATTCTTAACCTTTTTCCAGAGGGTATGGCTGGAGAGTCTTGCCCGCATGCTCGGGGTTCAGCTGACCGCCATATTTGGGGTCGGGAAGGAATTTTCCTCCAGGGTAGATTGGCTGTGGCCCTGGAGGTTTTTCGCCTTCCTCCGAAGCATGGGGCAGGGGTCGCTTGCTAAAGGAGTGGGGGGATCGGCTTATGTGGCCTGCATCTTGCAGGAGGTCAGACTAGATGATCATAATGGTCCCTTCTGATCTTGAATTCTATGATTCTATGATTCTATGATACAAGAACTAGGGGTCACCAAATGAAATTAATAGGCAGCAGGTTTAAAACAAATAAAAGGAAGTTCTTCTTCACGCAGCGCACAGTCAACTTGTGGAACTCCTTTCCTGAGGAGGTTGTGAAGGCTAGGACTATAACAATGTTTAAAAGGGGACTGGATAAATTCATGGTGGCTAAGTCCATAAATGGCTATTAGCCAGGATGGGTAAGAATGGTGTCCCTAGCCTCTGTTCGTCAGAGGATGGAGATGGATGGCAGGAGAGAGATCACTTGATCATTGCCTGTTAGGTTCACTCCCTCAGGGGCACCTGGCATTGGCCACTGTCGGTAGACAGTTACTGGGCTAGATGGACCTTTGGTCTGACCCGGTACGGCCTTTCTTATGTTCTTATGTTGTTACTTGGGGTACCTATACCACAGAGGGGGTCTGGAAGGTTGCTCTATGCTTTCTGTCCTTAAACCCACATAAAAATACAGCCTAATCACTGCATGCTATAGTGTTTGGAGCCAATGCTGTAGAACACCACAGAATGGAATTTATAAGGGTTGTTGCAGGGCAATGTGTTATGGCAATGCTGTGCCAGGCAAGGCAAAAAGAGATCTCAATGCTCTTTGCCATTATTAATTAAACCTTATAACAGTCTGGTTGGAAACTATTATGCCCATTTTAGAGATGGGGAGACAGGCACAGACAGGCTATGTGACTTGTCCAACACTACATAGAGAGTCAGTGGCAGAGCTGGGAAAAGACGCTAGATCTCCTGTGTTCTCACCACTGGCTCATGCTGCCTCTCCTTTCACAATGGGAGAATCCCAAAGGGGATTGGATTCTGAAAGGTTGTTTGCTTAGACGAACCCTCTCCAAAGCTATTAGATGGGCAGAAATGAGCAGGAAATCTCACCAGAACAGTCTTCCTGATGAAAGAACTCCAGGACTTCCGGTGTCTGGCAGTCATTTTTCTCACAGGATTTCAGCACTTCCTCATCTGGTTCCATTCAGAACCAGGAAGCACTGACAGGCATAGCAGTGAAAGTAATAAAAGGTTCCGCAAATAGGAAAGGATTCAGCGCTGGGAGTAGGTTTTGGTTGGCTTCCATTTTATCTGAACTAATTTGACCTTCACTAATTTACAGAGCTTTAACCTGTTGTGTGTCTCATACACAGAGAAAAACTCACTTACTTTCAGTCTGGAATAAGTTAGTTCAGCTTAGGGAAAATCAACATGAATGAACAAATATTAAAACACCAGGTGGGAGCCCAATGTAGTCTTTACTCCTTAAAAGCCATCTTGACTTGACTCACAGCACCATTATAATAATTATTCTATTATAATGGCACGTAGAGAGCCCAAGCAAGGGCTGATATGCTAATAGTTGAATATACACACAGTAAGAGAGATTTCCTGCTTCAAAGGTCTAAATAGCCAAGATAAACAAATGAAATAGTAGTATCCTCATTTTGCAGATAGGGAACTGAGGGACAGAAAAACTAAGTGACTTTCCCAAGGTCACATGTGGCAGAGTTGCAAACTGAACCCAGCTTTCTTGAGTCTCAGCCCAGTGCCTCAACCACAAGACCAACCTTCTGCCCCCCTTCCCTGTCAGACAGGTGAAGAAATTCCTTGCATTTAAAGGGCGAGCACAGAGAAAACAGCATCATAATATGTTTCTTACATTGATGTAGCTACATACACCATGCAGCTAATGTATTTCAGGCTGCGCTTGATTCCATCGAGCTCTGATTGAAATCCCGGAACTCCCTGTGGCTCTCGTACACTTTGGGATGTTTTCTGAGCTGTCTATGGCAGGCAGAACCTTGTCATCTCCATCTGTAGCTGCCTTGTCACAACTTTTACACTTCATGGGAGAGTCTCATTTTCGTTGCTAGACATGTGTTTTGCAAGTGCCTTCCCTTATTGAAAGCGGAGCTCTGTAATGGATTTCATTAAGGCAGAGCTGTAGTCCCCTAGGAGGTTTCAAAGCTTTCCTTCCCTCCCTCATCTTGCATGTTGCTGTGTCTGGCAGACAAGCATGCCCTTATACGAAAGGGCGTTCTATAGATAGAAGCCTCACGCTCAAATAATTTTTTAATACAAAATCAAACAAAATGCAGCTTCCTAAAATTTTACTCTGCCCGTCACTTCCTTCACTCCAAGTCCATTAGCTTACAGGGATGTAGGAAGCAGGGGCCTCTGTTACTGTTTCTCAGTAGGGGAATGTTCTCTTTGAAGCATCTTTTAGAACCATTTTATCAGGACAGACTTTTTAGATATTTTTCATTTGGTGGTTTTTGCAGGGAGAGTTGTTTGTTTGCACAATTTGTATTTGCACATTAGAGACCTTCCTGAACTGCCCGTGAACTTTGAGGGAATCCAGCTCCCCATATGGAGTTGAACTTCGTGGATCAATTGGCACCCTAAATCCAACCTCCCTCCCCCATCTTTGTAGAGGAAACCCAGGTTCTGAGTTGGATGTGAACTCTGTGACTCAGTATCTGACCCATCTCTCATTGACATTGGGAACATGTAGAGCTGTGCAGAATGCATGAAGCTTGCCAGGCTTCAGGTTAAATTACAAATTCAGAGTGGGGTGAAATTCTGGCCCCAATAGAGTTGATGGGATTTTTTTCCCCATTGAAGTCAATGGGGCCAGGATTTCACCCCATGTATTCAAGGCCCAACACAATACTTCTCAGTCCTTCATTTCTTACCATATCAGCCCACTACCCTGCCTCCTCTGCTTTGTCAATGATGTCCTGTTTCTCACCTCCTCCCACTCCCATCTTCCTACCGTGGCCCCAGGCAACAGTCATTTGGAAACTAGCTAGCTTCTTAAGGGTAACTATTGTGCACAGGATGCTGGTTAGATCCATGGAAACTGGGCCTGTCCCCCAATGTGTGGAGTGGAGTGGAGTGGAGGCAGCTGCACATTTTAAGATAGGGAAGTTGAATGTTTCCTCAAAGGAAAGCTGCAGAACACCATCAAAAGATGAGCCTGGGAACTTAAAATCATAACTTTGTTAGACACTCAGAATCATGGCCTTAATAAAAACACTGGATTTATGGCTCGTTATAACAATCTTTAACCCACTAAAGCTCCTTTATCCTATGACTGCAGAGGTGTTGACTGCCCATTCCACCTTGACTGATCTCTTGCAACATGTGTTAATTCCTTAAGCTAAATAGTTGATTCCACTTCTGTATTTAGCTGTGACACTCTGGGTATGTCTACACAGCAAAGAAAAACCTGCAGCTGGCCCGCACCAGCCAGCTCAGGTTTACAGGACTGTTTCATTGCTGTGTAGACTTCGGGGCTCAGGCTGGAGCCTGAGCTCTGGGACCTTCTCACCCCACAGGGTCCTAGAGCCAGGGCTCCAGCCTGAGCCCAGAAGTCAACACAGCAGTGAAACAGCCCCACAGCCTGAGCCCCGTGAGCCTGAGTCAGATTGCATGGGCCAGCCTAGTTTGTATTTGCAGTGTAGACTCACCGTCTGAGTACCTTTCCCAGACCTGAAGAAAGGGGCTGGAAAACTTGTCTCTCTCGCCAGCAGAAACTGGCCCAATAAAAATGTTACCCTGCCTACCTTGTCTTTAGAAAAATCAGGGCACTTTTGTGTATGTGCATGTGTGGAAGCGAGGGCGGCAGGCAGGCTGCCTTCGGCGGCTTGCCTGCGGAGTGTCCGCTGGTCCCGCGGCTTCGGTGGACCTCCCGCAGGCGTGCCTGCCTGCCGTGCTTGGGGCAGTAAAATCCCTAGAGCCACCCCTGACTGGGTAGAGGCTGACTCCTCTCCAGCTGCCTCAGCTCCCCCTGGCCCACCCACTCAGCCACCAAAGGAGTGAGGAGCAGCTGAGCTCTGCAGAGAGAAGTCACAGCTGCAGCTCTCTGCATTCCCAGCAGGTTGGACTGCAGCCAAGACTACAGCTGGCTGAGCCCAACAGCTGAGAGGTGCCAGTCAGGAAGGGAAGTTCTGAGCACCTCCCCTTCCCCTCCCACCAGAGTACAAAAGGGGTGGTGGATTAGACAAACACAGGCTGAACATTGAGGGATTAGGACAGGTATGGTCTATTCCTCCCTCTAATTACATGCATCAGTGAGCACAGGATCTGCCTCACCAAATGAATTGCTGTTATTTCTGGTACTTGTTTTCCTGGGCCACCAATTTTGCTAATACTCTTCCAAACAGGGTCAGCCTCCTGCCTGCTGAGAGCCAGTTATCCACTTCCTCCTGTTTGCCCAGCCATCATTAACCACAATCAGGGAAGGGAAAAGCTGTCACAATGATGATTGAGATGGATGAGACAGGTACTGTACAGTCTATGGGAGCCTGACATCTGTAGATTCATGCAGGGAGTGTTGCTAGTATTTCAGTAGATGGCACTTTTTGTTCTGAGTCAGTACTGACCCAAATACCCTGGCACAGTGCTCAGGATGGCGGGGTGGGGTCTGTGCTGCTTGAATATGCTGTCTCTGTTCCCAAATGCCCCCTGCAAAATTTATTCCTCATTTCCCTGCCTTTGTACACATACATACACATAATATAGTGCTGCTGCATTCCAACCCAGAGGTGGCTGCCCTTGCAAAGTAGGAGAAATGATGCCTGCCCCCAAAGCTGGCATTATAGATGTAAGCTATTAATTCCAAATAATTGACTTAATAAAACCGTGAAATAGTTAAGTTGTCTAGACCTTGGCATTGGGACATCTTGGTTCTATTCCCAGCTCTAATATGTACCATGCTGTGCTGTCAGGCAAAACACTTAATCCAAAATTTTCAAATATGGGTGTGTAAAATTAGGCCCATAAGTCCATGTTTAGGCACTTAACTAGGTGGCCTGGTTTTCAGAGGTGATGTGTAACCCAACTTTTATTGATTTATCTCTGGGTGCTCAATATTTCTGAAAAAAAATCAGACCACTTTTGTTTTAATTTACTCATCTCTGTTTCACTACCTCACTCTTGGGGCTCTGAGCCTTCATTAATTAACATCTATAAAGTGCTTTGAGATTTTCAGATGAAAGGATCTATCTAGCTATAACTGGTCACTATAGAAGTATTATTTATGGTATGAATTATTGCTATTATGTCATGGCTGATGTCTGGATACAGGGGACTTTTTTGTATGCAACCAATACTTGGACCTCAAGGACCAGATTTTGCCCTCAGTTATACTAACGTAGATCAGGAGGGACTCTGGTGAAGTCAGTGGAGTTATTCTTTATTTATTCAGGGATAAATGAAAGCAGAATCTGGCTCCTTGTTGATTAAGTAGAAAGTCAGTGAATACTTTAAACAGGCCAATTTAATGGAACTGGAAGGCTAACACTGACAAATCATTTCTATAGTAGTGCTAGTAATATGCTTTATACTCAAATTGAATGTGTTATCACAAAACAATGGAAGCACCTGACCATGTGGGAGATGATAATCTCTGGGGGACAGCTGAACAATGAATTTCAACATTGAACTGAGAAAGTAATTCTTTCAAATAAGATTTTAATATTAGCCTTTAAGCCTTAGCTGGTTGAAATGATCAGCATCCGACTGTCCCCCTCATTTTAGCCCATGTAAATACAGCAAAATACAGCTTTGAGTTCTGCACAGAATACTCAATCTCCTTTCTTGCTTTTTCACTATGTGTGCTATAATAGACACACACATCTGAACAGGAAAAATGGTGGGCTTTTTTTGACCCTATTATCTGTAGAACATACATCATACCTACTAGTGGCCAGAAAAAAATAACACCTTCGGGTTCCTCGGAAGACTACTCTGTGACATCATTCCCACAAGCATCTTACCAAAATTCTTCAGTGAGGAGCTTTGATCAGCTCCCTCAGGGGATTATTCCACTGTGCCACAGCTCTTCCCATCCAGTTTTTTTTGTCACATTATCTATCCATATATTATTATTTATATTCCAGTTACATCAACAATGTGCTTGGTGCTGTCCACATACATAGAAAGATACAGTCTCTGTCTTGAAGAGCTTTCAGTCATAGGTCAGCACTTAAGCATGTCCTTAACTTTTAAGCACGCAGTGAACTTGAATAGTATCCTGACTAGCCCTGGGTTTAGATGTTTTTCTGCATTTAGATCCATAGAGCTTGATTCAAACCCCACTGAAATCAATGGAAAATCTTTCACTGACATCAGTGAGCTTTGGGTCAGGTGCTATGAAGCCTATAGTTATTGTATGGTTCTTAGTGTATGCCATTCCAATGTATTATTCTGCCACAGTGGTGAGTAAGCTTTATAAATGAGATTAGACCAGGGCAAAAAATGCAATGAGGTTTCCATGAATATTTGTTCATGTTTTTAAGGGAATTTGTTTCAGTCACGATAGAGCACAACTCCCTTGTGTGTGCATATATCTGAGTGCTGTATTACTTACACAAATTCAGAAGGCAATTTTCAAAAACATAGGCATGAGTTTTTGCAGAAACCAAATTTTAAATCCCACATGCCAATATTTGCACTGGAAGTGATCATCCAATCATGAACTAGAAAAAATTACACATCTAAGCAATGCAGCTTGAACTTAAAATATTTGTGATCAATCTATAGTGCAAAAAAAATTTGAAAAGATATTCAGTGAATAACAAATGTATTTGAGCAAATCACAACCTACTCATGAATATTTAGCTAGCAGAAAAAGGAGGCTTCATTCAACAGATATGTTTTGTTCAGCTGTAAATCAAATGTACCATCTTATCTACTGTATGCAGTGTTGTTGTTATGTCAGTCCCAGGGTATTTGAGAGACAAGGTGAGTGAGGTAATATCTCTTATTGGACCAAACACCAATCAAAGATATTACCTCACCCATCTTGTCTATCTCATCCACTATCATTACAGTAAAGATGTAAATGAATCATTGAAATGAGAAATGAAGAAAACCTATTAGGTCACCTAATCTATTCCCCTCTTCCAATACAGTTGTTCCCCCATACAGTCTATTCTCCTAGTCTTTGTTAAGTCTAAATTTAAAGTGATTAAGCAATGGCACTTCCACTACTTTCTTTGGGAGACTGTTTCACAATTTAATGGATCTCAACATAACCATTTTCCCCAGATACTCAGACAAAATTTTCCTTAGCTCAGTATTACTCTATGACACTGAATTATACTCCCTTATACTGTCTTAAATAATGTATCTTCAATAATGTATAGGGTTTCACACTCTTTGCCTTGTATAGCCTCCTCTCAGCCCAGTTATTCAGCTGTTTTAATATTTTCTCATAATTTTCTCTTAATCTTTTGTCGTTGCTCTTTGAATCCTTTCCAATTTATTGACATCTTTCTGGCACTAAGATATTTGGGATTGTACTCAGGGTGGGCACACCAGTTACTGAGTTCATATGGCTTCTCTGATACAATGCTTGGGCAGGAGCGGCTCTACAAATTTGGCCGCCCCAAGCAGTCATGCCCGGGAGGCGCCCCCCAGCCGCGGGAGCAGCGGACCTCCCGCGGGCATGACAGCGGAGGGTCCGCTGGTCGCGCGGGTCGGCTGGACCTCCCGCAGCTGCGGGCGGTTCGCTGGTCCGGGGGCTCTGCTTGAGCTGCCGCAGGCATGCCTGCGGGAGGTCCAGCCGAGCCGCGGGACCAGCGAACCGTCCGCAGTCATGCCTGCGGGAGGTCCGCGGCTCCCGAGGCTCCGGTGGACCTCCCGCAGGCATGACTGCGGCAGGTCCGCCGGCCCAGCCTGCCGCCCCCCCGGGAAAGGGCCGCCCCAGGCGGGTGCTTGCCCCGCTGGGCTCTGGAGCCGGCCCTGTGCTTGGGGCACTCAAATACACAAAGCCCATTATCATCTTCAATATACACTCAAGATATCGATATCCTAAGGAGTATGGTGTTAGTAAGGCTGAAGTAACAATATTGTATTCTTGAATGTTATAACTGGCATTGCACATTGTATTTTGTTAATTAGGAAGAAGAGTTTTATATCACTGCTCCTATCTGCCCTGTCCTGAAAAGTGTGAATTATGGGTGATTGAAATTCTTGAAGAAAAAAGTCTTCTAGTCATGGAACAGATGCAATAGCCATGCAGAGTTGCCTGTATCAGACCCCACCAAAGTGCCTCAACCCTGATCATTAGTCCATTCAATCTCTGGCTTCTCGTGCTGGGACCACCAAAGAAGGTAACAGGTGTGGGTGGTGGTTTTTTTGTAATGTAAACACCTGGCTGCTAAGATCTGGATTGAAAACCACCAAATTTAATTCATCCAGTACCCTAAATAGACATCAGATGGTAACAACTTTCAGTCATTACTAGTCTGGCCTGGCTGAAAGGCTCCCTCTCCCATTTGGAAATATGGGGTGCTTTAAGAGTTAAAGCCCAGGACTGATGAGATTTGAGTTCTACTCCCCGTTCTCTCACAGACTTTCTGTATCACCTCAGGTAAGTCACTTGCCTATTCTGTGCTTCAGTTCTCTGTCTGGAAATTGAGAGTAGTGGTATTAAACCTATATTTTGTGTGCCTGTAAAGCACCTTGAGGGAAGGTGTTCTGGAAATTCAAAATATTATTTCAAACCTTTTGAGTCATTCTGCTGCCCATATACTTTTCATGGTCACTTCCATGACACAGGTCTCCCATTCTCTTTCACACACACATCTTTTGGATATCTGGGTTGTAGTGCCTTTAGATGGCTTGCAGGCATCAGCAGTGCAAATGGTTGTGTCCTCTTAAAAAAGGTGTGGAGCACATTTTTTTTTATGGGAGACAAAAATAAATGGAATCTATTAATTGCTCAAAATCCCTACCAGTGTTTCCAAACTAAAACTTCTGTCTTAGATGGCACATGAGAGAGAGAGATGTAGCACAGAGTAACTAGCATACTCCAAACACTCCCGGTGGCAGGTGTTTTGTATTTTATTTTGTTTTCTGGTATATTTTAAAATTAAAACTTTGGGGGTATATTGTGGTGCTATGTATTAATCTTTACTTCTGCAGTTTTGCACTCAGAAACCTCCATGCATGGTGTGTTATTGTAGCAAATCTCATTCTTGTGAGTAAGTCGTTTATTCTTTTTTGCAGACTTCTAGCTTGAGAATATAATTTCATAATTAAATGCATTGCTTTTTAGTTTAATTTTTGCATCTACATTTACCAGTTGCTATGTTTCCTATTTGTAGTTTCCAGATCCATTAAAGCTACAATCTGGCTTTACTGTAGCCATTAAACCCCAGGAATAGAGCCACCTTCTCTCTCATTCTCCCTCATTCTCATGTCTGGGACTGGGAAGTGGGATAGGTATTTCTCCTGATAAGGGATTTGTTGTTCCCTCACTTTGCAGAGGTGGTGAAGGACAGGGCTTTTACTTTTTGTTTTTTAGCATCTTTCTAGGGTGAGGATGGAGAGCCTTTCCCCATGTGCCTGGAGTGGGGTATCATCTATATCTCAGAGTGAGGAAGCTCTCAGGTGCTGAGAGTCTCTGTCATGCCTTTTGTTGGTGGATCTCTCGTTCACAGCAAGTATATTTCTCTCATAGTTTGGATGTGTATGAGGGGGAGGGCTCAAAGTAGAGTCTTCCTTCTTTCTTGTATTTTACTCAGTGATTTTCCCGTGAGGTCTCTCTCTGGGAGGGGTCTTTTACCTTGGAGTGTTTCTTTAATCCTGAGACAGATTCACTCCCTCTCCCTTGTCCCTCAGATGATGTTCCCTCTCTTTTGCAATAGGGGTCTCTCTCTCATTTGGTCTGAAGGGTTCTCTCTTGGTGTGAAGTGGTGGTGTCTTCCATATCTTGGAGTGGGTTCCCAATATGCCCAGGAAAGAAGTCACTTTTCTCTCTCATGTACTTCCTCTCATGTCTCAGAAAGAGGTCTTTCTTCACGTGTCATCTTCACTGAAGAGTGGGGTGGCATCATTTATCAACACTGTAGTCCTTGGGTCAGATTGTGAGCTGTCCAGAGTTCTGAAAATTCATCAGCTCACTAGCCATGAGCCATAGAGAATTAAGCACAATGTGTATTAAATGAGTCCACTCTCTGAGTCAGTCCATAAAGCCTTTAAATATTTATTCTCAATTAGCAGAAGCAAGGCCATGTTACGGCAAAGTCCTCACTTTTTGCTTTGGCTTTATCTCAAAATACATGCACATTTTGTTTTAAAAAGCAAATAAATAAATAAAGTAGGAGTGTTATAATTCAGAATGACACTTCAGTCATATTGCACATTGGGGAAAAAACATGCAAGTTATTTGTTAGTATACTGTAATTTAATGGGGACACTCCTTCCTGCCAATACACCTAAATACAAACACCCACATATATAAAGGTACACTCACACAAGTAGGCATTTCTTCTACATTTCATTCCCGAAAGGCTCTGTGTTTCAAGGATATTATCGGTAATGAATAGGATCTTAGAAATGGAAAAGACCTGTTAGATCAAGTTCATCTAGCTTAGGTGATGGTGGTAGATAGATATAGATCTACCTGAGAAGTCCATGGACAAAGAATGTATTGAAAGTGAGCCAACAAAATTGCTCCTTTGGTCAGCTAGAATAAGGCAGATGGAGGGCTTGGAGTTTCCTAATGTCTTGAGAGGATTAGCATCAGGGTTAACTACAGTGGACCTCTTGCTGGCTTGGAGGAACAATGCTTTCTCCTTGCTTCCTCTCCTCCTTGGCTGGTACCTAGAGAGCTCCCCTTCCTGTTTCATTTTACTTTAGCCATTGGTTGAGATGTATGCCATATATTTCTCTACTCTCTCTCTACATATAAACTGAAATACTGGGACAACTGAATGTAATTAGAGACTGACAAGCCTTCAGGATGTAGATGGGTTCAAAAAAGCACATTGAAGTTCACCTGCTTATCTCATTTGGCTGGGAATCTAAGGCTTTTCTGATCACATTCTGACACTGCTGGGTTTTGTCCAGTCAGAACCCAGAGAGCTCAACTTTCAGTAAAGCTGTGCAAAAACAAAAAATAGAATGGGCAGGGGGAGTCCGCTGGGCTTTTTTCTTTTTGAAACTCAAAGTAGATTGAAGTTTGGTTTGAATTTTGAATGAATATTTGGGTTGTTTTTTTATTCAGATCAGTTGATGATGTAGTGCTAACTGCACATCCTGTATTTCCATATAAAAGACTGGAACCCTAAGGTCCCCCACAACATTTATTCTTATTTAGTTTGTCAGGAAGGATGAGCCAGTTAACAATTCCTTTTTTAAATAGATGTAATTGATCTAAAGCTCTGGCCTTTTCTTTATTATTCTTGGCCAGTCAAACACTGGGAACAGCAAAACTGTATAGTAATAATTCAAGAGGAATTTTTGTTTCCTAAAACCATATAGGTAGCAAGCCTCTGGCGCTTTGGGAAGGATGCATTCTTACTGATCCAATAAAAGGCACTGGGAATAATTAGTACTGTGAGCACTCAGTAGACATCTGGCTGCATTTGGCTTGGAAGGGTATTGCTGGTAAGTTACTATGTGGCCAATTAAATGGATTGTTCAGCCACAGGTGATTTCTGAAAGGAGAGTAGTTTACAAACCCAATAACAGCAGGTGAAAGCAATGAGCACTTCCAGTACACAGTGTGGCCTAGTGATCTGAACACTGGGAGTGGGAGCCCGAGCTCCTGAGCTTTTATCCTAGCTTTGATACAGATTCACTGTGTAGCTGGGTGCAAGCACTTAATCTGTTTGTGCCTCAGTTTTCCCGTCTGAAAGAAAGGGTGTTTCTCCTTTCCTCACAGAGGCGCTGTATGGATTGTATAGTTATCTTTGTTCTGAAGTGGTTACAATGTAAGCAAGACAGATCTAGAGAAGACAAGGTGCGCTAGGATACCCAGAGGGAGTGATGTTCACATAGGAGCAGGAGAGAACAAGCCAGTTCCTTGGGTGGGGCTGAATTGCAGAGAACACAAGTTGGGGTGTGTGCACAAAGGAGGATTAGATCTCTGATCTTTGTGTTGCTCAGAGCATGTCTGTTCTTCCTGATCTGTATTAGACTAGCCTTCAGGCTGTGTAACTTTCATCTTTTCTCTCTAATCTGGGTTCTGCACATATAAGGCATCAGCCCTGCTGTATCTAGGCACCATCCTTGAAGCCCTTCGTTTGTACGATATTAGGGAATGTCCCATGTATATAGTATGTGCTGAGTTATCTTGTTTTGCCACTGAGGTATCATGCCAAAGGGGAATGGCTGGCGCATAGCGGAGACTACAAAATCTGCCTATAGAACCCATGATCAATCCCCATGATCAGGCTCACACATGCCTCAAACTGGTGTAATTAGGGCACCCAGAGGAAATTAAAGATGAGCCCAGTTTCAACATGTAGTTCCCTGCCAGTTACATTTATGGACTCTCATGAAAGGTGGGTGCTGTCTGATATGACCTATTATATTTGGTGGAGCATAATGTGAGTTATCGGTAACCAGCCTCTCAGCCATGACAGTGAATCTCTTATCCTTGATCTCTTATCCCCAGTCTTAGAAAGGTGCATATATTCATGCCAGGATAGCTAATGGCTCAGCTAGCATTCTCTCTCCTTTTTTGGCTCACCAAGGTAGGACTGGATTTCACACACACGACTGCCTGCAAATCTAATGCTGAAAAAGCAGATGAGACAGGTCTTGATCCCCATGGAAACCAGAGTTCCCATAAGAAGCACAAATATTTCATGCTGTTGTAATTAGAACACACTCAGGAAGCCCAGTGTGTGAACCATTTTCATGAGGCTCATCAATTTGCTAATTATAAGAGGAAAAACTATAAAAAGTGGGGGTTTTCTGCCTTCGGAGATATTGTTTCAGGTCGATGGAGGAGTAGGAGCAACTAGTTGGGGGTACGTGAACCGTACATTTAAGAAATCCTCATATAACTGATGGTGCCAGGCTTCATGCCCCATTCACCCAGTCCTCCCACAAGCGTCTCAGTACTTTGTGTGGAACTCAATTCCTGAGCTCTGCAAGACCACCACCCTCTCCATATTCAGATCCCTCCTGAAGATCTAATTCTACCAAGATGCCTATAAGAAACTGACTGATCATGGCCAAACGGTGGGGAATTTGTGGTTAGTCAATTTACTTTTATATATAGATTGGATTACCAGGATGTGCCAGTCACCTCTTGACAACTTTACTTTTCTGCTGTATCACCCTCACCCTATCCTTTTTTGTCTTTTCAGACTATAAACTTTTTAGGGCAGGCATTATGGCTTCTTTTGTGTATGTATGGCACCAAACATATTGGGGGCGCTGCCAGAAGCAAGCAAACAAGTAATAATAATTCTGCTTCTCAGTTACACTGGTGTAAATCTGGAATCAATTCTATTGCCCTCCGTGGAATTATTCCAAATTCCTTTTCATTGTACCTGAGTGTAGAATGTGGTCCTGTCTTATTTAGTACCGGAAAATGTGTCAAACTACCTCTTTCTTCAGACACCATTTTCATATCTACATACTACTAAATTCAGAATCTAAATATTTTAGTCCTGAGTGCACAGGAAAAAGCACATGTAATGAGGGAGCTGCCACAGATCCTCAGACATTTTCATTTAAACAGAATTCTGATTTTATTGAACCAATCCCTCAAGCATCAACTTCCTGAACACATTCTTCAGTGGATAGTAATGGCACCATAATGCTGTAGCTACTCTAGATGACAAGGGAAGGGACTAGACTATTATGCTCCCCCTTCCTTAATTTCTATAAGTACGAAATTACAGAAGTAGGTCACCTAAAGGAGCTGGGCCACTTGAGGCATCATAGGGAAATACAGGATTGTTTCTCAGACTGTGTTTTTCAGTGCTATGGCCTGAATCAAGATATTTGGACTTCCACCATTTCCCCTAGGAGGCTATTCTACATCCAATAACAGCCACGATTAGAAAGTGTTTCCTGATATTCTGGCTAAATTTCCTTTTACCTAATTTTATTGTTATTCCCCAGTACCCTATTGATCTACAGTTGTGGACCCCATTACCATAGTCTTTGAGCACCTCACAATCTTTAATGTATTTATCTTCATAACATCCCTATGAGGCCATGCAGAGCTATTGGCCCCATTTTTACACAGGGGGAACTGAGGCACAGAGAGGCTAAATGATTCACCCAAGGTGACACAGGAAATCTGTGACAGAGTAGGAAATTGAATGCAGCTCTCCCAAGTCCTAGGCTGATGCCCTAACCACTGGACAATCCTTCCTCTTTGAGCTCCTGCCTTTCCTGGGGTTCAGACTGAGAGTTATCTTCTGCCCCTCTAATTAGGGATTAGAGAACTAGCTCATATAAAATAAAAATGACCCTGAATTCTAACGTATCCATTGAACCGAATGAAACCAAACCTGAGACTTGATTGACGTTTCAGGCTGTTTAATAAACATCTAGGGGTAGATAAGTGGATCAAGCCCCAGCTGCAGCAGAGACCAAATTTCTGTCTATGAACCACTGTAAAAGCTATACTCCTCTGGCACAATGCAGACCATGAAGCCCGGAATGGAGCACATGAGACCTGGGGATAAAGCATACTTGGTCGAGGTGATGTGACTATGGAATGAACTTCTGGAGGTGCTCAGGCAAGTCTAGAGCCTTTAGAAAATCTTCCCAAACCTTCCTCTTTGAAAAAGCCTGTCCATCATAAGATAGACACTGACAACTCTGACACCCCTTCTGCTGCTAAACACAAAAAATCAAAGTAAAAATCCAACCAAACCCCTACCCAAGCAGAACTTTTGCCCCCAAAAGCAAGTATAAGAGACTCCTTGAATTCCACTGGGGACTTTGCTAGTGATATTGACTTTACATGGATGGCGTTCAGATAGTAGTGATGGGTGGCATGGCTGGATAGATAGATCTTCAGCTGGTGTAAATCAGCATCACTATATTTGACTTCACTGTAACTTCACTAGCTCAGGATCTGGTCTACAAGTCTCTTTTATACAGGGAGACAGATGCACGTCAATTCATTCTGTAGCATTCTGCACCTGAAGCAAGGGCAGCTGTCACTGAAGACAGGAAGGAAGGCTCCTCTAAACTTAAAGCTGCAGTACACAGGAAACAGCAGTAACATAGCTAAATACTACGCCACAGAAGCAGTACTAATTTATACAGGGCTGCCTAATGAAATCAGTGCCTCTGCACTGATCTTATGCTTTATAAATGGCTGCTAACGGCTATTTGATCTTACTCTCAGAAGTTCAGGATGCAAAACCATACCAGAAAAGAAAGCGCCAAAGCCATTGGCTGCATCCACTACGATAAGGATTTCTGTGACCTTCCTTTAACGAGGGTCCTAACCTGGTTATTGGTAATAAGCCCTAAGTTGTCTTTAAGGACGAGGCATTTTTTTGCGTTTCATTCGAGGGAATCTGGCCCTCACATCCCTTCAGCTGCAATTAAGTGGTGTCTGGTTTTCAATTGAGTCAAGTTAAACGAATGGCTGTTTTAAAAAAAAAAAATCAGCCACTCTCACTTGCAGAGAGAGAGGAGCTTGTTGCTGAGCAACCAGCCTTCAGCAGGAAGTTAAGCACCTAAGCTATGAATATAACCCAAACACAAACAGGAATAAATCAGGAGCTACATTAGTAGATTATATTATTGAGCATGACCCACGGAAAAGGACATATTTTCAAGGGATGGCCGACACAAAGCTGGGAGGCACCCAGATGCTGAGTGGTCCACAGACCAGACATGCTATTAATAATTAAACCTGGGCCAGAGTCACTGCTGGGATTAAAGCCAAGGGCTTCCCTTTATCCAGAAACAGCTCTTTTGCTTGCATGTGGTTAAAGGAGCAGCTGCTGTTAGCACAATCCCCAGTTCTCTGTCCTGTCAAATTTCAGCCTCCCCCTCATTTTACAGGCCAGAATTCCTCCTCGCTAAAGTCAGATACAGTGGCCATATAGTGGCTTGGGATCAGAGCTCTTTGTGCAGCTATCCTGAATTCGCTGGGTCAGAGCTGGGTCAGGAATTTGTCAACTAAATGTTTTTTTGTTGGAAAATGCTGTTTTGTCAAAACCAAAACTATTTGTAGAAACATACTAGTTTTGACCCAAGCTTTCTCAGTCCTGGATGGAATGTCTGGTCAGAGAGAGCACCCATCCCAGAAAAGCCAATAGGCCAGTGGGAAGGGGACTTGCCTGAGAAACAGGAGACCTGTATTTAAATCTCTGCTTCTCCTGATTCATAGCAGAGCTTTGAAGTTGGGTTTCCTACATCCCTGCTGAGCAGCCTAACCACCGGGTTGTCAGATCAGTCTGTCACTGACTCAAGGAATATTTAATTGATTAAACAAAGTAGACCAGCTCCAACAGGCAAGAGTGAGTGTGTGTGTGTGTGTGTGTGTGTGTGTGTGTGTGTGTGTGTGTGTGTGTGTGTGTGTGTGTGTGTGTGTGTGTGTGTGTGTGAGAGAGAGAGAGAGAGAGAGAGACACTCTATTGCTGATGCCTGCTTCCCAGGTGAGTGCCTAACCACTTGGCCATTGGCTATGCTGGGGTGGGTTTTTATCTCCCTCAAGTTTTTTTTTTCAATTTTTCCCCCAAAAGTCTTGTTTTCATTCCAGTGCAGCATGAAAAAAAAACCTTGAAACCTTGAAAATGTTTGCAAAATGGAATTCTTGCTTTCTGGCCAAGCCTACTCTGGATTACAGTGTACATAGAAGAACCATCCCATGGCTGTTTATTTTTCAGTATGAAATGATTTGATGGTCTTGTGGTTAAAGCACTGGCAATCTTAGTGTGATTTCTGGCTTGGTAACAGACCTTGGTCAAGTCATTTAGAGATGGATTTTTAAAGGTATTTAGACACCTAAGGATATAAATAGGTGCTTAGTGGGATTTTTTAAATCCATGCAAGTTGGGCACTTCTGAAAATGCCATGGTATCTTTAGATGCCTAAATACCTTTAAAAATGTGGCCGTACTCCCTCTGAGCCTCAGGTTCCCATCTGTAAAATGTGGGTAGTAATCCTTCCTTTCTCCAGCTTTTGCCATCTGTATTTACACCGTAAGCTTTTCAGGACAGGGACTGTCTCTGACTAGGTGTTTGTATAGTGCCTAGCGCAGGGGGGCTGTGATCTTATCTGGGGCTTCTAGACACTGCTATTATACAAAGAATAAGCCTGCATCACAAATGTCATCATCATAATTATGTTTAGCCCCTTTGTGCAAAGTGCTAGTGAAGAGTCAAAGATGTCTCTAGCAGGGAGGCTTGCCCCTTATGGATGCCTGGGCCAGCCAACCCTGACTATGGAAGGAACTACTCCAGCCCACCTGTGCTGCATTAACAGCTGACTCTCCCTATTAAAAAACAGCAGGACACTGTAGCAGAGAGGGAAAATTCATCAATGATAAAGATGATTGCAGGGGAGGCCTTGACACGAGGGGAGTTGAGAAGTCAGAACCAGGGGCCTGAATTTGAACCAGGTAAAGCCTGGGAGTGGCTGTTGACCCAGCTCTGGAAAGGAGTGTTGTGGATTCCCTTCTAAAGGTGGTGGAAGAGAGAGAGCAAGACATTGAATGGGAGTTGGGGTTTGAAGCGCTAAATTCCTGCTTGAAGTCTGAGAGGGATGTGTGACCCAGCTTTGGGAAGTAGAGCTGGGGCTTCATATCTAAGGGTGGGGGAGAGAGACTGAACTGGGTTTGGGTCTGGAGTGGCAGTGTGTACATGGAGAATTGAACAAATTGAACCTCTAGAAAAGAGAGTGTTTTAATTAACTCTGGGTTGAGTTTTTGAGTTTAATGAGGAACCAAGAGGACACATGGAGATAGGGTACTGCAGAGTGACCTCTGGTCATGAGAAGCTGGTGGCCCTTTTACAAATGTCTAATATCTGGAGTGTATTGGACTCTCTTGAGCTAGGAAGTAGTCCCCGCAGATGATAATGGAGGCACCTGAATGAGATGTGGTATGGGGAAAATGTGTTGCTGGCCATTTTGTCCCTTCTCTCAGGATGACCAGTGAATGTCAATCCCCAGATCTGTTGATACAGCCTCCTTCAGCAACACTACCCACTATTTTCGAAAAATCTGTGTGAGGCGAGTAAATTGACATTGTTACAATGAATAGCCATACTGAAATTTGGACTCTGGAAATTGGACTGCTTTTCAAACGCCCCCCTTTAAGGGTTTAACTATTGACATCTAAGAATAATTCACTTCAGATGATTCAAAAATGGATTGGACCTCTTCCCTTCCCCTCAGCTGCAGTGTGTTTCAGAGCCCTGCCTCACACTGGCACCTGGATGATAACTAATACTGATGCCGGCCCAGAGACTGGAATCAGCGTGATTGGGGTGGGTTTATTTTTAAACAACCAGTGATATTATGAAGGCTCGGAATCTTTGCTTAAAAGAATGAAAGGATGTTTTCCCAAGAGACAGCCTATCATGTGTATTATTAACGTGATCTAAAAGTAGTAGAGCTGTGCCAAAAATACTTGGTTTTAAACAGTTTTACTTAATATATGTTAGTTTAAGCTGCATGATGGTTTCCAACCTCTTGCCTTCAAATTTATCAAAGACCATATATTTGTAATACAAAAGAGGAGTATGGTCAGTTAACGTTGCCTGGGGGTTTCCATTCTATAAATGTGTGTGCACGCTTTTTCTTATACTCTTACAGTCACTCAGAACTTTCGGGAACATTCACCTTTTGGTCTGTAACCTTCTGGACCCAATGTCTAAGAGTGAATTTTATTTTTTACTTTTGAAAGTTTGAGCAAAAGCTTTCAGCCTTTTGGGAGAATGAAGAGAGAAAAATCCTTAGTCTTTTGAACTCCCGTACAATCTGAACAGCTGAGAGTAGAGAGGAAAAAGAATAGTTTGCACCGTAAACCAGATAATTGAAGAACAAGAAAACATGACTGTTCCTTAAAAGAATAAGTTAAGGGAATAGTGGGGAGATGGTGTAGAGGGTGATTAAGGGACTTTTTTGAAGCAGGTTGGAGGAAAGGGATGGATATAAAAACATGCAAGAGCATGCAAAAGACATAGGGGGTGGGCACAAAATAATGGGAAAACAAGGAAAGACGAACTAGGAAAGCAAAGGACAGGATGGTGTAAAAGAGAGAGGGGGAGGGAAGAAAGGAGGGGACAGGCATTTTGATTCTTTTTTCCATTACTTGAAATGATTGCTGCATGGCTTATGTAAATCTACTTTTGCCTGAGAGCTGAATTCACTGTTTAAGCTGTATGCTTAGTTACCTAAATCATGTGGTGTCGTTTCTGCTTCCTGACTTGGCTCCCAAGCTCATGAGAACTTTCAAAATGCCCACGTTAATGCTAAGAGTGAAGCCCCAGTTGAGATCAGGGCTCTACAGTATTAGGTGCTGCACATGCCAGGCAAGATACAGTCCCTGGCCCCAGCAGTTTACGGTGAATGGGGGTCACAATCCCAGGGAAGCTAACTCCATTTTTATTGAAACATGTCGGTGGATACTTGTCTTCAGTATTCACCCAGCACCAGGGTGGGAGCCTATATTTTCAGTGTCCAGGAGCCATGAGAATAATATAATATGAGAAAGGAACAAAGGAAGCTGCTGTCCAGCTTCACGGTCTAAACTCTGTTCTAAACCTTGAGAGATTTTACAA
The DNA here is from genome assembly GCF_020497125.1 of Mauremys mutica. NCBI lineage: Eukaryota > Metazoa > Chordata > Testudines > Geoemydidae > Mauremys > Mauremys mutica. The sequence goes on along the minus strand of NC_059074.1, from coordinate 152,482,197 downwards.
AGTTAGTTTAGTTGGAATGGTTTGGCAGCTGACCTCCCTGTGAGAAGGTATACCGTTAAATTATATAGTAATGTTAGCCCAAACCTGTGAGACACTGAGCACCTCCTGAGAGGTGTTTTGTGCACCTTTTAAGTCCCGTGAAGTGCAAGGGGAACTGAGGACTATCAGTACTTCTCAGCACCTTGCAGGATTGGGCCCTATGTGCACATACTGAAAGTGAATAACTGCATGACCCTGTTGCTCTAACCCTTCTCCTTCTTCACTCCATCTGCTTCTATGGTTTTTAACCTCAGATAATGTCTTGTATAAAACTAAATTGTAAACTCTTTTGGGGTGGAGGATATGGCTTATATTTCTGATAAAGTGCCTAGCCATTTTGGCAATACAAAGCAACTGTAAACCTGTATTGTAGTGGGAGGAAGGATGGACTGGTGGCTGGGGCACTGGCCTATGGTTCAGGATAAGATAGATGTATGGAGATATACCTATCTCCTAGAACTGGAAGGGACCCTGAAAGGTCATTGAGGCCAGCCCCCTGCCTTCACCAGCAGGACCAAGGATATGTGAGTTCAATTCCTGGTTTAGCCCCAGACTTCTTGAGGAAGTCACCTAATATACTCTGCTTTAGTTCCCCATTTGTAGGGAGTGTTATAAGGCTAAAACTCCATTGATTGGGCACTGTTCAGATATTATTGTGGTGAGGGACCTATACATTGATATCTAGATAGATAGGCAGGCACATGGCTGTCTTTTCAGCATAGTTTTTGTAAGTGTAACATATAGCAGTATAAAGAGAGAACCACTGCTCTGTGGTGTGAAAAGAATGTCTCAGACTTCAGAGCTGCATATGAAATAACAGGAGCACCTATGGGAGACCCCAATACTAGAGTACGCTATTTGTAAGGAGCTGTGCTGCCAAAGATAAACATATGGCAAATGAGGGATTGTTCAGAAAGGCCAGTCTCTAATCCTAATCTGTGCAATGGATTCCCTGTCACACTCTTCTTTGTTTGTCTGATCCCTGCGCCTACCTATATTTCTTTCCGCTTTCACGGGACTGTGTCTGAGGCACTCATACTTCATTTCCTCAGGGGGTGAGAGAAAGATTGTAAGGCAGCACTGAGGTCACCCACTCTGAATTGACCTGTTCTGCTCTTGAAATGGAGCATTGGTTTCTAACTGAATGATTGACTGATTCAATGATCTGCTTTTAAGATCCTACTTGAATTGCTTATCCAATACTTCAAGAGCTTCCTTTGTAAGAAGGTGCTATATACATAAATTGGTGATTAATTACAAAGATGGAGAGATTGTGTGTCCAGATAAAAATAAGGATTAAGGGGAAGATTTTTCAAAGACACAAATGGGAGCTAAGTGCCCAGCTCTCAATGATTTTCAGTAGGTGTTTAACACACAATATGCATTTATACTTCTGAGAATCTGCCCCTAAAATGAGATTTGAAACAAATTCCTTATGCTAGTTTAGTGCCAACAGTTATTACTTTGCTCAATTAACATCTATGTATATGTATGAATATACTGTATGAATACATTTCCCTATGATCCATAGGTGCTGGAACTAGGGGTGCTTGGGGTGCTGCTGCACCTTCTGGCTTGAAGTGGACTCCATCATACACAGGGTTTACAGCTTGGTTCAATGGCTGTCAGCACCCCCTCCCCCCCATACATGAATGGCAGAGGAGAACATGCAAGGAGCATTGCCCCATCCCTTTGTAGATTGCATAAGTATCAGTCACCACTGCTGGTCATGGACTTGGGAGTAAAGAGAGCTCCCTTCCAGTGCATCTGGGGCCACAATCCAAAGGGAGTAGTGAGGAGGCAGGAAAGGGTGGAGCTATGGTCCTGTCTTCCCACACCCACCTTGCAGCTAAGTCTACCACTACACCACACTGGTGACAGTGTGGTGTACGTGTCGCTATGCTATGCAGTGAAAAGCCTGCTGCAGCCACACTGTGGTTTTTAGCTACCTGTGTCAATGGAAGCCTCTGGCAGGGGGGTGGAACTTCAGCAGCTCCATGCTGCCAGAGCCTTTCACTGTGGTGAGGAAAGGCTCTGGTGGCGGGTCGGGTAGAGGAGGGGAGAAAGTTGAGCCTTTCCCAGCTGCCTCCCCCCACCAGAGCTTTTCCCTGCAGTTTTACACTGCACGCTTCTTTCAGCAGCACTCCCTGCCTGGGTGTATAGCAGTGTAGCCATGTAGGCATGGCTTAGGCAAGCAAAGCAAAGGCCGGCCTGAAGGGTGTGAGTATGTACGAGAGTACATAGCCCTACGTGTATTCTACATGCCCAAGCTGTGCCTCACCATCTACACTGCTATTTTTAGCCTTTCCCTGCTGCTTCTCCCCCCAACTCCTGCCAGAACTTTTCACTGACACTGTGTGGACACAGCAGGCTTTTCACTATGGTGTGTAACTACACATGCCCTACCCACTGCCAAAGCCCAGCCTATATCCTTCTACAAGCTCCCCCATCACACGTCTCTGCCTTTTTTGTAAAGAGCATTTTGGATTTTGAAAGGTCTTTATGAGGTTTGATCACATGTAGATCAGGATGAAGCAAAAGAATTCCACGGCCTGAGCCTCTCTTGCCCTACACAATGTGTAGCTGTTAACACCAGTGCAAAGCAAATGCAAAATGTTACCAAATCCAAATGATGTCAAAACATCTTCAGTGAAACCCAGAGCTCACACTAGCAAAAGTGAGAGTGCAAGAAACCAGAAAGTGGTTGCAATGTGATTAATCCATACTAGTGGCAGAAGACCACCCTAATGCCGGGAAGATATGAGAGACACATTTGAAAAACACAATGGGTTCCAGCTTATGATGTAGGGTATATGACATAAGTAGAAAAGGAGGGGGGGAATCAAAGAACCTTTAGAAGAGGGAAAAACAAACTGTTGATCTGGCAGCACCACTGAGCTTTGGATTGGGCCCAAATTGAGGTCTGCAGAGGGGTGCACATTTAAAATGATCACATCAAAGAGTTGAAGGAAGTGTTTTGAACCCTGATTCTGGGTCAATTTCTACTCTGTCTGAACTGCTTTGAAACCCCATAACTAAATACATTTGGAAAATGAAGGCTTTGACAAAAGCCTGCCTAAATCTTCATGTATGAGATTCCCCCAATTTACTCTGCTGCTTTTGAGCCTGACAGCAAAAGGAGTAACTCAAAGTCAGAGCATGTCATAATCATTTTATGACTGTATTTTACTGGCCCCTACATGAATGAGTTTTACACTGGGAAGCTGCGTCAGCACTGGGACAAATTGATATGGCTGCGCCTCATCTTTACCAAGCTTATTGTAAATTCTGTTAATGTCAGCCTTTGTTTCAGATATGAACTATACAGGGCTAAGGGGCAGTCACTCTATATTCACACAAAGGGCCAGCTGGTGTAAATCAAGGTAGCATCAGTGGGATCAATGAAGCTATGCTGATTTGCAACAACTGAGGATCTGACCCAAACACTGCATGAAGGGTAAGAAAAAAGCACATCTTGTAATACCCTAAAGTATCTAGAAGTTGCTGATCTAAGCAGACTTGCTTATAAAAAAAATAGTAAAGGAAAGCTAACAACACAATCTGCTGCTTAAATTTACAATCCCACCAGCCAATGAATTCCATCCATTTTCAGTCTCAAAATGAATTTTAAAACAATACAAACCCATTCTGCAAAGATTATGAGATTTTAATAAGTACCTCTTATGTAATGAGCCATGCTTTACCCTTTACCCTTCTAAAACAAACATGATTATTACAGAATGTTGCACTAACAGCTCTAAACATTAGTCTACAGTAGTGCTCCTATAGAGTTTTAGACTATTACTCTTGTTACTGCAGTGTTTGGGAGTGCTGTTAGGAAGTGGTGGTGTTAATGTTGTATTTTCATTGGGCTGTGACTCGATGTGTTTACTGTAGTCATAGTAAAGATTCTGGAGATGAATTACCATAAAAACAGCTGATTTTTTTTTAATAACGAATAAGGTGAATTCAATCAAGCCCTCAGTGAAACTCCATAGGAAATGTTGATATTTTAAAATCTGTTTCTGTACCAAATTGGCACCAAAAATTGAAATAGTGCAATTTTTGGTGCCAATTTGGTACAGAAACAGATTTTAAAATATCAACATTTCCTAATATATAATCAACATTTCCTATATATATAAAATTTTGCAGAAAGATCAGTTTGGAAAAGTCAAAATGAAACATTTCTAAATCAACATTTCATTTTGTTTTGTCAATCTGAAATTAAACCTTTAATTATGGTTTCAGAGTAGCAGCTGTGTTAGTCTGTATCCGCAAAAAGAACAGGAGTACTTGTGGCACCTTAGACTTGTTAGTCTCTAAGGTGCCACAAGTACTTCTGTTCTTTTTGCTTTAATTATGGGTTAGGGTTTGTCAATCTGAGTTGGGATGACATTAACTTCTGCATGAAGTTGCGCTACCATAGTGCCTCATGGCAGTTGTAGTTCCAGGGCATTCATGTCCCCATTCACCCCTGTGAGTCCTGTTACTTAACTGGACTACATTTCCCATACCAAGCAAGTTATATCCTTAGTTCCATTCTAGTGAGTTTATTGGGAGGATTAGTTGCAGAAACAATGCTTTTTGAGTAAATCTGAGGATATTTCCTGGAGGCAAACTTTGAATTTGCAGATGCAAATATTTTTCTAATTCTAAGATGATGATGATGATGATGATTATTTCCCAAAAAGGAACAACACCATGTAAAATACATGTCTGCTCAAACCTAATCAACACAGCTAAAATTCTGAATATCAAACATTCTCAAAGAAGTTTCAGCCACCACTGAAGTCTACTAGTATATGAAGTTAAGCATGTGTGTAATCCTTTGCAGGATCAGGGCAAAAAAACCATCTGTTAGATATAGTCTGCAAATGATTTCAAACAACCAACAAATCTGAGGTAATAAGCTCTTTATAGACAAACAAGAAAAAGTAGCTAAATTTATCAGATAAATTGTGACAAGAGTGATTCACTCAGCTCTAATAATGATGATCTTGAGTCCTCCAGCTTGCAAAACCTATCGACTTCAGTGGGGATCAACTTATGGGTAAAAGTAAGAAATTCATATGTTTCCAGGACTGGGACCATAAATGGCCACATGAGTGGGGATTGAGGCTTCATATTTGCAAATGCTTTGAAGATGTAAAGTGCTTTTTCTTAAATGCTGATGGAAAAGGGAAAAATGCAAAAATGTTTGCAGTTTCCCCACTTTGTCCTACTACTTCAGCTTTATAGAGATGGATCCTTTCTTGTGGGACATATACTTTCCCTTGGATACTATGGTGATGGAGGCTATAGAAAAACCTAAGATAGTTAGATATTGAAAAGAACTCCAAGATGACATGCTATAGCAATGGTTCAGTGTACAATAGAAACCCTAGCAGTGTCTTGGGGCTTTTATAGTATTATAGTATGATATCTGTAATAGTTTTAATTAGGTTATTAGCAGCTCCCCACATCCAATTCCAAGAACCAACAACCCAATTAAAGGGGAAACAAGGAAAAGCTTGCAGTAGTCAAGGCTTTTTAATGCAACTAGAAAGAAGAAAAGATGAGTGATTGTTTTGCTGCCACACAAATTTGAAATGTGAACAGTGCTGGACCCAGCTCTCTGCCAGTCTGGCTACCATCAATGACACTTTGAGCTCATGTCCCCTTTTAAGAAAGGGCATTCACGTTCTAACAAGTCTAATCTCTAATGAGCAGAACATCGGTAGGATGCAAAATGTGGTTCTGATTGGGGCATGTCCCTGCAGTCAGACTGCCATGCAGTCTACAATACTATTTTCCAAAGCAACCTGTCAAGAGAAATAACCGCTTTTATTTGAATTAAACTCGATGCCCAGGGTCAGTAGTGTCCTGCTATACACACACAAGCTGTCTTATGCATAGGCTAAGCAGACAGTTGCCTAGGGCATTCCATGTAAGAAGCTCCTACTTGGATAACAGAGACACTTTTATGGTTACTTGCCAGCACACCATACTGTTTATCTCCGGTTCTAGAGTTTCTGCCCATCTAGCCCTCCCAATCTTACAAAGGACCACCCTGTTTCTACCCACTTACACACATCACAGGAACCTTTGCACGGGCTGCCATGCTTATAGTCCTGGGGCTATTCCATCCAGCTGCCTGGATAGAACTTTAAATAGCCAAAGAAGAGTCTGTGCAGGTTTCACACCGACTCTGGTGGATGCTGGAGTAGGACCAAATCTGAATGGGTAGTGTTGTACGTTCACTGCCTGTGATGGGGTATGCAAGCCCCAGACTGGTCAGGAGGGGGTTAATGTGGGCCCGGTCAACCCACACCATTATACCCTCAGTAGGTCTTGTGTGAAGAGGGGAGTGCAAGAGCAGCCTAGGTGCAGCCAAGAATCTGATGCAGCTTGCTGGCTAGGTGAGCCTCCTTGTGGATGGGGAGGCTGACCAGGTGACCGTTTTGAAGATGGACCCAGAAGACTCACCAGATGACCCTCATTTGAGTTCCTTGTTTTGGGATTTTGATACCTCGGAAGTGGTGAAACTGGAGAGTGTCTTACTGAAAGGACTAAGGCTCCACAGCACCAGACCCTGATAGAGGGACCAGTCAACCATTGGAGACCCCAAAGAAAGGTGAGCAGTGCCATGTTGGGCTGCAAGGGGGCACCATGGAAGTCAACCCTTCCACACTTCCCATAGTGGCTAATGGCTGTATAAGGTGTCATTGACTACAGCAGCAACTAGCTTTTAACTCTTTTTAAAGTGTATTTTTCTTTAACCCTTCCAAAGCCAAAGCTGAGTGAAAGGCACTGTATTGACAGCCCTGGAAAACAAATAGAACAAGGGCTGAGGCAGTGAGTGCTTCTTCCTTGCTGCCTGACCAATCTCTCTCCCCATCCGTGTTGGAGGGACAGCCTGAAAGGGGGCATTCAGTCTCCGGAGCCTATCCAACCTTTGTCCCCATTGCTGAGACTACCACTCAGGGCCAATTGCGATGGAGTGGTTTTCTTTTTCTTTTTCTTTTTTTTTTTTTGGTCATGTGGACACCAGCCCACTGAGAAATAATGGATACTCAAAGGCCACGTCTTGATTTGGAACTTGGAAGCAGATTGTCTAAACAATTTGGAATCTTCTGTATTCTTTGTTTTTTACATTCTTTGTTTTAAAAAGTATTTTGGTTTTCTTTTAAGAGCAGCCACTGAGGCCAGTGGCCGGAGGCTGAATTATTACTAAACCATCCTGTCTATCACCATGCAGTGAAGGATTGTTTCTACAGTACATTTTCAGGGTGGCTATGCCTTGAGTTTGAAACAGTCTGGGCAACATGATTGCTAATGCTTCCCTTGACATTTCCGCAACCTAATAGACCTCCTGAGTTTTCCTGATAGGAAGAAATGAAGGGAAGTTTAGGCCAGTTCTTACTCCTGACACACACACCCTTTGTGTCCCCCTAAATAATTTCTATCCCCAATCCCCAGATGTTTGTGCCCTTGAAATATTTGTAGATTGTTCCCATGTCCTGGCCCACCTTAGTTATGTCTGAGGCCTTGTCTACACTACAAGACTATTTCGAATCTACTTAAGTCGAATTTGTGGATTCGACCTTATGAAGTCGAATTTGTGTATCCACAGTAAATACACTAATTCGAATTTCCGAGTCCACATTAACAGGGCCGGCATCGACTTTCGAAGCGGTGCACTGTGGGAAGCTATCCCACAGTTCCCGCAGTCCCCGCTGCCCATTGGAATGCTGGGTAGAGCTCCCAATGCCTGCTGGGGGAAAAAATGTGTCGAGGGTGGTTTTGGGTAACTGTCGTTATCGAACCGTCAATCACGCCCTCCCTCCATAAAAGCGCCGGCGGGAAATCTGTTCGCGCACTTTTCTGGTCGGTTACAGCGCGGACGCCACAGCACTGCGAGCATGGAGCCCGCTATGATCATCGCTGCACTTATGGCCGTTGTCAACTCCTCGCACCTTATCGTCCACCTCTTCCACAGTCAGCTGCTGAGAAATCGGGCGAGGAGGCTCCGGCAGCGCGGTGAGGAGAGTGGCGCAGACCTCTCAGAAAGCAGGGTACGCCGCGCAGTGGAGATCATGGTGGCAATGGGTCAAGTTCATGGTGTGGAACGGCGATTCTGGGCCCGGGAAACAAGCACGGACTGGTGGGACCGCATAGTGCTGCAGGTCTGGGATGAATCACAGTGGCTGCGAAACTTCAGGATGCGTAAGGGCACTTTCCTTGAACTGTGTGACTTGCTGTCCCCTGCCCTGAAGCGCCAGGACACACGGATGCGAGCAGCCCTGAGTGTGCAGAAGCGAGTGGCCATAGCCCTCTGGAAACTTGCAACGCCAGACAGCTACCGGTCAGTAGCGAACCACTTTGGCGTGGGCAAATCTACCGTGGGGGTTGCTGTGATTCAAGTAGCCCACGCAATCGTTGAGCAACTGCTCTCAAAGGTAGTGACTCTGGGAAACGTCCAGGTCGTCAGAGATGGCTTCGCCGTGATGGGATTCCCAAACTGTGGTGGGGCTATAGATGGGACTCACATCCCTATCCTGGCATCAGCCCACCAGGCCAGCGAGTACATTAACCGAAAGGGCTACTTTTCAATGGTGCTGCAAGCACTGGTGGACCATAGGGGACGTTTTACCAACATCTTCGTCGGGTGGGCGGGCAAGGTTCATGACACGCGTGTGTTCAGGAACTCTGGTCTGTTTAGACGCCTCCAGGCAGGAACTTTCTTCCCGGACCACAAAATAACGGTTGGGGATGTGCAGATGCCTACAGTGATCCTCGGGGACCCAGCCTACCCGCTAATGCCCTGGCTCATGAAGCCCTATACAGGCGCCTTGGACAGTGAGAAGGAACTCTTCAACTACCGGCTGAGCAAGTGCAGAATGGTGGTGGAGTGTGCTTTCGGACGTCTTAAGGGGAGGTGGCGGAGCTTACTGACTCGCTCGGACATCAGCGAAAAGAATATCCCCGTAGTTATTGCTGCTTGCTGTGTGCTCCACAATGTCTGTGAGAGCAAGGGCGAGACCTTTTTGGCCAGATGGGAGGTTGAGGCAAATCGCCTGGCTGCTGTTTACGCTCAGCCAGACACCCGTGCCGAAAGAATATCCCAGCGGGAAGCGCTGTGTATCCGGGAGGCTTTGAAAGCAAGTTTCCTCGGAGAGCAGGGTAACCTATGACTCTCCACTTGATTTTAAGAGAAGCTGATCCTGGGCCTGTGTGTCTATGTGTTGAGTAAGATCTGCGGTTACATACCCCGTTCTCCAAGTTTCCCCCACTTCCAAAACACGTTTTAAAACAAATTAAACGGAACAGTTATTGTTAATAAATCTTTCTTTTACTTTGCATTTCTGTTCAGGGTTTGAAACATGGACGCATACTGTGCTGGGTACGGTGTGCACTGATGTACAGACCGCTTGTACAATACAGGACGGACAGCCTCCTGCTCCTACATAGGTCTCTGGGGTGGGGGACGGTTTCAAGTGGTTGTGCATGTAGGGGTGGGTTTGCAGGAAGGGGCGAGTGGTGCCGTCTTTGGATAGGGATTTGGATGCAGGCTCTGGGCTGTGGGTTTGGGCGTAGGAAGGGGTGAGGGGTGTGGGGGAAGGGTGAGTATCTGTCCGTGGATGAGGGCTCTTGTTGGGGCTCAGGGCAACGGAGAGGATCGCGCCTACGGTGGAAGTGCATGGTAAGGGCAGCATGCCTTAACATTAGGGGGTGGCAGGCGCTAGGACCGTGGACAAGCGTACACATCACAGAATGACCCGGGGCAGCATACACCACACAGAGTGACCCTGGTGACTACTGACTGCAGTCTGTGTGTGCCCTGCAGTTGATCCTGCCCCCGATTGTCTGTACCCTGCTAATGTAGGCTATCCCGTGCAATTATAAATCCCCTGCCCCCCCCTACATACACAGTCTTCTGACACGAAAGACGTGACGGAAAGAGTGAACAACAGCAAACAGCTTTTATTAATCTACTACATAGTGGGGTGATGAAACTTGGATTTGGGACTGGGTGATCCTGTAAGGGAAGCGCTTCTACACAGTTATAGCGTCAGAGGTGTGTGGTACATTAGCGCTCAGCTGTGGTGCAGTGACAGTTCTCACGGCCCCTACCGCCCCTCCGTCTTGTAATTTTCGGTGAGGGGGGGACAGGACTTCTTGGCGTTGGAGGGTGGTTGCAGATATAGTGCAGGGGGGCTCTCTCCTCCTGCCTGCGGTCCTGCAGAACATCAACAAGGCGCCAGAGCGTGTCCGTTTGCTCCCTCATTAGCCCAAGCAGCGTTTGAGTCGCCTGCTGGTCTTCCTGCCGCCACCTGTCCTCCCGTTCGCTGTGTGAGCGCTGCTGCTGAGAGAGGGTCTCCCTCCACTGGCTCTGCTGGGCCGCCTCGGCTCTGGAGCAGGCCATCAGTTCCGCGAACATCTCGTCCCGAGTCTTTTTCTTTCGCCGCCTAATCTGAGCCAGCCTCTGCGAGGGGGATGCCGGGGCAGTCCGGGAAAGAGCAGAAGCTGTGTGATGGGAAACAGTAAGTGATTTCCTTGAACAGATACATGTTTGCGAACAGTGAACACAGTCTAGTCAGTTTCTCTGAACAAGACCATACAGGGCACCAAGTTCCACGAGATCTCAGGACAAGTTCGAGATTTCGGAATACACTCTCATTGGCGGCGCCATTGCACAGGAGAGCGGACAAGCGGGGAGAGACAGCTGAATCCGTCTTGCAGACAGTCCTGGTAAGCCTTAAAGTAGATAATGCTTATCAGTTAGTGGATAGCTGTGCTCTCCTGCTAAAGGCAATCTGGAAAGCAGAAAGGCTGAGCCTTTTCCAGCCCCTCCCACCAGTGCACGGGAAAGATCAATGTATGCTTGTTCTCTGTGGCCTCCAGCACGTGGCTGTTAAGCGAGGGTCATTGTTATGCAACCTAATTTTAAACCATTAACAATAGTAACAATACACTAATTGCCCTACTTAGATGCAGCCTGTCCAGAACGACATTACCCTGAGGCGAGTCACTCGGAGTCAGAGAGAGCGGATGCTAATGGAAGCCCTGCACAGACCAGGACCATATGCAGCAATGCTGGTGGAGGCGATGATTCCTCTCTACATTAGGATGTCCTGGCGCGGAAGAGTGTGCTTCCACGGAGCACCCAATAAGGCACCTCTCCCCAGGAACCTCCTGCGGAGGCTTTTCGAGCAGCTCTCTGAGAGCTTTGTTGAACTGTCCCAAGAGGATTATTGTTCAATCCCTATATGTGTGGACCTACTATTTATATAGTTTGACATTTAAAATTTTGTATATAGTATTTCTATTTTTTCTATACCTGTTTTTTAAAAAATAAATGTTTCCATGTTTATAGCACTTACCGCCTGATCCTTCCCCTGATTCTGAGTCCGGGTTAACGGGCGGGGACGGTTGGTAGGGGATCTCTGTGAGGGTGATGAAGAGATCCTGGCTGTCAGGGCAAGCGGTATTGTGTTCGCTGTCGCCTGCGCCGTCCTCCACAAACCCTTCCTCATCTTCCCCATCGGCGAACATCGCCGAGGAACTGTCCAGGTACACTATGCCATCCTCAGAGTCCACGGTCACTGGTGGGGCAGTGGTGGCAGACCCACCGAGAATGGCATGCAGTGCCTCATAGAAGCGGCATGTCTGGGGCTGTGCTCCGGAGCGTCCGTTTGCCGCTCTGACTTTTTGGTAACCTTGTCTCAGGTCCTTGACTTTCACGCGGCACTGCATCGCATCCCGGCTGTATCCTTTGTCTATCATGGCTTTGGAGACCTTCTCGAAGGTCTTTGCATTCCGCTTGTTGGAGCGCAGCTCCGAGAGCACAGACTCCTCGCCCCACACAGCGATCAGATCCATGACTTCCCGGTCAGTCCATGCTGGGGACCTCTTTCTATTCTTGGATTGCCCGGACTCCTCTGCTGGAGAGCTCTGCATCGTTGCAGGTGCTGCGGAGCTTGCCCCGATGTCCAACCAGGACGTCAGATTCAAAGTGCCCAGACAGGAAAAGGAATTCAAATTTTCCCGGGTCGTTTCCTGTGTGGCTGGTCAGAGCATCCAAGCTTGGACTGCTGTCCAGAGCGTCAACAGAGTGGTGCAGTGTGGGATAGCTCCTGGAGCTACTAAGTTCGATTAGCATCCACACCTAGCCTAATTCGAGCTAGCCATGTCGAATTTAGCGCTACTCCACCTGTCGGGGTGGAGTACCAAATTCGAACTAAAGAGCCCTCTAGTTCGAATTAAATGGCTTCCTGGTGTGGACGGTTGAGCGGTTAGTTCGAATTAACGCTGCTAAATTCGACTTAAAGTCCTAGTGTAGACCAGGCCTGAGTCATTTGGCTCTTTTACTCTTTCCTCATAAGAAAATGCCTTCAAGATCCCTGATCACATTTATTACTCCCTCTCCTTTCTCAATATCCTCCAGGTAGAGAGGTGCCCAAAATTTATGCAGGGCTGACATGAGTGCACCTGAAGGAAGGGTGGGGGACATAAAGGAAGGAAATCCTGTGCTCCCACACTCTCCAAAATGCCCAATATTTGACTCCTCTGGAGGGGGATCCAGGAGGAAAATAGAATTAAAAAAAAACAAAAACAAAAAACTAAATGGCCAAGGTATGACATAATAGTACTAATATTGTAGATTTCATAATTCGGGTCAAAGACAATTGATGCTGTTCAAGACAGAGTTGCTGTAATATATTGTGGAAGTCCCTGATTGATCTAACAGAATGACAGTAAATGAGAAGCAAAATTCGCTTGGGGTGGGGGAAGGGGGAAAATCTACTAGGTAAAAACACATATCTCTCATCTGATTCCTTCTAGCTTTCCCTGAGCAGCCTCAGGGGTTTCTTAGCCGCCCGACGGGAGCAGTCTTTCTCTTTGTTTTTCTGGCAGCTCACTTACAGTAGCATAAGCCATCTAGTGAGGAAAAAAGGATTGTATAGGAAAGAATTCTTAAACAACTAAGTCACATGGACTCTTCTAAAATCCCCACAAAATCTCTCTGCTTCTCTGGATTTCACCTCCATGAGAGATTAGCAGTACAACTAGCCAGAGAGGAAGGCAGTCATGTGAGCTGAGATTTACTGTCCCAGGGTGTGCTTTGACAGCACCAAAGTACTATTAAAGATGGAAAACAATTAGATCAGAGGAATCAGTGGATTGGTCACTTGATCCCACTACAACAAAGTTTGGATTAGCTAGTCCATGGACAGCCACTATTTACTTGTGTGAGGAGCAGGACACTAGGCCAGCCCTTAGGAAGTGGAACCAGTTGAGGGAAGGCAGCTGGAAAGAAGATCCTTCCGAATGCCTACTGGAGAGGAGTGTTGATACTGGAGGGATCAAGGGCTGTCAAGCCATTTCCCTGAAGACAAGATCTACCAGAAGGAAGAAGAAAGTTGTTCTGACCCTCACCAAACCCAACAGAATGGCACAGAAAGCTGAGTGTGTGGGGAAACCACAGCTTGTTGACAGAAGTGGGGCAGTTATAGATAGGGAGAGGGCTAGAGAAGTGGGAACCTCTGAAAAGATTCATAAATATCATAATAATGTGCAATGTTTTTAATAAGAGGCTTTTGTTTACTCCTAGTACAGCTTGGTTTTGATAGCAAGACCTTATAGGTTGGATTTTTTCCTTTCACTTAACATCAGTTTTATGTCAGTGCAACTCCATTGATTCCAGCGGAGTTCTCTCTGATTTCCACTGGTATGTGAGATCAGAACCAGTCTCCCCTTCCCACACCCCTTTCTGTCTTTACACAGTTGGGGAGATCGCAAACACAAGCATCAGATTTGTTTTCCAGCTTAATTAGAGCAACTCTCCTTCATGAAAACCACTTACCACCAATAAACTGACAGGCAAGAAAACACGGATTGGGAAAAAAAGGAATCACTGAAAAGGAAAAAAAAAAACCAGAAGAAATAAACTAAACTCCATCTGTGGTTGCTGGTCAGACTCCTTTGTTTGCCATCATTGTCCTCTTCTGCCTGAGCCTCCATCTAGGCAGCAGCTCTCGCAGACAGAGTCCAATAAGGACTAAATCCAAGCTCCTCTACCATGAGTGAGGAAGGTACTCAGGTCATGCAAAGAGGGTGGCTAGATGTTGGAGAGTATGTGACAATTTGCTGGAAGTTAGAAGGAACAGGGCATGAGCAGGCTAGGGAAGATGAATTCCTTTCCATATTCCACACAGTTTCCCAGACTCTGGACTGGATCCTTAGCCACTGCACTTAGGAGTTGTCCTTGAGTGAGGACTGAGAGCCAGATTCCACTCTGTTATATCAGTGTAAGTAACTCCCTTAAAGGCAGTGGGAGTTGCTCTCAGTTTACTCTGTTGTACATGAAAGCAGAATATGGCTCTTGATATCTCACTGGTAGTGTTGATGGTGAGGTGATTCTTAGTCACACCATGTGACAGAATGCGCCCTGTACTCACACCATATGCTATTGTAGTAATCTTTGTACACTTTGGCCTAGTGAGGTATCATTTGAAAACTAACTTGCTGCTCAATAGTATGGTGAAATGGATGGAGCACCATTGTATGTAAAGTTATGAATTCACCCTCTGATGTCGGTAGCACCTGTTAAACCTCCATAGCCCTGATTAGGCAGAAGTGGTTAAGCAGGTCTATCTTAAACAAAGGAGTGTGTGTTTACCTCAATTTACATATAAGTAGTAAACAAGGTATTTGAGAGAATGAGAGAGAGACCAGGCAAATCTGCATTTCAGCATACACAGGGGAAAAGTGAGAGCAGGGAGACATTTTCTCCCCCAGACTCTTCATCACCTTCTTTGAATAAACTTTGCTTTGTGGGGTAATCCTCAGGAGAACCCCCCTTCCAAGGGGGACTGGGCTACAAAAGTGAGGGGCAAAAACACCCCAGTCTTTTCTATTTCATTTTCTCTCACGTAAGAAGACAAAGGAATCCAGGGGCGCCTCCAGGCACCAGCACGCCAAGCGCGTGCCTGGGGCGGCAAGCCACGGGAGGCGCTCTGCCAGTCACCGTGAGGGAGGCAGGCAGGTTGCCTTCAGTGGCTTGCCTGCGGAGGGTCCGCTGGTCCCGCGGCTTTGGCGGACCTCCCGCAGGCTGCCACCGAATCCGCGGGACCAGGGACCTCCCGCAGACAAGCCGCCGAAGGCAGCCTTCCTGCCATGCTTGGGGTGACAAAATACCTAGAGCCGCCCCTGAAGGAACCAGCTCTTTGGATTTTGGGAGGAATTCTGACTGAAAATTTGGTCAGCAATGTTGGGAACCAGTGGTAAGGATTTTACCTGAAACCCAATCTAGTTTAAGTACTAGAAAGCATTTTAACTTTTTCTCTTGTAACATTTCTGACTTTAATGCCTTATATTTGTATTCGTTTAAAATCTGTCTCTTTGTAGTTATCTAAACTTATTTTATTTTTTAATCAATATCAATCCAGTGTTGGAGTTACCCAAATAGTTTGACTGCAATTAAAATAGCAAACTGTTACA
Organism: Mauremys mutica; assembly: GCF_020497125.1. NCBI lineage: Eukaryota > Metazoa > Chordata > Testudines > Geoemydidae > Mauremys > Mauremys mutica. Next base: position 152,466,672 of record NC_059074.1, on the reverse strand, counting down.
AATTGACCCCTTACAAGGGCACCAGTCCTCTAATATTTGAACTGTCCGGGACAGGGCTAGACAATGCAGAATATACATCTTTGGGGAAAATTCAGGACTGGGCGTGTGTTGGGGTCACCCTTAAAGTAGTAACCAAAGCTGCTGGAAGCCAGAGTGGCTGGAGTGTTGCTGACAGGCTGCTGGGCTCAGAGTTACTGGTTCAGGACTGTGGCTATACATAGACACTCAGGGTGTCACTGATTGTGAGTGACCCAAGTTGGGAGTTACAACAGCAAAACATTGTGAGGCACCCAAGGTTGCAAGGCAAGTGGTGACACAAGCCCTCATAGGTCTGGATTGCACCTCAGAATGTGCAAGGTTAAACTGAGCCTAAGACAAGGTTAAACTGAGCCTAAGAATGAATTTTCCCCTGAGGGCTATTGACAGAAATATTGGGGAGGATTTTGCCTTCCTTTTGTGGGGAATTGTCTCAACATCAGGTGAGTTTCCACAACACTATCACTTCGGTGTAGCTGTGGAAAGACAGGAATTCAATGGGACTCTGTCCATGCCATTTTCTTGTATCTTTTTAACGACTTTTCTTGAGGTGAGGGTGCTGCCTATATACTAGAGTACTGATCACCTTAGAGATATTATAGACAGATCTTTGTCAAATCACAACTAGCACTTTCTGATCACTGGGAACTCAATTCTGCCCCTTGTCATGACCCTGCACAGATTATGGGTTCCTGACAGTACTCTAGTTGGGGCATCAATTAGAGCAGTCTAGCAGCTACTCGAACTTGCTTTGCCTTCACTGGTGTAAGGTCCCCAAGGGAATTAGTTAGTGAATTTGACATGCCCCCTATGTTGGCATGATGTAAGGAGGCATCCAGGGCGCTGGAACATCATGGAACATACAGTGGCGGTGCTGAGAGCCATTGAACCAAACTCTGAACCCTGTAGATGATGGAAACCACTTCAAGTCAGGGGGATGCAGCAGCTGCCTATGGAGGCAGCTGGTGCATGCAGGGGTACTGGAACAGCTTTTATAGTGGGGGAGCTGATGATGGAAACCATGTACTTGGTGTTTGTTATTACTACTTCAAGCCAGGGGGTGCAGCAGGAGCCAATTTCACTGACTTTATGCCAGCAGGAAGTTCCCCTTTGCAGAAGAATTCTCCACTGGCCAGTTGTAGGAGAATCCATTCCCATTGTGCTACCCAAACAGGGCAAAGGGGATAGAGCATAATGGAGAATCTAGTCCAGGGGTGGCCAAACTGTGACTCGTGAGCCACATGTGGCCCTTTTACTATTAAAGTGCAGCTCGCAGAACTCCTCCCAGACCTTCCCACCCCATTCTCCACCTACCAGATGGGGATAGGGGAGCTTGGGATCTCTGCCTTGCAGTGGGGTAGTGGAAGAGGGGATACTGCCCAGCATGGTGGGGGGCCTTTGAGGCTCCAGCCCCGTGGGGTGCACCTGCTGGGGCTCGGGGCTTCAGCAGGAGTGGGGCTGAAGCCCTGCGCCCTGGCTCTCAAACTTCAGAAGATTGTCATATGGGGCTCAGAGGTTTAGTATGTCTGGCCACGCCTGATCTAGTCCATGGAGAATCAACTGTGCACTGCCAAAAGCTGTTAATGCCTATTAGATTCCTTCATTTTGCAACACAAACTTATGCGCATACATTTTAAAATGACTCTGGAAACTGGATGTATTGGCACCCAGCGTGGAACCAGCACACCTTCTATTTCCTGTTCAGCAGGGGCAACACTTTTCTCTCTGTTGTGTAGAGTGTGACCTTCAGGTCTGTTGCGTAACACTCCACAAAGGGACTCCTGTCGAATCAACATTGAAAGGCATGATCCCTCTCAGCTATGCTGCAGCAGCCATGGGGCTGCCCTGCCAGATTCCCAACCAGACATATTTGCATTTTTTCCTTTTAGCTCTCTACCATTAAGTTCCTCCCTGCTGAGACTTCAGTTCCTTTACTGAAGACCTTCAAACAGAGCAGTTCGTGATCTGTCAAATACAAAAAAGCAGATTAGAAAGCTCGCTTTTGAGTGTGTGGATGTGTGTAACAAATTTTGGCAGGGAAAGTCCTGCTTCCTATATAAAAGGAAAAGAAGTATTTCCCTTCAAAAACATATCCAAGATCAGACACAGTCTATAGACCTGAACAAGCCTCCATGAAATGCACACTGGCTAATTTAAGGACAAAGCCAGCACTGGGCAGCGGGCAGCAGAGTGGCCACTGAACAATGAATGGGCAAAATCATAGCCAGGCAAAAGTAAGTGTGGAGTAGCACAGGCACTCAAAAGTATGCACCCAAAAGTGTGAGCACCCAAAAGTCCACATGCCAAATCAATTTTAAGTATTTGTAGGACGCTTCTGAACCTATAGCCATAGCTATTAGTGTAAGATATAGGGGAATGATGATTTCCTGTATGCAGTGGAGTCTGCACAGCTGGAACCAGAAGTCAGTCTCAGTCTCTCTCTCTCCTCTCAAGAGTTTCTAATGACCAGTGAATAACAATAAGATCTCTTGTAGACATAAAATATTATTCAGGGTCTCTCAGAACCCTCAAGATGATTATTACATAGGTTACGTTTTGAGAGATTTGCTCTGTTTTTGACAGAGTAGAAACCACTGCTTCTGGTGCAGCACTTTCCCCTATGTCCACATCTGCCATTATCACAGACAAGGATTAAGTCTCCAGAATATTGCCTTGTTTTGTCATACAGCCTGATTGTCGGCCCCGGGCCTGTGAGGTGCTTATCGACCTTCAGTTCCCGTTGACTTCAACGAGAGCGGGAGGTGTTCTGTAACCTTTCTAGAGTTGTTCAGTAACTAGGAGGTTTGCAGTCTAAATGCTGTGACCAAAAGGGGGATTTGGGTAACAGAAGGTACTATGTCACTGATGCATATTTAACCCAATTTGGTGATCTTTTGCTGAGAAAGATACTTTTTCTAGGGCCGTGCACTGAAGCAGGATGGTCTTGTATAGGACTGGATATCCCAACTGAACTAAATGTTCAAACAATTTCAAATGCATTTAGAAAGACAGTAAGTGGTGTAAAATGTTTAGACTAAAAATTTGGAAAGCTAACATTGCATGTAATTTTGTTTGCATAAGAGATTTTAAATGTGCACAGACTTGAGTGTACAAAATGTGTGCCTATTGAAATGTTAGTCAGTAAAAACACTGCAACAATTGCCCTCCCCCATAACTTTTCAATGTGGTTACAAATAGATTGTGTGACAACATGGTCTGTTCCTTAAAGGCCTACCGGTCAACCCACCCCAGCACATGGCATGGCCCTTTAAGGGTTTGAAAGATGCCCTAATAGAGACCTACGTGGGATAAGGCTAGAGAGGAAGCAGTCCTGGGAATGAGCGGTGTTTGGGATGCAATTGCATCAATGTATCTTTAGGAACCAGGGGCCAAGAGCCTTAAAGAGAAGGCGGGGCAAGTTTTCCCCCTCAGCTATCCAATCAGGAATAAAATGGGGGTGAGAATATATGCTGCCTACCCTCTGAGCCTAAGGACTAAGTGGGGCCAGCTGAGGGAGAATCTGGCAAAGACCCTTCAGCAGGCTGAAGTCCCCTGCTCCAGGATGAGAGCTGGGGACTCTCGGCTTAAGTAGAGAGGCTACCTAGGCTCCAGGGATTCAGTCCCGAGGAAAGTGGTCCACAAGAGTAACAGAGAATTGAGAGTCGAGCCCAGGAGAGGTGAAAGACTTGTGTTTTTTGTTGAATGCGGGACTATTGTCACAGAGATGCTTCTTTTGAGACTGAATATCCCAAAAGGGAACTGAACTTCTAAGTGACCTGGCTGGAGGGCTGGCCCACAGAAGACCAGACAGAGGAAGGCCCAGCAACCCAGGGCTGGCCCACACCATTTTGGCACCTGAGGCGGGGAGCTCACATGATGCCCCCATGTCCCCTCGCTTGGGCCAAAACTTTGAAAGGTCTCAATTCTGCCTTCCTGTTCTACTCCTCTCATGGTACTGCTCTGCTACCTACCCCAATAAAGGAGAACTAACAACTTAAAATGCCTTGTTCAAAGATTTTTAAGTAACACTTAACTTTCAAACGCCGAACAGCAAATGTAACTTTTCTTGTCTGCATAGTAAACACTGGCATTTTTATCTGTTTGAATAATCAAAGTGGTGCTTTCCATGCCTTCTTGGTTGCAAAGATTTGAACTGCTTCCTGCTGAAGGTCCACAGTCTGGGCCAGCTCATGCTCTATTGAGATGGTTGCAAGGCTGACCAGTCTCTACTCTGTCATTGTGGAGCGTAGATGTGTTTTATATTAACTTCAGCTTGGAGAAGCTGCGTTCTCCACTGGCAACTGTTACAGGAAGCGTTAGAAGTATGCGCAGAGCAACAAAAGCATTTGGAAAGAGGGTGGTCATCTTATTTGTGCATATATATTCCAGAACTGCCTTTGGAGTTGATCCTGCTGAAATGTATCTTGAAAAGGCTTTCAGTTCATCACCTAAATCACTTGCATCAATATTGTGCATGTCATCATGTGTCAACACTGTCTCTAGTGCCCTGCATTGCTGGTGTAGGTCTTCTTCAGGTATAGTGAGGAGTTTTGGAATATCATACAACATCCCAAATATAGTGCTGTGTTCCTTGAGCTGCATGAAACGTTCAGCTGACTGTATTGCACAATCTAGTAACTGGTTAAAGAATTCAACTTTGAATTGTTGTTTGGGGTTTCTTATGGGATTATCCCGTGCCTTGCAATCAAAATGTCATCTTCTTTGGTGACTTTTGTATTCTTGAATGGGTGGGAAAATAGCTTCAGTGTGAAGTTCCTCTGCCAACTTCTGTGCACTCTTCAGAACATTTTGAAATCCCTCATCTGACCGGTAAGACTGTAAGTATGACTGTGCTTTGTCCAGTTGTTCCATTGCTCCAGATATATCAAGGGCAACAGCTTGGAGTCTCTGGCTTACAACATTTATTTCAAACAGTATGTCATGCCACAACATTAAGCCACACCGAAATTTGAAGTTATGTATGTTTCTGGTGATTCCATTTCCCTCTGCCACTGTCCTCCCATGAATAATTCCTGTCATAGCATTATCCTCCATAATGGCAACCATTGCATCATCTATCTTCCCAGTTTGGTGTTTGAGAGGCTTTATCACCTCCACTGGACTTTCCAATCATGTGGCACTCAGTGGTTTCAGTGTCAGAGAGGATGTTCCTAGATGTTGCTTCAAAATTTGCCATCAATGAGTTGATGCAGAGAAAAATACATAGATGCTTTGAATTACATTAAAAAATTCAGCAGCCTCACTAGAAGCTGACGCTGCATCATTGACCACCAAGTTCAATGAATGAGAACTCTATGGGACAAAAAAAGCTAGAGGGTTTAACTCTCGGATCCATGTCTGCACTCCTCTGTTCTTTCCTCTCATTTTGGCACCATTATCATAGCCCTGACCTCTCATTCAGCTATCGCAATTCCTGTATCTTCCAGGTTTTAAGAAGCACATTTTGTCACACCAGCTCCTGTAGTATCATCAATGTCAATACATTCTGGAAAATGCTGTCTGACAGTCACCATTGCAGGAACATTTTCACTAGGTTCTGTTGTTGTTACAAAATGCACCATTAAAGTCATTTGTTTTGTATGGCTGATTTCAGGTGTGCAGTCTAGAGTAACAGAGTAATATCTTCCTGACTTCAGATCTGCCACAATCTTCTGTTTGACTTTTGTTGCCAATAACTGTATGATCTCATTTTGAATTGTTTTTTCCAAGGTAATCGTGTGTGTACATTTCTTGAGTGGTGACTCTTAGATGCTACTGGAGTACAGCATCAAACTCAGCCATCAGCTCCACAATTTAAAGGAAGTTTCCATTGTTTGGCACATACAGCTGATCTGAAGTGCCACATAGTGCTAGGTTTTGGGTAGCAAGCATTCTCACAATGGCAATGAGCCTTTTCAGAACATTTTGCCAATAAAGACATTCTGATGCAATCTTCTCTTGATGCTGATCATCTATGGTGGCCTTTAACCTTAGTCTCATCTCAAGCTCTTTCCACCTATGGAATGCTCTCTGGTGATTTGCTGCCTTCTCATGGCATGCCAGATTTCTAGCCAGATTTTTCCAGTCCTTTGTTCCTGTAGAACCCAATGTGGCTGGAACATTAGACTGGAAGAGTTTGCAACAAAAACAGTATGCAGCATTCTGGGTTTTTGAATACATAAGTCATGGCTCTCCACTTTGTCACCATTGGGGATTTCACTGCAGTAATATATTGGATGGAAACTTCTATATTCATTGTTTTTGGGGAACATGAAGTTTTTCATTTGCTCTGGCCCATGCAGTACAAGGAAGTCCCTCAGGCTACTGCTCAAATGGGTCCACAGTCCTGGATCATCTAGACTTAAGGAACTAAACTCAGCAGCAGCTGTTTCTTGCGCCTCTACCACACTCTTCTCTGATCTACACTTTTCTTCAGGAATGTGCATGGTTACATCCATTTGAGATGGAGATATGGATGCTGCAGTAGCTGCCAGGTTACCTGCACTCTGACTAACTGGAAGATCCAGCATCTCCTCACCAGTCACATCCTCATTGGGGCCGGAAGGCTCACCGTGAACATTTGTGTCTCTATATCTCAGGACAGCTCCTTCCTGCTTAGATAGAAAAGCTTCCTTCCTTTCTTTCTTTCTTTTTCTGACTGCTGCCCCAGAGGGGTGTTTTTCTTCTTTCACACATGACTGCTGTTGTGTGCCAGCTATAGTGGCTCTCAACACTCAATTGAAGGGAACAAATAAACAGGCTAGTAGCAGGGCTTGAGTAAGGGAAGATATCAGTGTCTTAGGGGCCTAACTGGCTCCTACTACTTCAGTTGACTGCCTGTTCGCCTCAAGTGGGTTCAGGGCAGCAGCAGGAAACAGGAAGCTCCCTGAGATGCTGACGTTAATCTGACCAGGCTCCTGGGGGTGCTAGAGAGGTGCATAAGAGGCTACCCCTCCTCTCTCTCCCTGAATCTCTTGCTGCTTTATGTTATTCCCTCTCACCTTTTCTCCTGCCTGCCTGTTTGTCTCTTGTGCCCTCCTTCCTCCAGCAGAGCACTCCACCATTTCTGTGCATCTAGAGCAGAGAGAATACATATGCACCAGAAGCAGACACAATTTTCTACACTCTGGGTCCTAGTGGCGCCCCCGCCCCCAGTCTGGCACCTGAGGCAGTCACTTCAGTTCACCTCATGGTAAGGCCAGCCCTGCAGCAACCTCATATCCAGCCACAAGGGTAGACTGCTGGTGAGTTGCTTGTGGGCATGTGGGGCTCGCTCAGGGGTATGCAAGAGTCATTTCCCTAAACTGGATCCCAGCAACAATTGTTTCAAAGAGGTGTTTGAATGAGGGGAGGGAGCATGGTCCCATGGACAGGGCATTGTGTTGTGACTCTGGAGCTATGGGTTTTAGTCCTGGCTCTACCATGGGCCAGCCATTTCTCCTCTCCATGCCTTGGTTTTGCCAGTTGTGAAATGGTGTTAGCAATACCTTGTGGTAAAGTGGCTTTAGATCTATGGATGGAAAGTGCTACAGAAGAGTTAGCTGTCATTTATTATTATTTATTCTGGGCTAAATTCTTCTCTCAGTTCCACCCATACCACCCCACTAAAATCAACAGTTACAAAGGTGTAACTAAGGCCTGATATACTCAGGAAGCTAGCACAGTTGCAGCCACTAGGTTAGCCCCAGTTCAGCTAAGAGTCAGAGCAAGGGTTAATTATGAGCAGTGCTGATCAGCTGTGAACAGACACAAGGAGGAACTCTAATTTGTGGATAGCACCTGTTCAGCTAGACTGATTGCTGTCCTAGTTCTATTTTCACAAATAGACAAGGCCTCCGAGCCAAACGTGATGTCTAGCCTTTTTCCTTGAATCCTTGGAATGTGGACACCACCCATATTCCTGTGATAGAGGACCTCAGAGTATAGACAGCTCCAACTTATGTAATCAATTTCCAAACACCTAGAAGATAATAAGGTGATAAGTAACAGCCAGCATAGATTTGTCAAACTACCCTATTAGCATTCTTTGACAGGATAACAAGCCTTATGGATGGGGGGAAGTGGCAGATGTGGTATATCTTGATTTTAGTCAGGCTTTTGATACAGTCTCACATGATTCTCATTAACAAACTAGGGAAATACAACTTAGATGGAGTTACTATAAGATACGTGCTAAACTGGTTGAAAAACTGTTCCCAGACAGTAGTTATCAGTGGTTCTCAGTCAACCTAGAAGGGCATATCAATTGAGGTCCCGCAGGGGTCAGTTCTGGGTCCGGTTCAATGTCTTCATCCATGATTTAGATAATAGCATAGAGAGTACACTTTATGAAAAAGTTTGTGGATGATACCATGCTAGGGTATCCACCAAATGCTTCAGAGGATATGATTAAAATACAAAAGGATCTGGACCAACTGGCGAAATGGTCTGAAGTAAATAGGATGAAATTCAAGAAGGACAAATGCAAAGTACTCCACTTAGGAAGAAACAATCAGTTGCATGCATACAAAATGGGAACTGACTGTCTAGGAAGGAGTTCTGCAGAAAGGGATCTGAGGATCAGAAGCTAAATAAGAGTCAACAGTGTAATGCTGTTGCAAAAAAGCAAACATTCTGGCATGTATTAGCAGGAGTTCTGTAAGCAAGACACAAGAAGCAATTCTGCTCTGCTCCACGCTGATTCAGCCTCAACTGGAGTATTGTGTCCAGTTCTGGGTGCCACATTTCAGGAAAGATGTGGACAAATTAGAGAGAGTCCCAGAGAAGAGCAACAAAAATTATTAAAGGATTAGAAAATATGACCTATGAGGGAAGACTGATAAAAATGTGGTTTGTTTAGTGTGAAGAAGAGAAGATTGAGGGGGAACATAACAGTTTTCAAGTACATAAAAGGCTGTTACAAGGAGGAGGGAGAAAAATTGTTCTTCGTAACCTCTGAGGATAGGACAAGAAGCAATGGGCTTAAAATGCAGCAAGGACAGTTTAGGTTGGACATTGGGTAAAGCTTCCTAACTGTCAGGGTGGTTAAGCACTGGAATAAATTGCCTAGGGAGGTTGTAGAATCTCCATCATTGGAGGTTTTTAAGAGCAGGTTAGACAAACACCTGTCAGGGATGGTCTAGATAATACTTAGTCCTGCCTTGAATGCAGGAGTCTGGACTAGAAGGCCTCTTGAGGTCCCTTCCAGTCCTATGAGCCTCTATTTAAATTACCTGGTGAATCTTCAATTAATGGGTTGCAGCCTATTTCCTTCCATTCCAAGGAAAAGGGGCAGCTGGGGCAGTGCGTGCAGGGTTGAGGAAGGGCACTTGCACTACTGCTCTTTTCAGCTTTCATTTTCTGCTGCAATAACTCAGCTAGGAGTGTTTACAGCTCTCCCTTTCGTTCTCATAATAGCAAGTGAGAAGGCAAAGTGGCCAGGGAGCCACAAGAGAGTCTGTTGAAAGGGTAACCAAGTATAGTAAGGAAGTGATAAGTTTAAAACTTCCTGATTCTTCCCTTGGGCCACTGCTTTTAGGCTATTAGGTTGGCTTGACAAATCCCACCTCCTCCAACCCAACTGTTTGCTTTGCAGGCAGCTGCTTACAAGGCCAGTGTCAGCTAAAGCTGAGGGCAAGGGGTAAGTTGGACACTTCCAGCCCCAACTCTGTTCCCCCTGTATACTGAGGGGATACTCAGCAGGGCACTGCGTAACAAACAGTGGGAACCAGAAGATGAAAGGATGTAGATGGGGGTCATAGAGATCCTCAAGAGCGAAAAAAGGAACTTGAATTAACTGCAGGCCAGTGACTAATCAGGGTCCAAACCTATATACACCTCTACCCCAATATAACACTGTCCTTGGGAGCCAAAAAATCGTACCGCTTTATTGGTGAAACCGTGTTATATCGAACTTGCTTTCGGAGTGCGCAGCCCCCCCCCCCTCCCCCCCGGAGCACTGCTTTACCGTGTTCTATCCGAATTCGTGTTATATCGGGTCGTGTTATATTGAGGTAGCGGTGTATTGTATTAGGGTGTGTCTGTACTGGAATATTTATCAGTTATCCTGGTCTAGTTGAAGCACTCTACTTATACCAGTAGTTGCTCTTATTCCAGAATAAGAGTGGCTCTTTTGGCTTGGCTTAGCTTAACTCCCTTCCAAAGTGACAAAACAGGGAAAAAAAACAAACATAGTCTTTTATACTGGGACAAAAATGAGCACATGGAGGGGTACACCCAGATAACTATTGTAGTTTATATTCACATCCTACCTTTATAGTGGTATAACTTTCCCCAGTAGACAGCCCGTAGGAGTATAGGATCTTCCAGTTTTTCATGTCTTCAGTGAAAACAGCTAGATAGAGCAATTTAAAAAAAAAACAGGCTTCTTCTTTTCATTTCTATAAAACGCTTTTCTACTCTGATTGGGAACATTGGAGTTAAATAGTGTCAGTGATATTACAACGGGTTTTCCAATAACCAGCTGCCTGGTTAATAATAGAGACTGATACTTACAAAGTTCCTTTCATCCAAAGATGCTTTACAAATGTTACAAATTAGCTTTCTAGCTATGTACTCCACCAATCTTTGAAATGCAGCTATCACTGGTGGGAAACTGCATCTTATATAGCAGTTCACAGTACCACTTGGCAACAGTTTAAGATGGGAAATGAAGAATACCATAGCCCGGAGATACTGCAGTGAAAAACTGGGCTCTCCGAATGTTTTACCCAAGTGGAATTAGGCCATGGTAACCTAAATATGGAAGAGGTCACCCTGACTTATTTAATGACATATTGAGGGTCAGAGTTCCCCATTTCACAGTTGGTACACTTAATAAAGAGATGGTAGATGGCTCTACTGGCTCCTTTGCAGCTTAAATATCCTGTGCTGTTTGAAGCCGAGAATTTGTTTTTAGCTGTTTTTAAGCATTAGTATTTGCATAGCAATGATTCCTAGAAGCCCCAGTCAAGGGTTAAACCCCATTGTATTAGGCACTGTGCATACATATAGTGAAGATAGTTCCAGCCCCAAAGAGCTTACAGTCTAACTCAGATGTAACTGATGCAAGTGGAGGAAAAAAACTTCCCCTCCCTGTGGCACTGGAGGATGATCCAGATTGGGCAGTCCCCACAGAATGATTTACAATGAAGTTTTAAAGACAAAGATACAACATCAGGCACTGACGCTCCTTTTAAGAAAGACATAGGCGAACTGGAGAGCAACAAAAATGATAAAAGTTTTAGAAAACCTGGCTTATGAGGAAAAAGCTAAAACATCTGGACATCTTTAGTCTTGAGAAAAGACTGGTGCGAGGGGGAACGTGGTAAGTCTTAAAATATGTTAAGGGCTGTTTATAAAGAGGACAGTGATCAATTGTTCTCCATGTCCACTGAAGGTAGGACAAGAAGTAATGGGTTTAATCTACAGCAAGGGAAATTTAGATTAGATACCAGGAAAAAATTTTGAAGTACAAAGGGTAGTTAAAGTCTGGAATAGGCTTCCAAGGAAAGTTGTGGAATCCCCATCGTTGGAAGTTTTTAAGAACAGGTTAGACAAACACCTGTCAGGGATGGTCACCTGCCATTGTCACAGAGGGCTGGCCTAGATGGCCTGTTGAGGTGACTTCCAGCCCTACACTCTGACTTGATGATCATTTACTCCTTCCAGTGCAACACTGGAGAAGGGTGAGGGGCAGAGCTGCGTGGGAACAAACCTGCAAAGTGGATCAAGCTGCTGTTGGAAAGTAGGCTGAGTCCAGACCTTGCCATCTCTAAGGCAGGTGGCACGGCTCATCTCTTTTCAAAGGCATTTCCTTAAGATATGGGTTGGGTCCCTTAACTCCACTTGAAGTCTGACCCTTCTGCTGAGAAGCCATGCAGGAGGAAAGAGCACTTCTCATGAAGGGGGCATTCTATACTCTAGGCAGAGTGCTCAGATGTGATGGGTGCTTCAGAAGTGCATATAACTCTTCTGTGAGGCAGTTCCCATGACCATTAGGTGGGTAACTGAGGATATACTATAACAAAGCAGTGGCAAGGCAGATATCTCAGAAATGGCCATCTTCTTCCAGCCCCATACTGAGCCCACTAAGCCATAAGAATGGCCATACTGGGTCAGAACAAAGGTTCATCTAGCCCAGTATCCTGTCTTCTGACAGTGGCCCATGCTAGGTGCTTCAGAGGGAATGAACAGAATGGGTGATCCACCCCCGTCCCCATTCCCAGCTTCTGGCAAAGAGAGGCTAGGGACACCATCCCTGCCATACTGCCTTTTCCACTTGCCTTAAATACTGTTGTGATGTTATCTGATTAAAATATGACTATATAGATGATTGTTGCAACCACTGTTATATATTTGCAGCAAATCTTTCACAAAAGTTGTCAAGTGAGGTGTCTATGAAAAGGTTATGATTTGCTGGTTATGATTATGCTATCTATATGCATGTATCATTTTTGTATTTGAAGTTATAAGTATTGGCTCTATACCTGGATTTCAAATGTTGGCTCCTGGGGTACTGCCACAAGGTAGCTAGCCAGCACATCTGGGAGGGACTATTCAAATTGTGTGGCCCACCAAAAGAACATTTAACTGACAATGGACCATGGGAGATGCCCATCTACACTTACTGGACTTTCCTGCTGTGACTAGGCGAAATGCATGGACATGGGACTTGCCCATGTGACTACAGACTCCATCTTGTTGCTGTAATTTTCCATGGTAAGAACAATGGGATGCCCTCCACATGGCAGAAGCTATAAAAGGCTCTGGAAACACTTTAATTTTGCCTCTTTCTTGCCCAAATCTCTGGACTATGGACTATACTAATGGGGGCATTCTAACCAATGGACTGAGGTCCTTCCAATGATTTGGAAGCAGCCTGAGATTTAATTTAAGCCAGCAGTTTGTTCCATCACTGCTTCAAGCCTGAACCAAGAACTTTACAATTACTGTATGTTTTAAATTCCTTTAATTAATTTTAACTCTCTTCTTTTTTTCTTTTTCTTTTTCTTTCTGTGATATAAGAACTAGAATGCCCAAGGAAACTGCTTTTATGATTTCTTGTTAGCCAGTGTGGTGAAACAGGAGTTTACTGTTGTGGCTGGTTTGATATATCCTATGAAAGAATAACCACCAGTTTGGGGTTATGTTTGCCCCATTTCTCAGCAGTTCATCTTGAATTTGGCATCCTCAGTTGTGACTCTTTAAGGCATGATTACAGCTGTTTATCCAACGGTTTCCAGTGTCACCCCAGCAGAATTCCAGACAGAAGGGACAATCAGATATGCATAGATAGCCACTGTATGTGGGTTTGAATTGAAAGCTCAGAGCCATATACCTTGGAACTTACAAAATAATTATCTTTATCAAGTTCCCATATACATGCGAGGTGCCTCATATACAAGACCAGTCCCAAAGTGCATGCACTCTATTTAACATGACACCAAGGGAGAATCATAGACAGCCAATGGGAGAGGAAAGAAAGAATGACAGTGATACCCAGTAAGACACATGCACATCTTAATGGTTTGATGATTTCCCCATGCCCCTTGCTTTAGAAGAATTATTTGTTGATTAACTGTCTCCCTTTCCCTCACTTGTCACAGATCTTGTGGAAGAAGGGAGTTGTGTGTGGGATTTGAACATGGTGACAGAGATGGCTTTATGAACAAACTTGAAGATGGCAATTAAATCTGAGGTGTTTTGAAATCCAGATCTGAATCCAGACTGTGACTAGGGCCCATCTCCTCATGGCTTTGTACTATATGAGACAGCCTTGCTCTTGATTAGATAGAACAAATGTTTAACTATTACTTGTTAAAGAATATAAATAAAGCAGCATGCTGGGATGGAACTGCTTTTCGCAGATGTCCTGTTTCCTGTGTGTGCCACACACACATGCTGTGTTCCATCCCCCGTTTTTCCCCTCTGAAGGAAAGGAAGCTGACAGGTATCATCAGCTTAGCTGTTTGGGTGATTTTAGGTTGACATATGAAATCTCTCTCACCTATGATGATTCTTCAAAGCAGAGATATGAACAGGCTCTCTCAGATATTAGAGGCCTTTGCTGATCAGTTTGATTTAGTGTTGGAGACAGTCTATTATCTTTCGTGATCCTGGACAATTAAAGAAGGCTGTCTGGGCAAGCAGCCAAGATGGCGTTTACACAGAGGGCAGGTTCCAACTGGATTTGCCCTTTTTAAAACATCAGAATTGACAAAGATTAGGCTTGGCATAGACTTTCAGTGTTTTTGTGCCAGTCTGGTAGGTGAAGCAGAGACTTAACAGTGGGGTAAAAGAGCAGGAATCATAAACATGAAGTTACAATGCTGCTACAGTAGGCATCTCAGTTCAGCATTAAGTGCATGCAGGTGCTGGGAAGCACTTTCTGATTACATAGACACTGCTGCCAGTTTCTTTGTGGCTGGCTGGAAGCAGTTCAGAGAGAGGTGAGGAGCTGGTGTCAAGGCTGATTTGCATGAGTAATGCCAGTTGGAATATAAAGATAGGATTCTTTCCGGCCCTGACCAGTTCAGTTTGTGTGGTGGAGCCATTGTATCAGTTGATACAGCCACTCTGTGGAATTGTTTTTTTCCAACCCATACAATCAATGTCCGTCACATTGTTTGTCTGTCTGTTTTTATTTAAGGGGTGCTTAAGTTTCTCCTATTGGCAACTTTGATGGAGTTTGTGAGAGAGTTCTAATTTTCAGAAATGGAACTCATGTTAAGTAATGTGGCAAGTAGGAGGGACTGTACAGATGAGATCTTTATTAAACATGCTAAGACTTAACTGTTAGCAGTCTCTTCATGGTTTGCATTCTTGGGCCCCTCGTATAGTACAAAGTTATGTCCCTCCTGACACCTGACTCACTTTCTTAGGTTAGGCTTCTGTATCAGATATGGATTGGCTACAGAGCTTCCATCGTGGTGAGAGATACAAAAGATGTGCTCTCTGAGATACTTGCATGCACTGCCAGGTATGGCTGTTACCAGCTCCAGTAAGGTATGTTACACATGGCTTTACCTAGTGACTGAACATTAGAATACAATACTAGCATTCTATTGTAGGTTCCACTCATCACTGTGGGAACCTGCCCTCATAACTGATATGTAAGTGCAGCCCTGGAGACGACAGATTGGGGTGTTGTATACTGGGATCTGTAGTCTTGGCAGGTTGAACCATCATATTAAAGGGGGAACATTTTTGGCCTTATTTGGGTCTACAGTTTTAGAAAATTGCACACATGGCTGGATTTCTGACTTGCATAAGTACTTCCTGCACCTCTGTGGCACGTGCAACAAAATGCGTGTGCAAATGACCAGTTAAAATATGTACCTTCCCTCTCTAATCTGCACTATGAAGAATGGAGTGGGAGAGGACAATTTTGTGCTAATGCTTTGGTTAAGATAACCCACAGAAGTTAAAATGAAACTAAATGACATTTTCATTCTGTTTATCTGATCATCTATAGTTCAAGCATGACTCAAACACATGAAGTTTTTCCTGATTTTTGTTGCCTTATGTTACGAATTCAGCCAAGTTCATTGAAATAAAGTTTGCTGAGGTTCACAAACTTTTTGATTCAATCTGGGCAAGATTTTGAGTGGAACTGGAAGCTCTGATGCATGTCTTTACATCATAACAGTGTGAAATTGGCAGCTTCAAGTGGTTTGGATATGAAATCCGATAAAACACTAGTTTGAAGTGAATCTTGCTGAGGGAGTGAGACTTGATACCCCTGAGTTTTTAGAAAGTAGATGGATCAAACCAGGGAAATTTTTTGCTCAAACCCTTGCAAAGAGAAACTGCCAAATCTTGCCCCAACCCTCATTACTCAGTACATGAAGTAATACAGATATTGAGCAAAAGTAGAGGTCATTATTATAAATAAAAAGCATTTGTAAAAAATCTCCAAACACAGATCTTGTTGGCTTTGTGTATAATTGCTATTAGGGTGATTTATTGAACTGTCCCAGCAGCCAGCTACAGACAGTGCAGTATTGTTCAGCCAGAGATGTGAACTCATGCATAGCTGCCAGAGCCTCCTTCCTAATCAACTGAATCATTGAGTCCACTGGCTCAGTGAATCTTCCCAGACTTTTCAATATATTGCCTAGGATCTCTCCCTCTAGCAAGTCTTTTCTGTCCTGTTATTGGGGTGTGAGTAGTGTCCATTGAACCCTGATTTCTGAAAGCCAAGAGACTCTTCTACAAGCTGTATTTGGCTGTTTCCTGAGCAAGAAGACATAAAACCCAGAAATGTTAATCACCTGATGTGAATGGTTTAGTCCATTATACTGTGGAACTGTCTCAACTGGGCCTCAACGTCGTGCGGAATGGTAGGTTTTGGTTGGTGGTTTTAAACAATGGGCATCCTCTATGGACAATGATCCAGATTGTTTTTGGTTACAGTGGTGCCTCCACTGACTCCAACTGGAAGTAACTCCAGTGACTTCTGGACTTGCACAAGTGCACCTACAAGCAATTTTTTTGTCCAAGGTCAATCGCTCCCTATGCCCTTTTACTCACTTTCTCTTCATAGTCTCAACACCGCTGATTTGAGAACCTTCTCCTCTGCACCTTCTGACATACGGAACCCGCTTCCTGTTTCTCAACCGCCTTATCAGCTGTCCCTCTTTTCAAATCTCAGTTGAAAGGTATATTTTCCTCCCTTGGCTACACCTCTTAATGTCTCTGCTGCTGTTTATCATTTACCTCTTCAGTGTGCTTGGAGATGCAGTTTGTATGAAGAAATATACAAACTGACATTTACATTATATGACTATAGTGAGTGATTGTGTGTACTCATGCGTGCATACACTGAGAAAGGTCTTCTTTTATCTGCCTTATCCAAATGGATAGTAATTTCTTCAGGGTAGGGATTGCTTCTTAATGTATGTATGTGCGGTACTTAGCACAAAGGGGCCTTGATTTCATATGGGGACATGTAGGTGTTGTGGTTGTAATATGATTATGATGGGAGAGCAAGTCTATGCAGGGTGTTATATTGTAGCATAGTATGTGGTTTTATCATCCTGGGTGTGGCATGGATGTGTTACTTATAGGAACTGGTACTGACCTCACTTTCAATGCTATTTATACCACTGTAACTACATTAACTTCCTGGCTTATTCCAGATTACACTGGTATGAATGAAAATGCAGCCAGGCCCACTGGTACTTATATTGAAAGTATAGATAGCAAAGTGAGCAGGTAACTGATTCTCCATGCTGGTCTAGGACCTTTGGAAAAGCCCGCAATATATTGCTGAAATCTTTTGTGCCCTTTCCGGTTGATTATGGTACTGAACAATGGAAGATGGTCCTTCCTGTTGTGAATATCCTTTGTTTCATTTTTTTGTTCCTGCTGCTTCAGCATTTGTAGGCAATGCCCCTTTGCTCTCTGCAAAATGCCTTTTGTTCTCGGGATTCAGTATTGGTTTGGAATCATTAAATAACAGCATGTGATTAGAATGCTGTGTGCATAGACGTGCCGGTAGAGCCTCAGACTCTGGGAATACATAGTGAGATGATAGTCTTCCCTCTCCCTTGCTCTCCCTTCCCCGTCTTCTTCCTTTTCATCCCTCTCCCCCGCCCCCAGTCTCCTTCCTTCCCCTTTCTATATGTAATTTTATTTTGAAGATTATAAACATTATAAAAAGTGGAAAAGGCACAGCACCATTGAGGCTGCGCTGAACAGAGTGGCTCTGGCATCATGGGATGGCTTGTGAGAATCTTTGTGGAACAAAAGATACCCAGTTACTGTATGCTCCGTGCAGATTCCAGTACTTGGTAAAAAGACAAAGATACTCGAAGAAATAGATACACATTTTATATATCTATTTTTTAAAAAGTACTGTTTGCATGGCAAGGTACAAATTACAGTGTGAGGAGGATGTTGAACTGAGAAAGGACACTTCACTGCTCACTACCCTGGCTCCCTGCCCTGCCTCTAATACCCAGGACCTACTCTGTATTAATATCTCCCTGTCCCCTTCAGGTGAGGGGAGGGAATGTTACATAGGGGCTAGAACACTGAGGGTTGGATTCAATACTCCAGGGTTCTATTCCCATTTCTGGCACACTTCAGGGTTCAAATTTCCATGACCAATTCATTGTGTCAAACTGAGTACGCCGTGTCAGGGCTCTGTGCCTCAGTTTCCCCATCTTCAAACTGGGCAGAATACTCATTTCTTCACAGTGGAGTCGTGAAGCTTACTTAACCTTTCAAAAATAGTTGGAGCCCTTTGGAATAATCTGTTATCTGTCACTGTTCCCCATTACTGCCTCCTCTTACTTCCACCTCTCCCAGTAACTGGTGTGCAGTACCATTCACTTCCATCTCTAAAGCTTTTAAATTCCAGTTTTCTCTTCATTCCCTCCACTCCTTTTCTGTACATCGCTTTCTTCTACCCATTTATCTGCCTGAGTTTTTTCTATTGCACCATGTATCAATGGGCTTTTGGGCAGGCTGATCTCCGT
Source organism: Mauremys mutica (assembly GCF_020497125.1). Lineage (NCBI taxonomy): Eukaryota > Metazoa > Chordata > Testudines > Geoemydidae > Mauremys > Mauremys mutica. The sequence goes on along the minus strand of NC_059074.1, from coordinate 152,448,172 downwards.
AGATCTCTGTCTTTCTGTTCTTCATCTCTGCATATAGGGCCTGGTTCTCATTTATACTAGGATGTCTGTCTCCACTCTGGTCGTATAAAGGGGCTTTAATATGGGAGGAAATACAATTCCACAATGTGACAAACACAAAACGCATGTAAGTTGACACGACTAACAAAAACAGGATGCTAGCAGACCACATCATTAATGAACACGCTGTAAAGGCAGCAGACGATTTTTTAATTTCTGGGCTCATATATATCCAAGCGAGGAGGCTGTTCCAAAGAAAATGGAAGGAGAATAGGGATGGCTTGTTGAATTATGCGCCTCCCTTATGAAAGCATGGGAAAAGCATCTTGACATGTACAAAAATGAGATGGGCGAAAAGCCTATATTTTTCCATAGTGATTTATGGCTGTGAATTGTAAGAAGTAAATGCTGCTGACCAGAAGAAAATTTAAGGTTTTGAAATGTGGTGCTGGCAGAGAGACTCCCATATCTCCTGGATGGAAAAAAAAGACACATGCCTAGATTAGAAATATGATTTCAGACATGACGGTCTGCGTCTCTGCAAGAACCAGATACAAACATATGTACTGGGGTCACATTAGTCAGAGAGATGGAAATAACCGTAAGCCAGCCATTATAGAAAAAATGGGGGAGGCTCATTGTAGCCGGAGATGGATGGATCGTATGAGGCAGATCACTAGAAGGTCAGCTGCTGAGTGGCGGAAAGTAAGTGATGGATTGTGAAGTCTTTCAAAAATTCTGCCATCATGTCATTGATATTGAAGCATGAAGAAATGGTGTTACTTAAATGTGATTGACACAGGATGAGATTTTCAAGGGCACAAATGACTATTGGGTCCCTAATTTCCATTGACTTTAGATGGAAAGGGGCTCTTAACAGCCTTTGAACATCTCCCCTACAATCTTTAATCTGTAAAGTGGCTTTAAATATACTTTAAGAATCAGGCCTATACATAAAGCTTCTTTACTGTGTATAAAAGAGGCTGTGCTCTGTGGGTTACAAGTAAATGGTCTGCTCTCATCTTCTTTTTGTTTTCAGAAAAGCACATTCAGAAGTCCTTATTCAGTTGGCTCAGTGGAGACTTACTAAGTCAAACTGAATAAGGATTTCCAGACATTGTTTTTGTCTTCTTCTGCAGCAGGGTCACTGGCAGGTTTAAATTAGAGTAAATGGTGGATTCTCTGTAACTTGAAGTCTATAAATCATGATTTGAGGACTGGGTGGGTGAGGTTCTGGGGCCTGCAACATGTAGGAGGTCATACTAGAGGATCACAATGGTCCCTTCTGGCCTTAAAGTCTGAGTTTAAAATAGTCTTTGTGTAAATGAGAAACAGGCCTATTTCTGAATTAATCATGGGTGAAATTCAACAAAGTCCCTTTTTAGGTAAATCCATTACAATGGACTGAATCTATGTGTAAGAGAGAGGTTCTAAGACCTCAGCTTCTCTGAGCTCACAATTACACAGCTGAGGAGGAGAGAGAGTAGTAGTTATTAATAGGACTGATTTAAAAAAAAATTGTCACCCCCCCCCCTTTTTTTTTTGCATGTCTAAACCTTTTGTATTGACATTTTCAATCAAATTGCAATGTTTTGGCATTCCCAACTGGAAATATTACATTTCAACATTAAACTGCATCAGTTTAGCCATTGTGGTGCTTCCTGGGTGTTGTAATTCAGGGTATGGCTATACAGCAAAGAAAAACCTGTAGGGTGGGAGGTTTCAAGAGCTCAGGCCCAAGCCCCGTGAACCCGAGTTGGCTGGCATGGGCCAGCCATGGGTTTTTCTTTGCTGTGTAGACATACCCTCAGGGTCCTCATTCCTGAATCCTTTTATATGGTCTGGCTCCATCGGTAGACTGCATCCAGAGCTGGCTTCAGGCACCAGCTAAGGAAGCCGGTGCTTGGGGTGGCCAATACAAAGGGGCGGCACTCCGTCCTCTATTGGGGCGGCACCTCTTGGTCTTCGGCGGGAATTCAGCAGCGGGTCCCTCTCTTCCTCTTTGAGCTGCCGCCGAAGTGCCGCCAATCTTTTTTTTTTTCCCCCCGCCACTTGAAGTGGCAGAAAACCTGGAGCCAGCCCTGACTGTATGTCCAACAACGTATCCAGTCCATGCTATTCCAATGATGCATCACAGCAGGTCAACATGAGATGATACTGTGGGAGATGTAGTTAATCCAGTGAACCCAGTTCATAGTGGAGAATGGAGGCATGAGACACCTGAACAACAACTCATATGAGGCATTGCCACAGCTCAAATGGTCACAGTTTAATGTCAAATGGAAATATTTTGACTTCAGATCAGCCTGACCCAAAAAACAAATATTTCATTTTAGCTTTCCTGAGAGAAACTTTTTCATATTTTTGGCTGAGATTCTTGTTTTTCAAGCTTTTTTGATGAGAAGATTAAACTTTCCGTGGAAAATTCTTGATAAAACATGCTTTTTAATCTACATTTCTAGTAGATTTTTTCCCCTCCAAACAGCTCTAAAGCACCTTCGTGCTCTCTTCTGGGGTTGGTCAGAGGCTTTAGGCCACTATAATTTATGCCCCAACAAAGGGGCTTGTAAATATTGCTTCTGGCTGCTTTGTGTTGGATTAATTCCTTGTTAAATAATCAAACCCTATGAACTCAATCCTCTGATCGTTAGTTAGTTAGTTAACAAATGTAATCATATCACATTCATATTTGAAATGCTAACTATAAAGACCATGGTGCCTGCTGGACCAGAGGCACTAATACTTTGGGACTCTGAATTATGTTGGTCATATTTTAGGAGACCAAGGGGCCATACCTGATGCACACATTCATTTACATGTACCTCTGCTTCTTCCAGCTGCATCAATACTGAACCCATGCCCTTGGTACATTAAGAACACCAGAGGTTGCGTACATCAAATGAGTTGTTAAACTGAGCTCCCAACCACTCTTCATAAGACTTGACAAGTGAATCCCAGTCTCCTGGAAAATTAAAATTCAGGGAATTACATTCTGTCTACCTCAATATTCATTTAATCTAGGGATGGTATTAACTTGTTTCTCCTAACTATATTGAAGTGTAGCTTTGTGTTGCTAGACAACTGCCATGTTCTACTCTAGAGGTGGCAGCATTGCATTGGTGGGTGAAGTTATCCCTGTGCATCTCTTATGTGCCTCATCAAAAAAACATTATAAGGTGTTGCTGGCCAGAAAACAAGAATTCTGTTTCATGAAAACAAGAATTCTGTTTCATGAGGTTTTGGTATGTTTTTTTCTTTCTGCATCAGACCAAAACTAGGCCTCTTGAAAATTTTTGTGAAAAAACATGAGAGGCACACTGTGGTTAGGGCATTCACCTGGGAGGTAGGAAATCTCAGTTCAAGTACCTACTTTGTGTGATTTGGAGCAGGGACTTGAACCTGGGTCTCCTATGTCCTTTGTGAATGCTCTTGTAATAATTATGATGGAATAAATGGAGCCCAAAGAGTTGAAGGTGTCAATGTGACCCTATCATTAAACAGTTTTTTGAACAAGGTTTGGGGTTTGGAATACAGAGAACTCAGCCTGCTTACTGCCATGGGAAACTCTCCATTAATTTTTCTTTAAGCTTTTATTAAAGACACAGAAAAGAAGGAAAAAACAGTTAGTTTGAAATGTAAAGAATTAAATAAGACTTTTATTTTATTCCTGAGGGCATTTTGCACCAAACATTTAAAAATTCTGTGCACAATATTCTAAAATTCTGCAAAATTCTGCAAATTTTATTTGTCAAATACAAGTGGAGGCTCCAGCAGGGCACTGGGGAGCACAGGCCACTGGCTGCCCAGAGGTGGGAGATCACTGTGCAGCTCCCCACTCCACAGGACACAGACTCAGCGGTGAGGCTGCACCCATCTCTGACTCAGTGCAAGGACCTGTCCTGCCCCAGAAAAAAACCAGGGTCCTGCCCCTCCATGCCAGGTGTACCAGGCATGGGCGGGCAGGCTCAGCAGGGCAGGATCGAAGTGTGGAGGAGCTTAGTGTGGTGGGATCCACATGTGGGTTAAGAGGGTTCGGTTTGGGGCAATCTGGGTGCGGGTGGCTCAGTGGGGGATCCAGATGCGGGGGAGGGGGAATCTGGATGCACAGGAGCTTGTTGTGGGGTTCTGGATGCAATGGTAATGGGACTTGGGGGGGGGTCCATGTGAAGATGGTTGGGACTAAGTAGGGGGGCTCTGAGTGAGGCAGCAAGAGCTCGTCGGGGGGGTCTGTGTGTAAGGGGCTCAGTGGAGGATCCAGTTGCTGGGGAAGTGGGGCTTATTGGCGTGGGGATCCAGGTGTAGCTGATTGGGGCTTGGTGGGGTAGGGATCTATGTATGGGTGGCTCATCTGGGTGGTCCAGGTGCAAGGGGAGTGGGGCTCCTCAGGGTGGGGGGGTTCATGAATGTGGGGGACATTTATAAAATAGAGTGGACTGACTCTATAGCCAAATCAGGCACTTGAAGTAGGGCCTTTCATCTCTCAGGCGAGTGCCCTGACCACCAGGCTATTGGGTATGGGGTCTCACTCTCCTTTTGGCCAGAAATTCATAAACCTTTTCAATGAACATTTTGCCAAAATGGATAGATTTCTGCAAAAAGCATTCTTTTAACAAATTGGTGTTTTCCAATGGAAAAACAAAGCAAAACTTTTTGGTAAAAAATTCCTAACAGCTCTATTATGAACTTTAATTTAACCAATATTTGTACAGTGTTTTTTATAGCGTCCTCTACAGAAAGGTACTATAAAACTGCATATTTATATTATAATCTATCTTGGTTTCTTTATCTGTTCAATTGTTACTTCTAATTCCCTCCCTTGCTGAGAGACTATGGGACATGAGCAGCGAGCTCCTGTATGAGTGCTGCTTACCAAAGTCTGCTACTATGAGCAGTTTAAGTGGTGCTCAGTGACTTATTCCAGCTATTATCCTCTCCTGGGGACACCTGCCCTTCACACAATCTCTTGCACCGAACCTGACATTCTGTGTGATAGCTGACAACCTGAAAAAGGGAGCTTGGATGACTCTGTGCAAAGCACTCTGTTACCTTAGTTTTGTTTTAGACCTAGAGGAATTCAGGGCAAGCTGATTCTATGGAAAGTGAGGAGAAGTCTGCATATAGACTAAACTTTGAAGTCACTTTCTAGTGGAGAAGAGTTACGGACTGTACCAGGACAGCACAAAGGCCTATCATATCATGTGTTCTGCAGCTGACATTGGCTAATAAAATGCTTCAGAAGATGGTTTGAACCCCCAATCAACATTTGTTTTACTATGAGGAGATTTCTTCCTGATCACAGATGGTGATTGACTTATGCTCGGAAGCATGAGGATTAAAAGCCCTTGTGATTTTGTCCCAGCCAGTAATACTCCAGATATTTGTAAATGTCTGATCCTATTTTGAAACTAATTAACCTATTTGATTCACATATACATATTTTAAAATTAAAAAGTAATCATAAATGCATAAAATCATATTTGCTTGTACACAAATTATCTTGCTGAATTGCTTGCTATCTGAGAACATAACTCATATAATTAGAATAACAACAGGCCATCTCTTAGGAGTCAGTGGACCAAAGTTTCAGTGCACCCTGAACCAAGGACCAGTTGTGCCCATATCTCACCAACCCATGTAACAAAGAACTCAAGCAAGGCAGAAACTGAATGGTCTGTGACCAGTTTACTAAGGTTTATCTGCAAGGAGGAGCCCTTTGTGCTGGAAAATACGCAATATCAAGCTCTATGGTACACAGAGACCTAAGAGCAACAAAGAACCAGATACATTTATCTCCACCTGTGATGATCACAGAACATGGAGCACTTACTACCAGCCTTCCACTGGAAAAAGGTAGAATTACCTTGGTTGTGAACCTCTGCCTTGCCTTGTAATTTCCCTCCATAATGGCCAATAGCCTTCCTAAAGGACCTGACCTATTGAGATTACAGGGTAGCTATTTCTTACTGCCTTTGCCTAGATCAGGCCTCCTGATAGAAATCTTATCAGGAGAGCAAAAGGAAATCAAAGTGAGTGAGAGAGAGAGCTGGGTGTCTACAAAGCTCTGGTGTCTCATGCTGCCAACCCCTTTAACCTTCAGAAGCCAGAATTATTTAAAAGATTAAAAACAGGCTAGAGAGTGCCCTTCTGTTCCTCTGTATACTAATCATTTTATTGCCATGACATCTATGTTTCCCATAGGCTTTGTGATTGAGACTGCTGCTCCTCATGAAATATGCCACTTTGCTATCCTGCCAGGCTCTCCAGCTACCACAGAGGTTCTAAATGTAAATCAGTGTGAACATCTGAAGTAGCAAATTCATTGGGTTTATGGACATCATTTATTATAAATTACATTCCTGCCTGAAATGGCCTGATCGTGGAAGCCCTGTAGGGCTGTTAAAGTAGCTATTCTTGTGAGAAAACTCTACATTGTCCTCTATGCTCACGCTCTCGCTCTCATTAATGTCACCGCAAAGCTTGCTGGGAAATATGTGCCTCTGCCAGGGTATGGGGTGCTTGAGATCTGCAAATCACACCCTATGCTCTCTTCTTTTGTTTTCCACTAAGACAAATGGGCACCACTTTACTGTGCTACATTTTATTGTTGTTATTTATTACCTATAATGCATAGGGGTTCCAAATAGTTTCTAAGCGAAGAAAGGACCATTGCAATCATCTAGTCTGACCTCCTGTATAACACAGGCCAGAGAACTTCCCCAGAATAATTCCTAGAGCAGAGCTGTGAGAAAACCATCCTATTTATGCTTTATTTCCAGTCTGAATTTGTCTAGCTTCAACTTCCAGCCCTTGGATCATGTTATACTTTTCTCTGCTAGACTGAAGCGCATATTATTAAATATTTGTTCCCTAGATAGATATTCCTAGACTGTAATCAAATCACCACTTAATCTCCTCTTTGTTAAGCTAAATAGATAGACTCAAAGACCTCAATCACCGTAAGGCAGGTTTTGTAATCCATTAATTGTTCTTGCAGCTCTTCTCTGCACCCTCTCCAATTTATTAACATCCTTCTTGAATTGTGAGCATCAGAACTGGACACAGCATGCCAGCAGCAGCTGCACCAGTGCTAAATATACAATACTGTGCGTAGGCACGGTACAGAGAAACAATAAGGCATTTCCCTGACCCAAAGAGCTCACAATGTAAGTTTCAAAAAGACACAGCAGATGGAGAAGGAGAAGAGGAGTGGGAGGATGAGGTCAGAACAAAAAAAGAATTTTATGAGGTTTGTTATTATTTTGATTATTTACATTACAGCTGTGACTAGAGACCCCCAACAGAATGGGTCCTAGGTGCTGTAAATCCGCATAACAAGAGACAATCCATGCCTCAAAGAGTTTACCATCTAAATAGACAAGCCAGACAAAGGGAGGGGAAGGAATCAGAGGTGAAGCAACTTGCCCAAGGTCCAACATTGTTAAACAGAATTTTACTAATAGGGTGGTGGCCACTTCCGGTCAAGTACAGCCAGCCCCACTTCAAAGAACTAAATAGGCCCTTCCATTTGAAGACCCTTGGTAGGACAGTCAAGGGACTTATTCAAGTGTAACAGTAGCTTCTAGAATCTGTCCTCTTTTATGGTTCACGTGTCATAATCCTACCAATATATGATTCCACTCTTTGTTCTGCCCTGACTTATCTTTTTATGCTTGAATCGGGAGAAGTTTAATTTTGTTTTCATCCCCCAAGTGCCTGGTATTCTGGAGACAATTCACACTCCACCAGTAATTAGATTATTATTATTATTAAAAAAAATAACCTGCAGCTAGTGAGGCAATTGATATATGTCACATTAACAGCTCAGCTCTAGGGATCAGAGACAGCAAAAAGTGAATAAAGGATTATGGCAAATTTGTCTGTCCATCAATCCATCCTTTCCTCCCTCCCTCTCTGTCTCTCCATTTCCTTTCTAACTTTGTAAGGATCGACTATATTTTGCCATTACAGATGCTGATGTATTTCCTTGGCAAAGAAATCTAGAGACCTCAGCACAAACCATAATAGCATAAACTGAGAACAGATTTAATGAAAGATTAGCTAGAGCAGTGGTTCTTAACCAGGGGTCCTAGGCCAGCATTAGACTCACTGAAGCCCAGGGCAGAAAGCCAAAGCCCCGCCATATAGGTCTGAAGCTCGGGGCCCTGAACACTGCCACCCAGGCGCTGAAGCCAAAGCCTACGCAATGTAGCTTCACGGGGGCCCCTGTGGCATGGGGCCCCAGGCAGTTGCCCTGCTTGCGGCCCCCTAATACTAGCCCTGACTTTTATATGCAGAAAACCAGCTATTGTGGCACAGGTGAGCTGTGGAGGTTTTCTGCATACAAAAGTTTTAAAGCATGTGGAGGGGAGCAAACTCAGAAAGAAAAAAGGTTGAGAATCTCTGAGGTAGAGGTTTGTGTCTTTCTCTTTATATTTAGTAAATATTTAATCTCTGCCCTTTAATGGACTGTCACAGTGGCACATTGGTCTCAGCAGATGTTTCTTTTAACATCTGTGAAGTGAGTGAGGAAGAATCCTGTAGCTTAGAGCACCTGTAGATATGGGAGAGAGCAACATTTATGGGTTAGAGGTGAGAGCAGAACAGAACTGCAATGTCTGATGGTGTCTGAGAACTACCAAGCCCTCAACACTGTTCTGTCTTCTGCTGCGGCATGGGGCCACCAAAGCTTTCCTGGAAGAGGTATGCAGAACACTAGTCCCTACAACTCTCAGAAGATATTCTAGAGGCCAACATCAAAAGGACTGTGGGAAGGCTGTATTGCATCCATCATATTCCTAGACCCAGGCTCCTAGAAGAGGGGATGGGCGGGTAACAGTGATACTCTGTGTTGCCCTGATTCTCCTTTCATGTACCCCAACATAAATTAGGAGTAAGTCCAAGTGGGGTGACAGCCCATTGCAGAAGACCTGTTTTGGAAGTCTTTGTAATCAATGGTCATGCAGGGTAACATTTGAAAAACACAAGTGAATTAAGATCTTAAGACTAGAGCTGGCTGGGAACTTTTGGACAACAATTTTTATTTATTTTTTTTGCCACAAAGTACCAATTCATTGAAAGTGCAGCTGTTCATGAAACAGGGTCAGTTTCAACAAATAGTCTGACTTAAAAATACATTTGGAAATAAACACTGTGAAATTGTTGAAATAGCCTGTTTTGACATTTTCTAGATGAAAAGTTTCTGAGCAACTTTTCATTTCAACATGTTAGTAAATTTAGACCTAAACAAAGGGGAAAAGGTCATAATTGAAATGAAACATTTGAAATTATCGAAATAAAACCTTTTTATAGACTTGAACTCAAAAAAGTTCAGTTTACTGTTTCTCAAAAACTTTTGAGATTTTGATGTTGTGCTGCCAACTTTTAAAAAACATGGGGTCCGCAGCAAAACTCCACCCTTACACAGTGCTGCTCCCTGCCTGCCAGGAGGACCTGGATAGAAGAGGAAAGAAGCATAGAGGAACTCTTAATTTGTTCTCCAATTTAAATAAAAATGATATTTTCCCACCACAGCCAACAGAAGAAGTAATGCCACTTGGAGAAGGGACTCTGTTAAGTACACTTTATGGAAATGTTTACTATCTGAGCCCGAAAAATACATGGTGTATTGACAGTATATAACAGAGTGTTTAAATTGTGTGATTTGAAGGTCAGACTAGCCTAGGATTCTCCTCCTCTGGGAAAGGTTTCTGAAACACTCTGACAGTTAGTGAAATGTGGTGAGTTCCAAAGACAAAACAAATATGCTTCTAAAGTATTTTAAGAGTTTCAAGAATAAAATCCCCCCGGGGAGGAGGTCTAGAGTAGTACAATAAACAGTATCTGGAGCAGGAGTGAAATCCAGCAGAAGCAGAGAAATCCATCTTAGGGTATGTCTACACTACAAGACTATTTCGACTCAACTTAATTCGAATTTGTGGAATCGACCTTATGAAGTCGAAGTTGTGTATCCACACTAAATACACTAATTCGACTGTGTGAGTCCACAGTAACGGGGCCAGCGTCGACTTTTGAAGCGGTGCACTGTGGGAAGCTATCCCACAGTTCCCGCACTCCCCGCTGCCCATTGGAATTCTGGGCTTTCCCCCCAATGCATGCTGGGGGAAAAAAATGTGTCGAGGGTGGTTTTGGGTAACTGTCATCATTGAACCGTCAATCATGCCCTCCCTCCCTCCCCGAAAGCGCCTGCGGGCAATCTGTTCGTGCACTTTTCTGCTCAGTGACAGCGCGGGCGCCACAGCACTGCGAGCACGGAGCCCGCTGCAGTTATGGCCGTTGTCAACTCCTCGCACCTTATCGTCCACCTCTTCCACAGTCAGCTGCTGAGAAATAGGGCTACTTTTCAATGGTGCTGCGAGCACTGGTGGACCATGGGGGACGTTTTACCAACATCAACGTCAGGTGGCCAGGCAAAGTTCATGACGCGCATGTTTTCAGGAACTCTGCTCTGTTTAGACGCCTGCAGGAAGGTAGTTTCTTCCCAGAGCACAAAATAACTCTTGGGGATGTGCAGATGCCTATAGTGATCGTCGGGGACCCAGCCTACCCGCTAATGCCCTGGCTCGTGAAGCCCTATGCAGGCGCCTTGCACAGCGACAAGGAACTCTTCAAGTACCAGCGAGCAGCGAGCAGCGTGACCAGTGACTGTTCAGTTTCTTTACAGAGAAGCTGAACCTGCCCCTGTTTCTTTACCCAGTTACTGTTGACTCTCCTCTTCGGTTACATACCCCGTTCACCCCGTTACCCCCACTTCCAGCACACGTGTAAAAATAAAATACATGTCCCATTATTACTTAACAAAGGTTTCTTTATTCATGACTTTTCGTGAAAGGGTTGAAACTGGGACGCAGACTGTGCTGGGTAGGGTGTGCGGTGATGTAAAGACCGCCTCTAAACTCAAGGAATGACAGGCTCCTGCTCCTAGAGCGGTCCGCAGTGCCGGAATGCTTCTTTCAACGGAGCCTGCCATCCCTCTTTATGGAATTCTGTGTGCGGGCGGATATGTGACCTTGTGGCGGGGGAGGACGGATACAGATTCCTCTGCTGCGTGGCTCTGTAGTCCAGGACAGGGACCATTGCATGAGATCTGTAACCCCCCTCCCCCGCTACAAAGTCATGTACCCCGCCACCCACACAGAACCTGCAAACCACCTCCCATACCGACCAGGGTGCCTACTGACTGCACTGTGTGTGTGACCTGCTGCTGATCCTGCCCCCGTGTCTGTACTCTGGTAAAGGTGATTGTCCTGTCCAATTACCAACCCCCTTCCCCCCATTCAAACACAGTCTCCTCTAAAAGAACATGACGGAAACAGTAGGGGATGAAACTGGGACGGGGGCTTGGGTGAGACGGGAAGGAAAGGACTTCTCAAAATTTAGGATATGAGAGCTTTTGGGTACTTGAGCACTCTGCTGGGGTGCAGTGACAGTTTTCATGGCCCCTGGCGCCCCTCCTTCTGGTTATTTTGGGTGAGGGGGGTATGGGACTTTGTGGCAGGGGAGGGCGGTTGCAGATACACTGCGGGGGGGGGGCTCTGTCCTCCTGCCTGTGGTCCTACAGAACATCCACAAGGCGCCGGAGCGTGTCCATTTGCTCCCTCATTAGTCCAAGCAGCGTTTGAGTCGCCTGCTTGTCTTCCTCACGCCACCTCTCCTCCCGTTCGCTGTGTGAGCGCTGGTACAGAGAGAGGGTCTCCCTCCACTGGCTCTGCTGGTCCGCCTCGGCTCAGGAGCACCCCATAAGTTCAGCGAACATCTCGTCCCGTGTCTTTTTCTTTCGCCGCCTAATCTTTGCCAGCCTCTGTGAGGGGGATGCTGTGGCAGGTCTGGAGACAGTCGAAGCTGTGTGATGGGAAAAAGGGAGTGAATTCCTTGCAAAGATACATTTTTGCGAACAATGAACACAGTCTAGTCTGTCTCTGTGAATTCTGGGTTGAGATCCCAGTGCCTGATGGGGCAAAAACCATTTTCGCGAGTGGTTCTGGGTAAATGTCGTCAGTCATCCCTTCCTCAGGGAAAGCAACGGCAGACAATCATTTCGAGCCCATTTTCCCTGGATTGCCCTGGCAGATGCCACAGCGTGGCAACCATGAAGCCTGTTTTGCCTTTTGTGCCTGTCACCATATGTGTACTAGATGCCGCTGACAGAGGCGGTCCAGCAGCGCTACACAGCAGCATGCTTTTGCTTTTGCATGACAGCAGAGATGGTTACCAGCCATACTGTACCATCTACCATACCATAAATTGGTAATAAGATGATCATGGTTACCAGTCCTTTTGCACTGCACCATTTGCTGCTGTCATAAGTGCCCCTGGCTGAGATCAGCCAGGGGCGCAAAAGCCAAAATTGGGAATGACTCCCTGAGTCAATCCCTCCTTTTTGGTATCTAAAAATAGAATCAGTCCTGCCTAGAATATGGGCAAGTGTACTAGAGAACCACTGTATCAGAGAACCAGAGAGCACAGCTGCTCTGTGTCAGATCCTGCATAAATTATGAGCTGTATGCTATTCACAGGGGGTGCTCCTGCAACAACCCCACCTGTTCATTCCGTTCTTCCCCCAGCCTTCCTGGGCTACCATAGCATTGTCCCCCCACTTGTGTGATGAAGTAATAAAGAATGCAGGAATAAGACACAGTGACTTGTTAGTGAGAAATGAGTGGAAGGCAGCCTCCAGCTGCTATGATAGTCCAGACAGGACAGTAAGGAGTGTGTAGGAGAGGAGCCCAGCATCCCTCTGCTAGTCCAGGGGCAATTGAATCTTTTCTTTACACATGAAGGGTGGGGGCTGTTGGAGCTCAGCCCCCTGTTGCTATGATGAGGACGGTTACCAGCCATACTGCACCATCTACCAGGAAAAATTAGGAGCAGGCGCCCTTGATCGACCTCACTGATGCTAGTCGGCATGGTTACCAGTCCTTTTGCACTGCCCCATGTGCCAATAGGCTGATGATGACGATGGGTATCAGTCATATTGTACCGTCAGCCACCCATGGCGGGGGGGGGGGAGCAAGGATATTGGTGTTGAGTGCTGCAGCATCGCATCTATCTGCAGCATTCAGTAAAGATAGGGTGACATGTAAAAGAGTCAACAGAGGATTGTTTTCCCTTTCACTTCTGGGGGTGGGGGGGGGGTGTAAATTGCCGAGCTATGCCCTGACCCACCGCGGACACTGTGTTTGACCCTAGAAGCATTTGGAGCTCAGCCAAGAATACAAATGCTTTTTGGAGACAGCAGGAACTGTGGGATACCTTGCGTCCTCAGTCCCCCCTCCCTCCATGAGCGTCCATTTGATTCTTTGGCTTTCCGTTACGCTTGACACGCAGCAGCGTGCTGAGTCTCTGCTACGCCGTCTGTCTGGAGATTTTTTACAAATACTTTGGACCAGGCGTAACATTACAGTAATTCCCCTAATTAGATGCAGGAGTCTCCGAGCGAGATCACCCTGAGGACGGTCACTGAAGGAGATAGAGAGCGCATGCTGCGTGAAAGCCAGCACAAACCAGGGGCCTATGCAGCCGTGCTCGGGGAGGCAATGCTCCCTGAGTACCTCATGAAAGCCTGGCGCAGAAAAGTGTGCTACCACGGAGCACCCAATAAGGCATCTCTCCCCAGGAACCTCCTGTGGAGGCTTTTCGATTCCCTCCTGGAGAGCTTTGTGGAGATCTCCCAGGAGGATTTCTGTTCTATCCCCATATATATAGAGACCTCCTTTTCACATACTTCAGATTCCTGTAATATTAAGAATAAAAGTTTACATGTTTAAAGCACTTACCGACTGCTCCTTCCCCTGATTCAGGGTCCGGGTTAACGGCCGGGGAGGGTTGGTAGGGGATCTCCGTGAGGGTGATGAAGAGATCCTGGCTGTCGGGGAAACCAGCGTTGTAAGCGCTGTCGCCTGCCTTGTCCTCCACAAACCCTTCCTCATCTTCCCCGTCCGCGAACATCGCCGAGGAACTGGCCGTCGACACTGTCCCATCGTCAGAGTCCACGGTCACTGGTGGGGCAGTGGTGGCAGGCTCCGTAGCGTCCGTTTGCCGCTTTGATTTTTTGGTAGCCTTGTCTGGGGTCCTTGATTTTCACACGGCGCTGCGTTGCATCCCACCTGTATCCTCTGTCTCTCATGGCTTTGGAGACCTTCTCGTAGGTCTTTGCATTCCGTTTTTTGGAGCACAGCTCCGAAAGCACAGACTCCTCGTCCCACACACCGATCAGATCCAAGACTTCCCGGTCAGTCTATGCTGGGTCCCTCTTTCCATTCAGAGATTACATGAACTCCTCTGCTGGAGAGCTCTGCATTGCTGCCGGTGCTGCTGAGCTCGCCACGATGTCCAACCACGAAATGAGATTCAAACTGTCCGGACAGGAAAAGGAATTCAAATTTTCCCGGGGCTTTTCCTGTGTGGCTGGTCAGAACATCCAAGCTCGGACTGCTGTCCAGAGCGTCAACAGAGTGGTGCACTGTGGGATAGCTCCCGGAGCTACTAAGTTCGATTTGCATCCACACTTAGCCTAATTCGACATAGCCATGTCGAATTTAGCGCTACTCCCCTCGTCGGGGAGGAGTACAGAATTCGAACTAAAGAGCCCTCTATGTCGAATTAAATGGCTTCCTGGTGTGGACGGGTGCACGGTTAATTCGAATTAACGCTGCTAAATTCGAATTAAAGTCCTAGTGTAGACCAGGCCTTACTTTCCTTTCAAACTGAACATTGGTACTAGATAGCATTACTTTAAGCAAGGAGCTGGTGTCCTCCACCTTCCCAAAAAGGGGTGAGTGAGATCCACACCAAAAGGCAAGGCTTCAGTAAGTGTGCAGAGCCACAGGAACTTACTAGTCAGAGCTTTGTTTAATTGGTTTTGCTAAGAAAGTGCCAACATGGTTTTCTTAGACAGGGATGTCTGTTTTATAAACCAGTCTATGCAGAGTGATGGCATATACTAGATTCAACCTATATGATGACATAGATTAGACAGTGAGAATGTAGATTTCCAGCAGAAGTTTTAAAGGGTGCTCCTAGCCTAAGTTGGTCTCTCTCTTTAAGACATGCTATAGTTAAGAAAAAAACACACACGAGAGAGATCAGAGAACCTCCTGTGCCCTGACGAGTTATAATAAAACTTATGTCACCAGGCCTCATAGATAGCTCAGCTTGCTCCAGAAATGTCCTGTGCTTGCCAAAGATGACATAACAGTTGGAAAAAATGAGGGAGGGAAATGGTAGTCCTGAAGAATATGCCAAATCCAAGATACTGATGTCCCGAAAGGATGGTGCTCCCTCTTGTTAAACCTGCTCAATCCTGCCGTGTTGCTAATGCTGGCAGTTTTATCATGAGTCACATATTTATACTTTTTCTTAAAAGTCCTGGAGTCAAGAAAATCTCAGCTTTCATTTTGTTAAAAATGAGTGCACCTCTGGCCTCCTGTGGCTGCAGACAAAGTTTGAACACGTGGCTCCAAAAGGCTCAAATAACCAGAAGGCAAAGAAAAAGAACCAACCATTTATTATTTTAATATCTCGTGGGTTTTTTGTAATGCTTTGGGTTGGCAATACTGACCCAGGGTTTAGGTGATCTTACTGAACATGAAATAATGCCTGGGCTTTGATAGGAGTGCTTTAAACATGGATGGCCAGCCTATTTTATAATGTGCTGGTTACATGGCATTCTACACCTTACTCATATATTAGTATGAAGCAGAGGAGTCAGTTGAGTAGTATTCCTGTGCTTCAAGAGAAACACCATATTGATACTCAAGCCATTA
Organism: Mauremys mutica; assembly: GCF_020497125.1. NCBI lineage: Eukaryota > Metazoa > Chordata > Testudines > Geoemydidae > Mauremys > Mauremys mutica. The sequence continues at coordinate 152,432,372 of NC_059074.1, read as the reverse complement.
TGCCTTCAGATATGCATGCATCATTTTCTTTGACTTGCATGTGTATGTGAGGCCCTGTGAGCATGGAAATCTTAGGGTAAAATTTTCATAAATATTTGTAGCTAAAAGTAATAAAGGTGGCCTTTCAAATCTTAAATTGCATTCAGCCGGTCATCCCAAGGGGCTATTGCATTTGAAAGCTTGAACTGGAAAATATTGTAGTTTGCTCCATCGTATATTAATCTTGTCTATTTAGAGTGTACATTGTTTGTGTATGTCATCATAAATGTATGTACAGAGCCTAGCACAATGGGGGTCTGGTCTGGGATGGAGCCTCTAGTTGCTATGCCACATAAATAATAATAATTAAATAACTGGGCTCATTAGAGTTCACTTTTATAGTAGGGATGAATAATTTCCTCCATTGCAAGAATTGCTGGATGAATTTCTCTGGCCTGTGTTAGCAGGAAGTTAGATTAGATGATCAGAGTGATTCCTCGTGGGCTCAAAATTATAAAGTGTATGGCCCAGGGGATCAGATGGGAAGGTATACTTTCCATGCTTGGGTGCTGACATGTGGGAAAAGCAGCGGGCTTGGAGGGTGTAATAAACATATCCAGAGTAGTGTGAATTGAAGGTATTTGGGTCATGAAGGGATTTGACCTCAAGCTGTGACTAAACTCACACTGCATGCTTGAAAACAACGGTGTCTGGAACCTAAAACTATTACATCCTCCATAGAGATGGGCCAGACTGAAACCTTAGTTCCACAAGAGCAAATGAATGATGTTCTTTCTCACTGGGAGCCTGGAACTTTGTCAGCAGCATGCACTATTTGTAGCAGATTACAGGGTACTAACATCAGCGCTGCCTCAGACTGATTTATAAAAAGTGCCCTCCCTTATGATCTGTCGAACATTGTTGAGAGGATCCAGGTCAATGGCTAGAGGGAAGGAGCAAAATTTACATTCTAGTCCCCAAACCACACTGCCTCTCCTTGCGATTACCTGCGTGTCCTCTTCTATTCAACAGGCTAAATGCAGCCTTACTGAGAAATAGGTGATACATTTTGTATACACTATTGGTCAGCAACACTCTCTCTGTGTTGGGACTAATTTGCTAGTGCATTCATGTAATGGTTTCTTTGTTTTTTTAATGGAATATTGAGTTAATAGTGTGTTTTGTTGGGGGGCAAAATTCCCAGTGCATTATTGCTTAAGGGAGTGATAATGGAGTCTGCTAAGTAAGAATAAGGAGTGACGTCTTTTTGTGCTGATACATGACTACTTATCTGCATGCTGCCTTTTTCTTAGACTGCCAGCAGCAAGTGAGAAATCTTCCAACAATATGTTTATTAAGAGTTGCGGACTAGAGGGAGGTGATTTAAGGTTCATGTATCAGTCCAGGTATTTTGATTTTTGGAGTTCTTACAAAAGATTTAGTTTGTTTGAACAATTTCATGCAATCTGAATTAAACAGTTCTTCTAATCCCAGAAATTACAGGAAACACAGTGGAAGTTTGTATCAAGTTACCCAGTGATGCAGAGGTAGTGTGATCTACCAGTTAAAGCACAGGAGTCAGAAGATCTGGATTCTACTCTTGGCTCTGACACTAATTTACACTATGACTCTGGGCAAGTCACTTAACCTTTCTGTGCCTTGATTTTTCCATCTTTAAAATGGAGACAATACCCTACCTCACAGAGGCATTGTCTAATTCGTCAATCAATGTTTGTAAAGCACATTGAGATCTTTGGATGAAATATGCTATACAAGTGCCAACTATAAAGGATACCATGTTATGCTACAAGGGAATTGTGATGGGATGTCTACCCCACACAAGTGAACAAAGGGTTAACAGGAGCCTGAAAGCTCAGTTAGGTCAGCTTGCTGCTCTGGGAGGGTGTGTCAGGATTGACTTGTTTTACCCAGCTGGGGAGGAGCTGGGTCTTCATAGAAGAAAGAAGTGAAAGCTGTAGGACAGGCCCAGCAGAGACGCCTGGGAGAGAGGAGGTAGGGAGTTGGGGAAAACAAACTGAAGGCAGCCACCCGGGGGGAATTAATCCCTGTGGTGGGCCTTGGAAAGAGTGGAAGGCACAGAGAGGCAGTCCTGAGGGGTCAGTATTCTAGCAGAGAAAGGAGGAATTGGGAGGACCTAGGGAGAAAACAGGCCTGGGAACCAGAGGAGAGGCTGTTAAGCACAGGTTTCAGGGAAACAATAGAAGGGGTGTGGAAGTAGGAAGTGGTCCAGGAAAACACCAGTGTGTCTGAATGAATAGACCTAGCTGCTTAATATAAGGTCCCTGGGCCAGAACCCTGAGCAGAAGGTGAGTCTGGGTTCTCTCACCCCAACCCTGAGGAAGGGGTGCATGCAAGTGTGACATAAGCACTACTGAGCCCAGGGTGGGGCTGAAGACAGAGTCTCAAGGATGGGCTGAGGAATAGCCCAAGAAGGAGCAGGAGGATCTTTTGTGTTGGAACATTTATGGACTTGTAGTTGAACTTTCTGTTACTCTGGAAGGGGTGGAAATACATGGTGACCTGCTGGGCGAGTCATGAGAAGATGTAGACCACCACAATGTTGGAGCAACCATTGGCCCAGGATGCATACCAGCAGTGAGTCTGAATAATCCACTTTCTCAGCAAGCATCCTACATATGTGATATCTTTATTGGGAGTAATAGCTGATGTGTGTTCTTCCATTTGTCTTTTTAATAGGTTTCTTTGTCCTTCCCTCTCCTCATAGTGAAAGACAGGTCTTCCATTACTACAGAATGCCAGATTCTACCCACCCTTACATTGAGAAGCACCATGTGCAGCCATTAATTCCACTGAAATCAATAGGCTTATTTAAGAAGTTAAGTGTGAATAGGGGTGTCACAGTCTAGCCAAGTGTGAATGCTGTGGGCCTGATTCTCCCTTTGAGTCTTTGGGTTCTGATTTTCCTGACACATCATTTTTACACCAGTGTAACTCAATGGATTTACTCCAGATTTATACTGATATAAGATGAGAAGCGGGGACCAGCCTGTAACTTTCCTGCTAGTCTCTGTCCTTGATACATCCAGATGATTGGTGCACTGTAGAGGAAATGCCTGAGAATATGAGTCAATGTTAGACCAACTTGTGTTCATACCCTGGCCATATTGCATCAAAAGAGATCATTCATCTGAGGCCAAGCAGCATTTCAGCACTCGGCCATTTGTAGCATGTGAGGACAGGAGCTGACTGACCTGTCCCCGCTCTCACAGCTGGAGCTGCACACTACAAAAGCAGGCCTGGAAAGGAACAAGAAAGAATCAGAAATACCAACAGATTCCACAGGATCTGTGTTCTGCATCATGGAGCTGAAAAACATGCAAAAGCTCCTTCAATCTGAGACTATCTCAGCACAGCTCCAGTGGGCTCAGCCATAGCACTGTAACTTTCCTGGCTGAACTGTTGCCTACAGACTATGATATTCTGAATTCCCATCTGATTTGTGTTAGCATGCAGGAGGCATGCATGGTGAGTCCACCCACTGGCCGGATGACTCAGATAAATAGCTAAATCCGCGATAGTGTGTGGACATTCTCCTCTATGCTGCACTTCACAAAGGAGAGATCTTTCCAGAATGGTCCCTTTTCTGTTAGGATAAATGACTTTTTCTTCCTCCTGCTCACTCACTAAACGTGATCCCATCTTAAAACCCCAGATCCAAACACCCCCTAATATTGAAGGTGGCTGTTGCAGTATCTGAACCCATTTCTGGACCCAAATTTTACAGTTGTTTTTTGTCTGCCCAAATCCAAGCAGAATTCTGGGATAATATTAATTCACATTTGAATATTAATGTGCCTCAAAATCATTCTCACAATCCTTTACACATATACGTACATACACACCAGCAGCAGCAGAATAAATTATCCACGTAAAGAAACCAAATGGAAAAGACAAACCTGGACAAATCAAACAGGGAAGAATAAATGTTTCAATCAGACACATTGTCTTGTGTTTATTATTGCCAGCTCTGGGCCTTCCCTGTAAAAAGTACATGCTTAACAGCTGCCTTGTGACACTGAGATGTTCCTTGATGATTCCAGTTGTGTTAAGAAAGGTCATTTTCAAAAAGGCTGATTGAATTTGCTGAGCCTGGAAAACAGCACTTATCACATTGAAGGGGCTGCTTCGCTGACTGCGATTTACCTTTTGTTTCTGGGCTGGGCTCTGTGTTCTGAACACTTATAATGACCTGCCAGAAGGGAGGAAATGGTAACAAGTGAAGTATAGGGATTGTCATCTTGACAGCCAGTGGAGACAAGTTTATACAACTATGAGGAAACAAAAAAGAAAAGAGGTGACAGATTCATAGGCTGGAGCTGTCAGTCTGGCACCTTTCCACTATGACCAAACTTACAGTCATGCTTATCCCTCTACAATGGTACCTGGAAACTGAACCTGGCTGTTGGTGAAAATCTACAGGACAGTCTAGCAGGGCTCAGGAGGGTTTGTGCCAGCTGGGTGAGGTGGCAAAGTGAGAGATTTTCCTGACACAAGTTCTACTGCCAGCCTTCCCCACTGTTAGAAACCCTCCCCTGTCCTCAGCATGTGCTTTCCTTGCAACCCGCCTCTTTGCTGAAGTTGTTGGGAGGTGCAGAATCCATTCACAGGATTTGTCTTGTAGTAAGTGCTGCTGCTGCCCCAGCAACCCAGAGACAATATTTCTGCTTATGCTCTGTCCAGATATGAGTCCAGCCACTACTCGTCCCCTTGGACACCCTGCCCCCACGTACCTCTAACTGTAATAGTCATAATATAACCCTTATTTAACAACTACTAGGTCAGCATACTACTAGCAAAGCCTGAAATCAATTTCCAAAAAACAGATTCAGAAATAAACAGGAAGGAAGGATGGACATGCAAATACCCAGGCTCAAGGGAATGGCCAGTGACTCTTTTCCAAGATACTTAGAATGTAAGCACTATTGCAGCAGAAGTCATGCCTTCATATGTACCTGTAAAGCATATAGCTGACTGTGAACACTGTGCAAATGCTTCAGCAAAAGTTAACATGGGGGTATTTTCCCTGATGTTATGTAGAGTAGTGGCAGGAAGGATAACTTGAGTGGATATAATTACCATTGACGGTGCAGTAGCTATCGACTATCATTCAAGACATTCAAACCTTGGATGTGTCTCTGGGTTACATCTTGACTGAACATAGGTCCCCAGAAAGTCTTTGGGATCAAACTATACACATCTTCAGTGAGTGTCTTCACAGTGGTTTGGAATGGGGGAGGGAATGCAACCACAATGGTAGACAAATTACGTAGTCCGACGTCATAAGACAAAGAGCATCTTGTCGTGTAGCTGTATTGGGAAGATGGAAGAATCCCAGTGAGTTGTTTAACTGGAACACAGATTGATCTAAATACTTTGTTCCCTTCATTTAGTCCTTATGATTAGAAAAGTCCCTGTGTAACTTGCTGGGAAAAGGTCATGTTGGATTCCTTGGGGTGTTAATGTGATCTGCAGAACATTGAGAGAGGGAAGGGCTGCAAAGAAGTGTTTGTGAAAGTGGTTTGCTTGGCTGTGTTTGGATTGTATATGCACTGCTCTTGGGTCAAAACTGGAATATACATAAAGCAAAATAAAAAGTTTTGCTACCCACTAGACCTGGAGTTCTGGAAATTCTTCCCCTTCTAGAATTGAGTGGACAACAACTACACATTATTCATATCATGGGCTGTGCATGAACTGCCCATTGGGGGAGGCTAGTCCCCAGCCCTGCCCTTTCCGTCTGAGGCCCCGCCCCTTCCATGGCCCCCCACCGAAGCCAGCCCCAGCACTCCTCAACCCCATCGCCCCCAGTGGGCGGCCCGAGAGCCGGGCAGCCTGAGTCCAGGTGTCACAGGCCAACCTGCCCTAGCCCCGCCCCCTCCCACTTCGGGGAAGAGGCACAGCCTGGGCTGGGGCCATGGGGGAAGAGCAGGAAGCAGGAGGGGACCTTGAGGCAGAGTGTGGGTGGGGACAAACCTGGCAGTTTGCGGAGGCTCAACCTCCCCTGGCCTGTGATACCCACCACCCATGATTTAGATGTCCTCAGAGGAAGTCTGAGACTGTCCCATTTTCCTAGACTCTTTTCAGTTTTGATGTATTCTGAGCGCTAGCTCCAACATAAAGACTAGATTTGAAAGACTGGAAGCACATCTGCTGTTCCCCTCTTCCAGAGATAAAGCACTCACAAGATAAGAGGAGACAGCAGAGCACGTTTGTCTTGTCAGACGACACTTAAACTGGAGTTCAGCTTCTTAACTGCTATGTTAGTACAAATTTAGCATATTGAGTGATACTGACACACACTCTTTGAAAACTCCTGAGGTCTAGGATGGACTGTATCTCTCTCTCTCCCCTCCTAACATGTTACTGCATGGTCTCTCTGCAGTAAGAGCCAGAACCAATCTTGTTTCAACAGCATGACTTGAGTCTTTCATTTACTGCACTGGAGGATGGCAGCAGCCATCTTACGGCTGTTTGTTCCTTACAAAACCACACCGAATATTCATGCATAGAATGGCCCAAAGCTGACTCATTTTTCAGGAGAGATTTCAAGATGAGCAAACTGAAGGGAGCTATGGTATTGAACCAAACTCTGCCCTTGAACACTTATATGTGCCACGCTCATTGACGTTTACAAGAACCCTGCTTTGCCTCCAGTATTTATGATGGTGTTAAATATATATATAAAAAAGTGTTTTTTATTTGGGAAGCGGGGTGTCACACTCACAGGCTTGCTATGTGAAAGGGGTCACTAGTGCAAAAATTTGAGAACCACTGGTCTAAAGTCACCAACAGACACAGAAGTTACAAACAAGACAGAAGAGTGGTCTCTCCTTTACATCTGCTTGAAAAGACAGCAGCTCCAGAATCACAGTGCCCCTGGCATTGTGTTGGGGCACTGATTTAGCACTTACTTTTCTGAATCACTACCACCACCTCCTTGCATTGGAGCAAATAGTTTTTTTTCCAGAGGTCTTCCATCTCAGGTTGGGCATGCTTGGTTTATAAAATACAGTGATGTCAGAATCTGAACTTTTGATGGCTTTGGCCAGTTAAGACTTCATTTGGAGAATGTGGTGAGGACAATAAGCATCAAATGGCATGTCTCACAATGCCTGGTGGTTCATAAAGGAAGCATTGTACAGGAAGGGAACACAGACATTAAGTAAGAGCGTGCTTGACAATTAGGACTATAACAACAAGAGGTTTCTGGAGGTCAGAACTGAGGTCCATTGAATGGATGTGTGGAGAGACCCAAGGTTTGGTTAGCATGGGTGCTAGAGGCCAAAATTACAGTCTAATAGAGAAATGCCTGCCCCACTAAGATATGGGTTCAGCCTAACACAGCCTAGCACATTGTGGTTCATTTATCTCCCTAAGACCATCCTTCCTTTGGTAACTTATACTCCCACAAGGTCTCTAAAGCAATAGAAATACACGGTAGCTTTAAAAGTCTCTTGCTCTTCTCATGCATTCAAATAGCATTTCTAATGTCTCAGGCTCAGTTATCCAAAAATTAAAGATAGCAGTTTCCTGCTGGTTAATTAGTTTTAAAACTATCATTAAGACATTTTCTTGTAGTGATTTACTCTTCTTTATAAGGAGATGTGGTCACGATCGGAAGATATTTTCAGTTACTTTTCAGTTTGCCTTTAAGAAATAAATAAGATCCAGGCTCCTTAAGCAATTAAGCATCCTCTGTTCAACAAATCAACTATAAAACAAAGTTAAAAACCCAAGGGAAAGCCAATCACGCTAAATTAACTATTGTTCCTGCTTAAATGCTATTTCATTATAAAGATTACTTGGTGGTTCTACATATTTTCCTTTCCTCTGCCTCTTCCCTCTAGCATAATTTCTCACATACTTTGTATGTGAATGAGATTTCAGAGAAGTGGGCCATCTCACAATTAGATCACTTATTCAGAACTTTTGCTCACCCACAGTAAAATAAAATTATTAGTTTCTTTCCTAATGATTCATTCTAAAGATGTCAAGTATCAGAGGAATAGCCATGTTAGTCTGGATCTGTAAAAGCAGCAAAGAGTCCTGTGGCACCTTATAGCCTAACAGACGTATTGGAGCATGAGCTTTCGTGGGTGAATACCCACTTCGTCGGATGCATGTCATGCATGCAAGATATTTACAGATTAGATGGCCTTATGCGATCTCCAGCATTATGACCACCCAATGAATACAACCAAGTCCTTCATAAGCGTTACAATTACAGATCCAAATCCCATCTCAGCTCTACTTCTTTTCTTCATTCCGTCTATTTAGGTTTTTCTATAGTGCCCAACATCACAAGTTTTAACCATGGTTTCTGGCCTGGTATGGCCTTTTCTACACTTGCAGTTAAATTGTGTCCAGCACCAGTTCAGTTGCAGTATCAGCTGGCCTCTAGTTCTGGTGTGGGGTTTATATACCCCATCACCTGCAAACAGATTCCAAAGAGCAACTCTGGGCCCAAATAACCCCACCCACATGCTCCAGATGGAGGAGAGAGCTTAAATGGAAGCCAAACAGCTCAGATAGTGTTGACCAGGCAGGGAGAAGGACCTGCCTTGGGAGTTCCTGAGAAGGGGGCTTCCTTTGGTGAAGAGGACCCTGCCTGCTGGATCTGGACAGATTGAAGGTGCAGTTAGTATGTTCTTCTATCACCTGTTCACATTAGGCTGCAAAACTTGGATTATAGAGTGGATGGGAGGAAGTGGCCCAGGGACCAGACCTTTGCTAACCATTATACGGCTCTGGGCCAGAGCTTGGTGGAGTAGAAGGGCTGGGTTCCTCTACCAACTCCCCTCCGCATTAAGGAGGACCCAACATCTTAACCATTAGGTGGTGCTTCCAACGAGCACCGACCATCACATGGCGTATATAGCAATAACAATTTGATCAAACCTACTCAGTTATGGACAATGCCACATGTTCTTATATGCAAGTAAATGGTGATCTTTTCATTTTCTATCTACATATACACTTTACAAGCACTCCTTGATATAGCTCTCCTATATAACAGCCTGGACTTGTTGCTGATGCCCACTGACTGCAATGGGTAATTTTCCTAAGGCTAAATTGTGCAAACTTCACAGAGGTTGGTGAACACCAACTCACCTGAGCAGTCCCATTGACTTCAATACAGCTACTCATGTGAGTAAGACTTTATCCATAGGCACTTGATTCCTGCGTTGAACCCATATCACTAGCTGAAATTCTATATCCTGTGTTATACAGGAGGTCAGACTAGATGATTATAATGCTCCCATCAGGCCTTAAAATCTATTAATCAAAGTCCCTTGAAGTCAATGAAAAAGTGCCCACTAGCTTTATCAGGCTGTGGATCAGGCCCTAATTGCTCACCAATGAAAGTAATAGTTGAACAAAGTAGCCTCTAATTTGTGCAAAGCTAAGGTGATGAAATATTCTATTTCCCCAATGTCTTTCTCTCTTTGTGAATAGCATTTTGAGACCTAATAAACCAGCTGCAATATACCTGGAACTGTCAAGATGAACAGCATCTTTTCTAAAGATATAGCCAGTTTGGTCCACAAGCATATCTCACTGTGATACATTTTTAAAAGCTAGGCTATACACCTGAAAAAGTACATTGGAAATGAGCATAAGAAAATAGTTGTTTTGCCAGATCAGACCCGTAACCTCAACTAGTCTGATAGCCTCCAACTCCCAGCTGGACATCAGTTTATGCCCTGAAGCATGAGACTTGAGAGTGCTCATAATTTTTATCCTAACTAATGGTCACTGTAGACATGATTCTTATTCACATAAGTGCTGTAATTTTTTTGAAAGTCTGACTTCTCTGTTTGACTCAGTATTATGTAGTGGCAACTACAGAAAATGGGTTTTCTTCCAAGGAAAATTCCATGTTTTTGTCAAAAAATCAAAATCTGAAAGACTTTGGCTGAAAAACAAAATATTTCAGTTCTGAATTGCCACCAGTGTGGTGCCTCATGGGAGTTGTAGTTTGTCAGCTTCATGCTTCCATTTTCCTCTATAGGATGGACTCCCTGGTCAGCCTACATCTGCAATGATATACCATAATCTCACCTCGGGGGAGGGACAATGGTGCATTGTGGTAATCGGATGGCCATGCTGCACCATGAGAGAGGATACTTAGCAGGGAAGAAGAGCTAATAACTGATGACATCAAGAAGGCTGATGTATTTAATGCCTATTGTGCTTCAATTTTCACTAAAAAAGTTAGTGGTGACCAGTTACTCGACACAATTAATATAAACAACAAGGGGAAAGGAACACAAGCCAAAATAGGGAAAGAACAAGCTAAAAAAATTAGATAAACTTGATGTATTCAAGGTGGCATGATGTAATTCATCCTAGGGTACCTCAGGAACTAGATGAAGCAATATTGGAACAATTAGCAATTATCTTCATGAACTCAAGGACAGGTGAGGTTCCAGAGGACCAGAGAAAGGCAAACATAGCACTTATCTTTAGAAAAGGGGGAACAAAGAGGACCTGGGGAATTATAGAGCAGTCAGCCTAACTTCGATACCCGGAAAGATATTGGAACATATTATTAAACAAATCAGTTTATAAGTACCTAGAAGATAATAGGATTATAAGGAATGGCCAGCATGGTTTTGTAGGAACAAATCATGCCAGACCAAGCTGATTTCCTTCTTTTGACAGGGCTACAAGCCTATTGGATGGGGGGGACCAGTAGATGTGATATAACTTGATTCTAGTAAGACTTTTGATGCAGCTCCACATGACATTCTTATAAGCAAACTGGGGAAATGTGATCTAGATGGAAATTACTATAAGGTGGGTGCACAGCTGGCTGAAAGACTGCACTCAGAATAGCTGTCAATGGTTAGCTGTCAAACTGGGAGAGTGTATCTAGTGGGGGCCCCACAACGGTCAGTCCTAGTTACGGTACTATTCAATATTTTCATTAATGACTTGGATAATGGAGAGGAGAGTATGCTTATAAAATTTGCAGATGACGCCAAGCTTGGAGGGGTTGCAAGCACTTTGCAGGTCAGGATTAGAACTCAAAATGACTGACAAATTGGAGAACTGGTCTGAATTCAGTAAAGTTAAGAGCAAAGTACTATACTTAGGAAGGAAAATAAAATGCACAGCTACAAAAGGGGGAATAATTGGTTAGATGATAATACTTCTGAAAAGGATCTGGGGGTTATGGTAGCTCACAAATTCAATAGGGGTCCACAATGTGATGCAGTTGTGAAAGAGGCTGATATCATTCTGGGGCATATTGACAGGAGTGTTGTATGCAAGACCCGGGAGGTAACTCTCCTGCTCTATTCAGCTCTGGTGAGGCCTCAGCTGAAGTACTGTGTCCAATTATGGATGTCACACTTTAGGAAAGATGTGCACTAATTGGAGAGAGTCCAGCACCAAAATGATAAAAGATTTAGAAAACCCGACCTACGAGGAAAGGTTAAAAAACTGGGCATGTTTAGTCTTGAGAAAAGACTGAGGGGTGACCTGCTAACATTCTTCAAATATGTAAAGAGCACTTGTAAAGAAAATGGTGATCAATTGTTCTCCATGTCCGCTGAAGGACAAGAATTAATGGTCTTAATCTGCAGCAAGGGAGATTTAGGTTAGATATTAGGAAAAACTTTCCAACTATAAGGATGGTTAAGCTCTGGAATAGGCTCCAAGGAGTGGAATCCCCATCACTGGAGGTTTTTAAGAACAGGTTGGACAAACACCTGTCAAGGATGGTCTAGGTTTACTTGGTCCTACCTCAGTGAAGGGGGCTGGACTTGATAACCTCTTGAGGTTTCTTCCAGCCCTACATTTCTATGGTTATATATCTGGCTGGAGATCCCAGTCCATAGATGAGGGGGGTGGGAGTTGTAGCTGGGTGCCTGAGGCTCCCATGAGGCACCATATGGGCATTTCAGAATCAAAATATTTCAGTTTTCATCTGAAGACTGATTTTTTTTCTGGTATTGCTTTTTTGATGAAAAACTGAAATTGTCTACAGAAAGCGGAATCTTTTAATGAAAAAAAAATCATTGTATCAAACCTCAATTTCTGTCAAAAAACAGTTATGATGGATAATCTTTGACGAGCCCTAATGGCAATGAGTTCCACAGATTTTTAAATGTGTTGTCTTTTGCCACATAAAATAATGACCAGGACTGTCATGCGATTAAAAAAGTTAATTGTGATTAATTGTGTGATTAATCATGCTGTTAAACAATAATAGAATACCATTTATTTAAATATTTTGGGATGTTAACTACATTTTCAAGTATATTGATTTCAATTACAACACAGAATACAAAGTATACAATGCTCACTTTATATTTATTTTTGATTACATATATTTGCACTGTAAAAAAACCAAAAGAAATAGTATTTTTCAATTCACCTAATACAAGTACTGTGGTGCAATCTCTTTATCATGAAAGTGGAACTTACAAATGTAGAATTATGTACAAAAAATTACTGCATTCAAAAATAAAACAATGTAAAACTTTAGAACCTACAAGTCCACTCAGTCCTATTTCAGCCAATCACTCAGACAAACAAGTTTGGTTACAATTTGTAGGAGATAATGCAGCCTGCTTCTTGTTTACAATGTTACCTGAAAGTGAGAAGTTCACATAGCACTGTTGTAGCTGGTGACGCAAAATATTTATATTCCAGATGCACTAAAGATTCATATGTCCCTTCATACTTCAACCACCATTCCAGAGGACATGCGTTCATGCTGATGATGGGTTCTGCTCGATAATGATCCAAAGTAGTGCAGACTGACACATGTTCATTTTCATCATCTGAGTCAGATGCCACCAGCAGAAGGTTGATTTTCTTTTTGGGGGTTCGGGTTCTGTAGTTTCCTCATCTGAGTGTTGCTCTTTTAAAACTTCTGAAAGCATGCTCCACACCTCGTCCCTCTCAGATTTTGGACGGCACATCAGATTCTTAAACCTTGGTTCAAGTGCTGTAGCTACTTTTAGAAATATCACATTGGTACTATCTTTGTGGTTTGTCAAATCTGCTGTGAACGTGTTCTTTAGACAAACACGTGCTGGGTCATCATTCGAGACTGCTATAACATGAAATATATGGCAGAATGCAGGTAAAACAAAACAGGAGACATACAGTTCTTCCCCAAGGAGTTCAGTCAGAAATTTAATTAATACATTTTTTTTAACAAACATCATCAGCATGGAAGCATATCCTTTGGTGGCTGAAGCATGAAGGGACATATGAATTTGTTTAGCATATCTGGCATGTAAATACCTTGCAACACTGGCTACAAAAGTGCCATGAAAACACCTGATCTCACTTTCCAGGTGACACTGTAAATAAGAAGCAGGCAGTGGTATCTCCCGTCAATGTAAACAAACTTGTTTGTCTTAGCAACTGATTGAACAAAGAGGAGGACTGAGTGGACTCATAGGCTCTAAAGTTTTACATTGTTTTGTTTTTTAGTGCAGTTATGTAACAAAAAAAATCTACATTTTAAGTTACACTTTCACAGTAAAGAGATTGCACTACAGTACTAGTATGAGATGAATTGAAAACTACTATTTATTTTGTTTATCATTTTTACAGTGCAAATATTTGTAATAAAAATAGTAATATAAAGTAAGCACTGTACACTTTGTATTCTGTCTGGTAATAGAAATAAATATATTTCAAAATGTAGAAAAACATCCAAAATATTTAATAAATTTCAATTGGTATTCTATTGTTTAACAGTGCAATTAATTGTGATAAATTTTTTTAACCGCAATTTTTTTTTTTAATTTCATGAGTTAACTGCGATTAATCAACAACCCTAATAATGACAACATGTTACATCATGGGCTGGTATTTTCAAAGGAGCCAAAAGGAAGTAGGCACCTGAGTCCTATTATATTTCAGTGGGATGTAGGCACCTAATTCACTTTGGCTCGTATAAAAAATCCCAACCATAGCACCTGATTCTGCATAAGTTACACTGGTTTTACACTGATATAGCTCCATTGAAGTCTGTGGGCTAGATCCTCTGCTAGCTGTAGCTCAACTGGCTGAGGATCTGGCCCAATGGAATTACACCAGTGTAAACAGAGGGTTGAGTGAGAGCCACAGTACTTTTCATCTGATGATCTCAAAACGCTTTGCTAAAGTGTGTAAGTGTTATCTCTGTGGAGAAAATTCCCCCCCACACACACACACACACAGGTGAAACAATCTGTGCCTTGGCTTTCCAATCTGTGAAATAGGGATAATGATGCTTGTAAATCACTTTGAGATCATTGACGAAAATCATTGTATAATAGCGGTAGAGTTACTGATATTCATACACAGCATATATGAGGGCCATATGGGTTGCCTGACTCCCAGTACTGCACTCTAAATGATTCTAGACCAATTTGCTTCCTATGTAATTTAATTGGGTGCCTCTTTGTTCTTCTCAAAGCGGATGAGGTAAATGGGAACTCTTATTAGCCTTCTAAGGCCATAGCTCCATCACCTACTAAGTGACCCTTATATTAATTAATTAACGTGTTAATAAGAGTCTCCCTCCTTTAGTGACTCGGTCAAGATTTTAAAGTATGGGTGTAAACTTGGACCTTGATTCAGGACAGCATTTAAATGTGCCTTTCAATGGTGCAGGCTTAACAGCTATCTTGAATAAGGATGCTTTCCTGAATTGGACCCTGCTCCCTAATTTATATATATATGTGTATCTTTCTATCTATATTAGATGTATAGATAGCTACACAACACACTTCAAAGGAATATAAACCCTCTGTCTGGACTAGGTGCTATATTTGAAAGCTGAACCATTTGCAATCTATTCTTTTCCCTTTTGCTCCCTTCAAGGAGGCAGCATAGTCTAATGATTAGAGCAGGGCTCGGACAAATCAGGACTCCTGGGTTCTATTTCCAGCTCTGCCCTAGACTCACTGTGCAACTTTGGAAAAGACATGTCTATTACATGTGACTCATTTTTTCCATCTGTAAAAATTGGGATAATAAACCTACCCACCTTTGTAAAGTATCTTGACTTCCTCACTGAATAGTGCTGTATAAATGCAAAATACTGTTATAAATAGACCTAGGCAAAAATTTTCACCTAAATGTCAACAAAAAATGCAGATTCAGCTTGATCGAAACACTTCGCAAATTTGTGTTTAAATTTGCCAAATTGCTTCGGTTGGAAAACAAACACAAAATATTCTGAAAAATTTTAAATGTGTCATTTTGACATTTTCAAACTGAAATGTTTAGAATTTTTGCTCTGAAATGGCTATTTTTCAAATTCTACTTCAATTTTATTGGGAAAAAAAGTTAAAAGGCTCAAACTAAATAAAACATTTTGTTCAAGGGGTAAACAACATATTTAGGTTGATCCAGAATACTTTAATTTTTTTTAAATTCCTGTTTCCCCAAAAAATGTGAATTTTTTCTTTTGTGTTGACCTGCAACAATTCTTTTTTAATTTCATTTTTCAATGTGGCCAGTGAACCAAAGAATCGGTTATGTGCACAGCTCTAATTATAATCAATTACAGTCTTCTATTTAGTATAACCATTTCCTCAGCATTAAACTGTGAAGTCTCAACAGAAGATTATGACAGCAGGTTAGGAATAAGCAACAGCAGCCAAACAATTTAAGAACAAACATTTTTGATTTCATGCAAATGTCCTTAGGAATCATTTTCTTTAAAAAAAAATAAGAGACGTAAACAGAAAATGTGTGCTGTCTACCAGTGGAATTTCTTGGAATTGTTCAAAGGACTCCAGGAGGCACCAGTGCCTCTGACTATTAATTTATAACCTTTTTAAACCTACCGTGATTCATTTCATATCTTGGCACTCTGTACTGTAGCCATTTGGGACAGAAAATGACACGTTGCATCCTGAGGGTCCAATGCAGCGTGTGGCATCTTAAAAGCTGGTCTGTGGCCACACTTGCCTTATAACTGAAGGATGAGAACAAAGCTGATCAGCGGTAGCTTTTTTTATTATTATGATTGTTGCTGGGGAACTCAAACAAGCAATTTCTATTCATCTAGAAGGAGAATTTCAAGTGCAAGCAAAACATTATGGTTGTGGACTTTTCTTTTACAGTTAAACCTTTTATTACCAAAGACACAAGTCAGAATAAATAGCATGCATTAAACACAAGTCAACTCCTTGTACACCTATTAGATTTCTCACATGTATTGGTTAGAGCAGGGGATTGGAAGTTAGAATTCCTGGGCAATATTTCCAGTTGACTTGCCAGGTGTGATCCTGGGCAACTTCACTTCTCTGCACCTCAGTTTCCCCACCTCTAGAATAAGAATGAGGATTTGAGTTTAAGGCCAGATTCTGACATCTTTACTTGCTGCTGAGTAGTCTTGTGCTTCATGAGTATTCCCATTGATTTCAGTCTGAGAAAGGGTAACTTTATTTGACCATTAATGTTTATAAAGTGGCTAGAGGTTGTGCTGATGGATTGGATTAGATTTCAGTGCTTAGATGCTACTATGAAGCATTCTATCAAAACACTTACAATAGATCAGATAGAGAAAATGCTTTGAGAGCCTGGGACAGGCAAGACACAGAGAAACCGGGTGATGGAAAGAACTGAATCAAGGACATAAAATAAATTGCCCTTAGATAGCTCAAACCTCCCAGAGCGGGATGAAAAGTGAAGGCTCAGTATTTGAACAGAGTAAGGACTCACCTCATGAATTTGAAGGGAGATTCCAGATAAAACTGGGGCAACATATACAGCTCCCCTAAATGATGGCACACATTCTGCAGTAGTTTCACAGTACATCCCTATTCCAGTTGGCATTACTACTGTGTGGTATGCAGTGTGCATGATCGCTATTGCTGAGTTTGGGGGACATATGGATAAAATATGTGGCCTACTCTTCCTGACTAGAGCTAAGTTTAAAAAAAAAGTTGAATTTTTTGGTTCACTGAAAATGTTTTTTATGGAAAAAAGCATTCCCCTTAGGAATGAAAACCAAATTTTTTAGTATTTTTGGCTAATAAAAAATTCAGAAGAAAAATAGTTTGGGTCAGACAAAATGTTTGATTCAATAAAATCAAAGTGTTTCATCTTGATGTTGAGTTTTTACAGTTTTTTTTTAATTGAAAAAATAAAATTAAAGGACATTTTGAAACAAAAAGTAATTTCAACCCAAACAATTGAAATATTTCACTTAGAAAATTTCAAATCTGGCCATTTCATTTTTTTCATTCTGCTTTTGAAGTTTTTTCTTAATGAAAAAATTGGCACAATTGACATGTATTTGCAAAATGTTTTGGTGTCGACAGATCAGCATTTTTCACCCCAAAAAAGTTTTGTGAGGAAAAAATTCATTCCACTCTGCTCCTGATCCTTAGTCCCTGTTTCCTCTTGCAGCGCAACCATTTATAAGGCTTTGGGATAGATAGAGGTTTGGGGCTGTAAATGTCTACCCTGTAATTCTCCTGCTGTGTGTGGGTTTTATGATGGGGCCAGTATGCATGGGGGTCTTACCAGATTTTGGTCCCAGATAAGATGACAGATAAGAGGTGCTGTTATAGGGCTAAATCCTGAAAAATGTACTCTGTCGGATTCTGCCTGGTCCT
This sequence comes from Mauremys mutica, assembly GCF_020497125.1. NCBI lineage: Eukaryota > Metazoa > Chordata > Testudines > Geoemydidae > Mauremys > Mauremys mutica. The sequence goes on along the minus strand of NC_059074.1, from coordinate 152,414,766 downwards.
ACAGAACCTTCTCCCCACCGGCACGGCTCACATAAGGGATGGATGCAATTACCCCTGTATTCCTGGGAGTGTAGGGTGACCAGACAGCAAGTGTGAAAAATCGGGACAGAGGGTGGGGGGTAATAGGATCCTATATAAGAAAAAGACCCAAAAATCGGGACTGTCCCTATAAAATCGGGACATCTGGTCACCCTATGGGAGTGTGAGGTTTGTCCTGCTCTGCTTACCTGGGGATGCATGGTGTCCCAAAAGGACAAGATAGGAATGAATAGGAGGTGGGGCCATGGCTTTTCCCCCACCAAGCACCACCCAATGGAGTCCTAGAGCCATTGAGGAGGGAGAGAAGTAAATTGCACCATGCCAGTAAATGTAGTAGTGAGCAATGTGGCCTCCCTGTATAGGGGAGTTCTGGAAGTCTCTGTGCATTACAAAGTGTTGTGTCTTCATGCCACAATCTGAGCCCCACATTCTTGTACTCCATACTTGTGCACTGGCTTCAGTGGGGGATTTGAGTGAGTAAAACCAGAGAAGATCCTTCAGGATCTGGCCCCATAAAAGGGACATCATTGCTACCCAAGCAACATATTTTTGAGTGTTTAAATGAAAATTACAAATGTATGTAAATGCAAAGGATACTCCTTGGTACAGCTGGTTTGGACGTCCCTGATTTCTGAGGAAGCAAGTGATTCCAGGGCCTAAGAGGCGGGGCTGCTGCTACCAGCTGCTGCTTAGCTGTATGTCTCCCCTCCCACTTCATTCATTTTTTAAACACATTGTTAACACTTCACCTTAAGTTGAATAAAGCCTCACAAACTGCAGGTTAAGCATTTCAAACAGGGAAATGATTGTTGTGGGGAGGGCAGGAGATTGATGGCCTACTGGTGGCCTCCAAGCTCGTGCAAGCCTCGGTATTGTTCCCAATCCATCAAAGACATCCCTCTGCTAGCTCTCTGCCATTCAGGGGCTTATCCTTGGCATTAGTCAGGGAGCATGGAGGCAGCCTGAGCGAGGGTTGCAGGAACAGTGAGACAGGGAAGGGGGAGGACTGATGGAGCTGATGGAGATTAATTGTTCACAGGAGTGTAGGAGTCAAAAAACTTAATTTAGGTAATGAAGACCTGAGGAGTAAACAAGGAACGAGCAGATTATAAGAGGGTAATAAACATATGGAATAAGTTACCAAAGAAGGTGAATGGATGAAGCCAAGAATACAAATGAATTCCAGAGACTCCTAACATACTGTAACAAATCTGTTGCCATACAAGGTGTTGTGGTTTGTCACTAAAATGCATAACTGGCTGCTGGGAACTGTATGCTGGCAGTGATGAGAGAACATGGATCCGACTGCTGCAAAAGCACAAGCCCCAGCTATTTGAGCCTAAGGAGAATCCCTGTCAGAAATTAAGGGCTTATTATTAGTGGCAATTCTGAGTCCATTCAGTAGAGGATAATTCTCTCTCTCACACACACACTTAGGGAATGTCTACACTACGAAATTAGGTCGAATTTATAGAAGTCGTTTTTTTAGAAATCGTTTTTATACAGTTAATTGTGTATGTCCCCACACAAAATGCTCTAAGTGCATTAACTCGGTGGACTGCGTCCACAGTACTGAGGCTAGCGTCGACTTCCGGAGCGGAGCGCTGTGGGTAGCTGTGGTTAGCTATCCCACAGTTCCCACCGTCTCCGCTGCCCACTTGAATTCTGGGTTGAGATCCCAATGCAGCACAAACAGTGTTGCAGGTGGTTCTGGGTACATGTTGTCAGGCTCCCCTCTTTCTCGCTCTCTCTGTGAAAGCAACGTCAGACAATCGTTTCGCGCCTTTTTTCTTGGGTTACCTGTGCAGATGACATACCACGACAAGCATGGAGCTCGCTCAGTTCACCATCAGTGTACGTCTCCTGGGTGCTGGCAGATGTGGGACTGCATTGCTACACAGCAGCAGCTCATTGCCTTTTGGCAGCAGACGGTGCATTACAACTGGTAGCCATCGGCGTCGTACTCCTGGGTGCTCTTTTAGCTGACCATGGTGAAGTGGGTCAGGGGCGCCTGGGCAGACATGAGAGTGACTCAGCCAGGTCATTCCCTAGTCATACTGCACCATCTTCTGGCGAGCACCCAGGAGATGACGATGGCTAGCAGTCATACTGCACTGTCTGCTGCCAGCCTAAGATGTATAAGATAGATGGAGTGGATCAAAACAAGAAATAGATCACATTTGTTTTGTATTCATTTGCTCCCCCTTCCCTCTGTGAAATCAACAGCCTGCTAAACCCAGGGTTTTGAGTTCAATCCTTGAGGGGGCCATTCTTTGTGACAGTTGTTTGTGTTTCTCCTTGATGCAAAGCCACCCCTTTTGTTGATTTTCATTCCCTGTAAACCATGTAATCAGTTGCCCCTCCTTCCATCAGAGCAAAGGCAATCATTTTGCGCCTTTTTTCAGCACAGACACCGTAGCACTGGGAACATGGAGTCTGCTCAGATCACCGCGGCAATTACGAGCACTGTAAACACCACGCATGTTATCCTGCACTATATGCAGAACCAGAAGCTGCAAAAGCGAAACCAGGTGAGGCGGCGACGGCAGCGCGGTGACGAGAGTGAATAGGACATAGACATGGACATAGACTTCTCACAAAGTACCGGCCCTGGCAATGTGCACATCATGGTGTTAATGGGGCAGGTTCATGCCATGGAATGCTGATTCTGGGCTCGGGAAACAAGCACAGACTGGTGGGACCACACAGTGTTGCAGGTCTGGGACGATTCCCAGTGGCTGCGAAAATTTTGCATGCATAAGGGCACTTTCATGGAACTTTGTGACTTGCTTTCCCCTGTCCTGAAGTGCCAGAATACTAAGATAAGAGCAGCCCTCACAGTTGAGAAGCGAGTGGTGATAGCCCTGTGGAAGCTTGCAACACCAGACAGCTACCAGTCAGTTGGGCATCAATTTGGAGTGGGCAAATCTAATGTGGGGGCTGCTGTGATCCAAATAGCCAACGCAATCAAAGAGCTGCTGATATCAAGGGTAGTGACTCTGGGAAATGTGCAGGCCATAGTGGATGGCTTTGCTACAATGGGATTTCCTAACTGTGGTGGGGCGATAGACGGAACCCATATCCCTATCTTGGCACCGGAGCACCAAACCAGCGAGTACATAAACTGAAAGGGGTACTTTTCAATGATGCTGCAAGCATTGGTGGATCACAAGGGATGTTTCACCAACATCAATGTGGGATGGTTGGGAAAGGTACATGACGCTCGCATCTTCAGGAACTCTGTTCTGTTTCAAAAGCTGCAGCAAGGGACTTTCTTCCCAAACCAGAAAATAACAGTTGGGGATGTTGAAATGCCTATAGTTGTCCTTGGGAACCCAGCCTACCCCTTAATGCCATGGCTCATGAAGCCATACACAGGCAGCCTGGACAGTAGAGAGGAGCTGTTCAACTATAGGCTGAGCAAGTGCAGAATGGTGGTAGAATGTGCATTTGGATGTTTAAAAGTGCGCTGGCGCAGTTTACTGACTCAGAACGACCTCAGTGAAACCAATATTCTCATTGTTATTACTGCTTGCTGTGCACTCCACAATATCTGTGAGAGTAAGGGAGAGATGTTTATGGCAGGGTGGGAGGTTGAGGCAAATCGCCTGGCCGCTGATTACGCGCAGCCAGACACCAGGGTGGTTAGAAGAGTACAGGAGGGCATGGTGTGCATCAGAAAAGCTTTGAAAACAACAATGACTTTATTGCCTCTGCAAGCAGTGATTGAAGGGAGGCGGGCAGGGTGTTTAGCTTATGGGGAAGTAGAGTGAACCAAGGGAGGGGGGTCATCAAAGAGAAACAAACAGAATTTTCACACCGTAGCCTGGCCAGTCATGAAAATTCATTAATTCATCCCCACAGAACCCTTGTGAAGTAGGAAATACAATTGTTATTACTGCTTGCTGTGCACTCTACAATATCTGTGAGAGTAAGGGAGAGATGTTTATGGTGGTGGGGGGGGGATTGAGATGCAGAAGAGTACAGTGACTTGCTCAGGGCCATTGAGGGAGTCAGTGTCAGATTTGAGATTAGAAATCTTGACTTCCTGGTACTCAGTTCACTGCTCACACTATTCTCTACTCCAGTGGCTCTCAACCTTTCCAGACTACTGTACCTCTTTCAGGAGTCTGATTTGTCTTGTTACCCAAGTTTCACTACACTTAAAAACTACTTGCTTACAAAATCAGACATAAAAATACAAGAGTCACAAAACACTATTACTGAAAAAACTGCTTACTTATGAAATTTTGTCTTTATGAAATTTTAGTTTGTACTGACTTCGCTGGTGCTTTTTATGTAGCCTGTTGTGAAATTAGGCAAGTATCTTGATGAGTTGATGTACCCCCCTGAAGACCGCTGCATACCCCCAGGAATACACAGACCTCTGGTTGAGAACCACTGCTCTACTCTAGATTCAGACCTAGAGGAGACCGGGACTAAAAAGGAAGGTGGTAGAAGAGTAAGAATTTAGGGTTCAAACCAGTGCTGTGAAAATATCAGGGGTTTAGATGAGATAAACAGTAGGACTGGCTGAATTTTTTTAATTTTTATTTACACTCACACACACAACTGTTCTTTAAAATTTTTCAGGATTTTTTTTCTTTTCTTTTTCTTTTTTCTTTTTTTTTGTGAAAATTTGAAATGAAACAAAGCAACCTATTTTGGTTTGAATTGTTTTTAAGTTTGATTTTTTCGAGTGTCTCCATTTTTTCTCTCTCTCATTCTCCCCTCTATCACAAGGAAAAATTAAGAAAAAAACTTGGTTTTTTTGGTGGTTTTTTTTTAAAAAGATGTTTCAGAAGTGAAAGAAAGTAACCTTTATACTTTATGTTCTTTTCTTCTCCCACTTCCAGTAGGTGGTGGAAAACAGGAGGACGAGTAAGAAAGTGAGAAGAAGGTGGTGGGGGGGCGGGAAATAAATGAAATTTTTCAAACAAAAAAATTGTTGTTTTGAACTTTTCTTTTGAAAACATGATTTTTTGACAAAGACAAAAGGTTTTTGAGGAAATGTTCATGTGCTGAAAAGCCATTTTTCATTGAAACAAAGTTTGATTAAATTTTTTCAACCAGTTCTAGCTGAAAATTTCCTTCTATTCTATATCCCTACACCACCCCCTCCCAAAAACAAAACAAACAAACAAACAAAACCCCACACCCAACAAACCTGCCCCGGCAGAGTTTTGCCCTGAAAAGGAAGAGCTGCTAGGAATTTAACTTCATTATTTCTGCTGATTTGTGTGTGGACAGCACTCAGATACTACAGTGAAAAGTGGCCATATAAAACCCTAGGGCTATGTCTCCATGTTGAGCTGGGTGTGTGATTTCCAGCTCGCAGAGATTTACTCATGCAATCTCTGTTGGAGCTAGAGCATTTGAAATAGAGCATAGCTGAGGTGGTGAGAGGGTTAGCTGCCCTGAGTATGTACCCAGTAGAGATGCTAGGCATGTACGTGGGACCAACTAGTCCATCCGGCCACTCACAGGCCCATAACTACATTCTATTTTTAGTATGCTAGAACTAGTGGGGGTGTGTCTCTCTGAGCTTGGAATTATGCCCCCAGCCCCAAATGTATTATTCTTTTATTAATCTATTATTTGTATTGCTATAGTGCCTAGGAGCCCCAGTCATAGTCCAGGACCCCGTTCTGGAGACATACTCTTATAGAGATAGCTAGTAAATAGTCAGCATATGTAATGTTCCTTTAAACACCTTCAGGTTCTCTTCTCTAGTTTGTACTCGACCATCACATTTCTATCCAGCTTTCTACTACCACCAACAACCTTTGAAAATTTTCCCATGGCAACCCCATTTGCTGAGTACCCTGAATCTGAGTTTCCGCCTATACTGTGGGGCTTCACACCCTTAAGTTTATCGTATAGCTCGCAGCAGGCAGGATTTGAATGTTAGAGGCAGTGGGGCTCCTGAACAGAAGTTGGGTGGCCCTATAATGGAATGTCTTGGCTCCTCTAAAAGAGCTTGAGAGCCTGTAATCTCATTCAAAGGCAGGGAGGGAGCATATAAAATCCAGTTTAGCTCAAGGAAGAGATGCAGTGACATGGAGTAACCCAATAAGAATGCATTTACCCCTCCCCACGCTCCCCTTTGTTCAGATTTCAGTCAGCTCACTATATCTCCAGCAGCAGATGAAGATTGGATAAGCAGACTCGAAACATTCTGCCTTGGTTATCTTTGCTATGTAAGCTGATTGAAAATAAACACAGGGCTAATATATAAAAACAGTCTGATAATGTCTGGCTGCTTAACTACTGTATGTAGTGAAATTAGTTTAGGCAGCCTGGGTGCCGGCCAGAATGCAAAAGGATGAATTTAAATTGCTGTCACTTTGACTATATTAAACAGCTCCTTGATATCCCATATCTGTGGTAAAAGTGTACCTATGAAGGTTCATTAGCTTCTATCAAAAGCTGTTATGGCATCACTGTACAGCTTTATACTTCACTGAAAAGACACTAGGCCTGTGTAAAACTATAGGGGCACAGAGATGTGATTGCATTGAATTCCTAGATATGTGGGCTCATTATGAATAGGAGAAGGAAATGGGAGTAGTGGGGGAGACTGGGAGGGGGTCTTTGTTGATGGAGAAGAAGCCCTTGGTGGGGTTCACACATACATGAGACTTAGTAATGGAAGTAGCAGGCCAGGGTGGGGGAAAGCTTCTTCGTTCTTTTTTTTTAATGAATGTTAGTGATCATGAAAGTCAGTGTCTCATAGCACTCGCTTGTCCCAGACATAAGGCAAACAGCTGCTGTGCAAATCTCTCCCTGCACACTGCTCTACTAATGCACTTTGATTCCAACCTGAAATATCCCTTGTTATTGCAGTGCTGCATTCCCTGCCCCACATTCAGCCAAAATATACCCAAATCCTCACCTGCTACTATTCCAAACATTGCTGACCTATGAGTTCATTTAATTCTATGCCCTCTGCCAATATAAGATTGCTCCTTATAAAACCTTTTGCAGATCCTTGTCCAGTTTTAAGTTTCCTGAGCAATAAGTCTTCATCCTGTCCTGTACAAACGATTCCCGTCTAATAGCACTCAAAAGGCCAACCATCTTATTCACAGTTTTGATTTGAGAAGGGATTTGAACTCAGGTCTCTACATCAGAGGTTACTAAATGATTAACTAGCCACAAGACTGGGCCTCTGCAGTGTATGAGTACGTATAACACTGCATTATCCCATCACTCATTATACAAATGGGCAATGTCCACTGTGATAGACCCAGGCCAGTTGGGTACAGCAGAATAGCAGAAGGCAGATATACTGGCCACTGGATTAACAGTTTTCTGTTCCCTGACTGACCAGAGCAGGGTCTGCTCCAGGCTAATGAGAACACCTGACTTTAATTAACCTGTAAAGAGTCAGGTGAGGCCATTCAGTTAATGTGACCACCTGACTCTAATTAAGGCCCTGCTGATACTATAAAAAGGGCTCACTCCAGTCAGGCAGGGGAGTCAGGGAGCCAGAGGAGAGGAAGTGCGGCTGAAGGGCTGGTTACTGAAGACACCCTCAAACCATTGTTAAAGGAGCTCTGAGGTAAGGGTGAAGAAGGGAGAAGCAGGAGAGCTGTGGGGAAGTGGCCCAGGGAAATGTAGCAACTCTGGCAGTGAAAGGTTGGCTGCCTTCAACTGCTACCATTAGGGTCCCTGGGCTGGAACCTGGAGTAGAGGACGGGCCCGGGTTCCCCCCAACCCACCACTACAGGAACAGCTCCTGGAAGGGGAAGTCAGGTCCCTGTCAGGACAGGGGCTGAACAGAGACTGTGGGAGTTCTCTCACCAATCTCCTTGCAGGCCTATGATGAAAAGGGCTCAGTAGACTGTAACCCTGGCCCTAGAGAGAGAAGGGCTATGTGGAGGGTCAGAGTGAGCCACTGAGGCTAGCATAAACCGCCTAGAAGCGCAGGACCCACGGGAGCAAGGTCAGAGCTCTGCCACACCATCCTCATGTTAAGAGTGTGATCTTTCCAATAGGCTTGTGCTAATTTGCTCTTAGTGATCTCTTCCTGTTCCAGGCACCTTGCCTTTCACACCATAATGTGCTTTGGAAGGAACCTGAAAAATAAGAACCCCTCGATTTTTCAGTTTGTGGGGTTTATTTACTCTCCTGCAAGCAGAAAAAATATTACAATCACAAAGGCACTCTTGAAATGTTTAAGATATGGTGGATGAAATATCAGGAACCCTTAATTAGGTCAGAGAGCGAAAGAAAAAGAAACCACAACACCAACTGAAGCAAAGAAATAAAATATACCACTGAGAAACCAAGAGTGTTTGCTTACTTTATTATGCCTGGAGAACATTTATTCTAATCAAATGGCTAAGGGAAGCTTTTTATGCTCTATTCTCTGACTTATACAGCGAAAAATTACTTTCATCTTGCTGCCTTTTTGATCCTTGGCAGCAATCTTTGCTGTCCTGTAATTTAGTGTCCAGCACAATGAGGGAAGGAACTGGATAAGGTCCTTAGTAGACAATCTTTGGCCTCTCCTGGAAAACGCAACCTGACTTCTTTCTTTGTGGGGTGGGAGCACTGCTGGTAGCCCAATGCAGGCTATAATATACTGGAAAGACTCTTTTTAACGTTGGTATTTGGAACACATCTGTTTTCATGATATCAGTCTGAGCACTTGTTTGTTCTCATGCTGAAACATGGGCCTGGATCTTCCGGTGTGCTGGAGCTCTGCCCAGTGCACCAGGAGAGAATGGGGAAAAGTGGATTTATGGCTTTAATCTTTGGCAGAAGCTGGGTGGTGGTTCAGTCCCCAGTGCAGGTTTCCCTCTCTTCCTGCAGAACTTTGTAAAGGGCCCACATTGAATTCAAGGGGAAGGGAGTTGTGCTCTGATTCAAATCCCTGATACCAGAGTTTTGTTTGGTGTGGGATCACAGAAAATTAGAAGTTAGAAATGAAGACACAAAGCACAAACAAACAAAAAAGAAGAAAGTTACACAAACTTCCACAGGTTTTGATGCAAGTTTTGGGTCACTATCTGGCCAGATCATATTGATCAATGCCTAGAAGTAAGTATGCTGATATAATTTAAACAAATATATTGAACTGCTCTGTCTTTTGAGCAATGTGCACAATACAGCTGGTCAGGAAGGTGGTTTCCTCTAAAATCTTCTATAGGAAAATATTTGTTTTGCTGAAGTTTTGGAAGATTGAAACATAACATTTCATTTTGGGTTGGTTCAAGATGAATGTCTGTCCTGAGCAATCCAGGTACCGTACCTCACAGGAGTTTGGGTTCCTCACCCCACTCCCTTCTTGTTATGGCTGGTCTCCCTGGGGATTCCAATGGTGCACCATTGAAACTAAGTCACAGCGGGGGAGATAGATAGGGAGCCTGGCCCATAAGGGAGAATGTGGCATGGGGCAAAAAATCTGCAATTCCCATGAGTTAGAGTGGTGGTTTGGGTGGATGCTGATTAATTTGGATTCAACCCAAAATGTTTTATTTTAACATTTCTGATTCAATATTTTGTTAACTTTCTGTTCTGCCAAAAGGGTAAGTTTTTCAACTTTTTGTCCCGATTCAGACCTGGGCCCCAGCGAGTTTAATGGCAGCCCTGGCTAGGGACCTAATCCAAAGCCCACTGAAAACAACAGAAAGGCTTCCGTTGACTTCAGTAAGCTTTAGATCAAGCTCTAAGAGAAGAGACTCTTCCAGGGAAGGAGACATGCACACAAAGTCATTTTCATTTTACCACATGTCTTTCTTCTCTAATCCTCCTGTATCTAGGGTGGTGGTGGTGTTGAAGGGTCCTGTTTGTCATCAGCCTTCACAACACCTGCCATAGTGTAAAGGGAAAGAGTACTTGGTCCAGCATTAGCCTGTCATTTTTTCCATCACTTGTAAGGAGAATTCACTCCCATAGCAGGGTCCTAGGACCTGGGTTCTGAGTGCTCGCTGACCCAAGTCACACTCATTTGTGTGTGGATGGAAGAGAGGGCTTGAGCTCAAATCTGAGTCAGAGCCTAGGCTTAGGGCAGGTCCATACTCACCGCACGGGTCGACGCGGTGAGTTCGACTTCTCGGAGTTCGAACTATCGCATCTAATCAAGACGCGATAATTCGAACTCCCCACGCGCTCCGGTCGACTCCGGAACTCCACCACCGTGAACGGCGGTGGCGGAGTCGACCTTGGAGCCGCGGAGTTCAACCCCGCCGCGTCTGGACGGGTAAGTCAGTCGAACTAGGGTACTTCGAGTTCAGCGTAGCTGAACCTGCATACCCTAGTTCGACCCCCCCCCTTAGTGTAGACCAGGCCTTAGTGTGCAGTGTAGACATAACCTTAGGGGTCAACACTGGTGCAGCTACACTGACGGAGGCTACCAATGGCTGACTCAGGGCTACTCCATCATGTACACAAGGCCTCAGAATTTAGATTTAGTAATAATTGTATTATTAATAATTGGTATGATATTGGTATTATGGTAGTCACTAGGGGCTCCAACTGAGATCAGAGATTGTGCTAGGCACAATTTAAATATAGAATAAAAGACATTCCCTGCCACTCCTGTGTTGTGTTACCACTCTGCCATTCGCTCTCTGCATGACCTCAAGAAGTTGCTCAACCTGTCTGTGTCTCAGTTTACCCATCTGTAATATAAACAGTATACCCCTTAGCTATCTGGCAGTGGTGTGAGCCTGAATTAATGAATATTTATCAAGTGCTTTGAGATTCTTGGATTAAACATGGCCACACAGTAAATCTAAAGGATTAGTATTAGATGCATGTGTAAATAAAAATCCTGGATCTGAACACCCCAAAATGTGTATCCTAATTTTGCAAATAACCCCTTGCTTTATAAAGAGGTGAACCAGCACCCTCAAACTTTGTTGTGTTTAAAAGCTATATCTAGATCTAGAGTAAAATTATATGGCTTGAGTCCTTCTCTAATAACTAAGGGCCGGATTCTGAACCCCTTGCTTATAAGGTGTTCCCATTAAATTGTAGTCTAAGCTACTATTCAATATGACTAAGGATATGATGATCTGATCCTAGCGGCACCAAATAGATCAGGTTAACAATGTTACGAATATGGTTCCCATCACCCAAATAACCTGAGCACCTCACAACACCCCTATGAGGTAGGGTAGTGCTGCTACCCCTATTTTACAGATGGGGAATTGAGGCAAAGAGACACTAAGGGACTTGTCCACAGTCATACTGCAAGTGCATCACAGTTCATGGAACTGAATCTGGATTTCACAAGTCCTCATGTTATTGCCTTAGCCACTGGAACATCTTTCCTCTCTAAATAGATCAGGGTGCACAGTTCCCACCCACCCCTCAGTGAATGTAGCAGGGGAACAGTTTCACATGAATATCCACGTGCTAATCAGTAATCCCTATAATGAGGGTGCCCATCCTCTCCACTCTCCTAGTGTTAGGGGGACCAGGCAGCAAGTGTGAAAAATCGGGACGGGGGTGGGGTGGTAATAGGAGCCTATATAAGAAAAAAAACCCAAAATTGGGACTGTCCCTACCTAGTGTTAGATTTCTTCTTTAACCCTGACTATTAGAATGAAAGCTGAATATCAGTTCCCTGACACGGCTGCCTTTCAGGTTGACTGGCTAATCAGAGGAGCAGAAAAGAACTCCAAATGCTCATAAAGTGCATTGACTTTCAGAACTTGTAGATGCAATCATTTTTCATTTATTTATTTATTTGTTGGGGCACGGTCTTTTGCTTGTATTGACTTTTTTTTTCCCCATTGACAAAAGGCTGCAGACTGGATTAATAATATATTAGTAATAGAAAACTTAGTCAATATTAAAAAAAATCAAAATAAAGTGGGTAAGTGTATTATATACCCTACAAATTGAGGGCCTGATCTTTGTCCCAGTGGAAAACAATGGGTGTTGGAGAAACTTCTAATGACTTCAATGGGAACAAGACTGGGCCCTATAGTTGCGCCAAGTTTGAGGCAGAATGCGCTCTTCATGAGTCTGAGGAGTACTGAGGAAGGGAGTGGAGTGGTGGTAGGTCCCTGAGTCATCCTGGCTGACAAGGGGAATGGGAAACATGCACTCTGGAGTTCTCCTTATTGTTCCTCTAGAAAGCTACCTACACTTCCCACCAATGCAGGGGCGGCTCTACCTTTTTGGCCGCCCCAAGCAGTCATGCCCGGGAGGCGCCCCCGAGCCGCGGGAGCAGCGGACCTCCTGCGGGCATGACTGCGGAGGGTCCGCTGGTCGCTCGGCTGGACCTCCCGCAGCTGTGGACGGTTCGCAGATCCGGCGGCTCTGCTTGAGCTGCCGCAGGCATGCCTGCGGGAGGTCCAGTCGAGCCACGGGACCAGCGAACCGTCCGCAGTCATGCCTGCGGGAGGTCCACTGGAGCCGCGGGACGAGCGCCCCCTCCGCAGTCATGCCTGCGGCAGGTCCGGACGTCCCGGGGCTCCGGTGGACCTCCCGCAGGCATGACTGCGGCAGGTCCGCCGGCCCAGCCTGCCGCCCCCCCGGGAAAGGGCCGCCCCACGCGCGTGCTTGCCGCGCTGGGGTCTGGAGCCGGCCCTGCACCAATGGCAGCACATAGGGGACTACTAAACCAGCTGAATCCCCCATCTTGTGTTCTACAGGGCACTGGAATGTCTCCCATTCTGCTCTAATGTGGGTGCACAGAGGGCGAAGGAGCTTCATGAAAATTCTTTCCTCTCCCTCCTAGTTCATAAAGGCAGGGGCAGTGTATGATTTTCCCTTAGTTATTCAGCCAGGCAGGAAGCTTAAAACAGAATGAGAATCATTTTACCAGAATGTAGCCCAATAACAAGGACGATACCAATACTTTGCCCTTCTATAGCACCTTCTATCCAAGGATGTCAAAGCCTGTTACACAAATTATTATGGTCCTCATTTTACAGATGGGGAAACGGAAACACAGAGAAACCAAATGATTTGCTGATGGTCAGTCAGGGTTTCAAGGCAAAGCCAAGAATATTGCTTATTGGTCCCAAATCCCAGACCTCTTCTCTAATCACTTGACAACACTACCCCACTGGGAAGGTGAAAGAGGGGTTAATTGGATACCACCAGGGAAGTTTTAGTGCATGAGGAATTAGTCCAGGAGATAATATTTTTTTTTAGAAAAAAAAGTATTGAACTCTTCAGAGTTGGTTTTGGGTTAATTTAACTTTATAGTGTTTTGATTCCTAGTTTGGAAATCTAGAAAACCTTACTGTATATAAATTACACAAGAAAGAATCAATTACATTCAGTGACAGACTTCTCACTTCTGGGTAGAGATGGTCGAAATTCTCGTGTGTGTGTGTGTGTGTGTTCTTTTTTAACAATTTTTTTCATCAACAGATCAAATTCTGAGGGGAAAAAACAACAGGAAGGAAGTATTGAAATAAAAATAAAATTAGCCTGTTTTTTCATTCAGTTCTAGAACTGGACAAAATTTGCTGACTTTTGCATTTCAACAGCAGCAGCGAGAGAGAAAGGGAGATGAAATTTTAATTATTTTTCTCCAGTATACTATTCGCTCTACTTCAAGGCATGAACCAGTCATGAGATAAGTATAAGTATAGTTTACTCTATAACCTTAATAAAGTACTGCTGAGTGAGGTACACTAGGCTTGGGATAGTGGTCAGAGGTATTATATCTTAGTATTTACACATCCATCACTGACCACTGTTGTGCAGTGGATAACAAATTAAGGTCATGATCCCGCAGCAAGATCCCTGTTCCTGAGCAGAGCCCCATTTAAGACAATGGAGGTCTGCATGGATGCAGGCGTCTGTATTAGTGAAAGCAATTGTAGCCACTGTGAAAGAAACTGAGATAAAGCAAATGTAACAGAAGTGCAGCTCAAGTATGAATACATATCTCACTTCTGAAGAAGGATTATTATACAAAAGAAAAATAATATGAACAATAAACCATCATGCCATTTGAATTTTAAAACTTTATTTTGTTTCTGTAATTAGAAATCATGGGTCAGAAAGTTTTTAAACAAAGTAACTTAAAGCCAAGTTTGGAAAATTTAACACTTAAAAAAATATAAAGACTGCTCTGTCCGCTATATAATTTAGAGGGCCTTTGCTAGTCTTCAAACAAGATTTGTCTTCATTTGAGTACCTGTATAGAAACATCTTCTTTGGAGCTGAAAATTAAAACAATACTATAAAAAATATCCTAAGGCTATGGAGCGGAGCATTGTATGTGGATAGATTCAAGTTAAGGCTCATTTTCAGAAGAAAAGCCAGCACAATATTTGCAGTGAAAAGAATAGAAAGAGGTTTTTTTATAGAGGTAGTTTGGCGGAAATTTCTAATGAATCCTATCCAACCATAAAATCATGTAGAAAATGAATCCTATCTGACAATAAAGTAAAAGTGAAACAAATTACAAGGTTTCTATATTCTCAGGCAAATTAATTTCATGTTTGGAATACTAATTGTACACTGTAGGATCTGTAACTATTTACTGTCACCGCTTAGTTTGTCAGCAAAGAGTTTTGTATACACTGACAATATGTTCCCATCGGCATCATCAATGAGAACAGATCAAAGGCTCATGGGACATACAGAGAAGTTCCTGTCTGCTGTGCAATCTGTTCCCAGTGGACAAGGAGTGTGGAAAGGCTTTTGAAGGTGATGCTAGTTCTCTTCTGAACTTTGAACTAGGAGGAAAATGGATCTTACTGATGGTAATAGTGATAATTGGCCCTGTGTGGATACACTTTGGCAGGCTTTCTGAACACCTCATTGCAAAGAGAGAGTGAGAGCGAGGCCATGACCGTTGAGCCCTGTGTCTCTGAGGAATATTGTTGCTCTCTCTGTGGAGAGTTGCCCCTTAAGATCTAAGGAGCGGTTTTCATTTGACATGGCTTCAAAAGGCACTTGCAGTTGCTGCCTAGAGGCATGCTGCAGACGGACACCATTAATCCAAAGGAGATGCCGCAAGAGAGAAATGTGTCTGCTGCAGCAGAAAACAGGGGGGGTGGGGGGAAGGACACTTCCCCCCAAAACAAGATGAGATAGAAAAGATAAGCAATAAAATGTACTTAACCCTTTGAATGTGATGTGCATATAGTGGCAAAATATGGGAAATACATGGAATAAATCAGTCGGCTGAACTAAATTATAATTAAAATAGGAAGGGGTGGGTGTTGTAAAACAGCACTGCAGTGCCTCCCAGTGCACTAATGAGTTAGGTCAATGGTCATGTGCTTAGGGGAGAAAAGTTAGAAATTGAGGACATTTATACAAACCATTTTCTCAAAGACAGAGGGCCCTTTAAAATGTAAGGATTTTTCTGAGCTCCCAGTGGCTACTTACATTTTCTAATTATCCAGATGCATTGGTAACTGGCTGGTTTTGATTGACACCTGTGCAACACAATATTTAAATCCAGATGAGAACTTCACAGATGCCTTTGTTCTCCCTAAGACTTTATCTAGGCTGGTGACTTTTTTGTAGAATTTCCCTTTGAGCCAGTGTTAACAAATCAAAGAGCCCTAGTGCAGACAGGCTCCTGTGGCCAAGACAGTTTTAGGAATTGTATATCTACTGGTCAACACGGTGCTGAAAATGGTGTCAGCTGCAGCAATTCTGTCTACACTACAGCTCTTCACATTACTAACTCCAGTTCACCAGTCCCAGTATACATGATGGTGAGGGAATTTTCACCTAGTATAAAGAAGGCCTAATGGGTTGAAGCAAAATCCTAGATCCAGTCCCTCTCTGCCCCTGAAATATGGAAATGTTCAGATCCAAACTTTGCAACTCCGACCTCTCCCTTATTGACACAGGAGGGGTTGGGTGCTAAGGAGGCACAATGTAATCACCCAAACTGAGATAGACCACTTCATTCCCTCCCACACTTCATATCATGCTATCTTTTATTGCTGTTCACATCTCTATCTGCTTCCCTCTTGAATTGTTGGGGAATTGGACCCTGATTCAAAGCCCATTAACATCAGTGGGAGACTTTCCACTGACTACAATGAGCTTTGGAGCAGGCACTTTTGAACTAGCGTTCCTCTCCTGCTTGACTTTTGTCTGAAGCTGATGTTTTACATGTGACAGTATCAGCCCTTCATGCACTTGCTCATCTCTGGTCCCCTCTCTTCTTCCAGCTATTTATTAGCTGGTTCTTATTTTATTGAAACCTAACTTTAACCTTTACATTATTTTCCATAGCTGGATGTATCCATGTTTAGAATTTGACGGTAGCTTGTGTTTCCAAGGGCTTGTCTGCTGACCTGGCGTTCAACCCATGTGGAAGAAACAGGACTGGGTGCTACAAATCTCCCCCACTCCCGCCCCAGGAAATCATGAATTGCATTTCCAAAGCGGGATGTTTCAGATATGTGAGAGAAGGCACCTTTTCAAACTAAATTCTTGCATGCAAAAGAGACAAGTTGCTTTGGGTGACACATAGCTAGGAGTACTAGATTGAAACTGAGGAAAATAGTGGCTCAACTTCCCAGAAAATTTTGCAGTGCTGACTGTGAAATTGTTTCTGAGTAGAAGTTATGGGAGACCCATTATATATGACTAAATCTAGACTGGACAGAGCACTGGAGTATACACTGCAAGGGACAATCACCCTTGACTTTGTGTCAGTGGTTCTGGTCCCACAATTGCAGGGTCTTCTTGAAACCCTTAGAGTCTGGCATGCTGCTGAACCTAAAGGAAAAATGTCCTCCTTTGCCTCTACAAAGTAGAAGGGTGGCAAAAGGAAGTCCCCTCCTACAGCAGGGCCAATGCTTAGAAGCTACGGAGCATGGCTCTCTCTCTAGTTGTTCCCGCCTAAACAGGAAGAGCACATGCAACAATGGCCACCTAGTGGGAAATGAAGGGTCTGCAGATGTTCAGGAAATGTGCCTTGCAACAGACTGTAAAGCTGAAGGTACATGGAAAAGAATGGCAGCCTGAGAGAGAGAGATAAGGGTAGGGAAAGAAGGGATGTGGAGAAGACTGCAGAAAGGGGATCAGAGCTCTCTCGTGTCTTGGGCTAGTTCCATAATCTCTGCCTACTTCTGCTTCCAGCTAAAGGACTTAGGGCCAGATTTTCAAAGGTATTTAGGCCCTAAAGAGGCAGATAAGTGCCTAGTAGGAATAAAATCAGTGGGAGTTAGTCCCTTCTAAAAATCCAAGTAAAAATCCTCTTTGCATTTGTAGGAGTCTAAATACCTTTAAAAATGTGATCCTTAGTCCTTTAGTTCAAGTGTTAGAATTCTGTGTTTTGGAGCTAGAAGTCTTGCACGCGGATGACAACCTGGCCAATAGGTTATTCTGATCAAATCCTTCCATTGTTGTTTGTGCCTGTAGTGAGGCGGTCTGGCTCCCGGCCGCACCTGAGAGGAAGGAGCCAGAACAGCTGCCACAGTGGGTGGAGCCATTGCCGCCTGTCCCCGCCCCCCGGAAGTCAAGGGGCGGGACAGGAAGTATAAAAGCCCCGGCCCAGCGCTCAGTTGCAGCCCGGCAGCCGGAGAGGACAGACGCTCCTGACCGAGCTCCTGCTGGACCGAGCCTGCCCCGAGCCAGGTACCCTGAAGAAGGCTGGCCGAGCCTTCCCCGAGCACGGTACCCCGAGGAGGACTGGCTGAGCCTTCCCCGGGCCCAGTACCCCGAGGAGCTACCCGAGCGTAACCCCGACCCGCGTCCTGAGGAGCAGCCCGAGCTAGCCGACACTCAGCACGAAAAGGAGCCCATGGTGTGGGACCCAGCGCTGGACACCAGTACTGAACAGGTACCCATGGAGGGGGAAATGGAAAGTAGCCCGGGGGTAGCTGACCCCAGTCTGGCTATGGCAGATTACGAGCCGATGTCGGTGTGTTGCGGTCAGGACCCCACCGACGCAGCAGCAGACTAACTGCTGCTGTTAGGGCCCCGGGCTGGGACACAGTGGAATGGGTGGGCCTGTGTCCCCCCTGCCACCCCACTCACGGGTGGCAGTCTCCCCCTCACCCCAGCGCTCAGACAGTGAGCCCTGAGCTATTGCTGTTGCTCAGCTCCTGCCAAGGACCTGAGCCCTGAACTATTGCTGTTGCTCAGCTCCTGCCAAGGACCTGAGCCCTGAACTATTGCTGTTGGTTGCCCCACCCTGACTGAGGGCTTGGGGCTTAAACCATTGACTCTGTTCGCTCAGCCCCTGCCTGAGGGTCTGAGCTAGAACTGCTGTTTGCTGCCCGCCCTGACTGAGGGCCTGGGGCTTAAATTACTGACTCTGTGTGCTCGGCCCCTGCCAAGGATCTGAGCCTAGAACTGCTGTTTGCTGCCCTGCCCTCACTGAGGGCTTGGGGCTTAAACCACTGACTCTGTTTGCTCAGCCCCTGCCTGAGGGTCTGAGCTACAACTGCTGTTTGCTGCCCCGCCCTGACTGAGGGCCTGGGGCTTAAATTACTGACTCTGTTTGCTCAGCCCCTGCCTGAGGGTCTGAGCCTAGAACTGCTGTTGGTTGCCCCGCCCTGACTGAAGGCTTGGGGCCTAATCTACTGACTCTATTTGTTCTTGCTCAGCCCCTGCCTGAGGGTCTGAGCCCGTGGACCTTCGGAGACTGACTTGCGGATTTAGGCCGTGTAGTGACGCGGCCTGGCTCCCGGCCGCACCTGAGACGGCCGAGCCCCCACACCGGACACTTACAGTGCCTATGTGACTGAGAATAAGTCATTAAACATGTTTTCCTTGTCTAATGTTTGTTTCTCTGCCAGTGAAAGGTGGCAGATTTTTGAAGTCTTCTAGTCCCTGGCTAGCTACAGAATGGGTACAGCAACAATGAAAGTTTCTCTCTTCCCTCTCCCCCCCCACCATAATGCTACAAACATGAACTGATGGTACTATCCTTAGTGAAAGAAAGTTATCTAGTCTCCATGGATCATTCAGCCCTTGGCCTCTCTGCATGACTGCCAATAAGGATGCAATGTGTACTGGTTTTAGTGACATGGACACATGTCCAATGGGAAATGGACTGAGACCAGCAAATGTATTGTACACAGGACACAGACATTTACTCTAATCAAACAATAACAATTTACTGTTGAGCTGAGCTGGAGTTAAAATTAAAGGGAAAAGGCTGTGTATCCTCTTAGTCAGCTAGTTTCCCAAGAAAAAATATTTTCATAAAAACACACAAGAAAGCCTGCTCTGAAGTTTCAAAAGGATGAATTCAAGATCTTTGGAGAACAGGAATAAGAAAAGTTCCCTTTTTTATGGTGCACAGAACTTCTGTGCTACCACAACAATGCTACAAACTATGGCTTTGTGCTCTTGAGGTTACAAAAGGGGTGGTGGGGAAAGGAATTAGATTTCATTGAAACATTGCATCTTAAAATATAGCGCAAATAAAAAGGAATTTTATAACATAATTACATTCCCATTAATATGTTAATCTCTCATATACAGACAGAGAGAAGCAAATACATTACTTTAAATAATTAACTCTGTAGTGAGGCTTTATTGCTGGAAAAGGAGATTTCTCTTCGGCAAAGTATTTAACATTTTAATTAAACTCTTTTTGATAGATGTTTACTGTTACTCCTACTTCTGCTTAAAACAAACCCACACGATTAAAAGAAAGTGTAATTCTACCATGAGAAAGAAACTGTTTCCTTGGGAAGCCGGGACTGGGGTTTCCTCCAGTTTGCTGGGTGAATACAGACTAACAAGGCTGCTACTCTGAAAACCTGTGCTGCAATGTCAATGTTTATTTTGAGATACCTCCTTTTCCCATCCAAAGGCTCCAGGCTGCTTTCTTTACATCTTTTCGTGTGTTTTTGGTGGCACTAAATGTTGCCAGCTTGTTTGACCTTCCTTTGAAAGAGGCAGGGCAGTGCCACAGAAAAAGTAACAGCAAAGACCTCCCTGCTAGACGTGAGGAGGGGGCCACACAAGAATAGAGGTGTGAAAATGGCTAATGCATTAATAGCTTGGGATTGGCGAGTGGAGCCCCCAAGAATGTAAGAGCTGCCCCTGCAAGTGCGTGAAGGCCCACAGGACCAGGACTTAAGTACATACAGGGGGACAAAAATGGAACAAACAGGAATGGGGGTGAAGATCGTGGCTATGAAACAAGGGATGCAGAGGAGGATACTGAGCAGAGAACTCTGGACAATACACAGTGTTCTGAGAAGGAGTCCAAGGAGTCAGTGGACATTGGGTAAATAGGTAAACTGACAAGTGAACAGCCTTGGACATTGCCATATACTATATAGCTGCAAAACAGGTGCAGTTGGGCAAACTTCCGTGCACTACTCCTCCCTATGTTCCTTGCTGGGACCGTCTCTAGGAGTGAGAAAGAAATGTGTGGTCTCCACAGTCCATTTAGTCTTCAGCTTTTCTGCTGAGGCTGCCAAATCAGGTATCAACTATGATGATGGCTTTTGTCCCATTAGGAAGTGTACTAAGAACCAGCAGCTCATTTCATATAGGCTTCTGAACAGCCTATGATGCTGGCAAACCAGCTGCTAGCTTATGCCAAGGTCTTCTTGCATCATGTGGATACTGACAAATATAGAGCTAGAATTAATCTGGTTTACCTCTGTGTTACTATTGTTAAAATCGGTATTAGTTATAAAAATGTGATTAGCATTAAGCCTTTATTGAATGCTTGTAAATTGTGCAAGTGTTAATCTCATAACATCCGTATCCCATAGTGTGAGATAATATTTAAGCATTTGAATTGTAAGCCTCGGTAGCTGTGTAAATCACCAGACAAGTGAGAAACATTAATTGTGTGAAATGCTGGCCTACAACAAAAGGTGTTATGTCTTTCCCCATAGAAAAAGTTCACCTGGTGTTGATGGGCTATCGTGGAACATTGAAGAGAACAAAAGACTTTGTTGATTGCTTCCCCCACACCACCACCCCCAGGCCCCCAAAAGAGAAGTGGTGCAAGTGAATTCTCCCCATCAGCTGAGCTGTCAGCTCAGAGAAGGGGGAAAGGGAATAGAAATCCCTGACAAGGAGAAACTGTATCTCTATGCTGCTTGTACTCTCAAGGGCAAGGTTTTCTAGGCATAAGCAAGAGATCCCCATTGTTTAGCCTGGGTTAGCCCTAGGGGATATATAGTGCTTGCTTATTATAGAAGCTTCTATTGCCTTTTGAAACTTAAGCCTGTAACTCATTTGTGTGTGTAGGTTCACCTGCTTTTACCTCTTTAAATAACTGTTATTTCCTTTTCCTAGTTAATAAATCTTTAGATAGTTTATTATAGGATTGGCTAAAAGCATTGCCTTTGGTGTGAGATCTAAGGTGCAATTGATCACAGATAAGTGACTGATCCTTTGGGACTGGAAGTAACCTGAATATTGTTGTGAGTTTTGGAGTAAGAGACCATCTATCACAAAGGCAAACTTACCTGGGTGGGAAGACAGATAGGGGTACCCAAGGGGACTGTCTGTGACTCCATGTTAAGGCTGTTATAGTGCCCGAGAAGCTTACACTTTATAATTGGTTGGTGAAATCTAAGTATAGAACTCACAACCAGTTTGGGATATGTGCCTTGCTTTTTAACAGTCTGCCCTGAGGTTGGTATTCCTGCTCTTGAGCCATTGCAGGACAGCTTGACACAGCCATCACATGAGAGTGAACTTGGGCAGCATCTGAGACAGAGGTGAGCCGTTCCGCTGGAGTGTCATCAATCCCCTGCACCAGCCAGTCCCTTCCAGCTCTTTTGTTTATCTTCCCTGTAAAGAGCTAGAGCAGATCGATTCTGCAAATGGACTTGGACACATCTGCACCGCTTCTGGTGAAGACACTCTAAGCCAATGGAAGAGAGCTCTCCCATCAGCTTAGTAATTCTGCCTCAGCGAGAGGCGGTAGCAATGTCAGTGAGAGAAGCTCTCCTGCTGACACAGCACTGTCTACACGGAAGGTTAAGGTCAGTATAACGACATTGTTCAGGGGTGTGGATTTCTCACACCCCTGAGCGAAGTATGTAGATCAAACCCAATGGTAGAGTCAATCTATTGATACTTCACTAGAAAAAGATTCCTTCATGGGCGGCAGGTATAATAGGCCAGGGGAGGCTAACCTTTCCCTCACCTAGTCGTGTCCCTGCCCATGCTCTGCCCCGAGGATGGGGCTTCCCCTCTACCTTGAAACTGGCGGGGGCTCAACTCAGGCCAGCGGCCCAGAGCTCACCCGGTCAGCGGGTCGGGCCAGTGCTCCGGCCAGCTGGTATCCCGGGGCGGTTCGTCTGGAGCATCTCCGGCAGTGGAGAAGAGCGGGCTCAGGGCTCTGGTGGGCAAGATGTGGGGTAGGGTCTGGGCCTTTGGCAGAAGGAGAGGAGTCAGGGGGCTAGCCTCCCAAAAGGGAGGGTTCACCCACCACCCATGGATTCCTTTCTGATAGCCTCAAAGTCCCGTAAATGAGAAACACAGGACTCCCTCACTCTGGGAGCAATCTAGACAAATGCATGCTCAAAATCTGTGATGATTAATTTGCATGGGATCTCTCAGTTCCATTCAGGCACTGGGAACAGCTGTGGGCTTTATTCAACAACAGTTAGAGACAAGCACTTACACTGGGGCTATTTGCCTACAAATGCGTTAAATAAATATAAGAAAGTTGAGCTATGCAAACATTAAACAAGACTTCACTTAGGTTGGTTTTAAGTCAGAAGTTGGAGCATTCTGCTCTCTACACCCTCCACTGCAGGGGTCTGAGAATGCTGGAAGGTGCACAGATATTAGAGCGACAAAGGTGATATAAAAACCTATACAGAATAGAATAGCCTACGCCCAGCAGAATCTGTTTGTGAAACACATGAGTGCTTCAAGACTGACTCTCATTTTGGGGTCTGTCAGCGGGTGGTGTGGGTCAGTTAGTCTAGCAACAAAAGAAATTCTCTTGTCAAGCAATTCCTGGTGTGCAGCTCACAATGACAGCCATCATGAGTGCATACAGTAAATCTAGTTCCCGGGGGATATGGAGATGGAATTAAATCTGGTTGAGTTGTCTGGGGAACAAAAGCAGGATGTTTCCAATTTAAATTCAGCTGAGCAAGAATGGGGAGCATAGAGGAAATAGTCCGACATCCCAAGAAGAAAAAAATACAATGACCTACAGTAACCAGTGTGGATTGTAGAACCATACTCATTCCATATGAGTGATCAAAACCCATGAGCGCACAGTGATTAACTGACTAGTTCTATGTGCCTGCTAAGTCATCTGCATTGGACTGGAGACAGCACAGAGGGATGACTGATTAGATGAATCTGTGGTTCCCAGCTAAATGTGTATACACCACAGGGCGCCTAAGGTTTTTGAGAGTGCAGGTGCCAGTCTGTTGGTCCTCACTGCAACCCCACTCCCAATCCACAATCCCCTGTTTTTCTCCTATGACTAAAGAGGTGTTAACGGGCCATTCTACCAAGAATGGTCCCTTAGAATATGTGCTAATTATGCTAAACAGATTTGTATTTAGCTGTGATGCTCCAAGTACCTTTCCCAGACCCGACAAAGAGCTTTGTGTGGGTTGAAAGCTTGTCTTATCAACAGAAGTAGGTCCAATAAAAGATGATATCTCACTCACCTTATGTCTCTAATATCCTGGGACTGACATGGCTACATCTTCTATACTGCATAGGCAATGAGTTGGCAGGTGTGACTCTGGGACCTAGCAAAGAAACTGGTCTTGGAGTTGGAGTCCATCATCAAGGCATGGAAAGGAGAAGGAGGGAGGTCACAAGATGCAGGAGTAGGGGGAAGAGGCCATTGCTGGTTCACCTGAGGGCTCAGTCTGGTAAACTGGTAGAGTTGAGTGAGAAGTTCAAGAAGAACTTTGCTTTTACAGACCTTCTGCAGAAACCTATAAAGCAGAACTGTGGATCTCACCTTATCGTTGGAACAGGCAGGAGACAGCACATCTCAGAGACGCTGGCTTCAGTTTGATCAGTAGTCTCTTGGGACATATATTCCCTTTCGATCTGGATCTGGAACTCACATAGGTTGACGACAACGGCACTTCACGCTTTGTATCATCTGTCATCGTATCTCTGCCTGACACAGAGGAGATATGCTCCTAGGGTTGCAGAAGCACTGCCTCAAGCCAGAGCGGCACCATGGAAAATAACAAGATAGTCCCTGTGCCATAAACTAATCCTTTTCTTGTATTGCACTGCAGACAGGAAGTATATCCGGAGGGAGGGAGTCTGTCATAGACACTGAGCACCAGTTCACTAGTTCACTGGATTAAACAAACTAGTTTCTGTGGTAAGATGCTTCCTTGTGACAAAAGGCCCAGTATTATTTTCTGCCTCTCATTTAGTCTTCCCATCACCCCTGGCACACTGTCTGTCTCCACTGGCTCCTCATTCATTTCAGGGTCCAGTTCAAAATTACCTTGCTGGGTTGTGAAACCTCCATGCATCTGCTCCAGCCAAACTTCACAGATATTGTCTCCCTCTGCTGCTCCCCTTGCTCATTCGGGCCAGATCCTGCCACCCTTACTCAAGTTAAGTTGCTCCTCAGATAGTCCTGCTGATTTATTTCAATGATATTACTCACTGAGTAAGGGGCAACTCATCTCAAGAGTGAATAGGAAAATCTAGCCCTTTGAATTGATTTTTTCTCTGTCCCTCCCACAACCTCATTCCTGTTTGTATGAGAGCCTTCTCCTCTTCGGTTTCCTCTGTGTGGAACAGCCTCCTTGTATTTCTCTACACAATTACATTATTATAATTTAGTATTTGTATTTCAGTAGTGACAGTCCCATTCAGAGCAGAATTCCTTTGTGCTAAAACACGTAGAAAGAAACAGTGTGCTCCAAAGAGCATGCAATCTAATCTTAGACAAGAGGTGCAACAAGTGAGCGTGACAAAGAAAGGGAAGAAAAAGGAGGAGACAGGGAAGACAGTTAATGGTAGTAAAATGATGTGGTTATGTTAGTTAGCTATTGCATAGTTTGGTGGACTCAGAGCTGAACTGGAACCATAACTTCTCTCTCCCTCTCTCTCTGCTTCTCAATTTCTCTTCTCCGGACATTTTTTATTACTTATAGAGATGGACTTGAACCAAAATCACAGTTCCAAACACCCGTGAGTTCTGTGAAATTTTGAACTCAATTAATTTTCAGTTTGGGCCCCGTGTCCTTTTATTTAGATCTGTACCTGTATCATTTAACATTGCAAAGCATTCGTATGAAAGAAAGTGAGCAAAGTGAAGTTCCATTTCACTGCCATGCTGCTTTGAGCTGGTTCTCAGAAAAATTCCTCTGTGTTTGCCCACAGCATCATGCTCAGGGCCAGCTCCAGGGTTTTTGCTGCCCCAATTGGTGGAAAAAAAAAGAAGCCGCGATCACAATTGGCAGCAGGTCCACCGCGCCGCTTTCTTCTTTGGCAGCAATTCAGCGGCAGGTCCTTCCCTCCAAGAGGGACCAAGGGACCCACCACCAAAGAGCCCGACGTGCCACCCCTTCCCCTTGGCCGCCCCAAGCACCTGCTTGCTGAGCTGGTGCCTGGAGCCGGCCCTGATCATGCTTTATAAGCAAAAAAGCATAGTGGTCATTTTAACCAGATGGGCTTTTATTTTAGATTAAGAAAACAAGAAAGAACAAAAGTACCAGAGCCCAGTGTGTGTGTGTGTTTGTCTGCTCTGTAACAGTCTGCACTGTACTGAGCACAAAATGGTTGCCAGTTGCTGCAGACAGAAGAGAAGTTAGAGGTCTGAAGGTACAGTAATGAAACAAAACACCTGAACAGATACATGGCCACACCACAGCAGCCCCTTCACTTCTGTCCTTCTACTGTCTTTCACCATACACCAGGCCCGATCCCAGCTCACACACATTTTTAAATGGCCATTTACCCTTTACTTTTTGGGTGCTGCAATACCAGCAGCAAACCCCTCAGCATTTCCCAAGCCTGGATATGTTGGCTGTTGTTGGCAGTGACATATATGGATTGTACTTTCTTTCCTGGTGGTTAGGAGCATCCTTGCTGCTCATTAATCAGCTATTGAGGTAGTTATTGAGCAACAGAAGGCTTTGACATGGACAGCAATCACTCTTGCTTTAGGCACTGCAAGCCCCTAACCAGGCATTAAGAAGTGAGAAACTAGGACTGGATATTACAGATGTGATATCATAAAGTGCAGGTATTCTGTGCAGCAGCCTTGCACATTCTTAGCATGCTGGAAGAGAAGGAGGCAGTTCAGTGGCGTAGTGTTACAGCCTAGCATAGTGTACTAGGGTACTGAATGTGATCTCTCTGCCATTCCACAGTAATAACATAATACACTGTTTTGAAAGGGAAAAATATTGTGGCACATCTTAATAAAAAAAGGAATTTCCCTTATGTTAATACTGAACTTTCAGCAATAATCCCTAACTTTTAGGTAGCACTTTTCATCAGTAGGTTGAAAAGGTTGGTATCATTATCCCCATTTGTAAAATGGGGAAACTGAGGCACAAAGAGAGGCAATAACGTGCCCAAGAAAAGCAGTAGTAGAGCTGGGACTTGAACACAGGTCTCCCAAATCCCATTCCAGCATCCCATCCAGCAGGCCACACATGACTGTTGACTAACCCTATTGCTTAAAAAAACTAAGTGTAATGATAACCCAATTGTAATTGGGGGTGAGTTGATAAGTGATTAGAGCTATTCCCTGCTCTGGCATGATCTTGCCAGATGAATTTGGTCAAATCATTAAAAAAAACCTTCTCTGCCTCAGTTTCCTCTTCTGTGAAATGGGGATGAAATGATGCTTCAAGTATTTTTTGGAAGCAGAATGAATGAATATTCATGAAGTTCTTTCAGATCCTTGGATGAAAGGCACAACTGAAATGCAAGTTATTTAAAGCCCCATCGTGTTTACATTTATTAGTGTGTAAAGTTCCTTCCTTCTAATCTAATCGTTAAAGAGAGAACTTTCACATATATCATGCTTAGAAGATGGATTTACTGTGCTTCTTGCTTCGTGGTTCTTTGTGTGTGTGCGTGTGTGAATTTTCCTTGCTGTTTCTGCTAAGTAGCATCACTACTTGCATTGGGTTTAAAGAAACGTTAACTCAAGCATGCAGTGAAGTCTTAATGCTGAACAGGCGGTACTACGATCTTTTGGGAGACATAAATGTGTGAACCAAATGCTGTCTGAGATGCCATCTGACTGGCCCAGAATAGGGTTGTGAAGACAGAGCCTGACCCAGAAAATGTATTAAATAGACCAAAAGAGAAGCATTTAAAAATGCATAAATACATACATAAGTGGATTCAAACTAGTCATTTGCAGAAGCCAAAGCAAGATATTCTTGCAGAGAATAGGTCATCTCTTGGGAGAGCATTACATGCTTTATAACCTTCTGTGGATGGTTTGTTTTTGCTTTAGGAACAAACATGAAACTCAGTGCAAAAAATAAATCTATATTTCATTTAAATACAGGCAGTAGCAAGCTGCAAACTGACAAAAGCCAGGACATTACAAGTCCTCTTGCTCCACACGCACTCCTTAGCTCATGTTTTTAATGACAGCATGAATCCGCGTGACAGCAGACAAAACATGGAGTGTGAGCTGTAAAACTCTGAATGTCACAGGTATGTTGTCATTTTGAATATTGTGTCGCAGGCTACCACGAACTCCTAGATCCAAAGCACTGAGACTGGATATCCAAGAACAAAACTATTATCTGTATTAATCTAATACTAGTTATCAGTGGTAATACTAAGGAGCGCCCCAATCATGGGCCAGGGCCCCCCGTTGTGCTAAGATTTACAGAGCATGGCGTATGCACCAATGAATTCTTTGATGGCTGCTGAGTCTGATGCACGAGCGACAGTCCCATCCACAGGTAGGGCACACCAGTGCACTAGAAATTTTCTGAATCCAAATAAAAGATTCTTTCCTCCTGTGACACCAGTCATGACAAAGCTTGATACATTCCACCTTGCAATGCTTCGCTCCATCTACAAGCTGACTCCACCAACCAGTCACGCCTTTCCCAGTCATCCACAGAGATTCCAAAGGATACTAAATCATCTTTGCATGCATCCTGAAATCTGTGCAGAGGTCTGCCTCTCTTTCTAGACCCTTCACGAGCTTCAGAGTACGGCACACTCTTCGGGATCCAGGGCCGGTGCTTCCATTAGGCGACCCTAGGCGGTCGCCTAGGGCGCCAGGATTCGGGGGGCGGTATTTTGTGTGCTCCCCACAGGATGCATGGGAGCTTCCGGTTCCGCTCCCGTCACGCCGCCAAAGAAGGACCTTCTGCCGACATGCCGCGGAAAACAGCAGCAGGCAATTGAGCAGCTCAATGACTGCCGCTGTCGCCTGCGGCATTTCGGCAGAGGGTCCTTCTTCAGCAGCACGATGGGAGTGGAACCAGAAGCTCCCGTGCGCCCCGTGGGGAGCATACAAAATGCCACCCCCCAAATTCTGCCTAGGGCACCAGAAACTCTGGCACCGCTCCTGTCGGGATCCTGTAATCCAGCATTTGCTTGACATGTCCAAGACACCTGAGTCTTTTCTTACTAATCAACATTCCCATGAATGACATACCAGCATAATTTAACACTTCCACATTTGTCACCCTCTCTTGCCATCTTATTCAAAGAATTTTACACAGGCATCTGACATGAAAACTGTTCAGTCTTTTAGTATGTTTGGTGTAAATTGTCCATATTTCTGAGCCCTATTTGAACATGGTGGAATTCACAAGCTGACATGGTAGTCTCCAAATGGCAGAGATAAGAGCCAGATTGACCATATCATGATCAATGGCAAATGGCGGCACTCACTGACAGATATGAAAGTGAGCAGGGGTGCAGATGTTGGCAGCGATCACCGCCGTGTGACAGCCTCCATCAAGCTAAAACTGAGAAGTGTGGGTCCACCAAACAAGGGACAGGGACATTTTGATATTGACAAGCTAAAGTCCCTTGAAATACAGAAAGCCTTTGTTCTGCAGTTAACGAACAGGTTTCATGCGCTTGCAGACCTTGATGAAGAGGAGGGGAATGGAGATGAGGAGATCAACAAGAAGTGGAACAAAGTAAGAGCAATTTATAAACAGAGCAGTGAAGCCTGTCTAGGCTACAGGCAGAAGAGAAGGAAGGAGTGGATTACACCCAGCACGTGCAATGCCATAGAAACCAGATGAGCCCTGAAGAAAAGTTTTAGACACAAAATCCCAGAAGCTAAAGGACAAATACCATGAGCAGTATAGCAAGGCACACCAGGAGGTCAAACGCCTTGTGAGAGCAGACAAATGGCATTGTATTGATAATCTGGCAACACAAGCAGAGGATGCAGCTGCTCGTGGTGAACAAGGAACTGTCTACAAAATGACACAGCTTATCAGTGGTACACGGCAGACACCAACAAACATATTCATCAGGAACAAACAAGGGCACCTAATAACTGAAATAGAACAAGAAATGTGCTGGACAGAGCATTTCAAAGCATTGCTGAACAGGGAGTCACCTCAAGAGGAAGCAAACATCCAGAAGGCAGAAGAAGATCTTGATGTCAACACAGACACACCCCAACTAAGGAAGAGATCATTCAAGCCATCAAATCCTTAAGAAATGGGAAAGCTCCTGGCAAGGATAACTTGTTCAAGATAAATCCTAAATTAGCAGCATCTATCCTGGCCCCTCTATTTACATCAGTCTGGGAAAGAGAAAAAGTTCCAGATGAGTGGACCAATGGAGTTAGAGTGAAGATACCAAAGAAAAGAACTCTCAGTGATTGTAATAACTTGCATGGTATTGCACTTTTTATCTGTGCCAAGCAAAGTATTGTGTAAGATCATAGTCCAGCTTATATCAGAGGCAGTTGATAGCATTCTCAGAAAAGAGCAAGCTGGTTTTCGGAAAGGGCGTGGATGCGCAGACCAGATCTTCACTTTACAAAATATAATAGAACAGTGCTTAGAATGGCAATGGCAACTCTACATAAATTTCATAGACGTTGAGAAGGCTTTTGATAGCATTCACAGGACCAGCCTATGGCACATTCTGCAGGCATATGGAATTCCTTTCCTTACAAGCAATGTCATCGAAAGCTTCTATTTCAATTTTACATGCAGTGTTGATTACAGTGAGCTCACTTTTGAAGTCAAAACAGGAGTACGTCAGGGGTGTGTCATGTCTGCAATCCTCTTCAGCACTGCCATTGACTGGGTAATGCGGCATACAAGAGAAGACATGTGTGGAAGTAGGGAAAGAATTAACAAGGATTTGAAGGGGATCTTAATGCATGTCAATCAGTTAGCAAGAGTCAGGCTAGTAGTTAGCAAGAGTTAGGCCACACTGTAACCCTAATGACGTAAAACTTGTAAAAGCGAAAATGGTGTGAAGCAAGAGGGAAAGAACTGTGTAAGAAGTTATTACGACCTTGCAACTGATAACCAAATATGTAGACTGGTGTCTCCTAAAAGTAAAAAAAAATAAGATAGCAGAATGGCTTATGTATAAACAAAATGCAGTTGTTGCTCATTATTGTCTGTATTATTGCTTGTTATTGTCTGTAACAAAGGTATAAATGCTTGCTGTAATTGTTTACCTATTGAGAGACCTGTCCGGGACTGGGGCGACCCTGTGTCCTAGGGCACTCCCTCCCTCTATTGTAATTACTGGAGAAATAATAAAGTATTTGATTTTGCTGCACCCAAAGAAAAAGCAAGAACTGAGTTTTTCTCCAACACATGCCAAGAGGCATTAAATGGACACTCTTCTGGAATTGGTTTGCTAGTGGCCTTCATAGCATGGGTCAAGCCCTGGTCTCAGTGGTTTTGCTCCCACTCATGCACACACAAAAAGATGAACATGTAAGTTTTTGTTCAAAAATTTGAGTTTTTATTGAAACACCAAAAAGCCTGAAACTAGACATTTCCTGCCAAAATTTCTAATTTTGACAAAAATGCTATTTTTTGGTTAAAAATTAACATTTTTGAATGAGGAATTTTGAGCAGCTCCGCTACTGTCATGCTTAAAGTGCTTTGTTGGATCAGGGCTAACTGGGTCAGGACTGCAGATATCTCTTCTGCTCATTTATTCTTTCAGCAGTGCCTAGAGGCCCTACTGAAGCCAGGGCTCCATTATGGTATGCACTGTACATACTCCTATTGAGGGGCAGTCCCTGCCATGAACAGTTTACAATCTAAATAAGTAAGACAGAGAAAGGAAGCATGATTACCCCCGATCTTATAGGTGGGGAACTCAGGGACAGAGAGAAAGTGACTTACCCACGGTCCTGCAGAAAATCTGTGGCAGAGCTGGGAACTATACACAGATTTCCCGAGTCCCAGGCCAGTTGCTTAACCACAATCACTTCCCTTGATTACCTCAAGTTCTCCTTTCCTACTATGGATGCCTTATGTTCAGCTGTCCTGCCGCCTATTCATGTATCATTGCTTCCTGATGGATCTTCTCTGCCTTGTAGACTGTTTATCATGCTGCTGACCAAGTCATATTCATTGATCTTGGTTTCCTTCCAGGACGAATGGAGCAGAACCCCACAACACTAGGTCAAAGAGCTACAATTAGTAACTAGAGGTATGAAAGTAGAAAGCTATGCATTGCTTGTGTTCTTCTGCAATGTTACCTCCTCTTCCCCTCGCAAGAGATCTGCTTTGCTAAAAGCACCTTCTAAATAAGGGCCAGGATCCTGGTCTTTTGTAGCAGAATCAAATATTCATGGGGAAAATGTCCATTGAAACCTGAGCCTGGATGTACATTTTGAAAACAGCCGCATCTCTCCAATGTGCTGAACCAACGGCCAGGTCAGGACGTGCCAGAAATGCAGGTTGATTAGCGTCTTTGTCCAGATTTGAATTCTGTGGGTCGTTGGGCCCATTGTTTTCTAGCAGATAGAAAAACAGGAACTGGGGCCTGGGCCTGCAGCAATATGTTTATTAGAAAATGCTTGAAGTCAATGCAAATCCATCTATATAAAGTACTGTAGTTCACAGGCCAAGTCCTCCGCAGGTGTACATCAGAATAGTACTGTTGAAGTCAATAGAGCTAGGCTGATTTATACCAGCAGAGGATCTGCCCTTCCATTTTCATTTGTAATCCCTGTTCTTTATGCTGTTAAATAGGAGAAGCCAACAATACACTTTAATTAAATACCTGTTGCTGTCCTTGATATAAAATAAAATCATCATAGTCTGCGCTGGAGCTGTAAAGCAATAAATACTAGCTCAGTTAACATTAACAGTCCTAAGTAGGCACAGTGTAAGAGCAGATTGTTTATTCTATCTGGATTTATATAGTCTACGGAAATTGGGCAGCACTTTATAATAACTTCCAAATCAATTGGCCTTCCTTGGTATCCAGAGTAATGTTATTCATCATGGCGAATTCTTTTTTTGATGCCTCTATGGGTGTAATAGGCAGCTGTGGGGGAAATCCATTCCTCTTTAGCTTTCATTAACATTCAAACCTTGGGGTGATTCAGGGGCAGTTCAGTGCTGACAGGACCCCTCAAATACAAATGGTATATAGTCATGCAGGGAGAGTAAATGTTGCAGGTTAGGGAAAGGCAAGGATAATAAAAGCAAACTGTCTTTGCTCTAGGGGACAGATGAGTAAAATTCACATTGCATTTTATTCCCCAGACAGAGGGTGGTCTTTGTTTTAAAAAATATTTCGTTTTAGATATAAAACATTCCAGACAAATAAGCATTACCTATGCAACTCTAGCCTTTGCAATGCAGTGTCAAACCATAGCCTGTCCTAAATAATGCACACACATTAATGCACCATTTCACAAGCACTGGAACTGAAGGGACCTGCAATTCATAACTACAACTGAATAAAAATGTTAATCGATAGATACATCATCCAGATCCACAACCCTGAGGCTACTCACACAGGTAATGAAAACAACAGCTATATCTACCCCTTTATTCTGAAGCAACTAGTACTGGCCACTGTCAGAGGCAAAATGATGGACAGACTGATTCATGATCTGAGCCAGTACAGACAATCCTAATTTCTTATCACTACAGCAAAAGAATTCTAGCATTGACTGAGCTTGCCTGTAGATGAAGTTCACCCCATGCAGAGGACCAGCCCAAGGTCTATGAAATAGAGATGTGTAAATAATGGATTTTGGGTTTGTTGGCAATTTCTAAAATGTGGAGAGGTGAGGGGCTACATGGGGGAGGGGGGAATTGGTTTGAGTTGGACCAAAACCAAAAATTATTTGTCAATTGACCAATTGGAAAAAAAGGTTCATTTGAGGTCCAACAAACTCTCATTTTGACAAAAATCAAATGTTTCATTTCAATTTTGATCACTTCACATTTCTGATTTTTTTAAATTAATTATTATTATTATTAATATTAAAGGAAATTTTGAAACAAAGTTGTTTCAAACTGAAAACATTGAACTGTTTAAATGTTTTCCCCTCCCCCCCCACTAATTCGCAGAAAGTGTCAGTGTTGCCAAATCTGTGTGTGTGTGTGTGTGTGTGTGTGTACAGACCACATGGACTCTCAGTAGAGGGCGTAAGTGGGATGTGAGTGCTGCTTAGGCCTTCTGCTAGACCTCTGCACAGAGATGAATTTCACCCTTAGGTCCCTAGGTCTTACCAGCTTTGCCTAACAAGATTTGATACTATGTATCTATGGGGTTTTAATGCTGGCCATTACCACAGTATCTGAGTGCCTCTCATCAACTCTTATCATATTTAGCAAGACATTAGTCCTCGGTAAGGACTTTTCACCTACACAATTTCAAACATCCAACCTCAGCTGCATTAGCTCCATCAGAAAAAAATACGGCTAGATGTGTTTGTTTTTAAAATGGGAAATGTGACACCTCTTCCTCCTTGTGCAGACACTTTAAAATGGATGGATGGATTTTGCTGGAGCTTTCCTTTTGGACTGAGTGGGGGATGGGACTATGAAACACTTCATTCCAAAGGTGACATTTCTCAGAAAATTGTGAGCATGCAAAATCTGAGGGGTTACAACAGAAATCATTTGTAAGCTTAACTATAGTGTTTGCCATGATACAAATTCTTTAATAAAAATAGTGGGTTAGACTGTGAAGCCCTTGACCAAACTGGTGAGCAGTTACTCACACAAGTCATCAGACTGATTTTAATGGCACTGCACATGTGAGTAACTGGGCACTAACTTGACAATCTGGTCCAATGTTAACATGCAGAAGGCTCCCTAAGAAATTTTTTTATACTAACATATTCAACACCACTAAAATGCAGCAACTTCTGGGGTGGAAAGCAGTTACCATCTGTGACTAGTGCACTGCCTAAATGGGAAACAAAGGAATTTTGGTTAAGGAAATATGCACACCATGCTACATTTATTAAATATGTCATAGGATATTTAATGTTGAAAAATAAAAATTGTTAGCACCTACACAAATTTGTTTCTGTGTAACCGCTCACTTAATCAAAACAGCAAACACTAATAATACCTAGCACTTGCATATCTCCTTCCTTCCTAGAATCTTATACTCTTAAATGGGTTTTATTAATGAAATCAGCCTTACAACATTCCTGTCTGATAGAGTAGTGCACATACACATGCACACTGTATCTGCAGTGGAGTACAGACAGGGAAACAAAGGCACAAATCCTCCAAGGCATTTAGAAGCCTAACTCCCATTGATTTCAGTAGTAGTTAGGCACCTAACTGGACCAGAAACATTAAGTGATTTACGCAACCTCGTCATTGATTAACTGATTGACACAAGCAAGCCTTTGAGAGCTAGGATTAGGACCTAGGTCTCCCTGTTCTCTGTTCCTGCCCTCCCAAGCACAGCATGCTTTCGGATAAGAGTATGTAAAGATGACAAGCCGGAATACAGGCAAGCAACCAAGTGAGAAAGCATCAAATGAGGGATTATCCTTATTTGTGAGGGATCCAATCCAGTGAGGAACCCAAGGACCTTTTCATCTTAAAGTAGTAGTGCTACCTACTGAGCCGAAGCAAAGGCTCTTCATGTGAAATCGTTACGAGCAGGCACACAGAAGCAACAAAACTCGGACCTCCAGCTACTCACAGTTGGTCATTCATCCAAAATGCTAAGAGGCCCAAACCTGCTTAGCTTTTACACTGAGATGAAATCAGGCACATTCAGGTTGTTTGTTCGCTCACAACCCAATCTATTTCTGTGTCTTGTTCATGGCCCCTTGCATGGTATAGACATTTTTGCAGACTGAGAATGAAACTCATCCATGGCACAGGGATAAATGGCAGCTTGTGATTCCCCTCCTCAGGGCCCAGTTCAGCCCCTGGCACAGGCTAGGACACCCCTGCGTGTAGTCCTAACTCCCACACAATCGAAATAACTTTATGTGCCAGCCGTGCAAAATGTCTGAAGTGTAAGAACACGTGGGTTGTTCCTTGTGCCCAGGACTCCTGAAAAGGTGGCAGAGTTGGCTTTGCACCTGGATAGAAGTCTCCTGTGCTGGGGGTATTTCCTGGGCAGGTGTAAGCCCCACTCCTTATGGCCAGCTTGTGCCAGTCTAACTGATGCTGTCAGTTAATTATGAGTCTAGTCCTGAATGCGCACATGGCATATATAAAATGTCTGAATTGGAGGAATAAGTATAGGGACAAACCCTGTGGTCCTTACTCAGGCAAAGCTTTCGTTCAGATCAGGAGTCTTGTCAACAGGAGCATAGCCTGAATATAGACTGAAAATGTAGCATGCTATTTGCAAATTTTGGAGTAGCAAACATGGGTTAGCCAGGAAAATGAGCAGAGTTTTAAAAATAAGCAGCATCCAGAATCCTTTAAATGTATTTCTTCTATGAGACTGTTGAAAGATAATCCAACAAGGGTAAATATATATATATTTAAAATATACATCTGCACCAATTGGAGACTAGTCTTATGTCTCCTTGTAATTGTGTGTGTCATATTGCCTTCTAATAATTGGCAAATAGGGAAGATAAGCTATTGGCTGCTATTCCCACTTTGGAGAAGTTTATTTTAGTTCAAGCAGTAGAAGCCCATAGTTTTTGGAACTAAAGGACCAGGGTTCTAGTCTCTACTCCCTAGGAGTGTGTAATTTATCAGGTAATTGTATCTGTTATGTGGAGCACAGATTCATTACAATATGTTTGAATTGTATTTTGATCCAATTAAGGACCTGACCTTGCAAAGTGAGTTGAGTGTCCTCCACTCCCACTGAAGTTATTTTAAAGTTTTATTGCAACTTACACCACTTGCTATTTTGTGAATCACCATGTATTCATACTATGCCACATAAAAAGGCTTGGCAGAGTTTGATTTTTTATATATATAATTTAATTTTATAATATCAATGTTGGTTTTTAAGTATTTCATTGATTTTTTTTAAATTTTACAGCTTGGAGAAATTATGGAAGGTCAGACTGGGTGGGTCAGATGATGATAATTTAATGAGAGTAGAGACTGAGATTAAAAAAGTTAAAGCTTTATAACCGTTAAAACACAAATTGTCCACATCGTATGTCAAAATATATAAAGTAAATAGCCTTTAATCAAACTCTAAGTTTTCTAGCAACATTTTTCTGACTTTGCCTATCAATTCATTTCAATTATTACTGATGGAAATATTTTCCCATCAGTTTGTGTCTATACAGTGAAATTGACATATTAAATCTAATCCTTTCAAGCCAACATATAAATAATAATTATTGTATTATAGGTAGGGTGGTAGTGCTGCTTGTTAAGGTTTCCTGACACTTCCTATAAGGAGACCCTGACGTCAGTTACTTATAACTTTGCCAAATAGTAACCATTCAGGCTGAAATTTTCCATGATTGATGTCTGTCTGAGACTGAATCTTTTTTTTGGAAAACTTCAGCCAAAACAGTTAGACTGTCTCATAACGCATATGCTGAAGAAGGCCAAATTAAGGTTGCATTGGCAATCTAATTCTGGAATTTCTAAACTTTTGAGTGCTTGACTTTTCAATCTTAATAATGTGATGTTTGTTTTTTTTGGTTTTGTTTTCAGGTAATTCTATGAAAAGTATTACCATTTTGGAAATTATACTGGCTATCTAGACAGCTCCTTTTTGTTCAGAGATGTCAAAGCTTTCCCTAAAGTATACACCCTTTTTATAGAGGGATCACTTCATCACTGAAATGAAGCTGCCTCTTAGGTGGAACGTAGTGGCTGTTAAACAGAGCATACAGTAGTAACACTATACAATAATTGCAGTAAATGAAAAATAGCTGAAACTACAGAGGCATGTTTGGTACTGGTAGTCAGGGTGCAATCACCCAGTTAGAATTTAGTCAGGAGAGCAGAATTAAAGTCCCTACTCTAACAAAAAGTGTCATGTGTCTTTAAAGACTACAAGTGGTTACAACCTTGGATTTACGTTTCTTCTAAAAGACAGCACCTCCAGCAGCATGGTAGTTGCCCACATGCTTCCGGAGCATTGGTTTGATACTGATTCAGATGGAGGATTGCCTACTGAGTCACCAGCAGTACTTCCCACAGTGCCTTGAGGTCTCCCATGTAAGCATCAATCCAGCTCAGTTTAGGCGGGCTGACAAAAAAATCACAGGCAGGGGGATAGTATAGCTGCAAGCGAACAGCTGGATGAGCCACAGCTGAGTTGTTTCCCAGTAAAGTCTTAAATAATAAGGAAAAAAAGCATAAACAATCCAGTCAGAAGAGTATTGCAGAGAGCCATAAAAATAAACAGAGCTGAGTTAAAAAGAGTCATTTGAGGAGTAAAATGGAATAGCAAAAGTCAAATTGCAAGGATGATTTAAGGTAATCATAAAGGGGTTTTCAGATATATTTGTGGTTGAGAGCTACAGATAGCAAGAGAGAAAATTGGACCACTTTAGAAATAATAGTGGGGAATTGGAAACGGAATGTAAAAACAGCAGATCTATTAAACAGGCTTTTTCTTCTATCTTTGCTCATCAGGAGGAGACAGTTACCCAAGACACAGGGTCAGATTTCATTGTCTGATAGGGTGAGATTCTGAGAGAGTTGAGAATTAATGCTAAGGGGTAGAAGAAAACTGGAGGTCCTTAGAAAGCTTGGCAATGTATCCATGTCTCTCCTTAACAGCCATAATCTGTAGCAAAAGGGGCACAGTATTAAGAAAACTAATTAGGAATATACTAAATCAATGGAGCAGCCACTCCAGGATCTTATTTCTGCCTGTGGCCAATGTCCGACGTCTCAGAGAAAGGCATAAACTTTACATAATGGGCCAAATTTACCCTTGCCCCCAAGCAGAGTGGTACAGGGACCAAGGAGGGGGGCAATGATCACTTTACATGACCTTTATTCTTCCCTAAATAGGAACTGCTAGAGCAGGGGTAGGCAACCTATGACATGTGTGCCAAAGGCGGCACACAAGCTGATTTTCAGTGGCACTCACACTGCCTGGGTCCTGGCCACCGGTCCGGGGGGCTCTGCATTTTAATTTAATTTTAAATGAAGCTTCTTAAACATTTTAAAACCTTTATTTACTTTACATACAACAATAGTTTAGTTATATATTATAGACTTATAGAAAGAGGCCTTCTAAAACCGTTAAAATATATTACTGGCACGCGAAACCTTAAATTAGAGTGAATAAAGGAAGACTCGGCACACCACTTCTGAAAGGTTGCCAACCCCTGTGCTAGAAGCTAGTTTAGACCCCTCCCCCACATGCAGGCTAATAGAGCCTCAGGAGATGTTCCTACTTGTGCCTGATTGTTAATTGCCCTTATAGATGGTCACAGCAGTCAGGGATAGCTGGGGCATAGGGATTCTCTGCTATGCCTCCTCCCACCAAAGAATACCCCAGTACATGTCCGCACTCAAGGCACCTGTGGAGGGTTGGGGAGAGAGAATCAGGGGACTTGCCTGGGAGGGGTAAGTCAGCTTTAAGAGTGTGAATCAGACTTTGTGTGTCTAATCTGGCAATGCGGTCTGGGGGCAGGTCTACACTTTAAATGAGGCATCAGCACAGCTGTGCTGCTGTAGCACTTAAGTGAAGATCATCCTACACCAATGGGAGAGCTTCTCCTGTCAGTATAGTTAATCCACCTCCTGGAGAGGTGGTAGCTATGTTGACAGGAGCTCTCCCACTGACCTAGTGCTGTTTACACTGGGGCTAGGTTGGTATAACTACATCGCTCAAGGATCTGGATTTTTCACACCCCTGAGCAACATGGTTATACCAATATAAGTCTGTAGTGTAGACCTGGCCTTGTTGAGGGAAATTACTTTCTGATTCCAGCTGATGATTGGTTCATGCCCTGAAGCATGAAGATTCCTCTCCCTGCACCAATTCTGAGTAAATGGGCTCTAAGTAATGCTCCAGTACAACTTCTGCAGCCACAGTTCCTGCTTCTTTCAGGGGAGGGGCTTCTGGATCTCTTGTAAACAAGGGACTATTTGTCTTCTTTCAGCCTGTTGTAACTCTTCCCCCTGTGCTAGCTTATTTTGAGCTGGCAAGTAGCTTGCCTCTGCTCAGTGAAGAGTGCACTCCTATTCCAATGGCTTTCCCCTTTCCAGTGTCTATAACTCAGGGGCAGGAAGCACCGTCCAGGTGTATCCAGGACAGGACTATCTTTCTTATCCACCGTTTCAGGTTATCTGAGTTAATTATGTAACCTTTTATTTAACTGGAAATTCTTCTCCAAGAAATTGCACATTAAGCTTGTCAAGCTGTCCTGCAATGACTCGAGACTGAGTACCCACCTCAGGGAAGACTGTTAAGAACTAGGGCACAAGCCCCAGAGTAGCTGTGTGATCTACACTCAGGGCAGGCCTGCACTTAAAATGCTGCTGTAGCACTTAGGTGAAGAGGCTACCTACACCAATGGAATGGCTCCTCCTGTTGGCATAGGTACTTCATCTTTCCAAGAGGTGGTTGCTCTGCCAATGGGAGACTTCTCCCATCAATTTAGTGCTGTCTACCCTGGTGGTTAGGTCAGTTTAACTGCAGTGCTCAGGGGGTTGGATTTTTCATACCCCTAAGCGAGGTAGTCTTACTGACCTAATTACCTAGTGTAGACCTGGCCTTCGAATTCGCCAACCAATTACCAAGTGTAAACTCCTCAGGCACTATAACTGGCTGTGACTCCATGTTAAGTTTGTCTCCTTGGGTACTTCCATCTGTCTTACCACCCAGGTAAGCCTATCTTTGTGTCAGATAGTCCCTTACACCAAGAATCACAGTAATAGGTTTCAGAGTGGTAGCCGTGTTACTCTGTATCTCATTAGACTAACCTCACATGTGGTAAAGCAACCCCCATCCTTTCATGTATTTATACCTGCCCCTGTATTTTTCACTTCATGCATCTGATCAGGTAGGTTCTAGCCCAGAAAAGCTTATCTCTAAGCTGCTACAAGGTCTCCTTGTTGTTTTAGTAATATTCGGGTTACTCCTAGTCCTAACGGATCAGTTACTTTCTCCAGATTACTTGCACCTTAGATTTCACACCAAAGACAATGCTGGTAGCCAGTCTTATAATAAACCATGTAAAGATTTATGAAATAGGAAAAGGAAATGAGTTAATTACAACACTAAAGCTGGTAAATACGTAAAAACACATGAGTTACAATCTTAAGGTTCAGAATGTAATAGAAGCTTCTATACTTAAGAAGTTCTATATGTTCTTTAGGATCAACCCAGGCTAAATTGCCAGGGATGCCTTGCTTATGCCTAGAAACCTGTCCCCTCCAGAATCCAAACAGCACAGAGATGCAGTTCCTTCTTGTTAGAGGTTTCGTATTCCCTCCCCCTCCACAATGCTCTGAGCTGCAAACTTCATTGATAGGAGGAATTTACTGGCATGACTCATCTTCATGGAGGGGAGAACAATCAGCAAAGTCTTGTATCCTCTTTGATGTTCCACAGTAGTTTGTCTGGTGTTGATATGTCCTGCCCAATAAGGAAAACCAAACACTTCTGCTGGGGACAAGCATTTCACACTAGTTAATGTCTCTGTCCTCTCTGATTTACACAATTATGGAGGCTTACAGTCCAAATGCTCAAATATTACCTTCTCTGATGAGGTGTTCACTCCACACCTTTCCTGAGAGTGTTAAGGTAGGCTAGATGGACCAATTAACCACATTGGCTGAACCTAGAGGGTAATCAGGGATCAATAATGTTGAATTAAGGATGAAGCTCACCTGGGCAGAAACAGGCAGGACTTCTATAAAGCTGAGAACAGAGAAGTGCTGCAGGGAGAAATAATCTGCAATTGCTCCTTGATGGGCAGGAGGTTTGTTAGAGATTAGGGTCTAGTAAGAAGACAGTATAGCTTCAGGGAGTAGAAGTTTGGACAGCTGGTACACCCAGCAGATAGAAATAGGTCAGAGGCCAGGGAATTAGAAACCAGGTTTGGGAGTAAGACAGACCATAGTTGCAGAGTGTAGTGTGGGCTAGAAACTGGAATATAGGGTGGGCCTGGATTCCCCTACTAGCTACTGGGGAAGTGGCACAGTCTTGGATATAGAAAGGCGGGACTGCCTGGAACAGGGAAGGGACAGCTTGTCTTGAAAGACATTGACAGATTCATGGAGGAGCAGAACTAAAGTCACCAGGCCAGAGGGCCAAATTACAAAAGACTACCCAGAGTCCTGGAGTGTGAGGTTGAGACTGTGCTGCTGTATCCCATAATGCTTTATGGGAATATGACATAACTAGAATATGGTTTGTGCTGCCTGTGCCATGTAACATATCTCTGTAAAAGTTATGGTCTACTATATCTATTCATCCTATTTGTACACACCATTTTCTACTTGAGGTTAAGAATATGGGCTGTATACTTGCTTGGTTTCTAAGTAAGCTTTGTGAGGCATTTGGTCAGCTTCTTTAGGAAGGAATTGGCAAGGTTAAGTACCCAATCCAGGAAGCACCTGGGGAACAATGCATCTTGGAATACTCCAATCCACATATATCTTCCTGGAGATATACAAGATACCATGTGGACAATGGCTTCTACCTGTAAAGACTGTGAGTCATGCATGGACATGTGACTTGCCCAGGTGACTCCAGAACTCCATCTTGGAGCTGGACTTTGCATAGGAGTGAGGAGAGGGGTCTCCACCCACAAGAGAGTCTATTTAAACCCCTGGGAGACCCTTCCATTTCGTCTTCAGCTGGCTAAAGAAGGAGCCTCTCCACCCTCCAGGATACTTGAAGGAAACTAGAACAAAGAATTGTAACTACAGGGGGTGTGAGTGATTGCTGGACCCAGGCTAAAAGGAGATTAGTCTTTAAAAAGGAGTAATCTGGAACTGGTGAGGATCTTATCTGTATTCAGTTTGATTAGACATAGATTTGTGCATTTTATTTTGTTTTGCTTGGTGACTTACTTTGTTCTGTCTGTTACTACTTGGAACCACTTAAATCCTACTTTCTGTATTTAATCACTTTTCACTTATTAATTAACTCAGTATGTATTAATACCTGGGTGAGCAAACAATTGGGCATATCTCTCTGTGTTATAGAGGGTGAACAATTTATGAGTTTACCCTGCATAAGCTTTATACAGGGTAAAATGAATTTATTTGGGTTTAGACCCCATTGGGAGTTGAGCATCTGAGTGCTAAAGACAAACACACTTCTGTGAGCTGCTTTCAGGTAAACCTGCAGCTTTGGGGCAAATAATTCAGACCCTGGGTCTCCGTTGGAGCAGACAGGAGTGTTTGGCTCAGCAAGACAGAGTGCTGGAGTCATGAGCTGGCAGGGAAAACAGGAGCAGAGATAGTCTTGGCACATCAGGTGGCAGCTCCCAGGGGGTTTCTGTGATCCATCCTGTCAGAGACAATGGGCTGAGTGACAGCAGGAAGAGGTGTCCGACTAGTGGCAAGCTGCTCCACAGCTGAGCTATGACAAGGTGCACCAGTGTGAGTAGTGAACCTCATTACACCTTACAATATGGGATACAGATGTTATAAGTGAGGAAAATGCATGTAGCACCTGACAAGCATTCAAATAAAGTCTAAACACATTCTTATAATCCTAATACCTATTTTAACAACAACAACACACATGTGAATCAGACTGATTTCCTGCTATGCTTTTTGTCAGTGTTTAGTTGAAACACGGGGACTTTAGCTTATGTGGGAACCTAGTCTGCTAGCATCTCATGGCCTATTTTAACTTTTTTTCCTTTTTATCATTTGGAGAGAAAGCAAAGAAGGCTGCAGTTAGACAACTTCTAAAGGTTATACGGAGAATTGAGGTTGAAAGCACATTTACAAGATAACCCCTCAGAGAATGAGAACCTCATGGGGGCACAAGCTGGAACCATTTATTTACCTGTTTTCTCCAGTTCGTTCTTTGATACTCTATTGGGTCAATAGATTTCTGTGTCCAGGATGAAGTATTCTGATAGTCTAGTCTGACCTGTGGGAGAATTTTACTGAGTAATTCCTACTGAGAAGGGAATTATTCTACTCTGCTTCTTAAGTGAACACACTTGAGCCCAGCAAATTGTGGCTTTATTTATTTTTTATTATGGCC
This sequence comes from Mauremys mutica, assembly GCF_020497125.1. Classification (NCBI taxonomy): domain Eukaryota; kingdom Metazoa; phylum Chordata; order Testudines; family Geoemydidae; genus Mauremys; species Mauremys mutica. The sequence goes on along the minus strand of NC_059074.1, from coordinate 152,371,332 downwards.
ACAGAAATTGAAGCAATAGGGTGGAATTTTAATGCGAAGGGTTAATTTTCCTCCAACAAACTAAGTGGGGAAATTTACACTTTTTTTTTTTTCTAGGAGAGACTAGGGTCCATCTAGTCTAATATTCTGTCTCTGACCAGTAGCATGTACTTAACAGGCAGGTGTAAACAACCCAAATTGGGCAATTAGGACCTGATCTCCTGTTTGCTGAAATCAGTAGAAAGGTTCCCATTGAATTCAATAAGCTTTGAATCAGGCTCTTAAGAAATACTCTCCACAGGGTAAAATGGGGTGTTCACTCTCCAGAGAGTGGCAACATTTCCCCTTTGGCCAAAGTCACATTCCCCTAAAGACTAGTGGAAATCTCAGTTTTCACTGGTGAAAATTCATAGCTTTGCACATCTGGTCACAATATATAGACCCAACTGACTATAATTCAGTGTGCAGCTGCTTATACCAGCATGGAATTTTGCTACCTAATGTGTTGCTTTTGTAGCACAGAAGCTTGTAATTCCCCTCCCCCCATTTTAAAGCAGGTAATTTGGTTTTTTAAAGTATTAAAGGAAAGTATCACTGTCTCGTTACAGTCCTCATTTATGACCTATAATACAGTTGGAAACAATTTCAAGCACAAATGAAATAAGAAAACTAGCTTAGCAGAGGTCCAGGCCAGCACTGCAATTCTGTAGATAACAGAATTGAGACTGGACTCTTAATTAATTCTTTAAAAAGCCAGTAACACTAATGTAAGTAAACAATTAAAATAATGGATATGTTGCACATATTTTCATTAACTTGCTGTATGACTTATTTTTGCAGTAGGTATAAATTAAGGTTCCTAATCGTATAGACATTTTTATAGTGGTTTATACTTTAGATCAGAGTCTTGTCCTAATAATTACTCATTTTTCAGTGTTAAAGTGAATTCATTTAACACCTGTGTCAAATTAGTAGTTTTCATTTTGTTAATGTACAAAGGAAACTTATCAGCTTGCCAGCACTTGTTTCCCAAATATGCACGTTACTAATGCAATAGACAGGAAGTGCTAACAGCAAAGAAAAAGGGATGGTATAAGAAAACTGTATAGTTAGTTTCACATCTAGAGGTGAAAGGTAGGTCCCTGCTACTGACTTGCTGTGTGATCTTGGGCAAGTGAAATTTTTTGTGCCTCTTTCCCCACCTGTAAAATGGGAATAACAAGCTCTTCCAAGGCAATGTGAAGTACTTACAACAAAAAGCAACCATGCTGCAAACTGAGTAGTCCCCATAAAATCAGTGGGCTGCCACATAAGTGTAAAGATAAGCAGCTGTGTATGTATTTTTAAAAAAAAACTGAGGCTTTTCACTCAAATCTCTCATGGTGTAGCAGAAAACAAAATATTTTTGAAACTTTGAATATCCAAAACTTTTTTGCCAAAGGTCAGTGTTCACATCAAAATACACCAAATAAGTGAATGTTGCAAGTTTCAGTGAGGGAAAACTATCACTTCAGAAAAACTGAAGGCCAGATCCTTAGCTGGTGTAAATCTATTTAAATGGGGCAACACCAGTTTACACCAGCTGAGGATCTCGCCCTGAAACTTTGTGGCTATAATGTAGTCTGGAATGAAACATCATAATTGGTAAAAAGATTGCCAATTTTGCATAGCCTGTTTACCTACCTCATGGAGATGGGGAAAGGCTGTGACATTTAAAGAGACGATATCATCATTTAGGCTTTTTAAAAATGTGATATTTATTTGTATTGCAAGTTGCCTCTAAAGTAGCAAAACCAAAGCTCTGAAGAGCTTGCAATCTACAGATAGACTCATATTAACTGAAAAGATTTTCATGAGGACCGTTTGATAGATTCATATATAGCATACTCCCATTTATCCACAACTCTATTATCCAAACCCTTTTCTTGTCCCTCAGCATTAGATGCATGCTCTCTGCAGCATAGATCTCATGCTGGGAGAGGAGCGGAGCCAGTGCTAGGCATAAGCAGACTAAGGGCTTGGCTACACTTGCAAGTTGCAGCGCTGGTAGAGGCTTTCCAGTGCTGCAATTAGTAACCGTCCACACCTGCAAGGCACATCCAGCGCTGCAACTCCCTGGCTGCAGCGCTGGCTGTACACCTGGCCAGGTTGGGGTGTAGCGATTGCAGCGCTGGTGATCCAGTGCTGCTCATCAAGTGTGGGGACACACCAGCGCTTTTATTGGCCTCCAGGGAATAAGGAGATAAAAGCATTCTGGGATAACTAAATTACTCTCTTTGTTTTGTTATGCAGCCTCTCTTTGTTTTGTTGTGAACTCCGATCGGAGCTCTGTTGAACTGCTTATCTAAAAAACAAACACTGATCACAGCAAACAGGAGCTATCTGTACCTGGCTGTGAACGATCAAATGAGAGGCAAGCAGTTTGCTTGACAGAGAAACAGCGTTGGATGCAGGCTGTTTGCAATTAAGACTAAGGGTTCGCGAACATTTTGTGATTTTTCAATCCAGGGAAGCTAACACACAGTGTTGGCTCCAAAAATCCACTCTCTCTATCTTCCCCGCTCCCTGTCACAGTACACCACCCTCCACCCCCCTCTTTTGAAAAGCACATTGTTGCCACTTGAATGCTGGGATAGCTGCCCATAATGCAGCACTCCCAACAGCGCTGTAAATGCTGCAAATGTGGCCACACACCAGCGCTGGTAGCTGTGAGTGTGGCCACACACCAGCGCTGGCCCTGCACAGCTGCACGACCAGCGCTGTAACTCCCAGCGCTGCAACTTTCAAGTGTAGCCAAGCCCTAAGCAATTGCTTAGGGCCCTGAGCAGCTCAAGGAGGGGCATTTGCTTTTTTTAGTATGTGTTGGGGCGGGGGGCGGGGGGAGGGGCAAAATATTCCTGCTGAGGGCCCCCAGTGAGCTAGCACTGCCTCTGGAGACAAAGAAGGGATTTGGATAATAGAGCAGAGACCCCTGGCTGGGACTGTGAAAAGGAGAATAAGCCCCCAGCCATGGGGGAGGCCACCCTGCTGCTGAACAGCTTCCTGACTATGCTGCCACAGGGCAGGTGACACCCAAACCCTGCAGGTGCAAAGTGCAGGGAAAGCTGCAGGCCTGGTGTGGCAGAGCAGAGTCCTGGCTGGATGTCTCAGCTCTGCCTTCCCCCCCTCAGCAGCTTGCACCAGCGGGGGTCGGGTGTCACTAGCCCTGTGGCTGCACAGGGAGCCCTCTGCAGCCCCTGGCCCTGCTCACTCACCCTAGTGACAGGGGAACAGGGAGGCTACCCCTCCGCCCCCCACACTTTTTACTGGCTGTAAGGGTGAGCAATGGTGGGAGGGAGTGGAGCAGGCAGGGGGCAGGGCCTAGGGGGGAAATAGGAGAGGTGTGGGGACAGGGCTTCAGTGGGGTGGGACTACAGTTCAGGTGCCTTTGTGCAACCCCCTCCCCCCCACTTTTAGGGCACTTCTGCTGCTCCTGAGCAGGCCAGAGCAGAAATCCTGGCCAGACTGTGAGAAGGAGGAGCCTCCCCCGGCCATGTGCAAGCCACTCTGCTGCTGAATGGCTCCTGAACTGTTGATTAGCCGAACTCCTGCTTATCCAAATAAAATACATGTCCATAAATTTAGGTTTCATGGCCCATTGATATAGACACTGTACAGAAATGCTGTAAATAGGCATTTCTCCCTGGCCCAAGGAGTTGTCAAGGTTATGACAGAGGAAATAGATGGATCTGAAGGGGAGTAAACAAGGAAAGAGGAAAAACTGTATCCCAAGGGGGCATTGTAGAGACATGGATAAGACACGGTTGGGCTTGGATATCGTTCTGGACCTGTGGCAAGTCTGTATGAACACAGTGGGTCAAACTCTCTGTTGGTGCAAAATGGAACAGCTCCACTGAAGTCAATAGAGTTGCAACAATTTATACGGCAGAGAACTGATGCAGTGAGTACAGCTATGGTTGCTCAGTTGTGCCACATGCCACTTCTCCCATTGGGCTCTTAAAATAAAAGAGCCTGATAATGGTAGCTGATGCTCCAATATTTTATTTTTGTTTTTTTTTGCAAAATGAAAAAGAAATTGTTCAGGTCAAACGATGTTTTCTTTGACCTGACATGAAACTTTGGGGGTGGGGTGGGGCGGGGCGGGGCAGCAGCCATTAAACATTTTTCATGGAATTTTAGTAAAACATAGGGAAACTTTGAAACAAAACATTGAAAATTTTTCTTTCAGAAATAGCAAAATGAACCACTGTGATGCTTCCATTTTTTTTTGACTGACACTATTTTCCCCAAATCAACCCAAACTTGTGAGTAGTTTTGGTCAGCCCAAATCTACCTTTGTCAGTGGAAAGAAAACTATTTGCACAAAAAAGTTGCCTTTCTCTACCAAGTTGTTCCTGGCCACATGCCCTGTGCTTAAACCAACAGTCTAATCCATTATGGCAACTGCCGGTGCACTGCAGAGTTTAAAGACAAGAAATGTGCCGTGTATTTGAAATGATATGGTCCTTGATCCTATCCAAGAGGAGACAGATTGATTTGTGCCTGGTGCTTAAGTTCCTTGTTATCTTTTACAACTGTTTTGGAAAGCGTTATTCCTTAACTCTGGCTGGCACAGTTTGCTAGGCAACAGGCATGGTTCTCCCCACCAGGGGCGGCTCTAGGAATTTGGCCGCCCCAAGCAGGGCGGCATGCCGCAGGGGGCGCGCTGCCGGTCCCGCGGCTCTGGGGGACCTCTTGCAGACGTGCCTGTGGAGGTGCGGCAAGCGGCTCCGGTGGATCTCCCGCAGGCATGACTGCAGAAGGTCCGCCGGAGCCGCCTGCCGGCAAAATGCCGCCCCAAGCGCGCGCTTGGCGCGCTGGGGTCTGGAGCCGGCCCTGCTCCCCACACTTACACTGGTAGAAATCAGGAGAAAGTGAACTGACATCAGTGGAGTGTCAGAGCATTGTAAAATGAGTGAGGAGAGTCAGTGTTACCATCACCTCACCCAATGCAGCTGTGTAGTGAAGCCTAATTAGGACATGATAAACAACTTTAGGGCACAGGCAGAGTTGAATGGCTATGGATGTACCTAAACTGCAATTAAAGATCGATGGTTGGCCTATGCCAGCTGGCTCAGGCTGGCAGCGTTTGGGCTAAGGAGAGCTTGAATTGCAGGGTAAGTGTTTTGGGCTTGGGCTGGAGCCTGGGCTCTAGGACCCTGTGAGGGTGGGAGGGTCCCAGAGCTCCGGCTGCAGCCTCAGCCTGAGCCTGAATAGCTACACAGCGATTAAATAGCCCTGTGTGAGCCCAAGTCAGCTGGCACGGGCCAGCTGTAGATTTTTAATTGTAGGACAGACATACCCTAGGGGGCTAGTATGCAGCTGCAGTGTGAAGTGGCTGTAAAACTCCAACTTCTCACACAGTACATCTGTTTCCTCTGAGTACTTAGTCAGTTCTAATTACAGTACTTTAATGGCAAAAATAAGAGAGTGTCCCGACCATCACAGAAACACAGCCAAGACACTAGGACTGTGGTTTAACTAAGCGATCGTCTTACCAAGTGACACATCAGGGCCCTATCGGGCAATAACTTGCCTAGTACAGGTCATTCTTTCTTTGGAATCTGTGTCACTTGCCTGAGGACTCAGTTCAGCCCCCCCGCAACACGCACATCTGGTCCTTGCACCACTGGAGGGAGCCTACCACTGTTCCCTTCCACAGAGGTAGAGGGAGTGAGGAAGGGGGCTGTGCCTTTGCTGTACCAGACACTGGGAACCCAACCCCTTTCCGCATCTTTTTTAGCAGATGGCTTCTCCTACTCTGCTTCCTGTTCTGATTGATCAGGAAACTGAACCCCTACTGAATGATTACCTGTGTACTCACCCTGAGGAGGCACAAGCAGTTTGCTTGGCTGTCTCCCTCCTTCCCCAAATTTGTTAACCATTCGTTCCCTAATAGTGGCCAGTCATATCCACCTCCCAGTCAGCGAGATGTACCACCTCTTCTTTGAGTAACATAGGCCCTGGATATGCAATTTCATGATAGGCGATTGCTAGCCTTTCATACTGGCATAATTTTAGTTGCTAGTCAACTTACCTCTCTTCTGACCTTGTCCACTCATGATGACCCAGCAGTTCTCCTGCCTGACAACTCCACTGTGGCGTCTCAGGCCAGGTTACAATTACTCCTGGGAAGATATGACTACACCCCTAATCTTTGTCCTACTCCTTGACAAAATCCCTAAACTGCTTTCCCCCCAGGTGCACACTGATCCATTCATATGGCCCTCCCTGCCCAACAAACTTATGACAGGCATCTGTTGCCCCACAAGCAGGGCACCATCCATGCCAACTCCAGAACTACTTCAACACTGAGGTCCAGCAATGGACTTCCCTAGGGAACTGGCCTCCTGTGTATGGGCCTAATGCACAATATTGTGCCTGCACATTTGTCCCCACTCCTGTGACCCATTCACATTATCCCAAAGGAAGGGATGAATAGGAACAATTTAGCACTTTTAGACCACTGAATTACCTTCCCAACTGGATGCTCTATACCTTTTATGCATTCAGATGCTACTCTTGATAGGCATAACCCATGGGACTTGTATTCCAAGCTATGTTGTGGATGTGACCACTCCAATCCTGGATCCCCCTCCACCATGGGAGCCTCAACAATACATGCTCTTTGACACCTCTATGAACTGAAATTTCCTTTTCTTAGATAACTTCCTTCCCCATGAGGAAGGTATAGTCTGCTACCATCATCTTCCATTTGGCAAGTCTGTACTGCTTTGACTGGGTGATTCTTGGTCCCCCTACATGTTGGTAATACTATGACTTGCATCACCATCTTTTAATTGTTTTTTGACACTCTAACATTCAGGATGTCAGATCTCTTCCCCAATCCCGGTGGATACCTGAAATTCCAAAGCCTCATCTAAAGCCTCCCTTGCTGACCCCTTATTAGGCTGATAAACACCACCCCTCCCCCAGTAGACTAAATAAGACCTGCTACCCAATATCCCTCGTTTAGAGTGTGCTGCTCAATAAGCAATATTATGTAAACAATATATTCCTGAAATTTCAAGATGCTAGTTGATTTGTACTACGACAAAATGGATCAAGAACTATGGTTCCAGAGGTCTAGCTGTGCCAAAATAGGTTCCTAACTGGCTCCCATCATCATCCTGCAAATACCACCCACCTCATACTCTGAATGATGTGGAGAATTGTCAGTGAACAACATGGATCACTGCCTGAGTGTTTACTTCAGAATTGTCACTCTTTCTCCTAAACGCAATGGGTGCCACTTGTCCTGGTGGAATCCCCAGACCCGATGCTTCCCCCCCCCCCATGCATCTGAATCAGTTTTCAGGTCCAATGCTGTCATCCAGTTCTCTTTTCCAGGAAGCCCTATTGCACTGAGTTGTGTTGTCCAACAATCAATACATCCTCCATCACTCATGGCCAGACCCAATCTATTAAGGGCAAATTAAAAGAAGTGGCAACTAACCGCCACATGCAAAATACCTATTTGAGGGACCACCCAAGCTTGTGGCTCATGCGAAATAATTTTGTTGAAGGCCCCAGACTCTCTAGCCAACTGAAGTGCTCCTCCCAATTTATGAATAGTGAGTGAGATACCCACTTCTATACCTAACTCGGTCTCCAGACAAACCAGCATTAGAGGGGTAGGTTCTCTATTTTTCTTTTGCTGGCAGTACTCCTAGCCTGCCAGCCAACCTGCAGTGAATCCAGCAGGCTCTGATCCTCTCTTGAATCAATCCTTGTTGCAAATAAAAGTTTATCCAGGCGTCCCTGAGTCACATACCCAATGTGCCTGCCACTCTCCACTCTAGGACTGCATTGAACCTTTAGATGCTGAGCATGATCACGAGCACCCATGGGTGCTCTTGGCCTGTGCAATAACTTGACCTTTGTAATAAAATCCAGCAGCTTAAAGTCTGAGGGACGTTGGGAGTAGCCAGAAAGCTATGTGATGTGAATCTTGCTCATAATCTGCAAGCCCCCCTGTGTTTACAGCAAGGCGAAAGATAAATCATTATTGTGGATATTTCCCGTTATGCCCTAACTTCCTCATACAAAGGTAGTGCCTACTCTGCGATGGTGTAGGAAGCACCCCGTTCCCCCTGATGGATTGGGTGGTCAGGAGAGGCCTGCCCACTGCAAATCTGCTCTTAACCAAGCAGTAACTCCTGGCCTCTAGTTACCTGTTGTCTGGTGGGGAAGGGATTCAGCCCCCTTTCCCCCCAGGTTTGGCATGCCCTCTCTAGGGGTCAGCCTCTTCCTCTGAGATGTATGTGTGAGAGGAAATCATCATACGTCTCTGGGATAAATTTATGTTCCTTTCCCAGGGATGGATTCCTCTCTCTGACTCACTATGGGTTGGGGTCTTAGCCACAGCAGCTTTCAGCTGTGCCATAGCTTCCTGGAAGGGAAGGTAGTGGATTAGCTCTGCTGTCCATTGAGCCTGGGCTCAGTGGGATCACACATTAGCTAGCTTGGCTCACTCTCTATGGAGGTTTGGGTAGACTTCCTCCCCTCTTCCCCCACTGAGTCACCTGCAGGAAGCAGCCACTCCTGTTTCTATACCTGCTTCTTGTGAGTACTCAGTCAGAGCTCATGATTTTAATGGCAAAAATAAGATTTCTCAAGCAGCAATAAAAACATAGCGAGGGGAGAGGGAAATAGATTCTCTTCTGGCCCATCCATTATCAGCTTTATGCGCTTTTGAACCAAAATACAAGTTATTTCAGATGAAATGGTTTGTTCAACCTCTCTTTTATGTCACTGAAATCCTGAAACTGATTTGTGCTTATTCAGCAACTAGCCAATGTGGCTTTTCATTGAATTATGAGAGGCTGTGTTGTCTAATAGTTCAAGCCTGGAACTGGGGATTGAGACTATGTGATTCTGTTCTTGTCCTTGCCATTCATTTACTGTGTCATCTTAAGCAAGTTGCTTGTGTGTGTGTGTGTGATTTTTTTTTTTCCCCTGTGCCTTGGTTTCTTCGTCTACAAAATGGGCTCCTTGGGACCTCCTTTGGTCAAGCCCTTTGAGATCTTCAAGTGAAAGTCACTATGGCTTAGACCCTCAAAGTTCAGGTGCCCGAATACCTTAGGATCTGGGCCTATATAAGGATCACAACCTGTAGTGCGCACCAGGAGAATTTTACAGGGAGTTTTGCCTCTAAGCTGGCTGTTTAATTATATATAGACCTGCCACCCCCAAAGCAAAGTTTGGGAAACACTTGATTTCACACAACAACTATGCAATGAGTGCCACAGAGGAGCGAAGGCCTATGAAGCATACAGATACCAAAGGACTGGATATTGACTGATAAAAGGCAGTAATTCATTCACTGTAGGACAGTTTTATGGATGACAAACACTATCAGTGCCATTCATTACTTGTTAACCCTGATGTCTTTTGAGAGGCAGGAGGCCTCCTTCGTAAGTGGCACTTTCAATCATGAAGAGTCAATATTTGGATAACATACAAAAATACCTTTCAATACGCTTAAAGGAAAAAACTAATTGATTTACAGATGCACCCTGCATAACTGCTGTTTGCAGCCACCACAAGCCATGCTTTAGTCTTCTACTGTTTGCTTAGGTTTGCAATGGGCTGAATAGCTTGCTTTTTGAGCCTTTCTAGATGGGGGTATCAAATCCACCCCCCTCTCTCCCAATTAGGGCACAATATCTCCTTCTTTTTATCCAGTCCTCTCTCCATAGTATTTGTCCACCATTGTATCCCTCGAAATCAGGAGCACAAGAACTTGCAGCCCATGCAGTACATACGTAATCACTAACAGATGTATGCAATTTTTAAAATGTCCCAGGGTTAGAATTTCTTCTGGTGACTGGCAGGTTCATCATCAGGCACTGCAAGATCTCTAGCCACATCTGTTAGGTGGATAACTGGTGAAGTGGCACCTGGGCTGGGTTTGGCCCTGTGTGTAATAAGCCTCTCTTGGAGTTATCTGAGCATATAAGGTTTGTGGGAGAGTACAGTCAAACTTGGCTAGACTCCTCCTTGGTGAAATTTCACTGAAGTCTATGGACTTACCCCTTACATAAAGGCACAGTGTATATGGGATGTATGGGGGTTATTAGGGAGGGGTAGTACCTCTGTCAGAGGAACACGTCGTGCTCCTTATGGAGTAGTTCATCCACTTTGGTCTCCACCTACACCCAGCTTTGACCTATAGCTCCAAGTAGCTGTTTGCATGCAACAACAGCCATACCCTAGTAAACAGCTTTGACAAGTGGGCTTAAACCAGGTGAGGGTACCCGATGGATCTTTTACCCTCGGCAAGATAGGGAAATTGCCTTTCTCTAGCATACAAAGACTGTTCCAGTGGACTGGGTGGAGGAAATCAATTTGCGCTTCCAAGACCCTGAAGGTGGTTCAGCAGTGTGCTGTGGGTTGTGGAGAGCAAGACAAGGCTAAGGAAGTCCCCAGCTGTAACAATCTTTTGTGCTGCTGGAATCAGGCTTCCGCAGCTGAAAGAGTGGCTTTCTCACTCAAATTTCCTGCTCAAGTTTTCTCACAAATCTCATCCCATTAATATCCTCTCGTTGAGGCACTTTTTGCAGATGACTGTGCCTTGATGGCCCATAGACACAATGACCTTTGGGTCATCGTAGACATGTTTTCTGAAACATCCCAGCTCTTTGGTCTCGCCATCAATCTCTGGAAGACGGAAGTCTTGTTCCAACCAGCACCTTATTCCAATGCCCCAGAGCCAGCCGTCTTCATCCAAGGCACACAGCTGAAAAATATGCATCAGTTCAAGAATTTGGGCAGCACCATCTCAAGTGGTGGTTCTCTTGATAAGGAAATTGCCTCCAGAATCAGTAAAGTCAGCCGCATCCTTGGCCGACTCCAAACAAAAGTCCTTAACCAACACAGCATTTGTGTCTCTCCACCAAATTGAAGATCTATAGTGCAGTGGTCCTAACATTTCTCCTGTATGGTTCTGAGACATGGACTCTTTTTAGAGATGGCACATTAAGCAGCTTGAACAATTTCACATGTGCTCCCTCTGCTCAATAATGAGTATTCACTGGCAGGATGGAGTGACCAATATTAAGGTCCTTGAGAGAGCAAACGACACCAGCACTGAGGAAATGCTATTGAGAGCACAACTTAGGTGGATCAGACATGTCATCAGATGGAAGACTATTGTCTCCCAAAACAGATCTTGTATGGGGAGTTGAGGCAGGGCAAAAGAAAGATGGGTCATCAGTATAAGCACTTCAGAAATAGCCCATTAGAGACTGCCCATCAGGTTAGCATCAATTTCAAAGAACTCAAGCGAATGGCTCAGAACAGGACTCACTGGTGGTCTCTGACAAGAGCAACATGTAACAGGTTTGAACGGGATGGATGAAATTGTCTCCAGACCGCACATGAAAGGTGCCACAGAGCTGCATCATCAAATATCATAGATACCGACTTCCCATGCCAACTCAGTGCATTAGAGTTCTGACTTCAGAGTCCTCTGTGCAGCCATAGATGAGAATTGTGACAATATCGGTAGTCCATCGCTGACAATAGATTCATAGACTCCAAAGCCAGAAGGGGCCATTGTGGTCATCTAGTCTGACCTCCTTATCACCCAGGCCATAGAACTTCCCTCAAAATAATTCCTAGAGCATATTTTTTTTAGAAAAACATCCAATCCTGATTTTAAAATTGCCAGTGATGGAAAATCCACCACTACCCTTGGTAAATTGTTTCAATGGCTATTTACTCTCAACGTTAAAAACTCAGGCCTTTTTTCCAGTCAGCATTTGTCCAGCTTTAACTTCCAACCATTGGATTGTGTTGTACCGTCCTCTGCTAGATTGAAAAGCCTATTAAATATTTGTTCCCCATGTAGGTACTTATAGACTGTAATCAAAGCAGATTCTAACGAGAAACTGCAGAACTGAATTAATTTGCAAACTGGATACCATTAAATCAGGCTTGAATAAAGACTGGGACTGGATGGGTCATTACACAAACTAAAAATTATTTTCCCATGCTAATTTTTCCCCACTGTTACTCACACCTTCTTGTCACTGTTGGAAATGGGCCATCCTGATTATCATTACAAGTTTTTTTTTCTCCTGTTGATAATAGCCCACCTTCATTGATTAGTCTTGTTAGAGTTGGTATAGCAACCTCCATTTTTTTCATGTTCTGTGTGTATATATCTTCCTACTGTATTTTCCACTGCATTCATCTGATGAAGTGGGTTTTAGTCCACAAAAGCTTATGCCCAAATAAATTTGTTAGTTTCTAAGGTGCCACAGTACGTCTCATTCTTTTTCTTTAACCTTGTGTTTGTGAAGCTAAATAGACTGAGATCTTTGAGTCTCTCCTATAAAGCATATTTTCTAATCCTTTAATCATCCTCACGACTCTTCCCTGAACCCTCTCCAATTTACCAATATCCTTCTTGAACTGTTGGCACCAGATAGTCCTAGTATTCCAGCAATGGTCGCACCAGTGCCGAAACCAGAATTAAAATAACCTCTCTACTCCTACTAGAGATCCACTTGATTATGCATCAAATGATTGCATTAGCCCCTTTGGCTATAGCATCGCCCTGGGACTTAGGTTCCTGATTTTCATCTCTGCAGCACCCTGATTTTCAGCTCTCTGGAGTCCTACAGAGCACTGCATAGAGGTACAAATTCCCAGCCGCTCAAATGGGAATGCAGGATTATAGGGGAGGTTCATAAAGTGACAACACATTGAGTCACATTAACCTGGCTATTACATTAAGTAAAAATGTGCCCAGACAAAGTTAATGTGCACAGTTTGTTAGACTCCATGCAAACTAAAATGCAACATGAAAAGATGCACCTTGAAGTGAAAATGTCGTTCTTCCAGAAAAATCAAAATAAGAAGCACATTCCATTCTCAAGGGACATGCTAGTTTTCTGGCTTCATTTGGATTTGCTTATTGACAGAGGTCTGCACTGAAGGCAAAAAGAATGAGTACAAGCACTTCTGGGCTGGCTTGCCATGCTAATATCTTCTGCAGTGACTAATGTCTGTTGTCACATATTCCCACAAGGAATAGCATCCAAGTCAGTGAACTCAGAAGGTGCCAGGAATCCTTTGGCACTTTTCTTATTCAAACAAAGTTTTATTTGCTTGCTAGTTCCGGGCAGAAGGGGGGGGGGGGAGGACGACACACCTCCTGAATCTCATTTCTCCCCAGTCTAGAAACAGTGAAACGAGGCCACAGTGACTGTCTAATTCCCAGCCCTGTGAATCTCCCTTGTCCCTGACTGGTGGAGGATTAGTTAACAGTTCTGTCATCTAAAAAGCTGCAGAGAGCTGTGGTCACTCTAGAATGACTGATTTATTTTTAGTGCTACTGGCTCTATATTTTTTAGGGGTTCCGCTGCAATTGAGTGTAATAGGACTTTTGCTGATCAGGGTAAATTTTGTACCCAGCCTGAGCCCTGGGGCTGCAAAGATTTTATAATCCGAAGAGGTGGTGATGGGCTTTAATGAATTTCAGTACTGATTAACTCTTTCCTTTTGAGGACTGTCATGTGTTAAATCTGTATGGATTGTTTACTCTGGCTACCAGTAAGTTGCTATATCGGTCACATGATAACAGAATTTCAATTCCCCCCCACACACACTCTATTAAACCCTTCTCCCCCTCCAATATAATTACTGGGTTCCCCCCACATTTTGTGTGTGCGTGTGGAATTGATCCTCTTCCGCCAACTCCTAGTCTGGACTTTCTGATATATTATTCTCTGAGTCTCTCTTCTAATGTAACTGCTATTTCCATTATGTGTGATAGGCTTGCTCACAACAGGCTTTGGGCACCGATCAGATGTTGTATTCAAATCCTGGGGAGCTGGAGCAGAAAATTAGCCAAGTTCCCCTTCATTCCTATCAAAGTTAATGGTGTCAGATAGCTAAAACCAATGCATGCTTGTGAAAGTGAGCAAGGGTGATACCACCAAAGTGGGTTTATTCTCTGTGAGAGGCAGCCCGGGAGCTATACAAACCCAAAGACTTGCCACTGTAGGCATTTCCCAGCTCCCCAACTGGGCCTCACAAAGCCTCTCCCTTCTCTAGGTGTCTTAGACCCTTTATTCGGCTAACTTCTCCCCTAGTTTGGCCTATGGTCTCTGACTTTCCCAATCCTCTCACAGGGCTGAAGGGGTGGAGCCTGAATACATACAACCTACTCCTCTGATTGCTACTTGCTCCATAATGTCAGGTATCAGAGGGGTAGCTGTGTTAGTCTGGATCTGTAAAAGCAGCAAAGAGTCCTGTGGCACCTTATAGACTAACAGACGTTTTGGAGCATGAGCTTTCGTGGGTTAATACATCCGACGAAGTGGGTATTCACCCACGAAAGCTCATGCTCCAATATGTCTGTTAGTCTATAAGGTGCCACAGGACTTTTTGCTGCTTGCTCCATAACATCACCCAGCAGCTGGTGATGTTTGACCAGAAGGGATGTGCTAGGCTTAGGACCTCCCACTAGGACAGATTAGAGCTCTGCCTCTTCAAAGGCACAGCACCGCTATTAAGAAAGGAGAATTGTCACAGGGTGATTCACAGCTCAGCCCCTCAATTTTTTAACTAGGCCAAGGATACAGCCAGGGCTGCCACCTGTTCGTATTTGTTTTTCAGAACAAAATAATTACATTGATTCTGCTTTGTGATGTTTGCCATTTCTCATCAAGACATTATTTCAGTGCCTACTGATACCATGGATATGGGTACATAAAAGGTTATCTATATAGATATTATCATCACTTTGATACTTGGACTCACATAGTGCAGTGTGATTAGGCTGCATTGTCACATTGAAATGCTGGAAACAAGCTCAGGATATAATTTCCTATGAGTTCATCTGGTTGTGCTTCTGTGATCCTCTTACTAATTTCAAGCAGGTGACAATTTTCCTTCTGTGGAGTTAACTGTCTGTTCCCCTCCCTCCTCCTTTATTTCTCCCCACACATACAACAAAAAAAAGGTTGTTATTGCAAAACATTTATATAGCTCTGTAACATTTACACAGCACTTTATGGTGCTAAGACGCACTCCCTATCTTGGAGAGCTAAGTCAAGACAAAGGCACAGAAGACAACACACTGTTATTGAGGAGGGCTGCTTGAGGAGGTGGGTTTCAAGGAGTCGTCTGAAGGACGAGTGGAGGAGGACTTGATTTTTGCACCAGGCATAAGGGGCAGCATGGTGGCAGGTCTGAAGCTGAGCATGAAGATTAGATTAATTCCATGTCCCAACAAGAGCATAGGAAGAAAGCAGGCTGAATAACAAAGCAGTGTAAACTGGGGAACAACAGATGTCTAATTAGTCTCATATTTTTAGAATACAGCCATTTGTAACATTCCCGAAGACAGGGGAGCTGTTTACTGGGCAGTATTACTTTGTTAAATTAATGTAGCAGAGTCATTGTGTTTAGAGACAATAGGGGCCTGATTAGCTTCTCGCGTACACCCACGTAAACCAGATGAGGTACATATTAGTGTGAGAGGAGAATCAGGCCCTAGGTCTGTTGTTCTTTGGGGCTGGATGTTTTCCTCTGTTTGAACTTTACGGTGATGAAGGTCATAGCTTCCATTTTATGCAGTCCCAAAATGCAAGGACAGGACGCACTCTTGGTGATAATAAGAGTAGGTGCATGGAGAGTGAATTGTAGGCTTATTCATGGATTGGTGATTGATATTAATTATTAATATTGAGCTCTTAAACCGCAATAGGCAATAAAGTTTCTGCCTCCTGAAGGCTATAGTATCAAAAATAGTATCCGTAGCATGAGAATAAGAGACCATAGAAGCACACGAGAAAAAACTGCAATTGATCACAGGTCCCTTTATTAACAATCCACAAACAGATAAATAATCCCACAAACACTGAAATACAATAGCAGTCAGCAAGAATTCAGTGTTTATCTCTAGGACCGATATCTCCTTCTGAGGGACCTAGGAGTGTCCATCATTATCACCCAAGGTTGTCATCCTGGCATCTCCCTGTGCATGTCCCCCTTCCAACACACAGGCCTGGCAACACCTTTTGCCTGCTACGGCTCATACGTATGGATAAAGGGCCCAACCCATTTTTCTTTATCCATACTTCCACACCCCACTAATTTAGGGGTGCCCCATTTTTCACTGGGTATCTCTTTGGTTTCCCTTTATTCTTATTAACATTTATGTCAAATAGTTGCCATAGCAACTTGTGGTCAAGCTAAAATTCCCCATGTTACTACCGGTCATCTTGTGATTATTAACTGATACATTGCAGCATGTTTTTCCAGTCTCTTGCTGTGTAGTTTACAGAACATCAGCACCTAACACATCTTGTTCAGTATCCAGAGCCATTTGAAGCATCAGGTATTGCCCCATTGCTTGAGGCAGGATGAACCAATGGCCTGACACAGTATGGCAAGCCTCATTTTTCTATAAGGGATGGAATGCAAGAGATGAGCTGTTTGTGCCATGGGCCCATGTGAATAGCATTTTAAGTATGAGTTGCATGCAGCAGGAGGCTATGTGCCATCCATCAACTGGATTTTGTTGGCGGAGTTTCCTAGCCATGTTTGTTGTGCTAAATATCATCTACTCTGTCTTCTTTCTTGCCCTTGAAGTACAGTAAAACTCTGCACAAAGCAATACCTGAAATCAGCAGTGAATGTACAGTCCCAGGCTGCATGTGAAGAGCAGAGGTCCCACATGGGATAAAACCGCAGGAATCTGTGCATTCCCAGCCATTGTTTTTGTTGCCCTCTTCCTCTGAAGAGGGCGTCTCTGGGGGCTACTATGATACATTTTAAGAGCTTCAGGTCAAAGTGTGTGTTAAGAGTATCAACTGCCTACATTGTGTTGGCTCAGAGATGGTATTTAAAGTAAAAGGGGGAAAATGTTCACATGATGGGATGGATGGGCCAATTCAGCCTAAGGGAGAAATGAGCTGCATCTGTGACCATAACGCCAACCAAACCCCACAGGGTTGGCTATATGCGTACAGAAACTCCTCTTGTTTTCATAAACCTCTGCTCCTTCAGAGCCAAATTCATCCCTAAAGCCAGTAGTGCTACCCCAGGAATGAATCTGACCCTGGTTTCCACATAGCCAAAATCACGTCAAGCAAGCTTCTGTCAGAGACCGCACCTGTGCCAGCTGCCTTGATCCTTAAGCAAACAGTCAAGATATCCTTAGAGAAGTGGGTGGGCGAGATAATAGCTTGTCTTTCTCACCAACAGAAGTTGGTCCAATAAAAGGTATTACCTCACCCACCTTGTCTCTCTAAAATCCTGGGAACAACACAGCTAAAACTACATTGCATGCACAATATTCCTAAGCAGTTTGACATCAGTGACCACCTCTCCCATGGGATCAGAATTGGCCCAAATACATCATCCCCCACCCCTCTCCAGAGAGTCTGAGCACTTTGGACTTCAAGACCCGTAATTCACCTGAGCTAGTTCAGCCCATGTAACCAGGGATGTTCCCTTAGAGCAGGGGTGGGCAAACTACGGCCCGCGGGCCACATCCGGCCCGCGGGACTGTCCTGCCCGGCCCCCGAGCTCCTGACCCAGGAGGCTCACCCTTGGCCCCTCCCTTGCTATCCCCCATCCCCCGCAGCCTCAGCTCGCTCGCTCCGCCGCTGGCGCAATGCTCTGGGCGGCGGGGCTGCGAGCTCCTGGGGCAGCGAGCTGCGGAGCCCGGCCTGACCCAGTCTCTGTGCTGCACGGTGGCGGCGGCTGCGTGGCTGTAGCGCCGCCAGCCAGCGGTGCTCCAGGCAGTGTGGTAAGGGGGCAGGGGACAGGAGGGGTTGGATAGAGGGCAGAGGAGTTCGGGGTGGTGGTCAGAGGGCGGGGGTGTGGATAGGGCAGAGGTGGGCAAATTACGGACCGCGAGCCACATCTGGCCTGCGGGGCCATCCTGCCCAGCCCCTGAGCTCCCAGCTGGCCCCGGCCCCTCCCCGGCTGTCCTTCCTCCCCCGCAGCCTCAGCTTGCTGTGCTGGCAGCGCGGCATCCTGGCTGGCTCCGGGGCTGGGCGGTGCGGTGCAGGGGCAGATTTACAAGTGAACACAGGGTGCCCTGGCAAAGGCCCCCCAACAACAGGGGGACCCAGGGCCGGGCACTCGGGCAACTCAACACTGGCTGCACTAAAATCATATGCAGGCGGGCGGTGCAGATGGCGGGAGCGCAGGGAACGCAGGCGGAGGACTCAGGGGGAGCACTGGGAGGCCACGCAGCCGGCCAGAGAGAAGCGGCCCTTTGAAGGGGAAACCGCCGCTTCTCTCTGGCTGTGCGGCTGCCCCTGCTCCTGTTGAGTCATCCGCCCATGTTTGCGGGGCCACATTCCGAAAGGGGCTGGGGGGGGGGAGAAGATGGATAAGGGGTAGGGTCCTGGAAGGGGGCGGTCAGGGGCAGGGGGTCCTGGAAGGGGGTGGTCAGGAGGTGGGGGGAATGGATGGAGGGGGGTCGGTTGGGGACAAGGAGCAGAGGGGTTGGATGAGTTTGGAGGTTCTTAGGGGGGCAGTCAGGGGGCAGGAAGTGGGAGGGGGTGGATAAAGGGTGGGGGGCAGGCTGTTTGGGAGGGGGCACAGTCTTCCCTACCTGGCCCTCCATACTGTTTTGCAACCCCAATGTGGCCCTTGGGCCAAAAAGTTTGCCCACCCCTGCCTTAGAGGATTAGAAAATGTCCAGCACTACATAGCAGTCTCTTGTAATAAGCTAGTAGTGTGTGTGCAGGGGTGTGTAGAAACCACAACTCCATAATTAGGTGCCTAAGTCCCCATGTGTGGCACCACTGCTATCCATGAAACTCTTGCTTGGCTGTCGCCTCACCCTGTAGGCACCTAAACTCACTGGACACCTAACTTTCCATTGCAAAAGTTCGCTAGGCATCTAAGTTTTACACCCTGGAGTGTGTGGACTGCTGCCCTAGTCTGGCCATCCAGGTACCCAACTCACTGGAATAGATTCCATTCAAAATCCCATTGGCAGAGAAAACGCCACTACCCATCTTATCACTTTTAGTCCAATGGTTATAGCACTTGCCTGGGATGTGCAAGACCCAGGTTCTATTCCCCTTTCTCCCTCTGTCAGAGAAGGAGAGGATTTGAACTTGGGTCTCAGGACGGTATTCTAATGGGATATTCTAATGGTGGGGCTCCCTCAGTCTCTCCTGTGGAAGCCATTCCATTGTGAATAAATAATGAAAGAGTGATTGGAGCAGGGGGACTGGACTCTGGGTCTCCCACCTCCCAGGTGGGTGCCCTGACTCCTGGGCTAGAGATATTCGTTCTTCCTGGTGCGCACTGTCTTGCTTTCTTCTCTCCACCCCCAGGTGACTCTAATTATTTATTCACAGTGGAATAGTCATTGGGCTCGAATGAGGGGGAATGAATCTATAGTCCAGAGGTGGGAGACCCAGGGTCCAGTCCACCTACTCGAATCACTTTTTCATTATTGATCAGCAATGGAATGGCTTTAATAAGAGAGATTGAGGGGAGCTCCACATCAGAATGTCCCGTAGCTCAGTGCTTAGAGCACCTTTCTGAAGGGGGTGGGGACTCAAAGCCTCTCCCCTGACTAAAGGCGGCTGAGTCCTGTTTGTGGATTGCTAGCAGAGATAGGCGCTTTGGGAGCTGGGAGGAGCTTAGCACACTTCCCTGTGGTCAGCAGCTCCCCACCTACCATGCTGGCTTTTGTGGATTATGTTCTTAAGTGCCTGTCTCTCCCCAATCATTGAACAGGGAGCCTGGGCACCTAACTCAGCTTCCTGGATAGCAGCATTGTTCCTGTGATTTTCTGGATACCTAGAAGTTAGGTGCTGCGATGTTCAGCATTGCAACGCACGCCCAAGTCCCTTCATGGACCCCACCGTTTGTCCCCACCAGCTAAGCTTCCTTAGTAGAGGCAGGTAGCGGGGTTGGTAGAAAATAAGCCTCTAGATAAAGGAGCACATGAAAATAAACTGCAGATTGCTCAGAACAGCACATAAATGGGTAGCTGAGAGAGAGAGCAAAGAGGCAGTGCATTTACTAAAGAAAATCAGGTTTTTAGAATTTAATAGGTCAGTTCCTGTCTCTGTCCATTCAGGAAGGAGTGCAGACTCCTGTTTTCTCAGGAATTGCAACAGCACAGTGCGGCCCTAGTTCCTAGGTGCTACAGTAATACAAATAATAAAAAATAATTAATAAACCCTTCCTTCTAGAGGACTGGACTGAATCATGTGGTCCAGAATTTTATTAACTAGTCAGCTCACCCATAATTCCCACTTTTTAAGAGGCAAACCTATCATTGATACCAACTTCACACAAAAAGACCCTCTGTCCATACTGCATGACCAGCACAGGTAGCTACCTCGGCCTCTCTCCTGAGTCCCTGCACCCCCAATCAGGCACTCTGAGGTTTCAGCTAAACCTGTGCACTCTCACCCCAGGCCTAGAAACAATTGCATGAAATGTTCACAAACCTAAGCTATCCATCAATATGTGCTCCCTCCCCATGCCTTGCCTCTAATTTAATTTAGTGGGCTGATAGCTTGCTTTACCCTGCACTGGCTTGGGATTGGTGGCTGTTTGCTTGTGGCCTTTAGGGGGATACCAGCTGGCCACGCCTGCATGTGTCCCTCTCTCTAGCAGAGGAGTTCTGCAGCTGCCACAGCATCTCCCCCAGCCAGGAGTAACGCCTGTCAGAACAGAGTGGTGCTCCTCTCTGGAACTGGTTTATGGCCTTTAATTCCTACTGATACCTAGATCATGTGCCTTGGAGACTGACACCTGACAAAGTAGATACAAACATGTGAGAGGCATGTCAGGCCTGTCCATTACCCCTTTCCCAGCCTAAAAAAGGGGGTTGGAGAGTGAGACAAGAAGCAACTTCATCTCTAAAGGAGCAGGATGAGAGGAACTCTCCTTCTGCTACAGCCAGCTATTAGTCTGAGGGTATGTCTACACTTAAAACACTACAGCGCTTCAGTGTAGACACGAACTGCACTGACCGAAGGGGTTCTTCTTTCAGCATAGGTAAACTACCTCCCTGAGAGGCGGTAGCTGGGTTGATGGAAGAATTCTTTCATCAATCTAGCACTATTTACACTGGGAGTTATATGGCTATACCAATGTAAGTTCCTAGTGTAAACCAGCCCTGAAGCAAGGTCAATAGTTCCCATAGGCCTTATGGCTGTAATTAGGGCACCCACTGGAAGAACAAGCAAGCTCCAGTTGTTTGACAGCCTCTAGAGGGTCCCACAGGACCTGAACTTGCTGAGCGTGCTAAGGACATCATGCTACAGAATTACTCTTCAGTTACAGATTTCAATCATGTTTCCAAGGCTTATAAATAATCTTGGCAGAATTCAATTTTATTTATAATTTCGACAGGTAATATTGGTGTCCATTTTTAAGCCTTTTTATTTTTATCAGTTTAAATTTTTACAGCTGCGAGAATTTATGGGGAGGTCCAACAATTATTTAATGATAGTGAATGTTGATATTCAAAAAGATAAACCTTTTATGACCGTTAAACACAAATTAGAGAGACAAGGTGGGTGAGGGAATTCCTTTTATTGGACCAACTTCTGTTGGTGAGAGAAAAGTCCAATCAAAGCTATTACCTCATGGGGACCAGTATGGCTACAACACTGCATAAAACACAAATTCTCATCACAGTCAAAATATACGAAGTAAAAATCCTTAAATCAAACCCTAACAAGTTTCTTTTTCTTTTTTTTCCCTTTGCCTCTCTGTACATTTTGATTATCTGTGGAAATGTTTTTCACTGCTTTGCCTATGTATGGTGAACTCAATGTTTACCAACATTTACTGATAAAATCCTAATCCTTTTAAGCCTACTCATAAACCTTTCTGTTAAACTGGATGGTTTTAACTTTTTTCCTGGGTTCTGAGGATTTGCCGAAGCTGTCGCTCCCACCAAATACAAATTTTAAACAAATCCCTAAGAAGCTTCTCTTCGCTAGTCACTTTGCAGAGGATGTTGTTGCTTTTATGGACTTTTTGATTGGTCACCACCATTTCCCTGCCCCTCTCCCTGATAGCTGTCAAGCCATAATAACAACAATAAAACACAAAGGGTAGTCTAATTATTCCCTCCCTCCAAAGGATTGCAGTGGAAAAAAGCTGGAGGTGGGGGGAGAAGGGGAAAGGGAGTAAAATGGAGAAATGGTTCTATAGTTAGGGGGGCATAATTTGCAGTGAAAAGCCCATTCCTTCTGGAAGATACATTGGGAATTAACCCCTTACAGATATTTGACCAAACTGCAGACAAAGGGTGCACGTGGTGGGAGTTAGGGAATGCCTTTGTGAGGCAGAAGCTACCCCCTTTAAAAAAAACAACAACAAAAACTCCCTCAGGAAGAATGCAGAAGGGATCAGAGAACTTCCACCCTCTTGTCTATCTTTTCTCCAAGACCTTAAAATAGTAAAACATCAAACAAACATCAAACAGTCTTAGGCCTGGTCTACATTACAGAGTTAGGTCCGAAGCAAGGCAGCTTACATTGACCTAACCAGATAAGAGTCTACACTAAATTTAGCTCCCACCAATCTAACTCACCCACTAAGCCAACGTAATAACTCCACTTCCATGTGAGGCACAGAGATTAGGTCAATGCAGTGTCAGTGTAGACACTGCATTACTTATGTTGACTTCAGTGGCCTCCAGGAGGTGTCCCACAATGCCCCACTTTGACCACTCTGGTCACCATTTTGAACTCTGCTGCTGAGTGGACAGGTACATTCCCCTTCCCTTTAAAGACCTATGAAATTTTGAAATTGAATTTCCAGGTTGCCTGGTTTGGAGAACTCACTTAACAACTGCACCGCTGGCCATGCCGGCTCCACGCAGCAGATGCACTCCTGCCTGGGGTACACAGGAGGTGTTAGATCTCCTGGGTCTGTGGGGAGCAAAGGCTATGCAGGCACAGCTCTGAGCCAGCCATAGAAACATCTACATCTATGGGCAGGTCTACACTAAGAATGGGGGTCGAACTAGGGTACGCAAATTCAGCTACGTGAATAGCGTAGCTGAATTCGAACTACCCTAGTTCGAACTACGTACCCGTCCAGACGCCGCGGAACCGAACTCCGCGGCTCCAAGGTCGACTCTGCTAAC
The DNA here is from genome assembly GCF_020497125.1 of Mauremys mutica. NCBI lineage: Eukaryota > Metazoa > Chordata > Testudines > Geoemydidae > Mauremys > Mauremys mutica. Next base: position 152,348,201 of record NC_059074.1, on the reverse strand, counting down.
TCCAGCTGCCGAGGTGGAGTACCGGAGTTCGAACTAGCGCTTCCGGAGTTCGAACTATCGCGTCTAGATCAGACGCGATAGTTCGAACTCCGGAAAGTCGAACTCACCGCGTCGACCCGCGCGGTAAGTGTAGACTAGCCCTCAGAATACATAGCTTGAGGCATGGAGGAGAAGGGTTACATGAGGGACCAACAGCAGTGCCACGGGAAAGCCAAGGAGCTACAGCAGGTGTACCAGAAGGCAAGGGAGGCCAACAATCACTTTGGTGTGGAACTGCAGACCTGCCGCTTCTACTGAGAGCTGCGTGCCATCCTCGGACAAGACCACACCACCCCCCCCAAAACCCCGGGGATACTTCAGAGAAGCCTGAGTTACAGGCTCCCAATGTGAACAGTGAAGAGGAGGTGGATGAGGAAGAGGAGGAGGGGCATGGGGGACAGACAACTGGGGGATCCAGAGCCGCAGCGAGCCAGGACCTGTTTTTTGAGTACTAGGCAGTCCAGCCAGTCCCTAGAGTCCAGCACGGGTGAGCCTGATGAAGGGCAAGGAACCTCTGGTAAGTATGCAGTCTGCTTTGAAATTGCAGGGATGATTTACTCTTTTTTACTTATGCTAGAAGAGTTAGTGAAACAACCAATGGAGATAGAATTGTTATCTGCTTTTCATTCTCCTGTAGAGTTAGGCAGAGGAGGGGCTGAGGAATACAGTAGTTTGTTTATGTCCACTAGGATGTCCCATTAATCCTCTGTAGAGATCTTGCAGAAACTTTCCTGGAGGTAGTCTGCAATCCTCTGCCAAAGGTTTCTGGGGAGGGCTGCCTTATTTCTTCCTCTGCGGTAGGACACTTTCCCGCACCACTCAGCAACTACTTCAGCAGGCACCTTTGAAGCACACAGGCTTGCAGCATAGGGTCCCAGTCTGCAGCCAGATGCCTGCAGGAGCTGTTCCATTTCAGCCTCCATTATCTCTCTCCTGAGGGTATCAGCTAAAATCACCACTGCCTTTGGAAAACAGTGCAGGTGTTCAGTTCAGTTGCTCTGTACACACATACTCATGCCTGCTGCCCCCACTCCTTATTTCCCCAACTCACCTGCTCCCTCTAGGGCTGTACTCCCCGTGCCTGAGAATGCCACCATGCTTTATGAAGGAGAAGTGAGAACGTAGTGCTGGCAACTTGTGTGCCTCAAGGGGAGTGAGTTCAATATACCAAGTTTCCATTTATGTTGAGAATACAACTCGCAATAGTACTTCTGTGCATTGTATGGCAGCTGGAAACGTGGCCTTGAGGGTCTCTTCATCCACACCAGTGGAGCAGCTCCGCTAGATCAGCAGGAGAAGGAAGAGGACATGGGATGACATGTTCCAAGAGATCCTGCAAGCCTCTGCTACTTCAGATACTGAACACAGAGGCTCACCCTCAGGGACAGAATGGACAGGGATAGAGCGGAGGGAAGAAAGGTGCAAGAAAAGGACAGGGGTATGCAGCCGGAGATGCTAGCACTTCTCAAGCAGCAGACATGCTGAAGACTCTTGCTGACCTTCAGGTTCAACAGACCCATGCTCCCCTCCCTCAGCAGTCCATAGAAAACTGTGTTCTGGGACCTCCGTATCCCTATCCCCCGCACATTCCATGTGGAGTCTGGGGATGCTGCATTACCCCTACCGCTGCACCCTGGTTAAGAGTACACCAAGACTGCCAGAGCCTTCCCAAAAGTGGGGGTATGGGGGGCCCTGTTCCCCCTGAGGCAACCCCCCACAAGCCAGAAACTGGAGTGGGGCTGGGGAGCCCAGCCCCTGTCTGCGGGGGGGATGAAAGCAGCCCCCTGCCTGTCTCCTGGGCCCCTTGCACAGGGCAGGTGTCGAGACCCAGGCTCCCCACAGCTGACCATGGGGTTCTCCCTGACCCAGCTCCAGCTATGGGGGGCACCTCAAAGCTGCAGCCCAGCCACTATAAGAGCTGGGCAGGCAGCTATGGGGAGCCACAGCAGACCCTCCACCTGCCCTGGGCGAGGGGGCTGAGCAGCCCCCAGCCTGTGCCCTGTCTCCCTGCCCCCTCCTCCAAGGTCACCCAGGACTGTGAAGCTCTTACCATGTCCAGGCTGCGGCTCCAAGGTGCGCCCCCCCCCCCAGCCGGGTCGGGGAGAGCGGCATGGGCAGCTGTGACGAGCCGGCAGAGTTGAAGACTCTCCACCTGCCCTCAGCTGGGCGGGGAGCCTGGGGCTGGGGACATGGGCTGGGGGCTCAGAGCAGCCCCCCTGCACTCTGGGCAGGTGGAGGGTCTGCACACAGCTCACCGGCAGGGCTTCACGCTGGTCTGGCCTGAGGGGCAGCCTCTGGTGAAGAGGAGGGGAAGGGAGCAGTCTGCCCCAATGAAAAGTGAACAGGCCAGGCCAGACCTCCCACACTTTCAAAAAGTGGGAGGGCCCCTTGCCACTCCCTCCAGTTGCTGTGCCTCTAGAGTACAGGCAATCACAGCCGAACATACACTGACCAGTGAAAGATACAGTTGGAATATGTGTTTGCAAAATGACTGTTCTTTCCCCTTCAAAAGCGGTTTCCCCTTTAATTACTGTTTCATTCAGTTATAAATGTGTCTGCATGCCTATGGAATAAAAGTCTATTTATGGAAACTTAATTAATCTTTATTTGTTCACAACATATGCTGTCTGGGGCTATCATTCACAGATAATAGTAATAGGTGCATCTGCACTATTACATTACCCCACTCACAGCACTCATTACAAGGTTCATGCCACGGTGCAAAAGAGCAGTGCCAGGTAAATCACACTCCAGCAACACACATTACTGTGTCTCACTATTGAAATGGTCTTTCAAAGCCTCCCTGAGCCGAATAGCTCCGAGCTGAGCTCTTCTTATAGCCTTTGTATCCAGCTGCTCAAAATCAGCAGACAGCCATTCCATCTCCACCCTCCATCCTGGCAGAAACTTTTCTGCCTTTGCTTCACAGATATTATGCAGTGGAATATTTTTTCTTTCACTGAGGTCCAATCTCATGAGTAGACAGAGCCAGCGACCTTGCAAATGACCAAAGGCACACTCAACTTTCGTTCTGCATCTGCTGGGCATGTAGTTGAAGCAAACCTTGGTGCTGTTGAGGTAGCTGATATATGGCTCAATGAGCCATAGGAGTAAAGGGTAGGCGGGCAGTGATCAATCCAGTGGGGGTTGATTTATCGCATCTTGTCTAGATGCGATAAATTGATACCCAAGTGCTTTCCCGTCAATGCCCATAGTCCAGTGCCGCGAGAGGCGCAGGCGGAGTCGACAGGGGAGCGGCAGCAGTTGATTCCGCGGTGAGTAGGTCTAAGTACATCACTTAGATTGATTTTTCCTCCCCCGCCCCCGAGTGTAGATCAGGCCTTAGAGTGGGTCTCCCAGGGTCACTATTGGCATTTGACCATCCCCACTGGTGATCCGCCGGTGTGGAAAGAAAGTTACTGCTTGCAACTTTTGAAGCCCTGTGTTCTTAAAAATGAGCATGTCATGCACCTTGCCTGACCAGCCCACACTGATGTCAGTAAAGTGTTCATGGTGATCCACCAGCACTTGCAATACCATAGAAAAGTAGCCCTTTCTGTTGATGTACTCTGGGACTAGCCCCAGCCCTGCCCCTTCCACCTGAGGCCCTGCCCCTTCCATGAACTTCCCCCCAGGGCCGCCCAGAGGGGGGGGGGCAAGTGGGGCAATTTGCCCCAGGCCCCGGGCCCCACAGGGGCCCCCACAAGTGTTTTTCGGGGGCCCTGGAGCAGGCCCCTTCATTCGCTTTGGGGGCCGTGGAAAACTCTTGTGGGGCCCGGGCCCTCGGAGCTTCTTCTGCTCCTGGTCTTCGGCAGCAATTTGGCGGCAGGGGGTCCTTCTGCTCTGGGACCCGCCGCCGAAGTGCCCCAAAGACCCGTGGCGGGGGGTCCTTCCGCCCCGGGACCCGCCGCCGACGTGCCGGGTCTTCGGCGCCAATTCGGTAGCAGGGTGCCCCCGCCTCGGGTCTTTTGGGCACTTCGGCGGTGGGTCCCAGAGTGGAAGGACCCCCTGCCGTCGAATTACCACCAAAACGGGGGCCCTCTGCCGAAGACCCCAAGCCCCCTGAATACTCTGGGCGGCCCTGCTTCCCCCTCTCCCTCCTTGGAGCCCAGACCTCCCCTCCCCACCACAGCCATTGGCCCCTGCCCCAGGCTAGCCCCCCTCAGCGCCGGAGCGCCAGGAGGGCGGGTGATGCACGTTCGCAGCCTGAGCCATGACCACTGTACAGGGGGACTGGAGCTGTGCAGTGCCACACACAGTGCAGGCAGGAAGAGGGGAGCCTGGAGGCATAGCGAGGGGGCGGGGCCATGCCTGGCTGTTGGGGAGGCACAGCCTCCCACAGCCTATGGTATCTGCCACCCATGGATATACATGCCATCAGTCACCGCACTTCAGTTCAGGAAACCCATTGCTTCAAAACCCTCCACTGTGTCCTGCACATTGTCAAGAGTCATTGTCCTGCATAGCAGGAGGTGATTAATGGCCCTGAGCACTTGCATCACAACAACCCCCATGGTGGATTTTCCAACTCCAAATTGATTCCCGACTGATCAGTAGCAATCAGATGTTGCAAGTTTCCACAGAGCACTCACTGCTAGCTTCTCTGCTGTCAGTGTAGATCTCATTTTCGTGTTGCTGCATTGGAGGGCTGGGGTGAGGTCTGCGCACAGATCCAGGAATGTGACCTTGCACATCCAAAAATTTTGCAGCCACTGCTCATCATCCAAATCTGCATTACAATGCAATCCCAGCAATCAGTGCCTGTTTTCCAGGCCCAGACCTGGCACTCCACCATCTGCAGCTGCTCCATGAATGCCGCCAACAACTTTGACTTGTTTTCTTTCTATGTCCCAATCTAGTCTCCAAGGAATCATTGCGCTCCTAGGTGGATCTGCAAATACTGCAGGATGAGGTGTCCTGTGCTTGCAATGCTCATTACAATAGTGTACAGCAGGATCCATGCTTCTGACACAGATGGTGGACAATGAGGAGGGACATGTGGGTTTGCTGAAATTTTTTAAAAGAGGCATGAAACATTATGGGGTACAGGTGAAATTACGGGTTGGAGAACACAGCATTATGGATGTTGAAATCATATTCCCAGTCACCCTGGTATAAGATGGTAGCGAGTTGCACAGTGGGATATCTGCTGTCTGCAGCAAAGCAAGGACACGCATTGCTGACACGAGGAGCGAACTGTGGACATGCAAAAGAGATTTAATTACTGCTGCAGTGGTATGGCAACATAACTTAGGTAGGTTGACCCTATGTCCTGTTTGGCTGGGGCAGTCCCCTTTTTGAGCCGTGTCCCGGGTCTCCTGACTTTTTTGGCAAAACTGGGCATTTGTCTCTTTTGCTCTTGCCAGCTGAGAACCAGGCGGCAAGAGCAAATGGGACAAATGCCCAGTTTTGCCAAGAAGGTGGGGTGTGTCCCTCTAGGGGGATGCAGAGGAACATTTTGGGGGGGAAGGAGCAGCATTTTCATTTTGGGAAACATGGTCCTCTAAACTTAAGTCAACGTAATTTTGTAGTATAGACATGCCCTTACTGAGCAGACCTCTGTGGCTGTTCCTCGCGGCTGTTAAAATTCTGTTTAAACCTCCTTATGTATCCCAGAGGCAAAGTTTTTGGTTTTTTTTTAAAAAAGGGCCAGATTCTCCACTGCTGAGTACATTCATTTGCACTAGTGCAGAGTGCTAGTGACTCAGAAAACTCTGGTCATACTATTGGTAGCATTTTACACCCACCTTGCACAGGTGTAAGTGGCTGCAGCAGGGCCGCCCGGGGGGGGGCAAGAGGGGCAATTTGCCCCAGGCCCCGGGCCCCACAGGGGCCCCCACGAGAGTTTTTCGGGGCCCCTGGAGCGGGGTCCTTCACTCGCTCCGGGGGGCCCGGAAAACTCTTGCAGGGCCGTGCCCAGGAGCTTCTTCCGCTCCCGGTCTTCGCCGGCGGGGGGGTCCTTCCGCTCCGGGGTGGAAGGACCCCCTGCCGGCGAATTACCGGTGAAGCGGGACCCGCCGCCGAAGTTCAGCTCGGTTTTCGGCGGTAATTCGGCGGCGGGGGGCCCTTCCGTTCCGGGACCCGCCGCCGAAGTGCCCCGAAGACCCGCGGTGGGGGTCCCCCGCCGCCGAATTACCGCTGAAGACCTGGCTGCACTTCGGCGGCGGGTCCCGCTTCGGCGGTAATTCGGCGGCGGGGGGGGCCCCGCCGCGGGTCTTCGGGGCACTTCAGCGGTGGGTCCCGGAACGGAAGGGCCCCCTGCCACTGAAGACCCCAGGCCCCCGGAATCCTCTGGGCGGCCCTGGGCTGCAGCAGGGCCTAGTGAACCTCAGAGATAATTTCTCCTGCTTCACTGTGTCTCTGAGCTCATCTGAGCCTGGTGACTCTTGGAAACCAATGCATTTGGCAAGAGAGCTAGAAAGGGCCGCTGGCAGATCCTGGGTAATTATTTCTGACATTTATTTGTGAGCGTTATCTGAATTGCCATTCTCCCCGTTTTTTAGAGTTTAATGGCAAATGGTTAGTCTTGTTTCCTTCTCTCTTTTGCTTTGGATTTCTGGGAAGTCTTGTTGTTATCTTTGATCAAATGCCCAGGAGTAAATGAAGTATGAAAGAGGAAAACAGGAGCTATCTGAAGATGTTTTATCTCCTGCATATATCTTTGCACTGCATGGCTACCTAATGGGAGCGATTTTTTAATCAATGTCAGTGGTGATTGCTAGTTGCATCTGTTGGTTTCCTGAACGATAACATTTTGTTGTTCGCATTGCAAGAGGAGGGGGTGGATGTCTCCGGCAATAGTAATGGGATAGAGAGTCTCTCTTTTCTGGGACCTTGTCTACACTTCAGGTTACTTTGGTATACCTTATGTCGCTCAAGGTGTGAATAATCCACATCCCTGAGCGACATAAATTATAACAACCCGAGCACCGATGTAGCTAGCGCTACGTCGTCAGGAGAGCCTGTCCTGCTGACTTAGCTACCGCCTCTTGTGGGAGCAAGAGTTATTAAGCCGGCAGGAGAGCTCTCCCCTGATGGCTAAGAATATCTTCACCAGAAGCGTTATGGTGGCGCAGCTGCAAGTGCTGTAGTGTAGATATAGTCTAGGTCACTGAATAAAGTTAGTATGACTGAGAGTAACCCTCATATCTGGGGGCTTTGGAAAAAAGTCAGTTGGTGTTGGAAGGGCAGTATGGCCTAGTGTCTAGGGCACTGGACTAAGACTTAGGAGAGATGGGTTGTATTCCTGGCTCTGTCCCAGGCCTGCTGGGTGACCTTGGGCAAGTCACTTCACCTCTCTGTGCCTCGGTTTCCCCATCTGTAAAAGGAGTAATGATACTCACCTCCATTGTAAAGCACTTTGAGCTCTACTGATGAAAAGTGCTATATAAGAGCTAGGTATAATTATTAAACACTACAATTGACATGATTTACGGCAGACTCAGCAGAGGCCAAGGATTGAATGGGTCCTGAAGACTGACCACCCCTTTGCCACTAGGTGGGATGAGCCAGATTCATCCATAGGGTTACTCCACTCCTCAGTGATGAATTTGGCCTTGTCCATTCAGGCCCAGTTTGAAGCAAATTGGCATGACAGTGTCATGGTGTGGGGGACACTTGTGTTGCTCATACTAATGCCCACGTCTCCTTTGCCAGCATAGGCCACTGCCCATATCTCTGCTGCAGAGAGAGGACTTCGCTCTCCACAGCTGTTAAACAAGCACCTTTACTAGCACTCACCAACCCATGCCTGCGATCTCAGAGCACTAGAAAAAACAGATAACACTTTCCTCAAACCACTTGACTGCTGTCCGCCATTTGTTGAAAGGTGGCCATGTTGTTTAAAGGGGCAGCACGTTAGCATATTCCGACAGATGGCTGCCACTCCACCAATGCATCTTTCATCACGTACGCAGCACTTGTGAGTCAGCAGGCTAGTGGTTGGAACAGTGGTACCAACAAGCAGTCACTTAATTAGACCTAGAAGCTAGGAATGTGTCTGCATTTCTGGGGCCAGTTTCCCACGCTGGGCTCATATCAGCAGTCAGAGTCACTCTTGCTCCGTGCCCATCATTGCTATCAGGGGAGTTGCTCAGAATTTACAGCCTTGTTACATGATCAGAAGCTGTCGCAGTGAGTGTAAATTCTGCATGGGCCGCTCAGTGGCACAGTAGTTTAGTGCACCAGCCTTTGATGCAGATCTGAGTTTGTATCTCGGCTTGGGTCAGATGCAGTAATAGCCATAGAGCAGTGATTCTCAACCTTTTTTTTTTTCCATGGACCACTTGAAAATTGCTGAGGGTCTCGGCTTAATGATTTTTCCAAATGTTGTTTGTACTGTTAGCTAACTATTGTTAATTATTATTATTATTATTAAGTTTTCTTTTTAACAGGTTATCTGTTCTACAGATAAAAGCACACATCTCATATTTTAATATCAGTGGTCTGGCCTTTCTAATGTGATATATGTGCCCTCTCTCCCTGATGCAGCAGACCCTGAGCTGGGGCTGGGAAGGAGGAGGGGTCGCAGTCATGGAGCTGGGGAAAGTCGCCTCTTTCTCTGGCCATCACAGCAATATATGTCCCAAATTCCCCCCACCCACTCTTCTGACCCCACTGTCCCCTCCCATCTACCCCGTATTCCTCCCAAGGCCACCACCTCACCTTACATGTGCATCTTCTCCAGGGTCCAGGCACCTAATTGGTGGAGCCATGCCTGTGCAGTTCCACTAATTAGGTGGGTGGCCCTTCATTCTCTCGTGTGCGGCTGCCCAGGTGCGCACCTTAGAGGGAACTATCCATGGACCACTTGAATGGAGCTCACTTGAACGGACCACAGTCTGAGAATCTCTGCCATAGAGGTTTTCTTCAGGTTCTCATCACATTTATAGCTAATACAGTTTAATATCTCTCCCAGCTCAGGGGAGGCCCAGATATGGAACAGCAAGGGTTATCATAGATCACAACTGAGGTTTGTTGGCAGGGTGGGGTCTCAGCACTGGAGTGGGAGTGCATTCTGCATCCGAGGGTCATTGGCAAAGCTGGCTGGGGCCAAGGATTGGAGCAGCTGACTGGAAGCACAATCAAGTCCTGCATTATACCTCAAGGGGATGGGAGTTGTATCCTATGGCCCTGTGAAGTCAGCAAGCATGATCAGCACAGACAGGACTCCTGAAATTCTCTAACATCCTAAAGGTCTTGAAAGTTATTTTGAAATTAAAATCCATATTTACTGGAGAACACGTATTTTTCTGAGAGCTGTTTATAATGGCTCTAACTGCCAGCTGAGAGCCTCGCACGGTATACTCTGCATAGAGCGTTTCCAATTCTAATGTGCTTTCCCTGCTTTTGGCCAGGGAACATTGGGTGAAAAGACCTTAACCCCACTTCATTCACACCGAACACCCCCAGGGTTTCCCAAACATGTTGTGCCACTGGACATTTCAAGGCCTGGATAAGCTGTTCTATGCAGACAAAGAGCAGTGGAGAGGAAAAGAAATGGAGAGGTGCGGGCAAGAAAGAAAAGAGATTTTCTGATCAAACTGAATACAGATACCATGAAGCACAGTCTTGTTAATCTGCATTAGGCTAATCCACACAATATTAATTCTCACTTAAAAAGATCATAGTTACTTTCAGTTTCTCAGCAAAGATTTAATTGCAGAGTTTCTGTAGGAATACAGGACTTTCCAGACTGCCTCAGACTCATCTAGTCCAGTGTCCTGTCTCTGACAATAGCCTGCACCGAAGGTGCAAGATTACTTGCATTAGGCAGATGTATGATAATCTTCCCCCTATGAAGGTCTCATCCTAACCCCTAACAGTTAGAGGTCAGCTTAAATCCTGAAGCGGGAGACTTTATATCCCTTCCAATATTTTTATTATCATTAATTATTATAACTCTGGATATTCTTGTTATCTATATACATATCTAATCCCTCTTTGAATCTTGCTAAATTCTTGGCCTCAATGACATTCTGTGGCAATGAGTTCCACAGTCTAACAATGTGTTGTGTGAACAAGTATTTCCTCTGCCACAAATCACCCCTTGTTCTTGTGTTATGAGCCAAGGAGCCCCAACCTACCTTCTCTAGAGCATTCATTATTTTATATACTTTTATCATGTTCCTTTTATTAATCTCTTTTCTAAGGTAAACAATCCCAATCAGTGTCATATGAGAATTTTTTCCAGATCCTTGACTGTGCTTGACATTCTTCTCTGAATCCCCTCTAGTTCAGTAGCCTTTTTGACAAGGAATGGCCAGTAAGGTACACAGTGTTCCAGATAAGGTCACACTATTGATTGCTATAGTGAGTTCTTCATGTGATTTAAGACCTCACTGCCTGTACAGAATAAAGTAGGGAACATTTAGAGATGGATCTGACTCAGAATGTTGGGTCCAAGTTCTATTAAACTCTGGGGAAATTTGGATTTGTATCAGAGCTTCCTGCCTCATGCCTGCAGCATAGTCAGCAGTCCCCTCCATAGCTGCTGAGTCTATTCAAGGACTTAGCAGTGGGACCTTACATGACTGCTGTAATCTGCCCTGGAAGAGTGCCCAGTCCTGAGCTGGCCAGGATTAAGGAGCTGAAAAGGTGACTTAAAGCCACCTTTATCACCCAAGCACTGCATGTAGCACAGCTTAGCCACACCAGAGAAACCATCTATTTGTATTGTCTTCATGCATGCAGAGTGCAGTGAAGACAACTCTCACATCTAGCAGCTACTCTCCATAACCAGTTTCTAGGGGTGGGAGAGATTTAAGCATTCATATAGTTTGGGTCCTATGATTATTCACTTTTGCATCAGGGTCCAATTTAAACTTCATGTAACAAGGCTCCCCTGCCTTGCAACTTGTGTCATCCTCTACACCTGTGTGAAGTGGGGAGGAAAGGCCAACATTCTATCTGGTAGTGTTTTACACCTGCTCTGTGCAGGTGTAAATGACTGTCAGATTGCAGGGCAGGGAGAATCAGGACCAGACTGAACAAACAAATATACATGAGATGAGATGAAGGTCAAACCTATGCTATTTGTTCACTGTGGCCCACCTCCTGCAGTGAGCTCTGGTGGGTGAACCTTTGATTTCACTGACCAGACTAGATTTCAATCCCACCCCCATTCTGCCCCATTCTGGGGTTGGGCTGTGGGGGCACCCATTTTTCCAGGGGTGCCCAGTTGGCCAGGGGCACTGGCATAGAAGGGTAGAGAAGAAGTTGCTTGTGTCATCTCCCCCATCCAATAAAGGGAGAAAAAAATCCATCATTGCCCCCTGCATGTTGTTTATTAATTTATAATGAGGAGTGCTGTGCAGCTAATGGAGATGACACAGGGATAAAACAGAGACCACATCCACTTGTGGGGGAGTTATGTTCCTATTTGAAAGATCATATTTCTCATAAAAGCAAGGTGTTGGCCAACTTGCAACTCTGATCATTACTTTTCGCTGCCAACATTCCCCCTGCAGTTTCAATGGGGAAATTGGGGTAGGAGTGACTATTGTGATAGGGTTTGGGAAGAAGGCAGGTTTCGTAGTAAGGCACTGGATTAGGACTCTGGAAATCTGGGTTTAATTCCCAGTGCTGCCACAGATTTCCTATGTGACCTAAAACAAGTCACTTTAATATCTGTGCCTCAGTTTCCCCATCTATAAAATGGGGATGATAATAATACTTTATTGATTCAAAGGGAAGTAAGGATACACACATTCCAATATGATTGTGAAGTGCTCAGATATAACAGCAATGGGAGCTTGTGATGGAGTGTATACCCCACACTGGTACTGAGGAGAGGGTTAATGGGAGCTTCAGAACTCAATTAACATTCCTTTTGATCCCTGGTGGGGTGTTAAGTAGGTCAATTAGCAGGGCCACCTCAGAAGGAGTCTGAGATTTCCTTAACAAGACAGGTTTCAGAGTAGCAGCCCTGTTAGTCACAAGTACTCCTGTTTTTTTTAACAAGACAGAAAAGCTTAGGAAGAGACCTAGCAAAGAGGAGGTGGGGGAGTTTCTGCTCTCAGAGAGAAATAAGGAGTAGAGTATTAGGGAAGACTTGTGAAGGACTGAAGTGGTTTAAGGTTGTATTTTTGTTTGGGAATTTGTTGGAGAATTCCAGGAGAGAATCCTGCTAGCTAGTCATGGCCCTGAGGGAGGGCTGAAGTCTGAAACCTCTGAAAGCCTGACTGAAATACAGGTATGTAGTGGGTCCAGGAGGGGACTGTGGGAAACAGGGCCACCTCCAGGGGTTTTGCCACCCCAAGCAGCCAAAAAAAAAAGTCACGATCTGCAGCAATTCAGCGGGAGGTCCTTCGCTCCGAGCGGGAGTGAGGGACCCTCCGGAGCGGGGCGGCACTTTCAGGTACTCGGCGGAGTTGCTGCCACAAGCACCTGCTTGATAAGCTGGTGCCTGGAGCCGGCCCTGGTGGGAAAGGCCTATTTTGCAAGCTGACAAAGGAAGAAGCCTAGGGAGGCAGCAGGAAGTGGGTCTGAATATATGTACCTTGCCTGCCTTTTTATACGATCTCCATGCTGGAACCCAGAGGAGAGGGAGGACCTTGCTTCCCCTACTAGCTACCAAGGAATATGGTGAGAAACTCCTCCTCAGAGAGAATAAGGGCTTCTGAAAGCCTTGGTATGGAAGTGTGTAAGGGATGGGGTTCAGAATTGGAGACCAAAACCTGATGTAAGGACACTGGACTTCCTATTACCCTGAAAGGGATGAAAACAAAATGTGATCTGACTGGAGGGCTGAGTTATGAGAAGAGGCAGACCACCGGAGTGACTCTTGCCAGGAGGCAATGGAGGAAGGAGACTGCAATACCACACCTGCCCATGAGGAGACAGCTGCGGTGAGTCAAGGTTTTTCCACAGGGCTATAAAAATACTAAAATACAGAGCAAGTGGAAAAGCAATTGCTACACCTACTGTGGCTTAGATATGCGCTTTGCACAATAATCTTTCTCCATCAACTTAAGGTGTCATTGTCTGTCTGCCATGTTGGTTAATTAAACACTAGGGGCTTGCTCTGTTCCTATTAACAATATAAGCTGGCATAAAAGGAAAAAAAATAAATGATTCTTTGTCACAGCTAATGTTCCAGTGGGGTCTGGTGCCCAAAATAACTGGTGAGTTTGCAGGTATCAATCCTTTTTCCAGCCCTCCCTGCAAGTGATCTTATTTTCAAAGTAGAAAATGGGACAGTAATCATTAGTGTCATTTGGGTGGGTAGTAAGGGAGTCCATGGGGGAAGTGGAAAGAGAAATGGGTGCTATCTTCTGCCCCTTCTAGAAAGAGGAAAAACTGGGACACAGTGAAGGGCAGGGTGGGAGGGAAAAAATTACTCATCCTTCTGTGAACCTTTTCACTGCTTGCTATTAGTCCCAAACTCTCCCCATTAATCTAGCTCTTATGTTGCCACCTGCTCATGTTCTTCTACCACTGTGTGTTTTTCTCACATGCACGTACAACTATTCATCAATTGACCTGTTTCTCTGCTACATTCAATGCTGTCTCGCTCTGCTCTCCAATCCAACCAATTTTCCCCCACCCAACTCAGAGGCTCTCAACCCTCCTCAACTCCCTCTAACCCACACCCCATCTCCTCAGAAACATCCCTAGTTATTGTCAACCCCAAGAATGTAAACACCATGAATCAACCCCCCAAAACTTATAAGATTATCTTCGTCATAAAAAGATTCTGATGTGTTTTTTAAAACATACTATTTGCCTTCTGAGTTTTGCACTTTTGGGGGGGGGGGGGGGATGGACCATGGGGACTAGATGATGCTTTTGTTTTTTAGAAGCTGAGGGTGTCCTGAAATCTCATGACTCAGAGAGCTGAGACTCTAAGGAAAACACACTAACGATTGCAAGATTTACAACTGTCAGTTAGCAACACTGTAACCTCCCTCCCCCCAACACACACTGCTGTCCCCTAGGCTGAGAACCCCTCCTCTTCTGATTGAACCTCTCCATAACTCAACCTCCCCCACCCTCTTAACATACTCATACCTGACACTGCCAGGCTTGGAGTGTCCTCTACCTCCCCTACATGATCCTGCAGGCTCAGAACGCTTTCCTTTCTTCTCTAACAACAAGTGGGACCAGACACAATCCTCCCCACTGTCTCCTCTTCACCACATGCTTTTGTTGCTGTATCTCAAACACAGGAGCAGAGGTAGTAAGGAGTATGCACAGACACCCCTATATGCTGCCTCTGTGGGGCTGGTCCCATCAAAACCACTTGTCCTTGCTCTTTGCCTCCCCTCTCTCTCTCTCTCTCTCTGTACTACAGAAATAACAGTGCCTCAGTGGTCGCAAAGGGTACTGAGGGCTGGCGCTGCTCCAGTCCCATCAGTAGCAGCAGATCCTATTGCATTCTGCACTACTTCAGCTTGTGATATTACTGGTGGGGTTTAGTGCCCAGAGATCTTAATGACCAGCTGCGTGTGTCTGACTTGTACTTGTGCTTAATGACTGTAGTTACAGACAGGGCCGGCTCCAGACCCCAGCGCGCCAAGCGCGTGCTTGGGGCGGCGTGCCACGGGAGGGCGGCAGGCAGCTCCGGTGGACCTCCCGCAGGCATGCCTGCGGAGGGTCCGCTAGTCCCGCGGCTCCGGTGGACCTCCCGCAGACGTGCCTGCGGAGGGTCCGCTGGTCCCATGGCTTCGGTGGAGCATCCGCAGGCGTGCTTGCGGGAGGTCCACCGGACCCGCGGGACCAGCGGACCCTCCGCAGGCACGTCTGCAGGAGGTCCACCGGAGCCGTGGGACCGGCGACTGCCAGAGCGCCCCCCATGGCGTGCCGCCCTGCTTGGGGCGGTGCAATTCCTAGAGCCGCCCCTGGTTACAGAGGGGTGTGTAGAATTGCTGACTGACAGTTGTTGGGATGAATTGGCTTTTTTGCTGGTTACACTACTGCTTTGGTTTCTAAACACCTGGCAATCTTTCTATGCTTAAATAAGAGAACAAGCATTGTTTAGTAATAGCTTTTGTGTTTTTGTTTTTGTTTTTCCTTAATCCTCTTTTAGGCTAGTTCCTCAAACTCAGGGAGGCACTATTGCATTTGGAAATTTCCAGGCTAGGTGTTAAGAACAGCTGTCAAAGGCGATAGCAGCTAGCCAGCTGGCTCAGTGGCCCCAGTACAAACAGCCAGCATGAAACTCAGTCTCACTCTGCGAAGAAGTGTAGGTAGAAAAAGGGAGAGGGATTGACCTCCCTCCCTACAAACAGGGAGGATTCATGGGCTTTGAAGCAAGCCCTGTAATGCAAACCTACTGTATGCAGTAATGCATACCTCCACAGCCCTGTAATGCAAACCTCCACAGTCAAAGCCCTGCCCTCATCCTAACCCACAAGGCCAACAAGTTAATCTAAACTGCCTTACCAGGATTTAGAGTAAATCTAGTTCTGCAAGTACATAGGTCCTACATTAATAGTTTTGGGTTGTGGGTTTTTTTTTTTTTTTTTTTTTAATATTTAAAAATTTGCCAGATGGCACCTTTCATCAGAGGATCTCCAAGAGCTCTCCAAAAATGAATGAAAAGAATCTCTACAATACCCCTGTTAGGTATCCTCTTTGTTTTCAGAGGGAGAGACTGAGGTGTGCAAATGTTAAGTAACTTGCTGGTGGTAACACAATGAATCAGTGGGAGAGTTGGGCATAGACCCCCCGACAATTACTGTCTCCTGGTCCTTTGCAGTAACTACCGCTTTCAGGGGCGGCTCTAGCAATTGTGCCACCCCAAGCAGGGCGGCACGCCGCGGGGAGCGCTCTGGCGGTCGCCAGTCCCGCGGCTCCGGTGGACCTCCTGCAGACGTGCCTGCGGAGGGTCCGCTGGTCCCGCAGCTCCGGTGGACCTCCTGCAGACGTGCCTGCGGAGGGTCCGCTGGTCCCGCAGCTCCGGTGGACCTCCCGCAGGCATGCCTGCGGCAGGTCCACCGGAGCCGCTTGCCGCCCTCCCAGCGGCATGCCGCCCCAAGCGCGCGCTTGGTGCGCTGGGGTCTAGAGCTGGCCCTGACTGCTTTAGTAAGGAAACCTTGACCTGTAATCTCTTGGGTAAGTGGCAGCCATAGCACTCAGTTTGATTTCCCTTTTATGTAACTAGGTACTGAATTGCAATTCTTCCTAAAGAATAGCATTTCATACATGTTAAACATATGCTTTATCAAGTAGGGCACAGTCATAGATATACTGCAGCTCCTCATTCAGTATGGAAAAACACATTTGCCATCATCTTTGGAACTGATGACCATAAGAAACCTAGACAAATGGCTTAGTAAGATTAAAGGGAATGGGGGCGGAAGGGAGAATTAGACACCTATAGCATCTGCCATTACACTACAGAGCAAAGCTGGTCAAACTATTAATTTCAAATAATATTCATTTCAAATATGCAATGCTTTGGTTAGTGAATCATTCTCAAACTGCATCTTATTCTTTTTCAGATTTAGTCTTTCCATAGTCTGAAATTACTCATCCGAAGTAATCAATGAACTGTTCATTTTGACTAGTTGCTATTTGGAATTGGTCATCTCTAGTCACATAGTGGTGTTTCTACTCCATGATTGGTTGACTGAGACTTTTTTAAAATAAGGAGAATGAGTCATGAATGATAGATAATGCATTATTGGTAGGGACTTTGGGAGGAATCAAGAATCATGTTGAAAAATTTCTGAAGCTTTTGGGATTTGCAAACATTTTCACAAATACTCTGCTGTCATCTGGATACTTGTGAATAACAAATCACGTGAACCCATAAATTATAGTGAACCAATTTCATTGCTTTTATATGTTAAAATAGTCACATCTGTTTACTATTCAACTAGCTGTGCTATTTACCAGGATTAAAGATGATGATGATGATCAGTATTCATTTAGGGTTAAGCTGATCAACACGGGGGCCTGGAAAACATTTCCCATTCTCACCCCATATAGTCTTATGGCTTTTTCTGAAGAATTCAGCATTGACTACCGGACACAAGATTCCATACTAGATGGACTGTTTGTTTCTTCTTGCATGGCAATTCCTATGTTCAGTGTGCCACTCCTGTCCCCCACCTTTTCTCCTTCCCTCACAAATATATACTTTGTGGCTTTGGATTGACTGTTGCTCAGCACACGCCATAAACTCAAAATGAAAATTTCTCCCAGTGCTCTGAAGATGAGCACTCTGAGTATGGGGTTCTTCTGGGCTGGCTGTGGAGTGTCCCAATGCAAACATCTGCCAGATTGGACTGTAAGGGTAGGATTTTGAGAAGTACTTATTACCACTGACTTCAGCAGGAGGAGAGTTAGATAAGTATGGAGTGCTTCTGAAAATTGCACCCTAAATGTTCAGAGTGATCCAATTCTAATGTAGCTGGGGCAAGAAAACAAACCTTAGGCCTGGTCTACACTAGGGTGGGGGGTCGAACTAAGGTACGCGACTTTCGACTTCAGCTACGCGAATAGCGTAGCTGAAGTCGAACTACCTTAGTTCGAACTTCTTACCTGTCCAGACGCCGCGGGATCGAAGTCCGCGGCTCCCCCGTCAACTCCGCCACCGCCGTTCGCGGTGGTGGAGTTCCGGAGTCGACGGGAGCGCGTTCGGAGTTCGAACTATCGTGTCTAGATTAGACGCGATAGTTCAAACTCCAAGAAGTCGAACGCTACCCGTCGACCCGGCCGTAAGTATGGACATACCCTTAGATAGCTACCTTTATTTGTATTCAATATCAGCTTGCTGCAGAGAAACACTAAGAACTGCTCTGTGCAAATGACCTATTGCCACTTAGTGGCCTCACATCTCATACCTAAAGCCAGGTGTGTTGGCTCCTCTACAACCCTCTTGAGAATCACCAGTTCATCCTAATATTTCAGTCTAGGAGGTGGCTTCTGCACTTCTAGGCAAGATCCCTGAGCCCACAATCCACAGGTCTGCCATTGCTGTTTGCTAAGTAAAACCAATGACTTAAAAATACTCTGCAAACATGCTGACACTTCCAATACATGACGTTGTTTGATAAACAACATACAAGACGTGGAGAGTGAGCAGGAGCCCTGGAAAAGGGGTGGAATGGGTGTAGCTTTTTTAGTAGGTATTTCAGTGACTCATTTTCACTGGTTCAGAAGCAATCCTTATGTAGTCCATGGGGTACTGCTTTGCTGAGAAAAGGGGAGAATAAGTTAGAAATGGTAATTTTTAGTTCTCTGAAACCTCCAACCAAAGAGTGGGTGACAGTACTGTGTGTGTATAGATATGTAACATTAATATGCATATTTATTTATATATTCACATACAGAGAAATTCAGCAGTGCCATGTGGCCTCTTTATGCCAAAAGTCCTTAATGCTTTTAAACAGCACCCCCCCCACCCCTTCCTGGGAATTCTTCCACTAGAGTAGGTGTTCTAGAGGCATGGCTGGGAGGTTTCTGTCCCAGATATTCTGCAGTGCTCCCATGACTTATCTATTTATCTAAGGTAGCCATAAGCCCCCATGAGGGGTTGTATCTAAGCACCTCAGAGCCTTCCTGTGATGTAGGGAAGCAGTGTTATGCCTGTTTTACAGATGGGTGAACTGTGGTACAGAGATGAGGGCTTGGTGCCTAGCTAAATATTCATGGACTTGAACTTGGGTCTAAGGGCTATAAGCACCGGAGTATTGTGTGTGTGCCAGTCTCTCTCTCTCTCTTTCTTTCTGGCCTAATGAATATTCAAGTATTCTATACAGAGTGGAACAGCTTCAGCAGGACAGATTGTGAGCCCTCCGAATACCCCAGAATGATTAGGGCATTCTGCCCTCAGATTGACTCTGGACTCGAGTCTCTGCTCTGAATGACGCAGAGTGGGGATCTGAACCTGGGTCTTCCACATCAGAGTTCTAACCAATGGGCTGTTAGGTATATGGATGGCAGTGGTGACTCCTCCATCTCCTCCTCCTGGTTTATTTTTTTGTGAAACATTACTAACTGGGGCTGGCATAAGCACCTAATTCCTGGAAAAGGTTTACATCCACAAATACTGAGTAGACTTGTGTGCCAAGCTCCCTTTGAGGGGTGCCACACCTCTCTCCATGGCATTTCAAAGGCCTTGTCTACACAATGCAGCAACACAGGTTTAGTGGCCTAAACACTAGACCATCCTTCATCTTCCATGGGGCTATTGCAGCGGGGGTACAAGCTAGGGAGGCCTTCAATTTTGCTTTAATTAATCTGACCCAGGAGCTCAACTCTCCTCAGCAGTTCTTCCTTTTTGCTCCTTGTGCAGGGATGAATTGAGACCTCGGTGCCTGTCACCTTAGAGAATCCATGAAAGTCCTTACAAATGGAAAACTGATACACACACAAACTACTCACTGGGATTACTTAATCCTCCACTGAGTTGCATCTACTTCTGGGGGAGAATACGACGAGCGATTAGATGCCCTAAACCATTACATTGCTGTGTGTGCTATTAAAGTAAAATGTCTCCCTAGCAAGCAAGGACAAAGAGCTCTCTGAAGCAATCCGGTCAATGGCACGAAGTGTTGTTCAAATCTAGTCCAGTTTGGTGGACCCCATTTCTGTTTAGTGGCATGTGTGCAATGAGTGGCTAGTATTGCAGTCCAGTCTCCATTAGTTTTGTGTGATATGGATGCCTGTTTACCACCAGAGCTGGTGCTAATTGCCTCTGTGTAAACAGTAGCAGCAGAATAGCCAAGGCTTCAGAAACTGAGCTCCTCTTTCTGCTCTGGAAACATTTGTTTCAGGTCACGGCTGAGGCAAACTGGCTTGGTGTGCTTTTGGGTAAGCTTATGCTCCTTCTCATTGTATTGTACCTTCCCTGTGGACAAATAGGGATTAACTCTGTGGGGATGACTATTTGGCACTATAAACCATCCCTAAATTCTCTCCAGAGTATATATATTTTTAAGGAGTCTATTATTTATTCTTCAGTGAACTCAAGATTTGGCAACATTTGCTTCCTTGTTGTGAATTTTAAAGTCTGCCCTGACAGCTTCATATACATACAAGAAAATAAGCTTGAAGTAATGCTTGCTATAGCTGAAGGCTTAAGTGCTATAGCTGTCATGTGGCCTGAATGGCATTAGATGGGTCCTTTAATGACTAATTGTCCATGGCTCTCATGCGTTGTTTGTCAATTGTAAGTAGCAGCAATAGAACTTGTCTTTGCTAGTTGTAATTAATATTGTGTAATTTAGTGTGTATGGTTTTTTAAAAGGCATAGCTCAGTTTGTTTGCACTGGAAGCCAGAGAAGGTAAGAGCTCTGTGTACATGCACCTGGGCAAACCAGGTGAGGGTACCTCCAATAAATCTCTTCAAGAAGCTGTTTTGAATATTAAGTGAGTCTAGGCAAAATACAGCCCTTAATTATTCCGTTTTAACAGAGTTCATCTGGAAAGGAACAAATTCACTCTTAAAAAGAGGTTTAAAAATATTAATCTTATCTTTGCTTGTGAGGGGAGAGGGGGAAACCTTGAAATGTTGACTGCTGGCAGATTGTATTTAAAATAAACACCCCAAACTTCTTTCAGTGGTACTAAATTCACTTAAAAGTGCTGGCTACACTTCCATGGAGAATGAAACCTAGTGTTTAACTACAGAACAGCTATAGGGAAGGCAGCAGTAGGGGAAGCTTCCCCTACATGTGAGTTGAGTGAATAATTCTCCACAAATAACATGTTGGATGAATCAAACCTTTCCCTGAGTAATATCCAAGAGCAGATCATGGCTTCCTTGAATGTACTCTATGGATCAACCTTGACCAGTTCTCTGCAAGGATTTGATACTTGCTACTCTATCTAATGTTGGTGGTTCTGATTGGTCATTTCTGCCTCTTGCTTCTGGTTCTGATTGGAACAGTTGTACCTGGGACTTTGAAATTCGCTTGGCACAAATATTTTAAATTTTAAATTTAAATTTTGAGTTTGGAATTTTTTTCCACAGGAAATAAATTTCCTGACCATTTCTAGTATTGAGGTATTTAACTGAGAACCACTCAAGCTTTGTGTCAAATTGGGCAACTAAAGTCACAGGCCACTCTTCTACATTATGACCTTAAGTACCTATTGTTCTGCATATGTGGCAGTGTTACAACCTGTATGCTCTTTGTAGAGATGGCTTGAAAAGTCTGCCCATAGTTTTGGATTCCAAACTGATTTGCTGATCGAGGGTTTTGACTCATATGTAGATAAGCATCAGCCATGAAGTTCAGATTCCAACCTAGCTGTTGATCTCAACTTCCCCCAAATTAAGGGGTACTTGGATCTAGGAGTTTATGGGCCAAGTTTTATATTTATAAATAAATAAACAAACAAAAACCTTGAAATTTTTAAACTCCAAAGGATGGAAGGATAGAGTAAAGGTTCAGAGAAGTTTATTAATTCAGATTAAAGGACTTGTTTCTCCTAGTGAATTCTGAGCAGTCAAATTCCTAATTCTGCTGTATGTCTTTTCTTCATGTGAGTGGTGTTGCAGTTTTCCTCTGCTATAACTGGAAATCCAACTACAGAGGAGATGAATGTGGGAATTGCCAGACTGGTTCAAACTCATGGTCCATCTAGTTCGGAATCCAGTTTCTGAAAGTGACCAGCAGCTGCTTCAGAGGAAGATGCAACTATCATCAGAAGAAGGTCCAAGTTAGGGAATATCCTGTCCACAGGAAAAGTTTCCAGTGAACTCCTGTTAATTAGTGGCTGGCGTATGTCTTGAACCATGAGATTTTTCTTTCAAAACTCTTTATATTTTTAATATTTACTATTCTAATTCTGTTCTACTTGATATCAACATTTAATCCTCTTTTTGAATCCTGCTAAGCACTTGGTTTAATGATATCTTGTGGCAATGAATTCCACCTGCTAATTTTGTATTGTGTGGAAACTTGGTTCTGTCACAGGGTGGAGCCCGTGACTAGCAGGAGATACCACAGTTAAACATATGAACTTTGTGTTGTGGTGGTGGATATTGGAACCCTGAGGGATCCAGTCAGGCGGCCATACCACCAAAGGGAGTGTGTTTACATTTTGAACTTTTGTTAATACCACCCTTTCAGGGGCTAGTTTATTAGACAAAGTCTTCGTGGGATTATTGAGGAGCCCAAGGGGGAAACTGAAGCAGCGGCAGCCAGCATGAGCACAGACTGGGACAATCTGGTTAGTTTCCTTTTATCTGGTTTTGAATTTCCATCTTCACTGAATATCTCCTTGTTCATGTATTATGACACAGAGTGAACTAAAGTTTCTAAGCCAAATTTTCTATGGCACCCATTATCTTGTATGTCTCCTTTCTAAACTATCTCTTCAATTTCTCTTCAGATAAAGGCACTTAGTCTGCACATCACAATAAAACATTTTGCATAGCGATGGGGGCCATTTCTCACAATACCGATCCAGAACTTCCCCAAAGCCTGGGCTCGTTCAGACGCGGTGATTTTTTTCTGTTAAACCCCAGAAGCAGAGAAAGTTGCATGCTGATTTGGTTTGCAACATTTCCAGATACTGAGAGCATCTTTGAGGGCAAAACTATTTTACCCCCAAAGTATTCTGTTTTTAGTTTATTTTCCCAATGCTATGGTTGGAAACTTTTTTTTTTTTTAAATCCCTTCCACCAGACTCCTCCCTCTCTTCTTTCACCGCTGCCCCTCCCCCCGACTCTTATCCATCTAGTTTATTCTCATAGCTAGAACAGAATTGCTCACTCTGCTGGATTCTGTTTTGTCTAATGTCCAATTTACCCTGTTTCACATTCCTCCATGTAAAGTGCATCCATTGATCCTGCTAGCACAGTACCATCTCAGTGTCTGGCCAATTGATCTAGCTGCTAGAAGCAATCAAAGGTCATGGTGCTATTTCTTCATCTCTTCCAGCTCCACTTTCCCTTGGCCTGCCAATTGAATGCATTGACCCCATACGCTTAACATACAAGCTGTTAGATCACAAAATTGCAATTCCTTGCAAAGATGTAATGCTCTGCCATGAGCCGCTACTTTGCCATAGGCTGAGCTTCTCAAGGCCACGGCAATTAGAGATGGAAAAGGTCATGCTTCTCAACATCATCCTCCGCAAGTGAAGCTTGCCTGTAGGCATAGGGATTGGCATTGTAATCCGCAATTGGTGAGCATGAGACAAGGCTGCAGAGGTTAACAGCCTAAAGGGTGGCCCCTTCCAGCAGCAGCAACACACTGTACCTCACAGGGAAAGTACAAAAGCTCAAGAGGAAATGGCTGTCTGTTTTAAGTCAGTACTGCAGGGCACAGACATGATATACATGCTCTTTACTAACATGGGTGACTGCATTGATGGGCAAATTCAGCTTAAATAATATCCTCCTCTCCACAGATGGCAAGAGAGGGCTGAGCAACTGTTTGTAGGAGCACAGCTTTCTGTCTGATGCCACCATTTAAAATGGTTCTGCTTGCAGGCAGCCCTCGGCTCCTATAAGTGTTTTGGAGATGATGGGTAAATAAGTAAGCTACAGAAAGAATTGAATACTGAAAGAAGGCATGGAAACTTTTATATGGTCTGATGCAGCTAATGACCGTGTCTAGTGCTGGCTGTTGGGTATACAGCCACTAATCTGCCTTACAGGTATTCAGCATGCAAGCTGTATAGTGACCTAAGCCATGGGCTATTTATTTACATGACTCTGCCAATGTATCAGGCACAGTGCGATAAGTGATATGTTCCAAGCAGATACTGGGTCCCTGCCCCAAGGCACAATAGATGAGGTGCAGTATAATACACATTGACTAAAGAATATTAACACCGCTCCAAATTTGCCTCTGTCTTTAAAAAAAAAAAAAAAAAAGGAGAGAGAGAGAGAGAGAAGAAGAAAACAAAGTGTATGAGATGGAATTTTAAAAAGCTTTTTTGAAAGGAGAAGCTTGAGTAACAGGCTGCTCTAGGCATATGGGGCAGCCCAAAATCTGGCACGAAGGGCCAGATCCTCAGCAGCTGGAAATGGAGGAAGTTTCTGTGACTAAATACACCCTTGTATTTACACTCTGCACACTATTGTAAGCTTCGTACAAGGTATGCCTTGTAAGGTAGCATTTGAAAACACATAATTTGTTGGTCAGTATTGTCCTGATGAAATATATATGGCAACACTGTATGTGAAGCCATAAGATTCCCCCTGTATGGTGGTGGGAACACATGTGCCAAGCCCCACAGCCCTGCCCAAACAGATGTTGGCAAACAGGTTTGGCCTAAACAAAGGAAGGAATGTGTGCTTGCCTTCATTTGTATTTCAGCAGTAAACCATTCTCAAGCGTGGGGCGGGGGGGGGGGGGGAGTTCAAACAAGTGGAGGAAAAAACAGAAGGACATATCCACATAAACTCTTTGGCTCCTGGGTCTCAGCTGGAAATGTTTTTCAAGAGAGGGACTGAAATGATATAAAGCGGTGTAAGAGACACCCCAAGGCATGCCCCCTCTCCCGGTCCATCACATTCTCTGCACCTCAGAGGACAAAAGGAAACATGCATTGGACTTCGGGCTGGAGGGGTGCTGACCTGAAGAGTTTGGTCAGTAACCTTTGCACCACAGCCCCCTTCTGACCTCACCTCACCCCCCCCCCCAAATAAAGTAATAC
This sequence comes from Mauremys mutica, assembly GCF_020497125.1. Lineage (NCBI taxonomy): Eukaryota > Metazoa > Chordata > Testudines > Geoemydidae > Mauremys > Mauremys mutica. Next base: position 152,323,592 of record NC_059074.1, on the reverse strand, counting down.
ATGACCCCAGACTGGGAAGGGACTGAAGCCTGAGTCCCCATTGCCCTTGGTGGGGGGGGGGCAAAGTTGAAGCCCAAGGGTTTCAGCCATGGTTGGGAGGCCTGTAGCCTGAGCCCCACCGCCCAGGGCTGAAGCTTTTGAGCTTCAGCCACAGGCCCCAGCAAATCTAATGCCAACCTTGGAAACCCCATTAAGACAGGGTTGGGACCCCCTTTGGGGTCCCGACACACAGTTTGAGAACCGCTGCCTTACTGGAAACGTGCTGAGAGAGCTTGCTTTTAACTCCGTTGGTTTCTTTAGTAGATACTAGTAAGTCTTATCTTTATTTTTCTTTTAACCATTTCTGACTCTTATGCCTCATTACTTATACTCACTCAAAATCTTTCTCTCTGTAGTGAATCTGTTTTACTATTTTATCTAATCCAATGGGTTTAAATTGAAATGTCTGGGGAAACTATTTACAGGAATAACATGCCAGCTTATTCCATGAGCCTTATTCCATTACAGTATTTGTATTGTCTAGGAGGGGCTGGGCAGTACAGGATGTACAGTTCTGGAGGGTGGAAATGCAGGACTGTGGGTGTGTTGGAGTCACCCTGCAGTATAACCAAGGCTGGTGAGTGTCAAGGTGTAGCTGGCAGGTTGCAGTTACACTCCGGGTGTGGCTTGCATGCTGGAAGGCTGTATGTGGGCAGACCTGGTGGAAGCTACTACAGCAAGGCATTGTAAAGTGGCCAGGGTGATATCTCTTCTCTTCCCCTCCCTCCCCACCTCGCAAACACACACAATAGTCTGGATTCAGTCAGTGTGTCAGTTTCATTGTTTTCAACAGAGATGTGCTGATTTACACTGAGAGTCTGGCCCAGAGTAATCTAAAGTGGGCAAAGGAGACAAGGGGGTATCTGGGTGGCATGCACATAGATCAGTGAGATTTAAGAGTGCTTTAGAAAATATACAGGGAAGTGGAATGCACTGGAATAAAAACAGGGACTAGAGATAGGGAGACCATGTTATATTTTTCATCCTATTTATTCTTGTTTTCTTCTACAGTTCTTTCTGCTTGGACTGTGAAACTGCACTGGCCATTTCCAGTGTCTCTGTCCTTACTACATGGGGTGTATATTGGCATTTGCTTATTGATGTGGAGTAAACTCAAGCATTTTAAAAAATCTTGCAGTTGTACTGGTAAATGGATTTTATGAAACTGCTGGGAAAATCCATATTGGATTGCTTCATTCTATATTCAAAAGCCTCTTAGCACAACTTCCTTTCTTAGACTTTTTCCTCTGAGACTGAGAAATGGAACAATGGGGAATAGTTTTAATTCTGGGATGGAATAAATATATTTTTTTCCTGATGGATATTTACTACTTCCCAATAGAGGTGGTCAGAAAAAAGACAAGTATCAGTCATTGAAAACCTGCAACAGAATTCGGTTGTTTTGTTTTTTGTTTGGCAATGTATATAGAAAACTTGAATACTATTGTTTTGAAAATTCTTAAACTACTTTTTCTGACAATTTTACTTTTGTGGGAGAACAGACTCCCCTGCCTCCAAAAAGTGATTTTTACCAAAAAAACCAACAACAAAAACTGTGTGTGTGTGTGCACCTGAGAGGAGGGGGAGGAGGCTTTTTTCCTTGACCAAGAAAAAAGTGTCTTGGAATCTTTTTTTTTTTTTTTAATTTTTAACCATCTTTAAGCACTGCCATTGGGCGATGTGATGACAATCACATGTGGATGACCTTTCTTTTGAATTAATGACCACAGCTGATCTGAACACCTAATAATCCCCTTGTTGACAAGCTCAGAAGAGAGACCAAGGATTGAATGAGCCATGACTGAACTTCACTCTGCACTAGAGTTGGCTGTGCTTTGCTTGTCAGAACTGAGGCAAACTGGGAGGGAGTCTCTATGCGCATGATGCTCTGGTCTGTGGGGTTGTCAATCAGCCTCTTCTCTATAGCACTGAGTTAAAATTCATATTAAAAACTAAATCGAGGGGGAGATAAACACAAACAGATTTTGGCCAGAAACAGCAGTCACGTTTGTATAACAGGAGCAAATGCCTGTAGAGAAGCATTGGAGAAAGCAGCATGAAATAGTCCAACAGCTGGGATCAGCTGTCCATCCCAGAAGTTTAAAAAGACAAAAACAGAAAGGAAGCAGGTGGAGGAAAGAGAAAAGGACACAAGGGCAAAATTCATGCAGTGTAATAGCCCATCATAGTAAAAGCTAGGCACAAGGAGATAATTGAAAAGGGTTCCATTTGTTTCTATCCTTCTGCAGACCAACTCCTGAAAGCACCATAACATGAACAGTGCAGTGTTCATTAGAGTGTACGGCTGTTGGGTATTTACACTCCTTTCAGCAGTAGGTGCTTGAGTGATCCTGGTTTATTCTTTCAAAGTCCACATCAGAGACTAGCTTTCTAATTCAAGAGGAAAAATAAGTACACATCATAAGATGATAGGGCCAAGCTCAGCAGATGCCTAATTTGACTGACTGTCAAATTCTGCTCTCATTTACATCTGTATGAATCTGGAGTTACTCCACGGAAGGTAGTCTGGATTTGAGCTGATGTAAGTAGGAACAGAATCTGCACCTTAGTTCTGTGTCCAAAATGTGGCCCAGATACACTATGCATGTGGGTCACTTTGCCAGAATATCACATAGGGCAGGGGTGGGCAAACTTTGTGGCCTAAGGGCCACATCTCAGTATAGAAATTGTATGGTGGGCCATGAATGCTCATGAGATTGGGGTTGCAGTGTGTGTGTTGGGGGGGTGAGGGCTCCGGCTGGGGGTGCGGGCTCCTTGGTGGGGCCAGAAATGAGGAGTTGAGGGGGCTCTGAGCTGGTGCAGGGAACATGGGGGTTCAGCACAGTGGTGGGGGTGCAGGCTCGGAGCAGCGCTTACCTCAAGTGGCTCCCAGAAGCAGCGGCATGTCCCTGCTCCAACTCCTATACAGAGGTGTGGCTAGGTGGCTCTGAGCGCTGCCCGGCTGCAGGCGCCCCCCCTGCAGCTCCCATTGCCCGCAGTTCCCAGCCAATGGGAGCTGCAGGGGCAGTGCTTGGGGCAGAGGCAGCATGTGGGGTGGAGCCCCTTGGCTGTCCCTATGCAAAGGAGCTGGAGGGGAGGACATGCTGCTGCTTCCAGCAGCCATGCGGAGTGGCCTACAACCCTGCTTCCCAACTGGAGCACCTGAGCAGGGCAAGCCCCAGACCCCGCTTCCCAGTGGGAGCTAGAGGGCTGGATTAAAATGGCTGGTGGACCAGATCCAGCCCCCAGACCGTAGTTTGCCCACACTTGCCTGAGGTCCCCTGCGTGCAAGAGAACACTGCCTTTCTCCCCTACCCCCCAGCCCTACCTACCCCCCACCACCACAATGGGTCTGGCATCTCTGCTCCCCCCTCCCCCCCCAATGTTCCTCTGTCCCATACCCTACTTTTTTGACACAACTGGGCATTTGTCCCGTTTGCTCTTGCCAACTCATCAAGTTGGCAAGAGCAAATGGGACAAATGCTCATTTTTTGCACGTAAAAAATAATAAAGTTGACAACCAGAACAGGATTTTAAAAAAGGGACTGTCCTGGCCAAAATGGGATATATGGTCACCCTACAGGTGCTAAATGTAGTATTCTCTCTCCTCCCAATCACTTTAGGAAACATGGGGAGTAATAGTCTATTGTACAAGGCCACAGCTCTGGTGTTACTAATGGATTTCCCCTATGGATTTTTTTTTTAAATATAGTTCTACCAAAATATCCCCCAACCTATTTTGTTTAGTGGATAATTTAACAGGTGCGAGTAAATTGCATTGGATGGCAGCCTGCTGGACTCCTACATGCTTAGAAGTGATCCAACAAAACGTGCTTTTGTATTCTGTCTAATTTGTGGGTTGGGGGAGAAGGGAGGAAAATGACTTTTGTTGGACTGGGAAGAAGCATCGGTATTAGAACAACAGCTTCTGATTACTTCTGCTAGCTTCTCTTCCTTCATTCCCTCCCCATACCCTCCTTTCCTTCTCCGTGTTTAGTTGGATTGATAAATGCACCTAAACACACACACAGACCAATGATAACGATAATTGTCTCTGGATGATCAATAGGATCAGGGTGCTAGCACTTCAAACAGGCAAGGAAGGGCTGCAAAAAAGTAACTGATTGGTATCCTAGTCAGTTTCCCTCTGAATGGACATCCTTGTGTAACTTCCTTCTATGCCTGGGATGAATTCCTGGCCTTACTGAAGTCTGTTTTGCATCCGAAGAAGTGGGCTGTAGCCCACGAAAGCTCATGCTCAAATAAATTTGTTAGTCTCTAAGGTGCCACAAGGACTCCTGTTCTTTTTGCGGCTACAGACTAACACAGCTGCTACTCTGAAACCTGTTTTGCCATTGACTTCATTAGGGCCAGGATTTTTCCCTAATGAAAGGGGCACTTGACTAGGATCCATCACCACAAAGCCAGGGACATTCTGAAATCTAACTAAAACTGTGGTGTGGAAATTGCAGGGGATTAAGCAATCATGGGGTTAAAAAATAATGGTGTGTAATTCACATATAATCAAGACTAATTCCTCTTGCTGGTATGTGTGTTTCTTTAGTCCTTTAAAGTGGCCATGTTGTTTTAAATCTTGGGTCATGGTCAGTGCAGCAAGAAATCACTGGAGGATTTTTTATTATATGCCTAAATATGTATTGACAGGAGACAGTTGTAAAGTGCCTCCCAAAAGGCTGCTACAGTCAATTAGGTCTTTAATATGCATTTAAAAACCTAATTATAAATGCACATTATTCACCCAATAAACCATGGAAGGAAACGCTCTTGTCAAGCAGGAGAATAAAGCCTGCTAATTGTAAATATTGTTTGGATGAGGAAATGCTCAGCACCCAGGCTGTGCTGTATGTTAAGGAAAATCCTGCTGGCTCAGATCATTGTATGAGAGACAAGGGGTAGACCTACACTGCAATTAGAAACCCATGGCTGACTAATGCCAGCTGATTAGGGCTGAGGGACCATTTAATTGCAGGGTAGATGTTTGGGCTGCAGCCCAAGTTCTGGGGACCCTGTGAGGTGGGAGGGTCCCCAGAGTTTGGGCTCTAGCCCAAGCCTGAATATCTACACTGCAATTAAACAGCCCCCTTAGCCTGAGCCCCTCAAGCCTGACTCAGCGGACGTGAGCCACCCTGCATTTTTAATTGCAGTGTAGACATACCTTAGGATAGATTCAGGGAGATTTTGTGGGACTGCTTGTTTATAGTATATCAACAGGGATTTGTGCTTGATCCCTCAAGAGCAAATCCCTGAAGGCTGAAAGAAATGTAATAGAGGGTACAAAAGAGGACCTCTGGCGGTGTAAAATAGAGCCATTGTCCAGCACAGAAAGCCAGTGCTGGGTCATTAGCCTGTGCTATTGAAGCAATAAAATTAAGCTTGCCTTCGAAGAGACAGCACGGTGCAGCTTGCTTCTTTTAATGGTCCAGTGGTTACAGAGCAACTAACAGTGAGAGATGTTGTTTTTTTTAAATTCTGTAAGAGCATTGTGATAAATGAAGCGGGGGTAGCTCTCTTTTATGGATGGCCAGCCAGCCAGTTAGCTGTAAAATCCCTCTTAGTGTCTGTTCTCTGCTTACTTTACCTGTAAAGTGTTAACAAGCCCACAGGTAAAAGGAAAGGAGTGGGCACCTGACCAAAAGAGCCATTGGGAAGGCTAGAACTGTTTAAAATTGGGGAAAAAATCTTCCCCTTTGTCTTCTGTCTGGAGAGGGAGACCCGGAGCAGCAATGCTATAAGCAGGAATGCTGTGTAAAGCTTTAAGCCAGGTATGAGAAATCACCAGCTCATACCTAGAATTACTTATTTGAACCTTCTCAAATATGTAAGTAAATTAGGAATGTTTAGATAGATGCATTCAGGTTTATTTCTTTATTTTGGCTTGTGGATCTCCTCTGTGCTAACCCCAGAGGCTTTTGTTTGCTTGTAACCTTTAAGCTGAACTTCCAAGAAAGCTATTTTGGGTGCTTAATTTTTGGAATTGCTCTTTTAAAATCTAGCAAAAGCCTAAATTCCAGATGTATTTTGTTTTCTCTTTGTTTTTAATAAAAAAAAAAAGGTAATTTTTTTTTTTTTAGAATAGGATTGAATTTTTGGTGTCCTTAGAGGTTTGTGCATGTTGTTTGATTAGCTGGTAGCAACAGCTAATTTCCTTTTTCTTTCTCAGCTCTTCCCTGGGGGTGGGGGGAGTGGAGGGGTGTTGAAAGGGCTTGAGGGTACTCCACAGGGAGGAATTCCCAAGTGCTCCTTCCTGGGTCCAAGGGTGTGTGTGTTTCGTTTTTTGGTTTTTTTGGCATTTGGGTAGTGACAGTATTTACCAAGCCAAGGTCAGAGAAAAGCTGTAACCTTGGGAGTTTAATACAAGCCTTAAGTGGCAAGTATTAATTTTTAAAATCCTTGCGGGCCCCCACTTTCTGTACTCAAAGTGGCAGAGTGGGGATTCAGCGTTGACAAGCATAGTCTATAGTAAAGATCAAATCATTTAAGGATCTAGTCCCTTCCTTGCAAACTAGTGCTTGGAAATGGTGTTACCTAGCAGCTCCATGTTCTTGGGGAACCAGAGTGCAGTACCCAGCCTGTCTGACTCTCACAAAAGACCTGCCCCAAGACTCTGCTTGAACCAAATCTTCATTAGAAGAAAGACTTACAAAAAGCAATGAAAAGGCAGCAGGAGAGACACCTAAACCCCTCGGATAAGGATGACAGGATTAAGGAAGCTTCCCTAGCCTCATTTGCATCAAAGATGTGACAGAGAGGGACCCCCATTAGCATACAGAATGGAGAGCAGAGATTCCAAGGCAAGAACCGGATGGAACTCTGGCACCAGAAAAGCAGGGAAGCACTGCATGATGGGGGATCTCTGCTCCAGATGTTAATGAACCCACACCTGCACACACCCAACTCAGTAGTTATGAGACCAATTCTAGTAATAAATCCTTTATTGGTATCCAAAATACTGAAGCGCTCTAATTGCATTGTGGGCTCCTTCCAAGGAACACGGCCCAAAGCCATGAATGATCAGCTCCCATGTCTAGCCTGAACAAAACAACTGTTGTTCTCCCTTGTTTAAACATAAACACATCTAGTGTTCTCCCTTGAACCATTGTTTCTCTACAAAAACCCCTACCCATGCTCAAGTAAGTGTTCTGATGCCTGGATCCAAAATCTGCATCAGTTCCACTGGGACTTCATCTTCTCCTGACTGATCGGGCTGGGGGCTCTGCCTGACTCCAGCACTCTAGACCCTCAGCTACCACCATCACCTGGGACCCCTGATCAATTCAAGCTTCATGGAGTGGTGAGAACCCAGTGTGCTCACTCACTCTTGCTCTCTCTCCTTCTGATGCTGACTTGTGTGATCAGTTATCGTTTTGTAAACCTGATTTTTATAATCAAATTTAAGTTAAATTTAAAACTGGTTGGTTGGTTTGTTTGTTTGGCTCCCCTATGGTGGTTACTGGGCAACAAATAACAAACCTGGAAATAAATAGCTTTCATGATTAAGCTGGTTGCTTCTCTCTCTCCTGGGTGTTTTTTGTTTTGTTTCCCCATTCTTTCTGCAGCAATGCTCCTCATACTTAAGCTAAAGATCCCTGCAGTGGCCAAAAATCCTGTGGGGTTTGCTCATCGAGTGGGTTACTACCAGAACAATTGTAACGTGAAAGTGGGGATAGGGACATGCTCAACCTGGGGCATATGAGGGTGGCAGCTTGGAAGTGCTGCTCGACCCAGTCTGCTCGGGCGTGCTCTATTCTGGTATGGTACCGATGGCATATAAAGGTGACCACTTGGAGGTGCTGTTCAACCCAGCCTGCTGCGTCCAGCGACATATAAGGGGTCAGCTTGGGAGTGCAGATTAACCCAGTCCTCTCAGACAGGCTTTGAGAGAGAGAGAGAGAGAGAGAGTGTGTGTGTGTGTGTGTGCTCGTTCGTTCGCTTCTGGGGCTGGAGAAACTCAGCCCTGGGGAACCTAAGGGCAGGATAGCTCCATTGGCAGGGAACTTGCAGCAGGCAGAAGCAGAGCTCCATATGAGAAAACAAGTGACACAAGCAGTACATTGATAGAAGTACAACCCTCTCCTCTCCCCCCCAAGAGTAACCCTAATAAATGAGCATACCCCAAAATAACAAGCAAACACCATTGTTACCAGCTTTGCCTATTTCTACATTCTGTTTGTGTAGTGCGGTTAAAAAATGGCCAACTTTCCATTGTGTCAAAGGCATTTTATGAACGTTAAGAAATTAGCTCAAAGTAGTGATCAGAAGATGTCTGTGCGGTTTGTATGTGACACTTCCTTGGGGCATCCAGAACTGTAAGTCACCTTGTTTACTCTTCTGCCTCAGTGAGAGACAGTGGCTGCTAAACTGTGAGTCAACTCCCTGAAACTCCTGTCTGTTAGCCAGCCCATCAAACGCCTCAGGACCCTGCCAGTCCTTTCCTTGCCTGGCACCGGTAACTGTTGGTGCCCCAGTTCCTGAGAAAAGCGCCTGAGAAGAAGCGCCTCCCGGGAGCATCTAGCCCCTAGCAGTGGATGCTTGCAGAAATTACCAAGTCTGCTGTTGCCAACAAGACAAATACACCCCAGCCTGCTGGCTTTGCTGAGGATGCACACCTCACTTATAACAGCACTGAACTGAACTTATAGTAAAACAAGAATAGGGTTTTTTTTAATAAAGAACAGAGATTTCAATGATCCTGAGACAAATGAAAACAAAAGAATGATTTATGCTTTCTATTGGCTAAACCGCACCAGGTTACAATCCTTGTCTAAAAAACATTTCTTATCTAAAGCCGCTTCTCAGCACCATCAGCCCTCCTAGCTGGGGTTCCCCCATTCCTCGATGCAAAAAGCACTAATCTTTGTTCCCTCAGTGATGGATAACAAGATGTCCTGTTGCTTATATTCCCCAAAGTTAATTGGCTTTGTCTCAAGAATCAGAATGACCCTCTAGGGTTCAGACTGCAAGGTGTCCTCCAGTGTGCTGATGCCAGGCTGTTTCCTCATTCATTGTCCTGATAAATGGTGTTTACCTCTGGTGCAAATGAACTGTCCATTGTCTCTGGCATCATCCTGCTCAATTTACATTATAGACCTTATCTACACTAGAACTTATTTCGGTGTAATTTTTATGTCGATCAAGGGTGTGAATAATTCACACGCCGGTGTGGTGTAAATTATACTGACCGAAGCACCAGTGTAGATAGCTATGTTGGCAGGAGAAACTCTCCCACTGACAGAGTGCTATCGCCTTTTGTGGGAGGTGGAATAATTAAACTGTTGGTTTAGAGTGTCTTCACCCGAAGCGCTACAGCCAGGGCCGGCTCCAGACCCCAACGCGGCAAGCACGCACATGGCGCGGCCCTTTCCCGGGGGGGTGGCAGGCTGGGCCGGCGGACCGTCCGCAGTCATGCCTGCAGGAGGTCCACCGGAGCCCCGGGACAACCGGACCTGCCGCAGGCATGACTGCGGAGGGGGCGCTCGTCCCGCGGCTCCAGTGGACCTCCCGCAGGCATGCCTGCGGCAGCTCAAGCAGAGCCGCCGGACCAACGAACCGCCCGCAGCTGCGGGAGGTCCAGCCGAGCCGCGCGACCAGCGGACCCTCCGCAGTCATGCCCGCGGGAGGTCCTCTGGTCCCGCGGCTCCGGGGCGCCTCCCGCGCATGACTGCTTGGGGCGGCCAAAAAGGTAGAGCCGCCCCTGGCTACAGCTGCATCACTGTAGCACGTGTAGTGTACATGTAGCCATAGACACAGGCAAAGCAACATTCCTTTGTCTAGGACAAACTTGTTTATCCAGCCTGCCCCAAAACTTATTCTAAGAAACATATTTCCAGCACATATACATACTTCATTACACCCCAGCCATATATATGTCACACAATGGTATGGATGACCAGTATGTCACCAGCTTTCATTTGATACCACACACGATGCTCTTTACAGATAAACACTATGACAGCAATGTGTTGGCTCTAATGAGTGTCTCGCTCCTGGTAGGAGTTTACAGAACTCACTTGGCATCGAGGGGCTCTTAGGGTCATAATACATATATGTGGATTTTTCACTAGCTTTTTTTTTTAATGTCTTAGTGATCTACGGAGCCAAAGTAATGGGAGATCTCATTGTATGGAGAACTACCACACGCCGGTCAAATATTGTGTTTATTGTTGGCCCCATAAATTGATCTCTTTGTTTCCTAACTCCCACTCCAATGCCTTAGCCCTAAGGCCATCTTTTCTCCCAAATGATCTCCATGCAGGTAATGAGCATTTGTATATAATACATACACAGAGACACCTGGCCAGTTCCTAAGCTTCCCTAGAAATAACCAGTGGCTATCTAGCCTATGAGTTCTGGCACTAGCCTAGACAGAATCCATGTTGGTAACTGATCTATATTTCTAGGCCTGAAGATACTTCCTACTTATTTTCCACTTATGAAAAATCTTGAACGATTTCCATCTATCCGTGGGCTGAAACTGAATAAGGGGGAGATTTTTAAAGGCACAAATGGAAATTGGGTGCTTAACTCCCATTGGTTTCCAATAGTCATTAAGTATCCAATTGCCACTGGGGCCTTTGAAAATTCACCCTGAAGTTTGTCACTTATTGGAAGGAACTCAATTTCTAAGATTATGTCTACACTACGCAGCTTTTAGCGACACACAAGAATGGCCGTACTGGGTCAGACCAAAGATCCATCAAGCCAGGTATCCTGTTCTCTGACAGTGGCCAATGACAGGTGCCCCAAAGGGAATGAACTGACAGGTTATCATCAAGTGATCCATGCCCTGTCACCCATTCCCAGCTTCCAGCAAATAGAGGCTAGGGACACCATTCCTGTCCATCCTGGCTAATAGCCAGTGATGGACCTATCCTCTGTGAATTTATCTAGCTCCCTTTTGAACCCTGTTATAGTACTGGACTTCACAACACCCTCTGGCAAGGAGTTCCAGAGGTTGACAGTGTGTTGCGTGAAAAAATACTTTCTTGTGTTTGTTTTAAACCTGCTGTGCTGCTACAGCCATGCTGCTAAAAGGCACGCAGTGTAGTCGCTGTTTGTTGGCAGGAGAGAGCTCTCCTGCTGACAAAAAAACTTCCATCCCCAATGAGCGGCATTAGCGTTGTCGGCAGGAGCGCGCTGTTCACACCAGTGCTCGTCATCGACAAAACTTTTGTCTTGGAAGAGTGTTGAGGGAAGTAACACCTCTGAACGACAAAAGTTTTGTCTTTCACTTCCCAGTATAGACAAAGCCTAAGATACATTCTCCACTGTAGAGAAGATGTACTATGAGGAATCATCCTACTTTAGAGGAGGAAAGATGAGCAAGGTGATTTAATAGGTCCTTTCCTTCCTTAATTTCTGTAATGCCATGATGATCTGATTCTATCTGAGGACAGCTATGTCCAGTGGCAAAGTATCTCTGATTTGTTTGTGAAACGTATTTGTATTTCATAAGTGAATTAACGAGAAACTCTTTAGAGGTGAGCCCTGAATGTAGAAATTCTTCTTCAGCCACTCCTGTGCTGTAAATTTACTAACTTTCCATTAGTATTACAGGGTTTTATTGCATAAGTCACAATCTGACACCCTGTATATACGTAATAATAAATGACTAGATGTCTGCACACACACTCACGTGTACACCACAATGTAGGAGATGCACATACATGGAAAAATCCAGTGTGGTCAATGCAAAATTTGGCCGGCCCCTCAGCTTCCTGGTACTGTGTTTTCATACCTGCATGCTGGCCCCTAGCTGTAAGAACACCTGAGGTTGTCTGCTGCTGTTCCCCCTAAGGTGACCAGATGTCCTGATTTTATAGGGGCAGTCCCGATGTTTGGGTCTTTTTCTTATATAGGTTCCTATTGCCCCCCACCCCCGTCCCAATTTTTCACATTTGCGGTCTGGTCACCCTAGTTCCCCCTCCCCAAATGCCACCTTCCAGTGAGTCAGTTCTCCCCAGGAAGTGGCTGGCAAAATGCAGAAGGTTAAGTAGAGAACTGTTACACCTGTCTAATGTGACAGAGACATGGTAACTTTCTACCTTGATCAATCGGCCATGGATGATTGGCCCAACTGTAAGGTTGAGGTCTGATTAAAAACAAGCTGACAGCTCCCCAGGCCTATTAGGTTTACAACTTTCATTTGGTTTTCAAACTCTAAATCTAAATCTCTCCCCTCCAGCATTAATAAGCAGTTGCTCTATATTTATAACACTGTGCACAGGTTCACAGATTGTTCTGTTATATATAAAGAAAGTCTATATAATGACTAGAGCCATAAAGCACATCTCTCAGAGACTCTCAGTGAAGTTCCTTCTGCTTCTGCAGTCAAGATAGGAGCCAAAAGCATAAGCGTGCATGGCAACGTGCAGACCATGATGCTGGCAAACCAGGTGCCAACTCTTGCCCAAGCTGCAGGCATTAGCTAAGTGCTAACATACTCATAGCTGGAGACCTAGGTCACCTGTGTATTAGTTTTGCCAACACAGGTATTAGTCTTATAAGAATGTATTTAATGTTTAGAATCTATGAAATGCTTGTAAATAGCTGCATGCATTAATTTCATTTGTAATGTTGGTATTCCATGCTATAAGAAAATATGGACTTATATTGCTTTATAACTTTGAAAATGTTTGCTATGAACTTGAGAATCCAGGCATGGGAACCCCCCAACCTCCATACACACACACACACAATCCAGAAGGGATATCAAAAATAGATAGACCAAGGAACATTACAATACAAAGTCTTGGTTAATGGCCCTATCCCACCTTGGAAATACTAACTACATGCAAGGAAGCTTGCCCTATGGTCTTGGAAGCTGAATGAAGGAAATAAAACAAAATCACAGGAAAATTTTCCATCTTTTTGGTTGTTGAAACTCTGACAGGGCTAGAGACACCAAACTGAAGCCAGAGATCCCCAGGGGCTGCCTCTTGGGTCTGCCCTGAAAGACGCTTTGAATTGACAGATCACTACAACTCTGTCACTCTTAGGATTTAGATGGTAACTCATTTGTGTTTGTATTTGCTTGCTTTAATCGATAAATAACTTTTCTTTTTCATAGGTAATAAACTTAATTACGGATTGGCTTTAGGCTTTGTCTTTGATGTAAGATCTAGGGTACAGTTGATCTGGGGTAAGTGACTGGTCTCTTGGGACTGGAAACAATCTGAATGTGGTGTGCTTTTTGGTGTGTAAGGGACCATTTATCACTAAGTCCAGTTTGTCTGGGTAGCAAGTTAGACTGGAGAGTCTAAAGGGACTGTCTGTGAGTCTATGGTGAGACAGGTATAGTGATCCAGGAGTTCATATTTGGTACTGGCTTGGTGAAATATAATTATAAAACACACCACCAGTTTGAGGTGTCCTCCCTGTTTTTGACAGTCTGCCCTGAGGCAGGCACTCATGGTTGTGAGCTGCTCCAGACAGCATGAACATAAGAACATAAGAATGGCCGTACCGGGTCAGACCAAAGGTCCATCTAGCCCAGTATCTGTCTACCGACAGTGACCAATGCCAGGTGCCCCAGAGGGAGTGAACGTAACAGGCAATGATCAAGTGATATCTCTCCTGCCATCCATCTCTATCCTCTGACGAACAGAGGCTAGGGACACCATTCTTACCCATCCTGGCTAATAGCCATTTATGGACTTAGCCACCGTGAATTTATCCAGTCCCCTTTTAAACATTGTTATAGTCCTAGCCTTCACAACCTCCTCAGGTAAGGAGTTCCACAAGTTGACTGTGTGCTGCGTGAAGAAGAACTTCCTTTTATTTGTTTTAAACCTGCTGCCTATTAATTTCATTTGGTGACCCCTAGTTCTTGTATTATGGGAATAAGTAAATAACTTTTCCTTATCCACTTTCTCAACATCACTCATGATTTTATATACCTCTGTCATATCCCCCCTTAGTCTTCTCTTTTCTAAGCTGAAAAGTCCTAGCCTCTTTAATCTTTCCTCGTATGGGGCCCTCTCCAAACCCCTAATCATTTTAGTTGCTCTTTTCTGAACCTTTTCTAGTGCTAGAATACCTTTTTTGAGGTGAGGAGACCACATCTGTACACAGTATTCGAGATGTGGGCGTACCATGGATTTATATAAGGGCAATAATATATTCTCAGTCTTATTTTCTATCCCCTTGTTAATGATTCCTAACATCCTGTTTGCTTTTTTGACCGCCTCTGCACACTGCGTGGACATCTTCAGAGAACTATCCACTATGACTCCAAGATCCTTTTCCTGACTCGTTGTAGCTAAATTAGCCCCCATCATGTTGTATGTATAGTTGGGGTTATTTTTTCCAATGTGCATTACTTTACATTTATCCACATTAAATTTCATTTGCCATTTTGTTGCCCAATCACTTAGTTTTGTGAGATCTTTTGGAAGTTCTTCACAATCTGCTTTGGTCTTAACTATCTTGAGCAGTTTAGTATCATCTGCAAACTTTGCCACCTCACTGTTTACCCCTTTCTCCAGATCATTTATGAATAAATTGAATAGGATTGGTCCTAGGACTGACCCTTGGGGAACACCACTAGTTACCCCTCTCTATTCTGAGAATTTACCATTAATTCCTACCCTTTGTTCCCTGTCCTTTAACCAGTTCTCAATCCATGAAAGGACCTTCCCTTTTATCCCATGACAGCTTAATTTACGTAAGAGCCTTTGGTGAGGGACCTTGTCAAAGGCTTTCTGGAAATCTAAGTACACTATGTCCACCGGATCCCCCTTGTCCACATCTTTGCTGACCCCTTCAAAGAACTCTAATAGATTAGTAAGACACAATTTCCCTTTACAGAAACCATGTTGACTATTGCTCAACAGTTTATGTTTTTCTATGTGTCTGACAATTTTATTCTTAACTATTGTTTCAACTAATTTGCCCGGTACCGATGTTAGACTTACTGGTCTGTAATTGCCAGGATCACCCCTAGAGCCCTTTTTAAATATTGGCGTTACATTAGCTAACTTCCAGTCATTGGGTACCGAAGCCGATTTTAAAGGACAGGTTACAAACCTTAGTTAATAGTTCCGCAACTTCACATTTGAGTTCTTTCAGAACTCTTGGGTGAATGCCATCTGGTCCCGGTGACTTGTTAATGTTGAGTTTATCAATTAATTCCAAAACCTCCTCTAGTGACACTTCAATCTGTGACAGTTCCTCAGATTTGTCACCTACAAAAGCCAGCTCAGGTTTGGGAATCTCCCTAACATCCTCAGCTGTGAAGACTGAAGCAAAGAATCCATTTAGTTTCTCCGCAATGACTTTATCGTCTTTAAGCGCTCCCTTTGTATTTTGATCGTCAAGGGGCCCCACTGGTTGTTTAGCAGGCTTCCTGCTTCTGATGTACTTAAAAAACATTTTGTTATTACCTTTAGAGTTTTTGGCTAGTCGTTCTTCAAACTTCTCTTTGGCTTTTCTTATTACACTCTTGCACTTAAGTTGGCAGTGTTTGTGCTCCTTTCTATTTGCCTCACTAGGATTTGACTTCCATCTTTTAAAGGAAGTCTTTTTATCTCTCACTGCTTCTTTTACATGGTTGTTAAGCCACGGTGGCTCTTTTTTAGTTCTTTTACTGTTTTTCTTAATTTGGGGTATACATTGAAGTTGGGCCTCTATTATGGTGTTTTTAAAAAGGGCCCATGCAACTTGCAGGGATTTCACTTTAGTCACTGTACCTTTTAACTTTTGTCTAACTAACCCCCTCATTTTTGTATAGTTCCCCCTTTTGAAATAAAATGCCACAGTGTTGGGCAGTTGAGGTGTTCTTCCCACCACAGGGATGTTGAATGCTATTGCATTATGGTCACTATTTCCAAGCGGTCCTGCTATAGTTACCTCTTGGACCAGCTCCTGCGCTCCACTAAGGATTAAATCTAGAGTTGCCTCTCCCCTTGTGGGTTCCCATACCAGCTGCTCCATGAAGCAGTCATTTAAAGCATCGAGAAATTTTATCTCTGCATTTCGTCCTGAAGTGAAATGTTCCCAGTCAATATGGGAATAATTGAAATCCCCCACTATTATTGGGTTCTTAATTTTGATAGCCTCTCTAATTTCCCTTAGCATTTCATCATCACTATTACATATGACATAGACATACATCACATTCGGGGCCAGATTGTAATTCCTTTACTCATGGTGGAGAATCCCTTATTCTGCAAGTTATCCCACTGACTTCAGTAGGACTAGGATGGTATAAGGTACTATATAATGCAAAGCTATTACAATCTGAGTCATAAGTATTTATGTCCCAGATTCTCTTTTGTGCTGTTTTCTTTATGCTGCATTCCCAGTGCCAACTGCCCCTAAATCTGGCATAACAGCAATGAGGTCACACCAGTGTTGAGGAATCCTCTGGTGGCATATAGCTAGAGTAGTTCTGAATGGAGACCACACTTGCCTCAGTGCAATAGTCGTCTTTTTGTGTGTGTGCATGTTGCAGGAGTGTTCTGGATATATTTTTATAAGGTTATTGTAAACTAATTCAGGCAAACACAGTCTCTTCCTTTTGTGTTTGCACAGTGCTTAGCATAGTGGATCTTGTTCTGAGGCATCCAGGTGCTCCTGCAGTACAAATATTAAGGGTATTTTCTTGACTGTGATTGACATCTGGAAGTAATACATAGGCAAACCCAACACATCCAAGCTCTTGGCATTTATTTATTGCCTGTGCCTCCTGCACCGCACCTTCTGGAGGGGTGAAGGTAGTAAGGCTGTTGTTTTTTTCTATTGTTCCTCTTTCCTCTTTTCAACTCCTGCTTTGGCAGGGAAATGGAACTGACCCCCTATTAGGCCTTTTAAATCTCTAATTCCTAGGATTAAAGTCCCAGTACAAGACTTGTTATCTGTGGTGCAATAGTTTTATATTCAGCGTTGTGTCTAATGAACCCTAATCTTGTATCCACGTCAGTAGAAGAGAAGGTGTAAATAATTCCCATAGGTGTGCATTTACCCATTTCAAAGGCACCTCATTAGGTGCTGTCACAGGGGAGCTGGACTGTGATAAGCGGAGGCATTCAGAGGGTCAGCTTGCTTTCTCGCTTGAATTGCCCCAATAGCAGAGGCCAGAGGAACAAGTTAAGGAGAATTATCTACGTTTGAGTTGCGTGTGCTTAAAAAGCACATCCCAAACCCTGAAGAGTTTAACACGGCAATCCTACACTTCTGTAGCAACTCTCATCAGCTGAGGTTCTCGTCCTGTGGGTGTCTTTCTCTCCCCAAGCACTCACCGTGTGTGGATTTTAAACACTGAAAGGTAGGACGGAGCAGCATGGGGAAGCTTGCATTGCAGCTCTCCATACTACATTTATCACTCCTGTGGCTAAACATAAGTCTTCGCTTCCTTGCCCGGTTAATGTGGCACTTTTCACCAACACTAAATTCACTGAAAGAAAGAACCAGCAACTAAGAACAAAACAGGTGAATGTGGGGTAAGTCTGAAAAAACCTGTTTTTTCACACCTCTATCATAAACACATTTATAGATGCTGTAACTATGAGGATCTGTGGATTTTTAAAATTCTTTCTTTGTTCCCTGTCCTATTTTTCTCCACTTTTGTGCAGGTGCACATAAGGTCCACAGTATAACACCCTAGCCAGTTTGGCATAAAATACACTGTATGGCCACAATATAAACTTGTATAGAGAGAAATAACTTTCAGGTCATAAAGCATTAGTAGAATATCACAGGTCAAAAGATGATTCAACTCAACTATTGCCCTGTGGAGCTGGGCGTAACGCTAATAAACTGTTTCACCTTGTTGTGCTTTTTTTAGGCTGAAACATATATTCTAGCAACACTCTAGCTGCTTTTCTAACTGAGTAGGCACTATTTCTTCCAGGGGCTCCTTGTAACAAGCGTTCTAGGTAAGTAGAACCCCATGAGTTTAGTTTCTGACTATACTCTGTAAAAGTCAAAATGAAATTTAGCAGCCATCACCAAGGTTTGTGCTTTTGGGTTGAAACCAAAAAAATCCTAGTAGTCATTTCAAAATGCTAGTCACAGCTGTTGAAAACTGGAGTCAAAGAGACCATTTTTACAGACCCCTTAGGATATGTCTACACTGCAGTTAGAGACTAGCTCTCTCAGGCTCAGGCTAAGGGGCTGTTTAATTGTGGTGTAGACATTAGGGCTCAGCCTGAGCTCTGGGACCCTCTCACCTTGCAGGATCCTAGAGATCAGGCTCCAGGCCTGAGTGTCGACCCCACAATTGAATAGTCCCTTAGCCTGAGCCCCAGTCAGCTGGCATGGGCCAGCCCATGGCTTTTTAATTACAGTGTAGACATACCCATTGAGTAATTAAATGTGAAGCTGATCATTCCCTATGGCCATTGTCACTATCCCACTTTCAATAGGAAAATTTAAAAGAAATGATTCAACTCTTAAAATGAAGAATGACCTCTGGGTCTGATGTCTTCACAGTCCTGTAACATAAACATATCCAAGAGATTTTAGCACCTAAATTTAAACTGTTGTACAAAATCTCATCTCCAGGGACATTTTTGTAGCATTTATGAGGAAGTAGGGAATCTCAGGTTGCAGCAAAATGCTTTTATTTAACAATTGCATCAATGAATGAAACCAAATTCAGTGTCTTACCCGGGAAAATCCCTAAACTCTGTCTCCATGTTTCTCTCTCTCTAGCCTACTTCCTGTTAAACAGGAGCAGGGTCTACAAGATGGCAGTCTGTTACAGTTCTCCTGACTCCAAAACCTGATTGCGATCCCTTCTTTTGCGTAAATTACTGATCCATTTCATCTGCTTAGTGGGTTCTGCAATGTACAAAACACCTTGATGTGCCTCAGAGAGAGCAATGTAGCAGTGATTTTTTTTTTTTTGGTCCAGCATGTCTATCCAAACCTCACTTTTCCTCTTACATAGGAGCTTGCGTAATATACATAAAATTACACAAGTTATGCATCCTTGCCTCTAACTAATATTGGTCATATGGGACAAAATATATAGGTCTAAACACTTCTGTTATGTTGAGCTAAATCTGAAGCGAAGGCAGAATTTGGCTCGTTATCCTAAAATGTATATAGATTCTGGACCAACCTTATTACAAGTATTCAAAAAACTATCTTAACGGAGTTGAGATTTGCCCTACCACTGTGGATTTGACTAACTTTGTCACAGTTACACCTCTCGTATCCAAGCCCTGGGTAACCAAAATTCTTGGTTCCCAAAAACTCAGATATGTCCTCCAAGGTTTGATTGAAGCACTGGTCAGTTAAAATCAGCAGAGGCACTTGCGGTGGGGGTCCCTCAATATACATGGAAGGATACTGCTCCCACAGCATTCTCTGAGAGGTCCTAGAATTTGAAATTTTCTCCCCATCTTGGTCTGCCAGAGCCCAGTTTTGTTAACCTCCTAGGCATGCTGAAAAGCACCCCCAGTCTTTTGGGAAGAGGATTGTCACAGATCTTATTTTTTATAGAAGAGATATAACTGTATATATGTGACTATATGTAGCTAATATAAATAGTGCCATCCACTCATATGCAAGATTATTTAACTTTGTAGAGCCAAAAAGTTGCTTTTGTACTCTGCAAATGATTTCTGGATTACAGAGCTCTTAACAGGGATGGGCTGAAGGCTGAAGGAGTTTGGGTTTATTTTATCATCATGTTTACTAGAGGTGGTGTTCATGAGCAGACCTTTGTATCATATTGTTATCTGTGTATTTCTTCTTAGACAGTAGTTGTCTAGAGTGTGGTATTGGTGCATATAGAAGTTTTTAGAAGAAGGGAGAGGGGAACAAAAATTTGAAGGAGCCTGAATTGGACTTATTAGTATGAAATAACTCCCAGACATGACAAGATCAAAGTAAAGGATCTGACACTGGATCTGTTCTGATAAGACATAAACTTTATTTTATGGATTTGCACCTGGCTGGTTTGTCACCATTACGTCATAGTTATCTTCATTTCCTTTGATTTGTAAATGGTCTACATATTATATCAGTTTTCCCTTGACTTGTATGTTTATATATTGGATAACAATTTATAATCAGTGATACTTTGCCCCTGGACTGGAACTCAGGAGATGAGTGGTTATCCTGTCTAGAGTGGTTCACAACCAGGGGTGCCAACCTCAGGGCAGATTGTCAAAAATAAGGGCAGACACCACAAACTGGGTGGTAGGTTCTATCGTTAGATTTCACCAAGCCAGTAACAAATGTGAACTCCTGAAGTACTATACAAGTCTCTCCATGGAGTCACAGACTGTCTCCTTGGGCATTTCAGTCTTTCCACCCAGGTAAGCAGAACTTAGTGATAAAGAGTCACACTAAAGATCACAAAAGCTTCAGGTTGCTCCCCGTCCCAAAGGACCAGTCACTTACCTCAGATCAATTTGTACTTGAGATCTCACACCAAAGACAATGCTTGTAGCCAATCCTATAGTAAACTAACTAAGGATTTATTAACTAGGAAAAAGAAATGAGTAGTTTACAGGTTAAAACAGGCAACATATAGTCACAAATGAGTTAGTGTTTGGTACTAAAAGGTGACAGATATAGTAATGTGCCAGCACTGGATGTCTTTTAGAGCTAACCCAGACTGACTCTGGGATCTCTCTTTCTGTTTCCTACCTCTAGCTCTGTGAGAGTCCGAACAGCAAGGAGATGAAGAATGTTCATGTCGGCTATCTTTATTTCCTTCTTCCAGAATTCAAGCTGATGGGTTGAACTTCCATGCAGGTAGTATCTTCATGGCTTTGAGAGGGCTGTTAACCCAGTCTTTGTATCACAATGCTTCAATATGGCCCATTGAGTTTTGATAGTGTTTCTTGATGGGCAGGGGAGCCCGCCTCCTGCCTGGGTTCACAAATTCAGAGCAGGCATTTTTACAGTTATAAAGAAAAACGTACATGTTACTTTATAGCATGGGATACAGACATTGCAAGTAAGATTAATAAATGCAGCAACTTGCAAGCATTTTATAGAGTCTAAACACTAAATGCATTGTTACAAGTCTAGCACCTATCTTGAACAATATTAACATACAAGTGAGCTCATCTGGTTTCCAGCTATGAATTTGTCATTACTCAGCCGACACCTACAGCTAGGGTGACCAGACATTCCGATTTTATTGGGACAGTCTGATATTAGGGGCTTTGTCATATATACACAGCCACATTCCCCACCTCACCCTGGGGAAAAAAGTGTCCCGATTTTTTACACTAGCTATCTGGTCACCCTACCTATAGTCTTAGCAAGAGCTGGAACCTTGTCTACCAGCATCACAGACTACAGGTTATATCATCCCCCGACTTCTGTGTTTGTGTTGCCTGACAAATTATAGTCTTTGTTGGACTTGTAGTTTAAAACACTGGACTGGGATTCAAGAGATTGGAGTTTATTTCTTGACTTTGTCATAGGCTTCCTTTGTGACTTTGGGCAAATCTCTTTATCTTTGGCCTGGATTCTCATTCTTCTGCTTGTGTATTCTTTTCCCCTCTATTGTTCTGTCTTGTCTATTTAGATTTCAAGCGTCTCTGGGTAGGGACTGATTCTTACTATATGTTTGTACAGTGCCTAGAACAATGGAACCCTGATGTTGGTTGGGGTCTTTAGGTGTCCATGGGATACTACTAATAATTGGAAAAGAAATACATTTTTGTGCATTCAGAAACCATGCAACACCATCCAAAGGGTAGATGATTTTGATCTCCAATCATAAAATCGATTACCCAAATCTCATTGAAAGGTCTGAAAACTTTAGCCTGTCTATTCTTAGTTAGAAATAAAAAAAACCTGTATAGTTCTAATGTTTTTAAAATCTGAGCCTTTGTTCCTTATGAATTTTAGGTACAAGAGAGAAGCAGGTTATAGTCCTTAGATAATAACATTTGCTATAGCTTGAAGTCATCTGACATACCATGCCTATATGGATACATATTTTTGGTAGAACTTCAAAACATTTATGCTGGTTTAGTTTTAAATTAGAGAAAGGCCAGAAAAATAGTTTATTGGCTCATTCTGCATGCTTTTTAAATGATAACAATCAACAAACAGCTTTGGTTTTATATTTAATAGGGAAACTTTGCAGTTCATTAGTTCCATATAAGTTAGAGTTGTCTGCTGTGACAAATCGTGACCTTAGAAAAGTATCTGCTGTGTTTGCACAGAGTAATGTTTGTCAACTTATGGCCAGGCGCTAGAGCAGCACTTTACGCATTAAGAACTCCATCCTGCAGCCATTGCACCATAGGTTATGATGACTGTGTATGATTTTACAAGCTATACTTGGATGGGAGACAGCCAAGCAGAGTCCAGGTTCTACACAAAGTAGGCTTGATAGATGGTACTCTTCCTTCCTTTTGAAGACAATACAAAGCCCTACCAATTCTCTGCTTTTCTTATTATAGTCACCTGTGGCACTCTCAGAAGTAGATTAAGATTTATTGGGGCCCTGGGCACAAAGAACATTTGGGCCCCCCATACCCCAGGGGCACTGGAACCAGAAGGAGCAGGGGGACCATGGCCTGCCCACTTTTTGACATGAATGTAGTAGCCTCAGGCAGGTGCAGAGTGGTGTAGGGGCTGTGCTTCATGGTGGGGAAACTGATAACGGGTCTCACCCCCTGCTTCTTCTCTACTTCCTACCCTCACCCCGAAGGCCCTGGCCAGGCCAGAAGCCAGAGCCAGGCAGTAGTAAGAGCTACCCACAGAGTCTGGGCCACTGTGAGAAGCCCTGGACCCTCTGCCTGCCCTGGGGAGCAGAGACATGGGCTGCTCTTGGGCATTCCAGCCTGCTGCTCAGGGCAGGTGGAGGATCTGGGGCTTCCCACAGCAGCCCGGGCTCCCTGGGTGGCTCTTACCATGGCTCAAGTCCAGCTTCTGGCCTGGCCAGGGGGCGGGGCTCTGGGGGAAGTGGAGGAGCAGGGTGCAGGGCCACAGTTCCAGTGCTGATGGGGGCACTTCCGCAGAGACACTCAAATTGCCTGGGGTCCCTGGGCATGGGGCCTGTGGGCCTGTGCATTAAGCCACCACTGGGCACTCTGTCCAAAGTGCGCACAAGTCCATATGTTCGCATATGTGTTGGCGAGCACACCATAGTCAGGCTCCTTTGCAATAATCCAGGGCCCTGTTCTCTAGTGTGAGATGACCTTTAATTCTGTGCAAGGTATGTGGATATTTTGGAATTCTGCTGTGGCAGATAATTTAAATGAAGCAGCCACAGAATTTGTATTTTTTTTAAATGGTGGTTATAAACGGGAATTAATAGTTATAAAAATGAACAATACATTCAGGAAAGTAGCCAGAGCTTTGTTCATATTGACTTCAATTTTTCAGGGGTGTGTCCATGTTTTCTGTTATTCAACTGATTTTTATACTGAGAACTTCTACGATGCGCTTGTGTGTTGTCAGGAGAGAAGCTGGAGTTTTGGGCATCTACCTGGGAGAACTTCTGGCATCTGGGAAGGCAGTTTGGGTATGCTAGATAATGGCATTTGCTGATGATTCCGCTAAAAAAGAGAGAATTAATAATAGTGATATTTAAATTCAGCATCACAATGTTTCAGGGTTAACACCCATTGAATTGAATCAGGTAGTTCATGCTTCCTAAGCATTATTGAGTGTGAGGATGGCATGAAACATGTGGATGGTACTGTATTTGGTTACACTCAGTTCATGCTGTCAAGGTTTTCTTCACAGCTGTGAAATTAACAGAATAATAAATGTGTTTTTGAATGAAAAGTTAGATTTTTTTTTCAGCACATTTTTCTAGGCAAGGGATGGATAGTTCCTTAAATCCTAGGGCTGCAGGATTGCACAACAGAGGGCCATAGTTCTCAGTGTTCTCCTTCTCTATATTTAAAGTAAAATAACCGTTACTGCTTAGCAATTGAGTGG
The DNA here is from genome assembly GCF_020497125.1 of Mauremys mutica. Taxonomy (NCBI): domain Eukaryota; kingdom Metazoa; phylum Chordata; order Testudines; family Geoemydidae; genus Mauremys; species Mauremys mutica. The sequence goes on along the minus strand of NC_059074.1, from coordinate 152,299,664 downwards.
CATAATTTCCATGTACAGAGACTTTTTTTTTTAAAGAAAAGGCTTAAATAACTGAAGTACACACAATGTGGCTTATCATTTCAAAAAGTCCATGTGAACTGCAGGTATGTAGATAAAACCAAAAAGTCTTTCAGAGAGAGAATATACCATATGAGCATAAGTATGCAATTTGTAAAGGAAATTATGCTTACCCGATGGCTAAGCATTACAAATTATATCATCATGGTAATGTGAGTAGTTTGAGATCTATGGTTATAGGAAAAAAGTTGCTACAGGAGCAAGAGAGTAATAAACATAATAATATAACATTATTGCAGAGAGAATCCGCTTAGTTTTTTAAATTAAACATTTCAGTGCCCAAGGGTCTAAATGTGTCTCTGGTGCTTTCATTTCCTGTAATGATATTGCCATTTTAATTTTTGTTTGTAACTGATGAGCACTTTTTAAAATGTGGGCGTGTCTGTTTATGTTGTACAGGCATATTTGCTGAGCATGTGCAAAGTGAAACCACTACAGCAAGGGAATTTGATGCTGGGTACCAGGCTTAAATATGCAATGGTCCAGTTCAGCTTTAACTAAGATTTAGTGTTTGAGTTTTTTTAGGGGGTAAGCGCCTCTGGGCAAGGCCTTGTCATTTGGTCCCTAAAATACCGTGCACATGGTACTGTAATAATAAAATGTTACAATAACACTGCATTACTGATAAGTGTGTGTGTGTGAGATTCTGGGGGTGTGAGGTCATTGATAAGCAAGTCCCTTCCAACCAGCCCTTTCCTGTCCATTCTGAACCAGTGCTCAACATCGTGATAAGTGGCACTGTGTTGCTGGAAACACCTTCTTTCCAAAGAGAGATAAAAACCCAGGTCCTGACCATTTGTGAAAACAGAAGATCCTATGGAACTTTTTGTATATGGACAAATGTTAACCCTGATGACTTGGATAAATTCAAGTTTGAGAATAATAGTGGACAGGATTTTCAGAAGTGCTCAGCACTGACCTAACTGTGTTCCCATTGGAGTCTGTAGTTATCTGCAAGACCCACCTCTCTCCCCATGGGATACTGCCACTGCTGTGATCAGACAAGGGTATGAAAGAGGGGGAGCTACCGACAGAATAATCTCATGTTGTTGTCAAAGTCACCATTGTGATCGTACAGCTAGGGGGATCGTTTTTATGTAGTATCTATTCAGCACAATGGATAAGCGTGACATCTTAGGGGCAATAAGAATGACGGATCCCTGCTCTGAGGAGCTCACAGCTCAAAGCATGAGGATGCTCAGTATCTTGCAGGATCAAACCCTAAATCAGCTAGAACTTGCAAGAGATGCAAAGAACTAAGGGTTAGGTGAGGACAATGTTGGGGTGATAGCCTTCCCTGGCATTGCCATGGTAGATATGTTATGTACCTGCTTGTTCCTTATTGCTGATTGGTGGTGTAAAATTTGGGGTGATAATAGTTGTGAGAGAGGGAGACGATAGGCTGGGAAGGAGCTTCAATAGTTAACAAACCTGGCAAGATAAAACATGAAAACCTAGTGAAAGCAACACGGAGGACTAGGAAATGGAGTATGAAGTCTTTTCCATCTGTAGGCCACCAGTTGAACTGCTCTCCAGCTCAATGGCCACAAGCCCACACTGATGGCTGGTCAATGCTGTCTGTGAAACGAGCTGATGTTTCTCTTGGTTAGTTTGAGCTGATGTTTCTCTTGGTTTAGTTTTTAATGAAATCTTTTTCATCCTTCCTAAAACCACTGCTCCAACTGGCCCCCCAGCAAAGACTGAACTCTCCTCCCCCAATTAGAGATCACACTATATGGTATGGTGGTGGGAACTGCCTAGCCTGCACTGCTGCTGTTCTGTGGTTAGAGAGAACTGTGGCTTCCCAAGCTGTCAGGCACCTTTCATAAGCACTAAACTAACTCACAGCACTTCAAAAGGGAAAACACCAAGTAAAAGTTAAATGGGTTATTCCTTCAGGTCCAATGTACTTAAAAGTTTTCCCCCAGTCTTTTAACATATCTCCCTGTTCTCTGCATATGGGACAGAGTGAATCCCGTGTGGATACAGGCAGACCCTGTGTACTCTTTCTTCACAGACAGAAAGCAAAATTTTCACTGCAACTTAAAGGGAATGGAAGCTATCCCTTCCTTTGACAGCAGAAGTAATGTAGCAGACTCATTTTCATATCTCATTCAGAAAGCAGATGCGATGTGGATGAACTTTCTTGACAGATGAACCCCCTAGAGGTATTTCAGTTTGTCACAGTATATGAGAATTCTCTACAATTACTGCTGAGCTACAGGAGTACAAAAACTGGCCTATAAATCCCAGCCATCCTGTGTTCTTTAATTCCCAGCGTATAAAATATTTTGTTTCCTAATTTTAAACATGAAAAGCATGATTAGAAAACAAAATCCATCACTGGGAAAGTAGAAGCTCTTTGCTGCTACTTTGCAGCTGGACAAAAAGAAGGAGACTTTGCAAAGTGGAAGAGGTTGGAAGACTTGGTTTCATTTTCTCCTCTCAAACTCTGAATAAGCAGACTTATAAAAGGAAATGGAAAAAATCCCACATGACAGTGATCTTTCCACACAAGGGAGGGAGGAGGAGCGGATGTCTCAGTGGGCTAAACAATTCCACACCGATACTTCCTTGAAAATCAAGCAAGGGGTTGGCTTAGTGAGAAAAAAATCAAGCTCGAAACACTTAGGGCACGCCTACACGTGGGAACACTCAAGAAATTTAAGGCAATTTAGGATTAAGTTACAGCAAACTGGGGCCACTTTGCTCCTGAGTGAAAACACCACATGGAGGTTTAACACATTTTAACTTGTGCACAGTGATTTCATACACTTAGTTGATTTGTCTTCGCTTTTCTGAGCGTCCCCATGAAGAAAAGTCCTTAGATGTCCTAGAAGATGCAGGGTGAAATTCTGGTGTGGTCTACTTATCTCTTCATCTTCCTAGTGTAAATTCAAACACTTGAGTGTATGGTGGTTCTGCGTAGCACACCCCGAAATGTAAGTTTGCTAGCAGAAAGTGGTGGGAGGGAATTCAAGATGGAAGATTTTACGGAAAGGAACAAAGGCTCTGCTCGCTTTCCTTGAGGCCTTATGCTTTTGTTTTCCTCATTCTACAGTAAGTCATTGAAATGAAAGAACATGTTTTGCTCTCGGTATGTGGAAAGCATAACAGAGAGGGGGATGGGGCATGCCTTCCTCTCTCACACCTTAGATTTTTACTTTTCTCTTGCTCTCTCCCTTCAGTGCAGCTAGACAAGTCAAGCTTTTTTTTTCTACATCTAGTGCCACCCCTGTAATAAGAGTAGAACTGGTAGTAAATGCTATATTTCACATCCCTTCCCCCCCCCCCAAAGTCCAGAAATTCCTGCCTTTATTAAGAATTTCCTGATGTTTTAAAAAAATGTATTTATGAAAAATGAAAACCAAGCATTTGGGGAGTTCAGTTTTTGGTTTCCCATCCTTTTCCCTTTGCTACACATTGCCACTGAAGGGGGGTGGGGGAGAAAAAGAGGAGGAGGTTCGGTGGGGGTGGGGGAGAGAAGAATAACTGAACAATCAAAAGGTTTTATTTCCTTTGTTGGAAAATTTGAATTTTTATTTTTTTTTGAAAGGCCACTTTCTCTAAAAGGCATTTTGAATGAAAATTCTCAACTAGCACTACGCAGGAATGTGGTGCCTCCAGGAATGCTGGGGCCAATCTGATGTTTATTTCCTTGCCCTGGTCATGTGGCTGGGTCATAGATTACATTTATAAAGCCAGAAGGCACCACTGTGGTCATCTACTCTGACCTCCTGCAGAACATGGCTGCTAGGACTCTTCCAAATTAATTCCTATTGGAACTAGAGCATTTCTTTTAGAATAACATCCGGTCTTGATTTAAAAGTGGACAGTGATGGAGAATCCACCACAATTGTTGTCACATGGCAAGGGGTCAAGATTTCCAGTTGCTACTGCTACGGCCTCTGCCTTCAGAATATTTTAGTGTGCTTCTAGAGGTAGATGCTCTGAGTGATGTTCAGTTGATTGTGGATGGGGTCATTCAGTTCTGACCTGAGAAACGGAACTCTTCACCATTCTTTGTAGACACTTAAGTTCTGTGACACTAGGTATAAAAGCAGGTGTTTTACCCTGGCATCTTTGTCCAAAAATCCAGCCTTCCCAATCCTCACTCTTTTTCAGTGTGCTGTGGACTGGTTGGTTGTTCTTCACTCATCCCAGAGCTGGCTGCATTTCACTGCTGCTGTATGCACTTTCTTTGTAAAGCCTCCTATGGTTGCTTAGGGTGAAATGTGCTCTCTCAACATCTGTTGTGGCTGTCTACTCTTTTGCTGTGATGCCATTGGCCTCTTTGCCACTTGTAGATTTTATATTGCTTACCGTATCCCTCTGGATGGGGGAGGGGAGAACCGAGGCAGAGCTTCTATTTCCTGTTCTTAATGTAACCTTGTGTGTGTTGTGCATCCCCTCTTTAGTAGACGTTTATCTTCCTGACTTTCCTGCAGTACAGTGCTGCTCAGTGCAAGAGACTGGAGATTATTAGGGAGCCTGCACTGGCCCAGATCTGGCTATACTTGTTGAAGCTGCTGGGCTGCTCTATGCAAGTGGCGCAATTTAGAAGAGATTTAGTGGGCCTTATATCAGCAGGTGATTAGGGTAGCAGAGCTCTGCTCTGTCAGACCTTCTTCTTACCCTCTTACTGGCCTCCAGCAGGGCCAGCTCCAGGCACTAGCTTATCAAGCAGGTGCTTGGGGTGGCAACTCCGGAGCAGGCAGCACTTTCAGGTATTCGGCGGCAATTCGGCGGAGGGTCCCTCACTCCCGCTCGGAGCGAAGGACCTCTCACAGAATTGCCGCAGATCGCGATCGCGGCTTTTTTTTTTTTTTTTGGCTGCTTGGGCGGCAAAACCCCTGGAGCCAGCCCCAATTGTACTCCCTACACTGGGAGTAGGGTGGTGATGGTGCATCTTGGCTGCGCAGTTCTGCAAGCAGTGAGTTCCCCTCTGATAGGAGGAATTCTCTACTGGCCATTTGTGCCCATATTATGGCCTCTTGAGAATCTAGCCCTATGAGTCTAACCCTGCTAAGCCAACACTGGGTTTTGAACCCAGGATCTTCAGCATTAAAAGCATAACTTGAACAAAAGGACCCAAGTTATCTAGCTAGAAGCAGTCATGTACTCAAACCGCTGTGGATCAGGCACTAGAGGGGGACATGTAACACATGCAGAACACTGGGTTACACCAAAGCTAGAAGCACAGTAGGCATGGAGGTAGGAAGTAAACCCAGGAGTAGGGTCAGCTGTGCATAATGTATTCTTTCCCAGTGCTGTCTGTGTGTGCAATAGGTTTGGGCTATTGATGCTGGGGGTTGTTGGGTGAAACTAATGTATTGGGGATGCTGGGCAGGGACAAACAGACAAATGTTTTTCTGCCTCCTAATGATTTGTGCATTAAGCCTCGCCAGCTGAAAATTCTGAATCTTTCAGTGTCATTTACCAGCCTTCTGAGTAATCTTCTGTTCCTCAATGCACCACAAGGGAGGTGAGCAGTGTGCTGAAGGGAGGGAGGCAGACTGTACTCATTCCACATGCTCTTTCTTTAGTGCCTTTACCAACTGTCCTTCCCATTTCTTGAATGTCATTCACAGGAAGCTCAGATACTGAAGGCTCATATGTTACACAGCACTGTACAGACGCTGGTGATGCATGTAGCCATTAAGAATATGCCAGTCAAATACAAGGGGGATTGAACGGTTGCACTCAGAGGGACGTGCTGAGTAAAGTTGGTCAGAAAATGACATTTCCATCCCATAGGAAAGTCTGACACTTTTAAAAAATATATTATTCCAAGGAGGGCAGTTCTCCTTGCTCTTGAATTGGTGCTTGGAACAGGATTGCTCCCTGGGTTCCCGCAAACAGTGTTAGGCCTGACTCCAGTAGGGCACCCTGGGCTAAGCTTAGGGTTACAAAGGAAAGGATGCCTGGGCTATGCTTAGGCCTTAGGGCTGTAGGTCTCAATAGGTTGGTGTTAGGGTTACCAAGAGAGTGGCTCCCCAGGCTGGAGTCAGATCTGAGGCCAGTAGGGCTTCCTAGGTACGGTGAGGCTTAGGGCTCCCTGGACAAGATAACCTCACCACAGGGACATTAACTCAGAGGGCAGTAGGACTCCCCTGTGTATGGTTAGGGATACAGAGGGTTCTGTTCTCTCAACTAGGTTTAGGATTACAAAAGATGCAGGTAATGGACCAGAGTTATGAGTACAAAGGGTAGGGGGAGTAGAATTAGATTTAGGCCTGAGGCCAATAGCCAGCCCCAGAGGAGGATTAAGATACTGGCCCAAGGAAAATTAGGCCATGGTTGGGTTACAAAGTGTACAGATCACTGGGAACTGTAATCTTGGTAAGCCTAACCCTGACCCAGGGAGCCCTACATGTTAAACCTGTAATGTTAGCTGGGAGAGCCCAATGACTGTGCTTAGCTAGGGGACATCTGCACTATGTAAACTCTACCAGATGAACTCTACCAGACCAAACCCTATACCTATCCTCAAAAGCCCTTTGAAACCCTACCCCATAGCCTGGGAGGCCTACCCTGTAGAAACCTACCTCCAGCTTGGAGAGCCCAACACTTAGGAACCCCAACCAAGCAGAGGAAGCCCTACCGTTTGGAACCTCAATGCCAGTCCTGGGAGCCCTACACTTGGGAACCCTAGCACGGTGAGCTTTCCCCATAGCAACCCAAACCAGAGCTCCCAGTGCCCTACCAACAAAAGCACTAACACTAGGTTAGGAAGCCTAGCCCATAGTAATCCTAACCCAGCTCCAGATATCCTACACAAAAGAACATTACCCCAAGATCCAAGTACCTTACCCATGGGAACCCTAACCATACCTCCAGATACCCTACAAATAGGAACCCTAAACCTACCTCCAAGTACCTGACAAATGAAAACTGTAATGCTGGGTCAGGGAGCCCCATCCATAGGACCCCTCACCCTCGATCCAAGTACCATAGCCACAGGAATACTAACAGTAGCCTAGGAGCCCTACCTGTAGGAACACTAACCGTACCGGGAGAACGCTACCCATTGGAAACCCAAGCTTACAACACTACACATAGGAATGGTAACCTAGTTTTGGAAGTCCTACCCATAGGAACTATACTCCTAGCAACAAGTACCCTAACCATTGGAACCCCAATCTTGGGAAGGGGAGACCTAAATATAGAAATGGTAACTGAAGGTGGGGAGCCCTACCCATAGTAAACCTTAGTGCAGCCCCAACTGCCCTATGCATAGCAACTCCACCACTTGGGTAGGGAGCCCTACCCATAAGAACTGTAATTTTAGTGCCAAATACAATGCCCATTGGAACCTCAAACCTGAAATGAAGAGTCCTACCCATAGGAACCCAAGTGTTAGCTTGGGGAGCCCTAACCATAGCAACCCTAAACCTACCACCAATTACCCTACCCATACAATAGATAGTCCTGGGTCACGGACTCCTACCCATAGAAACCCCAAAACTAGGAAGGTGAGCCCTACTCATAGGAACCGTAATCCTAGCACCAAGTCTCCTATCCTAACCCTAGGGTGGGGACCCTACCATAGGAACCCTAACCTTTGACCCTAGTTCACTACCTATAGAAACCTCAACCCTAGCCCCAAGTCCCCTACCAATAGGAACTTTAACCCTAGGGTGGGAATCCCACCCATATGAACTCTACCCATAAGCCCAAGTCCCCTACCCATAGACACCCTAATGCCAGGGTGGGGACCCCACCCATAGGTACCCTAAACTTAGCCCCAAGTCCCCTACCCATAGGAATCCTAGAAGATTAGGGTTTGAAGAGATCTCAGGAGGTCATCTAGTCCAGTCCCCTGCTCAAAACAGGACCAACACCAGCTAAATCATCCCAGCCAGGGCTTTGTCAAGCCGGGCATTAAAAACCTCTAAGGATGGAGATTCCACCACCTCCCTAGGTAACCCCTTCCAGTGCTTCACCACTCTCCTAGCGAAATAGTTTTTCCTCATAGCCAACCTAGACCTCCCCCACTGCAACTTGAGACCATTGTTCCTTATTCTATCATCTGCCACCACTGAGAACAGCTGAGCTCCATCCTCTTTGGAACCCCCCTTCAGGTAGCTGAAGGCTGCTAACAAATCCCCCCCTCACTCTAACCCTAGAATGGGGACCCTCTACCCATAGAAATCCTGACCCTACCCATAGGAAGCCTAAGTCTAGCCCCAAGTCCCCTACCCATAGGAACCCCATCCTTAGGGCAGGGACCCCCACCCATAGAAACACTAGCCCTAGTCCCAAGTCCCCTACTCATAGGAACCCTAAGTCTAGGGAGGGAACCCCTACCCATAAAAAGCTTACCCCTAGGGCAGGAACCTCACCCATAGGAACCCTTAACCCATGTTCTCTACCCATAAGGACCCTAACTCTACGGTGGAGACCCCTACTCAAGGAAAACCTAACTCTAGCCCCAAGTCCCCTACCCATAGGCTCCCTAAGCCTAGCCCCAAGTCCGCTATCTGCAGGAACCCTAACCCTAGGGCTGGGCTCATAATACTAGCCCCAAGACCCCCACCTTTAGGAACCCTAACCCTAGGGTGGGGAAGCCCACCCATAGGAACTTTAACCTTAGCCAAAAGTCCCCCACCGATAGGAACCCTAACCCTAGGGCGGAGAAACCTGCCTATAGGGAGGGATATTATGTCATGGTGACATGCTCCACCCCCTCCCAGGGGTGAAAGTAACTTAAAGGACTTACCGGTATGTCAGAGTCCTGAGCAGGCCGCGAGGCCTCAACCGGAAGCGGCGTGGTCTCAGCCAGGAGAGGCTGGATTGTAGAGAGATTGAGATTTAAAGGGCCCATAGGTCCAGCTGTGCTAGTGGTGGCTAGGAGCCCCAGGCCCTTTAAATTATTGCCGAAGCTACCAGCTGTGGAGGTGGCTAGGTGCCCCAGGGCTCAGAGCTCTGACTGCCGCTACCACAGCGGAGCCCTGGGCCCTTTAAATTGCCACCTGAGCCCGGCTGCCGGAGCCCTGCGGTAACAGCGGCGGCCGGGGGCTGCAGTGGTGATTTAAAGGACCAGGGGCTCCCAGCCGCCACTACTGCAGCAGAGCCCCAAGCCCTTTAAATTGCTGACGGAGCCCCGGGGGGCTCCCGGCTGCCACCACTACCCCAGGACTCCGTCAGCAAAGCTCTGGCGGCAATTTAAAGGGCCTGGGGCTCTGGCTGCTGCTACTGCCCCAGACACTTTAAATCACTGCTGATCCCGGCCACCTCCGCTACCCGGGGGCTCCGGCATCGAAGCTCTGGCAGCCACTGCCGGGAGCCCCAGACCTTTAAATCGCCGCCTTGGGAAGCCAGTCCAGTATGGCTTACTTTCACCTCTGCCCCCTCCCTTCCATCCTGTTTAGTCAGTGAGGATTTTGTCCCTGCCCCCTGTTGTAATTTGTGATGCATTGAATGAAGCAGCAAGCTCCCAGCCTGCAGTCTGTGAATAGGCTCGTTTCCATTGCACAGAGCAGTCCCTTTATAGAAGGGCACCAGCCAGCTCCCTTTCCTGTGTGCATGGGGGGAGAAGTTACTATTGAGAGGCTGGGAACAGACACCTCTGTTAGGCTGGACCCAAAGGTGAGACAGAGCATGGCTGAGACAGTTTTGGGTGTTGTAGTCTGGGGCTGGTCCATTTTGGGTGGGTGGCAGAGGGATGCCATCATCTAGGTCGGAGTTGGGATGGGTCCAGTTTAGATGGGGTACAGAGGGGGCTTGGTCGTTTTGGGAGGGGGAAGGGTCCACTTTGGGCGGGAATGTACAGGGTGTTGTCTTTTGGGGAGGGGCAGGACGGGTCCAGTTTGGGCGGGGGGTGCCATTGTCTGGAGAGGGGGCAGGACAGGTACAGTTTGGGCATGGGGGCACTGTCGTCAGGGGAGGGTGGCGGGATGGGACCAGTTTGGGCAGAGTGCACCATCATCTGTGGGCGGGGCGTGGGAAGGGAAGAGTTTTGTGTGTGGGGCACTTTCATCTGCAGAGTGGGGCAGGACAGGTTCAGTTTAGGCAGGGGTGCTGTTCTCTGGGGATGGGACCAGTCCAGTTTGGGTAGGGGGTCAAGAGGGCGCTGTTGTCTGTGGATGGGGGTGGGATGGGTCCAGTTTGGGCGAGGTGGGCACCGTTGTCTGGGGAGGAGGGCGGAATGAGTCCAGTTTGGGAGAAGGGGGTGCTATTGTCAGGGAAAGGGTCAGGACCAGTCTAGTTTGGGTGTAGTATGGAGGAGGCATGGTCATTTGGGTAGGGGAGTGAGATGGGTCCACTTTGGGTGCGGGGCAGAGGGGGCGCCATCGTCTGGGGAGGGTGTGGGGACTGGACAAGTTCAGGTGGAGGGAGGCAGGAGGGGGATGGGAAGGGTCCAATTCAGGCGGGGGGGGGGGGTGCTGTCATCTGGGCATGGGGTGGGACAGATCCAGTTTTGGAGGAGGGAGGACTCTCGTCTAGGGAGGGGTGTGAGATGGGTCCAGTTTGGGCAGGTGGCAGAGGGGGCACTGCTGTGTATGTGTGGGGACAGATAGTGTTTGGACAGAGTGGGCACCGTTGTCTGGGGAGGGGGATGGGACGGGTCCATTTTGGGTTGGGGGGTGATGACATCTGGGAAAATGGGCAGGAAGGGTCCAGTTTGGGGGTGGGGATTCTGTTGTCAGGGGACGGTGAGGGGACTGGACAAATTTGGACAGGGGGCACTGTCATCTCCAGAGGGGGGTGGGATACATCCAGTTTGGGCTGGGGGCACCGTCTTATGGGGACGGGGGCAGGATGGATCCAGTTTGAGCGAAGGGGACACTGTCATTTGGGGAGGGGGTTGGGATGGGTCCAGTTTTGGCAGGGGGGACTCTGCTGTGTGGGGAGTGGGGACAGATAAAGCTTGGGCGGGGTCAGCACCATTGTCTGGGGAAGGGGATGGGATGGGTCCAGTTTGGGTGGAGGGTGGGAGAGTGCCTTTGGCAGGGGATGGGAGCGGGATTAGTCCAGTTTGAGTGGAGGGGCACCATCATTGGGGGAGGTGGACAGATGGGTGCAGTTTGGGTGGGGTTCAGGGGGAAAGCTGTTGTCTGGGTAGGGGGCAGGAAGGGTCAGGTTTAGGCGAGGGGCTGTATGGAGCACCGTCGTCTGGGGAGGGATTTCGGACTGGACCAGTTAGGGTGGGTGGGGGAGGGATGCCTTCATCTGGGGACGGTGGCGGAATGGGTGCAGTTCGGGCAGAGGGTTTGCTGTTGTCTGGGGAGGGGTCGGGAAGGGTCCAGTTTGGGCAGGGTGTGGAGGGGTCTCTGTCATTTGGGTAGGGGGACAGAATGGGTCCACTTTGGGTGGGAGGGCACCGTTGTCTGGGCAAGGAGCAGAACGGGTCTAGTTTGGGCGTGTGGCATGGGGGTGCTGTTGTCAGGGAAGGTGGCAGGATGGGACCAGTTTGGGTCGGGGGGCACCTTCATCTCTGGAGGGGTGTGGGATGGGTCCAATTTGGGTTGGGGGAGCCCATCGTTTCGGGAGGTGGACAGGACAACTTGAGTTTGGGTGGAGGGCGAGGAGTTGTCGTTGTCTGGGGAAGGGGCAGGACAGGTCCAGTTTCAGCCAGGGGGCCCTGTCGTCTGGGGAGGGGAGTGGGATTGGTCCAGTTTGGGTGTCCGGGGGTTGATGTCATCTGGGAAAGAGGGTGGGATGGGTCCAATTTGGGTTGGTGGGGTGCTGTCATCTATGGAGGGGTGTCAGACAGGTCCAGTTTGGGAGGAAGGGGCACCATCATCTGGGGAGGTGGACAGGATGGGTCCAGTTTGGGCCAGGGGTCATATGGGAAGTCATCATCTGGGGAGGGGGTTCGGAGTGGTCCAGTTTGGATGGGCGGTCGAGGGATGCCATAGTCTGGGGAGGGGTTGGGACAGGTCCAGTTTGGGTGGGGTATGGAGGGGGCTTGGTCATTTGGGAAGGGGGACGGGATGGTCCATGTTGGGCGGGGAGCGTAGGGGATGTCGTTGTCTGGGGAGGGGGCAGGAGGGAACCAGGTTGGGTGGGGTGCACCATCATCTGTGGAGGGGGGCAGGATGACTCCAGATTAGGCGGGGGGCACTGTTGTCTGGGGAACGGGTGGGACCAGTCCAGTTTGGGCAGGGGGTGGAGGGAGCACTGTTGTCTGGGGAGGAGGGCGAGATGGGTCCAGTTTGGGCAGGGGACAAGGGGTGCGCCACTGTTTGGGGGAGGCAGATAATGCTTGGGCAGGGTGGGCACCGTTCCACAGTATTCCTAACCCTAGGCCAGGGAGCCCTAGCCATAGGATCCCTAACCTTATGTCAGGGAGCTCTAGCTACCGGAACCCTAACCCTTGTTTGGGGAGCCCTACCCTAGGGAACCTTACCCTAGGTTGGGGAGTCTTACCCATGGGAATTCTAAACCTAGCTCCGAGTCACCTACCCATAGGAACACCAACCCTTGTTCAGGGAGCCCTAGCCATAGGAATAGGATAGAATAGGTTATGGATCCCTACCCATAGGAACCCAACCCTAGCTACAAGTACACCAACTATAACCTTAGATCAGGTAGTCATACCCTTAGGAACCCCAACCCTAGCTCCAAGTACACTAGCTATAGGAATGCTAACCTTAGAGCAGAGAGCCCTATAAATAGGTACCCTAACCTTCAATCCAAGTTCCCAACCCATAAAACCCACGCTAGCTACAAGCTGTAACAAAACGGCCTTTGGTGGGACACAGCTGAGAGTATCAATTCAGGACAAATTGCTTAGAGCAGGGCAGTTACAGCCCAAAGCTGGGGGTCCTTCACTACTAAGGTACAGCAAACCAGCTAAATGGAGAGGACTTCACTTTACCCCACTGGCTAACCAGAAGGCTTACAAGCAATTCCCTCAGACACTCCAGTTTCCCTGTATCACCGCCAGCACCACTCCCTGTGCAGATGAATGGTTATGAAAACCAATACCCCAGTAAAAGAAAAAAGGTTCTCCCGATCCAAAAGGACCAAGCCCCAGACCCAGGTCAATATACCAGTCAGACCTTACCCACAAATCATGCTGTTGCCAATCCTTTAGAATCTAAAGGTGTATTCATAAAAAGAAAGAAATATAGATGAGAGTTAAAATTGGTTAAATGGAATTAATTACATTCAGTAATGGCAAAGTTCTTGGTTCAGGCTTGTAGCAGTGATGGAAAAAACTGCTGGCTTAAGTTAAGTACACCCACAGCTTGGATGGGTCATTCAGTCCATTGTTCAAAGTTTCAGTGTGTAGCAAAGTTCCTCCAGAGGTACGAAGCAGGATTGGAGACAAAATGGAGAAGATGCAGCTGCCTTTTATAGTCTCTTGACATGTAGCCTGTGCTTCCTTTGTTTCAAACAGAAGCTGCCCAGCACATGGCTTGGAAGCCTTAGAGTTCTCTCCATAGGCATGTGTCCCTGCATGCCTTGCCGAGTCATAAGGTGTATCTGCCTTCTCTCAATGGGTCAATTGTATAGCTGATGGTCCTTAATGGGCCATCAAGCAGGCTAGGCAATGCTAATGCCAAACTGTGTGGGGTGTCACCCAGAAGCATAGCACAAGATTAAAATACAGACATACATACGTATCTGTAACTCATAATACAAAGGCTATACAAACATCTAAAGATTATCATATCTGGCAAATTATAATATTTTTGCAGATATCTTACATGGCATATCTGGCTGATTACTTTGTGGGCGTTACCCCAGAAGCCAACATTTGAAATCCAGGTATAGAGCCAATACTTATTATTTTAAATACAAAAATGATACATGTATACAGATAGCATCATCATAACCAGCAAATCATAACCTTTTCATAGACATCTTACTTGACCTCCTTTGTACAAAATGTGGTGCAACTATAGGACCTTGGTTGCAACAGTGATCTATACTGTCACAGTTCATGTCAATAACATCACACAAGCACCCTAATCATAGGAGCCCTAATTCTTTCTTCCTGTCCGTTAACCCTAAAGGCCCCAACCCTAGGTCAGGTAGCCGTACCTACTGCATGGTTAACCTTATTTGTAGGAACACTAATTGCGGCTCCAACTATCCTAGCCATAGGAAACTTAACACTAGCTCCAAGTACCCTACCTATAGCAATCCAAACCCTAGATCAAAGAACCCTACAGATAGGAACTCTAACCCTAGGGCAGGAAGTCGTACGTAAAGGAATCCTAACCCTAGCTCCAAGTACTACCTAAAGGAATTCTTACCCGAGTTCCTAATAATCTACCCATAGGAATCCTATCCCTAGGGTGCAGAGCCCTATTTATAGGATCCCTAATCCAAACTTCAAGTACACCACCCACAGGAACCCACCCCTAGCTTCAAGTACCCATATTTATAGGAACCCTAATCTTAGGGCAGATTAGCAATGGTAATCATAGGGCTGTGAGCCCTAACCCTAGGAACTCTTACCCTAGCTCCATGTACCCTACTATAGGAACTCTAACCCTAGCATGTGGATCCTTTACCTATGAAATCCTAACTCTATCCAGAGTAGTCCTACATTTGGGATCACTAACTAACCCAGAGATCTTTTCAACCTTAACCCTTGACCGTGGAGTTCTACCCCTTGGCACCCTTAGTTTAGCCTTGGGAACGACATCCCTAGCTCAGCGAGCTGAATCCTATAGATACTAAAGATTAGTCCAGGGAGCTTTACCCTTTGAAACCCTAATTCTATCCAGGGGAGAGCTACCATTTGTATGCTTAGTGTTGGCTTGGAACGCTCTACGCTTTGGAACCCTAACCTTAGTCCAGGGAGCCCTATCAACTATAAGTGTCTTTCTACCTTGGGAAGTCCTCCCCTTTGGAACCCGAATTGTAGCCTGGGGAACCTTAACTTATGGATCCCTAACCTTAGTCTGCCAGTCCCTCATCCTGGCCTGGGGATAAGAACATAAGAACGGCCGTACCGGGTCAGACCAAAGGTCCATCTAGGCCAGTATCTGTCTACCAACAGTGGCCAATGCCAGGTGCCCCAGAGGGAGTGAACCTAACAGGCAATGATCAAGCGATCTCTCTCCTGCCATTCATCTCCATCCTCTGACAAACAGAGGCTAGGGACACCATTCCTTACCCATCCTGGCTAATAGCCATTTATGGACTTAACCACCGTGAATTTATCCAGTTCTCTTTTAAACGCTGTTATAGTCTTAGCCTTCACAACCTCCTCAGGTAAGGAGTTCCACAAGTTGACTGTGCGCTGCGTGAAGAAGAACTTCCTTTTATTTGTTTTAAACCTGCTGCCTATTAATTTTATTTGGTGACCCCTAGTTCTTATATTATGGGAATAAGTAAATAACTTTTCCTTATCCACTTTCTCCACATCACTCATGATTTTATATACCTCTATCATATCCCCACTTAGTCTCCTCTTTTCCAAGCTGGAGAGTCCTAGCCTCTTTAATCTTTCCTCATATGGGACCCTCTCCAAACCCCTAATCATTTTAGTTGCCCTTTTCTGAACCTTTTCTAGTGCCTGTATATCTTTTTGAGGTGAGGAGACCACATCTGTACACAGTATTCGAGATGTGGGCATACCATGGATTTATATAAGGGCAGTAATATATTCTCAGTCTTATTCTCTATCCCCTTTTTAATGATTCCTAACATCCTGTTTGCTTTTTTGACCACCTTTGCACACTGCGTGGACTTCTTCAGAGAACTGTCCATGATGACTCCCACCATATGGATCCCTAACTCTAGCCCAAGGGATCCCCAACCTTTTGAACCCTATTTCTATCCTGGGGATTACTCTTTGGAACCATGGCTCTAGTCTGGGAAACCCTTCCCTAGCCTGCGGAGCTCTGCCCCTTTGAACACTAAACCTAGCCTGGAGAGCCCCACCCAATGGATCCCTATCCCTAGTCCAGGGGATCTAGATGATCTAGAAAGAAGAACTTCCAGATAAGTGAAGCTTTTCAAGTGCAAAGAGAATTATGTTCTTTAAAAAGCCCAGTGGTTTTTTTTCTATTTTAATTAATGTTTAAAATCTATTGTCGGTTGTACTTGCTGAAAATGAGGCCACAATACAAGTCCAGCTTCTTATCACTTGTGACCACTTCATATTTATTTAATGGACCCCTTAGCCATGTCATGAATTATGTCACAGAATATAAGTCAAGGCTGTCCGGCTTTGTCTTAAAGATTAATATGTAAAAGTTAGAGACTGGAAGTGTTTGAGCTTTGCGTGCCAACTGCATATTTAATAGTTTATCTGTAATTCAAAAAACTTGTCTTACTATTATAAATCCTGCAGGGTTACGTCTATTCTGAAATCTAAGTGCCATGCCAATTGATTGATTCTTTTCCTGTGGAAGCTTATCTCCCAGTGTACTAATCCAAACTCAGTGAGTCAGCCCATTCCTTTGCATGCCTGGCAGGCAGCCCTCACCCAAAAGATGGTGGAATTCTTGCCACCCTCACATGACTTTCTTTGTTCTTTCTATGTCCACCTTTCCATCATCTGACCTGCCCCTGAAATTATAACAATTGTGGCTTTCAGCTTCTCAGCATGGATCAGAAGTAAGGAAACAAGAAGGCCCAGAAATGGTACATACCCTTTGTTCACATAGGATCCTTCTGCCCTATTATATATCTCTTGTTCATTGTAACAGAGAGAACTCTGAAGGACCTGGTTTATGGGGGCATCCCTAGTGAGGCTGAGAATTTCAAAGCCATCTAGGGGGACATATTCTCCATTAAAATCCCCCAAATGGCTTTGAAAATCTCAGGCGGAGTGTACTGTGGTTGTGCATATTTCTCTGCTCCCTTGGGCAATAGACAAATGCTGAGGAGACATGTTGGGGCAACATGACAGCAGGAGAACTCATTAGAACCTAGTCCTCTTGCTTCAGAACTTCTGAATATTCATTCCCTGGACCTGTCTCTGCTTCAGGATTTCTTGCTTGCCGCTGCTCAGCAGACATGGATAGAATATTTGACTCCTCAAGCAGTTAAAATGTCTTTCTGGGGGTTGGGGTTGTTGCACTGAAAATGTTCAGAAAAGGTCTTCTGTTGGAGGAATGAATTGGAAATACCCTATTGGTTAGCACATGCATCTCCTTGGACAGGTGTTTCTGCAGCCCCTAAGAGCCTTTCTGAGAAAGGAGCTTGTAAGGAATGCTGGAAATCCATCTAAAATTAGGGATAGCTGGCCAGATGCTGAGGGCCAGATCTTTAATTTGCATAAATCAGCAAGCTGCAGATTTCACTAGGACTATGCTGGTTGACACCATCCAAGCATCTGGCTGCAATTGCAGGCTACAGCCAGAGGTATCCTAGTTTTCAGATACTAGAGTTCCTCTTTCCTCATTTGGGGTTTATAAAATAACATCTTTTTTTATCCTTTAATATTTTGTTTGATTTAGTGCTTCTCTGAATTGAATGCTGTGCAGGCCACATAAAAGCCACCTTTATTACGAATAAAATGAGGGACAGTCACACAGCTACATAAAATAGGGAGAATGACATCAGATATTGACTCTAACTGCCAGAAATTAATGTCTGTTTTGTTGACAGAGAGTCATAAATGGGAACTGCAGTCACTGCAAAGGAGGTGGGCAGAACTTATCTTTATTCTAAAACCTCAACTGTAAACAAAACAAACAAATTTGACTAAGAGTTTAGATGAAGTTTAGATGTCAAAAATGAGAATGAGATTTTATCTATCAGGTTTTGCTGAGCAAAGTGAAGAATCTGAGAAGGTAAAATTCCTGTGTTACACAGTAGTGATAACTAGGGATTGGAAATAGCATTTTTGCCTGCCTCTGCAAACAACTCACCTGGAGGCACAGAATTCCCCTGACGTGTGTGTGTGTGTGTGCACGCGGTAATGCAAGACCTTTCAAAAAAAGGTTTTGCTCTTTACCACCTGCATCAATCACATTTATTAAGATTTTGTTGTACAGCCCATGACTTACATAATTTACAAACAGAGATAGCCATAACTGAACATGGGAAATGGGCAAAATGCATGTGTCAAGACAGGACCAATATAAAAAACCCCATTATTCAGAACATGAATTTCTTGCATATCAGCAATTGTGATTTTGGAGGCAAATCCTGCCCTGAAATGCATGTAGGTTTCTAAATGAACAAAAGAGAATGCTGAAGGGGCACATCCAAAGTAAAAATTTGGTCAATAGCTTTAAAAAAACCCAAGCAAATGTAAACAGGGTATTGCAGTGTCAATTTTTCAAAGGGACTGGTGATCTTTGGGAGCCTGTACATTTGGACGACCAACTTGAGATGCTTTCAAGATGCCTGATTATTCAGCACTCTCTGAAAATCTGTCCCCTTTAAGGCATCTCAAGATGGACATCCAAATCACTAGTCACTTTGGAAAATTTAGGCCTCTAAGTTTGTTTATGCTTCAATTCCATTTAAGTATATTTCTAGATAATTAGATGATTACATTGTTATTAATTGTTTATACTGCAGTAGTACCTAGGTGCTCCAGCAATAATAATAATAATAATACTGTTGCCCCTTTTCAACCCAAGTGGCTAGTCAAAGTGTGCAGCCTTGTGGGTGTTCCAGTTCAGAGCAGAAATTGGTGGAGTCTGATATTTTATTTGTAAATAAACAAAGCCACATCAAAGTCCTGTGTCTCTGAATGCAGAAGGAATCAATTAGCAGGAAACATCTTCTTTTGCTCACAGCACCAGGTGCACCTTTTAGCCTACAACCCTGATCCAAAAACCTCTTCCCAGGTTTCTTCCAGGGTCAGACACCACTGTTCTTTCAGTTGCTCTTTCAACCTGTCCCTCTATCTCTGTTTTTGTTTCTTCTACCTCCCCCCCAGACCTACTTGAAACAATACTCAGCAAAAGTTCCTGGGTAGTTTCAAATATGCCTTTTGTCTTAGGTGGGGGCTTATGTTTACAGTTATGTTGATTGAAATATGAATTCACACCTACCAATTTCAATGTTGTCTTAACTCAATCCATAACAAGATATCATCTACCTCATAACAATACTTTGCTCTTACATAGTGCTTTTCATCTGTATATATCAAAGCATTTCACAAAAGGAATTACTCTCTAATGTACCATATTTCTAAAAACAAATCCCCTTTTTATAGTGTTGTTTTTTGCAGCAGCACCAAGAGGTCCTAATAGGATCAGTCTCTATTGTGTAAGGGACTGTACAAATACATATGTGTATATATAGTCCCTGCTCCAATGGATTCTCCATCACTTTCAGTATTTAAATAAGGAATCAAGTATCAGAGGGGTAGCCGTGTTAGTCTGGTTCTGTAGAAGAAGCAAAGAATCCTGTGGCACCTTATAGACTAACAGACGTTTTGCAGCATGAGCTTTCGTGGGTGAATACCCACTTCTTCGGATGCAAGTGGTGGAAATTTCCTGGGGCAGGTATATATAAGCAAGCAAGAAGCAAGCTAGAGATAACGAGGTTAGATCAATCAGGGTGGATGAGGCCCTGTTCTAGCAGTTGAGGTGTGAAAACCAAGGGAGGAGAAACTGGTTCTGTAATTGGCAAGCCATTCACAGTCTTTGTTTAGTCCTGAGCTGATGGTGTCAAATTTGCAGATGAACTGGAGCTCAGCAGTTTCTCTTTGAAGTCTGGTCCTAAAGTTTTTTTGCTGTAGGATGGCCACCTTAAGATCTGCTATTGTGTGGCCAGGGAGGTTGAAGTGTTCTCCTACAGGTTTTTGTATATTGCCATTCCTAATGTCTGATTTGTGTCCATTTATCCTTTTCCTTAGAGACTGTCCAGTTTGGCCGATGTACATAGCAGAGGGGCATTGCTGGCATATGATGGCATATATTACATTGGTGGAAGTGCAGGTGAATGAACCGGTGATGTTGTGGCTGATCTGGTTTGGTCCAGATGTCAAATAAGGAATGGATGTCTTTCAAAAAATATGGTCCAGCTCTAACAGATGTGATGGGTTTTAATCTAGAAATTACTGGGTGAGGTACTATGGTTTGTTATGGGGGAGGTCTGATTAGATGATCAGAATGGTGCCTCTAAGCCTTAAAAGAGCTCAGAATCTAAACTGAGATGAAACACATGACCATGAAAAAAGGAGGGAAGGAGGAGAATGATAATGACAAAGATTACATCGTGCACAACTTATTTGAACTTGATAACTCCAAGTCATCTTTATTTTTATGTATATAGTAGGGCTTAAACCTACTATAATCTTAAAATGAAACTTTTTCCTGTAGGAAAATGCAGATTCATCAAAATTGAAAATTTGCCATCTGAAAAGATCAATGTTGACAATTTTCCATCAGGAAAATCTAAACAAAATGTTTCAGTTCAGGTCAACATTAATGGTTGCCTGAGCTGCTGCAGTGGCTGATGGGAATTGTTCTGGGCCTCTTGTGTCCTCAGTATCCATTATGGGCCATCTTCCCCAGTCAGACTACATCTTCCATGCTGCACCATGGTGTCTCCTTGTGGCTGAGCCACCAGCAAGTATCTTGGGCCTCCCAAGAAAACAGTGTTCTGTTTAAAAACCAAACCAAACAACTTCTTATTCAGATTCAGGATAACAAATGTCAAAATATCTCAATTGCCCATGGGGTGGAAATTCTGTCTTTTGATGTGTGACATGGGGCCAGAAAGGGCTAAGCAACTTGCAGGCTAATTGACTCAGATTCAACCTTTAGAGACATATTGATAGATAATATTTGTGTTTTTGCATATCTATTGTTAGAATGTAATCAGACAGTTCCTGTCTCTCACTCTATTCTGTTAATTAGGGATCAAAAGAGGATATTAACGTTCAAATGAACTGTAAATACAGTGATATCACTGTCTCGATTTTTCTT
Source organism: Mauremys mutica (assembly GCF_020497125.1). Lineage (NCBI taxonomy): Eukaryota > Metazoa > Chordata > Testudines > Geoemydidae > Mauremys > Mauremys mutica. Next base: position 152,278,776 of record NC_059074.1, on the reverse strand, counting down.
TGAAGTATATAGCAGAACACCTGCAAATGGTGGGAGATAGGCAATTGCCTTATGTTAATCCATGTAGCTAATTACTGGTGATGTTTAGGAAATAGACGGTTACTTCAAAAGCTTAGTCTTCATCCAAGCACTAGAACTGTCAAAAAGCTGGAAAAAAATGTCTTCAAAAACTCTTGGGACCTGATCCTTTCATCTCAAATCTGCTTAAGCTTTATTCAGAGGAAGTTTGAGTCATACGACTGAGATTCCCAGTCCCATCTGGACCACCCAGATATTGAATATTTGGACTGTAATGAATTCTGAGCTTCACCAGCCTTTATATCCTGCAGTGGAGAGGGAAAGGAAGAGGACTATTGGCCTCCATTCATGCCCTTTGAATACTAAAGGCATGTAATTCAGTTTTAGACTTCTCAGGGTTGAGGTCCTCTTAATGATATGCATGTGAATTGAATGTATATTCTGCACACAGTCAGCATGGTGGAAACAATCAATGCATATTAACACAGTTTGCATATAAAATCTTAAAATAAAATATAGGAAGGCAGGGGAAATGGCACAGCATGATTCAGCATCACACCAATATCTTCACCACTTGAAATAAGTTATAATAGAGGAACCCACTGCTTTAAGTTAATTCAATTGATTTAATGAGCAACTCAGTTGACTGAAGTGGAATTACAGTGCATAGCAGTGCAGCCTTACTTACTAAGCTGCCCCACCTGCCATGATATTGTAGCAATGTTGTGGTCTCTTTCATCTGTGAAGTTCTAATTTCCAGTAGGTTTTGTTTTCTGGGAAATTTTTTGCATCCTCTTCTCCAACTTGAGTGTCTGCTATTTTGGTTGCAGCAGCATAACAATTAAGCCCTGTTTTATTCATTCTCAAGTACTATGAGCTGTGAAGGAGGATCCTCAAAAGGTTCAGAAGTCAGACTCAGGTGAGATAAGCACCCAAAAGTTCAGGTACTTAAGCTTATCTGAACTTCAGATTCTCAACTGCTGTAAACTGGCACTATTCCATTGATTTCTATGTAGCAATGCCAACTTACACCAGCTGAGAATTTTACCCCTTGAGTCTGCTGACTTGTCATGAAAATGTTCCCAAAGCAGGCTTCCTCTCAGTAATCTGATGCACCCAATTTTCTGTTGAGGGTGTATAAAATATGAAAAACAATGAAAGACAATAGGTAACTTCCTTGAACCTCAGGAATTAGGGAAAATCTTATTTCAAATGTGGGTAAACTCTGCTCTGTTTTGCCCAATTAATGGTCATCACTAATTATAACGAGTGTTTGAACCCAAAGTGCCATACTTTCTTTAAATTACCTTGTATATAAGCAAACTCTTAAATACATTTCTATAGCACTTTCTGGCTGAAGACATCAGACTGCTTTCCTCACACTAACTAGTTAGGCTCACAGCAATCCTGTGGAGGAGGGATGTTTTATTATCTCTTACAGATGGGGAAATTGAGGCATGGGTTGCTTAAGTAATTCAAACTCAGACTGCAGGTGAAAAACAGAGCTGCGGTTAGAATCCAGATCTTCTGACTCCTAAACCTGGTCTTTCACCATCTAACTATACTTCATCTTAATATGTAGATATTTCTGTTGGGAACAAATCTGCCTTAGCAAAAGACATCTACTATAAAATAAATGATCTTTTCCAGTCTTACCAGAATGATATTGGATATTTTCCCTCTCTGATTAAAAATCAGTATTTTCTATGGAAGAAAAAGGGCTCAGATATTGAGGGAAATTGCATCCGAAGAGCATGCGTGGTGTAGGCCATTATTAGCACTTGTCTCTGAAAATTTTGCTTTCTGAACTGAAGAGCTGTTGAATTGCAGACAACAATATGTTAACAGCAGAAGGAATAGGGCAGAGAGCTTGTGGTGCCTTTTTATTCCAGGAAGTCAGTTTCTGCATGAACAGTTTAATATGTGAGTTTGAGTGAACTTGGGAGCAAGCTTGAACTCAGTCTTAATTTTAACTTGCAGGAGTCTCTCATTGGGGTCTACAGCCCTGTACAGTTGTTGTTGAAAGCTACCTGCATCCATGGTGTTTGGGTTTAAGAAGGTTTTGATCTCTTATCTTAGGAAGCCATGCCAGTATAAAATGAATTGCAATTATTCCATGCTGATGTCTGCTATTTTAGGTGGATGGAGTGCCCTGTGCTATATTGTTCACTGTGCAGCAAAGGCATATTCTTAATGTAATGTAGCTACTGGAAACAAGCTGGTGGAGCCAGCACCACATGACCAGGCAGCTCTCAAAGACACCAGCAGGAGCTCACTGGGCATTTAGTCCTTGATTGACAGCAGTTTGAGGGCCTCTCTCCTACTCTCTTATATTTACTCTAGAGGGGTCTGTTTACTTTGAGGCCAGGCAGATATGTAAATACATTGACTATGGGCGGCTCTCTTGATAGGAGGCATAAATGTACAATGTTTCATAATTGGAAATGATTTGTGCTTTGAGTGGCAGCCAGGTGCTGTCTTTAGCTCTAACCCCCCTCCCCCACAAATACATAAAGCTTCTTAGTTGAATGTTTTCACAGAACATGTAAAGGTCACTGCTATATTGCGGCTTTTATCATACTTCCCTGGGGAGTCTGTTGTGGCTGTGATATGCCTCCTGGCTCCCTAGCATGTAGTAGGGGTAGGTACCTGCTGATGCCACCCTTAAGGGCAAGGGTCATGATTCTACTTTCTCCATGACTGTTTCAGGCTGGCTGATGCTGCTGGACTCAAGTGATTGTGGAGGCTGTAATTGTGCCCGGTACCTACTTAGGGTGCAAGGATGGGGGAAAGGCTCTTGCATCCTCCATCCATTACACAGCCATGGAGGAGCTGAGTATAACTTGGCCATGAACTATATGACCCTGGGCCCTCATCTCAATGACAAACTCTAAGAGAACATTTGTTTGTGCTCTTTTCCTCACCATGGCAGCTCATTTTCTGTCCCTCGGTTGCACATGATCTTTTGCACTTCATTGTACCTAGGTATTGCCCAGCCTTTCTGCTGCCCTGAAGAGCTCCTGCTACGGATGGAACAATTTAACATGTTTATTGGGGGAAGGTATTTTTAATTTTGGAATGGTGCTGCACTGCCTGCTTTCAGATGGGGCAGGAAGTAGAACTAACAGGCTCTCTGTGTTCTGCTGCTCTCTGTGGGTAGAATCAGAGCTATAGTGGGATTCTCTCTCTTCCCACGGGTGATGGAACCCTGTGTTTGTGGTAGCAGAGAGTTCTGACTCCTATCCCTGCTGTTGCCACAAAGGTCTGGGTTACTACTGCAAGCAGCAGAGCAAGAACCGTAAAGTCCTGAGGGGCTATGGTTTGTTTCTGTGTTATGAAAAAGGCTGTTCTCATGGTATGTCTGACGTGGCCAGTAAACACAGCTCTTGTACATAATTTAGTGTTGAAAATATGGTGATCTATTTGCCAGTGTGTAAGTAGTGGTTGTGGGGGTAGAAAGGGGTACTGGAAACTGCAAATTAAATGAACACACAGCACAGCTTTTGAACCCAATCTACCTCTGAAACATACTTCAGGCATTTCGGCTGCCAGGCTGCATGGTTTCTAAATGAAGAGCTGAAAGCAATGTGTAATCATTACACTGGACATAAGAGGGAGCCCACATTGTTCTATCAAAGCAAAGGCAACAAATTGCAAAAAGGCCCAAACAAGCAATTAATTTTTTTAATACAAATTCCTACAGTGTTCCTTCCACTGTCCCATGGTGCTGAGTGTGCAGCAAATGTTTAGCTAATGAAGGATTAAGTTGTAACTTATTGTAGTATAGATTCTTCAGAGGGGAAGAAGGGCTGAGGGCCATTTTCCTGCTTCACTCTGATTTCAAGCTAGTCTGATGGTAACAACCTTTGTTTTGTAAGAAGTCCCAGTTAGTTCTGCATATAAAGCAGGCACTTTATCTACTGCACAACATTTGGCATTAGTTTTGCAAATAGAGTGAAAAAGATGACATTTTTCTATGAGTGTAATAGAAGTATATTGGAAGTGACAACAAAAATTGAATATAAGGTCTAATAAAGTTCAAATCAAACGTGTTCCCTAGATCCTACTAAAATCGACAAGCACAGAAAATGTCATGAAAATCAGACCTAACATATGGCCTGCTTTTTCTCCTTCAACAATGTGTGAGAAGAAAGAGAAGGTTTTTTTGTTTTGTTTATCACATTTTGGTTACCAGTTGCTCCATAAATAGGACACACAAAAATAATTGTAATACATGTTGATCAAATGACTCACTTGGTTCATGATCCAACTGCAGTAGATGTTGGCAATATGCCAAAGTCTCTGTCAAGTTCATCCTTATAGGATGAAATTCCCCTGCTGTGCAGAGAGCCTATGACCACATAAGTCCTCTATGTTGGAGTATGCTAACTCCACACAAGGGTTAACGAGTGCTATGGGCCCACTTAGTCTGCCTTGCTACACCTGTGCTGACTGTGAGATAATGAAGGGGAAGTTAACAAGGGAAGAGGATAGCTCAGTAGCTAGCTGACTAGGAAGTGAGCCTCTTGTTCCTTTTTCTCTGAGAAAAGGACCAGCCCAGCCTAGCCCAGCCCTTTTGTGGAGATTGCTGACTTCTAGAGCCCCTGGAGGAAGAAGGTAGGCTGGCTCAGGGCTATTGAGTTTGTTTTCTTCATAGGACTTTTTCTTTGCTTTATTATAAAGAGACTGTGGGGAAGTCTGTGTGGCCTTGGACAGGTCTAAAGGGCCTAATGAGACGGTTGGAGGGATCCCTTGTCCGGGGAGGTTGGGGGAACTGCCTCAGTAAACTCTGTGTAGACTTTTGCCCCCTACCTGAGCCAGCTCTGTAGTTTGTCATGGACCCTGAAGTGTGCACACCCTCAAAACAAGGCTCAAGTAATGGATAGGCCTTGTGCTGAGCCTGTGCATAGGGGTGAATTTCACCCGTGGAGAGTAAATAGCTGTGTTCTTTGACATACGCACTGCTGCAGTTCTCAGTATATGTGCACAGGTGTGCATGCCCACACACACAGTATACGCAGGGAAGCTATCTACCTACAGTACTCAGTCCCCATATATAATTGTACGTAAAATGCATATATACACTTGCTAAAATCCTCCAGCCAGTGGCTGGCCCAAGTACCCGCACTGCATTTTGAGTACATGTGCAAGGGGACAGTGGGGAAAAATCCCCTCTGCCTGACCCATGAAGAATGGGTGCGGAGCTGCTGCACAGAGCCTCCTCCAGCTCAAGAGCTGTGGTAGCCCGTGCAGCCCCCTTGGCAGGGAAAAGATGACAGGGGTGTTTGCAGTGGTGGTCCCCACCTGCCCCTTCCTGCCTCCTTTATGTTGTCCCATAGGTGGCTCAAATGGAGTTGAGTTCTCCACTATGCATGAGTGCACACCCCATAGGCAAACCCTCACATGCTGCTTGTACAGGAGAATCATACCAGTTCTGCTATCTGAAAAGGCTGAATCCTAGTCATTCTAAACCTGTGGCTTATATTGGACTGTACACAGAAAGTGGAGATGGAATGGGCTGCCAGCTCAATCTTCTCCCTCCCTCTGTCAATGCAGGTTTGTTCTTTACAGCATGTTTCCCAGTGTTGTCTAGTGGAGTTTTAAATGGCTGAAGCAATGGCGCTTCCACCACTTCCCATGGGGTCTCTTTACAGACCTACTATACACATGCATACTGGGCCTATTCACTGAGTTTGGGGGCCGTGAAAATAATTTTTCCACATGTGCTGTTTCCCTGTGTGACATTTAGAAAATGGAGGTGGTAAGAGACTGTACCTTTCTAAGGTGGACTGTGAGCTGAACATCCTCTTGTTTCCTGCCTATGACAAGGACTTTGCTGTCAGTTTTATCAGAAAGTTTGTACTTGTGATTGCCCGCTGAATTTACAAACTTCCCCCTCAAAAGCTCACTTTTGGCATCCAGCCCCATCCATTTGACTAGATTTCCCTTTGGACTCCCTTTCTAATTTTAAAAGTCTACCCAAACACAATCTTGTGTTCCTCCAAATTACCTTTTTCATTCTGATGGCTGCTATGTCGGCTTTGTGAAAGAATACTATTACAGCAGAAGATCTGTGACAAGAACACAGAGCCAATCGATTTTTAGTATGGAAACAGACACAACAAAGGGCTGTTTGTATTTTTTTTTTTTAAAAAGATCCTGGGTGTATTATGCTAGTTCTTATAGAATATAAAAATGAAGCATCCCTCTTCCTCCAGTTCCTTGTCCTGTTGCTGGTAATCATTCTAGGTTCCCTCAGAGCTCAGGCAATAAAGGGGAAAAAATACGTTCTCACATCCGTTTATATTGGTGGTTGATATGATATTCCTGAGCAGGATTCAAGCTCTGGCACAAGTTAATAGCAGAAAGGATGAGACTGTGGAGGTTGAATTTCAATCATAATGTGGTTATTGGCCTTTTTGAAGTTTTTTGTTTTTGTTTTTTTCCACCCTGTTTGCTTAATGCCCTCTCACCAAATGCTATTCCTACAGGTCATCTTTGACCTCAATTTCAATTTAATTACTTCCCAGCAAAGGGTCTTCCTTTCTCACACTTCTGATTAATAAAGAACACATGCGGCACTGATTTTATAATATAATTTGCAGTATTAGATCTCTGTGTGATTAGCAAGATTGGCTGTATCTGTGATGTGAGCTATTTAATAAGCTCTGTGCAATTATCAATAGGACTTGATGACCCAAAGAAGGGGTTTTTTGGGGGCGGGGGGGCAATTTTGTTTTAGATGCTAATACAAAGCTCAATTAACCTCTGTGATCTAAAAATGAGCCTGTGCAACAAGAAGAAATTAGTTTTGTGAAATTTTTCACAATTTTGCTTTTACACACGTTGAAGTTTCCCATTAATGTGAAAATCTGAGAACTGTAATTTGGCAGCAAAAATATACAAAACTCTGGACTTCCTTTTCACAAAGAAAGCAATTCTGCTAGGAAGTAAAAATGGGACCACTGTGAATTTGCAATGAAATGCCAAATTAACACGTTTTGAGCCTTTTTAAATTTTTTTGCAAATATTTCACATGGGATACAAGAAAAATAGATGAATACTTGTAATATTTTTGATGTAGGTAGAATTTATAAGGAAAGCATTGCTCATGTTACTTCAGTTTTAGCTGAAATCAGAAAAATGCACAGAAACAACCAAATAGCTTTCCTCAACTCTGTCAAAACACGTAAGCATTGTTCTCTCAAACCCCACCCCACCCCGAATTGTCTGACACTTTAGGTGGTTTTAATTTTGGACAAGATCTTACCATGTAGCTACCAATTTGCTATATGCATGAATTATTTAGTAGTAACTATGGGACTTAGACTTTGGGATGCTGGTTATCACAGAGCCTAACTTCTAAGTGCCTAGAAAATCACAGGATCAACACTGAGTTAGGTGCTGAGGTTCCCTATACAATGAATGGGGTGAGATCGACACCTTAAAGGTGAGTCACAAAAGCCTGCACACTAGCCGGGGAGTTGCCTAAATTAGCCAATGGGAGATGCTGGTGAGAGGGGTGTGTTATAGAGCCCACCTTTCTCTTGGAGATAGGTGCCTCCCTGCAGCTCAGATTTAGGGCTTGTCTACGCTGCTGGCCAGATCGACGGGCAGCAATCGATCCAGCGGGGGTCAATTTATAGTGTCTAGTAGAGATGCAATAAATCGATCACCGACGGCTCTAGCGTCGACTCCAGTACTCCACCTCAACGAAAAGCACAAGGGCAGGGTCCCAGTAAGTCCCTCGGCCTGCGCTGCTTCCAGCAGCTCCCATTGGCCTGGAGCAGCGATCCGCGGCCAGTGGGAGCCGCGATCGGCCAGACCTGAGGACGGGGCAGGTAAACACACTGTCCCAGCCCACCAGGGGCTTTCCCTACACAAGCGGCAACCCCTGTTTGAGAGACCCTGCACAAGGGGAATCAATGGGAGAGCATCTCCCGTCGACACACTGCAGTGACAACACCGTGGTAAGTAGATCTAAGTACATTGACTTCAGCTACGTTATCCAAGTAGCTGAAGTCATGTAACTTAGCTTCCCCCCCGCCCCCAACCCTTAGGAGCTTCTCTCTGCTAGGGATCTGTGAATGGGAACCAGCTGCTTGGAGTCAGGCAGCTTAGGTGATTAAAGTGTTTCTTGTGGGAGTGAGTTCAGCACCTGCCTTGCTCCATACAAAATGGGGGGTTGGGGGAGGTGGTGCTATCACCCACCTTATACATTTTTACCTCAGTAGTTAAAGCACTCATCTGGGATGTGGAGGTTCAAGTACCCTCTCTCTGCCAAAGGGGGGGTGTTCTAACCACTGAGCTATGGGATAGGCTCATGTGGGGGCTACTTCAGTCTCTCCTGTTGAAGTTGTTTCCCTGTGGATAAATAATGAGAGTGATTGGAGCAAGGGGACTGTACCCAGGGTCTCCCACCTCCTAGATGAGTCCCCTAGCCACTGGACTACTGAGACTCTTGCCCACTCTCTGGCCCAGTGATTCTTCCAGTGTGGATTAATACTTAGTCATTCATTTGTTGTTCATCCTCAGGGGAACAGCTTCAACAGGAGAAGCTGAGAGTCCCACATCAGAATATTTCATAGCTCAGTGTGGTTAGAGCTCTCTCCTGAGAGGTAGGAGGGCAGTGTTAAAATTTGTTTAAACAAATCTAGACACCACCTCCCCTGCAAAGTCATGCAGTTGAACCACCCACCTCCCCACAAAAAAAAGACACCCTAGCTTCAGTATGTGACCTCCTCCCTCCATGGATGGCACACACTATTAGAGGTTGAGTCCATGGGGGCTGAAGGGGAGGTATTGACACTGGCTAGATTGTTGACTTTGGGGCAAATTTGGATTTGAACACTTCATGGTTTATGCTTATTAGGATCAATTGTTGCTTTTTTACACTATTGCAGACACTCTTGATTTTCCCCCCAAAAGCCCAAAGAACTGATAGAACATTCCAAACGGACTCTTGTTCTGTGCACATAGACATATTCTTTGGATGTGCTGACTTAAAAAAAACATTACTGGTGTCTGCATATGGGCAGTAAAAAAATAAATCCACATCCCAAGATTTAAGCTGCAGATAATTCAGCCTGAAGGCACCAATCTGGATCTGTATTTTCATATGACTAATTTAAAATGGTTAATTTAAAAATCTGAGCAGAATCTTGAGAGCAACACCACAGTTAAGCTTGTTTCCTCTAGTGCACCTAAGATAGGCTAAGTAGCTGGATGTTTGGGGTTGAGTTTCAGCTAAGTGGCTGAATGTTTGGGTGTTTACCTGAATAAGATGAACTTCTGAGAAGATTCTACTTAACCCATCTACCCTTACGTTCTGAGCCTTCATCATGCTTTCCTCCCTGCAGCAGGCCACTGCTCACCTCACACGTACACTTCTGATGGCAAGCCTTCTTGGGTTAGGGTGTGCTTTGTGGCCAGTTAGCCCTGTTGGGCAACTGGGCAGCAGGGGCATAAGTACACAGCTCCTTCTTTCAGCCTCGATATCTCTAAGCAATCAGCCAGCCGGTAGAACCAGTCTGTACTAATTTATCATCAGGGTGACTGGCTTTCAGTCTGTTCTGGAAGAGGCAAGGAAAACTCTTGCCCAAATGTTTCATCTATCTGTTTCTACTTCTGGATGGAAACTAGAGGCAAAAAAGATACTTACCTGAATTTTAAGGGGGTGGTGGGGGTGGATGTTCTTCGTGTGTGTGTGTGTGTGTGTGTGTGTTTCCTATATCTTCAGCTGGGTTAGCTTTGTAGATACTTGCTTCATCCTCTGAACTGAACCAAAGGAAAGCTCTGGCCTGTGTGAATATGCAGGTAAACTAGATTCATAGTTAATTGGCTCATTACCTGAATTGCAGCCAAAGAAGGTTGTGCTGCTCCTTGAAGAGAGAATACGTAGTAGTGCACATAGTTGCTTACTAAATTATTAAAATACATAGCTTGGAGAGGAAAGAACTTACCACATAAAAAGTCTAAGGCCAAAATTAATAGGATACTTCGCTGTGGGCTTGATCCAAAAATTCATCAAAGTCAATGGTAAATCTTTCCTTTAAATTCAATGAGTTTTGGATCAGGGCTTAAAGTTGGGTTTCTGGACAATTTGGGTCAGATTATCAAAGGTATTTAGATACCTTAAAATGCAGATAAGTGCCTAATGGGATTTTCAAAAGTGCCTAAGCAGGTTAGTGCTCAAGTGCCATTGAAATCACTTAGACACTTGTAGGGATTTAGAAAGCCATCTACCTGCATCTTTAGGTGCCTAAAGACCTTTGAAAATGTGGCCTGTTGTGCCTGATTTTCAGAGGTGCCAAGGACCCTCTGAAAAAATGAAACACATGCAGTGTCAAGTTAGCTACCCAGAAATTCAGGCATGCAGATCTAGTGCCTATTTCTGAAAATGTTGGCCGTAGTCAATGAGAATAAACTGGCCTGTACTGAAAATGAAAATAGTGTAAGTATAATATACAAGAAGGGAATGTGGGAAATTACAAGCTACTATAGTTATAAATATCTAAGGTTCTGGGAAGCATTTTAAAAGATATTTGTATCATAAGAAAAGTAGCACATCATCTTGTAACTAAAGGTATGTAGGCATTACAATACAGCAAAGGGGCAGATTTGCCACTTCACTTTGTCATGGTCTGACTCTAGGGTTGCCAACTGTCCCAGTTTGGTTGGAAATCTCCCAGAACTGGCCTCTATCTCCCAGAGGCTACTGAAGCCAATCTGGGAGATTTTAGGCTGCTCAAAGTCCGATGTTGCGGTGGGGCTAAAGCAGGCTTCCTATCTGCCCTGGTTCCGTGCTGCTCCGGAAGCAGCTGGCATGTCTGGCAGCAGCTCCTAGGTGGAGGCATGGCCAGGGAGTCTCTGCGTGCTGCCCCTAATCTGAGCGCTGACTCTGCAGCTCCCATTGGCTGGGAACAGGGAACTGTGGTCAATGGGAGCTGCCTGCAGGAAGGGGCAATATGCAGAACCACCTGGCCACCCCTGAGCCTTGGAGCCGCAGGGACATGCTGGTCACTGCCGGGAGCCACCTGAGGTAAGCACTGCCCAGCCAAAGCCAGCCCCCCTTCTGCACCCCAGCCCTGAGTCCCCTCTTGCACCCAAACCTCCTCCTGTACCCCAACCCCCAGCCCTGAGTCCCCTCTGAACCCAAACTCCCTCACAGAACCTGCACCCCAACACCCTTCCCCAGGCTCAGCCCGGAGCCCCCTCCCACACTCCCAAACCCTGAGCCATATCCCCCAGCCCAGATTCCTCACCCCCTCCCATACTCCAACCCTCTGCCCAAGCCCGGTGAAAGTGAGTGAGGGTTGGGGAGAGCGAGCAACGAGAGAGGGGGGCTGGAGTGAGGGGGGCTGGGCTGGGCCTCAAAGAAGGGATCGGGTAGGGCGCAGGGCAAGGGTGTTTGGGTTTGTGTGATTAGACTGTTGCCAACCCTACTTGACTCTAGAGCATTCAGTTGTGCAACCCTAGGACTAGATTGTACCTTTTAGCCATGTGGTAATGCATAAGCTGAAACCACCTATTGAGTAACCCCAAGAAGTATTTTGCCTCAAACATTCCTCTCCCTGTGTACCTATTTGTAGTGATTTTTGCTGCTGGCCTAATTCAGCAACAGATAATGGCATCCCCCATGGCAGCTGACTTGTGCTGGACACATCTCCACCCACTTCCTGTTGTCTTTATGTGCATCCGTGTACTACTTCACACCTGGAAACAAGGTCTAAGTAACCAATACAGCAATGTGTGATCAGCTTTTATGCCCCCATGTGGGCATCTAGGCCAAATCACAAAATAGTCCTTCAAGTTCTTGGAACAACAATTTTTGGATGGAGTTTCTGTAAGAGTCAGAGCTCCTTCATATACTAGTATGTCTTGTCCCTGCAAAGTTCCTGTAGCGCAGCACAGACCCTTTTCAGTGCCAATGTTCTCTGAACAAGAATGCCATGCTCTTCAGCCAGTGCTTGGCATTGGTGCAGTGCCAAGCTCCATGCATAGAAACGGAGGGCAGAAGTGGGAAGACTTAATTATTACACTAATAGAAGTGATAGGGCTACTTGGGGGAATCCAGAATTAGAATCTGCCTTTCCAATTTTAGCATTTGTTTTTATTTGTTTTCCTCAGGCATATTTAGGAATGACATGTATGATCAAAAGAAACACATTGCACCCCAAAAAAACCCACTTAAAATCTCTGTCTGCATGCATCTCTCTCTCTCTCACACACACACACACACACACACACACACACACACACACACACACACACACACACACACACACACACACACACACACACACTGTGCAAACAGAAATAATTTTGAGCTTGGTGATGCATCAGGCCCCCTAATGTATGTTCTTATCTGACATGTAGGAAACATTCTGGATTTACTACCAAGGGAGGATTTTTGTCTTTAATTTTGTTTTGTAAGGGGAATAGTGTTGAATTCCATTAAATATAATTTCTCACTAAAGAGACTGTTTTGAATGCTGTGGAATGAAAAATAAATTAAAATAAAATTTCAGTTTCCCAGCTCTCCCAATTGAATAGATTACCTCTGGTTAGCTCCTGTAGCACAGACTGGCTTTGTTATATTTATTTGTTCACCTGTGCAAAAATACAAAACTGAAAGAAAGAATTCAAACTGATGGCTTGCTCAATCCCATCTCACAAATGGCCTGTCTTGTCTGACCTCCCCACAGCCATCAGCTCAGCCTCACGCATGCAGCCCTGGAAAATAACCCAGGCTTGAGGTGTGCCTGTGAGCTGTCCAAGAGTACAGTCATTCTGGCCCCAAAGTTGAGGGGGACAAGAAGTGCTTTTTTTGGTCCTTGATGCCTCCTTTTTGCTGGCTCCTGTTTTGAGTTCTCCATGACTTCCTTATTTTGTTTCCCTCACTCTGACTCTCTCCTTCCACTATAAATTCCTCCTGCCTCCTCTCCCATTCCTCAACCTTGAGTCCTCCCACCTCCACCTGAAATTCCCACTTCTGTTTGGCTCCCAGCTCCACTGATATTCCCCCTCCACTCAGTCTGGTCCCCCATAGTTCCCTTTGTTCCTACCCTCGTGTGTGTGTGTCTTTGCCTTCTCACTCCCTTTTTCATTTACCATCTTCCCCCACCCAAGGAACTTGCAGTGAGCTCTGAGATGTGTTTCGGGGTCTCCTCCTTGCACTTTCCCATGCACTTCGGGCCTGAAGTCAGATTCTCTCTCTCGATCTTTTCCCTATTACTCTGCCTGGTGGTGACTGCCTGAAGAGTTTGCTGTTTCATTGCTGTTGAGTGACTGCAGGGGGAAGGCGGAGGGAGAACACACCTCTAGGCACTGCTGGCCTTGCTTCTCCTAAATGCCACCTCCCCTCTGATTCCTCTACTGGGCTGAAAGTTGGGCACGGCAGAGAGGGGAAAGGCGTGTCTTTACACTGAGATTGCCATGCCAAGGGGTGGATGTGTGATCCAGAGTCCAAGATCCTTCGTGGAAGGTGCCCTACCACCAGCTTTCTCCCATTTAAAACAGGGTGCGGTTGGTTGAAGTGTTTCTTTTTAGTAGCCAGCTGTCAAATAATTAGAAAAATACCCCAAACTCAAACTAGATACTAGGGGTATGGGTCTGCACTGCAGTCACGGGATGTGATTGCAGCTCAGGTAGACACTTAATCTAGTGATGCCATGGCAGCATGCGCTTCAATGCAGGCTGTACAAACCTCCCAGGAAGCCTGGGTAACTACTTGCAGGGCTAGCCCACATTGACACAGCTTCATTGCTCCAGGACCTGAGCTAGCTAGATACAAGCTAAATTAGGTATGTCTACTCAAGCTGAAATAATATTCTGTCATTGCAATATAGATATACCCTGGGTGGAAGCTAGTGCCTAAACCACAGAGAGCCAATGTAATGCATTAGTCTGAGCAAAGCACTGCTTACTAAGGGCTTGATCCATCATGCTTTGAACTTAATGGATAGACTCCCATTGACTTCAGTAGGCATTGGATCAGGACCTATTTGGCAGAGACACACTCTGCTTTAACTTCAGTTTCTAGAGGTCTCTGTCCATCCCTGGCGCTTGTATCTCTTTCCTTCCAGAGCTACCATATTAATGAAAAAGACCATTAAAACTTATAATCACTTTCATCAATGGACACTGTAGAATTAATTGGTCCCTATTGTGAGCTGGCTTTGTCCACTCCAGTTTCAAATTACTCTAGCAATAGGGCTTTCCACACCTCCTTTGGAGAGCATTCCATGGTCTTAACAGAGGTCATATTTTTGAACATCTTTCCTATTATCAAGAGTAAATGTTACATTTGGCTTTAATTTCGTCCCATAATTCCTAGCTGTACCTCCTTCAATCCCTCGAACAGTTCCTCTCCATCCTTGATGTTGACACCCTTCAGATGCTTGTGTACACAGTTATCTTATCCCCATCATTTGGAGGAAAGCCATATGGTAATCCATTGTTCAATATGTATCAGGTGACACATGTTGAACAATATGACACACAGAGAATATGAGTTTGTTACAGATACGGGATTTAATTCTTTAGCTTGCTCAAAGTGTAGAAACGTTTCATGCTTGAAGCTCTGGAGGCCCCTTGTTCAATCTTCAGTCATACATAAAATGATGGTCATCAAAATACATCATTATTTCTACTCACCTTTTCATATAAATTAATCCCTCCAGGCCCTTAGTAACTGTTGTAGCTGCTTCATAATACTCTTGTTTCACATCTGGCTAATATTTATCTGTGCTGTTGCTTCAAACCCAGAGTGTTCTCTTTTTCCCTACTATTACAGGCCTGCAGGTCCTTCATCACCTTTGTTTTACCTCAAGTCCCAGAGCTTTCTTGTGAGCTGCCCCTCCACAACGTCACTGTGATGTGGAGACCATAGCCAATCAGTATCAAGTCCTTTTTTAAAAAAAATTATTATTTCTTTAAGCTGATCTGGGGAGTGAACTTGCAAGGAACAATATTAGATAAATGTGAAATCTCCAGAGATACTTCAAATAGCAGCAGGACAGGTAGCACAAGGGAGGGCTCAGTGAACTGAAAAGAATGACAGCACAAGCAGCTCATTTAATTTGCCTTCCTGTATTTCTTTATAAGATGTTAAATATTCATAGCTGTGTCAATCAACTTTATTCAGTCCTGCGCTCTAGGGAGTAGTGATTGTCCAAGTATTGTCAGGCTCATCCCCACAGCTTCCAGCCTCTCATGAATAAACTTATTAATATGGGGTGAAAAGGGGTGTAGTGGGAGGGAAGCAGAGAATCAAAATAACATGCTGACACCTTCAACAACTTCTTTTAAAAGCTGAATCTCTAGTGTCTTCATACTGGATACTACAATACTGAGGTATTGAAACTGGACCCAGCATCCAGCAACCACTCATCCTGTGCGATAAGGACTCCTTAAAACAGGAGAAGAGAAAAAAATGCTCTGTTATATGTTTGTTGTTTAAGTGCTATGGCTCTATACAGCTTCTTCAGTACTTGTGAGCAAAACGACATAATAACTAGAAGCATCAGGCTTGATACTGAAAGGGGCTGACACCCAGTGGGACTTATGGTTAATGTCTACACTGCATTGTACACCCAGCTCAGACTCAGGTTTGAGCCCAACTCCCCCACACACTGTCCACATGCAAATCTTTTTCACTTGGGTCAGTAATCCCTCAGGACCTGAGCCCTAGGACCTACCTAGCAGGGCAGGTCTGAGCCAGAGTCCAACTGTGCCTGAGGTCTGATGCAGTTTACACCTGGGTTCCCAGAAGCAGAAAGTCTGTTTTCAGTATGGCTGTGGCTACGTGGTTTTGAGACCTGGATCCAGCAATTGTAAACCTGGGTTTACAATGCAGATAAACATACCCCCTGAGGTCAATTGAAAACTGCGGGCACTGAAGGAGGCATGTAGCACCTCTAAGGATCAGGTCTATAAATGTACCGTGATCATCCTTAAAATACCAACATACTACTTTACTGTGTTCTTGAGAAGAATGATGGACTCATGGTTTAGGCAGTGGCCTGGAGATCTAGATTTAATTCCTGGTTCTATCAAAGGCTACCACTGTGACCCTGCACAAGCCACTTAGCTTCTCAGTGTCACTGTTCACTGTCTGTAAAATGGATATAATATAATCCTTCCTTTCCTTCACTCATTGGTCTTGTCTGTTAAGACTGTAGGCTCTTTGGGACCAAGAGTATCTCTTACTATGTTTGTACAGGACCTAACACATTGGGGCCCTGATTTCAATTAGGGTCTCATTACTAACGATAATCTGAGGTGCCATATTATTTCCCTGTTCAGACTAGAAATGAATTGTCATGTAACAGTAGATTTTGGTCTCTCCTCCCAATCGTCCTGGTCCAGTGGCTTTCCTCATGACACTGCTGACAACAGCCTGGATTTACGTAGCATTTCCTAAGGGCTCACGTCAACTGAAGTTTCCATAATAGGTACCATTTTCTCCCTCATGCCTCTCACAAGAGGTAAGAAAATGTAGGCACATTTCTACCTCACTCTTGAGCCTGGGGTGGAGATGAGGAAAGGGGAGGCCCGTTCTAGTCCCAAAAGTGCTGCTGTGTGCAGCAGGCTCAGCACTCCGGCCGCCTTCCTTACAGGACAGCCTGGTTTGAGTTGAGATCAGCGCTCTGCTCAGCAGCTAAGTGGAGGCAGTACTAGACTCTTCCAGCAGAGGAGTCAGAGGAAAGAGTGCAGCTTCCCTCCTGCTGGCTGGAGTCTCAAGAAGTAGGGAGGAAAATTCCATTTTCATACAGACTTGGAGCACATAGCTGAAGCAGAGGACTCCCACCAGCTCTTTAGAGGACACAACTGCTGAGAAGGTAGCAAACACCCTCTGCTGGGGAGACTGGACCTAATGGAGTGGTGGTGGTAGGGGAATAGACAGCATGGAGGTGAGACAAGGCAGCATAGAGCTTGGGAGTTAACTGGGTGGGTTGTCAGAATGGAGGTGGTGGTGGGATACAGAACACTAAGAGAATGGAGGGAAACTGAGAGCTGAGGGACAATACTGAGAGGACACAGCACTATACATTTGCACCAATGCACAGAAATGTAGTGCTGTTCTGTAGAACCAACCTATTGCCACCCCACCCCAACAGGGAGGCAAAATAACTCACATTCCCCCTTTTCTCTTCACCCACCCAACCCACCTTTTTATAATCTATGACACAAATTCTATAAGATCATTATGGTCACTTAGTCTGAACTTCTGCATAATGCAGGCCACAGAACCTCACCCAGCAATAGAGCATATACTTTAGAAAGGTATCCAGTCTTAAATTAAAGACAGCAAGTGATGGAGAATACCAAAACAGGGTGGAGGACAGAACATCCATTTGACAAAAGACTTTGAGATTTCAAAATCTGGTTTTGTTTTGAACAGCAGTGAAAACTAAAAATTCTGAAATCCTTCAAAAAAAAATTGCCCCTCCTCCCTAAATTGTTTTGGCATTTAAAACATTTTGTTTTGACTAACTTAATATTTGATTTTGAGACTTCTATTTTGTACTAGTGCGTAATATACAATATTAAGAAACAAAGTTGTTTCGAAACAGAAAATTGGTTTCATTCCAACGTTCTTGAACAGTCCATTTCAACATTGTTGGAACTCCTTATTTTGGGAGTTTTCCTAAATAACATTCCAGATAAATCTACCTGATTTCACTAGATGTTTAGATTTCAGTGGAAATGCATATTCTGATGGAATATAGCTGTCAACGTTTCTCCACTGAGCTCTAGAGAATCCATCACATCACTAGGTAAGTTTTTTCCAATGTTTAATTACCCTAACAGTAAAAAATGAGCCTTATTTCTAATCTGAATTTTATGCACAATGGCCTATGACTAAGGTGCTGTATTAATATTTTTTTTACTCTGACTTGGTCTTGCTTTAGCTTCCAGCCTCTTGAATTTGTTATGCCCTTAGTCTGCTACACTAAAAGCTACTCTCAATGAAGGTCGATCCCCTCTGCCTCCCAAAATGTCAAATCATTTGTGTAGGCTCTTTTCTGAACTCTAAAAGGATGTAGACACCAGAACTGGACAGCGTTCTAGTAAGGTCTCACTAATGCAATATACAGAAGCAATACTATCTCCCTGCTTCTACTTGGTATTCCTTTCAACATTGCATCTCTGCAAATGCTTGTCTTCTTTTCAAGGATGTATTGCAATGACTTTATCTTGAAAATAATCTGAGACTCTGATCTCACAAAAAGCAAGTTTATTAATATATTGGGGAAAAAACAAAAGAAAGTCATGGATGACAAATCGAGCCTTAAACTCTGCCAAAGCTACTCTAGATAGACCCTATTCATGTGGTTTCCAGGGGAATAAGCCATCCTTTATCTTTCTGGCACATGTATGATGTATCCTTTTTCTCCAGCTTGTCCCTTTTGTCCCTTACTGTTTGTTAACAGGCAGCATATCATGGACAGTCTCTAGTGTCATGTCATCCTCCCCCTTTTCTCCAAATGCCTTATAGTCTGTTACCCTTTTTGATGTTAGAGGTGTGACAGAATTTATTAGTGACTTGGGCATGAAGGTATAGGTTACATCAGTTTTCAGCAATGGGATGTTTGATCAGATGTAGCATCTGGTGTAGATGGTGGGATAGGCCCTGTCTTCTGCACAATAACCATTTCTCCCACTATCTGCTAGGACCCCTTCATTTAGATCTAGTGTTATTTCCCCAAAAAAACTTTCTCAAAACCTAACACTTGGAACATGTTTTTGATCTTGTTTTCACTATACTCATTTTAAAGCGCCAGTACCTAGTTTGTATCTCTCCCTTTTGAAATTTAAAATCCTTTGGAAGGTGTTACCACATAATAATTATTTCCTGGCCCATCTAAGCTTCCCCCACTCCAAGACTGCTGGCTCTTTTGTTTGAGCCTAATAACATGCAAAATCTTGGTCAAATGTCCTAGACGGGGCTTATATTATGTTAGTATAACGTTTAGAATTAATCTCGTATAAATATAAATTTACAGATTAATTCTGATCTGTCATGATCAGATACTATGGTATGGTAACTACTGGAAAATGTTGACTTTTCAGTCTTGGCTGCTGTGGTTTTGGTTTAACAGCTAGGGATTTTTTTTAAGTGGAAAACTTAGCCATTCCCTTTTAGTGCTGAAAATACAAATGCAGCTGTATTTGGAATAGTGCCTGAATATTGAAAAGTGAAGCAGATCATAAACAAGAAGTAGTTGCAGAATTTGCCAGTAAAATTTCACTGGCCAAACTGCTAGTGGTTTGTTTGCAGCGGATCCCGTTCTGTGACATGAGTGTAAATAGGAGCTATTTCAGACAGTGGATCCCCTGCCAGGTGACAGGCATACACATAGGCGGCAGGTTTGTATAATTTTTGGTGGGGCCCAAAATGGTGGTGCCCCCCCGCTCCCGCTCTGTAAGCCGATATAAAATGAAGCTACAACACGTCAGTGCCACAAGATTACAAGGGTCAATTAAAAGTGGAAAGTCAGAAGCAGCACTTGCCTACTTCAATATACAGTATTATATTTTGTTGCACCTGTTGTGATGAAGTGGGAATGTTCTTAATATTTTCTCTGAATACTGTGTGGGTGCCTCAGTTTCCCCTGCAAGATGCCAACTGAAGGTGTTGGGGACAAAGAGATCAGGTGGCCTCCCTGTCCGGAAGAGACATAGAGGCCAGAGGAGGGAGTGTCAGTTTGGAGCTGGCTGGGGAAATGGGGAGAGACCCAGAACTTGGTTCTGGGCTCCCCACCCCCCAAGATGGACCTGACAGAGGGGTTCTGTTTTCTGTACCAACAAGCTCTGTTTAAACTGTGTTCCCGTCATCTAATAAACCTTCTGTTTTACTGTCTGGCTGAGAGTCACATCTGACTGCGGAGTTAGGGTGCAGGGACCTCTGGTTGCCCCAGGACCAGCCTGGGCAGACTCGCTGTGGAAAGTGCATGATGTGGAAGGGCATGCTGAATGCTCCGAGGTCAGACCCAGGAAGGTGTAAGCTTCTTGCCCTGGGGACAGTATGCTCCAAGAGAGGAGGCTCCCCCAGAGTCCTGACTGGCTTTGTATGGAGTTGTTCCAAAGCATCTCAGCATCCCCTTCCACACCGTGCACTTCCCAGAAGGCCGCACAGGCACTGACACTCCCTCCTCTGGCCTTTGTCTCTTTTCCAGGCATTAGGAGGCCACCCGATCTCTTTGTTCTCCAACACCTTCAGTTGGCACCTTGCAGGGGAAACTGATTTGGGAGAAATGAAGTAAAATCTGCCCAAACTGAGCTTGAGCACTCCTGAATTTTGAGGTGTTCAAATCTGGAAGGCAGGTGCTGGGGGTGGGAGAGGGCTGTGGGTTCCATGGGGGAGCATGGCAGCAACTGTCTGGAGCTGCATGGAGCCAGACACGCTGGTCTGAGTGGCACAGTAAGCGGTTTGGGGGTTGGAGAAGAGGTAGGGGGTTCTGGGGGGCAGTCAAGGGAAAAGGAGCAGGGGGGGTTGGATGGGGCAGAGGTTCGGAGGGGCAGTCAGGGGACAGGCAGCAATTGGATAGGCATGGGAGTCCAGGAGGTTTATCAGGGGACAGGTAGGAGGGTCCTGGGGGGAAGTTGGGTGGGGTCTCAGGAGGGGGCAGTTGGGGACAAGGAGAAGGGAGGCTTAGATAGGGGGTGGGGGTCCCAAGGGGCAGTTAGGGGTAGGGGTCTGGGGAGGGGGCAATCAGCGGCCAGGGGCTGGGATTCAAAGGGCTCTGGGCTGCCTGCAACCGCGGGGAGCCCAGAGCCTTTTAAATCTCAGCCGCGGCCGGGAGTCAGAGGGCTCTGGGCTGCCCGCAGGGGTGGGGAGCCCAGAGCCTTTTAAATCCCAGCCGCGGCCGGGAATCAGAGGGCTCTGGGCTGCCCGCTGCGGCGGGGAGCCCAGAGCCCTTTAAATCTCAGCCACGGCCGGGAATCAGAGGGCTCTGGGCTGCCCGCTGCGGCAAGGAGCCCAGAGCCTTTTAAAGCCCAGCCGCGGCCGGGAATCAGAGGGCTCTGGGCTGCCCACTGCGGCGGGGAGCCCAGAGCCCTTTAAATCTCAGCCGCGGCTGGGATTTAAAAGGCTCTGGGCTCCCCGCGGTTGCAGGCAGCCCAGAGCCCTCTGATTCCCAGCCGCGGCTGGGATTTAAAGGGCTCTGGGCTCCCCGCCGCAGCAGGCAGCCCAGAGCCCTCTGACTCCCGGCTGTGGCTGGGATTTAAAAAGCTCTGGGCTCCCCGCCGCAGGGGGCAGCGCAGAGCCCTCTGACTCCCGGCGGCGGCTGGGATTTAAAAGGTTCTGGGCTGCCGGCAGCCCAGAGCAGGGGAGAAACCTAGCTCCAAATATTGCTGGAGCAGAGCCCCTGACTGTGAATATTCCTGGGGCTAAAGCCCCAGGAGCCCATATAAGTTGGCGCCCATGGGCATACATACCCTTTTTGCAACATTGACTTATTTGGAGTGACTAGGGCCAGGAAATAAAAATCAGTCTCTTATCAACACTCCTGTGTTATGACTTTATGCCAATGAGTGCCTGTGCATGAGGCGCTGAGTATGAGGAGCACCTAGTGGCAACAGCAGTTGAGGGCAATCCCAGTCTTAAGTTGTAAACAAGATGAGGGCAAGGTCTTGTTCCCTGTCAGGCAGAATGTAGGATGTCGTTGCCTCCAGCTGCAAAGAAAAGTAGTTGTTTCTCCAAGAAATTACAGGAATTGAAGTATTGCCAAAGATGCTTTCCACTTTGATTAACATGCTGTGCAGAAACAGGTGACCATTACAAAAGCCTTTCAAGCAAATAAATTGTACTGGTGTCCAAGTGCACTCTTACTCCAAAGTAAAACAACTCCACGTGTTTTGGAGAAACACCTACTTTTCTTCTCCCCACATTTGCTGGACAGAGAAATCCAAATACAGTAACTGTTACCACTCTGAGCTTCTCTTGGCAATTCACCAGAACTGCTTCTCTAACAAAATATGGTGTGGATTTTTAACAGTGAGGGTAATGAGCCATTGGCACAATTTACCAAGAGAAGGGGGTGAATTCTCCATCACTGGAAATCTTTAAATCAAGACTGGATGGGCTTGATGCAGGAATCATTGGATGAAATTATATGATGTGTGTTATGTAGGGGGTCAGATTTAGATGGTTGTAATGATCCCTATTGGTCTTTAAGCCTATTACTCAAATAGCATTAATTTTCACCCACTGATCTGGATATGTGACTGTGTGAATGGAAACACACATTTCCTCCTGTTTGTAAGGTCTGGCTGAAGAGAGACAACCTGGAGAGAATACCTTGAGGATAAAAACAATGCTCTATGTTTCTTGCAGAGCATCTGAGAACATCTTTTGGAGCCTTCTAATTTGACCATAATCATTTTAGTCATTTGAAATTAAATGAACCCTCAGGCTGTTAATGTTTAGTTAATGTTTCAAAATGATTGTTTGGATCTACAAACTGTACTTGAAAACTTTTTAGTATTCAACTTCACAATATTCTGTCATCTGCGCCATCCTGGATTTAAAGTACTTAAACCAATAGAGCAAGTCCCCCGCCAGATTTAGCGTGTCAAACTGTCCATGCTTCTAAATAGTGATGTGGCCTTTTCTAATTTTGTGAACCATGTGTCTGGCAGAGGCAACCTGCAATATGTTTCTTTTTAGTAACAAATCAT
The DNA here is from genome assembly GCF_020497125.1 of Mauremys mutica. NCBI lineage: Eukaryota > Metazoa > Chordata > Testudines > Geoemydidae > Mauremys > Mauremys mutica. The sequence goes on along the minus strand of NC_059074.1, from coordinate 152,256,069 downwards.
GGCAACAACATACCAGGGTCATAACTGGAGACTGCACATGGAACCATGTGACGCAAACTCCTACCAACTGAGTTAAAGGAGAACACTAATAGTTGTGATCCTTTATCACAATAGACTAGGGAACATTCCAATGATTAAAGATACCATGTCAACATATGTTATTTGGGGCAGTAACGGTCTCTTTTTTTGTGTGGTGTTTGTACTGTCCCTAGCACAATGGGGTCCTGATTTATGACCTAGATACCTAGGTGCTACAATAATAAAAATATTGAAAAGCTGAGCCCCATTTTAGGACACCATTTATAATGGGAAAAACTCCACCAGCAGAACATGATTCCTTATAGCACGAGTCTGTGTCTATGATATTGGCAGTGAATGTGTGTGCATCTTTAAATATACCATGGCTGATCCTAGGCAAGAGGAAGAAAGGAATAGTGATGGGTGAATTTCTGCAAAGGTTTAAAATTTGGGATCAATCCATCTAAGCTACCAAATGATCTGGGGCCAGGTTTTCAGCTTGTTTACATCATCTCAGCTCAGTTGAATTCAGTGGAGCTATAACAATCTATGTCAACAGATAATCTGTCCCGGATGTTTATCAGAATGCCTTGGTTCTGTAGGGTTGGGCTGGAAATCTTGCAAGAAATCTTCTTATAAAACTTTGGACACGTCCACTTCAGCCTGGTAAGAACCCAAATAATCTTGCCCAATAGAGCAAAAATGGGATCGGATCCTGGTCCCATTGTATGGAGGAGGCGGGGTACTGGAAGATGCATACAACACTGGTTCTTCTGGCTCTGGCCCTGCACTGCCTGTGCCTCACAACCACTTTCCTTGTGGAGCTGAGCTCCTTGCACCATCTGCCCAGTTCCCTGGAATCCAGTCCTTTCCATTGCATGGTGGAACTATACTTGTTCTGCATTGAACCATTGTGGCTGCAGACTTGAGAACTGGATTTTCCTCTTAATGAGTTGCAGGGAAAAGAGAGGGGTGGGTGGATGCCATCCCAAAGCACCCCCTTCTGGCCTGAGGTAGTGCCTTAGCCCCTCATGCTGCACTACAAGGATCCTGATCCTGGGCCCTTGCAGGAACAGTAGAGAGATTCTCTTCTCCCACCCCCAGAAGCACTAACTATTCCCCCAGGACCATCTTTCTTTCTCCCACCACCTGTCTCTGCCCTTCCCTTGGCCTTCATCTGCTCCAGAAGTCTCAGGCACTTTGAAGGGAACAGTCACCCTGTTACAGAATGGCACGGTCAGTTTTTTGTGCCCTGGCTAGAGCTGTTGCTTAAACCCATAGGGAAAAATGTTATGTTAGTGGGTTCATGTGTGCACAGCTCTCAGGGACTCATACATTGCTCAACTGCCTGATGTCCAAGAAATGTGTAATCTCTACTAGCATTTTTAGTGTTCTGACAGTAGATGGGTTTACTTCATACCAGCCATGTAGCTATTTCTATCAAGACAGCCAGTGATGATCTGTTTTTTGGACCAATCCTCCAATAAATGAAGTTGTTTGGCAGCCATTGATTAAACATCCACTTCAAGTCCATGCAGACCAATTCTATTGGGGGAGGGGGGTGTTTCCAGGGTGGGAGAAGTGGAACCACATGATCTCCAGATGCCCATGACAAATTGCATTGTCAATCACAGTGGTAAAGAATTCAGCACATGTTAGCTGCATGTTCATGAAGATGAGTGATGTTTGCAGCATGTGGAATCATCTTGATGGCTACAAAAGTATGTGTTTCTTTTGCCCTGATGTAATCTCATTCAAACCTTCATTGGGTGTTGACACCAGATCTGGTATTACACGTTGAACAAGAAACCTCTCTATTATCAAAGTTCAGTGTCCACAGTTGGTAGCTGGTGAGAGATTTTTATGGACTTCATTGATTTCTGGCATTGCAGTGACACTTTGTGGTTAGTTCTTTGGTGTCTGATTTGGAAGCATAGTCCTATTATTAGTCCCTGATAGCATCAAGAGACCTGTTTTCTGTCTGTGCTGCCCTGCCACATCTTTTGTAAGAACCGTATGTGATTATGCCTTTGGTTTAACTTTTTCCACTTGAAACACATGAACCGAGATTTTCAGAAGTTGGTGTCTCTCAGGCTCCTAAATCCATGTTATAGGGATCTAAATAAGTGGCCTGATTAAGATCTGAGCATTGACTTCAGTCAGCTTCTCAGCATCCTTAAAACATCAGGTCACTTACTTAGATATTTCTAGGTATGGTACCTATTATTGAAAATCTTGGTGGTGTTTTCCATGCAGGGCCCCTCAGTGTTGCTCTTAGAAGTGTGTGTTTGGGGGCAGGGGAGGGCAGGGGGAACGGGTATAGCCATACAACAGATAGAAGATGGTTCTGTCCATGGTCTCAGCATGCTGCCACGTTGCTGCTGCTATCTAGATCAGGTCAAAAATTTCTGACAGAAGCATTTTCCATCAGAAAATACTAATTAGATTAAATCCAAATGTTTTTCAGGATCATATTAAATTTGTCTATATTTTTGATGACCAACTATTTTGTTTTGATATGCCCAATTTATCATTTTGACTTGAGTATTGTATTAATAGTAAATATTATATTTTCTTATACTGACATCATTTTAACTTCGTTGTTTTGACTTTGAAGTGATCTGAAGCATTTTGATAAGGTTGTACTGATGCTTCTGAAATGAAATATTCAGAATTTTCATTTTTGCAGGAAACTGACTCTCTTCCTTCTGATTTGCGACTAAAGAAAATTTTGAAATGTCGGCATTTCCTAGCAAATGAAAACCATCGTTTAGATTTGAAGCCAAAGGTATGGGGGAGGGGAACGGCTCTTTGCAGATACTTACTTAATATACCCATCCTTATAAAATACTTTGAGGTCTATAAATGAAAAGATCTGGCCAAATCCTAAAGCCTTCCCTACTCCCTTACTTCAATGGGAGTTTTGCCTGAGTGAAGATAAAGGAACTTCAGAAGATAATAGTAACCTCACTATTACTGATACTATGTGTAGCATGGGCTCACAAGTGAAATGTATCCCACATACAGCTGTTTCCCCTGTATTCACTGTACCAGTGTAAGTACCTACGCTGATCCCACAGCATAGTATACAGGGAACATCTCTGTGTGGAAACTCTGCCTGGTGTCTGCTATGATCACCTCTCTGTACTGAGGGCACCCCAGGGAGTCAGGAGAAGAGGCTATTTGAGGGGGTCCAGAGCTGTCTACAGTGACACGTCTCTATGAGCATCTCAGATGCACAGCGTTGACTTTTGCAATCACTTTAGAAGGCGAACAAGATTGTATTGGAAACCTTGGGCGCGTTTTAAAGACCCATTTCTATTATGCAACTGATTCTGCTGGTCCCATTGCATGGTTGCCCTCTGTATGCATATGAGAAGCAATGGACAGACTGGCCACCACCATGGCTGGGTGTGGAAAACCACACCTTTCATGACTTGGACCAGTTTCTGATCTCACCCCAGTTTCACACTGGTGAATCTCCATGGGCTTCAGTGAAGTTATACCAGCGTGAGAGTGGATTCAGATCTTGTGTGTCATTGGAATGGGGGAAGGTGGTCATTCTCCAGGGCATAAGCTGCCGCCGCCTTAGTGGAAGTTAAAGAGAGTTTTTTGCACTTGCTGTGAAGCATGTGGTGCTGGCCACTATTGGAGACAGGATAGTGGGCTGGAGGGGCTCTGGATCTGATCTGGCAAAGTGATTCTTATTTAAGATGCCACTGCAAAGCTGTACTTGTATTTCTTTCCTGCAAGTACATTATAAACCAACCCTCTTCTCCCCAGCCCCTTTTCTAATCCAGCATTCTGCTTTCTCCAGATGCATACAAGAGACTTCACCAGGCAGTGGAAGCAGAAGAAAGATGATACAAGGTTGAGGTTTGGCGGGCTGTTACCTGAAAGGGCTATCAACCCCCCTGGCTGGTGATGATATTTAAACATTCCTATGCCTTTCAGTACAAAGGAAGATCTACTTGCAGCCAGCAGCATGCAAAATAAAATAAAATAATCCCTTTGCCCTCTCCTCTTGCTGGCACTGAAGCTACTGAAATATATCCAGGAAATATTCTTCCTCTACTATTAAACAATATGAATGGAACTGACAGTGCTATTAGATTGTTTTATAACTACCTTGGTAGTAACATTTTTGGCACAGTTGCCATTCAACAGCCCTTTACAGCCTGTGTGTTTCCCTCTAAAATTTCACCTCTCTCCAAGTGCCCCCTTCCCTCCCTCCCCCCGCACCCCCATCCCGGGGAATTGACATGCTTTCTGCCAACAAATGTTGAATGTTGCTTCTGAGGATTTAGCATGTCAGGCAGTGTCTGCCCAGCTTAGGATTCTATTATTATGCAATGGCTTAGGAAGGCAGTGCTTTGCCACATAATTACAGAGCCAATCTGTGTTAGGAGCAGGGGTTTGCATGCTCCTATGGCACCAAGTATTCTTCCCCCCTGCCATCCAAGACACTTTTATTTTTGAGTACCTTTATTTTTAGCATCTATTTTTCCCTTGTTTTTTTTTTTCCTCCCGTTGGACGTTTTGTTATTTCAGAAGTAGTGAGAGCATATTGACTTGTCTGCCAGGGTTCCTATGCAGCATAAAGCACTTGCTGTATGTTATATCAGCAGAAGAGGTAAGAAGAATTCCTGGAGCTGCTTGCTAGGGTGGTGTGTGTGGATTTTTTTCCCCCACACTGCTTGTCTTACAAGCTGTGCAGGCTCTGCCATCTAGAGCACTTTGTGAGATCACTCCAGTTTGCTTTTTTTCCTTTTTCCAGCTCTGCGTGTGTGTGTGTATCCCTCTCGCTCACCCCTGTCCGCGTCGTCGTCCCCCCCCATCCCAGTGCCTACACACACACACAAGATGAGCTTGCTAATATGAATGTGAAGACTTGTAATGCCAAAATGCATGTGGTACTTCTGGATGCACTGGGATCAAAATCCTTGAAAAGCCTGCAGGCTGCTTAGCCTTCCAAGACTGGGTTTTTAAAATCAAGCAAGAAAAAGAGCAAGTTATTCACTTCTATTTTTTTTTGGTGTGTGTGTAAGTGTGCTTTGGATTTTACTGAATAAGGAGTCTCAGGGATTCACTCACTTGGACTTCACTAAATCAGCTTCCATCTGCCAGCAATGCTAGTCTGCGATTTGGGAAGCTGGAGATCAACCTAGGATTTTGTCTGATATTATCTCCTTTTGAAAAACGATGCGTGGCATAGAAAGAGGGTCTAAGTGCCTGTCTGAAATTATTGTGAACCAGGGATAAATGTTACTTCTCAAAGGTAAGTGCTAGGTTGTTTATACATCGATATAGATACACATTCATATCTCTTTAAAGACGTATTCACCTCTTCGATGTTAGGGAACCCTTCTGTGATGGATTTTAAAGGCATTAGATAAATGTATAACTTTATTGTTAGCCTAGATAATGTTTCTGTGGCAAAATGAACCTTAGTTTTGGTTTCTGCTTCCCTTTCGGTATGAAAAGGAGTTCAAAGGAATTTTTTTTTTTAGTGTTGATGGCAATTTTTTAAAAAAAATCTCCAATGTGATCAGATTGAAAGGGGTTTGGAGGGAAGAAGAATAATTTGGTTTGGATTAGAGGCAAAACTGAAAAATAGAGTAAGATGTGACTCACTTACGCTTCCTGGAGGAATAATAAATCCTGTAAAGCTAAGGAAGAACTTTGCTGGACAGATCAACTCTGCGTATAAAAACATATAGTACAAGACCAGAGACCTTGGCAGATGTCATAGGAAGAAATGGAAGGTAAAAGAACAGATGGGGGAGAAGAGGAGGGGCGGAGGAGGGAAGCTGGAACCAGGTTCAGTGTCTTGTCTCACGATGGTTGGTGGTAAGGGTGATGCTGTTGTTGCCGGGCATCCAAGACTGGAAAGGTGGACAGGTGGGGGATGGGTACTTTGGCAGGTATATACCATGTCATGTCGGTCCGATGTTGCCAGTTTTTGCAGGGAGTCAAATATCTGACAAGCTGGGCATTTGGGGGATGGGGGCATGTAAGTGATATAGTGGAGTAATATCAAACACACACATATGTAATACCTGTACAACAAACTGTCCTGCTAGAATTTAAAAACAAAAAAGTGGAGATCAGCCATGTAGCCAGCAAGTTCAAATAGAATGACTGGACACACTGAAATACTTTTTTTCTTTTCTAAATGTGAACTGGACAGCTAGTATACTGTAGCATTCTGGAAGTCAGTGACAATCCCAACTAATCCACACCCAAAACAAACAAAGAACATTTGGTTTTGCAGCAAGAATCACTTTGGGCAGGGGCTCATCTCACCTCTTTTCCAGGGAGGTGCCAAGGAGGCACCAGGACCGGTGGAGTTATTTTCCATACTTTATTGTGGATATTAATAGAGAAGGTAACTTTGCACTATACTCAAAGAAGAGAGAAGCTCTGGAAGACATGATATTAGTAGCTTAAAATTTGGTGCAGTTCAGAACAAATGCATTGATTAGTCTACAAAGAATTAACTTTATAATACAGTAGTCACCACTGCAAAGTCAACACTTGCCAGCAGGTACCACACAATTACCACAGTTATTTCCTATCCCTAGGGGGAAACCATGCCATTTCAAATACCTCTGTGCAGTAGGTGTTGACTTTGCATAGAACGGTCTCCACTGGAGAGAACACTATAATGAAGACTTGAGGGGACGGTGAAGGAGGGAGAGGCTGGTAATTACTCTTACTCTCATTGTGTCTCAGGCTTGTTACAGTTTCACTGTTATCACTGTTTGGGTGATTAGTTTGCAGTGCTTACAAATTGCCACGTATGTGGTCTGTGCCATTTGACACACTCTGTTTTTAGCCAGCTTCATCACAATCGTGTAAAGCAAAGGAGGCTCCAAATCTCATCCAAATTAGCCAGTAGTTTTTGGGAAGAAAAGTACTGCAATGGGGATGGAGCTGGGGGAGGAATCTCTGTAGGCTGGCTTAATATAAAAAGCTTCAGATGAATTCTATCATACAGACTATGCAGATTCTTGCTCACGTACGCTGTGTTGTTCTCTCCTCTCTAGTACAACTATTTTCTGTTGCATCTTAATGCTGTACAGTTTGTGCTGCTTAATATGCCAATGTATCCGGTGCAGAGAGCAACAGAGTCAACCCTCCAAGCCACTATTGGCTGCTTTGCCCTCACCCTCTCCCGCTGATCAGAGCATTAGTGATTCTTGTTTAAATTCAAATATGGGTTTAGTTTCCCCCATATGGGAAATATAAACAACGCACTTAGCATTGCCGCAGCAGTGTCTGTTTTCCCTGCTCTTCAGAGATGGGATCAGAGCTGACAACTCTTTGACAATTCCTTTTAAGTCATGTCGTTCTGTCCTTTTGCAAAGAGCCGTCTGTCTGTCTGGCTGAAGTTTGAAATGCTGCAGGGGCAGGTCCATTTTGGGGAGGGTGCCAAAAAAAAGATGTGCTTCACAGTGGATTTTGTATTTATACAAAGACCATATGCCTCCATGTGTGGAGAAGCTGACTCAAATAATCAAGTCTTAATAGGCGTAGGTGGGGATTTTTAAAATAGATTTTTAAAGTGAATTAATGTTGAGAAAAGGTACCAGATCGACAGCCCTGGAGACTAAATTCTGCCAGTTATCGACTCAAAAGGTACAATATGGGCAGTGGCAGTGCAATCTCCTCCCTTACTATGTCAGACCTGACCTACAAAGATCACATATAGGGTTAGAAAGATGATTCATTCCTTATTCAGCCCACATTTTGGGATCTCTGCTGAGACTCCAAGGATGTCACTCACTTAGGTTAGTTTCAGTAGGGTTGGGTTTTTTAATGTGTTGTGGACACCTGTCCACTAGGAGCTAGACTGAGAAGCAGCAACACCTCTCACGAAGGCCACCAAGTAACTTCTAGCCATGCCTATCAACTTGAATCAGTGACCTAAAACCAATGGGCCGATTACTGTATCCCATTACCTTTTCCCTGAGCCCTCTAAGGTTTGACTTATCATTTAAACTCGCCCGGAGTATTGTGTTCAGTTCTGGGCACCACCTTTCAGGAAAGATGTGGGCAAATTGGAAAAAGTCCAGAGAAGAGCAACAAAAATGATTTAAAGGTCTAGAAAATGTGACCTATGAGGGAAGATTGGAAAAAAAATGGGGATGTTCAGTCTGGAGAAGAGAAGACTGAGAGAGGACATAACAGTTTTCAAGTACATAAAAGTTTGTGAGGAGGAGGGAGAAAATTGTTCTCCTTAACCTCTGAGGATAGGACAAGAAGCAATGGGCTTAAATTGTATAAAGGGCAATTAAGGTTGGACATTAGGAAAAACTTCCTAACTGTCAGGGTGGTTAAGCACTGGAATAAATTGCCCAGGGAGCTTGTGGAATCTCCACCATTGTCTAACCTGCTCTTGGAAAACCTCCAACCACCTGTCAGGGATGGTCTAGATAATACTTAGTCCTGCCATGAGTGCAGGGGACTGGACTAGATGACCTCTTGAGGCCCCTTCTAGTCCTATGATTATCATGACCAAGTTTCCCACTAAAATGTCTGGATTTATATCTTCATGGCCCAGATATATAAATCATGGCAAGGTGCTGATCCACTTTTACTGTACAATGCTAGCTTCCTCTGAAACAGGGTGGGCTACCAGCACAGGGCCCTGTAATAATAATCATTAAAAAATACAAAAATCAAGTCAACCTCAGTGTGACAAAACACTTATTCTGGCACCAGCTGTCACTTTCCCATATAGCCCGCCTCCACATTGGGTGGAGGGGGATTGTAGTAGGTTCTTCTGATTCTAATAACCCAAATTACCTTCTGTCTGGGAGGCTGCCAGAGCCCTGTGTGAAACTAGCAGATGTAAACATGTCATTAAAAGGCCCACAACGAGGCTGCACAGAAAACTGAAAAATATGTCCTTTAGAGACATCTTTACTTCTTCAGGCGCATCTTTCTTTTTTTCCACTCTCTGTCTGCATGGAAATGGGATTTTAAAAACACTACTTTGGAATCCAATCTCTTCCTGCTGCCTTATTTCCCACCTGAATGTTTATGACAACACCCTCATCTCCACTGCAACAAACTATCGGAAACAGAGGGTTTTGTCTTCAGGTCGGGTAGTAGTTGCAACAAATGAACCTGTGCCAACCAAACAGCATCTCCCCATACAAAATGTCTACTAAAAACAGAAGAGAAGAGACCTACAGAAAAGAGTCTGATACAATGCTCAGTCTGCTGCCATTGACTTTAGAAGGAGGTGAGTGAGGATGCTTGGCACGTCACAGGATCAGGCATTTAAAGCAGAATTGTCTTGCCAAAGTTTTCTGTGAGGTGTCAGTGTCTCTGGAAGTCTTCCCTCAGAATTCTTGCTTCAGGTCACAAAAACTAATGGCATAACTGGATGTGCCTGCTAAGAGCCAACAGGCCTGCTAAAGGGGTAGCTGGTATGGATGCTGGGATTCTGGATGTGGCAATTATGGGTACAATAAGGTCTATAATATGTTGTTTAAAAGGCCTCTGGGCATGACTCCTCTGAGCTGGCTTCTAATCCTACCGGCAGGTGTTGTGCTGTCACAGTAGCTGTGATGGGCAGGGGTAAGATAAGGAGAGAGACCCTGGAATAGCAGTCAAATCCAAAGGCTTGGATTCTGGTTGGTTACAACATAAGAGGCTGGACTGGTGCATCCCAGTCCATGTCAGTATAGTGTCTAACAAGAAGGAAAAGCAGGATTAAGGATGAGGTCAGTCGAAAGTAAATGATGACTAAGAGCTGCTTCTGCATTTCAGTTGTTTTTTTGTTGTTCTGAAAAGCCACTTTAAAAAAAAAGTATGTGAAAGCTCATTGCAGGATAATACTGGGCCAAATCTTTCCCTTGAAGTCAGTGGAGTTATATCAGAGATGAAGATGGTCCCTTTATGTACAAAGCTGTGATGAAATCCTGCAATGCTTCATTTGGATGATTCTAAAGAACTTGTCTGAGTCCTTTTGATTTTCACACTGTTGGGTAAAGGATAAACTTCTAAAAGCAGCTATAAGATCACACATGTGGACTGGGGTGAGCGGTATTGGAGAAGTAGCCATCTGAGAAATGGCCGAGCTATAGGAAGTAGGTGAGAGAGTGATCTTTCACTCCTTGTATCATAACTTGCATTCATCTCTTCTGATGGGAGAGAGTCCAAAATGGCATCAGATGTGCAGATTCCATAGCTATTCTCTAGCCATGCATCAGATGAGGTTAAGTAAACAACATACCAAGTAGAAATAACAATCCTTCCTTTGTGGCTGCCTGCTGATGGGAATGAGGAAAGGGAAATAGGGTGATAACTTCAAACATAATCATCTGTGGCCAAGGAAGAGGTGGGCTCTGGTATTAGTGGGTGGATGGCATCTGCGTGTGTTGGGGAGGAGAGACTCATTGCACCATAAGTGATTTTAGCTGTTAACATGTAGATTTAATAAGGGATCCAGTAAAAGACCTTCTGGTGCTGAATGAAAACAAGGAGCAATTAAGTAGCAAAGGGAGAAACTGAGAAATCCTGTGTCATGGTTCTTTCAGTGTGCTCTATCTGGTTTGAAAACAACCCATAACAAACATCTGCCTCCTCAGAGATAAAAAAACAAATCCTTCCCAATCATTTCAATAAACATTTGATCCTATTCCCTCCATGCATATTACTGGGAGTAGGTTTATATGCCTGATGATCAGACAGTTCTGCACATTCTATACTTTAAACACCATGTATCAAAAAGACACACAGGAAAAAAAAACGTATTGACAGAGCATAAGTTACTTGGGTGGAGACAATTTGATAGGCCTCCTAAACTGACTGCTGACTGGCATTTTGTGTGAGTTAACTCAGAGATATAAGTGAACATTACTGCTGCCTGATATTTACTGTATATTGGTTTTTAAATTACAGTACAACATTGATTCCTTGCTCTGAAAGTTCGGCCTGTACTTTCTCCCACCAGTCAGGTCAGCTGACTTATCTGTGCTAGAAGTGTTCAGTTTAAAAAAATAATAAAAAAATCCAGCATCTCTTGTGGAAGTGAAATCCTCCTTAGGACAGTTGGGTTTTGCAGGCTCCCTCTGACCCAAATATCCTGCACTTGTTGCTCCAAAAATCTCAGTGCTCGAGGGAAAAACCACTGTGATGTATGTAGGTATTTTATAATCTCACATGACCAAGTAGCAGCAGGAACCATGAGCACTTGTGTTTGCCTACACTTGTCAGGGACAATGCAACCTTTCCTTTTGGGTGCGAGGGGCCTTGCCACAGCAGCCAGATCTGTTGCGTCTCACCTCTAGGTTAGATTACTCCAGTGTTGCCATCTTCAGGATGGGCCTGATGACCACTCAGAAGCTTCAGCTACTGCAGAATGGGGCCATGGCGCTCTCTCAGAGGTGATTCCCCTTCTCTCTCTTCTCCACCCCCCTCCCCCAAGACCAGATTACACCTGTGCTCTGTAGTCTCTTGGATCCCATCCTGCAAAGTGCTGATTGCCTTCAAGTCAGTGGGAGTTGAAGGGGCTAGCATGTCTCAGGAGATACATGGCCTTTGTAATGAGCTACGAATGGGCCAGTAGGCACAGTGGAGCTGTGACGACATGAATGCTCTGGCAAAGAGAAGGCCAGATTGGTAGCTGGTCAGAAAAGCAGGAGGATCAGTCACAGGTTAGAGATGTGAAAGGGATTGGGGAAGGGACCAAGAAGGAAATTTGATAGGATGGGGGAAGAAAGTTAGTTATATGGCCCTTATTACCTTAGTCTGAGCACCTGGCTAAAATAAACAGGGGTGGCTCTAGGTGCCAGCAAAGCAAGCAGGTGCTTGGGGCAGCCCATTTGCAGGGGCGGTAGCTGGTAGGGATCCAGCCTGGGAGCTGAGAACTGACAGGGGGCCCTGGGAGCTGTAGTTCCTTGGTTAGCTCCCTGCCTATAGAGCCAGCCCTGGAGCAGGGAAAGAACTACATTTCCCAGCATTCCCTTGGCCGCTATCAACAGGAAAGGGAGGGGGAGGGAGTATGGTAGCTGAAACCTCATGCTGCAGCGTGCTGTGAATGGAGAGCTCACTGCTAGAGTGGGGTGGCACTGTGAATGGGGAACAAGTGTGCCCAACGAGTAGAAGGCTTTGGCTCAGATATCCCCTTCAGAAGACATCCCCAGACTGGATTAGGGATACTGGTGTGACCTCACCTTGCAGCCCCGAAAGAAGGAATTGGATGGACTAAATGGACAGTACCCCTCGCTATCTGAAGCCTAGCAAGGGAGGTATGTGGATCACACTAGAATTCAAAATGAAAAGTAAGGGAGGGGAGGCTCTACTGGACCTGGGCAGCTTTAGATACAGTACCAGGCACTTAGGAGGATTTCCACTTCTGAGCCATGGAAGCAGAAATTGACTTTTCCTTTCCAGATTTAGCTAATATTCAGAAAGGGAATTTAGCACCTGCCTTCCAGATTTGAACACCTCAAAATTCAGGAGTGCTCAAGCTCAATTTGGGCAGCTGTTACTTCATTTTTCCCAAATCAAATATACTGATCCACTGTAATTTGCTGTAGAAAAAGTAGGATAAAATTGAGCAAGAAATGCTTCCCAGTGGTTTTTAGGACTGGAATTGTTATTTTCAACAGCCATTGCCTTTTTTTTTGTTTTTGTTTTATTTGTTTAAAAGGAAGACAGTGATATTGCATTGGCAAATTCCCCATAGAAAGAAAGAGTGGAACAAAAGAATAATAAAGGCACCTCAACTTTTCCTCATTTATGGAGGACAGTCTTATAATATGCATCCAGATATCCTCCAGTCACACAAGCTGAAAATTGTTCCACTTTACTGCAGTTTTGTAACCATATGGGAACCAATCCTGTCTGTGTTCTGTGCACATCCAAAATTCCTGCTGATGACCTGCCCTGGGAGCGAGTTACCAGTGACCCAGGGCTACGGCGGAAGGAGGGTGCAGGTGTGGAGGGGGGGGCAGAGCCCAGGGCTGGGGCAGCAGGGGGTGTGTGGGTGGGGGGGCACTGGTGGAGGGGGAAAGGGGGAAGCCCAGGGCTGGGGCAGCACGGGGTGTGTGTGTGGCGGGGGAGAGCCCAGGGCTGGGGTGGCAGGGGGGGTGCAGGTGGGGGGGAGAGCCCAGGGTTGGGGATGGGGGCAGCCAAAAATTTTTTTGCTTGGGGTGGCAAAAAACCTAGAGCCGGCCCTGAAAATAAAGAAGGGCTTAGGACCTCACTTTTTTCAAGTGCACTGTTTTGTGTGTAGCTCATCCCTGCCTGAGCCATTGTGGGTTGTTTTATTTGTCACTTCTAATGGTTTAAGTTTGTTTACAAATATGACAAATGTATTCAAGCCCTTTGTGTGCTCTCCTTTATTTCCAGCCTTTCCATCTTTCCTTCACCTTTCTGAATCAGTAAGTGGAACAAATGGGCTTATTTATTTATTTTCCCTTCTCTGAACATAAAGGGTTTTTATCATCAGGACTCAGATTAGTCACCAGTTAATAATAACAATTAAAAAAAAAAAACCCTCAATCCCAGTAAAACCTGGTGCCAGGTTAAACATGACAGGCCCATCTATATACGGTATCTTGTGTCTATGCTTTTCCTAACAGAGTGGCATTGATAGGTTTATAAGTGCTAGCAATCAAATACCTTGAATATGTGCACACTGCACTTTTAAAAATATATACAGATAATCCTTCTCCTGTCTAATTCTGCAAATGGCATAACAAGGACCTATGAGTCTGACCGTGGAAACTGCCATACGATGCCCTTCCACTAATAGCCCAGGATCTCAAAAGATGAAATTCACAACAGTGCAGAGGGCCAGCATGAGTTGAAGGCACAGAACAGGTAGAAAACAGAGCTAAAGTGGTGCATAGGCCTCATTATGGCTTTCCGCACAATGGTCAATTTTATCCTCCCTCAGTTCCCTACTGCAAAATGAAACAGCGAAGGTAACAATTACTAGCTCAATTCTAAGACTTAAATAAATAACCCCCAAACCATTGTCACCCTAGTCAAAATGGCTGCTGCATTCATCCCAATGGTGCTCACTGGTCAGATCCTATCACATGACACATTCTGGATGTGTAACATGATGATTTTTTGTATTGCAGTTTGCACCTTAGTGATCTAGCTGATACTGGGGTGGAAGGGGGTGGCAATTGTGCTAGGCACTGTATGAACACCATTAGAGATGGGGCCTGAGCTGGGGTTGGTGGCAGAGCTGAGAACAGAACTCAGATCTCCCGAGTTCCAGTCCACTATTGTCTAGACCCCACTGTTTCTCTTGCCCTTATGGACTGAGATTTTAATTGATGCTTTTAATCTAACTTTGTTTGGGGAAAATATTTTTAATGCCATATGCTGCACTAGCATAGGACTGCAATGGGCATGTTGCTGGTCTAAAAATGAAATTTCATAAAAGTCGTTATATAAATCGTGAGGCTGTTTTTTAAAAAAACAACTTTAGTATGTGTAATAGGTCTGTCTATCTGCTTTTATTGACCTGTAATATTAAACCACCAGCGAACTCTTCTGCCAAGCTGTTCTTCCCAAACATGACTTGCATTGCCTGCTTAGGGAACAGTGAGCTTGTGGCCTTAAAAAGCTGTTTGATTGCCATGTTTCTGCAGCAAATTTAAATTCCTGGAAACTTAGGATCATCTCCAGAATCTCTTTCCTGAGTTACATTGCTTCCAGAAGGGACTCCGCAATGTGGAAGTCCAAAGTTGCACTGTTTTGTTTGCCGAATCTTTATTATGGGTTGTGATGTTAGAGAAGAAGAGAATACAGTGTGATTTTTTTGTTTGTTTTTGTTTGTTTCCTTATCTTCTAGATTCTGAGTTTGCAGAGCTGGCAATTTGGAAAAATAGCTTTTGACTCTTAAATTGAGTGCTGCTTTTATTTATTTGGTGTATGCAATCTGGTCAAGCCAAGAAGAGGGGGGAGAGGGAGAGTGCTGCTCTGGAAGAGTAAATATAGCATCACACAACATCCTCTTCAGAATCATTCCTCTGACTGTAATCACGCACTTTCATTTTTTTTAAATGAAACATGTTTAACATTCCTTAACTGCATAATAATATATCAATATGCAGAGGCGCTGGAACAATTTGTATAGTGGGGGTGCTGAGAGCCATTGAACCAAACTGTAAACTCTGTGTATAATGGAAACCACTTTAAGCCAGGGGGTGCTGCAGCACCCCTAGTTCCAGCACCTATGTCAATATTCTAGGGGTACACTTCTGGTGTCTGAGTGTTGCCATATTCTCAGTTGGAGCAAGAGAGAATTGTTCACCTTTTCTTCACAGGGTTCTTTGGACTCAGCAGCACTCCTGATGTGATAACCGTCTAACGTGAAAACAAACACGAGTGCATGTATAGTAAGTATCAAGCTGCGAAGTCATATTAGCATCACTGTTGATGTGTCGGTTAAGCAGGGAGAGACAAACGTTACATATAAGTATTTGAAGTCTGCGAACAGCAAAAAGACGACTACTTGTTTAGCACCGACCAAAGGTGGTATAACTAGGGTGAAAGTGTAAAATTTGTTAGTGCTGGTCATATAAGGCCTGATCTAAATCCCACTGAAGTCAATGGGAGTTTTTCCTTTGGATCAGGCCCATATTAGAACAAATAAATAGGGCTGCCAAGCGATTTAAAAAAAAAATTGATCAGGTTTAATTGTGCAGTTAATAACGCTGTTAAACAATAATTAGAATACCATTTATATAAATATTTTTGGATGTTTTCTCCATTTTCAAATATATTGATTTCAGTTACAACATAGAATACAAAGTATTTGGTGCTCACTTTATATTTATTTTTTATTTCAAATATTTGCACTGTAAAAATAAAAGATAGTATTTTTAATTCACCTAATACAAGTACTGTAGTGCAATCTCTTTAACTTGAAAGTTGAACTTACAAATTCAGAATTATGTACAAAAAAACTGCATTCAAAAATAAAACACTGTAAAACTTTAGTGCCTACAAGTCCACTCAGTCCTCCTTCTTGTTCAGCCAATCACTCAGACAAATGTTTGTTTACATTTGCAGGAGATAATGCTGCCCATTTCTTGTTTACAATGTCATCTGATGTATTCCCATTCATGCGTCAAGCACCATTCTAGAGGACATGCATCCACGCTGATGACAGGTTCTGCTTGATAATGATCCAAAGCAGTGCAGATCGACGCATGTTCATTTTAAGTATCAGGGGGTAGCCGTGTTAGTCTGTATCCACAAAAACAACAAGGAGTGAAGAAGTGAGGTTTTTTGTTTTTTTTTTTAAAACCCATGAAAGCTTATGCCCAAATAAATCTGTTTAGTCTTTAAGGTGCCACCAGACCCTTGTTGTTTTATGTTCATTTTAATCATCTGAGTCAGATGCTACCAGCAGAAGGTTAATTTATTTTATTTTTTATTTTTGGTGGTTCGGGTTCTGTAGTTTCCACATCTGAGTGTGGCCCTTTACAGACTTATGACAGCATGCTCCATACCTCATCCCTCTCAGATTTTGGAAGGCACTTCAGATTCTTAAACCTTGGGTCAAGTGCTGTAGCTACCTTTAGAAACCTCATAGGTACCTTTTATGTTTTGTCAAATCTGCAGTGAAAGTGTCCTTAAAATGGACAACATATGCTGGGTCATCATCCAAGACTGCTATAACATGAAATATATGGCAGAATGTGGGTAAAACAGAGCAGGGGACATACAATTCTCCCGCAAGGAGTTCAGTCACAAGTTTAATTAATGCATTATTTTTTTAATGAGCATCATCAGCATGGAAGCATGTGCTCTGGAATGGTGGCCGAAGCATGAAAGGGCATATGGATGTTTAGCGTATCTGGCATGTAAGCACCTGGCTTTTAGGTGACATTGTAATAAAGAAGTGGGCAGCATTATCTCTTGTAAATGTAAACAAACTTGTTTGTCTTAGCAATCAGCTGAACAAGAAGTAGGACTGAGTGGACTTGTAGGCTCTAAAGTTTTACATTTTTTTTTCAGAGCAGTTATATAACAAAATCGACATTTGTTAATTGTACTTTCACAATAGAGATTGCACTACAGTATTTGTATGAGGTGAATTGAAAACTAATTTTTATCATTTTACAGTGCAAACATTTGTAATAATAATAATATAAAGTGAGCACTTTACACTTTGTATTCTGTGTTGTAATGAGATTATTATATTTGGAAATGTAGAAAAACATCCAAAAATATTTAATAAATTTCAATTGGTATTCTATTGTTTAACAGTGCGATTAAAACTGCCATTAATCGTGATTAATTTAATTGTGATTTTTTTGAGTTAATTGCGTGAGTTAACTGCGATTAATCAACAGCCCTACAAATAAACAAAAACAAAAATTCATTAGTAATTAATGTTTGGTTCACTATGATTCATAGCCTTATTTTGTTTTTCATCCAGATGACTGAACTCCATTCACAAAAAATATTTGTGAATCCTAAAAGCTTTAAGAACTCGTGCCCAGTGATTTTTGGCTGATCACTTCCTTTTTTGTAGTTTTTCCCCTTTTCAAAGGCGTCAGCCATCCAGTCAGGAAGGAGAAACAATATACCTTGTGACTTAGGTGACCAATCACTCCATACAATGAAAAGCAAATAATGACTAGTGATATTAATACCCAGCTCTTGTATAACACTTTTTTCATTAGTAGCTCTCAAAACACTTAACAAAGGTTGTCCATACCATTGCCCCATGTTTGAATCATGCTGAAAATTCTCTCTAAACTATTTGAGAAATAATTATGACCAGCTGATATGTATGACTGAATCAGAATAGAATCACAAATCATTTTGCTATACAAATACAGTAAAGGCTAAATTAATAATTAATATTGATTGAGTTCAATGGCTTTGACTGGTACTAAACATTAAGCAAAGGGCTGTACATCAGGATACATACCTTAACAGTGAGATCTGTTAGACTGTGGAATAATCTCTAAAGGGAAGAGCTGGCAATGCCATCTTGTGGGATGTTTTCAGGTGGACAAAACACTTGAGAGATAAGGATGGTTTTGTGGCTAAGGCGTTTGTCTGGGTTTCCTGAAACACCACACCTGGGTTCATGGTCTGGTGTTGCAAAATGCTTCCTGTGTAGCTTAATTGCTGTGTGTCTCGGTTTCCCATCTGTCACTGGGGATAATTCTCACAACACTACAGTGAGGTAAAGAATTAATACGCCAATGTCTGCAAGGTGCTTGGATATTAATGAAGAGTTGTATAGAAATAGAATGTACTATAAGGAACTATTGTGTGCTGGCAGTTGGATGGACATAACTACCTAATGGAGCTGGTAAAACATTTTTTCAACCAAATAATTTTCCTGATGAAGTAGAGTGGTGGTTTTGTGTGTGTGTGTGTGTGTGTGTGTGTGTGTTTTAAGAATGTCAATTATACCTAACGCTTTTTTTTTTTTTTTTAATTGGAAAAGTTTGAAACAATGTTTTTTGTTTTGACTGAAAAATGTTTCCATATTTAAATGTTCTTGAACTTCTGTTCTTTGATGATTTTCACTATTTCAATTTTGGAACAAATGTTGAAATACTGGAATATCCCACAGGATTGACATTCTATTTTGGAACAGCACTACTAATAATCTAACATAGCCAAAACTCTTCCCCGAACTCCTGATGAAATTCAACCATGATCTGAACAGTCTCCACGCTGGTTTGGGGCATATCATAGTCATACAAAGAGATTCATTCTTTCTTTGAATGTATATTTTATTCTCTCTGTTGTTCGTCTTGCCCTAGTGAGTCTGTTCCCTGTGGATGGTTATGCACAGAGGAGATATAAAGTTTAACCAGTTCTCCAAGTTGTAAAAATACTGCTGAGGTTGCTTTACGGCTCACAGGGCTGCTGGTATGAGGGGAAATGGTAATGAAAGCTTTATACCCTAGCTGTGAGTTTGGGTCCCATCTGTCAAAGTAAGTGAGGCTGATGATGGTCATTCCTAACCCCTGGAGAGTCCTGCCTTTTGAAATCTAGCAGTACTGAGGTGGAGAGAATGATCAACAAGGAACTTCAAAGACCAGACTCGAGGCTTAACAGTTGGTGCCACTGTGTGAGTGGATACATACAGGAAGCGCAAACAAGGGATGACAGGTGGAGAAAATTCTTGAGGTGCAGGAAGAACTGCATATGGCAATTCAGCAGCCTCTGTATTAAAAAGGTTGTCTGGTGCATGGTGTGCATTATCCTGCACTTGAAATGGGAATATAAATCCCAAAGCGATCCCATTTTAAATGTACTAGGGACCATTTTTTATCAACCAAAAGAGGTGATTTCATCCCTCTCAACCAAGGAAAAGGAGAGCAATGACTTCTCCATCTGCTGTAAACTATACTGCCCAAGCCAAAATCATCTTAGCATGCCGGGCTTTTCTAGACTAGTGTTGAGATATGACACCAGTACCATATTACAGTAATAACGCTTCACGCTCCTGGTACATCTGCGAATCAAGGCTCTCAAAGTGCTTAGCAAATATTAATGAATTAATCCTCACTAAATCCTTTTTTTTTTGGTGGGGGGGAAGAGGATGAGATCACTGTTCCTATTTTAGGGGTGGGGAAATAGAGGCCCAGAAGTTAAGTACCTTCCCATACCGTATATATGGGGGAGCTGGTAATTAGGTCACCTGACAGAATTTTGGGTTTAGCCATGCTTCCTTCTCACTGCTGAACCTTAACACTCAGTGCTTTTGTTTCAGGCTGGCAAACTTGGGGCTTCTTTGGATGATCACGGCACACTTTTCCAAACTGGTAATTAGAAATTACCCCCAGTGCCTGCCATTTCTAACCCCCAAGAGCTGTATTTCAGTCACATTGGGCCTGAATCTATAAGCACTCCACATAGCCATAGAGTTTTATGGCAAGAAGGGACCACCAGATCATCTAGGAAGTCACAATGAAATCAGCTGGAACTCCACTCATGAAGCACTTGCAGAGTTTGGCTCTTTGCTAGCACCACAATACTATGCTCTAGCGCAAATGTCTGAGATTTACCACAACAGTCATGAGTTACAGCCCACAAATATGAATGCTATATAAATAGTATCACTTGCATCTGAAGAAGTGGGTATTCACCCACGAAAGCTCATGCTGCAAAACGTCTGTTAGTCTATAAGGTGCCACAGGATTCTTTGTTGCATATAAATAGTACACATTTGTGGGGAACCACAGCTAAAATCCTTGTCCCTCAACTTCCAGAACACAGGGTTCCATCAGTAGCAACAGTATCCCTTTTTTGTTTCTGTGGGCCAGTCACTAGGGGGCAATGTCATTCACTGATTGATGCAAACAAAGCCAGTATATTAGTATTTCATGAGGTGATACAGAAGAATGGGGGTGAAATAGCTTTATTTAGTCCGATCCTCTCAGTGCAGTCATATTATAAAAAACATTACACATGGTGATGAGCAACCTGTTTTAGATAAAATAAGACCCATTAAACCATGTTGTGTTTGTTAATCTTTAACTTTTTTTAAATCAATATCCTATTTTTGTGTGTGTATGTGCGTCTGTCTGTGGGATTTAGCCGAGATACGAGCTGGAAATGCTCAAACAGTACACTAATGGCTACTCCCAGGCTGTTTTTCTAACTAGCAGTACCAGAAATCTTGCAAAAGAGATTCCAATCCAGTTTTTTCAAGACCCTCTGTAGCCTGTATTACAGACAAAAAGGGGGGCAAATTCATTTCTGGTGCAACGCCATTGACATCAGTGGGTTACACCAGGAATGGATTTGGCCAAAGATGCTTAGAGTTCAGATAAGCATTGATTAGGAATTTAGACTTTTGGGTGCATCTCTGAACCAAAGTTCCAGAGTGCTAGATGTGCTTTGGCTCGTGATTGCAGATTCCCTTCAGCATTTGGATGAAAATCAAATTGTTTGATGTAACTCCTTGCTCACCACATGTGAATGAACCTGGGCGGGGAAGTGGAGAGATCATTTGGCACGGGGTGCTAAGGTGATGAGCATGGTAAAAAAGTGCACACACAGAGAGAGGGGTAGAAAATGGTGGTTTGGGTGTCATTTTCCCTAAATGAATTTTGCCACAGCTGTTTAACTTCAGTCTAAAGACAGCAAGTGGGCTCACCACAGACGAGGGGAGCGAAGGGTGAAAAAAGCATAAAGCGGAGAGAGACGGAGCGTTGAGGCACCAAAGAAAGTTAAGTGACTGTAGTGCTAATGATCTTGTTCAGGTCTATGAGCAGCTGTTGGTTTTTAGCTATCTTCCTCTTCAGTATGGAATGCTATTTGATGGTCTGACATCCAAGGGCAGGCAATTCCCAACTCTTCTTGTCCCCTCCCTCATGCTCTTTGAAGTGCATCTCTGACTATGCCAGTACTTTACTTTTGGAATATTGTGGTTAGTATTAGTGATACATTTTATGTCTCACTTCACTGAGTGTCACACTATAGGAATATCATGTGGGGAAAGCATCAGTTTTCAGAGACTACCCATGTGAAACAAGCTGTGACCAAAGCAAGCTGGACAGGAAGGACACTAGTATGTTAAAACAATAACCCACACTGTTCTGAAACCCAAATATCATGGAGTTTTGGGCTGCTATTTTATTCTTTCCAGCCCAACCTTATACCTCTGTCTGGCCATCCAGTAGTGTTTTTTCTAACTTCCACGGTCTCTAAGGAGGAAGGGGAGGTGGTGAAAATCAGCAAGATACATTTTAAGCTGAAAATCAGAAGAAAACCCTTCCCAGATCAAAGTCTATTAGGCTGTGGAATAGCCTAAAGAAAAGTGGTGGGAGCCCCATCATCTGAGTCACTTTAAAACATCATTACATATTGTACTTGACAACATACTATAGGACACCCTCTTGCACTGGAAGAGAGGTGATATGTCAGTCTGAAGCCATAGTTTGGTTAGGTTATGTTACCTCAATCCTCTTGCTTAAGACTCTGCTAAAATTGCTGCATTCAGTCTTTGCAGGTTGTCTGCCATTGCTTGTAAGGCGCTGGGAATTCAGCGCAGATAGGGGGACCAGGATATTTGAGTGGATCTCTTGCTATATTGGCTCATCAGTAGAACTGAGTGAATAACTAACTGATGTTTTTCAGTTTGGCGGTCAAATGGAAATGTGGGGTGGAGGAAGTTTTGTTTTAAAAAAGTGTCAGTTTGGATTCTTGCCAAAATGAAGAAAAAAAATATCTCCGATAAAGGGATTTGGAATTCTACAAAATGTTTACTCTAACCCAAAACCTTTTTTTTTTGTTTTAATTTCATTATGGCTGAGTGTTTGATTTTTTACCTTTTAGAAATTTAGCTAGATTTGTTTATTTTTTAAATCAAAAAAATCATCTAAATGATGAGAAAAATCCATTTTGACTTTCCATTTTTTAAAAATTCAGACCCAAAATTCAACCCAAATTCACAAACAGCTTTGGTCTGAAATTGCATTTTATGGTGAATTTATTATTTAACCAAACATTTCACCCAGCTTTGCTGAAGAGCAAAATTTTACCAGCAGTAAGGAGGAAAATTTGCACTTTAAACATTTCCTCAAATTGGAAAAGGTGGCCAGCGCTGCGATTAACTGGTCAATTTGAAAAAGCTATGCTGTTAAAGAGGTACTTTAGAATTGAAACTTGCTTCAGAGCAAGTGTTTTGAGTGACCAGGGAGACTGAAGTGTTCTCCAGGATACTTCAATCTCCCTCACTCAATAACAGATCTAACAGTGGGAATTCAACAAAAAAACTTCAAAAACCAGACTCCAATGTGAAACTGCAGAACTGGAATTAATTTGCAAACTGGACGCCATCAAATTAGGCTTGAATAAAGACTGGGAGTGGTTGGGTCATTACAAAACTTAAACCTAATTTTCCCCCTATTGTTACTCACACCACCTTGTCAACTGTTTGAAATAGGCCACTCTCATTACCACTATAGAAGTTATTTTCCTCCCTTGGAATCCTATTCTTAATTGAATTGTCTCGTTAGACTGACCTCACACTTGGTAAGGCAACTCCCATCTTTTCATATACTTATATCTGCTCCTGTATTTTCCACTCCATGCATCTGATGTAGTGGGTTCTAGCCCATGAAAGCTTATGCCCAAATAAATTTGTTAGTCTGTAAGGTGTCACAAGGACTCCTTGTTGTTTTTGCTGATACAGACTAACACGGCTACCACTCTGAAACCTGTTCAGTGTTACACTCCTGTGTCAGGGGGATAACATACATTCTCCTGTTTGGCAGACCAGCTCAATGGCCAAATTTGGAAGGTCGAAGGAGAGACAATTCTGGGTACAGCCAGGCCAAAAATTATTTGTCAAAATTGTTCATTAAATTAACTTGAGGGAAAACAGGAAATTTTTAGGGACAACTTGCAATCAGGAAAACAGGTGAAGTTCATCTAATTACATGCTACAAATTAGTTGCTTATCTCTTTCCTGCATACGTGCTCACAAGTACACTTTCTATACAAAGGAAAAAAGTTTAAGTCCCTGAGCTAAATTCCACCTTCTGATACAAGTGCACAACTTCCCTTAACTGCAGCAGCAACACAATCCAATTTCCAAATCGCAGGCATTAGTGGCCAGTTCAGATTTTCAAGCATTCATCTGTATTGTGAGGATTAGAATCCAGCCCCTAGTGATGTGGAGTGTATACCAGCCTCAGTTACCCAAAACAGGGTCTTGTCCCTTAATGTCTATTAGTTGCATTAATAATTCACTTAATTACACAAATATATTGAGTGTGTGTCCCTCTGACATTCAGGTAAACAAAGTTGCAGCCCATGGAAAAATTCCTA
Organism: Mauremys mutica; assembly: GCF_020497125.1. NCBI lineage: Eukaryota > Metazoa > Chordata > Testudines > Geoemydidae > Mauremys > Mauremys mutica. The sequence goes on along the minus strand of NC_059074.1, from coordinate 152,232,249 downwards.
TTTCTGACCCCTCTGCTCTGAATTTCCTGGTCTCATATTAACTTGTTTTTTTGATATATATTTTTTAAAGCTGCTAATAACTATAGTAAAGATGAGAAGCAACTATAAATCTTCTAAGACAATCATTGTGATTAGTATATGCAGTCCATAAGAGAAACAAGTACAGTAGTGGTCATAAAATATAGAAGGTTTACCCTTGATGCCATCCATAAAAGCCAGTGATTTGTGAATCCCTGGGGTCTGTTACATCATTCATTCATTCATGACTTTATTTAGTTTCCTGTGTGGCTTAACTAGACTGGTGGAAGGGAAGTAGTTTTGGTGAGTAATTGGCAATTCACAGTGTAATCATTAGTGCTGTAATTAGTCATACAAACTAGAGATGGAAAAGTCCCATTGTGTTATCCGGTCGATCTCCCTGGGCCAATACAGGAGTGAAACTGGCAGCATGCTTTCTGGTTTTCTTTCCAGTCTAGTTTTAAAAATCTTTCCAGTAAGGATTTTTGGGGGGAGAGGGGGGATTTTTTTTTTAAAGTTACAATATCTAGCCAGTGTCACTAGGTAGAAAGAGCACTGGGACTCAGACTGATTTCTATTCCCGGCTCTGCCACTGGCCTACTCACTGACCATGGGCAAGTGGTTTCCTCTCCCTGTGCCTCAGTTAGTTTCCTGCTGTGTTCTGTACTTTAGGTTGTAAACGTTTTAGGGCAGGAATATTTCATTAGTCTGCGAAGTGCCATATGCACCTTTTGAGTTGCGATATGCAAGTAATACCGCACAGGTGGAGCAGACTGTTAACTAGTGACAGCAAAATGACTAGTTGCGCTGGGTGACTGTCCTATACTTTTTCCAGTTTGCCCAGGGCAGCCCATTGGGGCACTGAAGGCACCAAGGCTTGACTTCAGTGCCCATGTTGACGCTGACTCTGCTGGTTTGACTCAGAATATCATGGGGGCTGCCCCAGGTGGGTTTTGGCTCCACTCAGAGCTGGACACATTTTGCATCTGGTGTTTAGAATGGGGCTGCATTGGGGAAGCAGTGGTCACTACTTGTTTCTGGGCATGAAGCAGAAACCACTTTCAGTGGCACTGGTCAGTAATCTCCTGGCAGTGGCTAAGAGTGCAATACCAATGCTAATTTGACTAGCTCTGTCAGCATCATTGATCATGAGAGGTTATTGGCATTAACATGCTCTCCGGCTGGAGTGGATAATTAGCCCTTATGTGGCTTCACTCCTGTTTAGATGGAAGTTATACTCCATAGCTGCTGTTAGTTACTGTTTCTCTATAAACTCCTAATTTACTTACCAACCTGGGCCTGCTTCTAAGTACCTAAATCCCTTTGGAAAAAGAGGCTTAGGCTTGTAAATTGGTTACACATTGCGACACTGAGCACAGCAATGGCTAAATTACGTTTACAAATCTGGGTCAAAGTACTTTGTTTCTTGAGCAACTTCCACCCAAGGATCTCAAAGTACTTTACAAACATTAATGAATTCAGCCTTTCAACTTCCAGGGCAGGGGGTAGTACGACTGATTAAGATGAATGGCAAAGTGACTTGCCTCAGGTCACTCAGAAAATCTGGCAAAGTTGTGAATGGATAACAGGTTTCCTGACCTCCAGCCTTGTGCCTTAACTATAACCTTCCTTCCTTTTGCCTTCCTGTTATGAGACTCGCATGTAAATAAGAGATGAAAATAATAGTAGACATATATTTACCCATGATCCAGAATGGTTCTGATGTACTCAGATATGAAAATGCTGTTTCATTAGGCTGCTTCTCTTCCCAGGAATTCCATGGATAAGTCTCTCTCGTTAGGTTTTCATAGCTCTTCAGCTGTTGTTTATCTATTGTACAAAACCAAGGAAAGACTGGGTCATGCTATGTGCACTCCCAGGGTCCAAGAGGGAATTTCTTAGCCTGTGTTTTGTAATGTCTTCTGGCTGACTTGAAGGTCTCTGAAATAAATGAAGCATGCACACAGGGGAGCCTGCCTGCTATGAGACACATGATGTTAACCATCACATCTTGACCTTGAGCATGTGCATGTTAGAAGGATTGGCTCTGCTGCCCTTTCTTTCCTTGGGGCACCGAGTGTCACCTCTAACGCTCTTGATGTATCTCCAATCAAGACGGGGGGGGGGGGGGGCTTGTTTTAGGCTCCTTTGTAATCAGGTGTCAAAAACCCCAAGCTGCCCCCTAGGAGCAGACTGTGTCAATTATCTTATTAATAGGGCTATTTGAAGAAGTGTTGATGCCTCCCAGAAAACGTGGAGACAGAGTTCTACTTAGAGACAAATGTGCTGAGGCACCTGGCATGGTTTTCTCTTGGTTTTCCTGAAAAATCCAGGGGACAAAACCACAAGGTTTAGGCTGAACATCAGGAAAGGTTTTTCTCACTGAGATTTATTAGGCTGGGGATAGTCTCCCAAAGGAGCTGGTGGAAATCCCAATGGTTGGACTTTCAAAGCAGACTGGTAAAGAAATCATTAGAAAATGTACCTCAGGGGAAAAAAATTGCATTAGTAGAGACTGGGGAAATGGACTAGATGGCCTGATAGGGCTCTCTTTTTATATCTAGCATCTACAGATGTTTGCATAGAAACAGGAGCATTGTTAATTAGCAGTTCACCGGCTTCCTATGCTTATACCATATTAGGAATTGGAAAATCCCAGTTATTGCGTTATGCCACCTGCTGAAGAAAGGAGGCATTACAGGGATGCAACAGGAAAAGTCTGAGAGACCCAGTAGACTCAGGAAGCAGCTATCCCTTTGCTAACACCCATGAGCATTTCTGGCCTGGTTTCAAGGCACTTGTATCTTAACCCAAATATCATTCAGCGCACTGTGTGATGTTCCACGTCATGACACAACATGATGACCTCATGGGTAGTGGTGTACTTGTACCCATGGGGTGATATCCTGGCCCCATGGAAGCTGATGGGAGCAGTGCCAGGGACTTCAGTAGGGGCCAAGATTTCACCCATATTGCTTAGATACAGCATTGTCTTTGGCTGCAAGGTTTGATCAGCTTTATTGTTAGTTGAAGTCATCATCAGTATCGTAATAGGAATAGACAAAGGGGTTTAGAAATAACTGATTCAAAGCAAACTCTGAGATCACAAGTAAAGGATTATGATTTCAAGAGCAAGTAAGCTCCAAAGCAAGAAAGTGTGCCAATGGGAGTTGCTTTGGGGGATAGCTAGAAGGCCCTAGAGCATACGTGCATGCTGCTGGACTAATGGAAATGTTTGGAGGGCAATCCTGAGGCATGCATTTTTTTTCCAGAGCTGTAGAGCATCTTGACCTCCATTTAAAGTCCATGGAAGGTACAGGAGCAGCATGGCTGAAAATCAGGCCCAGTTTGTGGGCAATTCCTGTAATCAAAAGTCTTTTTTTTAGCTGCAGAATGCTGTTGCTGTTCTCACTATCGATTATAATGCAAAGATCTTTCTGTCTGAGTCAGAAAATGTGACACAACTAAATTTACTCCTAAATACCATGGTTTTATTTCAAAGTTCTCCAAGCAGTATCAGTGGTGCTTTAAGGAATATTTTCAAAGCTTACAACTTCTGCTAATGAGGTGGTGGTGATATTGCTTCAATTATGTGCTGTAGGGGAAGAAGGAGACGTTAACTGTCATTCAGTTTTAAAATTATAGCAATCATTTTAAAAGTAGCTGCCCTCCCTTTGTCTTTAAGTGAAATCATCCCATCTCGATGGCATTGGCTTGGCAAATAACAGCTGGGAATGGCCGCTCCTTGCAATGATAGCTTCCTTCATGGGAGCGATATGAAGAGCTTCATCTCGTAATATGCAAATCAGGCTAGCTTAATTCACCTGACTTGCATTGCTTGGCTCTTGCTTTCCATCATTGTCTGTCATGAATGATTAGGAGATGCAAAAGAGCAGCCTTATGCCTTTTGTGGGGGCTCTTTCTAGAGAGCCAGCACTGACGAGACCTGTCTGTGTGAGATTTCTGTCTCACTAAATGGAGAGAGGGGAAAAAGATGCATCTCATCCCTAAGACTAAGTTTTTGAACAATTCATACCTGAGTAATTATAAATTACTTTCAGCAAGACTGTGTACCCCTCCGAAGCACAACTTCACTGGAGCTACCCTGCTGCACTGAGGAGAAGCAAACTGCTACCGCTCTTCGTAGGGTGCAGCATGCTCCCGCACGTGTGTCCAGCCAGCTCTGCTGGCTAGCACGTGGGGATAAGAGGGATGGAGCTACTCCCCAACCTGCTCTTTGCCCACTTTCTCCCTTGTGGGTGGCGCATCAGTCATGTAGCCCCTGCTCTACTTCTAGAACATAAGACCTTACACTCAGGCCTTATAAAATCATGAGTTTGGCTTAAAAAGCATAAGATTGTTTTTTGCACAATAATACATTTTAGGCTTATTTTATTAGGTTTCTGAGCCTTTAGGGTGCACATGGATCATGTTTTTAAATTTTTCTCCTGTAATGAAACGCTAACCTGTATAATACTGCTCAGCTACTAGGTGGTGCTGTGTGTAACATATCCTAGTTAAACGAACCTTAGTCATAGCTAGCGGAGCATTTAAAAGATCTTATGATGATCACATCTGGTATCGGCAATCTCTGTGACCAGTCCATGTCTGGTAAAGAAGAACATGACATCCCCTGAACCATGAGGGCTAAAGGCTTACTTAAAAAAAATATATCTGAGATTCTCTCCTATTGCACAAATCCAGGAACTGTGGCTTTACGGAAAAAAACTAAATATCATGAGACTCACAATAAAAACATGAGTTGACAACACTGAATCTTTGTTGCCTCCAGTCCCTCTGCACCCATGCTGGTGGTAATTGGAAACAAGCCAGAAAATATTGGCATTTTTAAATTTTTGCTCTATTTAAAAATCAGATAAACATTTTCTGTGTTTTATTAGCACAGAGCAAATCGGAATGCGGGTTAAGTTGAATAAGTGAAACTTTATTAAACCCTGGGCACTGCTCTAACTCTGTGGTGGAGTTACTTCCAGCCTAATTCCACTGCTTGTGTTTCCCTGCTTTCATGTCAATAACAGCCCCTCCAGGGAGCATGGGCCCTCTGATTCCAGTTCCACTCATCATGCTACATCTTCCCTGTTTCAATACAAATATTAAAAACAAATAATATAATGCCTTCACCCCATGTCCCTTGGGCCAGAGGTTGCTAGCATATAGCTGAGTTGGAGTCCCATCTTTACCATAGACTCCTCCGGTCTTTAGGGTACTTAGGTCACTCATGGTGTAGTTGCCTGTTAAGACCAATCTCCAAGTCTAGCAAGTCCTGTCTCTCTGTGGAGTCTCCTCCTTCCCTGTGGGATTAGCCTCAGGATGGTTCCTTGTCTCTCACTATCCATTAACAGTGTGTGTGGTAGAGCCAGGAAGTGAAACTGACCAGTGTAGTTTTGCTGATCAAATTGACCAAAGGTAAATAAGCAGCATAAATGGTGAAAAGTACAAAATGTTAAAATCCTTTCACTTTTCATCATTTAAAATGTTGCTTTTACTAACACAGGTCTAAATTTGGGGACAGATGATTTATCTTGGCACTGTTCCATTAAATTATCCTGTTTCTACATATTTTCTTCTAAGAAAAATGTTTGGGGTGGAAGGAGGGAACCTAAGAGTCTCCTTCCTCCCCCACCCCAATTCCCTCAAGTTTTGAAAATAACATTAGTAGTAAAGGCTTTAGAAACATGCAAGAGTTCAAAACCCATAAGTCTCTCAGGGGTTGTCCTTGAAACCTCTGGTTGCTCTGATTCTTATCAGCAGTCCTCTTCCAAGTTGCTTATAAAAATCTGGCTATTTCGGAGAAGCCAGCTTTTCAGATTAAACAATATTTCTTATTCGTTTCAAGTTCCAAAGTCTTTCAAAGCCCAGCAATGATGGATGATAAAAAAATAAAAACATTATTTAATTTTTAAAATCTGGCTTCCCTGAGATTCAGCTGTTTCAGAGAGGGACTTAGTTGGCATTAACACTGCCAACATCATGAGAAGAGGTGATGAATATTGGGTGGCGGTGGGGAAACCTATTCAGAGAGATTTCAGTAAACTAGAAACCAAATTTCAAACGACTGGGATCACATTCCTTTTGTCTTCATTTTTCACATGCACAAGAGCAAGCAATGTTTAATTCATATAAATGTTCAGATACCACTAATTTTGTGACCATAGATGGTGATAATTTACAGTCAGATTTTCAAATAACCCTCTATTTTGGTACTTAAAATCTGTGGGAGCTGAGCTCCTAATGACCAGTTGTCCTTCTGAGAAAGCATCCTTAAAGTGGGACTTTCAAAAGTGGTCTAATTCTGTTCCAATTGAAGTCAGTGGTAAATAGTCCCATTTGACTTCAACTGGGAGTATTTTGGTTGATTGTATGCATTTTCCCCTTGTCTCTCTCCCCCCCACACCTCACAAAACAGTTGGTTTTATTGTTTGAGACTTAGAAATAGATTGGTGCCTAACTGATTCACTCCCTAGGCCAGACGGCATTTTGTATTGTATCCATCTGTAATATGACACTACCTCTTCCCAATTTGATTAAGTTCCTCGGCTTTTCTGTATGCCAGTTTAAAAGTTTCCTTTGCTTAATGCCTTTTATTTTCCAGCAGGCAGTTTTTTTGCCATTGTCATCAGAGACAATGAACAGACAGAGGTTGGTTTGGGTTTTTTTGTTTTGTTTGGTTTGGGTTTCCCCCCCCACCCCCTCATGCTATGAAGGAGTTTTCTGATGAGCCTAGAGACCAGCTCCTCACATGTCAGATGTTATCTGGTTCTGTTACTGTAAACTGAATATCTGTGTGTTTAACTATAACACACCATTATGAATCTCTTCATGTTTGTTTATTTGGTTTGGGTCCCCCCCCACCACCCCCGGCCTCTCCTAGAGGGTATGTAGAGATTGACTCCTGTGGTAAATAGACTAATACAGAATTCTATATTTTTCTTCATTTTGATTAATAAAATATGGATTTGGGTTTCCTTAGCTATCGAATGGATTCTGATAATGACACAAACTTGTACATGTCTGCTACAGAGTTCCTAACATTCAATAAATACACCCTTGGTAATTGGTATTTATTCACTTGTTGTTCACCATCTTAATAAATCTCCATGAAATGAGTGGCTAAGTGCAATGAAAGCACTACCTGATTGGTTTAATATGGGAGGCTGTTGGTACATAACTCAAGGAGGTTGTGACCCTCCTGCACTCAAGTTAGTTTGGTCTGGAATTCCTTGCGTTTCTGATGTTGGCATCAATCCTTCCAGGAATATTTAAAAAGGGTTCACAGCTAAGGAGTAAACCAAAGTAGCAGAAAAAAATCTCAAATTATAGTGGTTGGCAATCTACTAAACTACTGAAATATAATCGCTTGATTTATGAGGCCTAATTTGTTGTTTCACTAAGCAGCCCTGTACTTGGTGGTATTTCAACTACAAGAGATGTTGTATAAAATAACAGTGATGCACCCTGCCTCCCTCTGTATTACTTGGTGTTTACTGCTATTAAAAGTGGATTTTGTTTATTCCTCTGAAGATTTCAAGTGAAAAGAGAGATCTCCACCTTGGTGCAGATCCATCTGGAGGTATGAAGTCTTCTTCTCCTAAACAAGAGAAAATGGATACAGGTTGCATGAGAAAAGGAAACTTGCTAGGTTCTCCTGTGGTCAGTCCTCATTGGTATTCTTTAGTCTTCACTTCATTCATCACAGAACATGATGATTCCTTGTGGCAATGTTTGTAGTCTGCTCCCAACGCCAGGATCTTTACACGATGCCCCTTCTAATGATTAAGAAACCTACAGATTCATGTCAGAAAGTCAAGGAGAGGCCAGGAAAGCTGTCAGATTCATGATTAGTAGTAACTTTAGGAAAGCATCCACTCTACAGGAAAGAACAATGTTACCTGACTCTAACACAGTTAGAAGTATTGAACTATCCACAGTAATTTACAAAATCCTCCCCCCACAAGCAGACTTTCTGAATTATTGTTCTGTCCACAGGATGAAATTGCCTTTTATTCTGTCTCAGTTCTCATATCCAAGGCCATTCTTTCTTCTCATCAAACTTTCTGGCCATCAGTGATCCCTATTTAGATGTTGTCTAGATTAGGAAAAGAGGTTGAGTTCAAGTTAGGGCTTTTGACTCCCCTCCCACCCAATCTAGACACATCCTCACTGTAGGTGCAATTCACCCTGGTGCAAAGGGACGTGAGGCTTATGCACCACTTCAGTCCCATATAACCTCTCAAACTAGAGCTTAAATGGGGTTTAATTTGTGCACAGACCTCAAGTTCCCCCTTTGCACAGAGGTGATTTCAAATGCCATGAATTTGAAACTGAATAATTTATTTTTCCTTGTTTATTACTATTACAATTAACCCAACCAAAAATTAAACACCAAGCTCTCACGTAGCACCTTTCATCTGTTGATCTCAAACTGCTTCTCAAAGGAGGGTAAATATTAAAGCTGGGTGTGGGGAGGAATCAGACAATTAGTTTATTTGCTTAAAAATGCACTTGGAACTATTCATGAATTTGACCCAATTTGTTTAGGCTAGGGGGAGAAAAATTTAGGGCCAGCTTCAGAAAACTGTCATTCTCAGTTTCTCTGACCCAATGAATATTTATGAATTGATGCAAAATGGAGCAGCTTCAATAGGAGAGACTCCAAACAACCCGTCCCAGCATAACCCTAATCTACATCCCTAATCTACATCCAGAGTTGGAGCCTATGTCTGAAATGAGCCTTTTCTGAACTTCAAATATTTCAGAAGTATTTTCTTCATTATCTCTAGTTTTCAAAAGCTGCTACACATCCTGCTTGCAGATCAGACCCAAAAGGCAGGTACTGACATTCCATGAAGCGGGTTCTTCTCTGGGTATCTTAAGCAAGACTAGAAGCAAATACCAAAAATGACACTGTAATTGGAATTTGCACCCTGCAGGAAATTTCACATCTGACTTTTTTTTTCCATTCAGAATTGGAACAATATGTGAAAAATGTGAAATTTTCCGTGGAACAGAAATGTTAGGAAAATTTCATTTGGGAAGAACCAAAACAAAAGCTTGCTCTTTTTAAAATTCAGAATAGGGATTCAGCTAGCTGATCCAAGCAGCCTGGGCAGCCCATCCTCTGGCCAGCTAGGGAGCTGGCTATGTGGGGAGTTGGGTAGCCTGGGAGAGCTTTCCTGCTTTGGGTCAAAACGTTTTAGGTAAAATTGGCATGTTCCTTGGACAAAACTCTTCTGTTTGTCTCACGATGTGGTGATGACATGAAGAAAGGGCCTGTTCCTGTGAAGGCTCAAACTCTGTTGGAGTTCTAAGTGGTTCAGATAAGCAATCAAAATGTAGATGGACACTTAAAGTGAACCATCCTGTTGCCAGTAGGAGTGGGGGTGTGCATGTGTGTGCCTGCATCGCACCACTGCCTCTGCTGACTAGGTGCAGAACTGCCCAGGTAGCCCTTGTCCCCCTTTATCCCAGAGACCCTAATTCTTCAGAGTCAGGAGTGCTATTCTTTATGATCCCACTGTGTGGGTTTACCAGATACTCATGCTGTCTGAGTAGGTATGAGGCCACAGATTTGTTGTTGCCCTACTTTTGTGACACTGTTTTTTGTGCAGTGCGTACATGTCTCCTAGATACTGAAGTGAGACCATCCGCTCTTTTCTCATAGACCAGTGAACAGAGTGCAGCAATCCTCTGCTAATTATTGATCTGGGAAAGATTCAGGCCAGTTATGTAGTCTCTGTCAAGGTTCCAATCCCTTGAGCCATCTGGATCTCTAGAACTTGATGATAAACAATTTTTATAATCCAAAGCATTTTTATAATAATTGTGGCAACAAGGGGCAGCCAATAAAGATGTCAAAAGTCATTATCTTTTCTTATGTAGGAACAGAAGATGACATGTATATTATAATAAAACTGTGACCACATGGGATTCCATAGTGGTCACCATGCTGAATGCCATGGTGGCTCAGAGCTTCAGGGCAACAGCAAGGAAAAAACATAGGTCCTCCTGCCTAAAAAAGAGACCCTCACCGTTTGAGCTAAAGGAGAATCACCATTAGCTGTTAGCAGTATAATGCCTATGAAACCTGCTTGAGTGGTTTTGATTCCATCCAGTAGAGGATAGTGGTGACACACACACATACTAACTAGTTTATTCCAGTTTCTAATCTCTCCAACCAGTAGGTGGATTATAGTATGTACAAAGCTGTTAAAAATACTTCAAGATGAAAGGTAATGTGGTATTATTAATGTACAATTAGTATTAATCTGCATGAGATTTCCATACCTTTCACTCCATGCTTGTCATTTTCCCTCTCTCTTTCTCTCTTCTGTAAAAGGGTTCAGTGACTTTATGCAATATTACAAACACTCAAATTATGATATTGATAAATGGGGCGCAAATAGCTTGTTTACTGTCCTCTCTGCTCTATAAGTCAATACAGTTCTGAAACTCGGCTAAGGTACATGCAGTTGAGTGGCTGGTCCGTGTACCCATACATAACCTCTAATGCTATAATATACAATAGTGTAAAAGCCATGGGACTGGTTTACCTAAGGGCCTGTCTACATCATGGCTTAAGTCAGTGGTTTTCAAACTTCTTTTCTGGGGACCCAGTTGAAGAAAATTGTTCATGCCTGCGCCCCAACAGAGCTGGGGATGAGGGGTTTGGGGTGTGGGAGGGGGCTCTGGGCTGGGGCAGGGGGTTGGGGTGCGGGGCTGGGTTGCAGACGTACCTCCCACTGCTCCTGGTCAGCAGCGTAGCTTCCCACCTGTCCTGGCACCGCGGACCACACTGTGCCCCAGAAGCGGCCAGCAGCAGGTCTGACTCCTAGGAGGAGGAGCCTGCAGGCACGCCTCCCAGCTCCCATTGGCTGGGAACCAGCCAATGGGAGTGTGGAATCAGTTCTTGGGGCAGGGGGCAGCGCTGCCGGCTGCTTCTGGGGCAGAGTGCAGTGTCTGAGCAGGTAGGCACTAGCCTGCCTTAGCTGGGCAGCACCGCTGATGGAACTTTTGTCCTGGTTGGCGATGCTGGCCAGAGCCGCTGGGTCATTGAGCAAGGCGACCCAGTGCCTTATGTGCCTCAACCCAGTGCTTGGTCATGACCCAAACTTTTAAAAGCACTGGCTTAAGTTGATGTAACTTACGTTGCTCAGGGGTGCGAAAGGCTACATGCCTGAGCAACATACGTTACATTGACTTAAAGCGGTGTCCGCACCGCGCTATATCAACAGGGGACGCTCTCCTGCTGAAATAGCTCCGTCTCTCGTTGAGGTGGCGTAATTATGCCGATGGGAGAGCTCTCTCCTTTGGACGTAGCATGTCTACAACAGCGGTGCAGCAGCATCGGTGCAGCACGGTAGTGTACACTAGCCCTCTGACTTCAGTGTCTTCTGTTTGTAAACGAGAAGAAATCTGGAGTTGTAAATGACTGGCTCATTATGAAAGGAAAAGCCTTCCAACTTCCCCTTTTAGGGTAGGTGGAGGAATTGTACAGATTCAAATACAGGTGCTGGCAAGCATCCAATCTCAGTTGCCTGCCTCTGAGCCACTGCAGTGAGACCCCACAACTTACCCAAAAGAGCAGAGTCAACAAAATAAGAGCCGCTTTCCATCTCCCCGCAGCACTTTATGCTCACTGACTGAGAAGGAAAGAAAAAAGTGTCCTGAGAAAAGCAGATGAATTTATGCATTCTGACCTTTAACATCTTCCTCACCAGAAAGCTGGCTCTAGCAACAAACTGGTGGTATTACCATTGACTCCCTAGAGGAAAGGAGAGTCAGAGATGTGACCCATAGCATATTAGCCTGACATGGCAAATTGGATTGGCCAGAACCTAACCATGTGTAACCTCCTCTTCTTCCTGCCTCCTATTTGTGAGCATTTGATCCTTATCTTCTGCATTGCAGGGAGCATCATAACTTGAGGCTGCATTTGAAGAAGTTGTTTGAAGTCTGCGTTTGGTTTCTGTAATGGATGTTCTAATTTATATTGCCTTATTCTCCTCTCATGTGACTGGTGTAAGGAGTGAATCTGTTTAAATGAATTGAGGTTGAAAACTGGTATAAATAAGATGAGACTTGCGCCTATTATATTTTTGTGACTGTGTTTACTGTGGGATTGGAACTCTGTATGATATGCAAGGCAAGACTTGATACAAGTGTTTGGATTTGCATTATTTTTAGCTGGAGATATTGGCTTCTGCCTTGGTCCATTTCTGTGGGGTATAATCTTTTGTCACTCTGATGCATGTTATGTGGATAGGGATAAGAAAGAAAGACCAGTCTCTTAACAGTGATTGTGTCATAACTTTACTGTACATGCTTACAGCCTGGAACTTTTTGATGAACTGAAGGATTATGGCATGAGAATGCATGGGAAGCTTGCATTGCTGTGTGTTTTTTGTGGATAAATAAAGCATCCACTCAAGTCCAATGGTCAAGTACATCAGGGTAAATGAAATCAGGATCAGGTTATAACATCCAAGGCTGCCAGTCGAATGTCTTCCACCAGTAATGGGAGGAAGGATGGTCCACCAGTTAAGGCATGTTCCTAGGAGTTGGGAGATGAGGGTTCAATTCTCTGCTCTGTCACAGACTTCCTGAGTGACCTTGGGCAAATCACTTAGCCTCTTTGTGTCACAGTTCCCATCTGTAAAATGGAGCTAATAGCAGTGCATCACATGGGTGTTGTGAAGACAAATATATTAAAGACTGCAAAGCACTTTGGGATCTACTGACAAAAGTTGCTATAAAGTATTTATTGACTTTTTAAAATACTTAGTGCGGCTGCACAGACAAGGACCATTTTAAAGTAATACACATGCTCTAGGGTAGAACATCTCTATTCAACACAGTATGCTCTTTCCTATCAGCCACAGCCTTGAAAGACTTTTCTGTAAGCATAGAAAACCTGCACTTACACATGTGTAAAATGTTTTTCTGAGAGCTTTAATGCATGAGATCTAGAATACAAATTGTTCGATCAATGTCTTTTTCGACTAAGGTAACTTACTCACTCTGTTTGCTAATGATACATGTTGTTTCAGCTTGATAAGCCATACAACAGGTTAGTTTTGTTTTATAAATGAATGGGAAAGGGGAAGACTTACTCGGGGAAGAGATAAAATGGCCTGACCCTCATCTTAAATCTCACTGAAGTGAACCCAAACCTTCAATTATGGGTTGACAGTGGTTGGATAAATACTTCACTTCTCTTTCCGTGACTTCCAATGGACATCCTACTTCTGCTGAAAATCATCCCTGGACCTCAGCAGAGCTGGCAATCTGAGCTAAAATGTTTGTCACCTAATCTCATGATCAGAAGATTGGGAGGAGACGAGTGTTTACGGTGTGCGGTGTCTGAGAAATGGAAGCTCCAGAAGGTGAGAGAATTGATTTGGACAAGCTAGGCAGAGTCCAACAAAGAGGAAGTTTCTGCCATTTAACCCTTTTTCCTCTCCCTGCCACACACACAATGTGATCTCACTATAGGTAAGAGATGCACATGGGGCCAGAGAGAAGGGACTGAGTTGAGCTTCAGGGGACTTGTTGGGGACTGAAAGACCTGAGGAATCAGAAGTGTGATTCCACAGAGGGTGAAATTCAACACCTTTCAGAGGGCCCACATGAGGTTTCTGTGCCAGCCCACAAGCGTAAGGTCTCACCCTGGTGTTCACCAGCTTAGTTACTCATTACAGGGTGACACCAACAGTCCTTCCAGTCTCATGTCTCTCCTGAGTGCCTAACTACCAGACATTTGGACTGTTCCCCTGTAGTTTGTTACCCTGGTAGTTCTGAAACCAGTCTGCCGGTTTTCAGTTAACTTTGATGCATATACTCCACCAGGGGTGAAAGTAAGGCGGTACGGGCTGGTACGGTGTACCGGTAAAAGGTGGCCGCCGGTACTGGCCCGTACAGCTCACTTGAAAGTGCTGCTGTGGCAAAGGACCCAGCAGTGCTTTAATGTTGTTGCCCCTTTTGCCCCAGCCACCAACAGGGTGGTGGGGTGGCAAAAGGAGCAGCTGCCCTGGGGTTGGCAATTTAAAAGGGCCCAGGCTCTGGCTGCCACCACTGCTACCATGGCAGTGCCCGGAGCCCCAGGCCCTTTAAATCCCCGTAGAGCCCCGGGTGGTGTGGGCCAAGCAGCGCGGATGGGCTGGCTGGGGGATGCTGACCCCTAGCCCCGCACCTTCAGGAAGAGTCCTCACCCTTTCTGGGGGGGCGGAGCCAACCCTGTACTGGTAAGAGTCAATTTTACTTTCACCCCTGCATGTTACACAATTTGCAGAACAGAGACCCGCTTGGGACAAAAAGTAAACCAAAGTTTATTTAATAGAAACACCACAGATTCAAAGATGAAATAGCGAGGGAGGGCTAACCTATACAAGTTACACAGAAAATAAACAAAGGACGCAACCTAAGGCATTACACTTCTGTATTAGATAAAATCCTTTTTCTAATACAAGTCACCTTTTGCCTTACAAGTTTCTTAGTGCATCAGCTAGCTGTAGAGGGGGACCCAGCATTCACCGGCTGCTTCCTGCCTCAAGACTCTCAAGTTCTCAGTCACTAGCCTGATTTTAAAAAAAGTCTTTTTCCTCCCCCTTGCTCCCATGTCCACGGTTAGTCAGATTGGAGAAATTCCCTCTTGATTTGATAGACAGGAAATCTCAATGCCGCCTTATTAATTCTAATTAATTCTAATGGCCCATTATTTTCTCTTCCTGGGCTGGACAATGGATGGTTACCTGGAGCTGGTTTCATGTAGACATTTGGCTTGGGAGGTACCCTTCCCTGCTATGAGATGTAGTTGAAGTTGTACTACAAATTATAAAAACAGTTTTTTATATACATCAGTACGTACATAGATCACCACAGTCTATATACATATTTCCTAATGACCATCAAATTCAGAACATTACAAGCTTTCATAAAAGACCCTACTCAATATACTTTTATAGTACGATAAAACCGTATGCAATCAGTTGCAATTCAACTGCTCATTTTTGAGGTTTAAACCTTCTGTTCTCCTGCTACAGTGTCTGGAACCTAGCTGTCACACCATGTTAGGTCTGTGAACTGCTTAAGTCCTACTGAAGTCTTAAAAGAGGTGAGTTTCACCCAGAGAAAGGGAAATGGACATCAAGAAAATGAAAGTGTGGAGGTTGGGGGGAAGAAAAGGAATTGAGGGTAGAGGTTTCATACACAACTTGGGAGAAGGTGCTAGGAAGGAGACCTTGAAAACTTTGGATAAAGACCTTCACATTTCAGACTGTTTCTGAATGTTTTGAGGGCTATCACTATAAATTACTTTAATACAAGATATGTGTTTATGGGGCAAGAGGGTCAGCTCATGAGTGGTGTGGCTGAGAAAACAGTAAAGCAAATTTGAGTGGCTCTAATACCCAACGAGGCACCCTTGCAGAACATGGAATCATTGGTTACCCTGACCTGTTTTCTGGTGTATGATATGTTTTCTTGTCTCTCCCCTCACTCTCCCCCCCAGTTTGCAGGAAGAGACTGGCCCATCTTTCTATCTATTTTTCTAAAAATGGAGTCAGCACTGCTGATAGTTGTAGGGTTGACAGAGATGGAAACTAAGTGTATCTGTAGAACCACAACCCTGACCTGGGTGAGGGAGGAGTTTATTAGCCTTCAGTGATTGGCACTTCTGCTGTGATAACGAGGGTGCCACTTGGGTGAGAGGGTACTTTTTGTGACGTGAACGTTTGTTCATTGTTAACAGTATTGGTTCACTTTTAAATCTAGTTGTTGGGACCTAGCCTGTTGATGATTGAGCATTCCCAAGGCTGATTAGCTTGACAGAGCAAACTTACCAATGGACTTAATAGGGTCCCTGACTTTTCTCCCTTTTCTGAAGAGAGAACTGGAGGGGGGAGGGCACGACAGGCTGACAGTTATTTTCAATGTTTTAAAACACACAGCTTACTCTAATTTGCTTGAAGATGCTCGTTTTCAGAAGTGGAGGCATTATATTGGGGTAATACATTTTGGCTGCTGTGTCTCTATATGGGAAGAAGTACTGCTTAAAAAATGCATGCCACTTTGCTCTTGTTTTAAAGAACCATTTTGCCATTAACTAAAGCAAATACCACACAAACTTTCAGCTACAAGGGCTTTTATTGTGATTTAACAGATGGATGTGCTTGTTTTAGTGGGGTTGTTTTGCTTTTGAGTGTCTGCATTGTATCACTTCTGGTTGAGCACAGGAGGACTGGTGAGCATGTCGGTACATTTCAGTGTGGCCCACCTGCAGGTAGGAATATGCTTCTCGATACTACTGTTACTACAGTAGGCACTGGTGTGATTTGTATGGCTGTACTGAATCATAACACTTGTGTCTGAGCCCCATAGCCATAGGGAGTTCCAGAACCAGCCTCATGGCAGGACATAAGGCAGCAGCCCTAGCTAATGTTGCGCTGCAAGCGGTAGGGGGTACTGCAATGGCAGAGTGCTAGCATTCTTCATCTGAGGCATTAAATCAAGGTCCCCCTCTGTCTTTCACTGCTACCTGTCTAGGTGGAAGATGACACTTTGTAAAGAGTTGAGGATAACCCCAAGTTTCTGGCGGCAATTCCCTTTCCCAGTAAAATGGCTGATTAGAGCCTGAGGCTGTGTGAGAGCTTTTCTGAGTACAGAACGGCTGCTGCATTTGCCAGCCAAGTTCTCATGGTGCCAGTGTGACTCATCACTGTATATAGAGCTTTGACATATCATGAACACCACTTTAAACCAAAAGGCAGTAGAGACTCCTTGGACTCCAGTGAACTGTTAGTAGCTGTGCTTTTCATGGAGTTCTCTCCAGCAGTGCGGGGGGAAAGAATCCTCCCCCTCAGGGTGTGGAGTGACAGCAGAGCTGCTCCTGTAGCATTTTTGTCCCTGTTCTACAACAGGTAACGGCCAGCGGATACATATAGCATCAGATCTGTTATCTCTGTCCATGCCTCACACTCCAAACCCCACTGCATGGGATGCAGAGGTGGGTTCCATAACATGCAGGATGGGGACAGCCTTTGTATGGGATCCACAAATCCTGCCCCTCACATCCACAGTGAAACAGTGCAGTCCTGTAGTGTCTGAGGAGCCTTGAGGTCCACAGAGTAGTGGGAAAGAGCTGCCCCTAAATGAAATGGTTCGTTGTAGCACATGGTAAGGTATGTTACCAACTCTGTGCAATCAGACACCTGCAGTGGCGCTGGAACAGTTTGTATAGTGGGGGTGCTGAAAGCCACTGAACAAAACTGTAAACCCTGTATATGATGGAAACCACTTCAAGCCAGGGGGTGCTGCCACACAGGAGCGGGGCCAGGATTTCTGGCGCCCTAGGCAGAATTCGGGGCATGGCATTTTGTGCGCTCCCCACAGGGCACGCGGGAGCTTTCGGTTCCGCTGCTGTCGCGCCGCCGAAGAAGGACCCTCCGCCAAAATGCCGCAGGTGACAGCGGCAGTCATTGAGCTGCTCAAATGCCTGCCACTGTTTTCCGCAGTACGTCGGCAGAAGGTCCTTCTTCGGTGGCATGATGGCAGCGGAACCGGAAGCTCCCGTGCGCCCCATGGGGAGCGCACAAAATGCCGCCCCCCGAATCCTGGTGCCCTAGGCAACCGCCTAGGGTTGCCTAATGGAAGCGCCGACCCTGCTGCCACATTCATAGTTCCAGCACCCTTGGTCACCTGTGCAACTATGAGAGTGGCCCAGAGCCATCCGAGCAGCGGGGGGGGGGGGAAATGCCCAGAAAGAACCCAAAAACACTGCAGCAATGGATTTACAAACTGTGTAGGAAGCTCTTCTTACCCCTGAAATGCAGGTTCCTCTGAAGTGGAACAGAACAGCTAAGGCAATCTGGCTGGGACTCGGGGGCTAGCATTCCAACAGTTATGAAAATGGCCATGGGACTTCTAATGACCACAAGTGGTCAGGTTGCTGGTTGTATGTCTCCTACCAAAGAGGGCGGCATCATCCGTAACTGAGCACCTCCCAATGCTACACTGGAGCATTTGTTCAGTGCTGAGTGTGACACAGCTACTCAATCAGCAGGATCACTTGCCTCTCCAGACTAACCTGGATGTGGGTCACACAGATGCTGACTGTGTGCTATGAGCCATGAGTGCAATTCACAGGCAAGGGCAACCTTTCAGCCTTGTACTCCTGGCGTTACAATCACTCAGCAGTTCTCATGCAGCAGTCACTGGTGCATCTGCCAGGTCAATCTGCCTTGATGCCTGTGTGGATCTAGTAAGAGGATCTCTCTTTAACTAATTACTTAAACAGGGGGACTGGATGGCTGAGGGCCATAGTAATGCAATACTGAGACTTTCAGTTCTAAGTAACATGCTTGAATCTGAAATCTATAGGCTGGTCAATGACCATTACTCTATATTAAATGTGTGGGTTGTTCCAATTTAGTCTCTAATGAGATAGTGTCCACATCACACAACCTACTGTCACAACTGGTACAGATTGGCATCTCTTTGGCTGTTTCAGCAGTAAGGTCAGAGAGAGAAAATGGGCCTTAGAGAAAGTATCTAGCTAACTCAGTGGTGTCAGACTCCAGTCTTCTGGCCTGCTTAGGATATTTATATGGTCCGCATGAAAGATTGAGTCTGTGCTAGTCTAGCTTTTTTTCCCAAAGAGTAAATTCTTAGCCCATGTTATTGCAAGAAAACCTTTTTACATGCAAAAGAAATGGAGTAAAACAGTAGTGACTCAGGGCCTCTGGGGTGCTATTATGCATCTAATTTGCAGTTTGCTGCAACTTTGTCTGTATGTAGCTGCCTATGCAAATTGCCTAACAAAAAAGGACTTGTGGTGATTGGTTCTAAAAATTTCCTGCATCATTTCCCCCTCCCCCCCCGCCCCCCCGGAGGATACTGAACACAGTCGTAGCAGGTAGGGCCAGTCATGAACTGATATTCACTAGCTCATGATCAGGGCATGTAAGTCTAGTTCAGCGGTCGGCAACCTTTCAGAAGTGCTGTGCCGAGTCTTCATTTATTCACACCTAATTTAAGGTTTCGTGTGCCAGTAATACATTTTAACGTTTTTACAAGGTCTCTTTCTATAAGTCTGTAATATATAACTAAACTATTGTTGTATGTAAAGTAAATAAGGTTTTAAAAATGTTTAAGAAGCTTCATTTAAAATTAAATTAAAATGTAGAGCCCCCTGGACTGGTGGCCAGGACCCGGGCAGTGTGAGTGCCACTGAAAATCAGCCTGCCTGTCGCCTTTGGCACGTGTGCCATAGGTTGGTAACCCCTGGTCTAGTTGATGTATAAGGACCATTCCACCATTTGTCTGTGTGTAGGCTTCCCATTATTATCCATGGGAGCTCTACTGTGGAATGAGGGGAATATGTAGGTCTTAGTAGGCCCAGGAGCTGGTTATCAGAGTTGCTGATCACCCATAACTCCAGGTGAAGTCCATATAAGCTGAGATCACTCAGCATCTTTGCAAATCAGGCCCACAGAAATTATTTAAAAATATAAGCTAGCCCTCTTCACAGAGAGTCTTTCTGTCATGTTTTTGAGAAGGTGCCTATTGCAGATAAGCCATTTGCAGGCTTTTTTATTGGTCCTGCAGGTGAGAGCAAGAACAATGCTGCATATGCTTGAGCTCCATCTACTGACACTTTAGTAAGTATTGACACACATACATAGATAGCACTCATGTATAGGGCACTCCTGGAATGCCTATCATAATTGGATCTAAGCACCATGACAACTTTCACCCTACAGATAGTCCTTCCATGTCAGGATTGAGGCACATTGGTGGTGTAGTGTGAGGGAAGTTTGCTGCACCATAGCCTGTATTGTCCCTATTCTGAGATTACACAGAGAACCTTGGTCTCCAGGACACTCAGTCTGGTACCTTTACCAGCAATGAATTTACTTAAACTTTTCTACAATTTATTTTTCAAAAATTCCAAGGTCTAAACGAAACTGCAAGAGCAAAGGAGATATTCTGTGCACATCGTCCTGATGTGGTCAGGGAGGGTTTCTCTCTTGGAGGGGGTCAATAAGCATTTGGTCAAGGGGGATTCAGTGCATATAGTGTTAGATTTTTAGAAAGCCTTTGACAAGGTTTCTCTCCAAAGGCTTTTAAGCAAAGTAAGATGTCATGGGATAAGAGGGAAGGTCCTCTCATGGATTGGTAATTGGTTAAAAGATAGGAAACAAAGGGTAGGAATAAATGGGCAGTTTTCAGAATGGAGAGAGGTGTAAATAGTGGTGTCCCGCAGGGGTCTGTATGGGGCCAGTCCTACTGAACATATTCAGAAATGATCTGGAAAAAGGGGTAAACAGTGAGGTTGGAAAATTTGCAAATGATACAAAACTACTCGAGATAGTTAAGTCCCAAGTAGACTGTGAAGAGCTACAAAAGGATTTCTCAAAACTGCATGACTGGGCAACAAAATGGCAGATGAAATTCAATGTTGATAAATGCAAAGTAGTGTACATTGGAAAACAATCTTCAATACAAATATAAAAAGATGGGGTCTAAATTAGCTGCTACAGCTCAAGAAAGAGATCTTGGAGTCATTGTGGATAGTTCTCTGAAAACATTTACTCAATGTGCAGCAGTAGTCAAAAAGCTAACAATGTTAGGAATCATTAAGAAAGGGATAGATAATAAGACAGAAAATATCATAGTGCCTCTATATAAATACCTGGTATGCCCACATCTTGAATCCTATGTGCAGATGTGGTTGCCCCATCTCAAAAAAGATATATTGGAAAAGGTTCAGAAAAGGACAACAAAAATGATTAGGGGTATGGAACGGCTTCCATATGAGGAGAGATTAATAAGACTGGGACTTTTCAGCTTTGAAAAGAGACAGCTAAGGAGGTCTTTAAAATCATGACTGGTGTGGAGAAAGTAAATAAGGAAGTATTTACTCTTCATAACACAAGAACTAGGGGTCACCAAATGAAATTAATAGGCATCGGGTTTAAAACAAAAAAGTATTTCTTCACAAAACACACAGTCAACCTGTGGAACTCTTTGCCAGAGGATGTGATGAAGGCCAAAACTATAACTGGGTCAGAAAAGAACTAGATAAAGTCATGGAGGATAGGTCCATCAATGGCTATTAACCAGGATGGACATGGATGGTGTCCGTAGCCTTTGTTTGCCAGAAGCTGGGAATGGGCGAGAGGGGATGGATCACTTGATGATTACTTTGTTCTGTTCATTCCCTCTGGGGCACCTGGCATTGGCCACTGTTGGAAGACAGGATACTAGGCTAGATGGGCCTGTGGTCTAACACAGTATGGCCGTTCTTCTGTTCTTCATGTCATTATACTTTTGCTGTGTGGAGCCTGGGGAAACTAGCTCATGCCCTCATTAAGGGAAAGGTCCCTCTGTCCTGCGGAACAGTTTGAGGCAGTGTCTTTCTCCTATTATTCAAACTGAGGGGTTCTGTTTATTCAATCATTGGTGAGTGACAGGTGCCACTCATCTGTGAAGAGCTTAAATTGAGGTCTGGGCATTTTTCAGTCTCTGTAGCAGTGAGCGCCTGCTCAGCAGGATTTTATATTAGCAGTAGCTCACAGAATAAAACACTTGTTAACGTCTTTATTTTAGTTTGTCTCCACTGGACAGAAATGAAAACTAATTACCATTCCAGGCCATTTTGAGTTTAATCAAAACCCTTTCTTTTGATCTTTTATCTCTCCAAGGAGTAGCAACTTGCTTAGTTAGCAGATTGTGGGCCCTGAGACTATTTCATTTCAAAGAGGTCAGACTGTTTATTGCTGGGAAATAAAATCCCTATTTCCCCCCCTCTTTAAATCTCCCTTTTTCCATCTGCTGCTGCCATCTCTGGGCTGACTGCTCATCTGTAGAGATGCTGTATTTCTAGCTCTCCTCCATCATGCAGCAGAATTTTAAGAGCTGCTTCTTTCCACTGGATTTTAGAGTTCATATCCGCATCATTAGAGGAATGCTGCTCCTTGTTACTTGAGTGAAGGGCCTGTTCTATGGAAGCATTGTGACCTAGTGGTTAGAGCAGAGGATGGTGACGCAGAACCTCTCTCTGTGACCGTCTCACCTTGGCTGTGTCTCTACTGACAGGTTTCTGAAATTCTCCCATCATTGATTTAGGACCCTCTTGCCCTCTTCTAGCTCTGTCACAGAACTGCTGGTGACTTCACGCCCCAATGGAAGCATGCCTGGACAGTGTGGGTGTATAGCCATAGCCCCACCATACTGGCCGCTGGCTGGCACAACAGGCCTGTCAGTCGGGGAGTGCACACTGCACTTCCTGAAAGGAGGAGTGAGATGCACATCTGCATGTTTCCCCAGGTGCACCCAGAAGCACTTTGCCTGCTCCAATGATTGGAAGACAGAATGGCTCCAGGAACTGCCAGGGGCATGCCCTGGGCTGCAGCTCCTGCTGCCCCAATATAGCCCATAGTGTGTGAAGCATTTAGAAATCCTTTGGAATGAACGTTACAGTTCAAATGTGAGGAGGAGGAGGAGTTGTTTTTGGGGAGTACAGAGGGAGGAAGCTTCTGGAGCTCAATTGACTGAGCTTCATGGAAAACTTTCTTCAGATCAGCTCTGCTGATTTGACTTGTCATATTGGAAAGTCAGCCGGATTAAAAGATCAGGTCATCTTCTGCCTGAAGAAAATAGCTGAAATCTTCAATAGCAGCTGCAAGGAGTTCTCTGGCAGGGACAGCTGGGTGAGATTTGCACCAACGGGGTGGGTGGGTGGGTGTGTGTGTGTGTGTGTGCGTGCTGCAGATAAAGTTTAAAACACTCCTCCAGACATGGCTAGTGAATGGGAGCATGTCTTGCTCTCAGAGGTTTTCATCTCATTAACTATGCTTGATGCCACAAGGGAAAGACAAAGCCAGGCATTATCGGTTTAAAGTGTTACCAGGGCATAACATGAAGAGAGAATGCCAAAGAGGTTTTTCTGCAATGGGGCTTTTTGGGTGTGAATGTGTTGGTTGTGAAAGGGAGTCTCTAATAAGAACCCTGACCTAAGGTCATGCATGGGGGAGGAGGGGGGGAGGACGATAAGAGATTTGCTGTGCCTGCACACTGCTCTGCCAATGCACAGCTCTGCCCGCTTCCCTTGCCTCCCTCACTTTGACTGTTCTGCCCATACAACAAAGTCCTTACCTGCAGTGCCCCTGCTGTTCCATCCCTGATGGCTATTCCTGCAAACACCTCCAGTGTTCTGTTGTTGCACGTTGTAACACAGTGGGCACTCATCACTGCAGCACCTCCTGCTGGCTACCTCGGGAATTAGCTCTTCCAGCTCCAGAGCACTTCCTGCTGGCAAGTGTCTCTCTACCGGTACCTGCTTGCTTTCAATCTCCACCACTGTACTTCAGGCCCCACATCCCTCCTGGCCTGTGGTGCCCTTCTCTGGGGTACTGCCCCATAGCAGTGCCCCCAGACCCTCTCCGGGGTCCTCCCCTCTCTGGGGAACCCCAATCCCCTAAACTCACCTCGCTTCAGTGACCCACTGCCAGTCTTCATCTAGCCCAGGCCTGCACAACATACAGTCCGCGGAGCCTCACTGTGCGGCCTGCGGGGAGATTCTAAATCCCCCGCACGGGGCGCTCTGCAGGTAGCCCAGAGCCCTTTGAATCCCAGCCGCAGCGGCAGGGAGCTCAGAGCCCTTTAAATCTCAGCCATGGCGGGTAATCAAAGGGCTCTGGGCTGCCAGCAGACGCGGGCAGCCAGAGACCTTTGAATCCCGGCCCGTGGCCGCTGATTGCCCCCTCCCCGGACCCCTGCCCCAACTGCCCCCCAGGACCTCCACCCCTTATCTAAGCACCGCTGGTCCTTGTCCCCTGATACCCCTCTCCCGAGACCCCTGCCCCTAACTGCCCCTTGGGACCCCAGCCCCTATCTAAACCTCCCTTCTCCTTGTCCCCAACTGCCCCCTACCTGTCCCCTGATAAACCCCTGGGACTCCCATGCCTATCCAACTGCTGCCTGTCCCCTGACTGCCCCCCCAAACCTCTGCCCCATCCAACCCCCCGTGCTCCCTGTCCCTTGACTGCCCCCCAGAACTCCCTCCCCCTTCTCCAACCCCCAGCCCCCTTACCGTGCCACTCAGACCAGCGTGTCTGGCTCCGTGCAGCTCCAGACACGTTGCTGCCATGCTCCCCCGCAGAGCCCACAGGCCCCCTCCCCCCAGCACCTGCCTTCCAGATTTGAACACCTCAAAATTCAGGAGTGCTCAAGCTCAGTTTGGGCAGCTGTTACTTCATTTCTCCCAAATCAAATATACTGATCCACTGTAACTTGCTGTAGAAAAAATAGGATAAAATTGAGCAAGAAATGCTTATTAGGACTGGAATTGCTATTTTCAACAGCCATTGCCTTTTTGTTTGTTTAAAAGGAAGACCGTGATAGTGCATTGGTAAATTCCCCATAGAAAGAAAAAGTGGAACAAAAGAATAATAAAGGCACCTCAACTTTTCCTCATTTATGGAGGACAGTCTTATAATATGCATCCAGATATCCTCCAGTCACAGAAGCTGAAAATTGTTCCACTTTACTGCAGTTCTGTAACCATATGGGAACCAATCCTGTCTGTGTTCTGTGCACATCCAAAATTCCTGCTGAATGACCCGCCCTGGGAGCAAGTTACCAGTGACCCAGGGCTGGGGCAGCAAGAGGTGTGTTGGGGGACACTGGTGGGGGGGAGCCCAGGGCTGGGGCAGCAGCAGGGTGGGGGGAGGGCACTGGTGGGGAAGACCACGACTGGGGCATCGGGGGGGGTACAGGGGGGAGACCAGGGCTGGGACGGGGGGCAGCCAAATTCTTCAGCTGGGAGCCCCCGGTTGATTTAAAATAAAGTATCACCTCCCCACCCCCAACCTTCCTTTTTGGCCCACAGTTGTTTTGGTGGGGCGGCGCTGGGGAAGGAGGGTTTGTTTCTGCAGGGCTGGGCAGTGCTGGAGCAGGATGTTTTCACGGGGCCGGGACATGCTCGGGGGGGGGGGGGGGTGTTTCGGCCCTCAGCTGTTTTCTTTGGAGTAATGTGGCCCTCACCGCTTTACGAGTTGTGCAGGCCTGATCTAGCCCTTTCCCTCAGGGGCAAACTGCAGTCTGAAGTGCCCATACATCATCGGCCAGGGGGTTGGACCTGTTGCATCTTCCTCCCCTGGCTGCCTCCCCATAGCCCTAATACCTCTTCCAGCCCTGACAGCCAGGCCTCTGCCTGGGAGTTTGCCGGGCTGGTGCTCCCAGAGCTCCTCCAGCCCTTCCCCAGCACTGCTCTGTCCAAGGTACTCTTTGCTTTTTCATCCGAAGAAGTGAGCTGTAGCTCATGAAAGCTTAATCTGAAATAAATTTGTTAGTCTCTAAGGTGCCACAAGTACTCCTGTTCTTTTTGCTCTTTCAAGCAGCCAGGTCCATCTCTCTCCAAAGCTGGAAAGAGACTGACTACCCCTTCTAGTCTGTCCTCTTTTATACCAGCTTGGCTAGCTCTGATTGGCTGCCTCCTGCCTCTTGCTGATTGGCTCTCAGCCCCAGCTCTCTCCACAGGCTGGCTTTTAACCCTTTCAGAGTTGGAGCGGGTTGGCCACCTCGCTACACACGTTAATCCTGAACCTCAGCTCCTCTTGTTGTAGTCCTGGACTCCCAACACTGCTAATGCACTTCAGTCCTAAACTGCAGAACAGCCTGGTATTTCTGCTCTGCTTGTCCCTTGTCTGGATACCCCAATCTTAGTGTTCTGCCAGTGCACCGCATTTGTGATCCACAGCCCCCTCTTCCTTGCTGATCTTTCCGCCCCCTCCCACACACACTGCAGTTCCAATCCTGGCTTCCCCTCGCTGTTCACTCTGTGTTCTTCAGTCTAAACCTACAACATCCCTTGCTACTGCATCCCTGTGATCTGGGAAAAATAAAACATTTTAAGGGAAGAGCTGCCTCCTGGCCACCTGGGATCTGCCAAAGTTCTCAGGGGAGCAGGACAGAAGCTTGTGATCACTCAGAGATGCTTGAGGTGTCAGTGATTCCTCCTTTCCAAATGTTACATTGTATTTTCTCTGAGATTCCTCTTCCCTTGTCTTTCAACTGAAAGATACAGAAGCCAGTGTCTCATCTCTGACCAGCCTTACTACTTGCTCTGTTCTCAAGTGTTTCTGATCTATTTTAAAATGCAATATGCAAATCTTTTTAGAAACAAGGCAATCCAAAGTGGGGAGGGAGTGAATGCTTTGGGGGTGGGGGAGGGGGAATAGACACACTTATGGCCTGATCTTCAGAAGTGCTGGTCCCCTCCAATTCTCACCTAACACACACAGTGGGAGCTTTGGGTGACCAGCATCTGTGAAAATCAAACATTTTATTGTAAACTGTTAACCTAGTTTGTTTGGCTAAAGTCAAATGCAGAATTGGGTAGATTCCCTGTCAAGGGACACACTCTGCTGGGCAGAAAAATGGACTTATTATATCAAGTCAGTTCCATCTCCAGTGTGTCGGATCTATGCTCTAACTCTGTTTTTAGGGATGTGGTTGGTTTATGTGACGGAATAATCACCTGAAATAGAATATAACACAATGCAGTGTTCTTTCTAGGGCAGAAAGGCCCCAATTCCTTATGTCTCAGTGTGCAAGTATCTATGCCATTCCATTGTATAATATTGGAAGGATAAAAATGTGCACATCTACAACACCTTTCTTGCAAGGATTTAAATACATATCGTAAGCATTTGGTGGATTAGGCTTCATAATTGCTTCTGTGGGATAGGTCAGTATTATTAGCCCTGTTATGCAGATGAGAAAACTCAAGGCCTGGTTCTGTCTAAATCAAGTTTAAATAATTTTGAAATCATGGTACTCACACTAATATGTAATTTGGTGCAAGTGAGAAAAGAATCAGGACCTGAGGCAAAGAAAGGCTGGTGGTCAAATTTCAATATTGTGGCACCCAAAATGAGAAGCTATTCCTAAAATCTGTAGCCTATGTGACTTGCCAAAGCTCACACAGTGAGTCAGCGTGGAACTGGAAACAGAAGAGCTGAACTACCATAAGATAGGCTGCTCTGGGGGTATTTATGGCTCAGAAAGAAACAGGAAATACTGGAAAGCTCATTAGAGAGTCTTCTCATGAGATTTCCACTCTGGTTTTGCAGAGTGAAGAGATTGACCCAGCTGAGGAGTTGGCAACATTTGGGATGAAGAGCCAGCCCCCATCTCTGGCTCTATGCTGGCTTAATAGTGGATGGACCATGTGTGGGCTGATAAAGATAATTCCTCATCCATCACTGCTTCCTCATCACAGATATATGCAATGGACCTGATACAGGTGTCGGGAGGTGGAAATTACAACTCCATGGGCCCAAAACAGATTAATCTGGCCAGGCATGGATACCATTGTCACCATCCTCTGGTAATTCTGCCAAGTGGTTTCAGCACATCACCCTAGCCTGCCTGACTATGCCCCCTCCCCAACTGGCAGTGCTCATTTTAGGGGCAGTGCTGAACTTACATGGGCAACCTTCCAGAGGGGAGATTATACCCACTTTCTACCACACAAGACTCTTCCTCGACAGACTTGCTGCTTCTCATGTAGACTCGGGGTCTAATAAGGGGCATGCCCTTTGAAATAAGCAATGGGCAAAAAGGTCTGAGACCAGAGAGAGTCCTGAAATTGCTTTTTCTTTATTCCTCCCCAATAAACTTTATTTATTAAAACCATGCATTACGTCAAAAGCCACAGACTGCTGCCACTGAGGAGTGTGGAGAAAAAATCAGCGTGGATACTGTGTAGTACATTCATTGCTATGAAAGGAGTTAGCTGTCCCTTTAAGCTAGAAGGTGGTAAGACCTAATACTTTGCAAATGACTTGATATTGCTCTGAATTTCCTTTTTATAACGAAAAAGTATTTCCAACAATACAGAAGCTTCATAAGCAGCTGTCAATCCCTCCGGGCTATGTTATTCTTTTCCCCTACTTTCCTGGGGGCAGGCACTGCAATATCATTGCCATCAGAATTACAAAGAAGGGAAACACACACGCATCCCTGGTTTTTGTTGTTGTTGTCAACTGTGGTGTTTGGGGAGGCAAGCCGCCCAAGAAGATAGGTGTGCCATTTGTCCTTCCCAAAATCATGATTGTGTTTGTAAAAGGTGGCCTGAAGTTGCTGGGCATTTGTGCATCTGGCTTTGTTTCTGGAAGTGGGAGTTGTGGCTAGGAAGCCAAGTCTCCAAAACATGATACTGCTGTAACCAGCGCAGTTTGCAAGCGGCTTTCAAAAGGTTTTCGGATTTATTGTGAAGAAACATCCAATGTTCAGCTTCTGTTCTCAAGGTCTGGGCTCTTGGATTGAGATTCCTGAGAGCAAAGTTTTCCCATGAGATTTTCTCCACAATGACCTCAGCAGCAACATGTTGCTGCTGCAGCCGAAGCAAGAGTGAATGAATGTATAGATTTCTCTGAGAGAGCCTTGCTGAGGTTTAACTTGTGTATGCTTTTAGATTGTTGTTGTATACATTCCCACGCTAACGTTGTTTTAGGAGTAGATTCTGATACCTGGGCTCATGCTGAGCCATGGAATCAATGGGGCTACTCCTGGAGTAAAGTATTACTCAGCATTATCAAGTGACGCTGACACTTCGTACTTCTGGATCCTGGAAGTATTTTGTGTCCCCTTCAGAGCAAAGAACTGAAAAGTGAATCAGGGATCAGAACTATAACGTGATGGGCTGCTCAAGATGGTGGCTTGACTACTAAAGTCAGAGACAGGACTGGGACTGGGTTGGTAGCTTTTATAGGGTTGGGACAGGGCAGAAGTGGGGAGCATCCAAGCTGCATGAAATTCTTTACCCCTTAAAGATAGTCTGCAGTAAGTTGTGCAGCTTTACCCTTGGTGTTGTGAAAACCACGTGGGGGCAGCAGAGGGAGGATCTTGACAGTATGACTCCCACAGGAAGAGTGCTGTCAAGGTACATCAGATTAGGCAGAGCAAGTGACCTCCATGCTGATGACTCTGGGGGTTGGAACCCCTAGGTTCTTCCACTGGAGGGAGGGCGGGCAGCCATTCTCCCCCCTGCGGGAGAATTCTAAGAGCCCTCGGAGTTGAAGCTCATGGAGTTTCAGCTCCCTTCCACAGGAATAACCCATGGAGGGGTATAATTGTCACCCTCAGGCCTCACTCATGTACCCCTCCCATTGATTTCACTAAGCTTTACTTGAATAAGGATTTGGGCCAGAACAAATAATATATTGCAATAATGGTAGAGGAGCACTGTAACTGCTAATTTTATAAGACCATGACTAGGAGTCCAGAACAGTGCATTTGATTATTAAGCAAACAAAAATTAAATTTTCTAAGCTTAAATGAAAAAATAGATTTATATTGCACTGGCTGTTAATAAATAGACAATTATCTGTTGGGTACGGCTGATCTTATTAAAATTCAGGCAAATAGGATTACTTTAATTTTTCATCATCAGAGGTTAGTAAAAGTTCATTGTGTGTGTGTGTGTGTGTTGGATTGGTGAAGGGAAAAGTGAGTGTTGGCTAATGAAATGTCTTAGCATATCAGTCCCAAAATAAATGCTTCCTCCAGAAATATATGTAATTTACCAGTTAAAACTCAATAGACTTCTGCCCATATATATACACACACACACACACACACACACACACACACACACACACATATATATATATATATTAAGGCTCTGAGTCTCTAGTACCTTGCTCCTCATGTCATCATTTACATCTCTGCAAATCAGGGTGTAAATACTATAATTCTGATCTGGTAACCCTAACTTTACACTGAGTTTGCATAGGTGTAAATGCTATCTAGGTGCAAGGGAGAGGAAAATCAGGGCTTCCAACTCCAAAGTGGGTCAGTTAGGAAACAGGTTGTGGCTGCAGGAAAAATAGAAATGAACCTGAGTGATGCATTGAGAACCGTGTCGGATTGCAAACTCCCCTTCCCCCATCCCGCGCACAGTGCAGAGGTGTCAGATCATGGCTTATTCCACTGTCCTGCTGGTGTGAATCAGGAGTAACTTCACCAGAGTCAATGGAGTGACGTGAGTGTTAGGGCCTGTCTATGTGATGCAGCAATGTGCATAGAAGGGTGGGATTTCTAAGGTGCCCCAATGTGTTGTGCACTGACTGGCCTATAGACCCTGCTGGTGAAAATTAAACTTATTTTTATTCACACCAGCAGAGTCTACATGGGCCAGTTAGTGTGCAGCACATTGATATGTTTTGGAAATCCCAGCCCCCTAGCGTGCATTGCTATGCCACAAAGACAGGTCCTAGCGTGACAGAAGAATCAGGCATCTTGTGTATTTTAGATCTTCAGTAATACTCTCATACTCAAAGAGAGGAAAGAGATACAATAATAATCCTGTGCCGGGTTATCAAATGTTTCCTTGGCTCAGGAATTCTAGAAGATGCTACTTTTTCCATATTTACTGTTCCCTTGTAAGCATACTTGATTGGTTATGTGCCCGTGTACTGGGGTGATTGCAGGCTCTTTAGAAACTGAGACACATGGGACTGATTCTCATTTACACTAAAGCCCTCCTTTACACCATTTTGACAGTCTAGAGGTCTGAGTGTACATGAGAAATGGGCCTCACATTAAAATTAAAAATTGCTCTAGATTAGAGCTCTATGAATCAAAACTGGGAAGTTATTCAATTCACACTGAAGGGTTTTTTTTCCTTTTTGGGTTTCACTTTGGCAGCTTTGGGCTTCTTGTTCTAAAAATAGCCAGTGCTGAAGATGAATAAGCATGGACAGATTCCTTCTCTGTTTGATACATTTTTCCATCATCCAGTTTGACCACCGGGTTTACAAAGGTGTATGCTTATGTGTTCTCCAATAGATAGAGCCTTAAAGCCACCTTATAATTGGTCGTATGCCCTCAATCATAGGTTTCCCTTAATGTTCTGAACTATGGTGAGAGAAGATCTGTCCGGTGGGTGTAAAAGAGGTCATGCACAATGTAGTACTTTGTTCCATTCCTGAGAATGGGTTCTTATGAATACTGGTGGCTTTGCTGAAGGGGAAGTAGGGTTTATTAGGACTTTTATTAACACACTGCTCAATGCCTACTTCTTTCTCAACCACACTCGTTTCTCTCCCTTCCTCCCACAGAAGCCATTTTTTCATGGCATGTTACCTTGGGGGAAGGGGAGGATTGGTACAATGGATCAGCAGCTTTGGGTTACTATCTGCATCGGTGCTTTGTTCCAGTTTCTTTCTCAGCACTTATTTAGCACCTCCCCCCCCACACACACATTCTCTCTCTCGTGCCTTTGTTGCTCAGTCCAGCACATGCACAGATCTAAAAGTCTGTGGGCCAAGTTTGGTGCAACTCAGAGCAAAACTTGGTCCATACTATTTACTTTTTAATGTTGTTTGCAGTACTTTAATGGTCAGGATGGTTTTTGACCTATAGTTATGAAGGTGGTTGAGTTCTCTACAAATCAAATCCCAGGGCTGCCAACTTTCATGACCTTCATTATTTTATTTCAAGCTCCAGTTCCTGGAGTCATGAGCTGATGTGAGAATTACAGTTTTCATCATGAATAAAAAGTTTCTAGCCCTTATAGTTACAGTGGGAAGTTTGAAGACTTGATCTCTAAAGGTCTCAAAAACCAAAAGGCAAATGAGAAGAACCCCAAGTTTACAATCTTTTAAAATCTCACGCATTTTAAGCCATTCTCATGATTTTTCATTGGTGAGGGTGTTTCATTACATCCTTCTCATGCCAATGTTGGTGGAGAGGGCAGAAACTAGTCTTTTCCATCCCTCTGTCATTAACTGCACTTCCATCTTCTCTATGGTGTTGAGATTGACTATTCTGTCCTCTCTACTAAGAGTTCTTCTGAAAGTTTCTTTTGGGCACCCTTATTTCCTCACACCAGTTGGTTTCCTCTTAATAGCTTCCTATGCAAGCCTGTGTGTTGGCCTGTGAAGTACCTGCCCAAATACATCCTTTCTGATTCTGGTGGAAATGAGCTGCTGATTGGTAGTTTCATGCATCTCTTCATTGGTGAGGGAGTCTTTCCAACCAATGTCCAGAATCTTTTAAAGGCACTTATTTTTGAAGGAGTGTCCTTTTCTGTCAAACATTTTTTGGTAGCTCTCCCACTCTGGCTGCTGTATGCTAGCGCTGATTTACATTTGAGATGAACATTCTCTGTTTTGTTCTTCTGCTACATAGCTTTGATCTCCAGACATTGTTTTAGTAAACACACTGTATGCTTGTCCCACCTTTGATGTCATTTCCTCCTTTGAGGCCTCTGTTAGCCAGTATGGTGCTGCCCAGGTAGGCGAACTATTCTACTTTCTTGATATTTTTGCCTTTATAGTATGGTGTTACTGCTTTACATCTGCCTTTCAAGGATGTTTGTTTTAGCATAACTTCTATTGTGCATCACTTGGCCCACTGTTTTTGCCAGGTTCTGTCTTTAGGTTAGATTAGGGTTGGCAATACTTTTTGATTTGCCAAAAATAAAATTTAAAATTCATTTTGTTTTATTTCTTTTTTCAAAATTGCCGGCAAATTAAACAATCAGTTACTCACACAGCTCTACCTAGTGCAGTGGGGCCTTGATCCCTGACCGGGGTCCTTAGCAGCTATCACAGTAGAAATAAATAAGAAGAAATAACTAGTCTGGGTGATTTAAGGGGCTGAATTCCAGCCATAACAAGCTCCTTGGTGAATGAATACTGTATGGAAGGGATTGTTCATTTTGTTGCACATTTAGTACTAGGCAAACCTCAGAAGCCTGGGGGGACTCCGTTCAGTTAAGATTAAATAAACTGAACACTTGATCCAAGGTTTAAATTTCTGTAGTCTAATATCTGAGCCACAAATCTTTGGAGAAAACAGATTCCCATGAGAATCCCATCCTGGTACTTATTTCAGGTGAATCATAAATCCCATGTGATAGTCTTTTCTGGTATTATGTGGGCGCTTCTGTTTGTAGGAGAAACTCCTATATTTCCCAGTGAAAGGTACTGGGAATAAATACGATGTTCCCTAGCTGAACATGTTTCTGCAGAAAACACGGGGGGGGGGGGACAAAAAACCCACCCCAGCCCTCGCTCAGTGTCTTGAGTAAGCAACAAATAACTCTGCTAATGTATTTTAAATTACTCAGTGAAAGATGTTTTGCTTTCCTAGAAGAGATTTATCAGCTAAAACATGCCTTTGTGGAATGTTTTTGAACCTGAACTACATAACAGAGGCTAGTAAATACATCCCACCAGCAAAGAAAGATGGGCCGCGGGAGCCATTAGAAATATAAATTCTCTGGTTTTACTGCAGTGTTCTGCTGGCAGGTTCTACATAACTTGATTTAAAACAAATTCCTCACCCTACCCCTTGCTGCCCACCGTATTCATGCTTGTCCTGCCAAAGTGGGCAGGCAGGTAAGCCAGGTAAATTAATGGCTGGTTTCTGCAACTCCTTAGCAGTCCAATTATATATTTCTACCATTGCTGCAAATGTGTCACATCTATTGGGCATAGTATAGGACTCAGAACTGAAAATCTGGATTTGAATTTTTACCCTAAGACAATAAATACTAATAAAATGGAGTCTTGGAGTTGGTTATATTAGTGCTTAGTCCTCAGTGGTCGTCTAACAGCACAGATCCAGCATTATGCTCTGTGGAGTGGTGGCTCTCAATCTTTCCAGACTATTGTATCCCTTCCAGGAGTCTGATTTGTCTTGCGTACCCCCAAGTTTCACCTCACTTAAAAACTACACTTAAAATCACTTGTTTTCAAAATTAGACATAAAAATACAAAAGTGTCACAGCACACTAGTACTGAACTATTGCTTACTTTCTCATTTTACCATATAATTATAAAAAATAAATTTGAATATAAAGTACTTACATTTCAGTGTATAGTGTATATAGAGCAGTGTAAACAAGTCATTGTCCATATGATATTTTAGTTTGTACTGACTTTGCTAGTACTTTTTCGGTAGCCTGTTGTAAAACTAGGCAAATATCTAGATGAGTTGATGTACCCCCTGCAGGGGTGGCTCTAGGTATTTTGCCGCCCCAAGCATGGTAGTCAGGCTGCCTTTGGCAGCATGCCTGTGGGAGGTCCGCCGGTCCCGCGCCTTCGATGTACCCGACGCCGAATTGCCGCCAAAACTGCGGGACCGGCGGACCTCCCGCAGGCATGCCGCCGAAGATAGCCTGACTGCCGCCCTCACGGCGACCAGCAGGCCGCGCACACACACACACCCCCCCCCGCGGCTTGCCGCTTCAGGCACGTGCTTGGTGTGCTGGTGCCTGGAGCCACCCCTGACCCCCTGGAAGACCTCTGCGTACCCCAAGGGGAACATGTACCCTTGGTTGAGAACCACCATTGTAGAGCATCTGAGTTTCTGAAGCTAAACTGCTGCTAAATGTTGGGTCTGTTTTAAGTCTTGCAAATTATTTACCACATTCTGCCTGATGTAATGGACCTTGTGTCACAAGAAAAATGCCCCTGGCTTTGGAAAGTAGAATATTCATTAGACTAAATTACAGAATGGAATAGAATTTATTTTTACATGATATTCTTTACACTGAAGGGATCCCCCAAAGCATTTAGCAAATCACCAAGTTATATGCCAGCTGGGGCCCAGTTTTGTTGCCTCTTACACTGGGTTTTTCTAGTGTAACTCAAATGACTTCATTAGAATTGCTTCTGC
This sequence comes from Mauremys mutica, assembly GCF_020497125.1. Taxonomy (NCBI): domain Eukaryota; kingdom Metazoa; phylum Chordata; order Testudines; family Geoemydidae; genus Mauremys; species Mauremys mutica. Next base: position 152,197,518 of record NC_059074.1, on the reverse strand, counting down.
TTTACAGTCTTGCAAGAGAGATCATAGTCATGCAAAGACTATAGGCTAAAGCAACAGTAGCAATACTTCATATGCAGCCTGGGATGTTTAAAAGCTATTTTACTGACAGGGGAAATGAAGGCCAAAGCCCCCTGGTTATCTAGTAGGGCAATGGAATTATTAGATTCCACCTGTGCAGCAGTTCTGTTTCTCTCCTCCAAGGGCTAACACCGCCAGCGGTTCTGCACCTTCACACAGTGGTAGCCCTCCAACAGTGATCATTTGCCAGCAGTTACTGCATAGCTGTATCTCTACTGGTGTAACTGCATCTATACTAGGACTTTTACCCACATAGCTATGTCTGCAAAGAATCACATTCCTTAATGCTGACGGAGTTAAGTGGTAAAAACTTAATTATAAACCAGGCTTTAGTTCCCAGAGCTCATGAGTGCTGGAGGTGTGTACATTGGACTGTTGTGGGATTGCTGGGCTGCACACTCTAACTTCTTACTGTTGATTACGTGTTATACAACATTGTAGTGGGACTCTAGAGACCTGAACGCTCTTCCTGCCTCGACACCGAAACAGCATACAACCATGAGCAGGTCATTTCACCCCCCTTGTGCTTCAGTTCCCCAGGAGTGAACAAGGGTATCGCAAAACATGAACCTTCTTTATGGAAAACTTTGCATTTTCAGCAAAAAAAAATTTTTTTGAAAAATTTCACCTGAAAAACAAACAAACAAGTCAGAAATGTCTCCAGTGTGTCTCATGGGAGTTGTATAGGTGACTCATGCTGCCAGTTTGCTTGGTGGGCCAGCCTCCCTTGCCATACTATATCTCCCATAATGCACCATGATCTCCTATCTTGCTGAGCTACTGCAGTGCCTCACAGGAGATGTAGTCCGGCTAGGGAACCCAGACGATAGAAGAGAATGAGAATATGTAGCCATCTTTACTACATTAAGCTCTATGGCAGTATTTCTGATCAACTTTTTTTGGTTTTGGCTATTGGGTGTTTGTTTTTTGACACAAAGTTGAAATTTTTGTGGAAAACAGATGCTGATCTCTAAAAGTATTTAGTCAAAAATCCAGTTTTTTAAATAGTTGCAGTGGAAAATTTTTGACCACCGTAGTAATGACACTTTGCTTCTTTTGTAAATTGCTTCAAAACTGATGGACAAAAATGCCCATTTAAAAGCTAAGTATCACTACTGCTACTAATTATGAGTGCTGATTGAGTACACTAGCCTGTCAGAACTGTCTGACTATATAGGTCCTTTAGCATGCTCATCAGCACAATAGTTGAGGTTTGTATATAAAAGCTGAGCTCCTGGTAATTATGTACTCAGGAAAATAAAGGTGGTGTCCTGAAGCTTTTGTTTTGAAAGAAAAATATGAAAAGATTTACATGAAACTAACAAACAGGTAGTAGGGAAAAGTCAGTTTGAATTTTGGGCCCATCAACTTTTCCAGTGTTCCTTTGATATAGATTTTTTGCATGGTCCACTTGGAAAAAGGAATAATCCTGTTGTACACATCTGATTGAAGTGATAATGGAAATAGACTCTGCTGTTTTGTGCATGGACACAGCTAGAAGTTCAGGATGTGTGCAGCAATAGAGTTCTCCCGGGTTCATTTACATGATGGTAATGTTGGCATTTGGGAATCGATGTACTGTTGTTCACTCTGTTTCTGTTGCCTTGCAATATGGGTACATTATCATTTAGAATATTAAAAGGTAAAATTCAAAGAGCTTTGAGGTGCAGAAACATCTTGTGAGTAAGACTCGCCGCTACGAGTGTTATCTGTGCTAGGTCACAGCTAGGGAAGAACAGCGATTCTAATGAAATAAAAACTGGAGATGAGGAGAAAGCCAAAGCCCAGCTCTAAACTTCCCCAAACTTTCAGGGTGTTTAAAATCAAACCCAGGTCACATGCTGAGGTTTTTTTTTTAATTTTTGTAATGTCTCTGCACTTCTGGGTTCCAGCCAGAGCCAGATCATGGGGGTGCTGCTATCAGAACGACACATTTTTTTCAGTGTTAGCAGCCTGCTGAGAAGAAGCAAAGATCAGACATCATATGAGGAAGCCCCTTGTGAGATTTCCAGCTGCATTTTTGCATTCCCATGAGTTTTGGAAAAAATATTGACTGTTGGAGTGCTTAGCTCAACTGAACCTCCATTTCACCCATCCCTAGTCAGAACCCATCAAAATACTGATTTGCTATCTCCTGATTATCCAAGCCTCACTGTTTGTTCAGCTGGTTAATACACAGGGTCAGACTGCAGCTGGGCAGGTTGAGGGCCTGTTGCCTTCACACTTGCAGAACTTCCCAAATCTACCAGGCTCAAGCTCAGCTCCATGGGATTGAAGCAGGCAAGCGTTTGTGGATTTTTTTTGTATCTCTGAAGAAAACAGGGGGGAGAAAAGGGGAAAATCATAGGTTTGAAACAAATAGGAAAGTAAACACGGGAAACTGCTTTTGACTGCAATCCTGAAAATGTTGCCTATGAGATAACAGAAATGCCATCAGGAAGCAGAATACTAGACACTTGCTGAGCCAAGCTCTTATCAAAATAATAGGCTTTCATCTCCACCTATCTCACTGTGACATCTAAAAATGGGAGCGTTACCTCTTTGTTTCTATTTTGTTCTCTCTCTGTCTCCATTTTGTCTCCAGGGTCCTTTCAGGTCCCAATATCCTACAGTATTTCAGCACTATATATTACAGTAAGTGTATGTATGTTTATGTGCACACACGTGCTGTTATATAGGACCCTCTTTCAATGCTATGTTGGATGTGAAAGACCCTTGGGACAGAATGGAGATCTGCACATCTCCATAGTCTTAGAGTTTTGCTAGTAAGAAGAGAGTATCTTTTTGATAGGAACTCAGTTTTATCCACTAGGTCAGACTATATGATTAATATCTGGTCTAAAAAACTCTCTCTAAATCTGAGTTTAGCCTGTAGGGCGGGAAGTTCTGTATATTAGAAGGAATTTTAAGAGTTTATCAACATGAGCTTGAAATGGTTGCATTATTCCCAAGTAAATAAGATAGCCAGCTGCCCCTCCTCCCCCCAGCTGTGGCTGTCCCTAAGATCATGGGGGTGAGTAGAAGGCGGTTCATCAGAAAAGATGATACAGCCCCCACCAGGCCATCTTACTGAATCTGCAACTGTGACTTGGTCTCTTCTGGCACTTATGTTTCAGGGTTAAGTGAGTGGCACCTCTGCATATAGGCAGTTATGCTATGGATCTGACACATGGACCCCTAGACTTTTTTCTACTGTATATCTGTTCAATAAATTCAACGATCAAATCAATTCTATGGCCACGAGTGAACCTGCAGCGTCCCCTTCTGCCAACTGTGGTGGTTGACCTGGATGCGAAGGAGAAGAGCATTCTCTGTGTGGCACAGACCCTCAATGCACCTGTTTTGCACAGGCTGCCCATCTCCCTGAGCTGTACTATCCTAATCTAGAGCTGCATACGTAAGAGCTTTATCCTCTGCTGCGCTGCTCTCAGCGGTTCATCTCCGACTAATCCAGTGTCAGCATAAAACCAGCTTTCTCACTCTACGCAGAGGCTTTTAGCTGCCTCTAGCTAAACTGAAACAACCAGGCCCCCTGAAACGTAAGTTACATAGTGCCTGAAGACTGCAGGGCTGGTGGGTAGACTTTGAGTCTTTTGACTAGGGCACAGTGCTGGTGATGCTTTTCACTTCCTATAGTGCCTTTAACCTGGAGATATCTGAGCGCTCTGAAACATCTGTCAATCAGGCCCAACAATACCACTGTGAGGCAAGGAAGTGTTAACAGTGCAGTTTTGCAGATGGGGAAACGGAGGGTTTAAGGGCAAAATTGTCAAAAATATACCTAGATTTTTGGGTACTTTGTTTTTGGGTGCCCAAACTGAAATATTTAGGGCCTTCTTTTTCAGAGGTGCTGAGCACCTCCAGATCCTAATGTTTTCAATAGGTGTTGTGGACACTCTGCACCTATGAATATCGGGCCTCTTTAATGTCTTAAATGCCCCAAATCAGTGTCTACTTTTGAACATTTTGGCCTCTCTGATTTTGCTGAAGGTCACCCAGTGACTCAGCACCAGAGCTGGGAATAGAACCCAAGAGTCCAGATTCCCACTCCTCTAGCCACTAGTCCGTGACTCCTCCCAAATCGAGTAAAGGAGATATCTTTATCAAATGCCCCCAAAGGAAAATCGCACTGCACCATCTGTCAAGGCACTGCCACATCTGGGATACAGGCTGTTTTTGGTGGCTAACAATTCGGCAGAAGAGTAACGGAATAGAATAGCCATTAGCGAACCGCCGAGTGCTTTGGGTGTTCAGTTCAGATAAGCGCCTGGAAGGTCAGAGGGTTATCAGGAGCTCTTCCAATTTCCTTGGTTGAGAAATCATAAGGCGAGTGTGTTCTCAAGAGTTCTGAACACTTCCTAGTCAAGCTGCATCAGAAATACCAGGGGGCATCATTTTGTGGGGTGTTTTGGGGCTTACATGTCTGCTTGTTATCAGGATGTTCAGCAGTGCCAACGAGCCTGTGGGGGCCTGGTACTTCATGTTTTCTGCCCCCCCTCCCATTTCACTTTATCTACACAGATATTTTGGGGACCCCTCTGAGCTCAGGGCCTGAGTACAATTGTCCCTCCCTTCATCAGAGCTGGGTGCCAACCTTAAACGTAAATAAGTAAATGACGTGTCCCACTGTCACTGTTTTGCTCCTCAACCCATTTTCCAGCTTTCCTTTGGCTTTTGCCAAAGGAGTGATTTTTATTGATCATTTTTACATTGCTCGGCTCTTTAGACACGTAAGGCCTCTTACTGCATCTGGCTCTTGTGCAGGGAGAAGGGGGGAGGCAAAGAGCCTTGTCCCTCTTCCTCCACAGCATTCAACAAGAGCAAGATGCTTTCACAGCGGCTGAGTTTGGGAGAGTACATCCACTGCCCTCTCCCTGCGCCACCGAGAGTCACAGGATGCAACAGCGCTGTGGTCTAACTCTCGCACTGCATTCAAGGACCTGGGCAACTATGTCAAGGGCAACAAACTGCAGCATCCAAAAGGAAGGTGCCATGTTTGCGGTAACTCTGGTAGTGGGAGAGGCTTGTGCTTCCTGAGGAGCAACCATTTTCAGAGCTTTCTTGGAAGTCGTGCAATTCTATTTATCACCTCCCAACACAGGCCTGTGGCACTCTCTGATCCTTAGTAAAACAATCCCAGGAAGTTTATTGGGAAAGGCTTCAGTTCTGCTAGGTGCTGAGTGCCCTCAGTGCCTATGGACTCTTCGGTGAGTGCTAAGGGCATTCAGCACCTTGTGGCCCGGGCGTCTAATAAACATCCTACAGACGGTGGAAACAGCAAGAGGCCAGGGGAGCAAGCTTTTTGTTTGCTTTCCTTTCTCGTTCTTTGCCATTTTCATCTTAGCCCTACAGTTCCGATTCCTTCAAAGCCAGTCACCCATCGCTGACTACTAGAGAATAGAGACATCTTTCTCCTTGTGTGCGTGGAGGCTGTTAATTTAGTGCCACTGATTGTTAAACAAAATACTTTGAGTGCTACTTGCTCTGTGCTTGAATCTGAATGAGCAGCAATAGTAAAGGCCCAGAGTAATGAAATGGTGTCTTTTCCTGGTCTGAGATATTGGAATGCTTTTACCATATAGAGAGCTCTTGGATTTTTACAGGGATACAACCCCCCCTCCACACCCTCCCGCCCCCCCCCCCCCCCCCAGTCAAAGCACTTCTCATTCCAGCCTTGAACTGTGTTTTGAGAAAGCAGAAAGGCATTTCACTGGAGAAAAACTCCCTCCTGTATAAGTGGCACAGTTTAACTCAGAAACATCACAACCTTCCAAGAGCCTGAGGGCAATTCCCAATACCATCCAAGGGGCTGGAATTTTGCCATTTTTTGCCACACAGAACAGATCCACTGATCAATTAATCACTAAACATGATAGAATAGAATCATGCAAAGCAGAGATGAAAGAGCCATGAACATGCTGAGATATCACAGTATTGGGTACTATAGAAAACCATAAAAAAGACATTGCACTTTTGTCAGTAAAACTTTTGTCATTCAGGGGTGTGAAAGGGTGCCTCTCGAGGGTGGATTTATTTTGTCGGTGGGAGAGCGCTCTCTTCTGCTGACAAAGAGCGGCTACACTGAGCACCTTTTTGCGGCACAGCTGTAGGGGCACAGCTGTGTCGCTAAAAGGTGCATAGTGTAGACGTAGCCTCAGTCTAGTCTCTCCCCGCCTTCTCCTTCAGCCGGTGAAGACTGTTCCCTACATTACATTCTCCAGCGCTGCACTTAGTTCTGTTTTACATACCTGAAGTGATAAGACTCCATCCATTTCCATTGGGAGGGTATTTCAGAGCTCAACTTTAAGAAGCTTTTCCACTGATTTCAATCTAAATTTTCCTTTGTGCGGTTCCATCTCCTTTTCCCCCATTATAACCCCCCCCCAATCAGTTATCTTTCTTCCTTTGGATCACCCTAAATAATTACTCTCCCTCCTTGTTTTTAATCTTCAAACACAGACAATGATCCTGTCTTAGTGATAGTTGAGCTCTCTTAATCTTCCCTTATAAGTCTATTCTACCTTTTTTTATTTTATTTTTTTTGCCATGAACATCTACCAATAATAATCACATATAAGCAGGTTCTCACCATATTCTGCAATTGATGTAACAAGTCATGGGAAGTAACATCACAACTGTTGGCTTGTGAAAGCTTTATTTATGGTTTCCAGCGGCCCTCAAATTTTGTAGGACAATCACTTTTTATTTTTACAGATCTGTCCTGTAAACACATCACACCCAGCTTGCAGGACTATTCTAGAGAGTTAGACTTCTCTTGAGCATCCGAATGAAGCATCACAATGTGATAATATTGTGTCCTCATGTTGCAATATTAAGATAGTATGTGTGGTGTGCCCAAACTCAGAGTTGAGGTCATCATGTAGTGACGCATCATGGCATAAAGATGCTAACATTGTCTATCAAAATTGCATCTTGTTAGGTGATCAGATTTTCTGGCAGAACAAATATCATAAGCAGGAGGAACCTTAGATACATGGAGCCAGAATCTAATTTATCCTAATTCTCATTTACCCTTTATACCACTCTGGCAATGGAAAAGAGCCTTAAAGTGAGAGCAAATTACACTGGCACCCACTTTAAACCCCCTTTACACTTCCACTGCAGCGTAATAGGGCTGTAGTATAAATCAGAACATGGCCCATCATGTTTAGCTTCAAGGAAGGCCAGGCCGAACCAGTTTATATTAAATTAGACCCTGAACTTCAGCCATAACTTGAATCTTTTTAAGGTTTGCAAAAGTTCAGCTGTTGTTTTTAATCTTTTTGACATCTCTCCTTTTCTGGGTTTTGGCCAGGACTGGAAATTAAGGTGCCAAAAAACCCATAGTGAAGGCTCCTCATATGAAATCATCAGTCCAGCTAATGCGAATGTTGAGTGTTTTGTGCACACCAAGTCTAAGAACCATTTTAAGCTCACCTGATCCTATTTTCAGGGTAACTGCTCCAAAGAGCTGAAAAAAATAGATGGAATATTGAGGAGAAAAGAAAACCAGTTGGAAGCACTCAGAGAAGCAGAAGCACTATGGAAACTTTTTTATTTATTTTAAATAAGCGATTTCAGATTAAATGTTTTCTGTTAAATCCCGAAGCATCTGGGAAGTGATGAACTTGTGTACTTACAGCTGGATTCATGAAGAAAGCCAGCATAGGTCAGAAGGCACCAGCTGTTGTGTGATCTCTGTCATTTCTCAGCATGGCTTTGTAAAGCCCCAGAATCCGAAGCACTGAAGGAACAGGCAGCACTAATGCACCTCTTACACTCTCCATGGCAGGAAACTGATCAGGGGGGAAATATCCGTGGCTGATCCCTGCTCCAAGGGAGGGCCATTTCTGCCTCCCAGTGTCATCTGAGGTGGAAGAGAATCTTTCTTGGCCTCAGATGTGGGAATCAGTTTAACCCTGGGGACAAGAATGACCATAATTAAGTCTCTACTCCCATAATTTCTGAGATACAATTGCGATCTAATAATTATCAATTCCTCCTTCAATCCCAGTTGTGTGGATTTTTCCGGGGGATTGAGCCCTTATATCAATTCAGTCTAAATATATATTTATTTCCAAAGGTATCTAAATGTTTTAAATCAGCACCACTATAATGGAGTTAATTGATATTGTAATGGGCTTCCCCACCTCCACTAGCTAGATTGCAGTTGGGTGGTGTCTGAGAGAGCAGTTGGGGGAGGGGTGATGGGAATGGAAACACCCAAGATGCTGTAACTTTGCCAGCTTGTTCTTTCGGGGGTGCTGCTGGTGGTGGGCTGCCTATTGAGGAAGACACTTCTGCGTGAGGGCTGTGGCTGCACTAGTGAGTTGGATTTTTAAATGTGGTGTCACCTCAGTCTTTCAGTTACCCCTAATGTTACAATATTTTTCTCAGTGTTTGTTGGAGATAGGTGACCGCCCAAAGGTTTGATATACCTGAACATTTGGATACTGATCTGAATTAGAGAGTGGCCTCCTCTTTGGAGGATAATAGTATGTTTATAGAGAGAGAAGCTGATAAGACCCCAATTCTGCAATCAAATCCTTGTAGGCAGACCCTTGATTTCTGTGCAGCACCATGTGGGCACACAAGGTCATCCAGGTAGCTCTGATTATAGGATTGTGGTCTATATTCTCTCAACCTAGTGTCTTTATCATTCAAAAGGTTATTTGTGGACTCCTAAAATTGTGCATCATGTAGGGGAAGTATGTGGTTAGGGACTTTTTGGTACCATGGATTATGTCCCCAGTAGTTGCTAATGACTTTTCCCGGAGCCATTAAGGCATAGCATATAAATGCCTATTTAGAAAATGATTAAAAGAAATTCTAGTATCAATGGTAAACATTCTCCTAGGTTGCTGTTACACATGCAGAGTAGCCAAGATTAAATAACTTAGCAGTAATATCCCTTCTGTTCCCCCAAAGGGCTGAAAATGATTTCAACTTTTTGCTTGGCTAATCAAAGAAATTAGCATTTGAAAAGGCCTTGGCTGTCTTAGCCCCCTTGCCTCCCCTCAGCCCCCCCATGTGTTTCTAAAAGACATGCTCTAGATCAAACAGAAGTGATGGGCTTGATGCAGAAATTACTGAGTGAGGGTCTATGATCCGTGTTGTACAGGAGGACAGACTAACGATACTTTCTGGCTTTTGAATCTGTGAATGTATGAATTACATTCTCCAGCCTTTTATCCAGAGCAGTTTTAAGTGACTCAAGCAAAGGGGGCTACCAGCATCGCTTCCCATGAGAGACTATTCTACAGTCTCATAAACTTCAGTGTTAGCCTATCTTCCCTGATATTCATCCTGTATTTCCCTTTGTTCAAATTCACCCCATGCCCTCCTTTTGGCCACTCTAAACTAATGCTCTCCCTTCTTGTGATTTTAAAATCTCAGATACTTGTAGACAATTCTCCTAGCCTCCATTCCTCTTCTTTACCTTTTCCCCTTAGCCATTATGAGGTGAAATACACCTCTGGGCAGAGGGCCAGTGTAAGCCACTGGGGACTCTGTGATACAGGTGCGTCTCTGTGCCGATCCACTGAAGATATAGGTCTGTTACAGTCCCCAGCTACAGAACCTTGACTGTTAGCTCTCAAGTCCCCAGTTCAATCCTGGTGTGTTGGCCAGGTGTACAGCTGTCAAGCCAACACAAGGCTTAGGCACCATTTAAATCCACTTAATCCCCAAGGTGACATTTGGCTGGAATTTCTGCTTCTGTGCTCCCATCCATGGCACAGAATGGAGGGCAGTGTAGAGCCCACACAAGGGTTATTTAGGCCCTCTGCCCGGAATTGAATCTACCTTGTGGTGAATCTTTCACCCAACTGATTTTTTTTTTAACCAAATCAATTTATGTTTCTTACGGGTGGCAAATGAGAAAACAGTCCAAACCTGGTAAATGTGGATTTGTTCATTTCACACTTCTGTGGACCAGAATAGAAATCGCTGAACCCCATTCACTTTCTGAAAGCACACAACAGAGACTTTCTCCTGGGCTCAGACCTTTCTGTGCCAAATTTCAGCCTGGAGCACAATTTTTCCAACTGTGTATTGTATTTTTGTTTGGGCTGCTCTGTTCCTGTATGTCAGCAAGAAAGCAGCCTTTTGGGTTCACAGTTGGCTTCATCAACAGTGTCTGAAAGTCTGTTTCCCCCCTAAAAGTGTCTAGTATGGCGGATTAAAAACAGCCAGGAGCATTTTAATTATTTTCATGACATGACATTGCAGTAGGAGGGGAGGGGGAGGGGGAGGAGGAGGGAGGGGAGTAACAATCCATAATGTGATATTAAAAGGTGAACAGAGGGGAGAGAGGAGCAGTTTAGACTTTCTATTGTGTTGATTTCAAGCACTCCAGTTGCAATGTTTAGGAATTAGTCATTTGTAACTTATTTATACTTAAAACATGGCAGAGATAATAAAAAACAAATAATGACTTGCTTTGAGGGAGCCATGGCAGCATCAGGAAAGTATTACCCGAGGGGGTGGAGGTGGGAAATAGGCCAGCGAGTGCAGTAGTTTTGCCTGAAACTGAAGTCATCTGCATCCTTGCTGTCCAGCCATAATCTCTACCTCTCACCAGCTCAGTGCCTGAGCTGCTGTCTGTGTTTCTCTGAGTGGCCAGATATTCGGATTGCAATCTATTCAGAGAATCAGCCAGCCCTCAGTCTGTTTCAATCTTCCCCCTTCCCCAGCTCTCCTGTGGACCGATAAGGTTTTTCAGTGGGGTGCTACAGTCTGATAGACTTGATAATGTTGATCAGAATGGGGATCCTCTCAGGCAAAGCACAGGATACTCATCATTCTGAGAAATCTTCTCCCTAGCAGAGCCATTCGCTCTTTGATCCAGGAAGTTTAGGTTGGTGCACCTTAGTCCATCCTGTTCTCTGCCTGAGGTACGCAATAGTTGAGTTTTTGAGGGCTGTAATACTTTGATCTCATTCTAGTTGTTGGCTTTAGTGTGTAAGGTGCTAGATGTTGCTGATGGTTTGTAATATACTGGAGGTCAGCTCAGATGATGTGATGTCCCTTCTGCCCTTAAACTCTTGACTCTAAATCTTCCTTCCCATCTTTTTTTTCCACATGCCATTGTCACAGTCCCTAACAGCAATAAAGGGCATGGAGGTGAAGACACTTGCAGGTGAAGTTCCCTGTTCATCAGTGCTAATAGCTTTGCTACGGAGGTGCCTTCTCTATTTGGTGAAGATCCCTAGCAGGTCCATTAGATTGGGATTCCCACTGCTGATGCTTAGTAAATCTGTGGGAAGCTGTGGGTTGAGGGGCAGCAAGAAGGAGAGACAGAATTTGCTTGGATGAGGGGCTTGGATTAGTGATCTGTTTCAGGAGCAAAGCTGTGGAGTCATTGAGGCAGGACACATAAGGGCTGGGGAACAAGACCCCTCCCTGGTACAGGACAGGGAACTGGGAATGTATTCAGGAGACTGGAGAATGGAAGGGATTAAAAGGGTCAAGGAAAATGGCATGGAGGGGACAAGGAGGCCAGAAAGCTAGTACAGTGGCCCATGAGGTCCTTGGAGGATGGATGCAGTAGACAAGAGGGTAGGATGGAGGGAGAAGGGCAGGATGTAAATGAAATAAAAGATGTGGAAGGGCCTGGAGGGATGGTTCTGAGGACCAGGAGTTGGGGGAGGTCAGAGATGGGGAAAAGTGCTCAGGTCCAAAAGCTGTACAGGGAGGGAGTGGCTGCCAAGGACAAAGAGAAGCATGGAAGGAGGTGAGGCGGTGGGGTGGGGATCAGGGAAAGGGGGAGTCTTCTACAGGTTCAGTTCTAAATGTTTAACGTTCCTTAACATTTGCAGCATAAGAGACCTTCCCTCCACTCCCCTTGCCACCTATCCACATGGCTATAATTCCACACAGACAAACCCCTTTAGGGATGTGCAAAGGACTACTGGCGGGGTGAGTGAGCCCTGCAACAGTGCCTTGCAATGCCTTGCAGCCCCTGCAGGCTCCCAGCACCATCACATGTACACTTCATTGCTTTCCATTTGCCCTGTACTGCAAGGTCTCTCAAATGCACACCTTTCACTCTGACCTCCGCAATATGGGGGCGGGGGGCGGGTCTGGCTGTTGTGCTTGGGTGTGATAGTGAGGAGCTGGAGGTGTGGAGTGATTCTTTGCTGGAACTAAAGGAAGACTCTTGTGAAGCCAAATAATCTGAGAGCACTTCTGTGTTGTGTTGTGTGGGCGATAAGGCTAATGAACTGAGCTTGGTGGCGATGATAATGTTGCCCTCATGGGTGATTTCCTTGATGTTAGTAATTTCCTTCCTATTAAACGCACTTGATTTAGCTCCATAGTAACTAAGACCCTGAGCCAAAGCCCACTGAACTCAGTGGAAGACTTTTTCCATTGACTTCAAAGGGCTTTGAATCAGCCTCTGTATGTTTTATGGACTGTATATGTGTGGATGCAGTAGAACTTCAGTTTTACCTACCTCTCTCTCACTGTAGGAATCTGAAATGCCTTTATATATCCCAGCCTAAGGGTGGGTTATTTTTCCCGTTCCTCAAATTTCACCAACCCACCATTTCAGAAAACTTTTGGATGTCCTCTCAGACCTTTGTAAAATTGGGTTCTGTTGACTATAATGTACTACATAACTCTGTGGGGGCTGCTTGCTCTTGGTAAATGGTTTCCATGGTTTCATTTGTCAGTCAGATGCCCTCTTGCTTAGTTCACAGTTGCATTGTGCAAGTTCCGTAGGAGCCAAGGATTAGCGTGCTGGCTCTGTGTCTCCGTGATGGTGACATGCGTCATTTGCACACTTTGCATGGCAGCAGGTTGAGATAAGGCAATGTAAACTCTTTGCTGGGGTTTTGGCTGCAGCCCATGAATTAAAGAGCCCATGGTGTGGAATCAAAGGACACAGCTTCACTAGCTCTTCCTATAAATAACTCTCACAGAACTCGGCATTAGGGTAAATCATACAATTGCAGCAGGGTGCCAGAGCCACACGTGGGAGCATAAATGCCCATTTGTAGTAGGACAATGTCTTGAAAGATCTTATGCAAGCGGCATTAGAGTCAGTGCAAGTATTCATTGAATTATATTTGTTGTGAAGTTGGCCTTCCCTCCCCCCTCCCCCGTTAGGGTGGAATCCACCCATGTACAGAGGGCCAGCCACAGTTTTACTTTGTCACACTTGTGTACCACTTAAGTAGGGCTCAAGCCTTGTGCTGCCCCCTCTGCAGAGGGATGAATTTCATCCTTTGCAAGTTGTTTCTGACCCAATCCTGATGTTCTTTTGAAAGCATTTGTTACTCCTGGATAATCACTGAAAAGCTTGGAGGAATGCTTTACAGCCTGTAGGCTGTTTGTGAACTGTTCTCTTCTATGTATTTGTAATTCGTTTCTCAGGTTGTGCAGCTGGTCACTCAAGTCACATGGTTGCTTCCTCTGGACTGGATCTGTTTAAATAGGAGGAGGATGAATAGTGACTCTGCAGGCCAGTCAATATTTGGGTTTATGTTCATGAAACTTTCAGCAATCTGAACATTTTCACTGCTACCCTCTATTGTCTGAATAGTGTAGAGATTCCCAAGACCCAGGATACCATGCAGTCCTGGATCCACAGGATCGCTGCTATGCCCCCGGCTTTGGAACGGTCTCTAAGAGGAATCCCTTCAATGTGCCAGACCCCCACAGGGTCACGCTCTTCCTAATGGGTAGTCCCCGCACCTGCACTGCCTCTTCAGACTGAACCTCTGGAATTCCAGCTTCATCCCATGAGCTATGTTCAGCGAGTCCAAATTAGCCAGATTCCTGGAAGACACTTGTACACTCTTCAGGGATTAATGCACCTGACCAAGTATTTGCAGGGACACTCCAAGAGCATTGTTAAAACAGGGTTTATTAGTCACCTGGAAGACAGCATAAGAAGTCCTTAGGCTATGGTTTAACCTTCATTTCTCTAGGCTAACCTAATTCTATTCTGGTTAGCCCAGGGCCCGGCCAAGCTGTAGTGAACCTCATTGTTCAGGCTTTGTGTCTCTGTCCGTCTGACCTCCCTAAGCCTGGTCTACACTAGAAAATTAGGTTGGCCTAACTACGTTGCTCAGGGCTATGAAAAATTAACACTCCTGAGCAGTGTGGTTAAGCTGACCTTAGTCTCTGTATAGACAACACTAGGTTGATGGAAGAATTCTTCCATCAACTGAGCTACTGCTTCTCGGGGAGGTGGATTACATACAAGAATCCCTACCGTTGCCATAGCTGGTGTCTACACTGAAGCGCTACAGTGGTGTTGCATTTTAAGTGTAGACAAGCCCTAGTCAGATCCCAGGTGAGAGCGCTCCCTCCTTCCAGCAGCCAACTCTTCTCCTCCCACCTCGCCAGTCCTTGGTTCTTGAACGGGAATATTGTGCTCACACTGCCAGACACTGAGAGCCTCCTGGATTTGCAATGGAGCGCAAACCCCTCAAGCGTTTTTGCAAAGCGAGCTGCTTCCTGGTAACCTGCAAGGTGGGCAGTGACGTTTTCCCAGAGTGTACCATGGTCCTACGTCTACAGTGGCCACATTTAGGGGAGTGGGGGTTGCCAGGATCTCTGGCATATTGTTACTTTGCCTCAGGTCTGCGCACTGCAGTGTGGACTCCAGAGCCCTAGGTTTGAGTATGGGTTAGAAAAGTCTTGGCATAGGGTTAAAATACAGTGTAGATGCTCAAGCCCAGGGTTCCTTAACACAGGTCCCATTAACCCTGAACGTACATTGCAGGGTAAACATACCCTAAATGCTGTGCTGCTAGTGGATGAAGAATGGGGAGGAAGAGAACTTTTTTCCCCATAGGTCTTTAATGGTCCATTTCCTACTCATCTCTCCCTTCTATGCAAGAGTTCGAGGAAATAGTGATTTCACGTCACATCCTTCTCTGAGACCAGCCAGCTATACCATGTGATGGATTGTCAGCAGAGGACTAAGAATGCTTCATGCATGAAGGATAGTGGTGACACAGATCGTCTTTAGCTGTCACTTTCCAACCACAGTACAAGTCCATTTCATTTCCTGTAACCCTCTCTTTAGACAGTATCTCAGTGGGAAAACCTTGGTGTGATTCTGATGAGCTTGGCTGCTTTTCTGAAGCATATCCCAACTTTTCCTCCCTCTCTTTGGACTGGAAATACTGTAAGATCAGGCTTTCTCACGAGGTTTCCAGTACCTCCTTGCCCCTGTTAGAGTCCATGAGACTATCTTTTCCCATATTATTTTCCAACTTTTGTTTCTGGTCCCATCCAACCACATGAACTGCAGCGATGCATGAAAATTAATATATAAAAATAAAGTTATGCCAACGTATTTGAACCACTTTTTGTTCAGATATACTTATTATTTGAATTGGAATCTGTAATATGTGATATTCTTCACTTCCAAGGCTAACCTCTTTTGTAGTGTTGCTGTTCACTGGTAAATAGATGCTTCATTCCACCCCAGAGTTGTCTGCATTTAGAGTTGGGTGAATTCATTCCTGGATATCCGCTGGGCCAAATTCTAGCAGGAAATTCACATCATCACCTATCCGCAAAATCACAGCGAGTGGTAGAAGAGTAGGCAAGAAACTGGCTGCATGTATTCCAGCACCATTGAATGATCTTTAGGGGCTTTGTGGGGCATAACTAAGTGCTGAGGGGCTGTAAATCCACATATTTGTACATTTCTAATCTGTCACACAGTTCCCAGAAATAATGTCACATGCAAAAGGAGTAAATAGTGCAAGGAGCTGTATATAGGACTGTTTATAGCAAGAAAATGGGCACAAATGAGTGTAGCATTTATGTGCATCTATGTGTAATTCTACGTTTGTGCATGTTAACATGTCTCCCTCTTAGAGGCCTGCCCTAGTTAGCATTGCAGGCTATGACTTCACTCTCAGCTAATGGTGTTGCTCCTTGAGCTCAAGTCTTGTGGTTTTGTGCTGAAGATCCTTGGTCTATCCCTGGCTTAGGCAGCAGCAAAGTGGTGCATTTGTTTCTTGGTGTCTCCTTAGTGGTGTGCCATGGTATTTTTAGTAAGGCATTCAATTCTACACTTGCGTGCCTTAGGTGGTCCAAAATGGGATCCATCCGCCACAGGGTGTGACCTCGTGCTTACTGTATGTGCAAGGTCATGCTGTGCGGAAGATGTCATTGTGTTCTGCCGTGTGCATTTAGGGGCTGGATGGATTCATCCTATGGGCCAGATGCAGCCCATGTTTTTTAATTCTGAGCTGTGCAGTGCAAGCCTTTGGATCCACAGACAGCACACCGCTGAGTTTGCTAGAATTTGCTTACATTGGTTTGTAAAGCTTAGAAGTGTACTGGGATGAAAGGAGATGCACAAATATATTCTCCTCATTAATAATCTAACTCAAATAATAATTAAGATCAGTGGGGGGGAGGGTGTGGTTGTACTAGAACACCATGCTATTTAGAATGCATTCACAAAAGCGTTTACAAATATCTGACTTGTGCATGATCCAGCGTCACCTGAGAGTTTAAAAGCAAGTGGGAATATGCTACAAAATGCCCTGTCATTTGCTGTTTTTTGCAAAGTCCATGCATTCATCTTTTCTCTCCATATATTCTCTTCCCTGAAAGCCTCCTTCCACTTCACCTAGAATCAGAAAAATAAAGGACATGCCTTATATTTAAACCACGATGGGCCAGATTCTGATCTCAGTTGCAGTCATGTAAATCTGGAGTGACTTCATTGACTTCAGTGACACGAGTCTGGATTGACAATTGTATTGTAAATTGTAAAATGTACAATTGTATTGTCTTAATTTTCTCCTGTTCCTGGAATTCACAGTGAGTTAAGGCTTGGGAACTTGATGATTTAGCACATGTTAAAGGCAGCACGCCTTGTCTACAGTAGACTTTTAAAATGTGTTAATTAGCACTCTGATACCATACCTATAAATTCTGGTCTAGACAAAGTCTGAGGCTATTTACTGGTTTGTACCCTCAAACTTAGTGAAAACTCTGCAAGGCTGTCAATCATATGGATAAGTAAGGAAGGAACATTACTGGGCACTGATTAGATTTCTAAGAAACACTCCGACTCCATGTATCTATACCTGCAAAATCTAAAATTGCTTATTTTTGTGCAAATTGTACAAACCATTTGCTTTTTTAAAAATCAGAAAATGGTGTAATGTCAGCAGGGTAATGGATTTGCTACGAAGATGTGCACATTCCCTGTGCTTTGCCTGAATTCAGTGTGATAACCCCAATTTTGTCAAATTTTGCAAAAAAGCGAAATTGTGCAGACACAAGAAATTTGTAACAATTTTCATGAATAATGTAATGAAAAATGCTCTGGGTTTTGAATAGTGTGAAGCACTGAAAGGAGAATTGAAGTGTTTAAGAGATGATTTCTCGCTTTCACATTTTTGCACTTAATTTTCTTTCAGGACAAATGATCTTTTTTATTTTATTTTATTTTTTCTTATCTTTCCAGGATGCGAAAAGAGAACCTGCAACCATGAAAGTTTTGAGTTATTGCCACCTGAGTTACCCAGACTCCCCAAATACTCACATTTAGGGATATATTATTAACCTTTCTTGGATAAAATAAGAAATAAGGCAAAAATCTTGGGTCACTTATTTCAACTTTCAGTTAAAATAACCTTGACCTACGGTGCGATGCTGTCTGTTTACTACGAGCTACCTTCTAGAATTAATTCTCACTACATTCTAATGCTCAGTTTCCTTAAAGGGCAATAACATTTGATATCATGTTGGGGTCAGTTGCCGTTACCATTTCCATTTCTTTTTGGTCTTGGTGGTGCTCTGCTTTTTCTTTTCTGCTCCTCCCTTTCCCCAGCGATTTCAAAGATCCCCAGCCATGCTCAAGTCACCTTTTGTCTCCCAGTATCTCCACAATGAAAGTGTGTGTCTGAGGAAAGGGAAGAAATCTGAAGTGTCACAACATTGTGACGTGTGCATCAGAGCACACAGTGCAAATGCTAAGCTCCCAAGCAAGTTGAGTGCTATTCATTCTTGGCAGGGTGTCAATGCAGCTCATAGCCTCTCTTATCCCCTGCAGGGAGAGAAATGAAATAATTAAAAAAAAACAAAAAAAAAAAACAACCAGCCTTATTATCCAGCTGGATAACATGTAGCAGCAAAAAGCAAGGGGGGAAAGGAAGGTGCTCCTACAGGGCACCTTTGGGAAACAAGGCTATGTCAGTGTGCTGGTTAATAATGCTTTATGAAAGGGCCTGAAGAAGTACTTTATGTGGTTTTAACAATCCAGTTATGTGCCTGGAGTATACCTAGTAGGGGATAGTTTGAACACTGAAAATGTAAATGGATCCAAATCTGTTCCTAGTAACTCAAGTTCAAAATTTGTCCCAATGAAGAGGTTTATTACAGGCATCTGATGTGTGTATAGAATCATAGAATTGGAGAGGGGCATGTCTACAGCTAGAGTTATTCCAGAACAGCTATCCTGATTAACTCCTTGTGTGGATGCTTTCATTCTGGAATAAGAGTGCCTGAAGATCATTCAGAATAAGGCACTTTTACTCTGGTACGAGTGTCTGCTTTAAATTCACACCCATCTTAATCACAATGAATTTCCCTGTGTAGACAAGCCTATAGTGTGTGGCATTGTGAACCCCAGCATAGGTGAGAGAGATCCTGAGACCCTGATGTGTTAAGACGTTAGTTTGTTCTCAATTTGGGCAGACAAGACCAGGCTTGCTGTGCTAGTATGGCCAAACACAGCCCCTGGTTTCCCCCATTGGGGCAGTTGTAGGACTTTTGAATCCCCCCCTGCAAGAGCTACCTCCACTTTGCACACTTCACAGGCTGTCTTCTATTGTGTGCAGTTCTGTTAGAATGGCCTCATCCTCCAGCTGACATTGGGGATGCCTGAGCAAAGCCTGCCAGAGTGACAGCCCGCCATGAATGCCAAGTGGAGCCAGGAATTCTCTTGGACCACGACCGGGCACAGACAAAAGAATGGGAGCGGTGGCAACTTACTGCTGAGGAAGATGCATGTGGTAATATCAGAGCAAATATCTTTCTCCAGGTCAGTGAGGGACTGAAGCCCTGAAGATTCAGTAGTTTGTCTCAGCTCTTCTGAAAATTGGGCCCTAAAACGCCCCAGTCAGGGCTGAAGCACATAGGAAGACGTGATGCTCCCCAAAGAGCTTGTAATTTAAGGGCATTATCTGAATTCCTTTGAACTCAATGGGCTTCAGTTCAGGCCCGAAGAAGACAAGCAACGTACGCAGAGTGGACAAGATGGAGAAAATCGCTGTGTCCTTGCCAGATGGAGATCTCAACTCTATTCCTGTTGCCTGATTTGCAGCACTCATTGTTTTGTGGCTCAGGATATACTGACTATTTGGCTACAACACTCAAAGCAGGAGTTCCGCACGTTAGTCCCTTATAACACAATCCCAGCACTTATTAACAGTTTAAAAAAGGAATGACTAACAATAGACTAGAATGGAAACCTCCTGACCTGACTGTCCGATGAAGCAGATTACGACTGGGGGTGCAGGAGAGCTGGAGTCCACACTGGAGCTGGAGGTGTAACCTCCGGCTGTAGTAGACGTACCTGTGTGAGCTCTGATTGAGCTAGCTCACAGGACAGGCTGGCCACCCGCGTACATATGGGATGCTAGCCCATCTCCTGCCCATGCAGCCAGAGCTAGACTGCTATTTTTATTGTGCTAGCTCAATCAAAGCTAGCATGGGTCTGCCTGAGCTGGAAATTAGCCCTCTAGCTCCAATGTAGACAACCCCTTAGTGTGCCAGTCTCCTTTGCAGACTATTCGTCTCAGCTGCCTTATGGGAACTAGACCATTCAGAAGGGAGTGAGAGAAAAAGAAAACTCACTTGGGTCAGAGTCTCAGCTGGCATAAATTCGGCTAGCTCCATTGACTTCAACAGAGCTGTGCCAATTACACCAGCTGATGAACTGGTCCAGTGAAAGGAACATCTCCCCCTTGACTTTGAGAAAAGAGTGCTGTTAACAAAGTGAATCTCCAAGAAGCTATAAGACTGGGAATTCTTTGGGTCTCCCTTCAAGTCTGTGCTGAACCATTTCTAGCACCATTAGAAAGAATTGCTTGGTTGTTACTGTGCATTCAGTTATGTGTTTATGAAATGTAATGGTGCTCCCAGGGAATTTGTCCATTTTGATCAATGGGGGCTGAGGAACCACTGTTTTATTTTTAAAATGAATCACTGCAATCTTCCTGTAAGGATTTGTGTAGCTACCTTGTTCTGGCTATCCAAGCCCAGCTTACTAGTTATAAAATAGCAGAATGACTCGCGTTATGGGCAAGAATCCTATGCAGAAAGTAAGGTGCCTCCCCCTACATTACACAGTCTGTGTAAAGGCCAGCTAGAATTGCTGCTGGGTTTCTTAACCCTAGGATCAACTTCCCTGAAAGAGGGCAGCAAGGAGTATGGCGAAGGCTGAGCCAGTGGCTGACCTGAGCTGGCCAGCGGTACAGGTAGGGTGGAAGTATGCTACACTGCTTAAAGGAGGGTTGCAGATTGCTCTTCCCTTCCAGTGCCCCAGGAGTGCTCTAGAAGGCAGTTTGCCTTTTTGAGGCAGAATATCTCCAGATGCTGCTCCTGGACTGGTGCAGCTTTTTATTGGCCTCTAAAGCAGGGCTGTGTCCAAATGCCATGATCTAGCCCTCTTTGAGGAATAAACAATCTCTTTCTGGAAAGTGGAAGTGCTAAACAGTTCAGCATGCTGTGTATATGAGCAGTGAACACAATAGTCACTCTGCTTTTTGAAAATTGCGGGGCTAGTTCCTTTCAGAGTCATTAAACCTCAATAAGTACGGTATGTTTTAAAATAATCAATTGCTGTTCTACTCAGAGCGAAGTGTCTTGTTGAAGCTATTTTAAAAATGCATTTGAGATTCATCTTTTCTCTTAAAGGTATTTATTTGGGTTGATCTGATTTAACAGGACAACTTTTAATGTCCTGTAATGGGAAAGGTGAGAAATGGAAGGGGGCTGAGTTATGTGATGTGCTGGAACGCCGAGGCTTGGCAGAGATAAGATAACCTCACAAATAAACAACAGCTGGCCAATGGCCTAATGCTTTGCGATTCCTTCTCCAGGTTGAAAGAATAAATCCCCGTCATGTTCACCCAAAGAGGCTGAAACTTCAGAAATGTATAGCACATGGGCAGCCTGGGTTTGTTAGAGGGATTCAGTCTAAGCAGATGGTATTAGAATACAGATATATTATTAGGCAGCTGTTTCCCATCTTAGATCTAGAAAGCAGACAATTTAGAATAAATTCCCTGAGGGATGCTTGGATCACTTACCCGTTTGTATGTGCCACTCTACGCAAAGAGATGTCTTTCTTTTTAAATCAGACAATGGGCCACAGTCTTACATTGGTCACATGGGTGTAAATCTGGAGTAACTTCATGGAATTTAGTGGATTTACATCAGTGGAACTAAGATTAGCATCTAGCATCTGTCCCACATTTTAATTTCAGAGCTGGTTGCTTTAGGATAGGATATTAGTTAAGGATTAATACTTTTGTTTTGCTTGTGTGTGTGTGTGTGTATGCAGGGTCATTGATGGTGAAAAGAACAAGTAGATGAGTTATGTGATCCTTACTCGACTGAAGTAACCTGGATCAAGTTCCCTTTCCTACTCATCACCTTTGACCTTGTGCTTATGCACCCAACACACCTCTGCTGTGCAGCTTGAAGCCCTTCGTGTCAAATTGGGCTGAGTTTTGGGATAATCAGTGATTTAGGGGGAGATTTTAAAAAATACCTATGGTATTTAGGAGCATAAATCCCATTGGCTTGTGCTTCTAATATTTCTGTCACTTTTGAAACTCTCTCCCCTATTTTTTCTGGTGCACACTGTGAAGCTGGTCAGTTTCAGTTGGATATTAGAGACTTTTTGTCACTTAAAGGCTGGGTTGTCTTCTCCCATCTAGCTCCTTTGCATTTCTCAGGTAGCAGAAAGGAGCTGGAATCTGACCAACTGAGAACTCCTCTGGTGTAGGGAGGTTCTCACTTGGTACAGACTGCTTCACACTCAACTGCTTCACTTTCAGCTTCATGCAGGGGATGTTATGGAGATGGGGGTGCAACAGATCTGCTCTGCTCAGTCTCTCTTGGAGACCATACCCAACTGACATAAGTTAGAGCAGGCCCAAGGTGGTTGTCAATCATCTTAGGGGTCACACAAATTGGCCCACAGAATCAGGGCACCATTAATAGCTCCCTGAGACCCCTTTCTGCCAATCTTTTGTGCCAAGTGGATCTCAGTGCAGAAAGGAATCTGTCCCTAAACATTTTGTAGTGTTGCTGATGTCATAATGGCCGCTATGTGCCAGCCCCGTGGTGACAGAAATTCAGCACTGAGTGAACAATCCCTGTAGCATCCTCTCTGGAATGTAGGGTAGATCTTGATCAGATCACAGGAAATAATTTAGCTGATAACTTGTAATTCTTAAAGCAGTTTCACACTTGCAAAAGATGCTCTATTAATAAATAACATACTGATTTAACAGCGTGTTTCCAGCTCTTACTTGAATCCAAGGAACTTCACTTTCATCACGTTCATTCTTTATCCTTTTGATTCTTACTAACTTTTGAAAAGCAAAAGTGGATTATTTGTTCAACCTTGCTGAAGTCTTTGTCATGAGATTTATCTTTTGATTTTTTTATTTGTATGTAGGGTGACCAGATGTCCTGATTTTATAGGGACAGTCCCGATTTTGGGGTCTCTCTCTTATATAGGCTCCTATTACCCCTCACCCCCTGTCCCGATTTTTCACACTTGCTGTTTGGTCACCCTATTTGTATGACAAGTACATGTTACCAAAATGATTAATGGTTGGGTCTGAACTAAAACTCTGCATCTGATCACCCCTAAACTGGGGGCAAGGGGGTCCTAAAAATCCAAACAATGACTTAAGAGACCACTTGTCCCTGCCTTTACAATGGGCTGAAAACAAAGTCTGGATCAAAACTAAACCTGAATTTTGGAGTGTTTGAAATCTGGATCCAAATGTTGTGGCTGGTATCCATTCCCAACTATTGAGTAACAGGTGAAATTCATGCTTGTGAAGTGGGCTAACGCAAGGCCTCTGTATCACTTAAATGTTCAAAATGGGGCTTCACTGGAATGTAAGGGATGTATAGGCTTTATGCCGGTCCTCTGCACAGGAAAGAATTTCACCTTATTCTTCATTATCTGCATAGTGTTTTGGGTTAGCTAACTATTGAGCCTCTCTGTCATAAGGGTGAAGGAGATGGCAAATAGCACCTAAATTACCGTACTTCTCAGAACTAACTTCCTCTGTAAGGAATGTGCATAGATGGCAACTGGTTATGCAATAAATCTGCTATAGGGGTTGAAATATACAGCCTGTCAAACCAGCTCAGTCCTGGAAGGGTCAAAATGTCAGCGTCCATTACTAGACTCCAGAGGACTTCTTGCAATTTAAACTTTTGCATATTTTTGTGTGTGTGCGTGCCAAAAAATCATTCAAAGAGGAGCCCCAAACCAAAAATGGGACTGTAGAATAAAGCCCTTTTCATTAAAAGTGATGTGAGGAGAAGAGAAAATTCTCTTTTCAGCTAAATTGCCTTAAGGTTGACCTGATGCCCCATCTTATAAGCTGTACTTCTCATTATCATCCTAAGAAATGTTTTATATTCCACCTGCTTTTCTTATAAAAGAAATTCACAAGATGAAGATGATGATGGTTTCTGTTCCCTAGATATTAAACCTGTGGGGGCTGTTCACCCTCTCACCCCCCTTGGAAGACCCTAAAAGTGCCTCTCTTCTTAGTATTTGTACTCGGTTAATAGCTTCTTACTATCCCCTGATGTTGCACAGGGTAAAATGTCTCTGCCTTGTTAAAGAGGTGCTGTCAGATCGGGTAGGGCCCTACTCACTTTATTAAAAAAAGAAAGGGAGGAAAGAGACAGAGTGATAGATATATTTTTAAATGGAAATACTTTCATGAGTGTTTTTAAAATTTCAGTGAAAATGGGAGATTTTGAGGGATGAAATTCCCTAAGTGGGGCCTAGAATGTGAAACTGCCTAGAAAAAAAAAACAGTGAAACTAGCAGTGAAACTAGTACTACTTCCCTGGTAGTTTGTTCCAGTGACTAATCACTTAGGGTGACCAGGTGTCCGGTTTTTGACCGGAACACCCAGTCAAAAAGGGATCCTGGCGGCTCCAGTCAGCACTGTTGACCGGGCCATTGACTCCCTGCTAGCCTCCATGCCGTGCAGCTCCCGGGAAGCAGCCAGCGTACCCCCACTCTGACTCTTACATATAGGGGTGGCCAGGGTGCTCCGCACACTGCCCCTGCCCACAGTGCCACCCTCCACAGCTCCTATTGGCTGATAACTGCGGCCATTGGGCATTGTGGAGGTGGCGCCTGCGGACCGGGCAGCACTCAGAGCTGCCTGGCCACGCCACTGTATAGAAGCCAGAGGGGGGACATGCTGCTGCTGCTTCCGGGAGCTGCTTGAAGTTAGCACCACCCAGAGCCTGCACCCCTGACCCCCTCCTGGGCCCCAGTGACAGAGGGAGGGGGGGATGAAGTGAGCAGGGGACAGGGTCTTAGAGAAGGGGCGGGGCATGGGCAGGGCCTTGGAGGAGGGGCGAGGCAAAGATGTTCGGTTTTGTGCGAGTAGAAAGTTGGTAACCCTCTGTTAAACGTTTGTGCCTCGTTTTGAATTTGAGTTTTTTCTGGCTTCAGCTTCCAGCCATTGGTCCTGGTTTTGCCTTTCTCTTCTAGATTAAAGAGTGCTCTAGTTCCTGTGTTTTCTCATCGTAAAGGTACTAATACACTGTAAGTAAGTTTCCTCTCAATCTTTGTGATAAAGAGCTCAGCTTGTTTTGTCTGTCTCCCAGTGGAATACATTTGCTCCAGCTCTTGAAATAATTTTTGTCTCTTTCAACTCTTCAGTTGTTCAACATCTTTTAAAAAATGGGGACACCAGAACTGGATGCTGCATTCCAGTACTGGTCTCACCAATGCTGCATACAGAGGTAAAATCACCTCCCTTCTCCTGTTTATACATCCAAAGATCTGATTAGACCTTTTTTCTGCATCATTGCACTGGGTGTTTGTTCTCTAGCTTGTCCGCTATGACCCCTAAATGCTTTTCAGAGTACAGACTTTCCCGATTACAGTCCCCGATTCTGTAGGTATGGCCTGCATTCCTTATTCCTAAATGCATTTGGCTGTATTAAAACACACTTTGTTTGAATGGGCCTACCTTATCGAGTGATCCAAATTGCTCTGTGTGACTTCCTCCTGGTCCTCATTATTTACCACTCCTCCAATCTGTGTGTCATCTGCAAATTTTATCAGCAGCGATCTTGTATTTACTTCCAGCTCACTGATAAAAATGTTGAATAGTATCAATGACAAGAGTAGCAGAACAATAGCATTGACTCTAGCCATAAGTGTTGTTAGGAAATATAGCACACACTGTGAACTAGGCCTAAGATGCAAATCTTGCTGTGCCTCAGATTTCCCATCTGTGATTAGAGCATGAAAGTGGGAGTCAGGAAAGCTGGCTTAAAAATGAGGACTTTTGTG
Organism: Mauremys mutica; assembly: GCF_020497125.1. Taxonomy (NCBI): domain Eukaryota; kingdom Metazoa; phylum Chordata; order Testudines; family Geoemydidae; genus Mauremys; species Mauremys mutica. The sequence continues at coordinate 152,171,864 of NC_059074.1, read as the reverse complement.
AACATTTCTGGAAAAAAAAATTGAATTTTGAAACTTTTCAACCACCTATAAGTTGTATTCCCAGTGCTGCCACTCACTCATTGTGTGACCCCGGGAAAGTCACTTTGCCCCTCTCTATTATTGCCTACCCTACCCATAAATTGGGGGAAAAAAATACTTGCACTAGCTGATGCAGTGAGCGCTTTGAGACCCTTAGGTGCAAGGTGCTGTACAAGAATAAATTACACATGAAACCCCACTACATTTAAACCAAAAAAAAGTGTGAATAAGGTTGCAAATGTTGAATGTTCACCACCGAAAATGATGCCACGCTAGTTTGTAGTGGAGGAAAAAAAGACGACAAATCTGGTAAGAGATTAAAACATTTGAAGAGCCTAGTATGGTTAATTGTCTGTGCACCACTGCCTCCCAATGAAAGCTTTGCAACTGAAAAGGAAAGAGACCTCTTTTCCACAAGTGTGTTTTCCTTAGTGACATGAGTTTCTATTGTTTGTTCATTCTCTCTATAGCAGGGAAGACCTATTTTCCTCTGAAGAGCCTATTTATACTGCTTTCCAATTTTCCATCTCAATGACTTTATGACTTGTCCTTCAGTTTTGCTCTGTTTTCCCTGCTAGAGGAGTTCTTCTCCTATTCAGCTCAAAGCCACAACTTGCGAATAAAGTCCAATGTAGATCTTTCTTCAGATTAATCCAGGCCAAAGGTGTGGAGGAGTCTTGCATCTCCCGAACCCTTCTGTAGGGCTGTGCAAGTGTTTCCAGCTTCACTTAATGCCCTGATGAAGTAGGAAAAGGTGGAGAATAGGACACCTTTTCTGCCTTGTCTTCCACATCCAAAATGTAATAGGCGCTGCAGAAAACACTGGATCAATAATTTACATCTGTGTAACATTGGGTGCAAACACTACCATTCTGATGTGGTAGCATTTGGTAGGTGCAAATGACTTCAAGGTATAGGGTGCTGGAGAATCAGGCCAGTTATACTGTGGATGAGTAAAACTGTTTCATATGAAGATAGATCCATTTGGTTAACTTTTTCACCCATTATGCACCTCAGCGACATGGTTTGTGCCAGTATACTGAAAGAACAGCTCTTATTGGACCATTTCTGATTAGAGCTGTGTGAATAACTTTTTATTCACTTAATATAACTCAAAATTGGAAACAGTGTTCAGTTTGGGTGGTCCTGAAACAAAAAAAATAAAAATTTTCAGTGAACCAAAAAAGTTGAAGAAAATTCATTTTGAGTCGACTGAACATTTTTGTTTCATTTTTGAGTTTAACCTTTTTTTTTTTTCAATAAATGTGAGGTAAATTTCACAAGGAAAAGCCATTTTGAATAGAAAAATCAAAGTTTCATTCAGAAAATGTTGAAACAGTATTAAAACATTTGGATTTCTGACTCCTTTGGAAGCAAGGTGTGCGAGCAATATTAGAATGGACTCTCTCTTGCTGGAAGGAGGGCCTGCCCAACTTCTAGAACACACAGTATTGCTGGTTAAGTTTCAGATGAGCCTTCAAAGTTTTTTTTTTTATAGTTATCAATTAAACAAACCTCTGGCTCTTTAGGGGTTGAACTGTGATTGTTCAGTATGTATCAATAGTTGGGGGAAAATATCTTACTCTAAAGTAACAATCCTTTTATATAAGGATAGTATTTTGGAGGGCAGGTTTTGAACCGGTTCAGAAAACAGAAGTGTCAGCATTCCCTGCAGACACTCAGACCTATTCCTGAGCAGCTACCCGAAAATGTTCACTGCAGCTTGGAAGGATAAGGAGAAAAGTGGCATAAAGTTACTTCTATGACCTCCCCCATCATGGGACTAGCCAGCAAGCAGTTTGGTCTCTGATGTAAAGAGGGGACTGAGGCTACTCTTCTTGACACTGGCTGCCCAAAGCTCCAAGGGGCTACTCCAGGAGTCAGGGATTGGTGGGCATAGAGTTGGCCCATCCGTGTTCCCTTTCTCCTGGTCCCACCCCTTATTCATGGGGTTGGGCGAGGCATGGTTTAGTAACTGCTGTGGCGGCTTTATGGGACTTGAGGTTCCCTTTACCCTCCCCCCGCCACCCAGGAACAGTTGTGAAGAGAGCTTGTTCATTGGCTTTCTGGCTGCTCTGCACTGCTAGAGCAGGTATCGGGATCCATTTTGATGTGGCACGTAGGAGATTTCTCCTCTTTCAACTACTAATCCCTGTTTTTGCTGCAGTGTATAAATTACAAGCAAGGTGAGTCGTTCTCTTATCTGCTTCCCCTGTTTAATCTCTTTCTTGCTGACTTTCTAGAGCATCAAATCTTAGGCTGGGGAAAGGTAGCCACCAACTGTAGGGATTCACAAGCCTGATCCCATTTTCCTGTCAGGTCGGTTCCTGATTTCTATTGGTTCAGTCCCATCCACTTTGTATGCCAGTTTTGCCTTATAACCCATTGTGGGGGATGCTCTTTGCCTCTTATGAAACGCTGTAGGGTCCAGTGTCTCTTCTGAAGCATTGTGGAGTCCCCGACATTTGAAGCTTTTAAAAAGAAGTTGGACAAACTCCTGTCACAGATAGTCTAGGTTTACTTGGTCCTGCCACAGCCCAGGTGGCTGGATTTGATGATCTCTCGAATTCCCTGCCAGCCTTACATTTTTGTGACTGTGGGGCACCTCAGATGAGGGATGTTTGAGAGTGGCTGAATGCAAGGTCCCTGATATACGTAGAGCTATAGCTTTATGTCCTTATCCAGGTGTTGCCGGCTCAAAGGGCCCGAGGAGGAGCAACAGCAAGGTTCGTTGCCCGGTGTGCGTCGCACTAATTAACACACCAGGGTGGAGAAGCAAACCAAGTTTATTTGAGCTCAAAAAAGGTGCCAGGGAAAAAAAGCATTCTCAAATCCTGCACACCCGCGCGCAGGCGGGGTCCCAGCATTTATACCCCCCTTGTTTTTCCCCCTTTCTCCCTCCCCCTTGCAACAGTTACACTTAACACTATAATGTAGCTTGTTAGAACTGTTCTCATTCGCATATTTATCTATGGCCTTCACAGCACAGATGCATACAGATTTTCCTCCCCCTTCTCCCCCTCCTCCCCGACGCTTTTTGCTGTTTCAAACTGTCCTGCAGCTGCAAGCTGAGACAGCTGACAGTTACACATTTTGCTTTTAGGCTGTTAACATTTAGGTTGGTTGAAGTTCACAAGATGGAGTTGCTTTGGCTCACTCAGGCCCAAAGTCACAACTTTGGTTTACTTAGGCCTAGGGACACCAACATAGGAATAAGGGATGGACCATCCAGTGGACAGGTTAGTATCCTACAATTTAAGATACTGGGGTCAAGTCCTTGCTCCTGTACAGCCTCCCCGTGCCTCAGTTCCCCATCTGTAAAATGAGGATAATAGCACTGTCCTGCCTCAGAGGGGCATTGTGAGGATAAATGCATTAAAGATTGTGAGGGTCTCAGACACTGGGTAATAGGGGGCAATATAAGTTACTCTTGAGGTCATTCTGCACCAAAAAAATTAAAATTCTGCACACAATATTTTAACGTTCTTCAAATTTGACAAATGTGGAGGCTCCAGCACGGCACTGGGGAGCACAAATCACTGGCTGCCCAGAGGTGGGAGATCACTGTGCAGCTCCCCATTCCCACCCCAGGACATGGACTCAGTGGTGAGGCTGTACCCATCCCTGACACAGTGCAAGGATCAGGCCTGCCACAACACCCCAGGGCCCTGCTCCTCTGTGTCAGGTGCACCAGGTCTGGGCAGGCAGGCTCAGCACAGGATCAAGTGTGGGGAGAACCAGGTGTGGGTTGAGAGGGTTCTGTGGGGGGCAATCTGGGTGCAGAGGGGATCTTGATGCACAGGGGCTTGCTTGTTGGGGGAGGGGTTTCTAGGTGCAATGGTAATAGGACTCTGCAGGGGGGTCCAGGTGAAGGTGGTTGGGGCTCAGTGAGGGGAGGGGTGTCATCTGGGTTTGGGAAGGATAGAACTCGGCAGGGAGGTCTGGGTGTGGGGGGCTCATTGGGGGGTCCAGATGCTTGGGGAGTGGGGGGGATCCAAATGCAACTGGTTGGGGCTTGTGGGGTGAGGATCCAGGTGCAGATGGCTCATCGGGGTGGTCCAGGTGCAGGCGGAGTGGGGCTCATAGGAGTGGTTCTGAGTGGTGGGGGTGAGGCTTGGTGGGAGGGTCTGGGTATGAGGGGGTCTGGATACACAGGGGTTTGGCACATGGGGGAGAAGCTCCCTGCACAGGGATCCTTCCCCCTGCAGCGATGGGTGCAGCAAGCTGGGGGTGGTGGGAGGGAGGAGTTTGCAGAGCTTCCTGCAGTTGGGGGAGAAATCTGGGCATGGGTCTGACCTGGACCCAGATGCCATGCAGGGGAAGAGGAAATCCTGTCCTTCCCAGCCCAGCAGCTGAGTCCAGTGCACGGTAGGAGCCACCAGCCGGGTCTTCCCCAGTCCTGCCTCCTGCCCCACTGTGATTTACCTCTCTGCTGGCTGCCCTGGGCACCTGAAACATACCGCTGGAGAGGGTCACATGACCACTCTTGTGGCTTTCCTTTGCTTCCCTGACAGTCATTTTTCTGTGGGGAAGCAAAGAAATATGTGGGGAACATAAATTCTGCGCCTGCGCAGTGGCGCAAAATTCCCCCAGAAGTATAGAATCATAGACTTTAAGGTCAGAAGGGACCATTATGATCATCTAGTCTGACCTCCTGCACAATGCAGGCCACAGAATCTCACCACTCCTGTATCAAATCCCTAACCTATGTCTGAGCTACTGAAGTTCTCAAATAATAAGTACCTTTGATAACACCAGGAAGGCTAAAATAATACAGTTATGGAGGTGGAGGTGTGGAAAAAAATCAGTATGGGATGAGTGAAGGCCTGCGACTTAATTCACTAGGGGCTTGTCTAGAAAAACCAGTGCATCAGGGAACTTCAGTGTGTGACAGCAGCGTCCACACAGATAGTTAATGTGTGGCAAGCTGGGATGTAACTCCCCCTGGCACTAGCCTGCTGTGCTCTAACTGTTTCTCTAGATAAGCCCTGGGATGACCTGCCAACAGGAAATATTCTGACTCCCCATATTTCCCAGCCAGCCTGGCCCTGACCCTATCTAGGCTTCCCCCACCCAGGTTGTGGCTGCACTGGCCAGCTCTGGACATGGCAGGGGGAGAGGTGATTATGGACCGATTGTACCACGGCTCCGGGAAGGTGAATCTGCCCCTTATTCTCAGTATTCTGTTAAAGAGAAGGGCAAAATTAATTGCACACAGAAATTCATTCTAGCTTCCCCAATTGCAAGTCAGGTTTTAAACTTTAATGGGGAATGGTGTGATGTATATAATGTATGATTCTATTTCAGGTAATTACATTCTGCCTACTTAAAATTCCCCCCTGTAGTTTCCACTGCAAAAGCAATTCTTCACTTCCCTCTCCTGTACTCAGCTTGGTAGGCAGTATGGCTGTCACAGAATGGCCATCCCTGCACATTTCAGAGGGGGATGATTGACCCCTGTAAATTATAAGATCAAGTTCTGCTCTCGTCTATACTAAAGTCAACTGGAGTTGTATGGGTACAATTGAGAGCAGAATCTAGCCCATGTTCCAAGAAGTATGATGACTCTTGAGATTCAAAGGGACTGTATAAATTTAATTCATTATTATCAATTAATAATCATTCTTCACAAATATAGAACCACTTTTATCCAAGGATCCTGAATCAGATCACTTAATTTTGCCTCAGTCCCTGTGAAGTATATAAAATATTATCAGCTCTGTTTTATGGATGGGTAAACTAAGGCACAGAGCACGTAAGTGGCTTACCCACCATCACACAGTGAGTGAATGGTAGAACCAGGAATAAAATCCCTGGAGGGCCACTGCTCTGGCCACTTAGATTATGTTCCCTCCCATCAATCCACAAATAGAGCAAGCCAGTGTGCTGCACTTGGCAATGCTAGTATTCAATTCTTCTCTGCTGCGAGTGCCCTGCTTCTTCACTCTCTGAACTGTTCTCACGTCTTTCTGCTCCCTCCCAGCTGTGGTGTCTTGCTGTGTGTGTTGGTAGCTGTTGCAGAGCCTGATTCGCAGTAGGAGGAAAGGAAGCTAGCAGAGCCAGGTGTGCCTTCTGCCAATTCTGCTCCCTAATCCCCTCCCTTCCCTGTCTTTGATTTTTTTTCGTATTCTCCTGCAAATGTTTCCTTCTAGAGAGAGATTTACATTTTATTCATGCCTCTGTCAGGATTAATTTCACTGTTTCCTGCTGCCTGTGACTCTTCATGTAATATGAATGAAGCAACAGCTGGTAGGCTGGGTATTCCAAGGGCATGAACACTGCGGCGGCATCAGTGTCCTCTTACCAGAAAGGTTATGAATGCCACTGCTGCCTGGACTGCACAGCAATCCAGGGCAGACTGTGGGAAGAATTGGGTCAACTATAAGCAGAGGTGAAGTACTCATCACGTGATTCACTTGGTCTTTGGCTACTTAAAGGGTTGATATTGTGTTCACTAATGGTTGGGCAGTGGGGGTTCTACTCTGTCCTATCAATGTAGTTTTATGGAACTAGTTAGGTGTCTAATTGCTGGTGTAATCTCATTTTGGATCTCTAATATCACACAGACACAGTTACCTCTGAAATACGGGGCTCCTTTTATTTTCCCCTCCCATTACGTTGCTCAAAAGAATCTTAGCTCTCAAGAGATGAAGGGTGGCCTTCTATTTAAGGCACTGGATGGAGACTTGCTTGATCTGAGTGCAATTCCTGGCTTTGCCACAAACTTCCTGTGTGACTATGTCTACGTTGTGTAATCTCTGTCTGTGTTCTTTTGTCAGTAAAATGGTGATAATACTGCATTTTTTCTCCTGCTCTCTGTTTATTTAGTGTGGGAGCTTTTTGGGGTAGCGAATGTCTTGTAATATGTATTTGTACAGCACCTAGCACAATGGAGTCTTGATCACAGGTGGGGCCTGTGGGCACAATTGTGATACAGTAAGCCATCATTCTGATGTGCTTTTCTCCTCCATTCTGCTATAAGGCCAGCCATGTGCCACAGATCCCAAAATCACAGCTGGAGTTATTTAAAAAAAAGTCTGAAAAATTTGCCCAATGGACAGAGGGTTTGAAATGAAATTTTCAGACCATGTGAACATTTGAAAAGTAACGTGTCATTTCAGATTGACATTTTGAAAGGTTAAAAATGCTGATATTTCAAAACTAGACATCTTTCTCTGGTTGAAAATGTCAACCTTTGTAATTTCATCATTTCCAAACGAAAATGTTTTTGGAACTCATCACTCCATTAAATTGTTTGATAATTGTTGATTTCCAAACAGCTGTAATCACAACCTTGCAGGGAGAATCTTTCTCCATCATCCAGCTTGCTTGAGTACAGCCCACAGCATTGGGGAAGAGAGTCCAGTAACTCACCTTATGCTATAATGGCATTACTTAATTCCATACCTCTTCTTTCTCATAAATACAAGAGTTTTGAAAAAGAGTCCAGTCCTAGGAATTGTTGTACAGTTTTTTGGAAGCATTTTGGACAAGCATAAGGGGCCAGATGTGAACCCCTTGCCCACACTGGTGGATAGTTAAATACACAGGTCATAAAAATCAATAAGATTAGCCTTCTCAATAGTTGCTCACCAGCATGTATCAGGGGTTCACAATCTGGCCCCGACTAACTCCTCACAACACCTAGATGATTTAGGCAAGTAAGATTAAAATCATTTTACAGATGGGAAAACAGGCATCATGAGATGTAATTGATTTGCTTGAGGTCACAGAACATGTCAGTGGAAAAGCTAAGACTATTACTCAGGAGTTCTTGGTTTGGTTCTTGGTTCAGTTCGCTGTGCTAAGCTTCATGTGCTCAGGAGATAACGCTACATCATGTATTTTAGGTTAATTATAGAGCAATTGGGTTAATAGTAGAAACTAGAGATGACAAGGCCATATTAGATCATCAAGTCCATCGCTATTGGCCAATCCAGGGTTATCATTCCCTGCAGTGCTTGATCAGTGCTTTTCTGGACTAGTTTGTTCATTATTTTGTTCAGTTTAGCTTTGATTATTCAAGTGATGGGTCTTTCATTATTTATTTCTCTCTATCTCTCTCCCACCCCCCTTATTTTCCATACACTTCTTTTTCCATAAACTTGTTTTTCCTAATTACAGTTGGAAGTCTTGTAAGAGAAATTGTTTCTGCAGTTGACCACAAAGTCCTAGAAATATCACAATGTGTTCTTGCTACATGTCTAGCATAGCTTCCAGATAAGAGGACCTGATACATCCAGATAAGCTCTCATTAAGCAGTCCTACCTCACTGAGATGTTGGAGCTTATCAGATTTTATAAACTAAGCAGAGTCCATCTATACCACTACTGGGAGGAGTGTCCTCCAGGGAAAACCAAGGTTCTGTTGATTCTTTGCATGGCACTTTCCCTCCTGAAAACCAGTGTTTCCAGGGGGTACTAAACTGCCTTGCCTTGAACTCTTAGGTGCCTCATCAAAACCAGGGTCTTCAAATTATTGTCCACAATTGTCATGACTTTTTTTGCAAGAGTTGGAGCATTACCTCTTGTGTCCTGGGCCAAGTCCAAGATGAGTAATTATTACATTCAGCCTAGTTCTATCTAAAATTCCCCCATCATTTTCCATTGGGTATTGTATTCTTTGTCACTTGCTGTAATGTTATGTGGTGCTCTTATGCATTGTTAAAAGTACAGGGTTGTATTTCTTGGGTGGGCAAGATTTATTCATTTATATAGCTTGGGATTAATCTAGGTAACTCTTAAATTTAAGGTATCTGCCATTATCCAAACCTTTAGATCATCATTTTCCAAACTTTTGAAAGTTGAGCCCCCTTCAGGAAAATAAATCAACCACACTCACCCTTGTATCCAGACATATTGTTAAAGGTCTTCTTGTCAGTTTCCCCAACTAGTCGTGCATATCCCGCATTGTGGGAAATGTGACTTTAGATGCTCACGTTGCTGATATTTATCAATAGCATTGTTTTTATGTGAAGCCATTGTGTTCCTACTGTTGAGGGAGAATATATTCTTGGAAGCTCATAGCTTATCATCTAACTTTCCATGAAGAAGCCATTCTGTTGTTGAACACATCCAAGGTGATATCATTCTTCATATTAACGTCTCCCTTATCTTCCTCTAATCTGTTTGGATGTATTGATATGCCACCACTAGCTGCTTCGCTTGGGCTGGCTGCCTGATCCCAATGGTATGGAAATCAAATAATTTGTCGTTCCATCAGAGAAGATCATCTGAAAGTCCTAGGGACTGTCCTTCTAGGCAATAAACAAAACAAGTTCCCAAGGACACTGCACGTGCCCATAGCTGCAGTCTAAATGCTCCCAGCACCCAGCTGAGACAAGAGAGATGCACTTCTTCTCCTGACCTGATTCAGCAGGGCACAGAGACTTTCAGAAACACTCCATCATAAAGATGCAATCCAAAATGTGGGGAAATTAGTCTTGTCTTTTCTGCCTGAGCAGTGGTGGCCTAAATTCATCCCTGCTGTATCCACACTGACTTCATGGACTGACAGAGATGCATTTGTCTTACTATTTCAGTGGGGAAAGACAGACTCTTCACAATGTCTTTAGGGAAAATTTTACCCTTAGCCCTAAGCAAGGATTTATAGATTCATAGATTCAAAAGCCAGAAGGGACCATTGCGATTATCTACTCTGCCCTCTTGCATAACACAGGCAAAACAACCACACAAAAAAACCCTTAAAGATGGATCAATCATCATTTCCCCTGCCATAGCCACAGGGGGATTTGAACCCACAAACACAAGCAGAAGCTATACACCAGCACCACTAGGCCAGATGAGGAATAAGGTATAGTCTGTGCTACCCCAGAAATAGTCCTGAGAAGGAGGTGCCCTTGTGCAGCACACTTCCTTCCCTGTTCCCCTATTGCTTGGGGATGGTAGAGTAAGTTACTGCAGTCTTTGAAGGAGTTCAAGCTTCTTCCCTCATGTCTGGTCAGTCACCTGAGCCAGCGAATAGAAGGTCGTCTCACCCCTCCCTCTGCCCCTTTACCACTTGCTCACAATAGGTTGTTGTCAGAGAGGAAGGCCTATTCTTCAGATCAGGCCTGGATCTAAGATCTGGGAATGCTGAACCAGGGGTAGTGGGAGCTTTACTTCCCCCTTCAGCCAAATAAAACTACACAATCTAGCTCCTAGTCCATTGCAGCTTAATAGTGAAAAATGCCATGTGTTTTGCTCAGGACTGTGGATTTTTTAAGAGGCACAGCAGGTGGGCTGCACGGTGGGTGACTGCATCAGTCATTCACACTTAAGAACTGACGTCAGATCCATTTGGAATATCTCAAGTGAAATGGGTTGGTGGTATTTTCTCAATCCCTGTTGCTCAAGAGTTCACATCATAAATACCTCACAACTAAGCAAAGCTGGCTTGTTTTACTCAGGAGAGACCTAGAGACTATGGAGACTAGCAATGGGTAAAACTCAGTGGTTCAGAGTTTTGGTTTGAATAGGCATCTGGAAGTTTGAGTGACTCTGTAAATCTTATTTGAACTATCCAAACCCGGAGTGTACAAAACTGGACTGCAAATCTTGTAAAGAAGTTTGCTCCGGATATTGACAGTACCTCTATTTCAGGTCCCCGTGGAAGTCTGAAGAAAAACACTGTGGGAGGGCCAGGTTAACCTAAACATGTAAAGTTCAATTTGGATTTGGTTTGGGTTTTGGGTAGCAGTTTGGGTGCTGGTTCTCCTCTGATCTGAACCAGTCTCCTCCTGACTGAGAGGGGATTAACTATTTCTCACTGCCTAATAAAGAAATGGTTCCTGCAGGTCAGGGTGGAGCTACTAGAGTAGCACAGGGGAAATTTCCCATTAAGTTACCTAACTCTAGCTGGGAAGTAGATGCTTTTTTTTTTAAAGACCATGATCTTGTTTCCGTATTTCTAGTGATTCCTCATCAGAACTGTAGACACCGACTCCGTGGGTGCCCCAGGGCTGGAGCACCCACGGGGAAAATTGGTGGGGTGTTCTGCACCCACCAGCAGCTCCCTGCCCCACCCCGGGCCCCAGATCGCCTCCACTCTGCCTCCTCCTCTGAGCGCGCCGCCGAGTCCTGCTTCTTCCCCCTCCCTCCCAGCGCTTGCGCTGCAAAACAGCAGGAGGGAGGGGGAGGAGGAGGAACGTGGCGTGCTTGGGGAAGAGGCAGGGCCAGGGCAGGGATTTGGGGAGGGGGCCAATAGGGGCAGGGAGGGGGTGGAGTCAGGGCAGGGGGGGCATGAGCACCCACTGGCGTCAAGGAAAGTTGGCACCTGTGATCAGAACTATTATAAATTAAACAAATTTGATATGCATACATCGAAAGAGAGAAACACAGAACTTCCTGATTTATACAGAGCTATTTTTCAGAGTACAACACCACTCCAGTGACTAGGGTCTTCATTTTGATCTCTGTTAAAACAGTACAAGTACCTGCGCGTGGAGTTACTCCAGATGCACTTGGTGCAATTGAGATCACAAACTTCTCCATTACATACAAGATGCTCTATTTTCACAGGGTTAGCCCTCAGTTTAACAACTGTTAACAACCCACTGATATTACATGAAAAATAAATGCAGCACATACACCAAAATCTTAGTTTGTATTGAGTCTTTTCTCATGCAAAACTCTCAGATTTTGATGAACATTATGATGGAATAAAAAAGTGTGAAATCCCAAAATACTCCACTCTCTTTTTAAACCTAGGCTCCATTTAGTTGCCCTAATTCTTGAATACAGTGTGTTCCATAAACACAAATTGACCGAGACACATTTGTTGAACTGTAATAGCGGTTGTTCTTCCCAATAAAATCAGCTGTTGTTATGCATGCTAAATGTAATAAAATCTTATGCTTCAGGGTGAAAGTTGATTGCCTGTGGGGCTGAGAGGTCAGAAAGCAATTTTTCCACCCATGTAGGGACACTGCACAATTTACTGGGTGAATGAGGAAGGTTTTATGTTTTCTTTTGTAGCACTGATTACTGACCACTATCAGAGGCAGGACTTGATGGACTACTAGACTAATTAGGAATGGCACATGCTATCTAATTATGGGTAGATTTGCATCCTGGTGCTACATGTTTGCATAGAGAAGTAATGGGTAACAAATTCTCCCATCTCTCCCTTGCATGTAGGAGCTTCAAGGGGTGACGGGTTGGATCACAGAACCCCCCTTGCGAACTGCCAACTCATGTACCAAGACAACTCCTGCCCCTGCTTTCCTTGCCAGCTTGGGACTCCAGCACCCTGTCTTGTTGAGCTAGACACGCCAGTCTGTTCCAACACAGACCCAGGGTCTGAACCACGTGCCCCAAAGCTGCAGACTTATCTGAAAGCAACTTAAGAAGTGTTCCTGTCTATAACACTCAGATGCCCAACTTCCAATGGGGTCCAAACCCCAAATAAATCTGTTTTACCCTGTATAAAGTAAACTCATAAATTGTTCACCCTGTAGAACACTGATAGAGAGGTATGCACAGCTGTTTGCCTCAACCAGGTATTAATACATACTCTGGGTTAATTAATAAGTAAAAGGTGTTTTTATTAAATACCGAAAGTAGGATTTAAGTGGCTCCAAGTAGTAACAGACAGTGAATTACCAAGTAAAATAAAATAAAACACGCAAGTAGCAGTCTAATACAGTAAGAAAACTGAATACAGACAAAATCTCACCCTCAGTAGTGTTCCAGTAAGCTTCCTCTTACAGACTAGTCTCCTTCTAGCAATCACTCACACCCCTTGTAGTTACTGTCCCTTGTTCCAGGTTCTTTCAGGTATCCTTGGGGGTGGAGAGGCTATCTCTTGAGCCAACCGAAGACAAAACGGAGAGGTTTCCCAGGGGGTTAAATAGACTTTCTCTTGTATGTGCAGACTCCCTCCTCCCTCCTATTGCCAAGTACAGCTCCAAGATGGCATTTTGGAGTCACATGGGCAAGTCACATGTCCATGCATGACTCAGTCTTTATAGGCAGCAGCCATTATTTACATGCTACCCTGAACGTCCTCAGGTAGACTTCTTATGTGGATTGGAGCCTTCCAAGATTCATTGTCCTTTAAGTGTTTCTTGATTGGGCACTTAATTTGCACATTCCTTTCTCAAGAAGCTGACCAAATGCTTTACTAAGGCTACTTAGAAATCAAGCAAGTACACAGGCAATATTCATAACTTCCAATACAACGACACATGCATACAAATAAGATGAATATGTTCAGTGGATCCTAACCTTTACATAGATATGTTACATGGCATATGTAGCCTAAAACATATTCCAGTTATATCATATATATATATATATATATTCATAAGCACATTTCCATGAAGCCTTATGGGGTGCAACGTCACACATAACGTCACACAAGGATCCTGAGTTTGGTTGCTGGGGGAGAGCAGAGGCTGTCTCTCAGGATCAGTGGGTAGAAAGGGATGGAGAAATTTTGAGAGGGGAAGAGGTAGAGCTATCTCTCTGACCCCTGACATGCTGGGTGAGTGTGATGGACAGTACATTACCTCCCCCTCCCACATGAGCAGGGAAAGAACTGTATCGCTGAATACCAGCTTCTTCCCAGGGCTCCTCCTGGGGTGACATAGCTGTGCGCTGCCTCCTTTTCAGGCCTGAGTCTTACAAACCGATATAACCATACCCGTGACAGTGACTTGTTACATAGTTACCTCCACAGGTACGTTTTTAGCCACCCGAGGCGCCGATGTAGCTTTCTGTGGTCACACTTTAAACAAACTGTGAACATCTTCTTCTTTTTTTTATACTATTTAAATTGTAAACTAGAGGGTCAGATTCTGCTGTCATTTGCACCAGTGCAGACTAGTGTCAGCAGAGTTAGTCCAGATTTATACTGATGTAACTAAGAGCAGAATTTGTCCAAGTGACTCACTGTGAGTGATTAGAGAGGCAAATGGGATTTGGAAATGCCAAGTTGTCAGAGACCTCAGAGGAATTATCTTCCTCAGTGAGATTCCCTCCGGTGATCTGAAGGGTCATTGTGTCCTGGTGAGACCATAATATTGTCATGTTTCTTTTCTTCCTCCCCAGAGGCATTGCGCTAAGGAGTGCAGTGCTGCTGCCACATAATCACCATTTTCCTCTCTCCCCCCACAACCCATCCATCCTTTCTTTATGACCCTTGTGTATCATGCTAAGCAATGACGTTGAGTTTTATATTTCATTCCGATTTCCCCTTCATAGCTTCTTTCATTAATCTTGGTTACAAAAACAAAGCCTCCAGAGGGGTTTGATCACTGAAACACCTGGGGAGTTTTATAGATTGACCTTTCCAGCTATTACGAGTCTAAATTAACTCCACACAGTGGGACAAGAGCAAAGAATTAGATGAATGCTAATAGAGGAGCATGTGTGCTATACAAAGAGGCTCTGCTGCTGGCTCGTTTTCATGTTGACAAAGATTATAGACACAGAGATGGTGGATTGCACATCACAAGACTTTCTAGAGTAATTACTGATGGCCAATGCTGTCACATCTCCAATAGGAAGTCAGTGAAGGGGGACACAGAAAATGGAACAGGAGTACTTTTGGCACCTTGGAGACTAACAAATTTATTTGAGCATAAGCTTTTGTGGGCTACAGCCTACTTCATCAGATGCATGTCATCCGATGAAGTGGGCTGTAGCCCACGAAAGCTTATGCTCAAATAAATTTGTTAGTCTAAGGTGCTACAAGTACTCCTGTTCTTTTTGCGGATACAGACTAACATGGTTGTTACTCTGAAACAGAAATGGAGACCGCATGGTTTAGTGGCTAGGGCTAGGAGATGTGGGCTCTATTCCTGTGTCGACTACTGGCAAGTCACTTCACTTTAATTGTAAGATCACTCCTTGTGGGCCTCAATCGAGGTTTAAAAAAGGGACTTGAAGACAGGGTGGTGGCTTGGCTAATGGGCAGGGTGCCTCTTGCATGGAGTGGGAGAAGGTCTATGATCATTTTGGTACAGCTGCTAGGAAGCTGAGTTCCATTGCTGCTGAGAATACCTGATTCCCTGCACATGCAACTCTTACAGTGCACACAGCGTCGCTAATGAATTTAATTGTGGTAGTAGGGCAAGGTCTTGGAGCGAGAGGTGATCTCTGAGAGAGCCAGGGCCCGACCCGCCAAGGGCCAGGATGATCAGGATCACAACCTTAGGTGATGCTGGTATGGGAGATGGAGCTAGTGCAGTGTGCAGAACTCGTGCATGTGTGAGCGGGGGGAGGGGCATCTCCCAGATACTACAGTGATGGACTTCTGCAATGGTGAAGTGGAAAACAATACAGAGAACTGAGATTAAGGGCTTGGCTACATGACAACTTTAATGTGTGGCAAGCCAGGGTGTGAATCTAAATGCACTAGCTGGCTGCTCACGAACTTGCTGTGTAGACAAGCCCTTAAAAATGTGCAAAGAGATATGGGATTGGGAACAAGGAAGAACTGTCTTGAACCTTACTCCAAATCTCAAACAAAACCCTTTTTCTGGCCCATAGATCTATAACTCCCTGTTGCAGTCCCATTCTCCATTTCGCACCCAGCCTTGTTCCTTAATCAGGGCCCAAGAGGTCCAGCCACTCCTGCTGGTCTGACTGTTGTCTTTATATTTCACTATTTCCGGGGCTTCCCTAACGGTCAAAAAGAGGAGTGGCTCTTATTGGGTGTAGTCTGCACATTTAGTGTGTGTCTACACTTTGAGCTGGAGGTGTAGCAGGAGAGGCTAGCCACATCGAGTACATATGTAGTGTCTTGGATGGGGTATGTACTTGGGGAGATGAGCCCCTTGTGCTGCCATGGATACACTTCTATTTTTAGCATGCTCTCTCTCAATCAGAGCTAGCCACAGGTATTCCTCCAGTTGGGAATTATACCTCCAGCTCAAAATGTAGACCTGCCCCTAGACAGAGCAAGTAACAAGAGCCCAGCAGGATGAGAGCACAGAATTCCTAGCCCTGCATGTGAATATCAACAATGTGATATTAGCAAAGATAGTGACCTCTTGGAGTCAGGGAGATGAGGGCCAGAGAGAGGGAACTTGGGTCAGAGGAAAGAAGGAAGGTACCCAGGGTGTCAGGAAGAGATACACCTGCTGGATTGAGAGGAGGAAGATGGGTGATCTCAAAAGGCATGGAATAGGCTTCAGAGAAGCAACCACTTCTTTGTGTGCAAAGGGGGAGGTTTCTCCAAACAGAGGCAGTTTCTCAGAGGACCTGAGCACCTGCAACTGCGATTGACAACAGGTGTTCAGCTGATCCAGTACCCACTGAAGTCAGTGGAAAGACTCGCGTTGATTTCACGGTGCTGTGGATCAGGCCTCAAGGGCTATGCAGCAGAGCTGGGCACACAGATTTTTGGGCAAATAGTTTATTTCCCCCCAAAAATGCAGTTTCAGTCAATGCGAAACTATTCACAAATTAGTTGAGTTCAGAGAATAGTTTTGAAACTGAACCAAAAAACTTCAAAATGTTTCAGAAATGTCAAAATGAAACATTTCATTTCAGTCTGGCTTGAAAAATTTTTTTTGACTTTTTTGATTCACTGAAAATTAAAAAAAAAAATAGTTTTGGGTTGCACCAAAAACAAAACTTTACACATTTTTTTTGAATTGCCAGTGACCTGGAAAATGCATTATTTGCCCAGCTCTGAAATCCAGTTCAGCAATTCTCTGGATTTCTCCCAATGCTGCCAAACCTTTGCATGCTTCTACTGCCACTGTTGAGATTGTCTGAGGACAGAATCCCTGCACCCCAACAGCCTGTCTGCTAGAAGTATTTCTATTATGGGGTCTTCTGTGCTGGAAGCAGATAAAATATATACATTTGTGTGTGTATATTCATCTGTGCCACTGAAATCCTAGGGTCGTCAATCAGTGTTTGAGGAGTTTATCTTGTCCGTGCACTATACTACCTGCTGACTTATCCAAGTCTGGTTTTGCATGCTTCAGCTGCAGACGGCAAACATATTGAGCAAATTCCTAATGAACTGATTACTCAGCTTAGCATTTTAGCTGCCACATTTAACATCCTCTCCCCTCATAACCATATTGAACTACTAAAGGGATTATGGCTTCTGGGCTTATAGTGTCACTCTTTAAAATTAACCCAGGGATTTAATCAAAGACAAAAAATCATAAAAAAACCCAATGGTGAGGTTTTTTTTAAATTTGGGTTTTAAATCTTGGCATGGGCACCTTGGTTTTAGAGGGGGTTTGTTGCACAAAGAGTAAAATGCAGAATTTTTCCAAAATTAACCTATGAAAGTATATTTTGTGCTTCTAATTTTTAGCACAGGTTTGTTTATTTTCTAGTAAATTTAGGCCAGAATTTTCAAACACATTTATCTAAAGTTAGGTACGGAGGGAGAAGTGCTTGGCCTATTGAAGTTGTTCATGCCAAAACTCCCCTTGACTTCAATGGAGTAAGATTTCACCCTTAGAGTTGAAATTCACCCCTGTGCAGAGGGGCAACACCTGCCCCATGCACCATTTATGTCTCATTGAAGACCACAAAATAGGGTTTATTTATGATCCAAGTGGGGGCCTTCTGCCCAGGGATGAACTTCACCCCTAAATCTGTATCTAGGCACTGTTGATAGAACAGTGGACTGAGACTCAGGAGACCTGGTTTCCTATCTGCCACTGACCTGCTGGGTGACCTTGGGCAAATCATTTTACCTCTGCCTCAGTTTCCCCATGTGTAAAATGAAGAGAATTATACTGAGCTCCTTTGTAAAGCACTTTGAGGTCTAATAATGAAAAATGCTATATAAAAGTTAGGTCTTATTATTAAAGAAGTGTACTGGTGATACTGAGGACACGCAAATCTCAACTGATTTCCCAATAGTGATCATGAAA
This sequence comes from Mauremys mutica, assembly GCF_020497125.1. Taxonomy (NCBI): domain Eukaryota; kingdom Metazoa; phylum Chordata; order Testudines; family Geoemydidae; genus Mauremys; species Mauremys mutica. The sequence continues at coordinate 152,153,974 of NC_059074.1, read as the reverse complement.
GGTGAGCGAGCTTGACAGCTCTGGAAGCAGAAATCCTTTGTTTATCTACAGTATGTGGAACAGCACTGGAAGTGACAATGCCTACTCATCCATTTGCCTCAACTCTGACCTGAAGGGATTAATCCTAGTAGGGAAAGGATGTCTTAATCGCCACGATCCTCTGCAGTCACTGACTCCTCTGCTGGGACACTGGCCAGTCTGTGTCAATAATCCTGATAGTTTTTGCATCTTGGATGTTTCTCCCCTATGAAAGGGACTGAGATCCACCAACCGATTTCGCAATGGCCACGGAACAGCCACTGCAGCATGAAGGAGACTGGAGCAGATTGTTAAGGCCACCATGAAAATTATTCTGTTTCCCACATCACAAAAATAAGCATCTGTTGCCATAGCAACAGCTGAACCTCAAAATGTTTTAAAAAGAAATCTTTGTCTTTGGTTTGGAAGGGAGACACAGATATCAGTGGAGACACATTAATCCAGACCATCTGCAGCAAGTGACAGTAATGCGCAAAGCCCTCATTTGGCAATTATCAAGGAAGATACACTTCAGCAACCGCTTAGAAAATGCACTCACCAAGCAGATAATAAGCTTTCAGTAATGATCAGCACAGCTAGGGCCTGATCCGGAGCCCACTGAAGTAAACAGAGAGACTCCCACGGGTTTCACTGGATTCTAGAGCAAGCTCTGATATATTTTTCACCACCACCACCTCTGCTGATTTTTATTGGCTGTCCAGAGAGGTTGGGATGCTGCTCCCCTTGGCCTAACATTGTCAGTCAGTGATGGCTGTAGATAGGATATTTCTTTTGTCGTCCTCCTCCTTTCTTCGTGAATTGAGTAGAATCTCTTGAGGTTGGGGACATCTGGTTTATGACCAAAGTCAAGTAAATAATTCACAAGGAATAATTTTTCTCACAAATGTAATAATGTACATTTGCAGATATTCCTCCCCTCTCCTCCATTCACTCAGTTTTCTGAGAGTAAATTAGTATGCCATTTAAAGCAAGGCTCTCTCTTGCCCCCGACTATATGGCACAACCCCTACTGACTTCAGTGAGCAATGCACAATTTCAGAGAGGGGATAACTGAGGCATGCGCATAGTCTCCCATGTAGATTATCATAACTAAGGAGGAATATTTGACACAAGCACAATCAGAGGTGAAATTCTTTATTCTTCCCATTTTACACCTGGGGAACGGGGGAACAGAGATTAAGGCAAAGTTGTCAAAAGTATCCACTAATATAAAGTGCCCAATTTGAGACTATTTTTCTGAGTAATCAGCATTATAGAGCACTTTGTATGTTCAAAGCATAGCTCCCATTGACTTCAGTTGCAGTTGTGAGCACTCAGCTTTTCTGCAGAGCAGACCCCCAAGGTTTCAAGTGGGGCACCCAGAAACTAAGGAACACAGTAACCATGAGTAAAAAATTTTGGTTTGCATGACCGAGGAAAGCTGTGGTGGAGGCAGGGATAGAATCCAGTTCTCTGGGGGAACATTCAACTGCCTTAACCATGAAACTATCCTTTTTCTTTCTGCACTTTCTTGCCTCGTTCACTACACACCATCCAACTTCTGCTCCAAATGAGGTGGCTACAGAAAACAGCCTCCTTCACAGCTCTGATTTATGCCCAGAGCAGTTTTTTCTGTGCACTGAATGAGGCAGGGGTCTTGTGGAAATACCGTCTGGGATTATGTAATTGAAGTCTGGATCATAATGCATAGGCACAAGGGGGTGAAACTGAGGTTGCACAAGCAATCTTCTGGCATTTCCTAACTTTTAAGTGCTTGCTTTTGCAACCTTAATAGTGTTGGTTTTTTAATGTAATTTCATAAGATGTAAAAACAAAACAAATTTCACCTTGTGGAATCCTCTTGAACCTCCCCTTCCCCCCACCCCGCCCTGGGCCTTCAGATGGGATCTCTAAATCCACAGCACAGTCTTCTACTACTTGAGCTAATGGAATTACTGGAAGTAATGGTAGGCTGTTATATTCTGCATGGGTCTACCACACAAGGGGGATGGAGGGACACACTTTGCTAGTGGGTTTCACAACTATTTGCTGACAGCAAAGGAATGGTGAGATTTAGGAATAATAGGTCCACTTCCAGGTTCAGTAGGAGAGTGTTCTCCAGTGGTTACAGACCCTTTTGCCCTTGTTCCCCCCTCCACTCTGTTGCTGTCTCCTCCTGCTCCTATTCCTCCTTCCCCATCTCCTACCCTGATGATATTCCCCCCACCCTGGGCTTTTGCCCTGTCCCCGGCTCTTGCCCATGTCTCTCAGCCACAACCCCCACGCCTCTCTTACCCTCCCTCTGCTCCCACCCCACTCTTGTTAACACACCCCTCTTTCCCCTCTGCTCATGCCCCAATTCCCTCTCACCTCAGCACCTGCCACTGGACCCAGGAGCGGCGCCAGAGTTTCTGGCGCTCTAGGCAGAATTCGGGAGGGGGGGGGCATTTTGCACGCACCCCATGGGGTGCGCGGGAGCTTCCGGTTCTGCTCCTGTTGCACCGCCAAAGAAGGACCCTCCGCCGAAATGCCGCAGGCGACAGCGGCAGTCATTGCCGAAACGTCGGCGGTAGCTCAATTGCCTGCCGCTGTTTTCCGCGGCACGTCGGCGGAGGGTCCTTCTTCGGCGGCGCGACGGGAGCGGAATCCGAAGCTCCCACGCGCCCCATGGGGAGCGCGCAAAATGCCGCCCCCCGAATCCTGGTGTCCTAGGCGATCGCCTAGGGTCACCTAATGGAAGCACCGGCCCTGACTGTGCCCCCAACCTCAATCTCACCCAGTTCTCTCTCCGCTGCTCCTCACCCCTCTGTACTTTCCTCCTCCTCACTGCCTCTGTGGGGTCACTGACAGTCTCCCTGCTCTCAGTTATGGTGCCTGGCACCACAGCAGCCCCTGGTAGCCTGGAGTAGCAATTGCATGGAAGGCCCCACTCAGCCCTTGCAGCTGTGGGCTGTAGTATGCTCAGTCCCTCCGTGGGGATTTTGCATACGGAGTCTATTCTGCATGTAGGAGCTCTGTAAGGGACTGGAGCACAATTAGTGCATATGGAATTTTTGAAATTTTTTAGGGCTGTAGATTAATCGCAGTTAACTCATGCGGTTAACTCAAAAAATTAATCGTGGTTAATCGCAATTTTAATCACACTGTTAAACAATAGAATACCAATTGAAAGGTGGTAAATATTTGGATGTTTTTCTACATTTTTATATATATTATATTCTGTGTTGAAATTTGAATCAGTGTATATTATTTTATTACAAATATTTGCACTGTAAAAATAATAAACAAAATAAATAGTATTTTTCAATTCATCTCATACAAGTATGTAGTGCAATCTCTTTATCCTGAAAGTGCAATTTACAAATGTAGATTTATTATTTTTGTTACATAACTGCACTCAAAAACAAAACAATTTAAAACTTCAGAGCTTACAAGTCCACTCAGTTCTTCTACTTGTTCAGCAAATTGCTAAGACAAACAAGTTTGTTTACATTTACAAGAGATAATGCAGCTCTCTTCTTATTTACAATGTCGCCAGAAAGTGAGAACAGGCGTTCACATGGCACTTCAGTAGCTGGCATTGCAAGATATTTATGTGCCAGATATGCTAAACATTCATATGCCCCTTCATGCTTTCCACATACACAACAAAAGGCCCATCCCTGATACCAGGACAACCTCCCTGCCGATTTCAAGCCCTTTCTCAAAAGCATGGAGATGCTAGAGCTTCCCAATGAAACTGTTTAAAATCTATATGGACATGAGCAAAACATCATATTTTCCCTGTATTTTGTTCTCTGGCACAGCTGAACTGTTTCCCCCTTTAAAAAATTCAACCTGAGGGAGAATCCCAGGTTGAGAAACTTCAATCTGAACAGTTGGCTTTTGTCAAAGTTGTAGAGAACTGAAACAATTTTTTGTCTTGGGCAGTGGAAAGTGTTGGGCAGACTTGACTCTAGGCATCACTACTTGCGGCATATATAATTCTTAAGATAACAGTGGACCAGGCAACACTAGGGATCAGAGCAAGATATACAATGACCTAGACGGATGGATTCAAAGTGGGAAGTCCTAAGTTTGAGACAGTAGAGTGAAGGAAAGTGGGCAACAAAGCCCCCAAACAACTTTCTGGCAATATATGTGTGTGGAAGGAAATGGGATGAGGCCTGGATCTACATGGAGGGCTCTGTGAAAGGAGGCAGTAATTAAGTATTCAAGAAGCCATAAGGTGGCTCCAAAACAGAAAATCCCCCTCTTGGAGAGCATCTTAGGAAGGCTTGTTGGGTTTTCCACTGTTCCTTGCTGTCTGGATAGCACCAGTGGTTCCATCCTCACTAGATGTCCAAGACACAAAGGGATCACCCCTGTAACTTAATCCGTTGGAGCTGATAGACATTGAGGATGCTCAGTACCTCACAGGGATTCTTGCCATCTTGTAGGTGTGAGCCCTAAATCAAGAGTGGTTTTGTCCCAAATAAATTAGTTTATATTGGTGCGGGATGGTCTAGTGGATAGGGTACTGCACTGGGAGTCAGGATACCGGGCTATTATTCCTAGCTTGGACATTTCCTTGTTGGGTGACCTTAGGCAATGCATTTCACCTCTGAGCCTCACTTTAATCATCTGTGTCAGAGCTAAGTATTAGTGTGTAGCTCTACTCATTGTGCACTAAAGTTTCTATCATGCAGCAGCATAAGTCTAGCACTAAGTCCTTGCTTTGAACTCTTCTTCTCTCCTTGTATCTCTTCCCCACCCCCAGTTCCTGTCTGCAAAGCAGGATGACTTCTCATTTTTTGCAGTGTTACACACACCAATTAATCCCCTTCCTCACCCTAGTTCCTGCTGTCACCTACTTTGCAGCCAGAAGGGATTTACGCTGCCAAATAAGGCACCCTTCTGTTTTGTCATCTGGTGTCAGTTCAAGAAATCTGTCCCTGGCTGGGTAGCTCCAGGGACTGTTTCCTCATGCGCATCCAGAAGAGGCCTAATACCAAGAAACTCCCTTGTAACCAAGGGCCATAGGTATGTTCGGAGAAACAGATAATCTATCCACTTCCATCTGTGTAAATTACTGTGAGCAGTGGAGGTAATGTGTTGCATGAAGTGTAATAAGTATGTGTTATCATCCATTGCGTTGTGGGTTCAGAGATTCATTATAACACTTGATGAATGTGAAGACTGGAGACACCTCTAGATTGGGCAGGTTCCTGTGTAAGGTGATAGGTGTGAGTACCCAGACAGGTCCAGTACCCTGCATACTGTTTGGAGAATAGAGACTGTTGTGGCAGAGAGGCAGGTTGGAAGCACTTATCATAAGAGTTGCAGGCAGGCGTTGCCAATTGCGATGGTGTCACTGAAAGCAAGGGGAAACCTAGGGAAAGATTTGGCAGCTGGTGTAGGGGATTGGAATGGGGTGTTCACTGGGGTGATCCAGGCAGAGTTTGGCCATTAAATTAATTCTTCTAAGATTGGGTGAGAAGGGAGAGAGCTGGAGGAGGAAACAGGAGTTGTATAAGAAGAGATGTGCTGACAGGGCCCAGAATAACCCTCACACAGTAGAATGTTAAATCTGATGAAGAATGTCTGGCACTTATGGCCATAATCCCCCTTGATCCACACGGCTCAAGGCAGCACAGTATATAGAATTTAATGAGTTATTGCAGCTAGAGCTAATATCTGTATGGTTTCACATCGCTAGGAGTCCCAAACAGAGAATGCGCCTAGAATATTCCCCTTGGATTGAGAAGGTCAGAGTTTGTTTCAGCAGGTATTTGGCACTCAGCTACTACCGACGGGAGCTCTGTATAAAAAGTTTGGTGAAAGAGATGTGGGCTGTATTGATTGTTTTACTAATTAGTGATTCTTGTATGTTATCACATTTCTAACTCTTCATCTGACTATTCCCAGGACATTTTTGCAGAGGCGTAGTGGCACTGTATCAGTTCAATTAGTGTGGTGCCCAGTTGGGGGAACACAGATTCATGGATTTTAAGACTAGAATGGACCATTGTGATCATCCAGTTTGACCTGCTTGACACAGATCATAGAACCTTGCCCAGTAATTTCTGCATAAAGACCATGGCTTCCATCTGAGCTATAGTTTATCTTTTAGAAAAATGTTCAGTCTTGACTTAGAGCCTACAAAGGATGGAGAATCCACCACAACCCTAGGTAAATAGTTCCATGTGGTTTACCCTCTTTATTAAAAGCTGCACCTCTTTTCTAGTCCAAAATTGTCTAGCTTCAGCTTCCAGCTGATGGATCTTATTATGCCTTTTTCTGTTAGATTAAAACGCTGTCTTCAATCAGAAATCTCTTCCCAATGTTAGTACCTAAGTTCCATGGGGCAGGGACTGTCTTTTTGTTTTGTGTTTTTTACAGCACCTGGAACAACAGTTCCGTGTCTGGTCCGTGTCTGGGGCTGCTAGGTGTTGCTCCAATACAAATAATAAATGAAAGCACTGTCCCCTTTTTACCTATTCAACTGAGAGACAAGCTTTGGAGAAAATGAGGAATAAGGTCTAATGGCAGTTTCTCACTTTTTGTGCATTCCTGTATTGGTTGCAGTGCATCTGTCAGTGCCTTTAAACCAAAAACTTTTCAAAGCAGAAAACTTTTTGACTCTTGAAATGGATTTTTTTCCCTGTACGATGCCTGGGATATATTTGGTCTATTTAGGGGCCTGATCGACCTCCCACTGAAGTCTGTAGGTAAGCGGGATCCTGTGGCAGCAAGTCTTAGCCTAAGTCTATAGACTAGGGCTTGCAGAGCTCACACTACAGTGCTAAAATAGCTGCGTTGGTGTTCGGGCTCAGGCTGGACCAAGGGCTCTGAAACTCAGGGAGGGGTGTGTGCTTCAAATCCCGAGCTCCAGCCCAAGCCTGAACGTCTACACAGCTATTCTTAGGCCTGGTCTACACTAGGACTTTAATTCGAATTTAGCAGCGTTAATTCGAATTAACCGTGCACCCGTCCACACCAGGAAGCCATTTAGTTCGACCTAGAGGGCTCTTTAGTTCAAATTCGGTACTCCACCCCGACGAGGGGAGTAGCGCTAAATTCGACATGGCTATGTCGAATTAGGCTAGGTGTGGATGCAAATCGAACTTACTAGCTCCGGGAGCTATCCCACAGTGCACCACTCTGTTGACGCTCTGGACAGCAGTCCAAGCTTGGATTCTCTGACCAGCCACACAGGAAACGACCCGGGAAAATTTGAATTCCTTTTCCTGTCTGGGCACTTTGAATCTCATGTCCTGGCTGGACATCGGGGCGAGCTCAGCAGCACCTGCAATGATGCAGAGCTCTCCAGCAGAGGAGTCCATGCAATCCCACAATAGAAAGAGGTCCCCAGCATGGACAGACCGTGAAGTCCTGGATCTGATCGCTGTGTGGGGCGATGAGTCTGTGCTTTCGGAGCTGCGCTCCAACAAACGGAATGCAAAGACCTACGAGAAGGTCTCCAAAGCCATGAGAGACAGAGGATACAGCCGGGATACAACGCAGTGCCGCGTGAAAATCAAGGACCTGAGACAAGGCTACCAAAAAGTCAGAGCGGCAAACGGACGCTCCGGAGCACAGCCCCAGACCTGCCACTTCTACGAGGCACTGCATGCCATTCTAGGTGGGTCTGCCACCACTGCCCCACCAGTGACCGTGGACTCTGAGTATGGGATAGTGTCGAGGGGCAGTTCCTCGGCGATGTTCGCCGATGGGGAAGATGAGGAAGGGTTTGTGGAGGACGACGCAGGCGACAGCGCTTACAATACCGCTTTCCCCGACAGCCAGGATCTCTTCATCACCCTCACAGAGATCCCCTACCAACCCTCCCCGGCCGTTAACCCGGACTCAGAATCAGGGGAAGGATCAGTCGGTAAGTGCTATAAACATGGAAACATTTATTTTTTTAAAAACAGGAATAAAAAATATGTAAAAACTATATAAAACCTTTTGCTTAAAAAACTATATAAAGAGAAGGTCCACACAGATAGGGATGGAACAGAAATCCTCCTGGGACAGTTCCACGAAGCTCTCGGAGAGCAGCTCGAAAAGTCTCCGCAGGAGGTTCCTGGGGAGAGGTGCCTTATTTGGTGCTCCATGGAAGCACACTCTTCCGCGCCAGGCCATCCTAATGTACAGCGGAATCATTGCCTCCACCAGCATTGCAGCGTACGGTCCTGGTCTGTGCAGGGATTCAAGCAGCATCCTCTCTCTCTCTCTCCGAGTGACCCGCCTCAGGCTAATCTCGTTCAGCGACTGCTGCATCTAATTAGGGCAATTAGTGTACTGTTACTATTGTGAATGCTTGACTTTTACTTTGCATAGCAATGACCTTCGCTTAACAGCCACGTGTTGGAGGCCACAGAGGAAAAGCATACAGTGATCTTTCCCGTGCACAGCCGCGAGGGGCTGGAACAGGGTCAGACTTTATGCTTTACAGATTGCCTTCAGCGGGAGGGCACAGCTATCCATTAACTGTTAAGCAGCCTATAGTGTAGTGCTTACCAGGCCTGGCTGCTACACGGATTCAGCTGTACCGCCCCGCTTGTCCGATCTCCTGTGCAAGACCGCAGCCAATGAAAGCGTATTCCGAAATCTCGAACTTGTCCTGAGAGCTCGTGAGACTAGGTGCCCTGTATGGTCTTGTTCACAGAAACTGACTAGACTGTGTTCAGTGTTCGCAAACATGTATCTTTTCAAGGAAATCACTTCCTTTTTCCCATCACACAGCTGCGGCTCTTTCACGAACTGCCTCGGCATCCCCCTCACAGAGGCTGGCGCAGATTAGGCGGCGAAAGAAAAAGACTAGGGACGACATGTTCTCGGAACTGATGGCTTGCTCCAGAGCCGAGGCGGCCGAGCAGAGACAGTGGAGGGAGACCCTATGTCAGCACCAGCGCTCACACAGCGATAGGGAGGACAGGTGGCGGCAGGAAGACCAGCAGGCGACTCAAACGCTGCTTGGGCTAATGAGGGAGCAAACGGACACGCTCCGGCGCCTTGTAGATGTTCTGCAGGACCGCAGGCAGGAGCAGAGAGCCCCCCTGAACTGTATCTGCAACCGCCTTCCCCCGCCACAAAGTCCTGTCCCCCCCTCACCAAAAATCACAAGAAGGAGGGGCGCTAGGGGCCATGAAAACTGTCACTCCACCCCAGCAGAGCGCTCATGTACCAAACAGCTCTCATTCCCTAAAGTGTGAGAAGTGCTTCCCTTCCTGGATCACCCAGTCCCAAATCCAAGTTTCATCCCCCCACTGTGTAGTTGAGTATTAAAAGTAGTTTGTTGTTATTCACTGTTTCCGTCACGTTTTCCTTGTCAGAAGACTTTGTGTGAAGGGGGGGAGGGGTTTTTTAATTGCATAGGACAGCCTCCATTACCAGGGTACAGACTTGGGGGCAGGATCAACAGCAGGACACACACAGACTGCAGTCACTAGGCACTAGGGTCATTCTGGGAGGTGAATGCTGCCCCGGGTCAGTCTGTGAGGTGTATGCTGCCCCAGGGTCCTAGCGCCTGACATCCACAAATGGCAAGGCAGGCTGCCCTTACCATGCCCTTCCCCCCTAGCCACGAGCCTCTCCGATGCCCTGAGCCCCAGCAAGAGCCCTCATCCACGGTCACATACTCACCCTTCCCACACACCCCTCACTCCTTCCTACGCCCCAACCCCCAGTCCAGAACCTGCATCCAAACTCCGTCCCAAAGACGGCACCCCTCACCCCTTCCTGCAAACCCACCCCTTCCTGCACACCCACCTGCAACCGTCCTCCCCCCAGAGACCGCTGTAGGAGCAGGAGCCTGTCATTCCTCTAGTGTAGAAGCGGTCTGGACATCAGTGCACACCGTACCCACCACAGTCCGCGTCCATGTTTCAACCCTTGAACAGGAATTCATAATTAAAGAAAACTTTATTAATAATCAGTGTTCCATTAAAGTTATTTTAAAACGTGTGTTGGAAGGGGGGAAACCTGGAGAACGGGGTATGTAACCGCAGATCGAAGTCAACAGTCACTGAAACAGGCTCAGGTTCAGCTTCTCTGTAAATCAACTGGAGAGTCATAGGTTACCCTGCTCTCCGAGGAACCTATCTTTCAAAGCCTCCCGGATGCACAGCGCTTCCCGCTGGGATCTTCTATCGGCACGGCTGTCTGGCTGAGCGTAATCAGCAGCCAGGCGATTGGCCTCAACCTCCCATCCAGCCATAAAGGTCTCCCCCTTGCTCTCACAGAGATTGTGGAGCACACAGCAAGCAGCAATAACAACGGGGGTATTTTTTTCGCTGAGGTCCGAGCGAGTCAGTAAGCTCCGCCATCTCCCCTTGAGACGTCCGAAAGCACACTCCACCACCATTCTGCACTTGCTCAGCCGGTAGTTGAAGAGTTCCTTCTCACTGTCCAAGGCGCCTGTATAGGGCTTCATGAGCCAGGGCATTAGCGGGTAGGCTGGGTCCCCGAGGATCACTGTAGGCATCTGCACATCCCCAACCGTTATTTTGTGGTCCGGGAAGAAACTACCTGCCTGGAGGCGTTTAAACAGACCAGAGTTCCTGAACACACGCGCGTCATGAACCTTGCCCGGCCACCCCACGTAGATGTTGGTAAAACGTCCCCTATGGTCCACCAGTGCTTGCAGCACCATAGAAAAGTAGCCCTTTCGGTTAATGTACTCGCTGGCCTGGTGGGCCGGTCCCAGGATAGGGATGTGAGTGCCATCTATAGCCCCACCGCAGTTTGGGAATCCCATCGCGCCGAAGCCATCTATGACAACCTGGACATTTCCCAGGGTCACTACCTTTGAGAACAGTTGCTCAACGATTGCGTGGGCTACTTGAATCACAGCAAGCCCTACGGTAGATTTGCCCACACCAAAGTGGTTCGCTACTGACCGGTAGCTGTCTGGCGTTGCAAGTTTCCAGAGGGCTATGGCCACTCGCTTCTGCACAGTCAGGGCTGCTCGCATCCGGGTGTCCTGGCGCTTCAGGGCAGGGGACAGCAAGTCACAGAGTTCAAGGAAAGTGCCCTTACGCATCCTGAAGTTCCGCAGCCACTGTGATTCATCCCAGACCTGCAGCACTATGCGGTCCCACCAGTCCATGCTTGTTTCCCGGGCCCAGAATCGCCGTTCCACACCATGAACTTGACCCATTGCCACCATGATCCCCACTGCGCGGCGTACCCTGCTTTGTGAGAGGTCTGCGCCACTCTGTGACTTCCTGTCCTCACCGCGCTGCCGGAGCCTCCTCGCCCGATTTCTCAGCAGCTGACTGTGGAAGAGGTGGACGATAAGGTGCGAGGAGTTGACAACGGCCATAAGTGCAGCGATGATCGCAGCGGGCTCCGTGCTCGCAGTGCTGTGGCGTCCGAGCTGTAACCGACCAGAGAAGGGCGCGAACAGATTTCCCGCCGGCGCTTTCACGGAGAGAGGGCGGGAGTGACGGTTCAATGATGACAGTTACCCAAAACCACCCTCGACACATTTTTCCCCCCAGCAGGCATTGGGGGGAAATCCCAGGATTCCAATGGGCAGCGGGGAGTGCGGGAACTGTGGGATAGCTTCCCACAGTGCACCGCTTCCAAAGTCGACACTGGCCCCGTTACTGTGGACTCACACAGTCGAACTAGTGTATTTAGTGTGGATACACAACTTCGACTTCATAAGGTCGATTCCACAAATTCGAATTCAGTTGATTCGAAATAGTCTTGTAGTGTAGACGTACCCGAGACCTCTAGCATGAGCTCCACAAGCCTGAGTCTCTAGACCCAGGCTCTGAGTCTCGCTGCCATGGGATCCTGCTTGCTGTGTAGATGTACCCTACGTGATCCTTAGCTTGGTTTCACTGGGAATTGGATCTGTCTGTAGATGATTAATCAAGTATATTTGGGAACTCGAGGGGAGCTTAGTTAGGGAAAGAATAGAAGCAGAATCAAGATTGTGGTAGCTCTTCCATTTCACTGAACAAACAATTCCGGTTAATCCCATTAACTGTTCGCCTGCCACAGTCAAAACACCACATCACAATGCAAATAATCCTGTGGTGATTTGTAGGCAACATCTGTGTGGTTTTATTTTAAAAGATTCTCTCTCTAGGTTTTTATATGGCCTTCATCCCGTTGGCAGCTCAGTGCCCAAGGGATGATGGCTCAGGTATCGTCGTTAAAGTATACTGTATTTTCCTTGAACATGGTCAGAGGACATCATGTACTGTACAGATTTCCTATGCCTGATATTCTTGCCTCTTGTACGAACCAGCTGTAGGTGGGTTTTTTGTCACTTTCTTTAAAAGGGGAGGTTTTCCTTGGATGATTGCTAATCAACTGATTACATTTAAGCCAAACACGCCTAACGTTCTGCAGTATAGAATTATTATCCTCTTGTGAAGAGTTTTGCATTAAGGAGAGCTTTGGAAGATGATTGGCTAGTTCTTGGACAACTCTTGATTAATTTTATTAGTAATTATATTACTAATAACAATAAATACTGCTTTGCACTTAAACTTCTTCCATCTTTGGACAGCAAAGCCCTCCAATCAATATTAAGGCTCACGTCACCACTGGAAGAAACATAAATATTAACATTTCCATCTTGCAAATGGGTAAATTGAGGCACGGGGGTTGACCTGGCTCTAGAGAAGTCAATGGAAGTTTCACCAGTGACTTTAGTGAGCTCAGGCTCAAGCCCTGATGAAGTGAACTGCCCAAAGCCACACAGTGAGTCATTGTCAGAGCTGGGAATACGACCAACAAGTCCTCACTCCCAGACACCACACCCCCTCGGCCATTAGACAACATTATCTACCTACATTTGCAAATTGCCTTTCTACCCAAATTTTTTTTGTAAAAAATTATCCAAATTTAAACAAAATCCTGATCCTTCCCATGGGCCTGACTGTTTAATCTTAGCATCAGTATAAGCCCTGCCTAATAATGTGGTGTGTGTGGTGGAGGGGCAGGATTAACATCAGATGCTCTCAGTTGGAGGAAGCAGAATGAAGACTGTGTACTGACTTCTCCCATGAGCAGAGAGAAATAGGAAATTTGAGGTCCCAAAGAATAGCCATATCTTCACAAGGAATATTATGCAGTTGGCCACATAATAGAGGCAGCACACTCCTGGCGCGGCACGAAGAAGAGACATCTTTTGTTGCCGTGACATGAGACATAAACTAGCTGCAGGGATCACAGTTTGCAGCAGGACCCCAGGCACTCTTTGTATGTTGCTCATTCGGACTGATTGTCTGGCTGCATTCATGAGGCTTACCGAAGCCCCAGGGTGAGAATGCTGGAGGAGACCTAGAAAATTGTGCTGAAGCAGATGGATCTGACCTTTTAAGACGTGTATAATGGTTGACTGAGAATGGGACCAACAGCATTATACCCGTAGGTGCTGGGTCAATGCTATTGGCCTGGTCTATGTGCATTGAGTTGGTGGGGTCTTGGTCAAGTTCTAACAAACAGGTGTCCATGTCAGAGTTGATACCAAGTGGAAGCCTTGTTGGCAGTCTCAGATAAGGCTAGGGTGACCTCATAGCAAGTGTAAAACATTGCAGGGATGCCCAGAGGATTCCAGGGGCCCGGGGTCTTCGGCAGCGGGGGGCCCTTCCGTTCCGAGACCCGCCGCCGAAGTGCCCCGAAGACCCGCGGCGGGGGCCCCCCCCGCTGCCGAATTACCGCCGAAGCAGGACCGCCGCCAAAGTGCAGCCGGGTCTTCGGGGCACTTCGGTGGCGGGTCCCGGAACGGAAGGGCCCCCCGCCGCCGAAGACTGAACTGAACTTCGGCGGCGGGTCCCGCTCCGTCTTCGGCGGTAACTCGCCAGTGGGGGGTCCTTCCGCCCCGGAGAGGAAGGACCCGCCGCCGGCGAAGACCGTGAGCGGAAGAAGCTCCTGCGTCCGGCCCCGCAAGAGTTTTCCGGACCCCCCGGAGCGAGTGAAGGACCCCGCTCCAGGGGCCCCAAAAAACTCTGGTGGGGGCCCCTGTGGGGTTCGGGGCCTGGGGCAAATTGCCCCTCTTGCCCCCCCTCTGGGTGGCCCTGAAACATTGGGAAGGGGTGATATAATAGGGTCCCGTGGAGGAGATAAAGCCCTATGTAAGACCCAGCCCCGAATATTGGGATGGTCCCAATAATAATAGGACATCTGGTCACTCAAAGGCAAAGATTAAATGGGTAGAGAAGCTGAGCTATCCTTTCACCTGCTTAAATACCACAGTAATAGGCGCCTAAGAAATACTGTACCTAAAATAGACATCCCTAATGGGGTCCCATCCAGAACACCACACCACACCACACCACACTGGTCAGTGTGTGGAAGGCTCACACTGCTGCTGGCCATGCTGTCCCAGTTCTGTGGATAAACAGTAGACCTCATTTTCCAGGGCCTCTCAATGTGGTACTTTCCCCAGCAATGATATAGAATCATAGATTATTAGGGTTGGAAGGGACCTCAAGAGATCATCTAGATATAATGGGCCTGATTCATCCTTGGTGTGCCTCCATTGGTTACAGGGGAGTTACCCCAGAGACTAGTTTGGCCACACAAGTTCATTATTCATAGACAAAGCCTCAGGCCACTTCTAAATGTGAGCTAATAAAAACTCATGTTATTGTTACTGCTGCACCTGCATAAGTGAAGAGAATGATGCAATATTACACTGCAATATAACACTGCATGTTTATTGTTTGGATGTATGGTTAGAAAACAGGACAAGGAAGCAAAAGACTTAGCTCTTAATCACAAATCTGCCATTGGCTCATAATGTGACCATGGGCAAATTAATTCTGTGTGCTTCAGTTTCTCCACAGTAAAATGAGGATAACAATAATTACCCAGCTTTGTAACACACTTGGAAATATTCAAATGAAAGGCACTATAATACAGGGCTGCCCAGAGGATTCCGGGGGCCCCAGGGTCTTCGGTGGTGGGGGGCCCTTCCGTTCCTGGACCCGCCGCCGAAGTGCCCCGAAGACCCGCGGCGGGGGCCCCCCCGCCGCCAAATTACCGCCGAAGCGGGACCCGCCGCCGAAGCGCAGCCCGGTCTTCGGCGGTAATTCGGCGGAGGGGGGCCCCGCCGCGGGTCTTCGGGGCACTTCGGCGGCGGGTCCCGGAACGGAAGGGCCCCCCGCCGCCGAATTACCACCGAAGACAGGGCTGCACTTCGGCAGCGGGTCCCGCTCTGTCTTTGGCAGTAATTCACCAGCGGGGGGTCCTTCCGCCCCGGAGCGGAAGGACCCCTGCCGGTGAAAACCAGGAGCGGCAGAAGCTCCTGCGCCCGGCCGCACAAGAGTTTGCCGGGCACCCCGGAGCGAGTGAGGGACCCCGCTCCAGGGGCCCCGAAAAACTCTGGTGGGGGCCCCCGTGGGGCTCAGGGCCTGGGGCAAATTGCCCCTCTTCCCCCCCCCCCCCGGGCGGCCCTGCTATAATATAGCTAAATATTATTGTGTGTTACTGTCTCTATGTACAATGTGGCCATGGCAAACCAGAGAGACATGAAATGTCTGCTGTCATTTATATATATAAATATAATCCTTTGCACTCCTGTAGCACTTTCTAGCTGAAGATCCCAAAGCACTTTACAAAGGGAAAGAACACACTGTGGAAACCTACTCCCTTGTCTATAACTTGGATTTAGCAATGGGTGGCCAGCTATTTGAGCTAAGCAAATAATGGCTTTTCTTGGTTTGGTGGCTGAACTGAAAAATTCAGAGAAACAACCAGTTCATTTTGAGCCAAAACAGATTTTTTTTTCCAACATGAAAATCTAAAAAAATTCATTCAGACAAAATGAATGATTGTAATGTCTATTTGAATCAACATTCCAAACTAAATAGCTCACTGCTGCATTTTGACAATTTTTCCATTTCAACGTTTCTGATATTTTGTTTTCAAGGTCTTTTTTTTTTTCCCCAGCTGAAATTTTTGGCCAAATTTGACCCAAATAATTTTGGTGCCCTGAAAAATGGAGATATATATATATATTATTTTTTTTGTGAAGTTACTATTTCTGGGGGAGGGGGCGGAGGCAATGGTCAGCTCTACAAACATTTGGCATAGTTGCTCCAGGCCATACCAGAAAATCACTGGTTGATGTTGACACAACTTGAAACCAGAGTAACTCAGCCAGTGTCGGTGGTGATTTTCCTGGCCTCCATTTGGTGTCACAGGCAGATTGTCTCAACCAGTCAGAACATGCACTGCCACCACTCGGTTATTCTCCATCAATCTAATTTGCTCTAGCCATTCAGACTACAGTGCTGTGGCTGTTCCCTAATACTCTCCCTCTCGCCTTTTGTGCTCATCTCAGGAAAGGCTCATCTTCCACTGTATTTTCTGTAACTTCCACTCATCTGTGCTCCATTCTTTTCAATGGGTCATTTCTGTTTGTTGCTTCATGCCGCTGTTATGCCAGTGAGGTTGTTTAATGAGGAGATGCTCTGGTTCTTTCATCAGGAAAAATTACTCAGCCTTACAGTTTATCCACATAGCAAACAGATTGTCAAATAAAATAGCATATTATGTCCTAAATAATTAAATAACCACAGAGTCTTGTCATTTTATTGCTTGGTTAACTGCTGTTGGCTGCTAAAGCAACTATCTTATTCCAAACGTTGTTGGCTTCCTTTGTGAAGGGTGGTTATAGATGGGAACGCAATTGTCAGAGACATTATTGTTCAGTTTATAAGTCAAAAGATGATTTTTCTACCTGACAGTACTGCAGACTTAGCCTTGGATTGGAAAATCATGCTGGTATCTTTCTACCTCCCTTACATGACCACCAGTAAAGACTTTGCAATCAGAATTTAGTTGACAGTTTCATTGATGCATGAAGCAAAATAGAATCTTGCTCATTTTCCTTTAATGATATTGGCTCTGCAGGGCTAATAGGAGTAAAATCTGGTGTGTGTGTGTGTGTGTGTGTGTGTGTGAGAGAGAGAGAGAGAGAGAGAGCAAATGCAGCAAATAGGAGTGAAAGCCTTGCAGGGAGTAGATATATAGAGTAAATAAGTGCTATTCCCAATGATGCTCTGTAATGCTTTAATGAACAAAAATCCAAGAAATATTTACATGGTTTGGTGTCTGGGGTGCACATAGTGCACTTGAGCAATTCATTTATTACTATATATGTTGAATTTTAAGAAAGAAGTTGCTGCTTTGGGATTCTAACCATTTCAGATAATCCAGCGGTATATCTGTATCGTGACAATGTCAAGTCCTGAGAGAGCAACTCTGGTCTCATACACAGGCCCCATATCACTGTGATACCTGTGTGTGTATATATGTAAATCCTGCCCAGAGCACTTCCCACTTTTTCTTTCCCTCAGTGTAATTTCTTTTCTACCTTAACGCCAGTGATTTTTGGTAAAGTGACAGGTTTCAATTCTGTACCAGTGACAGCTTTTCAGGTCTGAGTGGTCCCTTCTCAGGGCTAGAAACACCTGCTGTGTCCCATTGGAGAGAAGGGGTGTGAGGCTGTGAAATGCACAGCATGTGTGTTTTAGCTCTGGCAGGTTGTGAGAGCTATCTGACCTTAAAACTGCAACATCCTGATTTGTAGACACTCTAGTGTAAATAATTTTTATGGGAATACAAAATGCCTAAGTACTGACTTTCTATCACTCCAAGAGCTGTGAGCAGTAACTAAAACACTGGGTTTTACAGGCAGAGAAGACACGAAAAATAGTAGTAATCAAGTTTTTACAACTCTAAAATATTTCCAGAATAACTTTTTCTCTCTCTAAAATGTGAGGTAAATGGAATACCTGATGTTGTGGTATGTGGGTTTTACTGGCACTCCTGAGTAATGCAGCCATCTGAAAGTCATGCCAATAAAGGGCCACCTTCTGCTGTCATTACTCAGATGAGTAATCCTGTGGGCTTCAATTGGGTGATGTGCATGGAGCAGACTTTGATACAATATCTTCACAGTACCACTGTATAGAAAATTAAAAATTGTTTACCTGTGCTCCTGATGACACTTGAGACTATTAATCAGTGGGCATTATAAAATCCAACTGACTTTTTTTTTTTTTTTACCTTTGATGCTGTTTTTCTTTCTTTCTTTGCACTTCACTCAGCCTGAACAGTGAAACTAGATGGGTCATTTTCATTTCGGGCTAGATTCACAAGTAGAGCTGAGCAAATAATTTATTTTGTTGGTTCAGTGGCCAAACCAAAAAAAAAAATCTGTATCAGGTCAATCCAGAACAATTTTCTTTTTCTGTTGAAACAAAAAAAATTTGGATTGGACAAAATGTTTTGTGTGGCCCAAATACTTTTTTTTTTCATTTTATTTCATTTAGATTTCATGTTTACCCTTAAAAAAAATTTAGCTACATTTTGAAATAAAAATCATTTTGAAATGTAAAATTGAAACATTTATTGAAAATGTCAAAATGAAACATTTTGGCTTTTTCAAAAATTACATTTTTTCTGTATGAAATGATTCACTGAATTCAACTCAAATTCACAAACAGGTTTGGTCAACCCAAAACTACATTATTTTTTTTTGTGACTAAACTATTTTTGTCTGAAAAACTTTGTACAGCTCTAGTCGCAAGAGGGACTTAGGCCTTACAATACTGAGTGTTGTGCACCTAAAGTTTGGATGCCTTGCAACCTATTGCATTCATAGCACTGAGTTATGTCCACAGACTCCCTATGCAACTCATGGGGAGAGTTAGGTGCCTAAGAATGGAATTCACAGAAGCCAGCATTGCAGGTGGGAAGCCACCTAAACTAGCTGGTAGGAAATACTGGGGAGAGTGGTGTGGGGCTTAAGAAACCCCACGCATCAAAGGGAGTTAGGTGCCTATCTCTGGCCCTGATTCACAGCTGTGAATCCTCTCTTGGATTTAAGTACCTAGACCAGGTCAACTCTTTCTCAAGAAAAATCCAGGATGAAATGGTGACCTCACCCTTGCATGTATCCAGTTCACCAGAGTTCAAATCCTACCTCTGCTTGATGGGGAGCAGGGATTCAAACTGAAGTCTCCCACGTCTTGGGTAAGTTCCCTTACCAATGGGATATTCCATTATGGGTCTCGCTCAATCTCTCTGAAGTTGTTGCACTTTGGATAAATAACAAAATATTGATTGGTCCAGAGAGTGAGTGTGACTCTATAGCCTAGTACTTAAGGCACTCACCTGAGAGACCCAGATTCCAGTTTGTGCTTCATCGATTATTTAAGTATTTTATGCAAAGCGGAATGGCTTCAAGATGAAGGACCCACCCTACTAATCCCATAGCCCAATGGGGCGGGCACACACATAGAAGGTAGAAGACCTGGCTTCAAATCCCAGTTCTAGATTGGGGACTTGAACCCAACATCCCAAGTGCGTTAACCCCTGAGTTTTGTGCAGGATCCAATACAGTAGGTGGAATTTTTGGTGGCCAATTAACATGACACACCTATAGCTTGGGCCCTGTACATGAAATAGGTTGGGGAATGTCTATACTGGGAATCCTGCCAGGGCGTAGGTGTGAAGTTCATGCCAAGCTGCTCAGTGCTGTCAGGACTTAGGTGGCTGTGCATGTGCCCAGCGGCAGAAATACCGGCACCTAAGAGACTGTAACTGATAAAAACTTAAGCACATATTGAGTTTAGGTGCCTATAGAGTTAGGCAGCAGTTGGTCAGGGTTTCTTTGAATGTCAGGGGTGCCTAAATGTTGGATTTAGACCCCGAAAGGGGCAGTTAGGTGCCTCAGTTCTCCTTGAGAACCTAGCCCTTTGTGTTTCTAGTCATTTTCACTTTCTGGTTCCCAGAACAATGCTGGGGTATTTCAAATCCAAACCAATTGTTTTCAAGACTCCTTTTTGCACTGGCAAAATTCCACCAAGTGACTTTTTATTTTAAACAGAACCCAATTTTTGGGTGAAAATCCTTTAAACATCATGTTCTGGGCCCTGATTCATCGCTGCACTGGCACCTGTGCAAGGACAGATGGGAAGCAGCTGGCATCTCTCCAGTTCCAGGGCTGCTAGAAGCCAATTTGGCCCCCACCTCAGATTAGGTAACCTTAAGGGCACAGAAGCACCAAGCCATACAAACACACCAGCTACTTCCTCTCTTGCTACTGGCCCACCATGCAACAGCCCCTTTACTGGGTCTGCCTGTAATGGAGGGAGGACACAGAGCCAGCAGGGTTGGTTCTGAGGCTTCTACATAGTGTCTCTTGTACCTGGGGTATTTCCTGGGGAGAGCTGTCCAGCTGCTTTCCTCTGTGCAAAGGCACTGAGGGCCTGCTGTGAATCAGGCTCATTGCGCTTCACAGTCCCCACATCTGACTCCTTGCAGACACCATAAAGCTGGCACTCCTCAATTAGCAAACACACACCTCTACATGAAGGGAAAGCATAATAGCTCTGCTTTTCCTGCTTCAATCCTCTTAACCCATCAAACTCCTGCAGTGCCAGTCTCATTTCCTGTCATCAGTTAGACACCTGCCAGTTATAAGCAATCAATCAGTCAGCTACTTGATAATTAGCAGGGGGAAAGATCGTTTGAACCCCAAATGTTTAAAGGGGTAACCTGAGAAGAGCGATACCTCAGAAAATTGCTGCACCCTTAGAGACAGCCTCAGTTCAACCTCCTGCGTCAAACTAAACATACTTGGCTATGCCTTGTAATTTGTATTAATAACACAGGAAGCAAGTACACTGGATATGTTTTCTCTGATGGCATGAGGTTTAGTTTATCTAGCACAACTTAGTGAATAGGGCACAGCTCGTAGTCTGTTGTGGTATTGTTGTTTATGGAGAACATGTTTCCAAATCTCACTCTCACCATTGTTACTCTATTTGAATCTGCACTGGTGATATGCCCCCACGAGCCTTTATTTATCTGTGTATATTAAGGTAAAGTCAAGAGGTCCCTACTGGGACCAAGACTCCCATTGTGCACAGATACAATTTAAACAGACAGAGACTAATGGTGGGAGGAAGGAGCAGAGCAGAAAACAGGGTACTCAAGGTCCCACAACAGGTCAGTGACAGAGCCAGGAACAGAACCCATATCTTCTGAGTCCTAGGCCTGTGAGACAATTTTATCTTCTCTAAGATAATATCCTCCTCTTCCACACCAGTGGATGTTAGTACTTCCTCCCATTCCATCCCTCCTGGGTAATATGCTGCCCACCCACCCCCAGATGCTCTGGTGTGTTGAGAAGAAAGCGGGTCCAGAGTTATGTTTTCCATCTCCACGCAGAGAAAAGGAGATGATAAATTGAAAGCCCACCAAACTGGCCCCTGTGATTCTCCTTGAGATGCTCTGTTGCCTCATACATGTGATCCAAGCTGTCTTTTTAATTATTATGCTGCGGAAGAGCGTGAACAGGTTTAAAATGTTCACGGTTTGTTGAATAAATTGTACATCCTGTATACTAGTAAATAACATCTTGCAGTGTTGTCTGATAAATTAAACATTCTTTTTTTCCCCTAGGGTTGAGATGAACAATTTCTGTCCCCAAAGATGGGGAACAAGCTGCCTTGATGTTTAATATCCTCTTGTCAGGCCTCTTTAGCAAATGTCTTTTGGAAGAAATAAATGAATGTAAAACCATGTTACATGCGTGTTTTGCAGGCAGCTGGTTATTCTTCTAAATTGGATGCTATCAATAATATACAATGTTTACTCTAAGAGGTCAGATGCGGAAGCCTAGCTCTGTGATGGGAAGACTCATGTGGTTCCCCTCATAGGGAAAATGTCCTGCAGTGTCAATGACTTTTTAGTCAGCACCCATATCCTGAGGTTTAAAATATCAAATTCTAAATGAACAGAGAGATACCATAGCCAAGTTGGGGGGAGGGGAGGAAAACCCAGGGAACTGATTCTTTTGACCATATTGTAAGGATCTTGGCTTGACACATTAAATAGGACTTCAGCTGGTTCTGACTTGCAGTTCCTGGAAAGAGTGGTGCTAGGGATTGTTAGCAAGTGGTTTAGGTGATTTAGTGTGTGACATTCAGCTGTCCAGAGTCCATACTGAACAGCCTAGCGTTAGGGGTTACTGTACTGCTGGAGGTTCCCCTGCACTGGGAAAGAGTGTTTACAGGCTAGATTGGATGTGTGCTCTCAAACAGTAGTTTGGGACCCCAAAGTGGGTCGCAACTCCATGTTAATGGAGTCTCCAGGTCTGACTTAGATTTGCTGGGGCCTGGGGCCAAAGCTGAAGCCTGAGCACCGCCACCCAGGGCTGAAGCCTGAAGACTTTAGCCCTGGGTGTCGGGACACAGATTACAGGCCCCTGCCTAGGACTAAAGTCCCTGGGCTTTGGCTTTGCCTCCCCATCCCCGACCTGGGGCTCAGGCTGGCTCAGGCTTTGGTCCCCCCTCCTGGTGTCATGTAGTAATTTTTATTGTCGAAAGGGGGTCGCGATGCAATGATGTTTGAGAACCCCTTCACTAGATGAGCCATGAGGTCATTTGCAGCCCTAGCATCTACTTACATGGACTATCAGAAGACCAGGGGACACGTGCTTTTCCCATTTCTTCTCTGGGATAATTGACTGAGACAGAGCTTCTCCAGTGCACGTGTTCTAACAGCCAGCTGAAATTGACTAGAATCCTGTTACCTGAAATGCCCTGTGCACATGCAGCAGAAATGAAGCTCCTTCACTCAGCTGCCTCCTGTGCCCAAGAGTAGAGCAGCACAGCAGGAATGCAGGGAGCAGAGCAGAGGCCAAATCATGAGGGAGGATGCTGCAAGCAGTAGGGAATGACAACTTGGGGAATACTAATCTTTTTGAGAGATGCTCTCCCACCCTGGACCCTTTCCACACACATTTTTTGCTCAGTGGGGCTGGGTCTGTGATCCAATTAGAGGCATGTCCATGGATGTGCTGAAAAATGTGGCGCTCCATGGGCCTGACGGAAAAGTCAGCTCCCTGCCTAGCGTGTGACATGATGAGGGATGCATGACCCAAATTTGGTAAAGTTAAAACCCTCACATTCACCACTCCATGCTGGTGTATCCTTGCCATAACACCTGAACTGAATTTGAGATGACCATTGTTTGAGATTCAGAACAATGGATTAAGTCCCCCAGCCCTGCCTATTGTCTTCCCTCATCTCTGCGCCACTGCGCTTCCTGATGCATCCAAAACCAAAACACCAGAAGAGAGGCTGTTCTTGTGGGCACTGTGAAAAGCAAGCAGTGTTCAGAAATCCATGAGCCTGTTCACAGGAGAGCCCCATGTCGGCTTTCGAGTTTCTTTGTGAAAATGCAGTGAGAATGGTCCAAATAGTGAGTGCTAAATGCTGGTTGGAAAGGACTTTTTTGTGTAAAAGCCAGAAAGTTTAAGCAAAGGAAAAGCTGCTGCAACTTCTGTGTGCTTTTTTGTCTGCTGTCTCATCTTGAAAAGCTAAAAAGATGAAAAATGCTAAGAACTGATATGAAAGATCTGAAGCGACTTTGCAAACACTGACTTAATTAAACCTCACAACAATACTTGGAGGGAAGCACAAGATGCATTATTAACCTCATTTCATGTATGGGGGAAATTGAGGCATAGAGAAGGTAAGTGACTCACCCAGTATCATATACTAAGTGGGCAGCTGAGCCAGGAGTGAATGCAGGAGTCTTAACTAGAGCTGGCTGAAGACTGACAATTCAATTTCATGAAGGCTTTCACGGTTTCTAAATTTGTTTTTCTTCTGATGAAGAACAAAACCCAACCCTCTTGAAAGTTTTTTTTGCAGACATCACTGAAACATCTATTTATGGAGCAGAAAGCTCAGGTTTTCATTCCCCTCTCTCTTTCATCAGAAGTTACCAGAGCGCCCTGGATCTCAGAAACCATCAAAAATGTCATTGACACTGATATGTTGCTGCAATGTTTTTGGCTATGATGAAAAATCATATTTCGTAGAAGTGTTCCAACCAGCTCTAGTCCTGACTCTTAGTTCTCTGCTGTAACCACTAGTCACTCCGTTCTCTCAGATGAGAGAGAAATATGTCCCGTGCAATAACCCTCCTTGAGTGTTCTGTTCAAGGTCTCTTCTCCCTCTGGAAGTATGTTGACTAGAATCAACCAACATCCATATCAATCAAAATCAAGGTCAGCAGTAGCAGCAGGTGGGTGGCTTTTGTGGACTGCCTTGAAGAGGCAGCTGGCATGATGAGTGAGCTGCAGCTTTATGGCCTATGATGATCCTGGTATTTTATGACATGATGAAGTTTATGGCTCTGGACAGGAAACAGACAGCTTGAATGGGCCGCCAAGTGATGCCGGTGTGCCGTGGAGAGGGGAGAACTGTGCTGTGGATCAGATTTTCACCATTGATGACATGACATTAAAGGTAGATAATTGACTATTGAAGCTAGAATTCATTAGCTCTTTCTCTCCTTAAAGAGAATTTTATTGTGAGTGAAACCGACAGATCAATGGACCTTGGTATTGAAGTCAGGCTGACTGGTTGATTAGTTCCCCAGCTCCTCCTTTCCCCCTTTCTAAAGATGGGTGCTTCATTAGCCCTTCTACAGTCTTCTGGAACCTCTCCTGTTATCCTTGGATGCCCACCAGCATAGCCGGCAGCACTGCCGGGCACCAGCCAGCGCAGGCGCAGCACTGTCCAAATGTCAGGGGGACACTTCCATGTGGGCACAGCTTGTGCGTGTGGGGACCCACTGACTGTTCTGCCCTGGGCCCCGGAATTTGGTGTCAGTGGGCCCGGCAGAAAGATTGTAGTGGCACCAGGCAGTACAATATGGGCACTTTGTCTAGGAAATGAGAAATACATGACTTGTTCCTTCTAGGCCAGTGGAAAGATATAGACAGAATGGATGACTTATAGCCAGAACAAAGGAGTTGGTGGTAATGAGGTATGGAAGCTTTCAGGGTTAGATAATCACTTCAACTCAGGCAAGGGGTAATAGCGGCCAAAATTTATTATTGTCATGTTTTTTTCATACATACATACATACATACATAAATGGTGTGAGTGTGTTCTAGGCTAAGCCTTCTTCTGTTATAGCCTGAGAAAAGCAACAACAAGAAAACAAATGTAGTGTCTTTTTGAGAGAGAGAGCACAGTGTGTGTGTGTGTGTCTCCTCTGTGACAGATTGCAGTGACTCTGAGAACAAAATGACTGCAGCCTCAGCAGAAAGGCAGAGTTTGTAGAAATTCAAAGATAGAATTCACAGAAAGCAAAGACATCATATTTTCATAGCCACATACACCACAAATGCCATCTGACTTGAGCTGCTAGAAAAGTTTCTGTTGAAACAACTGTATTTCAAAGGAAAAATGAGTTTTAGACAAAATTATTATTATTGTAAAAAGTGTCTGCTTTCCATGGAAAATTTCAATGTGTTGAGTGCCTTTTTAGTTTTTGACCAAAACCAACAATCTTTTGAATGAAAACCAAAGTATTTCAATTCTGAAATTGAGGTGCCTTATCGGAATTGTAGTATGGTTGTCTCATGTCACTGTTCCCTCTATGAGCCAGGCTCCACAGCCAAATTTAATCTCTCATCATGTACAACAGCCATGGGATTCCCATGATACATTGCCTCCCATCCCTTCCCCAAGAGGACACACCAAAGTGAATCATGGAAAATGTAGTCCAACTAGGAAGTCTTGCTCTAGAGGAGAATGGGAACATGAGATTACTAAACTACAACTCCCCTGAGGCACTGCAGTGGCATTTATGAATCAAAGTATTTATTTATTTGTCTTTTGCCAAAATATTTCAGTTTTTCAATTTTTTGTGGAAGAACATTTTCCAACCAGTCGTGCATCTAGATGAAATACGGTGGTCTATGTGAAATGAAGAGATGTCTCAAAACAAAATACACAATCTAATGCTACTTGCTCTTTTCATATAGTGCATTCTGTCTTTTATCCAATGCACAATATAAGTATTAGAGAGTTAATCCTCCAAGCACCCTGCTATATTGTATGCTATTGTCTGTGTTTTACTGATGGGAAAAATGAGGCAGAAAAAGAATAATATGTGACTTAGGCAAGGTCACAAATTACATCAGTGACAGAGCCAATAATAGAATCTGGATCTCCTAGTTCTAGGGCAGGTGTTTTAATCACAACAACATCCTTCCTCCACAAACTGTGAAAGTTCCATGGACCAAGTCGCACGCTTGTTGGCAGCCTCAATAAAGAGGTCAAACATTTAATGAAATATAGAGATAGTTGGGGCTTTTTTGACACAACTGTTTTCCACTAAAAATACCAAATTGTCAAAACAGAAACTTCAGTTTCGCCAAATTTCCTGACTTGGAAAAAAATTAAGAGAAAAAGTTTTGAAAGTGTAAAAACATTCATTCAACATTTTCAAATTAAATAGCTTCTTTTGATTCTTTTGAAATTCCTTTTCATTTTGAAATTTTAACTTAATTTATACTAAAAATAAAGGTTGAAATCAATGAAATATTTTGAGATGATCAAACCAAATATTTCAATGTATGGGAACCAAACATTTTTTTGGTTTTGCCAATTTCTGAAAATTTTGTGAATTTTGATTTTCCATCCTAATTTGGGATGGGAGACAATTTTGAAATCTCTCAATTTCTCATTGAGAAAATCTGTTCTCCACCCAGCCCTTCTAAAGAGACAGAACTCACTATTTATTTATACAAGTGATCCTTTCAGGTCAAGGATGTTTTTCCCATCCTGCAAGTATTTGCAAGAGTTTGAATTTTTTTCTCATCTGTAATTTGGACAAAAAGTAAACAAACTTAAATATTCACAAACCAGGTTGGTTTGTTTGATTTGGGTCTACTGAAATATTTCAAAAAAGTCAAAATGAAAAGTTTAAATAATTGTGAAACTTTTTTCCTTAATTTTTTTTAAAGCTAGGAAATTTGTTGAACTGTTTCATGAATTGCATTTTTGCCCCCCCCCTCGCCCAAAAGTTGCAAATTTTCCAAGCAGCTGTACTTCTACCCCATCCTTATGAAACTTTCACAGTCTGATCAATCTTACCATTGGAAATTTCTTCCTGAAATTCATCCTATATGATTCCTGTTCCGTTTTCTCCTCCTCACTCCTAGTTATACCTTATTGGACCATCCTACACAAGACATCTTTCCGTCACTCTTCAAATACTTGTAGATGGTTGTCATATCTCCTTTGTCAAACATTAAACAAACACATTAAGCCAAATTCATCACTGCTATAATTCCCATGAAGTCAATGGATTTGATTATTTTGACTCACTATGTTTCTTTTATTATGTCTTTTATTTGTAAGGTGGTTTGTGAAACTGAGCGAGTTATCTCTAGAGAAGGCAAATCATGCTTTGAGTTGTAGCTAAAATTAGCATTGACATCCTCCTAGAAACTATTTCCTCATTCCCCAAATCACCACATAATTTAATATAGTTTATGGTCAAAATAGTATACACTGGGAGTACTTTGCAGCTCAGGTCCAGGTGCATTTGCAGAGCTGTGTTCTGGAATAGCAGAGTGGGCAGCAGGTCACCATGACTGTTACATTGCCGGATTCATATGGGTAGAGAGTAACATTACAATAGCGGGGATGCTGCAGCTGAAGATTGTGATGAATTTGCAGAGCTGTGGAGGATGTGGGGAGCAACTAACTTGTTACCTTCCTAAGAACCCAGTTCACCAAGGAAACCAGTTTCATTGCATACATGTTACGATGCTTACCCATGCTTTTTCCTGACATTGGTTTGGTTTAATTTAAGTTCCAGGTACACACGGTGTGTGAATTAGCAACTTGATGAATAGCACTGTTTCTCCATATGTCTGGGACACGCTCAGCCTGCAAGAATGGTAAGAAACAAAGAAGGAGAGATGGAAAAGTGAACATATATAGATATTTTCCTCATATCTTTCCAAATAAGTGTTTTCTGAAAGAAGATTTAATGCCAACTTCTAATATAAAGATGTCATCAAAAGAGCACTGACTCTCAGCTACTCCAAAGTAAATCTGACAGGTCGTCCGTGGTTTCACAATATGTTTACAGAGCAAGAGTAGAGTTAAGTAGCTTAGGAGGGTTTTGTTCACCTGACAGCCTAATTTTTAAGACATTCCCTAAGGAGATCACTGACTACCTAAGTAGCAGTACACTCTTGCTCTTACTCACTATGTCCTACTGTGCAACTTTCATTTAACGTGCCAAACAATGCAAAGGAAAATGTACAATGATCCATTTTTTTCCTTATTACACAAAGAGGCAGAGTGGTATGATGAGTAGAGTAAAGGAGTGGGAGTTTTCTGGATTCTATTCCCAAATGTACCCATCCCTACTGTGTGTCATGGTTCAGGTCACTAAGGGTGAGATTGACAGCTGTGCGGAGGGCCAGAACAAGTCCTGTGCACCATTTAGGAGTTAAGGGTGAAATTACAAGGAGGTAGCCCAGTTCATCCTTCTATACAACCAGTATTGTAGAACCTGCCTACCATACGCTGAATCTGGGGCTTAGTTAATGACTGACTGTAGATTGCTTTGAGATCCTTGGATGCAATATTTTTATTAATGCAAAATATTAACACTGCATGGACTTTAAAATTCTTTGACTTCTGTTCAAAGAACTGAGTGGCAATGTGAAGCACCTTGGACAGGATACTCTCTTGGCAGGAGCATCCTTGCATCCTGCCCACAGTCAAGTATGACTGCCCCAGGCCACTACTACTTTTGGGAGTAGAAACTGAGTCATCTTCTGAGGAGTAATGCAGTGGAACATGCACTGTCCTTTCCCTATGGATTGGGAGTATTGTCTGCTGTATGCTCCTCACCTCTGCTGTTCCAAGAGCAAGGGACTGAGTCCTCATCTTGGAATCCAGAATTGTGACATGGCTGCCCGTTGCCTGACCATTAGTCCACAAAGTCAGGCCCTGAATTGTGTTGTCAACCACAGGCCTCTTAGTGGTTGTTCAGGTGCAGCCTTATGGATGTCCGCATCCTCCTACACACGATTTTAATATGATGCAAACCTTCCACATTTAACAATGAAACCAGTCAAATCCCATTTTACCCCTTGAGTTCCACCAGCATGTGCTGGCAGAGTTCACCTGCAGACTCCATTCCAGTCAGTGCAGCCTCAAAAGTGGAGAATGTGGCCCAGGAAGCAGCAGAACCATGATGGAGATTCAGCCAGCACTTATCCTGGGCAGCCTGCAGTGGTGAGGGTCATATGGGTCCTGTTTGGATTTCAAAGTTGCTTCTCTAGAGGAACATCTGCCAGAGGGTGGTAGTGCTATTTCCGCAAGTGAACTGGATTCCCACCTTAGGCACAGCAGCTCCAGTGGGTGCAGGTGTGGGTAATGTGAGCCCTCTAAGCCTTGAAGAGTGAATCTGGATCAAAGACTAAAACCTCCCAGCTGGAGCAAGTACTGTGTGTCATCCAAATTGACCAAAGTAATAATGTACTAACATTTATTTAATGGATAAAGATTGCATGTCAGGTGTGTCAGCCTGACATTTGTTTATCCTCTCCAGGAGAGCAGAAGCATTTACAAAGCATTTGGCCTTTTCCTCCTTATTTTATCTCCCAATGAGGGATACGGGCTTGTCTTGCATCTAAAGCAGATGGAGCTGTTGACTGACATTGTAGAGGAGCAAGAATTACTCTAATACTTCTCCAGGGGAGCTAGGTATAAAGGTCAAACTTTCCTTTTATGTTGAGTTTCTGTTGTTTTTCAGTGGGATCCTCTAGGGTTCACTGACCAGTTCTTGTTTGTCCAGGCTTCCGCCAAATGAACTCATTCCTCCTGCTCCTGTTCAAGATACAATCACATAAGCATCAATCTGGCCTGCAGCTGCCCTGTCTGTACACCTTTAGGCCTCCCTGAAACAGACCGCTGGTTGTAGTGATATCATGCAATGGTTTTGTGAGTGCTGAGGTTGGCTCTAAGATGAGCCCACCATTTCCATTCTAAGACTTGTTACCATTTGCGAAACCAGAGCTGAGAGATGAAACCATATCCTTTGAGAGGGAAAGGTGGCAATAACTTGGAACCATGTATTAGAGTGACTTCTGTAGTATTGACTTCTGTGATACCTTCATATCCACACTGTGGTCCAAATCCTCGGGCTCCTACCTAGCATTTACTCCACCCTTACTCAGGAAAAACTCATATTAACTTCAGATTTGCCTGTGTAAGGAATAACAACACCACTCCCTAGCGCTTAGATAGGGCTTTTCATCAGTCCATTTCAAAGCACTATACAAAGGAGGTCAGAATCATGACCCCTATTTTACAGATGATACAGAGAGGTGAAGTGACTTCCCTCAAGTCACCCAGAAGGACAGTGATAGAATCCAGGTCTCCTGAATCCAAGTCCAACGTTCTTTCCACTGGGCCCACTGCCTTTCAGTTGGGCTGGTGGAAAAATAGTAAGTATTTTCCATGGAAATGTTTGGAAAAAAATGTTTGGCTCATAAATTTTCATGGGGTGGGGTGTATGGGTTTCTGTTTTGTTTTTATGTTTACTAAATGAATCAAAGCAAAAATGGTTTTGTTTCTAAATGGGTTTTTTTTGCTTCATTTCAGCTTTAGGGTTCACCCCTCCCCAATTTCTTGCCACTGGAAAAGGTGTGGGAGAGGGAGAAAGGGAGGAAAAAATTGAATAGAAACAAACAAAACAATTTGAATAGAAACAAAATAACAGTAATAATACCTGGCTCCTATGCAAAGCTTTTCATCAGTAGATCTCAAAGTGCTTCACAGTCTTTAATGTGTTTATTCTCGCAACACCCCCATGAGACAGGGAGGGCTGTTATCCCTGTTTTACAGATGGGGATTTAAGGCAGAGAGACTAAGGGACTCACCCAAGGTCACACAGGCAGTCTGTGGCAGAGCAGGGAACGGTGCTTTGGTCTCCCAAGTCCTATCTTTTCTGTGCGAGATCACACATGTAATCAACAGCAGAATGGACCCTAGTTCCTTATTCTGAGTCCTCTGCCTTAACTACTAGCTGCCACTTCCTTAAGATTACTGACATATACCAAAGATACACGAGAGAGTTATCACAGTAACCATAGGTTCAAGATCAGTTGTGTTTAACTATGGTTTGCACATCTAAATTTACAATGCATCCATCCTTTTAAAAAAAAGTCCAGTCCAAGATTATGTATTTTAATGCTAGATGGTTCATGGAAGTGAAAGCCCATAGAAAATAAACTTGAACAAAGTAACTGTAGGCAACCAAACCTGGCAGCAGCATGTCTCTTGGGTACATTTTATCATCCAGTGCACACAATGAGAGCTACAGGCTTAAACTGGCCCCACTAACAGATAGGGTTTATCAAGTATTCTGTTATGTCATGATAGAATTGATGGTGACTGGCTTTAACGATGAATGACAATAATATCCTTTTTTCTCCATCTCACCTAACTGAGATTCAGATACCAATCCCTTCATTTTATTAAAGTCTCCTTGGAATTTACATAAAGCTGAATTCTGGAATTAATTCTGTTTGTTATTCAGTAGCATGGATCTACCTGTTGAACGAAATGAAGTGAATATGCTAGGTTACGGGGCTGAAGGCTGGAGGGAGGGAGAGGGGAGTAATGAAACCTGCAAAGGAAAGATGTGAAATCTGTAGTACGTGGAGCTCACAAATACTAGTTGTAATCCATGAACACATTACAGGAGGTAATGGCATACTTTAATAAATGAGCTATTGCATTACACATTTAAATGACATGGGATATGTACAATATCAGGCATTATCCAAACTCCATGTGAAAAATGACAGTAAAGCCATGGAATTACTGATGAATACGTTTTTGGAGTTACAATATTACTGACTGTAATCTCTGAAATATGAATCTGTTCTTGGGGTGACTGGTTGGTTATTCAGGCTGCTGCAGGAAGCAGTGTTTGTTAAAATTAGAACTGCAAAAGGGAAGCCTCCAAAATGAATTTTTAAAAGTTACACCAGCTATGGGTTCTCAATAAACTTTATCTTTCAACAGATAAGCTGACTTATGAGAGTTGTTTCATATTTTTCAAGTTAGACGAAAATGGACAACTCACTTAATGGAAAACCACAGCATAGATCAAGACAAAATTGTGTAGAAGATGATTGGGTTAGAATAAAGCAGTATCCCAGCCTGGTGCTGTGAGATGTAAATCTGAAGTCTTGAACAATTACCATGGCTCTTTCCACAAGTGCTGGAGAATTAACTCGGGTGTCCTATCTATGTTCCACTTTGGTATTTCCATCATACCAACCCAAAATTCCCTGTGTAGTTTCAATTAGATTCTTCAGCAGTTCCTACCCTAAACCATCGGTTAGTGTTGCTGTGCACTGCCAAACAGCTGCCACAGTTAACCACAGAGGTGGTCCACTGTCAGTGATGGGTGAAGTAATTCTTCTGTATGCGAGTATCTCTTACCATGTACTTAGAGTTTAAAAAGTGCTTTGGGATATTATGGATTATCATAACTGAATAATGTGTGGTGATGGTGGTGTTTTGTTGTTATCCTTTCAGTGAAAATTTGTTCTGATGATGTTAGAGAATGCTTGGTCCTAGTCATGGGTTGAGAGACCTTCCTGGGAAAACCTAGGGTGGTGCAGGAAGTGGTGTTTGGTGAGATAACAGGTTGAACTTTTCCTTTCCTTATGTATCTATACTGAACCAATGCCTCAAGGAGATGCTGGGACATAATTTGTTGCAGATGTGCTGTCTCCTCAATGAGTCATTGATGATCTAATGACACCTTCTGCAAGAATACGGTTGTTTTAGCTCACGTGTCCTGACTAAATCCCAACTCGGGTATTTACTTTCTGCTTCACTTTGCAGTTTCAATATATGTTATGTTGTTCCTACCTACTTACCTACCCTAAATGCTGTGCAACAACACTAGTGCAGGCAAATCATATACCCTATCCCACCCCAGAGGCAGGTGCATTTCCATGGTGGGGTATGAGGTGAAATTATTCCTGTATATATAGTTTCTAAAGTGCCTTGGGATCCATTTCTTCTGGTTGAAAAGAACTATAAATGTAAGGTTTTATTAGCACATGGCTTTGTAGTGAGCCACCCTCAGGCCACAGTAAGGTTTTTTATGTTTCTTGGTTGCAGCCTCTAAAGGGATCTCAAAATGTTTTCTAAAAAGTAAAGTAAATGGCCACATTGCCATTTTCATTTCCAGTTGGAGATGACATACTGTTAAAATCACGAGTGGCCATCTTGCCATTCTCTTTTAAAAGTTGACCCTGATCTTTTAAAAATCATAAATTAAAAGATCTATGACCTTTTTATTGAGGTCTCCAAAGAGCTGAGAAGTGTCATCCCCATCTCCTGTCATTCCAGGAGATATTAGTAGAGGACATAATATCCGGCTGCATTAAACTTACTCTCAGGGCCACACTGGTGAGAAGAAACATGCTCTCCATGGCCTTTCTAACATTCAGCTACAACGTAACTTGTTTGTTACTTCTGTGTTGAAAATGTCAAATGTCACCGAAGTTCTTCCACTTTCCTCTTATCTTTTGACATGTTATTTGATGTGCGCATGAGTGTGTAGGCTACATTAATGAGGGAGGTTATGCCCCAAAGAATGAACAGCATGAGTGTAAAGTTGTATTAAAGAAAGATTTCTTCTGATGTTTTGGCCATTGAAAAATATGCTTTATAAAAGAATCATTGAAATGAGCAACTAAGGAGACCTATTAGGTCATAAAGTCTATCTTTCTGCTAGTGTAGGATTGTGTCCTGTGGCATAGTCTTCAGTGTTTTTGTCCAGCCCATTTGTAAATGTCTTAGCATTGGGGTTTCCATCACTTCTTTGGGAGACATTTTATGATGGTTCTCAGGATGCCCAGGACCTTGTTTACCCCCATATCCTCCAGCAAGAGGGAGACTTGCTTGTGCTTAAGTGGGTGTCAGCTCCCTGAAACCATCAGTTTATTAGCCACCCAAGCAATCTCCTCTGGGTTATGTCAGGCCTTACTTTGCCTTTCAGATTAATAATAGGGGTACCCCAGTCCCTGAGCCCCTTTGAAATGTTCCTCTGTACCTTGTTTGATTCAGTTCAGGATCAGTGCCTATATAACATCACCACACTGAGATAAATTTATAGTGAAAACAATCATAGGTTTATTTTCCAAGGCTAAGATTTAAGAGATAATGAGTAAGGATAATGATTACCTCCTTGATGTTTTGGTGTTTACAGCTTTCAACTATTTGCAGGCAGGTAATCTGTTCCCTTCTTAGTTATTGCTTAGCCACATTATACAGATTTAGGGTTTGGTTTGTTTTAATCTGCCCTCCTAAATTAATCCCATCAGCCTCTCTTTAAATCTGCTTGGATCCATCTGTGAAATTACTCTTTTAAAAACACTGAAGACTGTCCATTTTGCCCCAGTGCTATACAGTCTATGTAACTGACTGCAGACAACAGCAGTGAGAGCAGACCTGGCAGGTATTAAGATGCCTGGCATTAGTTCAGCACCATAGATAGTGACCAGTGTTTTTCCACCTCAAGGCAGACCAGTGGAAAATGCCCACAAACGAGTCCATGAATGGTTAAGCATTTATCTGATGCCTCTGGGACTCCTAATGTTCATTTTCCCCAAGAACTCTGCTCTCTGTAAGCCAGTCCTTTGGCAATTATTTTAACAAATATTTATTTTTGATTTTTTCAGGTCTGACTAAATAAATGAAGAGGAAGTAGAACCAGTTATTATTCCCCTATATATTCTCCAACTGGGGTTCTCAACCTTTGAAATACTGGGTCCTTACCCCCTTTGCGGGACTCCCATCCTATCTAGATGGTTTTCCCCACCCATTTTGCAATATTGGGCGGACAGGGTGGTCCAATGGCCTGACAGTCTCGTTATGACCTCAAGGCTGAGACACATGTTCTAAGCATAACTGTAGATATCAAACTTTGTTAGGCTGGCCCAGGGGATTGTTTACTTCATTTTGTGAGACATGGCTTCAAATGTAGATTGATGAACAAGGCATTGAAACCTGAAGACCTAGCTGCATCCTTAGTAAGGCTCACTTTTCACTGAAATCAATGGGGCCCCCAAATCCTTACAGATTTCCTCTATATTTACTCAGTCAAAAACTCTCATTCATTTCAGGATTTAGCCAAAGAAAAACAGTTTGGCAAAATCAGTCCAGTCCTTAGTGAATTCCTACTCTACACCACCAATTCACTGCACAGTTAGCTGCCTCTCACAAGGAGGCAGCAAGCACTGAAAGATCAGGGAGTGTTGGAAGTCAGTGAATTAGGCACATCGGCAGAACTGGGAGGAGTATGGCGGAGAGCTTTTGCAGTTCCTTCCAGCTCTTTGCCCTGTGATTAATCTTGCACATGCCCTTGATAAGCAACAGAGGATATGTTGAAACATAAATCCAGTCTCCAGACTGTGAGCATTCCTGAGCCCTAAGAAGCCCATAGTGTTTCAGTATATTTGATGCTGTGGGCAGCAGTTTCTGGAAACCATCTGACTTGTACTGATAAAGAAGTAGGTCCTTCTTTTATTTTTCTTTAAGGATTGTATATTCCTGGACATCCCTGGCCTTAAGGCATAGACAATTTGTTCTGAGAACTTTGATTTCCTTTTATTCTTCAGCAAAACACCTGAAGAGGTTAGGTTTTGAATTAAAAGAAAAGAAAGTGGAAAAACACATATTTTGGCTGCAAGACAGCTAGATGCAGACCTACCCATACTGCATTCATGAAATGAAATGTGTTGTGAATGCTCTGGGATTGTTTGACACTTCAGTGTTGAGGTACCTAGTACATGAGGCAGCACTGTTTTGCTTCCAGGGACCCATTGCATTAATTTTGATGGAATAAATAGACCCAAAGAGTCAAACGTGTTAACATGACCCTTTCACTATCCAGCTTTAAACATGGTTTGAGATTTGATATACAGAGACCTTAGCCTGCTTAGTATGATGGCAAACACCCCATTAAAAATCTCTTTAATCTTTTATTAAAGATAAAGGAAAAAAAGAAAAAACATTTCAAGCATTAAAGTATTAAAGCATGTAAAGTATTAAGTAATGCTTTCATTTTAACAATAGGCTTTGTTTGTTTTCTCTTTAGCTATAAAGAGTTTTTAGAAGGAACCCATCCCCATTTAATAGTCTCTAGATGGTATTAAAGATGGTAATAATTGTTCATTTTGGGGAAAAGAGAAGTTAGCTGAGATAAGCTGGAACTGATTCTGCTGCTATTGTTTTTTTTAAAGTCCAATTCAAATTCCTAGAAGACAAAACAAGACAAACGCACACAAGAGGGAGAGAAAAGAACAGCAAAGATAGAAAATACATCTTCTGTCTCTGGTGTTGACTCTCACTTGCAACCTCACTGCTGGAGAAACATTGCCATGGCACATTGTCTATCAGCTACACTGAGACCTGGCAAACTCGTACCAGAGTTGGGCTGTTTAGGGCATTGCTTTTGGTCTTTGCTCACAGGCTTACAGCAGTTTTGCAAAATATATAGTCTTTTCTGGCTAAGCCAGACTGTCATTAGAAGGAAAAAGGAGAGATGGGAAAGAAAAAGGACACATCAGGAGGATCAGGGGGGCCGACTGTAGGAATCCAAGGTTCCCATGCCAGATGGTGTTTGGTATTTAGCCAAAGACAGTGGCTAAAGGCTGTGGAGGAGTCATTGTCATCTGGGTTCCTCCGTCTGGCCCAGTCTGGTGAGGACATCTCTCAGGATCAGGATGATGAAGGCCCAATGACGTTACGGTGGATCCTGGAGTTCCAAGCTATGGTGGGGGTGACAGCCATGATGGTAAAGCGTGATTCTGTTTGACCTGTCTCCCAGACAGTAATTGTAGTTAGACAGCTTGCAGTCCTTCTTGCCCCTACAGTGTTTTTTTAAGACTCCCAAAAGGCAGTGGTGGATGGAAGAGCCATTCCCTCATTAGTTTGTTTACCAATGATGCCTCATTTCCGATGCATCAGTTTTGGTCCATTGATTTCCAGTCCCACAATTCTACTGTTTAGCAGGCATGATCTTAACACTGTTCTTGAATTATTTTGGTAGGCTTTTTTTTTTGTTTGGATTAATTCAGTCTTTCAGTCTCCCTTTTGCACCTTTTCCCATCAACATTTTAGTATAGGTTATTGTGACACTTTATGACCTTTCACTCACTTCTTACAGTTAAGTATGCAATTAGGTAACTGTTGTCGCTCAATTATTACAACAGACTTTATATGTTAGGCAGCAATGAAGCAGTTAATGTGTACTCTTACAAGTGATGTCAACTGTACAGTATATTGGTTTTTAACTCTGTTGGTATCTGTCTCTCTTTCTCTTTCTCTCAAATGATTCTTTCTATCAATCTGGGCCTCATCGGGGTATTATCTGAGCACCTGCTTTGATGTTGGCTGTGCTCAAACTGAAGGGGGTTGTGTGTAGGGGAAATCATCCTGTACCTCTGATTGGGTTCATTCTGTTGTCTGGATATCATTTAATTATCCCTGCCATGACTGGCTTTTAACCCTGTCTCACAGGTACTTCTGGAGAAGTGTTTTTTGTTTTGTTTTGTTTTGTTGAATTCCTACCCATAAAAAAAATCAGATGGTACATAAAAAAAAATGGAGTGTATGTTCCAAACCTTCTCCCAGGAGGGCAATATCCTCCATTCATCCCAGAAAAGAGCTTCATTCTCCACCCACCACCATTGAAAGTTACCTGGTTGAGGCATAGGACACTTCTGCAATGAGGAGAAGGGCTGAACTTCTACCATTGGAAATACAGACAGTGACCTGTGATAGGCCAGCCAGCCTGGTGGAACTCGACACTCGTTATTTATCTCCTAGCTGGAGAAAAGCTTGTTTTCTCATTGATCCCACTTCTCTGCTAAAAATAGCAAGAGGAAATCTGCACCCCTCCCATCAAAGCCATGCTTGTGGAGAAGTGAGACAATGGCAATTCACTAACTGCCACTATTGTCCTAAATTGCAAACAAGTTGTACAATTTAAGTTGATTTCCAAAGTGGGCAATAAGCACAAATCTGGGATCCTAGCTTTCCAAACTGTTGCTTGGTTGCAGTCACGCTGTCATCTTGACAGAGGATTGATTTCTGACCATAATTTTACCATAATTCACCAACTAGCACAAGTGGACCTCATCTTGATCTGTGGAATATTGAAGATACAGAGATTGTGTTTCTTTACCTTTTGTTGGAACCTAATCTTGTAGCTGTGAAATATGACTGATGAGGAAAGTAACTAGCTTACTTTCTTAGGAGGGCTGCTTGCAATAATGAGGGATGTTTTGATTTAATGATCTTCACTAGAAGTGGATGGCCTTTGTAATATGGTTCATTGCTATTACAGATGCACTGGGCTAGCTGTTATCTCCATTGCCTTCCAAGTCTATTGTCTTCTTCTTCTTCTTCCTCTTATTCACTCCCCGTGGAGCATAAAGCGTCAACCATTCTCCTCCATTCATTTCGTTCTTGAGCGAGGCAGCAAATTTCATCCCACTTCATTCCCATGCCTTTCATTTCCTCTTCAATGGTCCTTCGCCACGTCCCCAATGGTCTACCTCTCCTCCTCCTTCCTTCTGGTGTCCATCGTAGGGCAATATGAGGGTGTCTATCAGCACCCATTCTCAACACATGCCCCAACCAACAAGTCTATTGTGAAAGTGATAAACTGCCTAAGTCCAAGGAGACACTATACAGCCCAGATACTCTGGTTCTGCACTGGGGTCAAGAATTCCCCTTAAATGGAAGGAACTAAGATTTTAAATCAGTTTGCATAATGTGAGAGTTGTGGGTTTTTTTTTTAAAGTCTTCATTTAATTAATAGTGTAAACTTTGGCAGAAACCTGGCATTTGCTCTTCTGCTCATTCCTTTCTAGCTTCTTGTATTGCACCATCACACTGGTATCTGAGACCCTACATAATCAGTCATGGCCACCTTGTCTGTATGCTATTAACTTGGGATGTTAACACTAGTTTACACACTCACCCACACCCTTTACCGTCTGAGCTACATTTTTGGTGAAATAAGCTGTGCGTCTAAGCTAAATGGCTTGGAGATATTTACAAAGCCAAGAAAAGTAAGTGTGTGTGTGTGTATGTATGTGTATGAACAGAAGATGTTCATGGCTTTTCCGTGATTTTACCCACATATGCAAACTTTACTTCTCATTCAGAGACAGAAACCTGATCCCTTTTAGAATGGCATGCACAAAATAGCCTATGCCATCACATTTTACCAAAGGCCCTTGCTGCTTCCAGATTTGTGTTGTATTTTATGACAGGACTGATGTTGAGACTAAGATTAACTTCCTGTTAATCGGTGTGTTAGGGGAAGTGGCTCATTCCATGACCTCTGGATATCATTATCCCTTGTGCCTTGGGAGATCCAGGTTCAGGCATCACATTTTGTGTCTTCCTTCTTCAGCTAGCCGGGGATGGGACCATCACAGAAGCAATGGTTTCAGTGTCCCACTCTAGTGCCCGTAGTGGCTGAACCAGGAAAGATCCTGCAGGCTCCAAATCAGCCTGTCTGTCCATGATTTAAAAAGTGGGGTGGGAGATTGAGGGGAGAAGGAATGGAATTACATGGAGAAAATACAGCTCTTGTTGAATAGATGGCAGAAGCATTAATATAATTAATTGATAATAGTCATGTACTTGGACCGAGAATCTCAAAGGTATTTAGGTATCTAACTCCCATTGAAATCAATGGGTGTTATATATCTAAAATACCTTTGAGAATCTGAGCATTAGGTCTTATATAGCACTTTTTATCTGTAGGTCTCAAAGTACTTTACATAGAAGGGTAACATTATGCCCATTTAGCAGATAGGGGAAATAAGGCACAGAGACGGGAAGTGACTTACCTGAGATCACACAACAAGTCAGTGGTAGAGCCAGGCATGGAGTCCAGATCACCTAACTCTCAGCCCAATGACTTACCCACATTTGCCTTCCATTTGGTCCAATTTAGTAACTATTCACTACCACCATATAGGTGAAAGACTCTGGCAATAACACCTTGCTGAGGATGACTAGGTCAGGAAGCAGGATTACGCTCCAGTGCATGCCAGAAATCCTGAAGGAAAAGCAAACAATTCAGTGGCGGGTGGGGGAAGGAAAATCGTCTCTGAAGCCAAGTAATGCAGAGTTCATCTTCACAAAAGGCTTCGTTTCTGTGATTATTTAGTGGCATGCAGCTGGCTCATAGATTTACGAAGATTGTTTGTGCATGCATGTGTAAATTACTTACTGGAATCCTCTCAATGACACCAGCTACCGCCATAGAAGCTATATTCATTGACCACGTTCTCAGTGTCTGTGAGCACCACCAAGCCTTGCTGTACAGGAAAACAGAGAGGCTTGTGCTACATGGTTCCAGTTTAACACAACCGCATAGGGAAGCTTGGAAGTTGTGCTTGGGTTTTGTGACCTTTAAAAGGGGCTAGTGACTGAGGGCCAAACCTTCAAGACCGTGCTCGGATTTTACTCAGGCAAAACTCCCACCCAGTTTGAGATTAATAGGATTTTGGGGTTTGGCCCAGAGAAGAGAGAACAAATGAGTAACATCCTCCAAAGGCCGATTGGCAAGAGGCATTATGAGTGGGCGAAGATGATCAGGAGAAGCAGCAGCTGTTCACTGCAGGGTGAAAGTTTCCCTCCCACCCACATCAGCTTGACTTGCTAAGTGGCAGCTAAAAGGAATAAACTCAAGTGTAGTATTTGAGTGTGAACTCAAAAGCGGGTGAAATCTTTAGGTTGGTCCAGGGTGAGTGTAATGGGGTGGCTCTGATCAAAAGAACATCTAGGCTGAATGTCATGAAATGCTTCCTGATTCTGAGAGGTATTATGCTCTGGAACTGTCTCCCGAAGAGAAGAGATGGGAGCCCCATTGCGTGGTCATTTACAAATAGATGGAACAAAGCACTGGAGAATATAGGAGCCAGGAATACAGTAGGTAATCCAAGAGTTATTTTTCCATTTCTTAAGTATGATTCGATTCCTCCCATCTCTTTCCTGGTCTTTATCTGGAATCCTTAGATTCTCTTGTCCCCTTTAAATCTTGCCTTAAATCTGGATGAGTCATCAGGAAGGACACATCTGCCCTGGATACAGCTGACCATAATACATTGTTGATGCATTTGCAGATCCTGGCAGGGGAAGATGGAGTTGCACTCTTCTCTCAAAGAGATCTCAAGGGCTCTTATTTGGAGCACCACAGGAATCCGCTGTGTCCCCTTTCCTATTCATTGTACACGTGAGGACTGGCTCTAGGCACCAGCAAACCAAGCACGTGCTTGGGGTGGCACAATTCCAGGGGCAGCACTCTCACCACCTTTTTTTTTTTTGCTTTGGCAGTTGTGTTCATGGAAGGGGTTTTTTTTGTTTTTTTTGGCCTGGGGTGGCAAAAAACCTAGAGCCGGCCCTGGAGGCTGCTGTGAGACAGAAGGATGTAAGTGATACAGTGTTACCAATATGCTGACACACAGCTCTAGTCTGTATCCTATTGGATCTTTGGCTGCTCTTAGACACCATAGAATTCACTGGTCACCAAGTGCACCTTTTTTCCCACCATTGCTTGCCTAGAAGGCTTCAGCCTTTCCTATCTGAGCTGTGGTTCCCACCTCAGATTTCTGGGGTGCTCCCAGCTGCAGATGGGATGTCTTCTATATTGGATTGCTCCAAGTATGACTCCCCTTGAAGGACACTCGGCAACTTCCACAAGCATAGAATGCAGCTGCACACTTGCTTACAGGAGTTTCTCTCACAAGCATATTAAACCCATGTTTCATACACTGCACTGGCCTCCAGTTTGGTTTTAGGTGCAGTGGAAGGTACTCACTTT
Source organism: Mauremys mutica (assembly GCF_020497125.1). Classification (NCBI taxonomy): domain Eukaryota; kingdom Metazoa; phylum Chordata; order Testudines; family Geoemydidae; genus Mauremys; species Mauremys mutica. The sequence continues at coordinate 152,112,211 of NC_059074.1, read as the reverse complement.
GATCCATAAACGTTCTAAATGGTTTGGATCCTGGTTACCTTAGAGACCATCTCTCTATGCCTCATCCAAACAGATAAGAGCAGCCAGGACAGTTTTACTGAAAGTTCCCAGATTGTGAGATGATGCCAGGAGATATTAAGTGTCCCACAGCTCTGGAATTTATTTCTCTAATTGGTCTGACAGAGCACAAGTGTATTGATCTTCAGGGCACCTTGCAATTTTTCTGACGCAATCTGTTCTTTGAGGCCACACTTGAGTGGTGGAATGGGAGTTATTGTTGTAAGTTGGGCAGCTCTTCTGAAATGAGATTTTTCATTTAGGTTGTCTTCATTTTTTGATCATGCACATAAATCCAGGGATCAGCTTGGGTGCATTTTATACACTGAAACAAGTGAATAAATAAATGCAATTAACCACTGATATGTGGGAAGCAGCAGGCCAGTCTTATCTGATCAGACTGTCATCCTATGGCTGGTGGGCAGGAACCGCGAAGTGAAGTAGACTGCCTGTTTTGTCAGGTGTCCTGTTAGGAACAGGCAGCATGTGGATGTGGCCCTGGATCAGTTAAGGAAATATCTCTCATAAATTGGGCTTAAGTTTGATGGCACACTTCAAAGATATCAGTGATCAAGCGATGGCGGGTGCTGGTGGTGAGATGCAAAAAGTGTGGAGGAGGAAGGCAGTAAGAGGCAATCAGAAAGCAGCTCCAGAGCTGGGAAACAGGGACTGATGCATATACAGAGGTATAAACCAGGTTACTTAGCTGAAGGTAGATGGAATCGGAGAAGGGTTGAAACAAATAAAGGGATGTGTTTGCATGCACTAGAAAGCAAACAGCACGCGGAGAAATGAGGAGCGATAAAACATGCAGAAAGACAATATTAGGAATGCAGCAAGAAAATCCCTGGGTAATGGAGCCTGTTGTTTGTAATATACATTTTAATGCAGTGTACAGCGGCAGGCCAGTCTTATCTGATCAGACTGTCATCCTGTGGCTGGTGGGCAGGAACCGCGAAGTGAAGTAGAATTGATATTTGGAATATGGTGATTTTATGTGTTTTATTTTAGCACATGTTTTTGCTTCCTTTTTTGAGAGAGAGAAGTGGTTCCCCCACCCCACCTTTTGTGCCATGTTGAGACCTCTAGGGAGTGAAGTATGTAGTGCAGCATTTGTAACAGCAGTGCAAGCTTCCCTCATCCTGCCCGCTGCTAATGTTCCTCTACCTTCACCTGAAGGCATTCTGCTGGAGGAGGGTAGTTGTGACTCCATGGACCATCAAGGGTGTTTGTTAGTACCAGTTCCAGAACTGCCAATGCTGAGCATTCAAAAATTGTGAGATTTTATATAATTTAATTTCATCCTTTTATTTGCAGTCAGGTTTCTGAGCATTCAAGGTGCACTCGGGTCATGTTTCAATCTTTTCTCTGCAACTTTTTTAAAATGTAAGCTGAGATTCACACATATTCATATGACTCTAGGAGATGGGGCTTTAAGAAAAACACCGAAATATCATGAGACTTGAGATAAAATCACAAGAGTCGGCAACACTGTAATTAGGACGGTAGCTTTTGTGATGCACGCACCTATCACACAGCAGCTAGACTGAAAACCAGCAATTCATGTTACCTAAGCCCTGTAATAGCCATCAGAAGACTATGCCTTCTTTGTTCACACAAACCTTGCATTGATTTGGAACTGATGACTTAGCAGATGAAAGGCTCCAGAATCCATTAATTATACTTACTCCTCCTTTCTATATAACTGTGTTTTACTATGTACTTACAGTGTACAGCACCTTGCATATAAAATCTCCAAGTACTTGACAAAGCTGTATTTAATGGAGGTAGGTCAGTATATTTATCCCCGTCTTAGAGGAGAGGCAATGGGGCAAATGAGACACAGAGAAGTAAGTAAGCCTTGCCCAAGGTTGCATGTCAAGACAATGGCAGCGCCAAAGTGAGAACCTAGGAGTCCTGACTCTCCAGTTTCATGTTCTTGGTGGTGTAATATACTTCCTGTCCTATAATACTTAAGTTATATAGCACTGTGCAAACATTAACTAATTAGTCCTCAATACATCCCTCTGAAGTAAATAAGTATGAGGACCCCTGTTTTACAGATAGGGAAACCAAGGCACAGAGCAATTAAATCATCTTACCCAATGCCATAAAGTGAGTCAGGACTGAGTCTAAATTCCTAAGCCCTTGCTCAGGTTCCTTGGCTACACTGTTTCTCTCTCTCTCTTTTTTTTTTTTTTTTACTACAATTAAAGGAAAACTATGTGCTGCTGGTTGTCTAGGTGACAACTCCAACTGTAGTGACATTTCTGATGCAAGGAGGCTGTGCAGACTACTGGAGAGGGCACTAGATTAGGACTCATGACAGCTGGGGTCTTGTCCCAGCTCTGCCACCAGCTTACTAGGAGACCTTGGGCAAGTCACTTAAGCAATCTGTGACTCTCTTTCCTCATTTGTAAAATGGGGATAATTATACTTGCCTCTTTTGTAAAGTGCTTTGAGATCTATGGATGAAAAGCACTAGATAACAGCTAGGTGGTATTATTATCCAGAACTCCTCATTTCCCTTTCCGATGTGATTCTACATCAGTGTAAAATGCAACAGCATAAATAGATGTGAGATGGTCACCAGCATTAAGAATAAGTTTTTCAGGTGTTAGAAATATAGGAGATGAGAGTTCCCCTAGAAAGCCAGGGGAGTCTTGTTATTAGGGTAGTGCCTAAAAATCAGAAAAGATTCTGTGAGTATTTAAAGGTTTTTTTTCAGGATAAAGACTTGAGAAACCTTTGGTCCACTGATGGGGCACAGGGCTGAGAATCAGGAGACTTGTGTTCTATTCCTAGCTCTCCCACTGATATATTGTGTGACCTTGAGCAAATAATTATTTAGGACAATTATTTAGGTGCCTCAGTTCTCGGGTGCTCATGGTGAGACACTTAAGGGTCTTACATTTGGCATTCAAAAACCTAAGGCAACTACTTCTGAAAATGTTGCCCTTAACCTCCCTGTGTCTTGTTTTTCCCATCACTAGAATGGGGATAATAATACTGACCTGTCTTTCTAAGGTGCTTTTGGGAGCTATGGATAAAACAAAGCTATAGAACTATAAAGCAGGTTTATTTATTAGCAATACCAGTAAGAAAACTCCTCTAATGTATGATTTATTTTTCTTGACAGTGCCTATTTTAAAATATTTTTTACACATTAGCAAAGGAAAACTGTAATGCAGTTTGTGGGAAAAGAACAAATACAGCCTTTGAGAAACTCTGTTGGAGTTTTCCACAGGGGTTAGCCATGGGCTAAGAAAAAATAGCAAACACAGATATCAGAAAGGACCCCAACCTTAATAATCTTCTCCTTCTTTGAAGTGGCTTGGAAATCGCAGTACATAGAGCCATTTATGTGAATTAGAGCAAGCCTATGATAAAGGGCCGCCTGTGGAGTTGCTGTTCCTGCTCAGAACAGCAGGGAATTAGGGCTCAAATGATGAGAGCAGGCTCTGAATTGGCTACAAGGGAGGAAACAAGGTCTGGCTGATGAGTAATCACGTCACTCGGTGGGGGATGTTTCTGAGGGATCCACTTGATGCCTTTGCTATTTATTTATCTGTGTAAGTGAATAAGGGCCACAGTAGCCACTTTTCTACTGTGCTGATGAAGCAAGATCCAGGATAGTGATAAAGAACCAAATAAATAAATGAAATGGATAAATGAAAGTAAAAGGGGCTCAGACAAGCTGATTCATGAAACCTCAAATACAAATCTGATGAAGATACAGTAGATGCACAGTAATACACATGAAGTAATAAACACAGGTGCCAACAACATATGCTAGGGGGTGAGGTCTAAGCAGCGAGAGTAACAAAGAGAATTTACTTGCAAATGGTCTGGGAACAAAATCAATTCATTTGCAGTTGACACTCTTGAAAGTGAGGCTTTGCATTTCTTTCACTGGAGGATCTCTGTGCTTGTCAAATCCTGGCTCCTATATAGGATTGCCAGTGTTGGTTGGATGTATTCCTGGACTTTTCATCAGATGACACAAAATTTAATTAGAGTAATCTTCAATTCCTGGAGACCTCAGGACAATTCTGAAGGGTTGGCAACCCTACTCTTATGCTAAGCTTGAATGATAGGCCTTGCTGAGGGATTCTCTGCATTAACTGGGGGAATGGAATCCTCTGTCCCCAGGCCAGAGACTACCAGCAGCCCTACTCTGTCTATGCTGTCCAATCAGTTTAGCAAAGGCAACCACAATGAAGACTGATGTGGTCAGTTCCCTGGTATCATGAACAAGCATTTTGTAATTGGTGGATCTGACGGGAAGCCTGATGTATAAGCAAGGGTCTAGAGATGCTGCCTATCATTCATCTGCCTTTGGCATTGTAACAGTCCGGTATGGGGGCTCGGCCCTCTCAGGTGCGGCCGGGAGCCAGGCCGCCTCACTACAAGGCCTAAATAAGTAGATCAGTCTCCGCAGGTCCAGGGGCTCAGACCCTCAGGCAGGGGCTAAGCACACAGAGTCAGTAAATTAAGCCCAGTCCCTCAGTCAGGGCGGGGCAGCAAACCAGCAGTTCTAGGCTCAGACCCTCAGGCAGGGGCTGAGCACACAGAGTCAGTAAATTAAGCCCAGGCCCTCAATCAGGGCAGGCAGCAAAACAGCAGTTCTAGGCTCAGACCCTCGTACCAGGAGCTGAGCAGCAACAATAGTTCAGGGCTCAGGTCCTTGTAGCAGGAGCTGAGCAGCACCAATAGTTCAGAGGCTCAGGTCCTTGTGGCAGGAGCTGAGCAGCAACCAAGTCAATAAGCCCAAGCCCTAGATCAGGGCGGGGCAGCAAATAGTTCAAGGGGCTCAGATCCTTGCAGCAGGAGCTGAGCAAGCCACAGGCAAGTGCAGGCTTCTATGCCTGAGCGCTGGTTTGAGGGGGAGACTGCCACCCGTGAGTGGGGTGGCAGGGGGGGACACAGGCCCACCCACTCCACTGTGTCCCAGCCCGGGGCCCTAACAGCGGCAGTTAGTCTGCTGCTGTGTCGGTGGGGTCCTGACCACAACACACCGACATCGGCTCGTAATCTGCCATAGCCAGACTGGGGTCAGCTACCCCCGGGCTACTTCCCATCTCCCCCTCCATGGGTACCTGCTCATCGCTGGTGTCCGCAGCGGGGTCCCACACCATGGGCTCCTCGGTGTGTTGAGGGCTGGTTCGGTCGAGCTGCTCCTCTGGACTCGGGTCGGGGAGACGCTCGGGCAGCTCCTCGGGGTACCGGGCTCGGGGAAGGCTCGGCCAGTCCACCTCAGGGTACTGGGCTCGGGGCAGGCTCGGTCCGTCCACCTCAGGGTACCGGGCTCGGGGCAGGCTCGGTCCAGCAGGAGCTCGGTCCATGGCGTCTGTCCTCTCCGGCCGCTGGGCTGCAACTGAGCGCTGGGGCCAGGCCTTTATACTTCCTGTCCTGCCCCTTGACTTCCGGGGGGCAGGGACAGGTGGCAGTGGCTCCGCCCACTGAGGTGGCTGTTCTGGCTCCTCCCTCTCAGGTGCGGCCGGGAGCCAGGCCGCCTCACTACAGGCATATAATAGGTTAGCCTACTGAGGACTTAAATACTTTGCTCTAATTTCAGTGGTTTAATGTGGGAGTGCTGTGTGGTGTTGGTGGCCTGTGATTTATGGGCGGTCAAACTTGATGATTTGGTGGTCCCTTCTTGCCTTTAAATTCTGAATTTCTCTCTTTCTCCCCCAACAAATATATGTATGGACCCAGATTTTTAGAAACAGCCTCTTTCTTTGCTCTGTCTCTGCACACCCGCAAATAGCTGTCCTTGTGTGTAATTTCAGGCACAAATATTACTCACTGGACAGCTAACCACCTCGTTGCACCCTCAAGTCAGGTAATTGGAGGCCTAAGTGCTAAGGATTGTGCTCTCTGCTCATGGAAGGTGAAATAATGTCAATACAGTTATCTGCAAAATCATGCCTGTTGAAACAGCCTGTTTCTGATCATCGGGGCCTTAGCACACCTATCATTTCCATATCTAGGTGTCACTTGTGAGGTCCAACTTGCTAGCTAGGTTTTCACTAGAGCTGTCCCTAGGCATTCGCAGCATACACAGCTGCATAGGGCACCTGAAAATTTGGGGCACCTCTGGGTCTGTGTGTCCACCCTCCCTCCTCTTCCTATCCCTGTTCTGACCCTTCCTGCAGGCTCCCATCACAACTGGATGCTGCAGCCTGGTGAGCCTTCCTCTGAAGGGGATCTAGTACTTAAAAGTAAGAGAGCCATCCAGCCCGCCAGACCTATTAGCACAACATTGAAGCCATTTAACAGGCATTTGCCAACCCGCAGGTATATACTGTCAGTTTCTGAATTTACTGATAAAAACAGTTGTGCATTGCTGTAATTACTCAGAACATGTTAGTCTACAGGAGCTTGCTTTAAAATTTGCTTTAAAAATATTTCATTAGTGTGTTGCTGAAGATGATAAACTCACATCTCTAAAAAATCCTTGCATAGATTTTTAGATTTTCAGACATATCGTTTTTTAAATAAATCCTTCAAAAGACCACCCTTATCTAAAATACACATGCGAGCCCGGGCTGCTGTCAGGCATAGGGGCACCAGTTTAATAAATAAATCCTATAAATCCTAAGGACGGCCCTGGTTTTGACCCACATTTTTGGTGGTGTGCTTAGCACTGCAGTCTCCTATGCATGGCTTTAAAAGTCAGCTCCTTCAGACTTAGGAAGGGGTCCTGTCATTCAGAGGGAAACCAGTTATGGTTGGTTTGTTATTTTAAAATACCCTCTGTTGGGGGAACAATATATGTGCTTAGTCACGCTGTGGGGCTGAATTAACTTCATAGCGATAAATAACATCCATGATTTAAACACTAAACTTTACAACTTGGGGAGAGAGATTGGTGAGGCCGCCTTTGACTTTGAAGGTGAATCTCTTTCTAACAAAGTTTTCCATCTTTTGCAGCATTAGAAAGAGAGGCAAGGTGCTGCATACAATTTTAAGCTCATATTTCTTTTGTTCTGTCCTCTGTGTTTCCCGGAGTCAAAGTCCAAGTTCTAAGCGGTATCATTGCAGAGAATACAGGGTGTGAACATTAATTATAGTGGGTCAGTGGCTTGTAGCCGATTTTTCTAAATGTTCTGAGTCACATGCATATTCAGAGTGCCATGAAATCTGCTGTGCCTCCTTGGGTTTGTGGGTAGAGTCTAAACTTGGGGTCATACGTCTGTGCTGGACAAGCTTGGTGCGTGGCCCAGACACACACTGCTGAGACTGGGGTCGGGGACTGAGTGGGCATGCTCCGTGCATGCATTAAGGACACAGTGCTGAGACTAGGGGGAGGAGCTGAGAACAGGCATGCTCAGTATGTAGTGCAGGTCCACAAGTGCTGATACCCCTAGATGGGAAAGAACACCCCTTGAGATGAATGGAGCAGCCGCCATTGGCATTACCTTAACTTGGTATTACCTGTTTTACAGAAGTTTAAATTTAGCCACTTTCAACACTCAGGAAGGGCATTAAGCAGAACCCATCATCAGCATGGACGCATGTCCTCTGGAATGGTGGTTGAAGCATGAGGGACATATGTATCTATAGCATATCTGGCATGTAAGTATCTTGCAACGCCGACTACAGCAGTGCCATGCAGATGCCTGTTTTCACTTCCAGGTGACATTGTAAACAAGAAGTGGGCAACATTATCTCCTGCTTGTGGAAACAAACTTGTTTGTCTAAGCGATTGACTGAACAAGAAGTAGGTCTGAGTGGACTTGTAGGCTCTAGAGTTCAACATTTTTATTTTTGAATGCAGTTATTTTTTATGCATAATTTTACATTTGTAAGTTCAACTTTCATGACAGAGATTGCACTACAGTACTTGTATTAGGTTAATTGAAAAATATTTTATTTTTACAGTGCAAATATTTATAATAATATAAAGTGAGCACTGTGCACTTGTATTCTGTGTTGAAACTGAAATCAATATATTTGAAAATGTGGAAAACATCAAAAATTTTGAAATAAATGGTATTCTAGTATTAATCATAATTAATTTTTTTAGTTGTGTAATTAATTGTGATTACTTTTTAATCACTTGACAGCCCTAGCTGATTTATCAAAAATCACAATTTTTTGTGGCGATGGCTCAATTTTGATGCTATTCCAATGGAAACCAGACAGAGGTCCGATGCAAAGCAGGTTTCCTCTCAGCTCACCCGCCTGGCTTCTCAGCAGCCCTCCTGTTGAACTGCCTCGGTGTTGGATGGCTCTGAGACAGCTAGCCATGTACACTGCCCTGGAGCCAATGCTCCGATCCCTTTCATGGAAAATTTAGAAATAATTGGTTTTCATTCTGAATTGTAACAAAACAAAACTTTGAGCTATTGAAATCCTCCACTAAATTGAATGACCTCTCTGCAGTGCCCTGTTATGCACACGCACACACACACTCTTTTACCAAAAATATCCCCTCGAATAAGATCCCCATGCATCACAATGAGGACCATCATAAATGAGGGCCGCTTCCAGTGTGCATTTCTGGAGGTCACTTATACAGCGCTTGAAGGTGTGTGACTGAAATGCTGTGCTGGTGTTTGAGCTGAACCAAACGGTATCTTGTGCTGTGTGAGTCAGAATTGTGGCTGTGTTTCAAGTGTTGTCCACTTTCATCATCCATAGGTGAAGTGCCCTAGGTTTCTATTTGTATTTTAAATGTGACCAGGCACCTAACTGGAAAGAGTTAACTGTGCCAGCCCATTAATAAATGGATTCATTCTTTTAAGGTGAATGGAACGTGCTGCAGTAGATGGAGAGAACGTGATGTCTCAATAGACTGGGAGACACAGAAGGCTGAAACCATTTGTCTGCATTAAAACTGTGCGGCTTCCCTGCCAGAGACTCTCAGTGTTACATTCCTATATTCCAGTAGAAAAGCTACTATCAGATCACAGCTTCCCCAGCCGAAAGCCTGCGGCACCGAGGACGTTGTGGTGTGTACAATAATGTATGTTCCACCAAGCTGATAGCCTGGTGCTTTAGGACTGTCTAGCTGTATCTGAATTACATCTGACCCATCCCTGCAACTAACCGCATGATTATGAGCTTTTTGAATGTATTGCACTGGTTTTGGTGGTAGAAATGGGGTGACTTTAGGGCATATAAAAGCCAGTGATCATAGCTAGGGACAGCATACACAGAGCTCTGTCAAGTATTAGGCTGGCTGGGGGAGACCAGAATCTTATTTTGTAAGTTACCTGTGCTTAAGAATTTGTTGTGTTCTTATGGATTCAAACCAGGCTTCCCAGATCTGAACACCCCTGAACTTGGCAGCTGACCCCATCTTTGTGCTGGATTGAACCGAATGCCTCTTCTAAACACCCAGACTTTGCTGAAGTTCGTACTTGGTTCTGGCTCTGAACTAAATGACTCGGTTCTATTGCCAGTAAACCCATTTTAGGTCCTTGTAGCAAGGTGACAACTCACCCCTGCTGGTCGTCCTGGGAATGAGCTTTCCAGCCTCCGAACCACCCTCTGTTGGCTGGTGTCTCACCTTTCGCTGGCCCCCGTGTCCCTCCCGGACCACGGTGCCCCCTTCTCTTGCGAGCTGCCTCCTGGCAGTACCCCCATGGTTTCTTGGTCTCCCCACCCAGGGGAACCCCCACCCACTACCTCACCTCAGTAGAAGGCTACTGCCAGTCACCATCTAGCCCCCGTTCACTGGGGCAGACTGCAATGTACATGCCACTCATCACAGACAAGGGGGGTTTGGACCTGCTGCCTCCGCCTACCCTTGGGCTGCCCCCTGCAACCCCAGAACCTATTTGGCCTTGCACAAGGCCAGCAGCCTGGGGAGTTGCCAGGCAGGAGCTCCCTAGCTCCTCTCGCCTTTCCCCAGCCCTGCTCCACCTCAGGCACCCTGGTACGCTCCCCAGCAGCCAGGCCTGTTTCTCTCCACAGCTAGAGGAGACTCTGCGAGCCAGAGGCTCAGAGAGCCCTTTTACAAGGGCTAGCTGAGGTCTGTTTGGGGTGTGGCCCCCAGCTGTGCCTGCTTCCCCAATCAGCCTGGGAGCTGCTTGCCCCAGCCACCGCCCTCTCCTGGGCTGTTTTAAACCTTGACCAACCCACTACAGTCCTGATAATAACTGTCACAGAAACTGTCCTATGTTTCAGACCACCCCATGAACTAACTTTATTATTCTGCGTGCACTTCACTATACTCTGCCCAGATTGATCACTGCATCCCCAGATGCTTCCAGTCCTGATGCCCGCACTCAGGCAGAATCCCAAATGTCTTCAGCTGTGGCCGTAGTAACTAAAGTATTTCACTGAGGAACAGTTGCAGGAAGATGGGAACAAGAGAACAAAATTCAAATGAAGCAAATGGCATGAATGAGTCCCATGACAGTGTGGGCAGCTATAAAGTTTTATGGTCACGAGTATGCTATGGCTACATTTTTCATGAGCAAGTCGTGCAGGTGACAATATAAACTTTGCAGTCCTGCCCATGCACCACCAGGCAGTTTAACATTACTGATTTCTCTTCTTTTCGTAGGTTTTTGTGAGGTTTCCAGACCCTTCCTGTTTTTTTTTCCATTTCTATTTGACACATTTCAGTTACTATGGAAACATCAGTTACATTGGTAAGGGCAGAGCATAGCAGTGACAGCCACAAGTGCATGAACATATTTTTCCATGATTTGCGGATTATACAGAGATTGGAGAAATACTGAAGTTCATGCAATTAATGCTGTTAGTTATTTTGTATTATACTAGCTCGTAGAAGACCCAACCAAAATCAGAGTTCCATTGTGCTGCACATAAACATAGTAAGAGACGGCCCCTGTCCCAATGAGCTTATAGTCTAAATAAGCTAGGCCGACAATGGGTGGGAGAAAGGAACTATTATCTCCATTTTACATCTGGGCAACTGAGCCACATAAATATGCTTACTTACATGCTTAACGTTAAATACATGAGATGTCCCCTTGAAGTCCGTGAAACTACTGACAGGCTTAAAGTAAAGCATGTGTTTAAGTATTTGCAGGATTGGGGCCTAAGTGACTTGCCACGATCACATGCAAATTCAGTGGCAGTGCCAGGAGCTAACCAAGATTTGTGTCAAGTTCTTGTTCTTAATCACAAGACCTCCTCTCCCACATGAAAAAGTGGTCATGTTCTTTGCATGGTGGCATAGTCATAGAGTTTAGGGCCAAAAGGTCATAAAGTCTGACCTCCTGTATATCACAGGCCACCAGCACCTGTGCACTAAGCCCAACAACCAAGATTAGATAGATTATTAGGGTTGGAAGGAACCTCAAGAGGTCATCTAGTCCAACCCCCTGCTCAAAGCAGGACCACTCCCCAAATGGCCCCCTCAAGGATTGAATTCACAACCCTGAGTTTAGCAGGCCAATGCTCAAACCACTAAGCTATCCCTCCCCCCCCCCATCAAAGTATTACAGCCCACAGGAGACTCAACCATTGTGTGCCATAGGAAGAGAATAGGAAGGACCGAGGTGCCTGAGGCCTCTGCAGTGGTAGGAAAATGTCCATACATCTATACAGATTCATAGAGCTGAGGGGGGGTGTATATAATATGCACATGTACACACATTATTCTGTAGTAAATAAACCTTAGGACTAAACTTATACAAATAAAGGGCTTCATTTTCCTAAATGTTGGGTATTTTGTTGGAAATCTAGTTAATTAGAATAATAGATTTTAAAGCCAGAAGAGACCATCATAATCATTTAGTCTGATTTCATGTATAACATAGACTAAAGAACCTCACCCCGTAATTTCGGCATCAAATACATAACTTCCATTTGAGTTATAGCATCTCTTTTGGAAAAAACATCCAGTCTTGACTACAAGTGATGGAGAATCCTCCACACCTCTAGGCAATTTGTTCCAATGGCTAATTACCTTCTTTGTTAAAAAATTGCACTTTAGTGCTAGACTAAACTTGTCTGGCTTCAGCTTTCAACTTTTGCATCTTTTTATGCCTTTGTCTGCTAGATTAAAGAGCACTATCAGAAAACTTTTCCTATGTTGGTACTTATAGACTGGTTCTTATATGGTATGCTGAAGTCACCTCTTAACCTTTTCTTTGACAAACTGAATTAGATTGAGCTTCTTTAATCTCTCAGTGTAAGGCAGGTTTTCCAGAACCTTGTGTCATTCTTGTAGCTTTTCTCTAAACTCTTTTAACATCTTGTTTGAAGTGCGGACACCAGAACTAGACAAAGTATTCTGGTTATGGTCCCACTAATGCTGTATAAGGAGGTAACACCAACTCTTACTCCTACTTGGTATTCCCTTGCTTATATGTCCAAAAATTGCATTTACTCTCTTAGTTACCACATCACACTGGGAACTCAGTTATCTACCATGAACCCTAAGGCCTTTAGAGAGTCTCTGCTTCCTAGGACACAGAATTATTAGTATACATAGGGGCTAGATTGTGCCTTTAAGACATAAGGCTATGGTATGCGGGGATGGGAAATTGCACACACCCCAGTGGGAACTCTCTGAGACATTGTGCCTAACTCAGACACCATTTCTGTGAAGACTCTAGAGGAGCACAAGCCAGAGTGGTATCTGCTGCATGGTTTGAGGAGGTACAGACCACACTTCCCCCAACACACACATACCAGATGGGGCCAGCTGTGCTGTCTGGTGCAGAGGGAGGGCATAGCCATGACCACATCCTTAGTGGCACCGTCCTCCCCAAACACCAGTGCAAACCTCCAGAAGTCCTTGTGCTCTTTGAACACAATAGTTAGGACTGAGTCTGGTGCCTGCATGGGTATCTGGGGCTCCTGTCAGCCCCCTTCCCACCTTTGTGCACCCACACAAGCTGCAGACATCTGGCACGCAGTCATTACATAATGAATAACTCGTCTGCCAGATTTTATCCCTTTTTTTCTTTTCCGAAAGCATTCTGGAGCGGCTCATGTAATTCTCAGATTTATTCATTATTTGAAGTAATTTGCAATAGGATTTATCTCCCCATAGATGAACCATTCTAGAGTGGTGTAAAGCAGCCGAGGATCTGGCCCATTGTGTCTGAAGCAAGCAAATGCTTCTATGAGCACTAGGGGAATCCAGCAAGTGGCAGCATCCTCTACACCACAGGTTCTCAAACTGGGGGTCATAACCTCTCAGGCGGTTATGAGGTTATGAGCTGGGGGGTTGTGAGATGTCAGCCTCCACCCCCAAATCCCGCTTTGCCTCCAGCATTTATAATAGTGTTAAATATAAAAAAGTGTTTTTAATTTATTAAAGGGGGTTTCACACTCATTGGTTTGCTGTGTGGAAGGGGTCATCAGTACAAAAGTTTGAGAACCACTGCTCTACACCTTTAGACAGGGTCCCACCCGTCCTGCATCATGTGGTGTTCCTCACACCACTTTCAGTGCCAGATTCCCTCAGGCCTTGCATTGTGGGGTGGAATTTTCTAAAGGGTTCAGCATTGGCCTAACTATGCTTCCTTGAAGTCACTGGACAGAGTGACAGAGTGGAATTTTTATGACATTCCAAAGTTCAATCCAGACCAGTGAGGAACTGTGTCACTCCTGCCCTGCAACCTGGGGTGCCTCACCTTGCTTTGTTGCTGTAGTTCCCACTCTAGGCTCCTTGCAAACAGCATGCAGGTCGCACCCTAAGCATCTGTGTATAGCCACAGGTTTGGTCCAGCAACTCTGACCCCAGCAGCCTGTCATCAAACATCGGTCACACTCTGGCTTCCCGCAGCCTTGGTTACTACCTGCACACTTCCCCAACACACTCCCAGACCCAGATTTTCCCCCCAAAAAACATGTTCTGCACTATCCAGACCCCTCCTGGACAGTACAGACCTATTAGGTCTGTTGCTCCTCTAAGGGGATCAATATACAACAGTGAGCTACCTTAAATGTAGTTACTCAAATGGTTCACAATACTGGATTAGTTTAAATTAAAGAGTAAAACAAGTTTATTTGACTACAAAGAGAGAGATTTTAGGTGCATACAGGTATAAGGCTTTAAAGTTAGAAATGGTTACAAGAGAAATAAAAAGAAAACACTTTCTAAACTTTAAAAAAAACTAGACTTGGTTCAAGGTGAAATTCTTACCACAAATTCCCAGTAACATTGCTGACCAAATTTCAGATCAGGATCTGCTCCCAAAGTCCATAGGCTGTTTTACTTGTCATCTTAGGTGGAAAAGAAAAAGATGCACAGGGAGACATAACTTGCTGTTTTTTCCCCTCACTTTTATAGTTGTCACCATTTGAAATGCATTTTCCTGAGGGTTGCCCCTAGTTAAAATTCATTCAAACAGTAGAGAAGGCAACATGGTGTCTGGTGGTGAGTTTGTTTCTTCTCTCCTCTGTTTCCTGAAATGCAGATTTCCCTTGTCTCTCTTCCCCTCTCGCTGTCTGAGGACCCTGTTTACAACTTATATTTAAACTGAGGTAAACACACATTCCTTTGTTTAGGACAGACCTGTTTTAACAACTTTTCCCTAGGCAGGGCTGTGTGGTTTTGAACATGTGCTAATAACATCACATAAGGGGGTGCCATAACTAAATGGTGCTACATACATTTCATCATATTCTTGACCAGCTATTTATTAGTTTTCAAATGATACCTCACATGGCATATTTTGTACAAAGATTATGCCCATGGTGCATAGGGTGTGAATACAGGGGTGCTTTTGATCACACTGAGCTGAGCCAATACCAAGCTGTATTGAAAATCACATCCCCGCATCACAAAGACAGAGGTTACATCTGCCCATGTGCAGAGCTGAAAGAGGGTGAAGGGATGGTTCCTTGCATCCTCCCCATTCCCCCTAGCCCTGTCACTGCATAGAGCTAGGCCCAATCTTGCCCTTAGACTCCTTAACCCTTGGGTCCCACAGTACTAGCAAGTAGCAGGCTGGAACTTGCTCTTCCTCCATCTCACTGTTTACATGTATACAATAGCCACTGCTATGAATAGGCAGTTACCTTGTAATGAACTGGTGTCACTGTATGCAAAGGTGATTGGAATTTCTATGCAAAACTCAATGAATATAGAATTAACAAGTGCCTTGGAGACAGTCCTAAAATGAGATGCCAAATCTCAAGAGTTGTCTTTAAAAGGGAATTCTGAATACAAAACACTAAGGTTTATATGCCTTGTGCTCACATTAATTCATACTGAGACGTGTCATAAGAGTACTAAAGAGGTTATTTTTCATCCTGTGCTGAGACAGGAGCTTTGCCAGATTTACAGACTTGCAGTTGAGGCTGCCCCTTTGCCTGGCTGATAGATATCTATTACATGTAAATCAGTGGAGGGAGATATCACCAGGATCTCATCAACATTCTGTGAAATGGTTGCTGCTGGATATGAGTGGAGCTGGGGGTTATAGGATATTTAGGGTCTGCACCTTTTGGATAAGCAAACAGGCTTGAGTAAAATAAGAACCAGGCCAAATTTTGCCCAAAGCCTAAACTGACACCTCCAATATATACAGATTTTCGGATTCCACTTCCAGTAAGATTAGATTGATTGAATCTATCTAATGTTACTGGAAGTGGAATCCCAAAATCTATATATAGTGTGGGAGGGTCAACTAGGTTTTAAAGTTTGGGGTAGGGGCGCCAGAATGCGCAACCAGGGGGCCGTGCCTCCCCTTTTTACTGTCTATAAGGGCAAGCAAGCAGTGGGGCTGAGAGGAGCGGGTGGGGGGGGCAGGGTCTTGAGGGGAAGGGGCTGCGTGGGGGGCAGGGCCATGGTTTGGGCACCTGTGGCCCTCCCACTTTTAGGGGCCTTCTGCTGCTCCTGATTTGGGGTGGTTATTAGTTTACCCAAGCCCATTTGCTACCAGAAGTGGAATCACCATATCTCATGAAGAAGGGAGTTCTCATTGTTATACCCATTCCGTCTGAAACCAGGAAGTACCAAGGGCATCACGAGAGAGCCTAGATCTTGGGAGATCTTCAATAAGCTTTGGTTACTGTTCATACTTTTGAATTTTCATCCAAACGTTGGGCTGGAAGTCTCCATTCCTCCTGCGGGAAAAATCTAAGGCATGGGGGAAGAAACTGCACTGGGAACCCCACAACGTTCTGTCCTTGAGGAGCCTCATCCATACCTTAACTGACTAACTTTCTAGCCTCATACAGAACCTGAATAAAAAAGCTTGCATGTACCATGGATTCCTAGGGCTCAGCAGAGAGCAAATGCACATGTCCTGAAACCCTACAAGCTTGTTGCTGGGCCTTGCTGTTGCAAGAGCAGTCTAAGCTCCATTAGCCAGCACACAACTGAATGAACGCTGATGCACTGGGCTCCAGCTTAGCGACTCATCACTAAGAGCCCAATCTGCCACTATCATTATGAGTACTCACTGTTCTCTCACAAGCAGCTCCACTGAAGTCTATGAGTCTATTCCTACGGGTAAGGTACTATTCGGTAAAAATTACATAAATGGGCCCTAAGGTAGAGCATCACAAGGAAGTCTATGGTACCAAAATACCAGTGATGGTGATATATCACAATGGCTGGGACTTTCTACTGAAAATAACTAATACAGTCATACTTCCAAATAGCATTCTACAGTCAGAATGACAGCTGCCATGATATGCCACTCCTGCTAAAGATGCTATTGATCCTTCTGCTGGTAAAAGCATTTGCGTTCTCTCTCTCTCTCTCTCTCTCTCAAACACATAGACACACAGCAGATGAGCTGTCAAATCTTCCACAGATGGTTTCCCCATTGGGGTTTGCATTGCCATTTAGAAGCTCCTGTTTCACAGCCTCCTCTCTGTGTATCAATGCCTGTTTTCCATAATTAAGTTCTGTTCCTGCCCCTGTTTTTGCAAACCTGTTTCACTCTGATACTCTCAGTCGACTGTCTCCCAAAATTGCTATGATATTTAGCAGCATCCAAAAAAGAAAGGAAAAAAGGCAGTTAGGTAATTGGGATACTTAAAGGAAACATTGCTCCTAAGTGTGTGTTTATATTTTCAAATATATGTTTGGGGATTGGAGATGTGGGGGAAGAGAGAAGCTGGGGAAGGGCTTATTATTAATTAACTGTATTGATCTTTCCCCAAAATTGTTTTTTAAGCTACTTTTTGTTTATTGTTTCAGCTGGTAGGGCAATATACAAAATTAAGGCCTCACAGCACAATTATAATTAAGGTTCAAAAAGCCTATTGTCTGTAGAAAACTAGCAATTGATGATAATATAAAGAATATTTATAGAGCTTTGCTAACTATGCCATAGATTTGCATCAATAACATAGTTGCTAAGTCTTAACAAACCTCTTTTTAACTATTAGTTCCTTATTTAATATATAAGGCAAAACGACACTAATTGAGTCCTTTTTCAAAAAACCCTCAGTCATGTTTGTTTGTAAAGCTCAGCAATTACTGATGCTTCAATCCTTCCCCCTATAAAATAATAATATATAAATGCTAGTATCCTAACATCGCTGATCAACCCCGTCATTAAAGAAAAAAATCCCGATGCCCCCTCCCCGTCACACCTCCCTCAAAATTCCCTGCTGTGTACAGCTCAGCACATGGGATACTTTTACATTTGTATAGCTCCTTTCTTTCTTTCTCTACTGGTATACATGCTTTATTAGGCAGTATACCAGAATAATTTTTCCCACCAGTGAAATGCAGCCACCTCTGGGCAGAGTACAACAGCTGTTTTCGGTGCACATGAACACTGTATTACAATTTAGGGCAGAAGAATCTGTACCCAGTTGAAACTGCAGAAATAATTTAAGGAGAAACTCAGGTATTCAGATACCATGGCAATGAGAGTGGAATAAAATCTGCATAGATACAGGATAGTCAGAATGTACTTAACCCAGTTAATAATTTGGCAATGCCTCCCAATGCTCTAGCACCCAAGTGGTCAGGATTTGAGTCCTGTTATACAAACAATGAAAGCAGCCCTACAATAACAAATGACTCTGGGCCCTAATTCTCATTGACTGTAATGGGAGCAGGAGCTGATTCTCTGAGCGAGAATTGGAAAACATTCATCGATGTGATAGACTTTGGTTTCCTATGCCAGAGGATTATTAACCAACCTGGATCTCTTCTTTGCATTATGATATAATAGGTGGACAATGGTCTTTTCAGCTGTTGGATGAAGTAGATATAAATGCATAGTTAGCTGTATTTGTTGAAAAGTGTTCCTGGTGTCAGATGGTTCCTCAGGGGTGAATGGCATTCCAGTGCTAATAAACACTGCAGCTCTCTGTAGGGTGCTGTGTGAAATCGCAGCGTATGAAGTGGTAACATCTCTCCAAGCCATTTTTAGACCCAAATGATTTATTTATCACCTACAAATATGCAGGGTCAGAATTACTCTAGGTAAATGTTTCAGAGTGGACTCTTCCCTCCTTGGTTAAGCTTGTTTACTTCTTCCTTCAGAGCAGACAATGTAACAGAGCTTGATGTTACTCAGTATAAAAGATGACAAGCTGCAGGGGTGGAGATAAATACTTCAATCACTTACCAAAAGCAAACCTCTGAGATGTCTCCTCATTAAATCAGATGAAGCCACCTTGGAAACGTGGGCCTGTAAAAGGAACCAATATAGCATGAGTATGTCTTCTTTCTTATTTTATAAGGTTTCCTTATCAAAGGATGCTACTAAAGAGTACTGAAAGCATGAGGCATCTTTGTGATCAGGAAGGGGCGCTACATGCCCCTACAGTCACAAATAGTGGTGTGAGGTTATGTAGTAGAGGTGATGAAGGTCAAATGGAGGTGAACTCCTACCGTCAGTGATTTAGGGCTGGCTTGTGCTTTAAGGCATAGCCCTGAGCAGGGGACAGGTGTGTAAACTTCACCTCCCTGGGAGTTAACCCTGGGTGACTTCACAGTTCATTGACACCTCTCGGAGAAACAGTTCCCTCCCGTCTTCCCCCTTGCCTCTCGGCCTGGGGTAGAGGGAGGACTGCCCATTCTTTATCCCTCCCTAGCAATGGGGTGAGGAGGAATGAAGGGAGTAGGCAGGCATATGGCCTGTGCATCCAGACCCAAGGGTTAGATAGTCCATGCAGGGATCTAGGCATGTTTTTACTCCCCTGCAGAGGCATGTGGTTCCAGGCACGATCTAGCCCTCTGAATCAATCTCCTCAAAGTGTGTTTTGTTTGTTCTTTGAATTAATGCTTCTAGCAGATCAAGATGGCAAGATATGTTTGCACATGAGATTTGAGAAACAGATGGAAGTAATGAGGCAGGGAGAGACAAGAAAGATGTTAGGGACAACAGAAGATGAAGGGGAGAAGGCACTGACATCAACAGACCAAAGGGATAGAAAAGAAGATGGTTCTAGACTATGAATGTGAAAAGAGGGCAGGGGACAGGAGAAGAGAGAAAGAGATTAGGTCTACACAGAAAGTTGGAATGAGTCTATGAAGTATTTTAGAATAGAAATCAAGTTCTAGCTACTGTATAATTTAGATACTCTGGAAGCACTTTAAATTTCAGGGCACCGATGTCTCAGATCCCATTTTTACTTATACAGTAACCTTTGCCCATGTTAATTACCAAGGTCCAGATAGTTTCCCCCCAACAAGTTCTGCATGTGGAGAGGAATCTATGCATGTGGTTCTCTCCTTTCCTGCATGGAAGGGCACTCAACTGTCTCTACAGCACCGCTCCCCTTCTTCAAGTCCTCACAAAGACCATTCTGTGGGTCTAGAATCTGCACAGGGGAAGGGAGTAGAGACTGGCCTGCCAAGGGGGAGTGGGCAGGTCAGGGAGGATGCACATCATTCCATTCAGACCCAGTGGGCAATCACAACCCCAGAGGGTCTGAACTGCAAGGAAATCAGGGTAATGGGAGGTTTGCCATGGGCCAGAGCCAGCACAGATGTCCTACAGATCCCTGGGGATCTGCTACACTGGGCTCTGCAGCCTTTTCCACAGGGGTGACGTCTGGCATGGTGAGATGGCATGGTGAGGTTGAAAGGAGTCTCCATGCAGTGAGTTTAAAGGAGACTTCCTCTCCCTGAGCTGCCTCCAATGGGTTTAGCCATGGAAGGGGATGAACTAGCTTCCCTCATGGACTGGCCAGATAATTACACTATAATTATCATATAACTGAAGGGGAAATATGTGGCTATTTTTATCCTCTAAATTATAACTTTTGACCCTAAGTTTAACACCACATTATTATGCAGGGACGTGTAATTACTGATGGGCACCTTCTGCCCTCAGAGAAGTATGCATAATTCCCACTGAAGTCACGCTGATTTTAAGTGAGAGCACTGCCCAGCAATAGGTTATGTCCTCATCCAGCTACCTAATATTTAACTGTAAACCCTGTTATGTTACCATATAGCTAAAGAGCAGTTAGTCATCAAAACTCATGAGCAGACATAAACCATTATGTCTGTAAATATGAATGGTGATTTTGGATAACTTCTATTCCACTCCAATCTGAAACATCACCATCAGAATCTGGAAGAAAAAGAAAAAAAAAGTGTTTTATGGGAAATTGACCCATACTGGGTCAAATTAATAGTCCATCTAGCTCAGTATCCTGTCTTCTGACAGTTATCATTGTCAGATGATTAAGAGGGAATGAACAAAACAGGGCAGTTTCGAGTGATCCATCCCCTATTGTCCAATCCCAGCTTCTCCCACATGACTGGGAGAAGCTGCACTTGAGCTGGTTCTTTGGGGAAGAAAAAGCATGACTGGAAAAGCTGCTGACTCAATTGTAATTCTTCCTTTCTTGCAGGTACTGCTGCGTGATTTACCATGGAAAAATTGCTCTGCAGCATCCTGGTGTTTGGAATGGCAGTTGCGGTCAATGCTTGTCCCAAATACTGTGTGTGTCAGAACCTGTCGGAGTCGCTGGGGACTCTGTGTCCCTCCAAGGGCCTCCTTTTTGTACCATTAGACATAGACCGAAGGACTGTTGAACTCCGACTCGGGGGTAACTTCATTATTAACATCAGCCGACAGGACTTTGCCAACATGTCTGGCCTTGTTGACCTCACTTTGTCCAGGAATACCATCAGTTACATTCAGCCCTACTCCTTTGCTGATCTAGAAAGCCTTCGGTCTTTGCATTTGGACAGCAATAGGCTGCCCAACATTGGAGAGGATATTTTGAGAGGCTTAATTAACCTTCAGCACTTGATAATAAATAACAACCAGCTGAGCAGCATCTCGGACGAAGCCTTTGAGGATTTTCTGGTGACATTGGAAGACTTGGATCTTTCCTACAATAACCTCCAAGGCATCCCCTGGGAATCTATAAGGAAGATGGTAAACCTGCACCAGATTAGCTTGGATCATAACCTGATAGATTATATTACAGAGGGGACGTTTGCAGATCTTCAGAAATTGGCCAGACTGGATCTAACCTCTAACAGACTTCAAAAGCTCCCCCCAGATCCCATATTTGCCAGGTCCCAAATATCTCCATTAGAAGCAACTCCATTTTCTCCACCTCTGTCTCTTAGCTTTGGAGGCAACCCGCTGCATTGTAACTGTGAGCTGCTGTGGTTAAGGCGGCTTGAAAGAGATGATGATATGGAAACTTGTGCTTCCCCTCCAAATCTAAAGGGAAGATACTTTTGGTATGTACGGGAAGAGGAATTTGTTTGTGAGCCACCTCTCATTACCCAGCATACCCACAAGTTGCTGGTTTTAGAAGGGCAAACTGCCACATTAAAATGTAAAGCCATCGGGGACCCATCCCCAGTCATTCACTGGGTGGCTCCAGATGACCGACTCATTGGGAATTCTTCGAGGACAGCA
Organism: Mauremys mutica; assembly: GCF_020497125.1. Lineage (NCBI taxonomy): Eukaryota > Metazoa > Chordata > Testudines > Geoemydidae > Mauremys > Mauremys mutica. Next base: position 152,090,402 of record NC_059074.1, on the reverse strand, counting down.
GTCTACGATAATGGTACTTTAGATATCGTTATCACGACATCCAAGGATTATGGAACTTTTACGTGCATCGCAGCCAATGCTGCTGGAGAATCGACCGCAACCATTGAGCTCTCGATCGTGCAGCTTCCACACCTCAGCAACGGTACGGGCCGAGCTGCCCCACCCAAATCCAGGCTTTCTGACATCACTAGCTCCAGCAAGTCCAATCGAGGGGAGACGAAAGGACCACCAGAAAGGACTGTCTTGGTGTCAGAGGTGACAACTACCTCAGCTTTGGTCAAGTGGACGGTGAGCAAGTCAGCCCCCAGGGTTAAAATGTATCAGCTGCAATATAACTGCTCGGATGATGAAGTTCTAATTTACAGGTAAATGTTGACTGCCAGTTTTTCCTTTGAAACTTGAGATGATGGGCATGTGGGGGGAAGGGGATTGGGTTAATAATGGATGATTTAGCCTGTCATTGTTATGTCACTGGTTTGAATCTGACCCAATATGCTGGTGACAAAAATTCCTTACTATTTGGTAGGTCTGTCTATCTAATCTATCTACCTGTATACAGTACTGATCACTACAGTATCTAGGTTCTGACTGGACCATTTAATAGTTAATTGGCATCCATGTTGGGGGAAAAAAATCACCATTGCAGTTGACACCCTTGTTGGTACTCTTGGAAAAGAAGGCAAAAATTACTTTGCTTGAAAATTAAATTCCTTTCCACATGTAGAGGTGCCCACCAGCCACTCCGCCACCCTCAACCAGGATCAGGTTTGAAGCATTCTGGTATGGAGGGAAGTGGTGTGGATGAAAGCTTGTCCTGTCTGTCTGCAGCCCATGTTCTACCTATTCCAAGGAATAAGTGATATCCGTTGAGTTCTTCAATCTGGCACCTTTAACCATATTGGGGCTTTATTCTCCTCTCACTTACACCAGTTTTACACTTCTGTCACTGATGTTTGTTACTAGAGCTTTTTGTAATTTACACCAATGTTCATGGAAAGAAGAACCAGACTCATAACGTCACTCCAAAAATGTACGGCCTGATAAACCAACAGTGCTACTCCAGCTTTACACTAGTTTTTATTTCAGTGGCATTCCATCGGTATAAATCAGGGGGGAAGCAAGCCCATGAAAAGGAAAGATGCTGTAAATTTGAGGTGTTAAAAAAGTAGTAGGAAATGCCTTAACAAAATAGGAAAAATAGCTGTGTGTTGTTGCTTTTCTCTTCTCTAGGAAGAAAGAATGTAAGATTGATGTAGTGTGTTTACGCTAGTGATGAAAACAAATAATCTTTAGAAACCACTCCTTTCTGCCTTGTGCTGCAAAGACCGCAATAGCAGGTGTACTGGGCTAAATTGTACCTAATGGGAAATCCCTTGTCAAAACACAGGGGCTATGCATTTTTTGTCTATGATGATGGTTGTGAATATTATCTTTGGGCCTGACTTCAGTGGGAGTTGGGGCACTCTTAGAGTCAGAGGAGGCACTCCCCAAAAGCAAAGGGTGTTTGCTTTTAGGCTGAATCCTCACCTGCCTGCTGATAGCTACTGTAATATCTGGCGAGTGCTCACTTGGCCTTTTCACTCTGTTCATGCTCACGTCCCGCTTGCATTCATCTTTGATTTCAAATGGCAAATGCCAATGTTTGTAGAAACCGAATTTTAAATTAACACATGCAAGTACTTGAGCCAGAAGTTCTTATGTGCTCAGCCAATTAAAGAACAGAAACATTACCATGTGATGTATCGGGCTGCTCACAACTAAGTGACACAGCTCAGAATTTGAATAAAATCCATAGAGTAAAAAATGTGGAAAAATTCAAATACCGAATAAATCTGAGGAAATCACAATCTGATCATATATTTTATCCAAACAAAAATATGTTAAATTAATCAGATCAATTACTAGATGGACATTATTTGCTTTGCTCTGGCTAACGTACTGTAGAACTGGTGTTCACCTTGGGTTTCACCACCAGGTGAAGCTGGGTAGAGTGAAAGGGGAATAATAAACTAAGTAGCAGTAGAATATTAGGAAGAGAAGGGATCAACATATGATAGTCCCAATTTCCCCTGAGGACCAACTCTAGAGGTAAGGCCTAGTGGTGTTTAAGTTCTTGATTTCCCTGGAGGTCTGAGGCGAAAACAGGTGGGCCAGAAGATTGTCTTTTAATGCAAGAGCTAGCCATGTAGACTGTCTGATGATGATTATGAAGAAAAGACTGTCCAGAAAAAATAAAAATGATGCAAGAAATACCATCTAATGGTTAGACTGGAGGAGACTGGGTGATGTGGTAAGAATAGAAGGAGTGGAAGATGTCAGAAATGGTCCCTTCAGCATGACCTGAAGGAATGAGCAGAGGCCTAGAAGTAAGAGTCCTGAATTCTAATAATGGCTCTGCTGCCAACTTGGTGAGTGGCTTTAGACAAGTCACTTTGCTGCTCTGTGCCTCAGTTTCCCCATCTGTAAAATGGAGACAATGATCTTTGCTTTCTATCTGACAAAGACACTGTGAGGAGGAATTAATTGTACCTAGCACTTTGTCCATAAATTTCAAACTGTTTAATAAAGGAAGGTAAGTGTCATTTAATAAAGGAAGGTAAGTGTCACTTTACAGAGAGGACAACTGAGGCATAGCAAGGTGAAGTGACTTGCTTGAGGTCATACAGCAGGTCAGTGCAAGAGATAGGAACCAAACCCAGGCCTCCTGAGCTCCAGTTCAGTAACCTGTCTATTCACCCATTCTACTTCTCATAGTTAATTTGCTAATATTAGTTAGCTCTTCTTTAACAGGTACTCATATGTCATAGTCATGAGCATGGTAGTAAAGCCTGGAAAATACAATTTTTGTACAGTATTTGGACTCTATAAAGTGTTGTGTAAATGCTAAACAATATTTCAGTGTTTAAATAACACAGCGATAGGCACTTTGTAATAATCTAAGATATATAGACAGGGTTGACACGCATTGGCAGGGCTCTGAAAGGCGGAAGCTTGCCCTGCTGCTGTGAATGCTATATGCATTGAGGACAAGTTTGCTGCGTTGTTCGCTCAGCCCTTTTCATTAACATTAAATTCATTTTCAAACAGAAAGAGTGAGGGACTCCACCCTTCTGTTGTAAGTTCAAACTATTGATTGATCTCAATGACAATTGCATACAACACTGATCACGATATGCCTTTCTTCTGGCCTGTAGGTCTCCGCTGTCTTCTCAGGGTCACTCTGCACATGTTGCAGGCTGTGCAAATGGGATAGCAGGGCTCCAATGACCTCATGAAAATTAAAAGACCTGGGAAGTAATGAGAAATGTTTCCCATCAACTCTCCTGACTGAATGGAGCAAAAGGTTATCAAAATCCGAATCTCAGCTCTTGATTCATTAGTGCTGGCGTTATTAGGACTAATGGAAGTGGCAGCCCAGTAATCTGTACGTGCGCCTGTAATTTCTGCCCAGGGACTGATTCTGCTCCCATTGAAATCAACAGCAAAAATCCTATTGATTTCAATGAACACAGGATCAGGCCTCTGATGCACAGCTGCAGCGAACCTAGGTCTAGCTCAACAGTACATTAGCTGTGTTCTACTGCCTTGGAGTGATATAAGGACAAGGTTGAAAGAATGGCCCGACACCTGGGTAAGGGTATTGCACAGTGCTTGTGTTTACAGACACAGGTGACTTGATCAGTCTTAATTTGCAGTGATGATCTTGGGCATTACCTCTGGCATTTAAAGAGCAACCTGCCTTCCCTGATGTAAGACCACATGCCACCCTTTCTGCATCACTGTGATCATTGTGCCAAATCTCCTTTGTGTCAATGGCGTTTGTAAACAACTCTTAACACCAAAAAGTCTCTTCTTTGGCTCTGCACTCAGCTATCTGCCACCTTGCAAGTGCGGTAGTATTTAAAGAGACCCTGACACACGGGTTATATGTCGTAGCCCCTGCTTTGTGATAGATTGGCAGATGGGCACCATTAGCTTATTACTCCATGCCTGGATGCAGTGACCACTGTCTTCCTCTTTTACCTTGACTGCTCTTAGTTCTGTTGGTGTCAATTGGTGGAGTTACTCTGATATATTTTGATTAGAACAAAGCTTTCTGTCTCTCTTGCGTGGCCTCTTCTGCTTCTGCTTCACTGGTCTTGGTTTTTGTTTTGTCTTCCTCTCGCTTTCTGCTTTCTTTTTCCATTTAATGTTTTTCCTTTTTTGGTCCCCTTTCTCTTATAGACTCTCTCCCCCCAACTCTCCATTTCCCCACTCAGATACATGCTGTTTGGAGGCCATTAATTGTTGGAGCCATGAGGCTGCCATGTGTTGTCATGGCCAGCTGGTGCCACAGGAGCAGGGAAACAAAGCTTGGCCTGGCAGGTTGCTGCCTGTGCCTGAAGCCCATATACACTAGGGCTTTTCCCACACTTAGATACTGTAGGGAGCAGCACAGAAACAAGGAGGGAAGATGGGGGGGGGCTTTCAAGGAGTTATTTGCTGCTTTATGCACAGTCGCAGGACACATTTGCAGTGGGATGTTTGGGGGGCGGATGGATCTATAATCACATAGCTATCTCATAGTTCCCCTCTTCTGTCTCTGGACTATTCAGGTGTCTCCCCTTTAGGATAGACTCCTTTGGCAGGGCTGGCTCCAGACACCAGCACTCCAAGCAGGTGCTTGGGGTGGCAATCTGCAAGGGGCAGCAGTCCGTGTGTTTTTTGCCCCCAAGCAGCGCGCCAAATTGCCACCGTGTACAGCGGGGGCAGTCCGTGTGCCGTTAGGGCGGCACGTGCGTTTCCGCGGCAGCGGCAATTTGGCAGCAGCTTCTATGTTCAGCTGTCCATGGCGGTGCAGCTTCTGTCTTCTGACTGAAGACAGAAGCAGCCGCCAAACTGCCACCGCCGTGGAAACGTGTGTGTCGCCCTAACGGCACATGGACTGCCCCTGCGGTCAGTGGCGGCAATTCGGCGCGCTGCTTGGGGTGGCAAAAACAGTAGAGCTGGCCCTGTCCTTCAGCATGGGATACATTGTACTTAATGTCTCCTGGATTACTTTGCCCTCCAAAGTGAATTATGGCAACAGACAGTGGGTAGAGAAAGGCAGATGGAAAGATACAACAGTAACCAATCATAGAATATCAGGGTTGGAAGGGCCCTCAGGAGGTCATCTAGGCCTGGTCTACACTGGGGGGGGGGGTTTCGATCTAAGGTACGCAACTTCAGCTACGCGAATAGCGTAGCTGAAGTCGAAGTACCTTAGTTCGAATTACTTACCCGTCCTCACGGCGCGGGATCGACGTCCGCGGCTCCCCCGTTGACTCCGCCACCACCGTTCGCGGTGGTGGAGTTCCGGAGTCGACAGGAGCGCGTTCGGAGTTCGATATATCACGTCTAGATGAGATGCAATATATCGAACTCCGAGAAATCGATTGCTACCCGCCGATATGGCGGGTAGTGAAGACGTACCCCTAGTCCACTCCCCTGCTCAAAGCAGGACCAACACCAACTCAATCAATGGGGAGGGAGGTGCATCATCTTACAAGGGAAGCAAATAATGTGAAGTTCTCTCCTCCCTTTTTGTTAAGTGTTTTAATTAATTAACATTTATGTTATGTGCGGGTTTTTTTGTTGTTGGACACAAGATCTCTGTTGTGTGGCGTTTCATTAGCAATAAATAATGCAGCAGATAGGAAGACTTGTAGGAAAGAGATCTTTATGAAATATGCCGAGTGACCAGTGTTGCATGCTGTGGCTCTGGCATTTGAGAAGTAGCAGCCTAAACTCTGCTTGCATTCCTGAGCCCCTGGGTGCCACACCACACTAGATTCCTGAGGAAACCGGATCTTCTTTCTCCACTTCCACGCCTCATACTACTGTTATGCCATTTGATAATCAACAGAAAACATCTATCCAGTAGAGGTTACTAGCACTGGCCTAGTTAGAGATACTTTTTACTGTGGATTCCAGTACACATTTAGGAGTTCTTCAGTTCCACCTGCTTATTATAGTCAATCACAGAAATAATAGAAATGTAACACTGGCAGGGACCTCTCGAGGTCATCTAGTCCATCCCCCTGCACTGAGACAGATATTAAGTATGCCTAGACAGGTGTTTGTCTAATCTTTTCTTAACCCCCCCCCCCCCCCCGCCATTATGGGGATTCTACAACCAACCTCCCTAGGTAATCTGTGTCGTACACATATTTAAATTATGTAAACTAAGGCAAGAGAGCTTAAGGGACTTGGCCCAAGTCACAAAGCCAGTCAGTGCAGCGTCACAGAACACAGGAATCCGGACGCCCAGTCTCCTGCCCTTCACAGTTCTCCCAGCTTGGATTCGTAACAACCTTGTTATGGCCACAGCTTGAAGCTGTTGAGACAACGGCCCAAAAGGGGGAATTGTGATGTCAGGTGGGGAATATGCCAGTAGAAATGGCAGAAGTCTTAGGAAGAAAAGACCTAAGTTTTCACCTGAATGTCTTTACCAAGCAGAGCAAATGAGGAGAGAAATACGGGATGCCAGAGAAACTAAATAAAATGGTCTCAAGACACATCTTTTTTTCTTTCCTCTGTCCCCCACCTCTAAAGCTGCTCAACACCTTACAAGGGCAGAGACTTTGGGCCCAATCCTCAGCTGGTGTAAATCGGTGTTACTCCACTGAAGTCAATGGAGCTGCACTGATTTACCCCAGCTGAGGATCTGGCCCCTTGTCTCACATCTGCCAAGTGTTGTATGCAGTGGCGCTATGGCCGTGTCGGTCCCATGATGTTAGAGAGACAAGATGGGTGAGGTAATATTTTTATTGGGTCAACTTCTATTGCTGTGTGTTTGAGAGAGAAGTGCTTACACAGAGCTTTTGTGCTTATACAGAGCTCTTCTTGAGGTCCACAAAGTGCAACACTCCCTATTGCATTATATATGTAAGAATAGTAAAGTAGGGAATGCTGTGAGAAGCTCTGCTACCTAAGTATCCCAATAGCATGTAAACTAGCAAAGACCCCCTTTGACACATACAGCATCCAAGAACACAGGCTGTATAGATTAGGAGAGCCACATGGGTTGCTCACAATTCCTTTTCTGATTCCTACCAAATTAACGTTTTTAACTGTAAGAATAATTATAGCTCTGGTGCTCTTTGCTTTCTACACTTCCCCTCCTTCCTTCCCTCCTGTGAAACTGGCATCGCCTTCTGCTGGAAATCCTCTATAACCCCGTAAACAAGCAGAATGGCACCTGCTGGCTGGAAGTGAGATGGAAATAATCGTTGCTTTGGGGCTTCAGTGCCCCCGACTGGGCTGTGTGACGGTGTTCCATGCAGCAGCCAGGGGTGAGCTAAGGTAGCAGCAGCTGGCGCCGCTGCTTGCTTCCGTTCTGACAGCTAATTATTTGAAAAGTGAGCAGGAATTTTCGTAATTGTCATATCAGAGAAAGCCAGTGGGAATTACGAGGGCAGGAGCCAGGTGAATTTGGGGACGTTTTGAAAGCTATGTGATTCTGTGTTCAGCAGTCTGGTCCTTCCCCACACGCATGCACACAACATGAAGCACATTTAAATATGCTCCATTACTAAAGCAAACTTAGATCGGAGGAACCATTATGTGGTTTTGTATTACAGTAGAATCTAGTGCACGCAGCCGAGATTAGGGCCCCATTGCACAAGGCCCTGTCCTGAAGAGCTTACAATCAGCAAACAGAGGGAGAGAGGGCAAATAAAAGTACAGAGAGGGAAACAATTTACCCAGCGCAGTGACAGAGCTGGAACTAGAACCCAGTTTTCCAGAGTAGTTCCCTACCCAGACACAGCAGTTAAAGCACTAGCCTAGACCTTTGGAGACCTGGGTTCTTTTCTATGTTAGTGCAGCACCCTGCACAATGGGGACCGCAATTCCGATTTGAGACTTTGGGCACCATCATAATGTAATATATTAACTATTACCACTACTACAAAAGATGAAAATATTTGCAAGTATTGCTGTAGAACTTCTCAGGCCACATTTAGCTTGTTGGTTGTATTTTGGATTAAAGCAATGATGATGTGACAGATATGGCAACTTCCTGCAATATCCCTGAAATCCCTTAATGTACTAAGTTACATATTACTCTGGGCTGGGATTGTAATGTAACCTCTAGAGTGGGGAGAGGTGACAGATATTGCATCCTCCTGCAGTATCTTTGTGGTCCACTGTTCCATGGTTTATGTATGATTGTGTTCCACTCCATGGGGGAAGGCTGCCTGCTCCTCTAGGAACCAAAAGCAGTGGGTGAGTATTAAGGCAAATCAGTCAGGTTGTAACCCTGTCCCTACAGAAGTATCACTGCTTGGGGAGGCTTCCGTATGCAAGTTCAGATTAGATTCTCCAGAGACCAACTGACAAAGTAAGGACTTCTGGATAAATAGTCTGAGTTTAAACTGACTCAGGATCTTCCTTCTGATCCAGCAAACAGACAGGCCCTTCTGTCCAAGTGGGTGGGGTGGGGTGGGGGAGGGGAGGGGAACCCTTGCGGAAGGGTTAGAAGAACCTGACCTACCAGGGCCCCATAAGACTGATGGGTGATCTCTGGTAATCTGTTAGCATGGGTTTAGGAGCACTTGTTGTTTTAATTTGTTTTCTCTGTAATGCTTTCACCTTAAGAATAAATGTGCTTAGAAAGAGCTGTGTGGTAACTTATAATTGTGGGCTATTATGCTGTTCCTAGCCTCCGGGGAGAAAGCAAAGCACAGACACTGGCCTGTTTAGGCAGTCTGGCTTGCTGGGAATATCACAGTGTAGTCAGTATAGTGCAGCCTGGAAAAACCCAAGTCAAGAGAAAGAGAGATGCAGGTCTCTACCTAAGGGAGGTGATGACTGGGAGCCGGAAGTCTATAGTTATAGTGGGTGACCTTGGTGGACCATGAGAGGGGAATACAGGTGCAGTTATCCTGAAACTGACAGTACTCCTGCTTAAAACACATGCATTTTAAAAACACTCCACAACCATTACATTTATGATAGATTTTAGGCCTGTTTTACTTTGCAGTATTTAATATAAAGGGTGATATAAACAACAATACAAATTATGGATTTCTGTAGCATTGCACTCTAACCTATACATTCAGGACTGAGAAATTTATTGTATACAGTCCTGAACACTTTTTCTTTCTACCTATCTACCTACCTGGCAGTTTAAGCTCTAAAATATGAATAAATGGCTCCACATCTCTCTCCTGTTTAAACAATAGTGGAGTGGTTTGGATTACTTTAACAATGTGGTAATGCTTTACATTTACACAGCTCCTTTCATTGCAAACATTTTACAGGCTAGGAGAAGAGAGCTCACTAAACCAATCACTGACACCCAGCCACATCTCTGTTAGGTCATAGCAGCAACTCTGCACCAGAAACCCAATGCACCAATGTTTTAAAATTCAAAAGCAAAGAATAACTTCAGCAACTGCAATTATGGAAACTTGTAGCTAGGCAGGAAGTAATTAACTGAGTTAGAATTTCCACAGCACAATGAGACTAATACATCTATTCTTGCATTTGATGGATTGTTAATAACAAGCACTTAGAGACTAGGATGATGGGTGCTTTAGAATACCGAAAATATGTAGGAACTTGATGTTGCATTTCAGCCATCCAACAGCATAGGACCAGGGAGTGGCAATGCCAGAAAAGAGTGCCAGCACCCAAATACTAACACCATTTTGTGTGACACATGCTTACTCCATGGAGGCCTCTCATCCAAGGCCTAAGCATGCCTGACTCTGTTTACCTAAGATCACAGGTGAGGTGCACTGGCTATAGTTAGTTAAGCTATGTTTTTTTCTCTCCTAAGCAAATCATGAGCAAGTAGCTTTGCACAGAGGAGTTCCACAGGTGATAGAAGGATGGAATCCTTCTTTGAGGCCAGACCATTCTATACATGGTGGATGTGGACAGTGGCTCTGTATAGTTGTGGACCGATTGGCTGCACCTCTTCCCTTTTCTAGCCCACCTAAGTGTCCCCATGGTCCCCAGGACCTGCCATGGTGCCTAGCCACTAAGCTATCCTCTAGCACCCATAGCTAGCGTGGTGGGACCTCTTCACTTTTCCCCTCCATCCAGAGTTGATGCGCACCAATCCCATTGCACTGTGTGGCCCTTTCTTGAATCAGAAGATTCTCCCCTTAACCATTCAACTTCCAACAGCTAAGCATCAGACAAAGGAACTGCTGGCAAAAGTAGTTGGTGAGGGACGAATAGTCTAAAAACCTAGAGCCAACAAGATGAAGACACAGTATTCATCATTTCACCTTGACAGGCAGAGGTAGTACGTTTATAAAATAATAATAATATGCCTCTCCTGGAATCTCATCCTTGAGGTGAAGTGAGATCTCCATAAATCAGGACAGGAGGAAGCCTGCCGGGGACCTCTGGCGGTTGCTTCAAAGTAGCTCAAAAAGTGGTTTGGGCTAATTTCCAGTGGCGCTTTAGTGTGCTGAGGGTTTGCTGAAGGTTTTCTGGGGTATTAAATGCCACATTATGGTGCTTCACAGGGACATATCTGTTAGATCTTAGGGTTGTTGTTTTGTTTTTTTTCCCCCCTCTCCACACAAGTTTTGTCTCATGCCTAGAAAAGGACGCAGACTGGCTTGTTTTGCAGTACTACAAAGAAATCTGAAAGGAAGAGAAAAGAAGGGGGAAATACCTCAGAGATGGCAAATGCTGCATTATTATGTCAGCAATGGAATCACTGCATTTAACAGGTGATTGGTAGATATTGCCAAAATAAATAAGCACATATATGAATCAAGGGAAAGCCCACACCTCATCATCATCAAAGCAGTCTCCAGATTGCTAGTGACAAGAAGTTGTTACCATCTAGTGTTTGTTCAGTGGCTTGTGTGAAATGAGTTGTTGGAACCTCAGTCCAGTTCATAATGACAAGTGTCCACTTTACAAGAACCAACTCTCTTGGGGGGTTCCCTTGTCAGTCACAGCAGCAAGGCCCAAGACTGAATGGGCCACAGACCGAACTCCGCTCTTATCCCCAGAGGAGACAATTCTAAGCACACAGAGTACAGTAGGGGAAGCTGGCCTTACCGCTACCCATGGCAGCTGTCTGTGGACGGAGGACTCTGATACTGCAGTGATGGCCACCAGTTTAAGAACCAGTATGAGAAAGGCAGGCAGATAGAGAAGACTTCAGTCTCCAGGGCTGTTGGCACATTTCTCCGGTTTTCCAAATATTTAAACCCTACTGTACTAGCCCTTGTTTTAAAGTGTAACGATTGGCAACTTTGGGGGATGTATATCAAGACTTAGTACATTACTATGGTCCCTCTGAGCTCTGCCTCGGGAGCTGAACAAAAAGTCAAAGGGCTTGATTCTGATCTCAGTCACTGCAGTGTTACTCAGGTGCAACTCCCCCAAAGCCAGTGTTACACTGATGGAAGTGAAATCAGAATTAGTTTCCAGACTGTTATAAGACTGAGGTGATTCTGTTTTAGCTCGGTGGCTAATTATTTATTTAGCTCATCAAAGGCTCAACATTTTTATTTGGGGGGGAATTGAGGAGAAGAGTCTTCTTGCCCACAACATCTGTCATATCCCTTCTTAGCTGTTCTGAACCCAAGTGATGGGAGCTGTCCACACCTATAATAGTGTTTTACAAATTTGATGCTAAAATGAGCCATTTTGATTAAGCTTCAGGTGAGTCAACATTTTCATGTCTAAGTGAAAAGTTTTAACGTATACATAGGATTTGTGAATATTAATAAGCCAGCCCACAGCTACATAGTTACTACAGTTTTTCCTATTCTAAATATAGGAAAGAGCTATGGCATCTCATAGGCTGCTTTATGTGGTAACTATTGCAAAATGCTGACTTTTTACTGGTAACCACCTTTCATACCATTCATATGCATATAAAATAATAATACATGGCACTGATATAACCCTTTACAAATGTTAACTACTGCCTCATCCCAAACCTATTGAAATCAATGGGTTTTCAATCAGCCTTAAACTTTTGTGATGTGGGTATTGTGATGAGGCACAGGGTGGTTAAGTGATTTGCCCAAGGTAACTCAGTGAGTCAGTGGCACAAAGCTGGGAACAGAACCCACAGAATCACAGCTCGGAGGAGAACCCAGGCGTACTAGTGTGCAGCTGTCAATGAATTCCAAATGTGCCGATTTCTCCTCATACTTTTGACTGCTTGAGAGTAATTCAGCATGCTGTGCTAAACAATTATTATATTTGAATTGTGATAGCACCTATCAGCCCTAGTCAGGGATTGGGGCCCCATTGTGTCCACACACACAACAAAAAATGGTTACTGCCCCAAAGAGCTTACTATGAAAGTCAAGGTGTTTGATTTTCACATTTTATATTTAAACATGCAAGGAGCTCTGCTAGATGTCTGATTAAGCCTGAGTTTTGCCTTCTGCAGTGATCCATCATTGTAATTCCATCTCTGAGGTTGAACTATAGTTATCTGTAAACTGAGTTCCCAGTAAGTGGGTGATTCTTTTATAACTCTCCTATATGACACTGAAATACATCTCTGAGGGTATGTCTACACTACCAGAGTAGTTCGATTTTACTTAACTCGAATTTGTGGAACCGACCTTACAAAGTCGAACGTGTGTATCCACACTAAGGACAGTAATTCGACTTTGTGAGTCCATACTAACGGGGCAAGCATCGACATTGGAAGCGGTGCACTGTGGGTAGCTATCCCACAGTTCCCGCAGTCCCCGCTGCCCATTGGAATTCTGGGTCGAGCCCCCAATGCCTGCTGGGGGAAAATGTGTCGACTGTCGTCATTCAACCGTCACTCCCGCCCTCCCTCCATGAAAGCGCCAGCGGGAAATCTGTTCGCGCACTTTTCTGGTCAGTGACAGCGCGGACGCCACAGCACTGCGAGAATGGAGCCCGCTGCGATCATCGCTGCAGTTATGGCCGTTGTCAACTCCTTGCACCTTATCGAACACCTCTTCCACAGTCAGATGCTGAGAAATTGGGCGAGGAGGCTCTGGCAGTGCGGTGAGGACATGAAGTGTGAGAGTGGCACAGACCTCTCACAAAGCACGGGACCCCGTGCCGTGGACATCATGGTGGCAATGGGTCATGTTCATGCTGTGGAACGGCGATTCTGGGCCCGGGAAACAAGCACGGACTGGTGGGACCGCATAGTGCTGCAGGTCTGGGATGAATCACAGTGGCTGCGAAACTTTTGCATGCGTAAGGGCACTTTCCTTGAACTGTGTGACTTGCTGTCCCCTGCCCTGAAGCGCAAGGACACCTGGATGCGAGCAGCCCTGACTGTGCAGAAGCAAGTGGCCATAGCCCTCTGGAAACTTGCAACGCCAGACAGCTACCGGTCAGTAGCGAACCACTTTGGCGTGGGCAAATCTACCGTGGGGGTTGCTGTGATGCAAGTTGCCAACGCAATCGTTGAGCTACTGCTCTCAAAGGTAGTGACCCTGGGAAACATTCAGGTAATCATAGATGGCTTCGCCGCGATGGGATTCCCAAACTGCGGTGGGGCTATAGATGGAACTCACATCCCTATCCTGGGACCGGACCACCAGCCCAGCCAGTATATTAACCGAAAGGGCTACTTTTCAATGGTGCTGCAAGCACTGGTGGACCATAGGGGACATTTTACCAACATCAACATCGGATGGCCGGGCAAGGTTCATGACGCGCGTTTTTTCAGGTACTCTGGTCTGTTTAGACGCCTGCAGGAAGGTACTTTCTTCCCGGACCACAAAATAACTGTTGGGGATGAGGACATGCCTATAGTGATCTTCGGGGACCCAGCCTACCCGCTAATGCCCTGGCTCATGAAGCCCTATACAGGCGCCCTGGACAGTGACAAAGAACTCTTCAACTACCGGCTGAGCAAGTGCAGAATGGTGGTGGAGTGTGCTTTCGGACGTCTGAAGGGGAGATGGAGAAGCTTACTGACTCGCTCAGATCTCAGCGAAACCAATATCCCCATTGTTATTGCAGCTTGCTGTGTGCTCCACAATCTCTGTGAGAGCAAGGGGGATGGCGGGATGGGAGGTTGAGACACATAGCCTGGCTGCTGATTACGCCCAGCCAAACAGCTGTGCGATTAGAAGAGCCCAGCGGGAAGCGCTGTGCATCCGGGAGGCTTTGAAAGCTAGGTTCCTCTGTGAGCAGGGTAACCTGTGACTATTAAGTTTGTTTACAGAGAAGCTGAACCTGCCCCCGTTTCTTTACCCAGTTAATGTTGACTATCCTCTGCAATTACATACCCCGTTAACCCCGTTCCTCCCCTTCCAACACACGTTTAAAAATAAAATACATGGAACTTTGTTAATTAACACCGTTTTCTTTAGTACTGATTTTGCGGTAAAGGGTTAAAACTGGGACGCAGACTGTGGTGGGTAGGGTGTGTAGTGCTGCAAAGAGCGCTTCTAAACTCGAGGAATGACAGGCTCCTGCTCCTAGAGCGGTGCGCGGTGGCGGACTGGTTGTTTCAATGGAGCCTGCCACCCCTCCTTCTCAGGACTCTGTGTGTGGGGGCTATGTGACTTTGCGGTGGGGGAGGACGGTTACAGATCAGCTGCTGCGTGGCTCTGTGATCCAGGATAAGGACCGCTGCATAAGATCTCTAACCACCCTCCCCCGCCACAAAGTCACATAGCACCCCCAAAACAGAACATGAAAACAACCTCCCAGACTGACCAAGGTGCCTAGAGACTGCACTGTGTGTGTGACCTGCTGCTGAACCTGCCCCCGTGTCTGTACCCTGGTAAAGGTGACTGACCTGTCCAATTACCATCCCCCTTCCCCCCTTGAAACACAGTCTCCTCTAAAAGAACATGACAGAAACAGTAATTAACAGAAAAGTCTTTTTTATTATCACCTAGACAGTTAGGGATGAAACTGGGATGGGGGTTTGGGTGAGGCAGGAAGGAAAGGACTTCTCAAAATTTAGGGAATGAGAGCCTTCCTGTAATTGAGCACTGTGCAAGGGTGGAGTGACAGTTTTCACGGCCCCTGGCGCCCCTCCTTCTTGTTACTTTGGGTGAGGGGGGTATGGGACTTTGTGGCGGGGGAGGGCGGTTACAGATACACTGCAGTGGGGCTCTGTCCTCCTGCCTGCGGTCCCGCAGAACATCCACAAGGCGCCGGAGCGTGTCCGTTTGCTCCCTCATTAGTCCAAGCAGCGTTTGAGTTGCCTGCTGGTCCTCCTGCCGCCACCTGTCCTCCCGTTCGCTGTGTGAGCGCTGGTACTGAGACATATTCTCCCTCCACTGGGTCTGCTGTGCCGCCTCGGCTCGGGAGCAGCCCATAAGTTCAGAGAACATCTCGTCCCGTGTCCTTTTCTTTCGCCACCTAATCTGCGCCAGCCTCTGTGAGGGGAATGCCGGGGCAGGTCGGGAAATAGTCGCAGCTGTGTGATGGGAAAAAGGAAGTGAATTCCTTACAAAGATACATGTTTGCGAACAATGAACATAGTCTAGTCTGTCTCTGTGAACAAGACCATGCACAGCACCTATCTCATGCGCACTCAGGACAAGTTCGAATTTTCGGCCTTCGCATTCATTGCCTGGGGTCTTGCAGTGGAGATCAGACAAGCGGGGCAGAACAGCATAATTCGTGTAGCAGGCAGACATGGTAAGCCATAGACTTTTGGCTGCTTAAAACTTAATGTATAGCAGTGCCCTCCTTTCATGCTCAAAGCAATGGTCATAGCGTTTGCAAGTTCCTGCTGCCGGCAATCCGGAAAGCATGAACTCTGCCCCTGTTCCACCCCCTCGCGGCTGTCCCCAGGAAAGATCCCTGTATGCTGCCCCTCTACCGCCTCCACCACGTGGCTGTAAACCGCCGCTTTTTGTTATGTAAAGGAATAGTCAAGCATTCCCAATACTAACATGCCCCTAATTCAAAGCAGGGTGCCCTGAGCGAGATCACCCTGAGGAGGATCACTGACAGAGATAGAGACCGCATGCTGCATGAAAGCCAGCACAAACAAGGGGCCTATGCCGCCATGCTCATCGAGGCAATGCTCCCAGAGTACCTGCTGATAGCCTGGCGCGGAAAAGTGTCCTACCACGGAGCACCCAATAAGGCCGCTCTCCCCAGGAACCTCCTGCGGAGGCTTTTCCATTACCTCCAGGAGAGCTTTGTGGAGATCTCCCAAGAGGATTTCTGTTCTATCCCCATATATATTGACCTTCTTTTCACATAGTTAATATTCATGCTCTGTTAAAAATAAATGTTTACATGTTTAAAGCACGTACCGACTGATCCTTCCCCTGATTCAAGCTGGGTTAACGGCTGGGGAGGGTTGGTAGGGGATCTCAGTGAGGGTGATGAAGAGATCCTGGCTGTTGGGGAAATCAGCGTTGTAAGCGCTGTCGACTGCCTCATCCTCCTCATCTGCTTCCTCATCTTCCCCGTCCGCAAACATCTCAGAGGAACCGGCCGTCGACACTATCCGATCGTCAGAGTCCACGGTCAGTGGTGGGGTAGTGGTGGCGGCCACACCTAGAATGGAATGCAGTGCCTCGTAGACGCGGCATGTCTGGGGCTGGGATTCGGAGTGTCCGTTTGCCGCTTTGATCTTTTGGTAGCCTTGTCTCAAGTCCTTGATTTTCACGCGGCACTGTGTTGTATCCTGGCTGTATCCTCTGTCTCTCATGGCTTTGGAGACCTTCTCATAGGTCTTTGCATTCCGTTTTTTGGAGCGCAGCTCCGAAAGCACAGACTCATCGCCCCACACAGCGATCAGATCCAAGACTTCCCGGTCAGTCCATGCTGGGGCCCTCTTTCTATTCTGAGATTGCATGGACTCCTCTGCTGGAGAGCTCTGCATCGCTGCCAGTGCTGCTGAGCTCGACATGATGTCCAACCACGAAATGAGATTCTAACTGTCCAGAAAGGAAAAGGAATTCAAATTTTCCCAGGGCATTTCCTGTGTGGCTGGTCAGAGGATCCGAGCTCGGACTGCTGTCCAGAGCGTCAACAGAGTGGTGCACTGTGGGATAGCTCCCGTAGCTATTAATGTCGAATTCCATCCACACCTAGCCTAATTCAACATGGCCATGTCGAATTTAGCGCTACTCCCCTCGTCGGGGAGGAGTACAGAAATCGAACTAAAGAGACCTATATGTCGAACTAAATACCTTCGTTGTGTGGACGGGTGCAGGGTTAATTCGATTTAATGCTGCTAAATTCGACATAACCTCCTAGTGTAGACCAGGCCTCAGAGTGAGACTCTGTGGCTCACCTCACATTTTGACTGCAGCATCATGTTTCAGCAGTCCCCAGCCAGCATTTCTCTTCCCTGAAGCCACCTTAAGATAGCCTTCTTATCCATTCTAATATCCCTTTGTTCAGAGTTCATGCCAGAAGATCCCCTAGTGTTCTGAGCAGGGCAACCAAAGCTGACCAGACTAGTTTATGCGTTTCTCCAGAGAGTTTCTCCTCTTCACACAGTGGATTCCTAGTATTGATCCTTTGAGAGCCAGGGAATTGAATTGTGTATACAACCATTATTAGTAGACTCCTGCAGGGTTTAGCTACCTTTTAATCAGCAATACCTTAACCACCAAACCCACAGATAGATAGATAGCTACATAACATTTATAAAAAAGTAATACAGATAATTTCCATGTTCTGCACAGCTTCCATCTCCGGGATGCAACAGACAAATTCAAAGCAATAAGCCCCATCACAATTGGGGTTTTTAGGTGGTGCACAAAGAATATTTTTAAAAATAACGCTGCTGCGGGGAAGGCCGAAGTGTACAGAGTCAATTGTAACATGCTGCTGGGGATACGCAGAGTTTGAGCACACTGTGTTACCTGCCTCAGCAAGAATAAGTTTTGCTGGCGAGTAGGCTGTGTGTCAGCTCCCTGCCACACCAGTCTGTCTTCCTCACTAGAAAACTCCTCAAGGCCCTCCTGGCCCAAACCTCGCCTAGGAGGTAACAATTTGTGAACTCCAGTCCCCAAACTCCTCGCAGCCCCTATCACTGTGCAGTCACTGAAGCTATTAAGTTGCCCTGTACCTCTCAGTTTATTAATTTAACTAGGGTAAATACACCCTTCCCTTCAAATACAGCACTGAATTCGTTTACAGTAAAATTAAAGCAAGTTTATTAATAAAATAGCATGTATTAAGTGATACCAAATAAGAGATAAAGGCAGCGATGGTTACAAGCAAGTAAAAGTGAAAACACACATCTAAAAGTGTAAAACTTAATCTTGCAAATTACAGTCTTTGTTCAAGATGGTTTCTCTCACCCACAGTCTCCTTTCCAGCTTTTTACTGGCTACCCTGGCCTGGACCCATCATAGAGGTCTAACTGCTTGGTTTGTCTGTCTCCTAAGGTGAAGGATAAAGATGGAGTCTCTCTCTGTTCCTTATATCTCCAAAGTTATTGTTTTTGTTTGTCAAGTCAGGAAGGCTTCCTGTGTCTCTCTGGGGTACAGAAGCATGTTAATTCTCTGTCCCTTGAGTTCAGGATCAGGATAATACCCACTGATTTGCTTGATAGCTTTGTTTATAGCTAATATGTAAATTGAGGTAAACCCACAGTCTTTTGTCTAGGACAGATCTCTTTTTTGCCTTTAACTAGGCTACGCTGTCTTGTTTTAAACATGTTCTAGTAACATCAAACAGAGGGAATTCATAACTTCACATATAACATTAACATATGCATTTTACAATGATATTAATAAACAGTGTGTTATTAGCTTTCATCTGAGACCTCACAAGGCAGATGGTGCACAAATATTTACCACAGTAGTGTGTAGGGTGTGAATACAGGGTGCCTAGTGTCATATCGGTCTGCCTGAAAGGGGGAGGAATGACACAAGGGCAGGAGACAAATCAGAGAGTGAAAACAAATGGGATCAGAAACTTCTTCCACTGCAATTGGGACAGACAGAAAGTTAAGTAGCCCAAATATCCTTATTATAATTTTGAGGGATAATCAGAAACACTTGTCTCTAAGAGACTTGTCAAACATCTGTGACCAAACATTTATCAGAACAGACTCCAAGAGGCAGAATTATGACAAATGTGTTTCTCCCCCGCCCCACAAGAATAACTGAGAATTAGCTGGGATCATGCAAAGCTTTAATTTATATTCCTTATCTTGGGATGCCATCTTTGGTACTGTCCTTGGGAGAAGAACCTTGAGCCACAGTGTGATAAAAGTTTCCAAGGTAAAGGAAAGGGACGTTTCTTTCAATTTATGCTGAGGTGCAACCTATGTCTAAAGTAGGAGGGGAAATGGAAATTTAGTCTGCCTATGTAGAAAAAATATAGTGATATTTGAGATACAAATAATATGTTTAAAAGAATAGGATAATTAATAGAAAATACCATTTTCAGTCTAAATGTCTTTTATTTCAGATGAAGGAAAACAAGGAAAGAACAAATATAAAGTCTCCACATAAAATGAACATTACAGAGAGAGCACAGCAAATAGCTCTAACATTCTGCTTCTGAAACAAAGCACAAAATGCAGACAGGTTGCCTTGTAGCAAAAGAGCTACATATACTGCATTAGTGGCTCCAAGTTATTATTAATCATTTGTACTACAGTAATGCCTACAGGCCCCTACCATGATCAGGGCTCTGTGGCACTGGGCACTGGATAATTCTATATTAAGAGGCAGTCCGTTCCCCAAAGAGCTTACAATTTAAATAGACAAAACATATAAAGGGTAGTCGGGGAAACAGAGGGGAAGTGATTAGCCAGAGGTCACACAACAGATGAGTGGCAGAGTTGGGAGCAGAACCCAGACCTTAACTCTGAGTCCAGTGCCCCATCCGCCAGAACACACAGCCTTTAACTCCTCATTCTGGCTTCCCTCGTGTATCCTGTGTGTCAGACTTATAAGTTCTTGGAGACAGAACCTGTTTTTATTTTGTGCCTTGAGCACATTGCTGGAGCTTAACAAATAATAACAACAGTGCAATTCATTTCCCAAGTGAAATGGTTGAAACCCCATCACTTGAAAGGTTTAAAATTAGACAGGACAAAGCCCTAGAAAAAAAATCAAGCTGAGATGGGGAATGCCGATTTCAAGGGCAAAGTGTGCTTGCTCAGAATGGGTGAAAATTACCCCTCTGCTGAGGGGCCAGTATAAGGCCTGTGCACCACATATGCCTTAAGCCCTATTTTGAGGGTGTAATGAGATTTTACTGGTGCATAGGCTTTGTGTTAATGCTCTGCACAGGGGAGAATTTCACCCAGTATGAGGAGCTTAAATCTTGAAGCAGTAAAGATTCACGCTAAACATACTGTTACAGGGGGCATGCTTCAATGTCCAGTGAATGGTTTTATGACAAAGAAGACATTTGTTCTATATTGTACTAAAGTCAAAAGGTGGCCCAAAGTTTAGACGGTGAAGAAAGAAATAGGTGAGGGTGCTGGAAGGTTCTAAAGCTCAATATAGATTATTCCTGTTCTCATGTAGTTGTTGTAGCCATCTGTCGTCTCTTGTCTTACGATCTACTAATAACCTAGTAAGCCTAGTAAGCGTGGAAGCACCGTGCACAAAGGGACCCCAGTCCCTGATTTGGGGGCATTTCAGTGCTACTGTAGTCCAAATAATGAATAACAATAATACTATAGAAACATTTTCATATTTACAATAAAATGAAACCATTTTCATGCAGGTGTGAGGGAAGGGAATGAAACATCCTCTGGCATATTTGGAAAGCCAAATACAATGGCTCAAATTCAGCCCTGGTATAATGGCTCCATTGACATTGCAGGTTGCAGCAGGGGTTGATATGGCCCCATAGCACACTGCTAGGGTAAGAGCCTCAGAAAGTGACAGTGACTAAAAATGAAAATGGAGGTAGTTTCATTGGCTAGGACAAGTGGTTTGCAGAATGTACACTGCATCAATAGGGGAAAGTATACCATGGTTTAACCCAAGGAGAGGGATCTGTGTGGCATCATTCACTGAGCTCCACAAGTGGAAAGGAGCCTGTGCTCTAGAAAAGTCCTCCAGAACGTGTAATGATGTCAAGCTTCTTGTACACTCTTCATGCAGTCCTTGGTTTCCTGTCACTTGCTTGCTGCTGGTGCAGAAACAAAGAAGTTCCTGATAGGGCAGTCACAGTCTACAGCTACACAGAACAGTAGGGAGTTTTATTACCTTCTTCTGCACATGCTTTCCATTCCCAATAAAGGGTTTATCTTGACACTGGTTCACTCGTCAGTAAGATACTACATGGTTCCAGGAGTGGAAAACACCGCGTGCTGGTAGATCCATGAAAGATAACATTGCAATGGCTACTCTAGAGCCCATGCAATTGCAAGCAACTCCCCCACCAGACCTGAGACTCCCTGGAAATGTTGAATGTGCCTGGAAATGGTTCATACAGCGATTTGAGCAGTATATGAAACTTACTGGGGCAAATAAACTGAGAATGAGCAAAAGATTCCTCTTCTCTTAACAGTGATAGGCACAGATAGGTGTCTACAGGCGAGACGCATCATACGCGCATGTAACTTACGTGAATTCAACGATAAGCGCTCAGCAGAAAAAAAAACAACAAGAAGAAGACACCTGTAAATAGTGCGGGCAATTCCATCCAATGAGCATATGCCCCAGAGTGAGTGTGAGATGGGAGACATGAATCTGCTGTTCCCTCAGTCAGTCTCAGTTCCCACTTGCCTTTCATAGTGTGAGCATCTTGCTGTGCTGAGTGTGATTCTAGTGTTTAAAGATATGTATTTTTCATTAAACATGGCCCCTAAATACAAGCCAACTACTTCATTTGGTGCTCAACCAAAGAAACAGTGATCTGTTCCAACGCTGGAGGAAAAACTGGCTGTGTTGGACTTATTGAGAGATGGTATGTCGGTCTCCAACATGGTGCGTAAATATGGCTGCAATGAATTTAGCATCTATGCGATCAAGATTTGAGAGAGAGAAATTCGTCAAGCTGTGGCATCAAGTGTTCCAATAACTGCTAAGGTGACGAGCCAGGTGCATGATAAGACTTTAGTGAAGACTGAAAAGGCATTAAACGCATGGCTGGAAGACATGAATCATAAACGTGTGCCCATCGATGGCAACACGTTGTGAGAAAAGGTTCTTAGCCTCTACGCGCTGTTCAAACCTCCTGCCGAAGAGGGACAGCCTTCTGATGAGAAGGAATTCAAAGCCAGCCACGGTTGGCTTAATAGTTTTAGGAACAACTTCAACCTCAAAAACATGCAGACTACTGGTAAAGCTGCATCTGCCAATGAAGAGGCAGCAAAAGCCTACCCCGAACAATTAAAGAAAATCATAGAAGAAAAGGGCTATCTTCCGGAACAAGTTTTCAATGCTGACGAGACTGGGCTCTTCTGGAAAAAAATGCCCAACCGCACTTATATTTCGAAATCAGAAAGACAAGCCCCTGCCTTCAAAGCAGCTAAAGACCGTGTGACTGTGTTGCTTTGTGGCAATGCGGCTGGGCATTTAATAAAGCCGGGCTTGCTCTACAGGGCTGCAAATCCCCATGCCTTAAAAGGCAAGAACAAAAATCTCCTGTCTGTGTTCTGGCAATCAAATAAAAAGGCTTGGGTGACAGCAGCATTATTTCTGGATTGGTTCCACAAGTGTTTCATTCCGGAGGTCAAGCGGTACCTCTAAGAGAAAGGACTTGACTTTAAAGTGTTGTTGATTGTAGACAACGCTCCTGGCCACCCTGCGGCACTCTGGTTTGCACATAACGACGTTGAAGTCGTCTTTCTCCCCCCCTGAATACCACCTCCATCCTCCAACCTCTTGACTAAGGCATGATTCGCTGTTTAAAGGCCACATACAAAAGACTTACGTTCTCACGGATACGTAGCGCTGTGGATGCTGATCCCAATCTTAATGTGATGGAGTGTTGGAAGTCCTTCAACATTGCCGATTGCATCACTTATATTAAACAGGCAATGGATGCAATCAAGCCTGAAATAGTCAATGCATGTTGGCGAAACCTATGGAAAGAATGTGTGAATGATTTTAAGGGTTTCCCGACCATTGACAAAGAAGTGAAATGCATTTTTCAAGTGGCCAGGCAAGTGAGTGGTGATGGCTTTGTTGACATTCTTGAGGAAGAAATTGAAGAATTAATTGAGAGCCATAGAGAAACATTGACTAACAAAGAGTTAGAGGAACTGATAAAATTGTCTACAGAAGATGAAGATGATCACGACGAATGGGAAGAGCCAGCAAGTTGGAATCTTCATAAATTTGCTGAAGTGTTCCAAGCAGCGAAACACTTGAATGATTTAATTTCTGAATATGATCCCTCTATGGAACGAAGCCTCAAAATCACACGTCGTATTACGGACGATTTGAGACTGTATCAAGAAATGTTTGAGCAGTTCAAAAGACAACAGCGACAGTTGCCAATCGCCATGTTTTTCAAGGAAAAACAGCCAGCAGCAGATGAGCCTACGCAATCAACTTCTCGAGCTGAACCAGAGCCAACCACTTCATCTACGACTCGCTCTCCGTCACCCAAACTCTCCGTCACCTCCGTTTCCTGGATCCACATCAAATCCTGACTACCCACTGTAATTAAAAATACAGTACTGTAAAATTATATTTTGCATATGTACTCTTTATTATATACTGTACATTACTGTATACATTATACATTTATACATATTACTGTACAGGGTTGTATACACAAAACCATGTACAGTATTCTGTACTCTATGGGCAATTTAAGGGATTTTCAAGGGTAATTTTGACTATATGTGATTTTCGCCTTATGCGTTGACTTAAAAACTAACCCCTGCATAAGATGTGACTCCACTGTACTATGCATTCCATAGTGAGGTTGGTGGGGAGACAGAGAAAAAATTTGCAGGAATAATGAAAATGTTTGTGGATCAGTGCAAAAAAATAAAGAACCCCCCCCCAGAAAAAATGTTACTTATGAGTGAGAGATGTTCAGGATGAGACTGCAGAATGAAGGGGAGAGTATAGAGGAGTTTGTCATAGACTTCAAACTAAAAAGTCCATCCTATGAATATGGTATATTAAAAGACTCTCCTTAAAAACGAGATTGTCCTTGTGGTGTAACAATAAAAATGAGTCTGTGAGTGGTTACTAAGAGAGATGGATGTGACGCTAGAAAGGGCAAGGTGTACATGCAAAACAGCAGAACAGAAACACAAATCAAAAGCCTAGAAAAAGGCACGGAGCGTATGATTGTGAGGACCATAACTAAACCAGCATGGGAAAAGTTCACAGAAAGGAAATTGGCTAGTGACACTAAAACAGAAAGCAGGAAATAATGCCAGTGATGTGACCACCTGAATGAATATAGGAAATTCTCAGCATTCAGGCAAATATGTAGAAGTTTTAATTAGCCTAGCCATTATACTAAAATGTGCAGTGAAAGCAGGAAAATGTATGTATGAAGGGCAAAATTGGATTCCTTGTCTTTGTTCTTAAGTACAATAATGGAGGGGACTGAAAACTCAAAAATTGGAAATTATAAAATGTGCACAAATGGCACTTAGAATAGAAGAACCAACAGATTAGGTTCACGCCTTAGTGATCACAGAGAAAAAGGAGAGGACTTACAGCTGTGTATGGATGCTGAGGAGCTGAATAACAACATAAAAAGGAACAGTTCCACTTGCCCACAAGCAGTGAACTATTGTCTGAGATGGCAGGAGCCAAATTCTTCAACAAATTAGATGCATCAGCAGGATTTTGGCAGATCCCCTTGGACAATGAGAGCTCCAAGATCTGCACTTCAACACACCATTTGGCAGATGCTGCTTTCTAAGATTGCTTTTTGAAATATGTTCCATTTCAGAAGTATTTCACCAGATGCTAAAGGGTCTAGCAGGCATGAAAGTGTTCACTGATGATATAATAATTTGAGGAAGCACTGTCACTGAACATCAGGAACCATAAAGAGAGTACTGGAAATTTGTATGAGCTAATAACCTTAAACTGAATAAGGCCAAATGTCAATTTCAAACAACAGAAATAACATACTTAGGAAAGAGACTGACCTCAAAGGAACCTTGCCCAATGAATCAAAGATTCAGACAATATTGAACATAAAAAGGCAATTGTAATTCAACATGCCTACTTGCCTTTTATCAACAAGTTCATACCTATCTATACAGCTTGCACAGCTCACTAAGACATCTCCTCCACAAAGTCACCGGATGGGCATGGATGCCAATCCATGAAAGAAAGTTCAATGATTTAAAGCACATTCTGACGTCACCTTGAGTGCTGCACTTTTTTTGACCCATTGAAAGACATCAAACTCTCGACAAATGCCTCAAAAGGATGGCTCGGAGCTGTACTATTACGGTGTCATGGAACTGATTGGCTGCTAGGCTTGTATGCATCCAGGGCTATGATAGCTGCAGAGATGATGTATGCACAAATTGAAAAAGAGACAAGGCATCTGTCTTGTGGATGTACAAGATTTCACAATTTCCTCTCTGGTCATAGCTTCAAAGCAGAAACTGATCACAAACCACTGACTGAAATACACAAAATGGGACTTGGAGAAGCACCACATGTGATACAGTGACTACTACTGATAATGCAGAAGCATGATGTGACCCTGGAGTTCCAATGTGGATGCCACTTAGTAATGGTAGACAATCTCAAAAGCATATCCTCCATCTGATGATACGCAGCCTGATGATCTGGAAAAAGCAGAAAACATACATGTGAACATGATAAAAGTGCCATATGTATTTCTAGGCATATGGGATGAAGTGGAGACAGAAACAGCTAAAGATGAAATGCTGCAAGCTGTGGTACAAGCGGTAAGTAAAGAAGGGAAAAATAGCATTTCCCACCTGCCTATTCCCACTATAAAAATAGCTTTCAGTGATCGCAGGAGTGTTCTTGAAGGGGACACAGATTGTGGTTCCCATAGTGACTGGAAGGGAAAGAATGGAATGCATACACAAAGGCACCTAGGAATGACCAAATAAAATAGGAGAATTAGAGAAGTTGTGGTTTGGCCAAAGATAAATAATGACATCGAAGAAATGTCTTTGAGCAGGTGTGGAATGTGTCAGAAGTAGAAAGATTCCCAGCAGAAAGAACCAATGATACGGCACAAACAACTTGCCGCTCCATGGGGCAATGCTGGAACTGACGTGTTCAACCTCAGAAGACATGACCACCTGGTTATAATGGACCTGCTTTTCCAGTTTCCCAGAAGTAGTTACCCTTGAAGATACCACAGCAGCAACAGTTGTCAGGCACGTTACATCTGTATGTGCACATCATGGAATTCCACGGACAGTAATAACTGGCAAGGGACCACAGTTCAAAAATAGGGAGTTCCTGGATTTTGCTAAGATGTCTGAATTTCATCATGAGACATCAAGTCCTAGATATCCTCTAGGTAATGGATTAGCTGAATGTGGAGTATGTATAGAGAAGAACTTATTCAAAAAAGCAATGGATGCAAGAGAAGATCTGTATTTAGCACTATTCAACTGCGGAAAGTCACCCGCTGAACTCCTATACAACACACACATAAATACTCAATTACCAGGTATGGGACAAAAACATAGGATGACAAAGGAGTCTGGGATAGGGAAGAAAAGAATGGGAATGTGCAGTCAGACAGAATATTATAATAAAGCACTAAGAGCTCTGTCACTGTGCCTCACTGTGTCACAACTGAGAATACCAGATTCAGGACAAACTGCTGAGAAATAGGTCAGACTCGCCCCAAAGTGTTGGTTATTCTATCATTAGATTTACCAGCCAGTAACACAAGTAAACTTCTGTCTCACCACATTGGTTATCAAGAAGTCAAAAATGGCATTCCAGCACTTATTTCGCCACCCAGACATTAGACTTTCTGATGAGCTGAAAACCAGTTTAATCAAACGAAGGGTTCTTCGGATCTCAAGAGATCAGCCACATAGTCAGGTCAATATGTAACTCAGATCATACCCAATAATCATGCTGCTGCCGATCCTTTAGTAACTACAATCTAAAGGTTGATTTATGAGAGATAAGAAGAAGAGAGTTAGAAATGGTTAATAGATTATATACACACAGTACTGGCAATGTCCTTGTATCAGGTTTGTAGCAGTGATGTTATAGACTGTGGGCTTGTAAAGTCTCTCTGGTAATTTCCAAAAGATTGGAAGGGCCTCAGTCCATAGTTCAGAATTCTTCTTTTAGTTGTAAGTCCATAATCCAGAGAATGAGAGCAGGAAAGAGGCAACATGGAGATGCTTCAGGGGTCTTCTATATCCTCTGCCATGTGCTTGGAATTTTACTGTCCTCAACTAAGCCTACAGCCCCTGTCTGTGGAAACTTACTGGCACAAGATGGTCGCATGAGCATAGCACATGTCCTTACATGTCTTGCTGTCTCACGGGGGGTAGCCATTGGCCATATATGTGCTCAGGCATCCACAAGAAGACTTGCTGAGTGGGATGAGTTTCTCCTATGGCCCATTGTGAGCGTTAAGTGTCCTTAATGGGAAATGAAGCTTGAAAAGTTCTTGCACCTTGTGTTAACTAGGCTGGATGTAAACTACCTTGTGGGTGTTACCCCAGGAACAAACACAATGGTGATACAGGTATATAGCCAATATTCATAACTTCAGATACAAAAAAGATACATGCATATAAATAGGATAATCATACTTTGTACAAGATTTGTTGCAATTGTCAAACAGTGGCAATATAATTTATATAAAGGGTCATATTTCAATCATACAGTATCACAACTGCTTCCACAATTAAAAAACAAAGTTTTGGTGAGAATGTGGCAAGATGGACGCTGGCCAGTCAAAGCTATAGTGGTCAAAAAGGAATCACCTTGTTCATACCTTTTTGCTTTGTTTTCTCCATCCAGTCCCTCTTGTATTGGATAGTTATATTGGCTGTAGTTTAATCAGATAGTTAGGCCAGTTCTGGAGTATTATCAGACTGTAAATCATTTTATTTAGTCATCATTAAGTGCGTTCTGTTGGGATTTTCTCTTGGAGGTTTCTGCATTGCGTGGTGCTGGGAGACTTCTTGGGTGCCCAGGACTGCGAATTCTCATTATCACCTCTTGCCTCTAGTGAGAGGTAACCTTGCCTGTGGTGGCTGGGTGTTAGCGCCCTACCACTACCAGCCTGTCAGCCACTCAAGCGCTCTCCTCCAGGCCAAGCCAGACCTGCCTTTGCCTTATGGGTTAGCAACAGGTGCATCCCGATCCCTTTGAAATGTTCTCCTGTGATATCCAGCCCCTGACACTGTCTACTCAAAGATTTGCTGCCCCCAAAAGAGTAGTGTGCCCCAGCTTACTAGTTTTAAATTAAACCACCGCTCCTGTATGACACATAGTACGTATGAGCCCTTATAATAAAACAAAAGTAGGTTTATTTAAGAAAGAGTAGAGATAGACTAGAAACAAGAAAGTGTGATGGACACAAATGATTTCAATATAAAACAAAATTGCAAAATGCGAACTAAGGCCTATATATATTAATAATTAATTTCCCTTGCTAATAAAGTAGATTCCTACCCCAAAGTTCAGTCTGCTGCAGAGCTGGCTGGCTTCCAAGGAACCAGGATGCAAACTTTCATGAAAACACCCCTGCTCCACAAGATGTTTCCTCACTGAATGGATCCACGGTGCCTCTCCCCATTCTGCGTTATACTGAAATAGTTTTTTTTTGTCTCTATTCATAGTCAGGGAGATCCTCTGTCTGTTGTAATGTTCGTTGTGGGGTTTGTTTGTTTGTTTGTTTTTACCTCCAAGTAGTTTTGATTGTTGCAGTTGTTTCTGATAGTTTTCCATTGATGATCTTGAGATGGAGCAAGGCTAGACAACTGAGCCTTTCATTACATCACCAGCTCACCAGGGAAGAGTGACAACTTCCTTCCGCGTGAATGGGCCATCCCAAGACATATTATCCCTGGTGACTTTTACTCCAAGACCATAAGGCAAACTTTCAGTATAGTTACATTGTTCCTTAAATATTATCGTTACATACATTTTGCAATGCTTATGAGCCTTGATAAGTTACAAACGTTCTGTATGCACCTTGCATGTTACCTTTTATGGATTAATACCCTGCAAGATATATGTTTTGTGTAATGAGTTTGTCAAGTCTGAGACAAGAGTTTGTAAAGAACAAGAGAACTTTTGCTGAGGGATCTCTGTGTCACAGCCGCTACAGGTATTTGTAGCAAGTTTAATTGGTGTTTATTAATGTGTTCATTAGCTGGGTGGTGCATACGGAAGAACACCTGAAAGGTCAGAGGTATGGGTAATTTTTGAAGAAAAAGTGACAAGAGGCACTGTGCAAAAGCTGATAGATATTTTTGCTACAAGGCAGAACAATACAGCTTTCCTTCTAATAAATAATATAAAAATAATTTTGATTTTAACCTTTTTATGACTTTAAGGGACAAGTTTTATTTAAATAAATAAGAGCTTTTCCACTGTATTCTCAAATGAAAAGAGCTAGCATTTTCCTTACATGCATTAGGCCATCACTATATAAATCCTGCTACCACTACCATAGACAGATTCGGACAAATACTGAGGCACCTGAACTAGAGGTTATAGGCAAACGTTATCATAGCTGTATCATCATTATTGCCTAGTCTTCTTTCAAAAGCCTGAAGAATAAGAGGAGTGAGAGGAAAGGAACACATGAAACTAGCTATGGAGAATCAGCCATGCATTCAACATAATTATTTTGGGCTGATTGTTACATGCTTTTCTAAGGTACCCATCACAGTAGTATGTGGAGGCACAACATAAGCTGTCTCAAGTGGTAGCTACATCGCTTAATTTCTGGCAACCTGAGTTCAAATTCCAGATCAGATTATAATTCAGGTAGAGCTGGCCAGAAACTGGAATTCCCATTGCATGGGAAATTCCAACATTTAAAAAAAAATGGAACAAAAATCAAAGTTTTCTATAAAATGGGAAATTCAAAACTTCACTTTAAAAAAGTCAAAATGGCATTTTGCTTCAGACTTTTCAAAATGTTCCCCAGGCTCCTTGTGCTTCCCAGAGCCCTGGCAGCCCTCCAGATGGAGCATTGGGGAAATTGGGGAACCCCTGATAGTTCCAGCCCTGAGGCAGTCCACCTGGGGGGCTGCCCCAGAACCAGAGAACCTGGACATTGGGACTCCCCAGCAGCCTGTCAGTTCAGCTGCACCTGCCAAGGAGTGGGGGAGCTGTGACACTGGGAATGATCTTCCAATGGAAAAATCCAAAATTTTGCAGAAAATCTCAATTTTGCAGAAAGTGAATTTTACATCAGAAAACCATTCCTGACCAGCTCTAAATTAAATTAATTCTGTCAGTATATCACGATCTCCATTCATTTACATTACTACCCATGTAGCAGTTTATCTTAGCTTTTTCTAAGGTGCCTGCCAACATGGTATCTTAGCATCACACGACTACTAAAGACAACAATGAGCCTGACCTTAATGGTAGCATTCTTCCTGTCTCCCTTGTTCCCAGTATGCATGTTTGGGAGGGATTTTGTTTTTTGTTTTTTCTTATTCCTTCTGTTTCCTGCCCCCAATCTCATCAGTTGTGGCTTGGTGCTGGCAAGATGCGAAGGAGTTATCAGAGAGGAGTTGGGATTGCACTTAGACCTGAACGTGTTCAGTATCAAATTCCATCTGATCTCTTCTGGTAATGTTTCCCATCCTGCCACTGAAGATGCTCTACCCTCTGCACCTGAGAATCTTATTCGGAGCCATTCTTGTGGAAGTTCTTTGACACTCTCTGGTCAGAATTGGGCTAGCTGGGATACAGAGCTTGCACAGGACCTGCCTGCAACATGCCCAGTTTTCACCATTACTTGTACTACTCCAATTCAGAAGGATTAAATATGTTCAGGGAAGAAAGAGAATCTGAAGATAGCAAAACAAGACAATATTCTTTTTCTGCTTAAAGACATGGCTGAGGGACATTAAATGCAAGAGACTTAGAATCAAAACCCCAGCCTCTTTTCCTGGTTTTGGCCACAAACTCACTCCTGTGTGATGTTGGGTAAGTCTGTTGATCCGTGGAGCTAGATTTTCAAATAGCACAGCACCCATCACACATCCAAAATTTTGAGACCTTTTAAAAATCAGGCCTCCTGTTCTGGTTCTTAAACAGGAGCTAAGCTCTTTTGAAAATCTGGTCCTGACTGGATGTGCTGAGCCCATCTGAAAATTCTGGCTTTGGAGCCTCAGTTTAGCCACCAAAAGAAGAGAGATTTGTCATGTGATGGTAAATAATCACAGGAGTTGTTTCTTCTAACACTGAACAAGGAACAGAACAAAATATAGTCTTATTCCTAAAGCTACTGTCTCGCTCCCTCTGCTTCATTATAGAGCATTTGCCTAGAACCATCGGCCAGATACCTCGTGTCTGGCTTCCTGTAATGGCTATAAAGAAACAGTACATATATCACAATTTTTTTGTTTCATAATTCTTTTGAACTGATAAAAATTGGAATTTTTGTCCCAGGGGAAATTCCAATGTTGCAACATTTGTTTTTGTCCAGAATGAGGATAAAAAGTTGAAATATTTTTTTTCATGTAACGAAAATGTCAAAACAATATGGTTTTTTGGAAACATCCTTTTGGGTCAGCATTAATCTTTGTCCCTGAGCCAGTACAGGGCCTCATGGGAGTTGTAGTACCACGTTCTTCATGCCTCTATTCTCCCATATGGGCCATTCTGTCCAGCTGGACTACATCTCCCATGATGCACTATGGCATGTGCGGGGGTGTCTCTCTCTCATGCCATGGTTGAGCTGTTATAGTGCATTATGGGAGAGGGAGAGACTACAGTACATAATGAGAAATATTGTCTAGCTATGGAGAAAGGATCATAGTGCAGAATCAGGGCACGAGGGACCTACAAATACAACTACCTCTGTGAAGATTCAGGTCGACACAGAAATTAAAGTTGACGCGAACTTAAATGTTGTGATGGAATTTTCTGTCAGGAAAATCAAACCAAGATTGATCTTTTCCCTTAGAATATTTTGATTTAGAGAATCCCCACTTTCCACTAGGAAAATATTTCATTCAAAATTTTCAGCCAATCCTATTCTCTGTATATTTATCTACCACACATAGGTATTCTGAGGCTCTATCTGGTATTAATGCTTGCAAAGTGCTTTGAGATCCCTGAAAAAGATCATTATATAAATGTGAAATACTTTTCTTGTACTGTATTACACAAGTCTACAAAAATAAAGCCATGAACTGAAATGAGTAACATTACCCTCTACAGGAGAGGATCAGAGCTGCTCAACTATGTGTTGAAGTGCTATAATCCTGGCTGCCAGGATCTCCTGCTAGGATTTACATTCAGGGAGCCATCACCATTCTCAGCACTATCCATTTGCAGCAGTAAGTCAGGGAAGGATGGTGTTACACATCTTCAGCCTCTTCCATCCCAGCTGCTCCCCTCCCATTGAGGGTTGCATACAAGCAGAACACAAAGTGCCTCTTTGTACTTTGACTGTCTTTTTATTTTCAGTGCACAATGTTCTCTCCTTTTTCCATGCAGTGTCCATCCCATATAGCTAGTGCAGTGACGGGCACGCATGCTGTTTATCCGGTATGCTCTGTGTTGTCCTAATGCTAATTTAAAAAACAAAAAGATAACACAACTACACAGCACTTAGCTAAAGAAAGAGGAATAAAGATTGAAAGCTCAGAAAAAGGATGCTTATATGGACACAAAAAGGGATGCATACAAGTAGGAGCACTGGTTTGAGCATTACAAAAAAACCCATTTCCCTCACAAAATGTGAACCAAATCTAAGTAAGTTTGATTAACTTTCTTCCTATTATTTTTATCTCATTCCCTTCTGGGTTTTGGCTATCAGCAGAGATGCTGATACAGCTGAGCTAATAAGTCACAGCAAATCATGTATCTGTAACTGAGCCTCTTTTTCTGCTTGTGTTTATATCCATGTCCAGATTTTGATTTTCCCAGATTTATTATTTAGCCAAAAAAAATCAGTTAGATAATTTTGAACAATTATTTTAATTATGGATTGACTGTTGACAATTCAGCACAGATCATCTTTATTCAAGATGTGTTAGCTGCATTTGGCTGGATCTATCACATGCTATCATTAGA
Organism: Mauremys mutica; assembly: GCF_020497125.1. Classification (NCBI taxonomy): domain Eukaryota; kingdom Metazoa; phylum Chordata; order Testudines; family Geoemydidae; genus Mauremys; species Mauremys mutica. The sequence goes on along the minus strand of NC_059074.1, from coordinate 152,057,322 downwards.
GCCCTGCAAATCTGCGGGTATCCGCTTTATATCCATGGACCATTTTTGTGGATCGCAGCTCGGCTGCAGATACAAATTTTGTATCCTCACAGGGCTCTGCAGCACACACTCACCCAACCTGCAGGCTCCAGCTCGACTCTGAATCATGCAGCAGTGTGGATAGCACTCTGGGCATTCTGGGAGTTGTAGTCCCCTGGTTGCTTGGATGGAGGAGGTAAACGTCAACGCCCAGAAGGGACTGACCAAGTGCCACTCTGAAAGAGGTGTGGCTGTAATTTAAACTAGTGGGCAGCAAGGGCGCATTCTATGAAGAGAGTAGTTGTTGCTGCTCTCTGTCCGGGCTGTGTCTGCATGCATTACAGCTGCTGCAGCTGCATAGGGGTGTCCGAGCCCCCCTCCTCCCACTGGGAGGGCGGCGCTGCACATGAGGACCCAGGATTGTAGCCTTCCTACCTGGAACGGGGCACGAAGTGGTACGATGAGGGCAGGGCAGGAGGTCTCTGGGGAGAAATGGGGTGCGGGGGCTTGGCACAGCCCTGTATCACTGTATCATCCACAGACAATTTTTGTGGATCGGATGCGGATACACATTTTTGTATCCATGCAGGGCTCTTGCTGTCATTTTTTTTACCTGATTAGATGAGCACCCAAATTCTTCTGGGACAAATAGTTCTGGATGTTAAGGATGCTGTTTTATGCTCACCCCATCTCCATTAGGTAGTACTAGCTGAATGTACATATGGGATCTGGGTTCATTGCTCAGGAGGATGTTGACTTTATCTATGTATTTGTTGCCTGTTGAATGGCAACTACAACTGAGGTACCCAATACTGGTCTCAGTGCAGTGCCTCCAGCTCTCAGGAGAAGTTCATACAGCACCTAGCACAGTAGGGTCCAGGCCCATGGCTAGTGCTCTTAGGCACTCTGGTACTATAAATAATAACACCTACTGCCTCCAAGGGCAATTTCAATATACATGGCTCTCTAACAAGTCAGTATTTGCTCTTTTCCTGTACAGAAATAGTATGAGAGAGACTTCTTCTTTTGGTATAACTGGCCAATTCTGGAAGTAAGAATTACTAGAAATCTCACAAAAGAACCTGTTAAGATGAGACAAACTCAGACTGGAAATAACAAGTAAATTTTTGAGAGAGAGTAATTAACTATTGGAACAATGGATTCACCATCACTGACAATTTTTAAATCAAGATTGGAGGTTTTTTTCCTGGAAGATCTACCCTAGAAATTATTTTGGGGAAGTTCTATAGCCTGTGATGTACAGGAGGTCAGACTAGATTATCATCATGGTCCATTGTGGCCATAAAATCTATGAATGTCTTGTCCTGTTTTGCAGACCCAGAAAGTCTGGAGAGCAGCTTGAATGATATTGGATAAGCACCCAAACTTTGGAGAAATTACCCAGCTGAAATCATCAAACTTTTCATGGTTGATCCATCACTAATTTTTAAATATCTATAAGTAGAGTTGGTTAAAAAAATCACTATATTTAAATGAAAAAAGTCTTTTTGATTAAATTTTCATTAATGTTTTTCAGATTTTCATTAAAAATAGAAAATCTGAAAACCATTTTTTTTTAATTTTTGGTTTTTGAAAAATGAAAATATTTCAGGTTTGAGTTTCTTAAAGAAAACCTGAAAAATACCACAAAAAATTAAATGGAAACAAAAAAAAGTTTTGTGGAAAATGAAATACTTTTCCCAGTCAGCTTTATGTATAGGTATTATTGGGGCTTAATGCAGGAATCACTGGGTGAAATACTGTGGCCTGTGTTTAGATACAGGAGATCACACTGGATGACCATAATGGTCCCTTCTGGCTTTAAAATCTATGAATCAGCCATTCAGAAATGTGAAAACTTAGTATTAGTCAGTTTGTCAATCTATGACATGTCCTGAAGTCAACAGTTTCAGTGAAACAGAACATCTCATACAAGGTTGCACTTTTATGGAACAACCTTATGTATTGAAACTTCACCTTCCTAATCTTGTGTGAATAGGAGTGACTATTAGGCTACTATGTCTACACTATTGACTAGGGGTACCTATGAGGTTCAGGCAGGTTTGTACTCAGTACAGCTAAACCATGCTGCTACTGCCCCTGCTACTGTGATTACACTACCATTTACACTTGTGCTAGCTCTCATCCAGCTAGCACAAGTGTGTGCACACAAGCTGGATATCACACCCCTACTCATAGTGTACACGTAGCCTTAGTTTAAATCACATTTATGCCACAGCAATTGTACAGCTAATGTGTCGTATTAGTCCTGATCAAATACCAGTATCATGTGACCTTTCCTTACTTGATGATACAGCAAAATCATCATAGCTGACACAGTTATAATAGAAAATTGCCAATAAGCTTATACCTTCATGTCCCACCCACGGCAAAAACTGCTTTGAGTGGGACTGATGACAACAACAGGCATTGGCATTTACAAGGACTGGGGGTTAGATCCTGCAAAATACCAAGCAGGGTACCAAATAGCATGGGGAGGAGAGAGCACCTTGCAAGATCAGATACGCGCTGTATCATTTATCAATTGGGTAGAGCTATTCATGTAGCAATCTATTAAGCCAGGCCTTAGGCTTTTTTTCAGGAGGCCCATTAAGTGGATCCTAGCAAACTAAGATCCAACTTGCACAGAATATTTCTTGTTGTGTTTGCAATTTAGACTCAGGGCAAGATCCTTTGCTGAGGCCAAGGAGTCTTTGGTGCAGCTAAGGGGGAGGGGTTGTAAATGTGCTCTTTATTCTCCCCCCACTCCTGGAGATTCTCTGTGCTATCCAGTCAATGGCAGTTGGGGATCAATGGGGTGCAGGGAAACATTGGCTACACCCTTTCCTCCAGCCATGCCCTTTATGCAAGCAGTAACATGGATATTAGAGTAAGAGCTGCAGCATGGACACTGTGCCAGCCAATGATCCACCTACACAGAGGAGAACTTTCGGGAGCCCAAATCCACCAGGTTTAGGGCTTTCTTTGCACCGCTGGAATGGAACAGAGTGGCCAGAGGACAGCCCAGAATTGGGGTAACAGTCTTTTGATTTTTTGATCACTACTCGTTGGGCACAGCAGCTTGAACTCCTAAAATATCTTATAAGATTGTTCCTAATTCTTCTGAAGTTATGGCCACTTAGGCTCTCCCAGAAAGAGATTGGAGCTTCTTTGGAGAGACCAGTCTTACAGTTTGAGAAATGTGCTCTGGGATCAAATAGTTTGTGTCCATCCAGGGCTGGCTACAGGCACCAGCGAAGGAAGCAGGTGCCTCGGGCAGCCAATAGAAAGGGGTGGCACTCTGTCCGTTAGTGGGGCAGCACGTCCAGGTCTGCGGCGGATCTTTCAGTCCCTCTCATCCTCTTCAGCGGCACTTTGGCAGCAACTCAATTGATGCGCTTCAGTTGGCGTCAGCACTTCGACGGCAGGTCCTTCAAACCCTCTCTTCCACTTCGGTGGCACTTCAGCGGCAGCTCAATCAGATTTGTCTTTTTTTTTTCCTTTGCCACTTGGGGCAGCAAAAAAGCTGGAGCCGGCCCAGTGTCCATTTCATGTCTCAAGCCAGCAGCCACGCAGAACTTCCTAACTTCGAAAACAAAAGCTCTTCAGAAACAAGCATTTTAAGCACCCATCTCCCTAAGGTTAATTCTGATGTTTGATGGGACTGAACAAATCCAGGATGATGGGCAGGAAAAAGAGACTGCTTGTTTCCTTGCCACTTGTGAGTCCATCCCCTCCACTGTGGCTGCAGAGGAACCGAATCAGTGTAGTTCTGCTGAGCAAGGGTTAAAAGGCTGCATGTTGGGGGAGAGCTCTGTACAAATCACATGCATGTTGGAATGCAGGGGACAGGAAGGTGCCCAGTGCTGGCAGGCTGGGCAAGGGGAAGAATCCCTGCTTGCTACAAAGCTTTCATGTCCTCCACCCCCTGGGAGTTGAGGGGGGAGTGGCACATAAGGGCTCTTACACCAGCTATTGGGCTGTAATGGCCTCCAAAGAGCGGCTCCACAAACTGTGGGAGAGAGTTACTCAATCCAACCCCTGTGTATTTGCTCAGCCTGGCTTCTTGGGCTGGGCACTACTTAGAGGATTTGCTCATAGAGCTTTCAGGTTTACCCTGCAGGCTGAATAGTACTGAGTAATCCCTGAAAGGTTCTGAACTGCATCCAAAAGTTTAGGGAGCTGATCCTTCTACCACTGGAGAAAATGGCAAATCTCCCGCTAACTTCAGAGAGAGCAGGAGCAGACATAGACTCATAGACTTCAAGGTCAGAAGACCATCATGATCATCTAGTCTGACCTCCTGCACAATGCAGGCTGCAGACCCTCACCTCTGGTTCAGTTACTGATGTCCTCCAGTCATGATTTACATACAGAACAACTCCTTTCCTCAGGAAGTCTGTGGCAGAGCAGGCACTGGAACTCAGGTCTCCCAAGTCTTTGGCTAGTGCACTAACCACTGGAACATCCTTCCAGTCTATTTGCATAGTGTCGGAGCATCCTATGGTCTTTAATGTGGTTATGTGACAGATGCTAGTCATGTCACTTAATGCACTTTTAGAAGGTGTTCACATACCACAGTGATGGGCGAAGTATTAAAAAACAGAATAGAATATTAAGGGACTAATATTAATTAATTAATGCAATGTCATTCTGGACATAATCATTCCCACTGAAATCAATGCTGTTCAGGGCACTCATCCCATTGTTCGAGGCACACGGGAGCTGACAGGATCAGGCCCACAATCCCAGTCTGCAAAACCATAAGGGCACATAAAAGGGAAGTGCCACAGATAAGGACTGAAGAGTTTATAGGCCATAGTTTCACTGAGCAACTCACCAGAAAGTCTTGTGGGGGAGCCCTAGACATTTAAGCGTATTCCTGAATATTTGTGCACATCTTCACATGTCTGGGAAACTGGCAGTTGTGGTGGTAAGAGTGTTTCTGTCCATTCCCTTCTTCAGTGTTACCACACAAAAAAATTACCAGCATGCTCCTTAAAAAGCAATTGCTATTTCTAAAAGATACTTGTGAAGTTTAGCCATTACAGAACAAGTCCTTTTCCCCTGTGGAGGTGCTAACACTAATTACATATCTTTTTAATATTTCATTGGTATTTAATCACCGTGAATCAGAATTATACCTTCATTCAGTGTGTAGCTAAGTGAAACTAAGGCCCAAATTCTGTCCTTGGATACTTGCTTGTGGTTTATTGGCACTGATAAAAGAGGAATAGAGGCATTCTGGGCAGGGCCTGGCTTTGTCTGTATTAAGTGTAGTTTCTTCTGCCTGACACTAATTAATTACAATGAACACACAAAGCACATTGATCTGTAACGTCTGTGGGAAAGGCAGCAGCCATAATAAGCTTACACAATACCTGAACTGGTTGTTTTATGCCTGTTACATGGTGGCTGTAGGCGTACAGCGTAAGGGTAAGTAGCAATGTCACAGAAGGTGCTATGTAGAGAAAAGTATTCTCACTGAACATACACACAAAAGTGTGCAAATGCACATGCATACATACAATGTGTGTAACCACACACACACACACACACACACACACTTATGCTCTGTTGTATGCAGTTTGTTAAAGAAGCAGACTTCACTTTGCTTGGACACCAGATTTATCCACATATATATTCTGCTTGTAAAGGCATCATGAATAAAACGTATTTTGCTTATGGTGTCACCAATTAACCTGGAAACAGATACAGCCACTTTCAAAGGCTGGTACCAAGCCGTCGATTCTACATGGAGGCAGCGGGTCTACTTATGATTAGAGCAGGAGTCTTGTACTTAACCATTCCCACTTTTGCTCCCTTGCTGTGCTCACCATACAACAACCCGGGTGTTTCATTCCTAGAGGCCTGGACCCAGCCCCCACTCTCCTCTCCCCGTTCAGCAAATGTTGCTATTCAGCAGTTTTGCAGGTTCCATTTCTGCTGATTGTTTGTCTGCCTCCCCTTGTCACACTGATGAAGCATGAGAGCAGAAAAGGATTAGTTAAACTTTTAGAAACAAACCCCCCCAAACCCTGAAGGAAATCCCTGGTAAGGAAGTGAGAAAGGTTACTCCATCAACTGGAATGAAAGGCTCTGTCTAAATTTTAACTCTCTAACGCTTATTTTCTCTTTAAACACAGAGGGCTGTATCAGGGCCGCCCAGAGGATTCCGGGGGCCCGGGGTCTTCGGCGGCGGGGGGCCCTTCCGTTCCGGGACCCGCCGTCAAAGTGCCCCGAAGACCCGCGGCGGGAGCCCCCCGCCGCAGAATTACCGCCGAAGCAGGACCCGCCGCCGAAGCGCAGCCCGGTCTTCGGTGGTAATTCGGCGGCGGGGGGGTCCCCGCCGCGGGCCTTCGGGGCACTTCGGCGGCGGGTCCCGGAACAGAAGGGGCCCCCCGCCGCCGAAGATCGGGCTGCGCTGCGGCGGCCCCAGCCCCAGCCTCTTACCCGAGCGCGTCTCCGGCAAGGCCTGAGCTCCGTCCCGCTCAGAGCCGCGTGGTGAGGGGGCGGGGCTGTGAGCTCCACGCCGAGCGGAGGCAGCTGCCCCGCCCCCTCCCCACGCCGCTCTGAGCGGGGCGGGGCTCAGGCCCCGTTGGAGCTCCCAGCCCCGCCCCCTCACCACGCGGCTCTGAGCGGGGCGGGGCTCAGGGGCTCGGCTGGAGACTCGGCGCTTGATGCGCTGAGGCTCCAGGAGAGGGGCGGAGGCGGGAGCCTCCGCTCTTCTCTTGGGGGCCCCTGCGGAGCCCGGGGCAAATTGCCTCCTTTGCCCCCCCCCTCTGGGCGGCCCTGGGCTGTATGGTACTTTTATAAGGCAGTCTTAGGGGTAGCCTGAAGGTGATATCACCCCAGCCGTAGCTCTGAGATGCCTGGTGCAGACACAGTAGGTCTGATTCTCAGTTATCCTAAGGCCTCTCTGTGCCACTGCAGCAGCATAAATGGGCCTTAATAAGAGTGAAAATGGCTGTCTGAAAATGCTTGCACCAGGGCCTCCTTGGCCTGGCATAGAGGGCCAAGGGTGAAGAGGGGGCACAGCCAGAGTGCACGGAGCTGCAGCTATTTGTTTCCCAGGGCTCATAAGATGCCTTGAAAGCAGAATGCAAATCAGAGCAGGCTGCTCTCATTTACATCAGGAACTGGGCAGGCCCTGTACAGCCCCCAGTCCAGGGAGCAGAGGTGGTCACCTTTGACACTTGTGTTTGAGACATGATCAAAGTTAAGAGTGGAGCAATGGAAAACTGGGCCCAAGAACTACAGGGGGAGCATGGTTCCTGAGTGACCATTAAAGAAGATGCATCATCTGCAACCCTCTGCTCCTATCCAACACCAGTTGGTGTGGAGGCTGGGTTGGGGGTATGGGGGCTTCACTCCTCCCAACTCACTGTCGCCGTTGGCAAAGGTAGTAGAAACTCTTGCTTCATCAACTGCAAGACACAGGCTTCACCTCAGCCCCCATCAATGTGCAGGGAGGGATGTTCTTCACTTTCACCTTAAGGATCGTTACTGGCTATTGGATCTGATGAATCCAAGGCCTAATATGGATCACATGCCCCTATTAACAAAAGACCCGATGGCAAGCTGGATCATAGAGCTAGACCATGAACTAAACCATCAGAACCTTAAAGTGCACTGCTTGATGTATTCATGAAGAAGCAGGGAGGCTTGAGTTTCAATTAAATGCTTTTGTTTAGCTATTACACCAGCATGTAAATGGATATAACCAACAACCATATTCAATGTCTTATTCAGAAACTCCCTAAACTCTGTGCCTCTTTAGCTTTCATCCTCCTGCCTCTGCATTTCCTGACAGATCCATGCAATGCCAACAAGATGACACTCTTCCCCATTCGTCACTTTATTTTTTTAACATAAAATGTGTCAACTCTAACAAGCTTCCACAACTCTTCCACTTTTAGTATTAGTATGAATATGCGGATCATCTTCTTTATTCAAAATTCCAAATTAGCATCCAAACTAGAGCTAGAATGAATTTCAGTCTGATTGGATATTCTTTTCTCTTCCTTAGAAATGGGAGAGTCTAGCTTAAAGTCCAAAGCAATTTCTGAGGCATCGTAACTAGGTTCTGATAGTATGTGTCTTAGCTGCTTAGTATTGCGAATCAAGGAACAACCCACCCTCTTTGCTCCTCAGCATAAATGAGTTTTTGGACAAGTTTCTAAGGATGACATAGTGTTCATTTTTATAGAATGCGTCCAGCTGTCCGAACCCTGGTTCTAGGGCTGGCAACATAGCCAAGATCCTCCAACTTGGAAAATGTGGTCTTTGTATCATCGTGTACTTGATCTGCACTTTGTTCCATTTTCTGTTTATACTCTTTATGGTGTTTTTGCACCTTGTTTTCAGTTATGCAATCTGGAGCTAGGGAAGGGAACCTTACAGCAGATTTCCTTTAAGAGAATTAGTTTTGTAGGCATTTCACCGGAAGCTCTATGTATAGATGAGCAGTACACCCTTAGTAACTTTGTATGTATGGAAAAGGCCAGTTGAAAAGGGACCCTGGTAGTTCCAGTTGGCACCAGGGTGAATCTCACGAAGCAGTACTCTTCCATCATAGAGATTGGAACCATGATTCAGTCTCCTCTTAATATAATGTCATCCAGGCTAGCCAGTTGATTTGAAACTCTGAAATAGAATGAGTTTTTGTCCAGTGTTGATTTGGCCATTTTCCCATCTGTACAATTTGACAAAGCTCACTTGAGCTCATCCTGCCAAGAGTCAGTCCACAATTAATGCTGAGAAATCTGCTGTACACATCAAAACTATCTTTTGCACATTGTCTTCTGCTGTTGGGTCAGAGGAGGACCATGTAAGTACTTAGGTATAGATATATATAGTCAGTATCTGGAAGTAGAGGACTTGACAAGCACTGGCTATGTTATTTTTTCCCGCAATGCATTCAGTATTGTGGCCTAGTGATAAAGCACCAAACTGAGGTTCAGGGGGGCTATATTCCTGTCTCTCCCATTAGCCTCCATGTCTGTCCCAGTGCCATGGGGTAAGGAATATGTCACAGTCTTTGGGCTACTGGTGTGACTTTGTCAATTTACTGTAACCTTGTGAGAATAGTTGTTAATCTGTCTGAGACTTTTGAATAAAAGAACATATTCCTGGACAAGACCATTAAACTAGCCTTAGGTGTTTAATTCACCTTATCTCCCCCCTACAGTATGTGTAAATCAAAGCTGCTTTTCTGACCTAGCAGGGCTTCAATATTCCCTTCAATAATATATATTACCTGCCCCCGCCCCCGCCCCCATGCTATGTTTTCCAATTAGTCTGTGCTTTAAAATATATTCTCAAAGAAGGACAGCGTTTCAGATTTCAGTGAAATGCTTTATTTAACTATTAGACCTCAGAGTAAAAGGATGAAACTGTATTCAGGCACTTACTCAGAGAATACCCAAATTTGATGTGTCTATGTAAGAACAGCCCTACTGGGTCAGATCAACCCAGATCTAGCCCAGTATTCTGTCTTCCAGCAGTGGTCAGTACTAGATGCTTCAAAAGGAATTAATAGAACAAGGCAATTATCAAGTGATCCACCCCCGGTTGTCCAGTCCCAGCTTCTGGCAGTCAGATAGGGACACGTGGAGAATGGGGTGGTGTCCCTGACCGTCTTCGCTGGTTGCCATTGATGGACCTATCTGCCATGAACGTATCTAATTTTTTTAACCCAGTTATACTTTTGGCTTTCACAGCATCCCCTGGCAACAAGTTTCACAGGTTGACTGAGTTGTGTGAAGAAGTACTTCCTTATCTTTGTTTTAAACCTGCTGCCTGTTAATTTCTTGTGCTGTGTGAAGGGGTAAATAATGCCTTCCCTCTTCAGTTTTTCTGCATCATTCATGACTATAGACCTCTATCATATCCCCACTTAGTCATCTCTTTTCTAAGATGAAAAGTCCCAGGTTTTTTTAATCTCTCTCCATATGTTCCATACCCCAAATATTTTTGTTGCCCGCTCTGTACACTTTCCAATTCTAATACAATTTTTGAAATGGGGTGACTAAAATTGCACATGGTATTCAACTAATGGTTCCTAACATTCTGTTAGCTTTTTTGACTGCCACTGAGCAGATATTTTCAGATAAATATCCAGGATTGCTCAAAAATCTCTTCCTTGTGCAGTAACAGCTAGTTTAGACTCCATCATTTTATATGTATAGTTGGGCTTATTTTTTCCAATGTGCATTACATTGCATTTATCAACACTGAATTTCATCTGCCATTTTGTTGCCCTGTCACTCAGTTTTGTGAGATCCTTTCGTAACTCTACACCGTCAACCTTGGACTTAGCTAATATGAGTAATTTTGTATCATCTGCAAACTTTGTCACCTCACTGTTTACCCCACTTTCCAGATCATTTATGAATATGTTGAGCAGCACAGGTCTCCATACAGATCCTTGGGGGGCCCTGCTATTAACCGCTTTCCACCCTTTGTTTCATATCTTTTAACCAGTTACTGATCCATGAGAGGAGCTTCCCTCTTAACCCATAACTGCTTATTTTTCTTATGCGCCTTTGGTGAGCCTTGTCAAAGAATTTCTGAAAGTCCACGTACATTTATATCAGCTGGATCACCCTTGGCCACATGTTTGTTGACATCCTCAAAGAATTCTAATAGATTTGTCAGTGATGATTTCTCAGGTTGTTACATAGTGAGTTTTGTGACTCTCCATTCAGTCAGAAGTGGCTCTCCAGCATAGCTGGCTTGTGGCTCCTTGCTCTAGGCAAGAATCTGAAGAAAATTCTAGTGGAAGAAATGTATCATAGAACAAAGGAACCTGGAGATGGAAGGAACTCACCAGGTTATATATACTCTTTCCCAGCCAGTGCAGGATTGTTCCTTACAGGCCTAGGTTATGTTCTTCCAGTGCTTTGTTCTGTCTCCTTCTGTTAGAACACTATCCAACTACCTAATAGATTTAACCATTAATTAATGTTCCCTAAAATACAGTATCAGATGTGCCTTTCTTCCTCCCTGTAGCTCAGGGGGTGTATCGCTCTGGTTCATTATTTCACACCAGGCTTATAACTTGTCTTTGACTTTTTCCTTCCACCACCCCCTCCCCCCGCTTCTACCCAGTGAGCAAAAGAGAGCATAATCAAATTAGGAAATAATAATGAGATGACATGTACCGTGGGGCTAATCTGACAAGATGAATTCTCTGAAGAGTGGCTGGATGTGTGAGTGATGAGGAGACAGGATTCAGAAAGGTGGGGAGGGTTTTGGCTCTTGTGATGATTGTTCCATCACAAGGCAAAATTAAGGCTGTTGTAAAATAAGGAAAAATATTAAAAGGAGAAAATTCATGAGTGTATTGGTGAGTGGCTGGGCAAATGTTTGCTGAGAGGTTCTGGGTGCACTGTTCAGTTTAGGAACAATGTACACCACTCAACATTCAGCCAGATATTTCCTTACATTGCTGTAGATGGCAGAAGAATTGGGCCCATCATCAATAATACCAACTTCCTCTTCCCCAGGGCTCCAGAGGGACGTGGACCCAGCTCCCTCTTTGTCCCGTCCCTTATGTACAGTGCCTCTTGTACCACTCACTACTGAAGCTCCAAGTCCTAGCATCCTCCTATAAGCAACTTTCTCCCTCACTTCATCAATAATGTCAACCGCTAGTACTGAAAAATCATGAGTCAGGCCCCAAAATAACGCAACTGGGAAAAAAAAGTTGGTATTTTCTTTATTTTTCTGCTGGGGTTTGATCCTTTAGGATAAAGTCAGGTCATGTTTTCTGTGCAGCCACAAAAATTAGAAACACACTTTATTTTTTTTTAAAAGGCTAGCTGAAATTCTCACCTTATCACATGACTCCAGGAGCTGAGGCTTGAAGAAGAACACCAACTATCACGAGACTTTCAATAAAATCACAAGAGTTGGCAACAATGAGGAATACCATCCCACTGGAGGTGCAGCGAAAAGTTGACTCACCCACTCCTACTGGGGCCCAGATCTCTCCAGTCCCCCTCTGATCTTCATTATCCCCATGCTCCTTAAAATATCTGGCATGCTCTGAGCTAGGCCCTTTCCACTGCACTGTTTCAGTCCTCTGCCTTCCTAATTGTCTCATATTTGCACACAAAGCTACTTCACCTGCACTGACTGGGGTTCATCTGTGTATTGATCAGGTTCTGTGACCTTGATCATAATTTAGCTGCCCGTTGATCTGTTTCCATCATTTTGAGTGCTGCTATTCACGTGCATGTTTGCATGCTTTTACCCCGCTGATTGCTATATTATGTCTGTTTGTCTTTCTGCAGCTTCCCACTGCATTGACTCTACTATGTTCTCCACTCTAATCACCTTCTTTGCTTCACCCTCTTTCATCTTCACTCACCTCACCCACTCCTCCTTCAGGTTCTTCTTGCTCTACCTGTTCTCATTTTCTCACCCTTTTCCTATCTCTGTCTGCCACCGCGAGGTCTGTGCACCACTGAAGTTCTAGAGGGCTTAAAGGCCTTGTACTGGCCCTCTGTGCAAGTGTGAATTTCATTCTCTGCTCTCCCACTACCTCAGCCGAATTTCTATTAATCCAGTCTTTTTCCACCTCAAACACTTTATTCCTCCCATATCTTCTTCTTGAACCATTCCCCTTTTAGCTCATTCCGACTTTAATGCTGCCCAGATTCGTCCTGGGAACTCCATCTATAGTGCAGCACCCCACCCTGCTTATACCCTCGTCAATGCTCCCAAGTAGAGTTTGTTGAATTATTTTCCCTGCCAAAAATAGGGTTTTGCTTAACTGAATTTTTTCATGTGAAACTGTCATTTAACAAAGCTTTTCTTTCTTTCTTTCTTTCTTTCTGAAAATGGTTATTTCAGTTCAAATATGTTTTTGTTTCATTTCTCAAAAACAGAAAAATTTCTACTTTTTATTTTGGGCTCCCCCACTCCTTTCTCTCCCTTATCTCTCTCCTCCAACTTCCCTTTCTCTTTCTCACCCGCCTCCTCCACACACTTAGGAAGGGGAGAAGGAAAAGTGGAGGGAAAGAATGGGGGTGTGTGTGTGTGTGGGTGTGTATGTAAGAACAGTGAAGATGGGGAAGGGGAAGGTGTGGTGCTATTAGTGCTATTACACTAAATGATCTACTGTGTCATTTCTTCTCCAGTTTCGATGGTAGAATATAAGATCTTAAAGGGAATCTTACTGAAATGCAGGGAGTGTACCTCTACGGCTAACACACACAAGAGTCACATGGGAGATATCAACAGGGCACTAAGCTAGGACTCAAGGGATGGGCTATTCAAAAAGAGATGTCTTTACAGCAAGAACTGGTAAAGCTTTGAGACAAATGTATGTTTGGCCAAACTTTTAGCCTTCTTGCATTCATTAGCCTTTTGCCCTGACACAAGCTAGCTTGCATTCCCTCAGCATTTGCCCTGGGAAATGTTGCACCTCCATTTGACAAAGATCCGATTAGTCATTAAATGCTTCTCCCTCTTAACATTCAATCATACTCAGGGGCTGGATGTTGGAGCTCAAGTTCTCTGATTACTGCAGCCAACTTCAGGCTAAGAATAGTCGGTATCTTATCCCTAGAAAGACGGAAAGTTGGAATGAAATAACCTACTCAACAAGTCTGATCTATCTTCCCCCTAATCCATCTGCTCCACACACACATCAGCTGGAATGTTCCCCACAGGTACTCCCTAATCCTTGAAAAGAAGGGATGGGCACATTTGTATATTATGTTATAATAATAATACATACCTATGAGATCTACTGATAAAAAACACTATATAGAAAAGTGCTTTACAAAGGTCAGTATCATTATCCCCATTTTACAGATGGGAAAAATGAGGCACATATAACTGAAGAGATTTGACCAAGGTCACCCAGTAGGTCACTGACAGAGTAGGACCTAGAACACAGGTCTTCTGAGTCCCAGTTCAGTGCTCCATCCAAAAGGCCACATGCCCCTCCACACATGTCCGTGCTAGCCAGGAATGAAAATGAGGTCCACAGAAGCCCTGGGAATTAACCGTTGCTGCTGGCTTTTCAAAGTCTTTTATTTCCTAATCTGTTTAAACGAAGCCACGGGCCTAGCTAAGATATCACAAAAGCAGTTTGCACTATGCTGTGGCTACAAGATTGCCTGGTATGTACTCAGCGGGGAAAGAGTGCTGGGGGCAAGTCAGGGCTGAACTCAAAAAGGGGAGCTGAGACCATTGGGAGGTGAGATGCCGTTTTGTTTTGTTGTGATCCGTTCATTTTAGTGCTCATGCAAAATAAGAGATTAAAAGCATTGGACCAAGGCAGGCATAATCCATACGGGAGCCATGCATACTTTCCTCTTCCCCTCAAAGATCTACCAATGCACTTCAGTCTTCTTCTATAGCACCTTTGCTATTCCATTTCTGGCTCCCACAAAGCTCTTCCAACGTGCCTCAGTCTTGACCTGTAAACCTCCTGCGATTCCGGTCTTCTACAATCCCGAAGTTGAGACTTGCAAACTCATTTCATTTTGGAAAGACAGCATTTGCAAATGCGTAGCACGCAGACTCCTATGTGGGAGAATCTCCTAATTTCCTGGGACATTTTTAATCTCTAGTGAGAGACTTAAGTAGTAGCCTTAAGTACAGTATCAGTTATCTGAATCCTTGCATTAACATGATGGAGTTATTTGTCTGCTCTTCCTACCCAGAGAGAAAAGGGCAAGGGAAGAAATATAGAAATGATTTGGCCAGAGGAGGTGTTTTGCGGTGTCTGGCTCATAGCCAAGAGTTGGCAGGGAATGGGTTAATGGCAATAATTTCCAAACTTGTGCTTGTTATAATTAGGTTGCCAGTGGACCCCTATAAAATGGATTGTCTAGGCAGGGATGAGGTAAGGTTGGTTTTGGATTATTCAGTGTGAAAGAGACTGTTTGAACTGTTAGTGTAGTTGAGTATTTATTGCCTTTCCCAGAGTGTTTATTTCCAGACCAGATTTTTAAAGGCTTCGACTCCTTTAACTGTAAAAGGAAATGCATAGTAGCAACCTTAGCTTAAAATTGATAGTTTTTTGCCAGTTTATTTCCTTGTACGGTTGTTGGCTTTTTCTGAAATGGGACCAATGCAGAGTTCAGGAGCTCTACAGGGTCCTCCATTCCTCTTCTGTGAAGTGGATCTCAGGAGCTCTGCAAGATCTGTAATTCCTCCTAGCTCACCCAGTCCTGCAGAGTTTAGGAGCACTTAAAGATGTCCAGCTTTTCCCCCCCTCCCCAGACACCACTGCATGTGGTACTGAAGAATTCCACTGACTCCCTCTACTATTCTTTATCAAGCCGAGTGATGTCTACACTTAGGGTGGCATGTAGCGAATAGGTACTATGTGTGTAGTTACACATCGTAGTGAAAGGCTCTGGCAGTGGGGAAATTTCCAGCAGTTGCTTGGGCAGGATAAACACCGTGGGCATGAAGAGCACTTGCGTAAGCCATATCTCACCATCTATGTTGCTGCTTGTACCCGTGCCAGCTGAGCATGCAGTGTCTGTACTCTACATTCTGTCGTGAGTGTATACATAGCCAAAGTGGATGTTTATATTCTCTCTAAACCACCAGAGAGTAGCTGATCAGCAGGGTCATCCCAAGGCCTATGCACCATTTAAGTCCCACTTAAACCCTCAAAATGGTGTTTAAATGGTATATAAGGCTTGTATTTGTCAGGTGCACACAGAGGTGAATTTCATCTAAAGGGACCATAATCATTACAGTTACATATAACAAGCTTTAACAGCTTTACTCGTTTATAACCTATGTTATTCAAATATGGACCAGACAAGAATTTTCCTGGAGATTTAACTGTGCGGAATGTTTGAAGAGGCAGCAATTAGCTATTTAACCAAGAGGGGCACAAAGAAACATGAGAAACTAATCAAAATGTCAATGCAGGGCGATTTGTTAATGACCTGGAACTCAAATGCAGTTTGGTTAAGTTTCTTCAAACTTTCCAGAAAAAAAATCATAGCCTTCAGGGGAAATCTAGTATTTTTTAAGCTCAGTCAATTTTGCTAGGCACAGCTGTAGCTGCATCAAGGCTAATAATAGGCTTATAATGGAACCTGGTTGCAACCTTACTTATGGAAAGGTGATCATCTTTCCATAATATATCTAAAGCCAAGGATTACGTAAGGTTCTATAAATGTACTTCAGATGTCCCACCCTGCATGACAGTCAGATGAATATTCCTGTAATAGAAGAGCTCAGCGTGGAAATAAGTAGTAGGTTCAAGCACTGTAGGGGTTAAGCAACTACACTCGGAACCAGTTCTCTTGCATCTGAAGAGGATGATCTTGTTTTCATGAAGTTACCCAATCTTTACTCTGTTTGAAATAATCCTCCCTCCCTCAAACTTATTACTAGTCTGCTGTGATTGATGGCAGCACTTAAGAGTCCCCATACCTAAAATCAATGTAGACACATTTTCACTCTAGGATATTGATGACTCTTTGATTATCCACAACACGGGTAGCTGTGAGATGCCACTTCAATCTTTACTTTGCTCCATCACGTGGAGGAGTCTTTCACAGATGCTCTGCACTTTGAGCACTGTTAATCACGGAACACTGCACTCAATGGAAGGGAGTTAGCTCAGACCCAAAAGGGCTCTTTAAAACCACAGCTGGGCAGAATGCCTAGGGCTATGTTCAGGCTACTAACGGGCTACAGTTTGGTTCAAACAGCAATAGCAATAGTCGATTTCACTGGAGGAGCTGAAGGCACTTTGCAAACATTAACTGATTTCTGTGCCTCACCCCCTCAGCATTCAGAAATTAGACTTATCATAATGTCTTTGTAAGCTGAGGAGGAAATCTCATGAGACCAGGCTTGTCTATGAGACCTGTACTATGTCCCTGCTTCCAATTAGGCCAGAAAGTGTGGGAGTGAGGGGTGTGAATACTTTAGAGAAGCACATTAATCACTGACACAGACTCCACAGAAGGACAGATACAGTATTAGCCAGCAAGAGTAACTGGCCAACGTGAATGTACATGTGCAAACTGGGTTACTTAGCAGAGGGCTCCAATGGTAAAATCTGAACAAATGCAATCTCCCATTTCTTGCTGTGCTTTTTTTCACTATTATTGTTTATAGGGTGGTTGGCAGTCTGCAAAACACAGAAGATGCTATGATCTCTGCCCCAGTGGCATTGTATTCTAAGGACTAAAGTATGGCTATCCCAGGCAGTGGTGTGGAACATGCATTGAAGAGGAACATTGCCCAAGTTGTGGTGGCTGGAGGTATAATGCCTCTAGAACCACTGGGGGGAAGCGCATTCAGAAGCGGCTCTAGGTTGAACATTTGACTGTCATTGACCATTCTAGAGATGGCAGGTACAGCACTCCTGATGCACTACTGAATGTACCTGAGGTGCTCCTGAGTATCCTGCCTGTGTCTGTGCAGAACACATCCGCTTTGATACTAAATGTACCAGGTATGTCTAGGTAGAAATTAGAATGCACCTGCTGGGTGGCCCAATTTTCCAGGCATCTCTGGGCAATACTTACTTTGCCTACAGTGTTCTAAAAGCAATGAGCCAGATCCTCAGCTGTGGCCAAACTGTAGAGACCCAAGTTGTGACGTGTGTGTGTGTGTGTGTGTGTGGGCGTGCACGTGCACACGCATGCAAAGGTGGCTTAATGCTCACCTTTACACTGCTCTGATATTGCTGCTTCTCTGTGCAGGCTGGTGCCCCTGCATTGTGATAGAACAGCCTGTGGGCGGCTCTAATTTGTGCTGACTGCAATGGCTACCCAAACCCAAAATACACCTGAAGGATTGGCGTGGTTTAGGCGCATGACACCATCTTTCTTCTGATCATGCTGTTTTCCCTGCTACCCTGGCAACAGATGATTGAGTGGTGTAAGTGTCTGTGTCTCTGCTCTACTGCAGGAAGATCACTTGTACATGGAAATGATCCTCCCTGAGATGGTTACACTGGCTTTAGAGACAGGTTACACTGGCAGTGTAGTGCAAAGCAGCCATACTGCACCTGAGATTCTGGTCTAGCATGTCCAGGAAGAACACACCTTTTTGAACTGCTATGTAAACAGCCAGGCTCAGGCATTATCCACATGCCATCCGGGCGATTATTACATGTATGTCTGGTTGAACACATCTACTATTACTTAATGTTCCAGGAATACTCTGCAGATACCATTGTCATCCATGGAATGCTAGTGAGGTATGACAGCACAGCACATGTGAAGGAATGCCACCAGGGAAAGAGCTGTGTGTGAATTTCTCAATCATTTTGTATTTTAACCTTGTCTTCTGTGACCAAATGCTAGAGATCTCGGGGGTGGAGAGTCACACAAAGGTTGTTACTGTAGGTAATGAGGTGCCTTGATGCCATCAGCTGTCTTTGTTGAATATCAGCTACAAAGTAAATACCTTACATATAATTGCTCCTGTTTGCCAGTATGGTAAATCTGCTGAAGCTGCAGAACAAAGGGGAGAGGGATGCAGTAGGCAAAGACTTCCTATCTATATCTGAGTCTGCTGAAGGTCTTAGCTTTGACCCAGTCATACAATATGACAGTATATCAATACACAACTGTCAGCAGCAAACCTCAGCCAGCAGTTCTTAACTAGATGGTCTCTGACTCCATAGTTTTATATTTCAAATCTCAGGTTACTCTGGGTGAAATCCTGAAATTCTTTCTCAGTTTCCACTCAGGCCTTATTCAGGCAAAAGTCAATAGGGATTTTGCCTGTAGAAAGACTGCAAGATTTGAATGGCTGAACCTGATTCTCTTTAAGTCTAAAGCCACTTTAGAAACACTCTAGCAGTGGAAATGGGCCTTAGAGTGGGAGTAAGCTAGAGTGACATTAAGTTGCCTGAGATATAAATGAGACTCAAGCTGATTATATTTAATTTGCCTTTTTCCCCACTATTCCAAACCATCAGGATGCTGTCTGAAGACAATGATAAAAAATGTAAAGGCGGCTTCTCAGTTACATGTAGAACACGTAAACTGGGCATGAGCCTGGTTTTCCACTGCCCTGCACTTTGTGCCATCGTGTATACCAGTGTAACGGTGAATGCGGAGTGGCTGTAGGTAGAACGCTACCATCCTGATTTAATGGTGCTTTTGCTCCAGGGTCATTAGTGTAAATTACTGCCCAACATGCATGACAACAGAGGATTAGACCCATTAGCAACCACCCATATTGCAAAGCCCATTGTCTTTTCCCATTCACAACTCCATATTTTACAAACACAACTCAGGCATATCTTTTGGTTTTATATCCTATTCATTTGTTGCAAGGTTGGGACTGTTTGGTTTTGGTTGGATTTACCAAAAAAAAAAAGTTGCTCTTCTAATCCAATCTCACACCTTCCCACCCTGCCTCTGCATTTATTGCAGATACTTCTTTTCCACCCTATCTGAGAAAGGTGGTCACATGCAGAAATTTCCAGCAGATAAGATCTCTGCACTTCAAGGATCCATCCTTCATAGTGTAGGGAGAAGGAGAAAGATGGCTGTCTGCCACCTATATGCACCAAAAGCAGTCTGTTGTAGGTTGGTATTGCAATGTAAACATCATCATCATAGCACAATGCAAATTTCCTGACCCTCATGAAACAATGTCAAGGCTCCTGGTCCTGAGCAGAGCAAAGTTGAGGATCATTTGGCAGACTCAGTCAGGGTTGGTTCATACAGGCTGAGCTTGATGTTCCTGGAGCTGTTCACCCAGCCTTGGTTACACCATGTACACTTTGAGTTTGGATACAAATACTTTGGGAAGATCAGGCCAGACTGGTTTTATTTACTTTTGTTCCCTTCTGTAACTACAGGAGAGATGGACCTGAAGAAAAACCTTATGTCTGAGCACCCCTGACCTTTGAGGAAGTTTGGATCTAGGTCTGAACTTTACAGATCAGGCCCATCTCCACTGGTAATTAACAAATGGTGTATCTGTTTCCCATTAAACCCTAACCTAATTTTCTCTTTTTCTTAAAGGATGATCCCTGCTACAAACAAAGCCTTTGTGGTGAACAACCTTGTATCTGGAACGGGCTATGACCTTTGTGTGTTGGCCATGTGGGATGACACTGCCACAACACTCACAGCCACCAACGTCGTGGGGTGTGCCCAGTTCTTCACCAAAGAGGACTATCCTCAGTGCCAATCCATGCACAGCCACTTCCTGGGTGGGACAATGATCTTAGTCATTGGAGGCATCATTGTGGTGACTCTACTGGTGTTCATCGTCATACTTATGGTCCGGTATAAAGTTTGTAACAATTCCCAGGGGAAGATGGCCAATGTCAGCAATGTCTACTCACAGACTAATGGAGCTCAACCCGTTCAAAACGGGGTCCTGCCCCAAGTCAACCCCAAAGTGGTGGTAAGAAATGAACTCATGGAGTTTAACTGTGAATCTGTACAGAGCAGCATCTCCTCCTCTTCTAGTTCAGTGAATAGCCGCGACTGTGATGATTATAGCCTCCAAAGTGAACAAGGCACATTGTCCAGTAAGTGGAGGCCTCCTTCTAGGTCAAAACATAACATTGATCGGCTAATGGGAGCTTTTGCCTCCCTGGAACTGAAATGTCAGAAAAAGGAGGACACGGTAGACTCCAGAACTTCCACAGTGGCCCGCCACTCGGACAAAGAGCCGCTTCTGGGCCAACAGGAGTCAAAATTCCGTAGTCTCCTCATGTTACCACTGGAGGGGAAAACGAAACGTAGCCATTCTTTTGACATGGGGGACTTTGCCACATCTCAATGTTGCACCTACCCAAAAAAGATAACGAACATTTGGACAAAGCGCAGCCTCTCGGTGAACGGCATGCTCTTGCAGTATGATGACAATGACTTAGCAGGGGCGAAAGGGACTTATGGGAGTTCAGAATGGGTAATGGAAAGCACAGTGTAAATAACAGCTTCTCCCGCCTCGCTTCTCCCTAATTACATCAAATGTAATAGAATCTGGTTTTGTTGAAAAGCCATGGAAATGAAAAGGGGGGGAGGAAACATGCTCAACCACACTGGAGAAAAGAAAAGAGAGAGAGAGAGGTAAATAAAAAAAATAAGATGATAAAAGAGGAAAAAGGTAATGAAATGCTAATAAGCATGTGTGGCCCCATTAAGGTCCGGTCCCAACAAAACTGAGTGAGAACATTTCAAGGAATTTACCAGTCGTATTTAGCGTTGCTTTCCAAAAGTCGCCTGGCCTCCCAGTGACCCGACAAACAAGCTTAAACATGGATTAAAGTGGGTTTAGCAGCACATATTTAATTCAAAGGGTTTGGGGTTTTTTTCCTTCCCTTTTTGGTAACCTGTGAAATACACTCCCATGGATAGAAGACTGATGCAAGTATGTCACTGGCTGTAATTGCGCATGTCATCACAGAACTACACTAAGGGCATCTATGGGGACAGAACAGATCAGTTTTTCAGCTGAATCTCTTGGTGTTATCAAAAGCATATGGAGATTTCTCCCCCGCTCCCCATTGTTGGGCTGAGGGGTTTTTTGGTTGGGGTGGTTTTTTGCGGGAAAAAGGGATGTTTCTTTTTTCCTTTTTGTTTTTATTCTCTCATCAAATCCCTGTGATGAAACCAAGGATATGTACAAAGATTAAACTCTTGATGTGTACTGTATAACCCGCCTTCAACACCACCCTTTATGTCCTAGGAAAATGAAATCTAGGGGGCTAATAAATTTTAAAAATAATCATCTTTCTTCCATCTCCTTCATGGTCACTGCTTGTCAAGGCAGATTGCAACAGCTATTCATATCAGTGGGGGGGTTGCTATCCCAGAGGGAGGAAAAAATTCAAGATTTCATATAAAAGGCAAGAGAGAGGTGAAAACAAAAGCTGCTCTGGTGAACTCTACACATTATTAATACAAATTGCTTCTGGCCAAGGTTATTCTGTCACTATGTTCGACTGATAAAGAAAATGCAGACTTTAGCTCGTTTGCAACCAGAAAGCTCTTTGTCCAGTCAGTCGCCACAACAGGGCGTGTCTGTATCAGTAGCATTGCAGGAAGTGCAGGTCTCTGAGCATTTAAGGGGATTGTAAGTGTAATGGGGATGTTCCTATTTAGCCACGGAAAACAAGTTAGAATTGGATGTCTCAGAATAGATGGTCTCCCAAGTGTCACCTGCATCATGCCCCTTCACCTATTCCCAGACCTCTGTCCCATCCCTTGCAAAGGTACTTGCTACCTGAGACCAGTGGTTCTTCTTTATGGCTTGTAAACTGATTTTCAAGTTCCTTTTGGGGAAGCATTGCTGCGGTTCTGGGAATGCTGTGGGTGCACGTGGTCCATCCACCTGGCTCCATTGTCCATAGTGACTTTAATGTGATTTCCAATATTTTGGTGGCTACAGCAACTGTCTTTATTTAATTTGTTTATTTATTTCTTTGTTCCCAGTGCACATCATTATTATTATTATTTTATAACAGACATATGGAGAAAGGTTGTAAGGCACAGAGGAAAACCACAAAAAAACCTCTATGTATTTTTTTAAAGATTCAGAGATATATTGTGACATGGCTATGTACTTGATCTTGTATTCGTCATGTTTTTTACTTGGAGTTTTAGACAATGACATCCCTGTGATCAGAATATTATTTTCCTTTTATTTTATTTTTTTTTGCTACAAAATGTACAGTAAAAACAAAACATTCCTGGGGAAAAAAACCCACGTTCTTCTTTTCATTTGTTTTAATGTCTTGTGTTTTGCTTTGAAACCTAAATAAGAAGCATTAATATCTTTAAAGAAAGAAAAAGACCTTGAGACATTTTCTCTCTTTGTTGTTTTGTGTGCTGAAAGATATTTTTCTCTGGGTGAAATTCATCTCTAATCAGAGTTATTCAGTGGTGAACAGGCCCTTTGCATAAGGATGAATATCATGCTCTGAGAACCTGATCTAAACTTGGCTATATCAGTTAGGAGTGTGATGTATCTACACGGCATGTGGGAAGTATGATTTCATGTTAGATGTACCCAAGCTCGCTTTGATCTAGCTAGCTTGAGTAACAATAGGCATGAAGCTGCAGCAGCACAGGGGGCGGTATAGGTTAGCTTCTTGAGCATGTACTCAGGTCCTGGGCAAGCAGGACTATCCTGTGCTGCTACCTGTGCTCCCTCCTATTGTGGCTCAAGCTAGCTTTGATTTAGCTAGCTCAGGTATATCTACACATGCTGCAATCACACCTTCTGATTGCAGTGTAGACAGACCCATGCACAGTTATGCTGGTATAGGCCCTAGCCTGGATGCAATTATGCTGGTATAACTGTACTTAGAGCAGTATAGCTTATGCCATTCCCCATAAGCTATACCAATATCAACACAGTTATACTGGTATAACTTCATCCACCCTTGGAGGGTTTTGCTAGTTATTACCAGTATAACTATACCAGCAAAACCCTCCTAGTGTAGACAAGGCCTTAGATGCCTTTTAAAAGAAAAGCTACAGTCATTAATAATAATACTTTGTATCGACCCAATCCTGAACTGTTTGCTGTAGGAAAACTCCCACTGACTTGAACACATTAGGCAGCTTGTGTGTTGCTGTGTAGTGTTCGGTGCACAAGACTAATAGCTAAAGTCCCGATGTTTCATGGTGTGTTGTGAGAGTTGATTAAGTAATGTATATAGCAGGGATCAGCAACCTTTGGCATGCGGCCTGTCAAGAAAATCCGCTGGTGGGCCAGAACGGTTTGTTTACCTGCAGCATCCGCAGGTTCAGCCAACTGCAGCTCCCACTGCCATTCCAAGCCAATGGGAGCTGCGGGAAGTGGTGTGGGCCGAGGGATGTGCTGGCCACCGCTTCCCACATCCCCCATTCGCCTGGAACGGCGAACCACGGCCAGTGGGAGCTGCGATCGGCCGAACCTGTGGACGCCACATAAACAAACCGTCCTGGCCCACCAGCAGATTTCCCTGACAGGCCGCATGCCAAAGGTTGCCGATCCCCAGTATACAGAGTGCCTCAAATATAAGATATGAGATATACAGTGGGTCTGATGCTCCGCTGCTGTAAATTAGCATAGCTTCATCCACATCAATAGAACTATGCCAATTGACACCAGCTGAGGATCTATTACTATTTATTATTAATAGCTAGATTGTTAATGAATTTCCAGAACAGATTTCAGAAACAAGTTGCCATTTCCCTGTCTCAATATCAGTGATTAGCAGTCGTATTTCTCTAACTGGGAATTGACTGTTTAGTTCCACTTCCTAAAGGAAGGCCATTCTGATGAAGATTTAGGATGAAATCTTGAGCCCAATGAAGTCAATGGGAAAACTCCCAATGACTTCAGTGGGGCCACAATTTCACCAGGCATTAGGAATCAAACAGTTCAGATTCCTTTAGCATGTATGAGGGGAGGAAGAAAAAGTGATAAATTAAGCCCTATTTTTTTCTAAGGGTTAATTTTACCAATGTATTTTAACAGTGGTCTAAGGGCCTGATCCAAAGTCCAGTGTCTTTCCACTCATTTAAATAGGTTTTGGATCATGCCCTATGTTATCAATGTCCATATAACAAAAAAATGTTTAATATAACTTTACAACGGCTTTGAAAGTTTCTGCTTTTCTCATGCATTCAAATGGGAGCTGCATTTCTTGTGTTTTAATCTATATAAGCCAACTGTCCAGATGACAGCTTCCCATTATTGTTAATTATACTTAATTCTAAATTGTATTTAAGACACTTAAAGAATTTTGTGTAGTAATTTAATTTTCTTCGTTATTATATGCAGTGGTAAGTCTATTATTTTTTATTACATTGCGTTTTCCTTTAAACATGGCAGCTGGGGTGCTTCGAATTCAGCTGTCAAGTTCATTTGCAATATTAATAGTGTTCACCCTCATGAAAATTCAAAAGCACTATCCAACGCACTCCTCTTTATTAAAGAGAAAAAAAAACCCTGTTCTATTTTTGCAGAAGATCAGAGAAAGGAACTCAACAGATGCTGTCTTGAAGAAGTGGATGCATGCCAAAAGAGCCAGGTATTAAGATCCACAATGTAACAACCAGAAGAGCACTGATTATTGTTAATTCTTATTTTTATTCATTTACCACTAAAGGCTGAGGCTCAACACATTTGCAAATGCTGATTGAAAGGTAAACAAGATCCGCACCCGCAGGGCGATGGAGCGGAACTGGAGCGCGGAGCAGCTCCGGAGCAGTGGGCCTGCAGGTTTTTGCCTGGAGCTGGAGTGGAGCCAGAGCACAGCTCCAAAGCGCTAGGCACCCACAGAACCCTGTCCGATCTTATGAGGGACAATATTTGGCTGGGACACCACCAAGCAACACTCAAGTGCTGAATGAAGTAGTGCTGATGATGCAACAGGTGGCACTCTTCTCCCTGACTCAGTATTAAAGTAATGCTCCAGTGTGCTAGCTCAGGGAACAGTGTGTTTCTGGAAGACCTGTCTTTTGGATGAAATGTAGAATCAACATTCTAATGATTTATGTACATTAAAGATCGCATAGCACTTTTCACGACATCAGTGGTTTTAAGCTGCGCATCCTAGCCCAACTCTGATCTCATACCCCTAGTTTACTGCAGTTTTCAGCTGAATACTTCATT
The DNA here is from genome assembly GCF_020497125.1 of Mauremys mutica. Taxonomy (NCBI): domain Eukaryota; kingdom Metazoa; phylum Chordata; order Testudines; family Geoemydidae; genus Mauremys; species Mauremys mutica. The sequence goes on along the minus strand of NC_059074.1, from coordinate 152,031,717 downwards.
CTGCACTGTTTGATCTATATTTTTGGGTACTGTTGCTGTGTGCTGTTAAAACGGCCAAGTTCCACCTCTGAAGTGGCTCAGTTTCAGTGGTGGGTGAAGTTATATACGCACACAAACTTATTTGGGTTGAAAGAGCGCTTCATGGATCACCTGATCCAGCTGCTACTGAAGTCAATGGAACAACACCCACTGGCTTCGGGGCAGTTGAATCTGGCCTCTTGTTCCCACAGCCCTAAACTGAGACCGAGCTTTACAAACCTCAGGTAATAATACTGTCACACAAAGTAGCACATGACTTAAGGCTGCAGAGTGTTGAATATGTTATGAGCAACTGTATTCTAAATACAAGTGTCAGTTGGTTTAGATAGTAAAATACACATCACAGCCTGAGAAGAGCTTTCCAGAGAAGACAGCTTGGACAGTTAAAGGTGCAGACACCAAAGCGATGCCTTTGGAAATGCTAAGTGACAGCTGGGCGTATGAGGGCATGTATGTAAGTAAATCATGGAAGTTACATTTTTTTTGACATCGTGTATGGTGGGAATATAGACATTGTTTCTAAAAATGTACCATGCCCTTTATTTCAAAGAACAGGGCAAGATTCCATTATGAAATGGAGCCCACGTTTTGACATGCTGAAAAACAAGGTAGTCTTGCACTATAACACAAGAAGCACAGATGCCCAAAATTTGTGCCATTGAAGAACTCACTGGAACCTTGACAGGAACCCAAGAGCTGTACATAATATTCTTATTGCTGTATATAATTTTGTTTTTTTAATCACAGCGTAACTGTGACTGTATCTTCCTTGATGAATGATAAGTTCCCCAGCAAAAGAAAATTACAGAGGATTTGCTTTCCCTTTGCCCTGCAGTTATAGGGAGAAAGCGTTTTTAGAACTCTTCAAGCTTCATTTAAGTGCTTGGGCCCCACTTTGGGTGACCTTGTCGTAAGCAATGCCAGCGCCCATAACAACACACAGGTGAAACTTAAAGGCATCCCGATCTTGCATGATTCAAGACTGAATGGCACTAGCATCCTGGTACTCAGATTGTTACATCTTGCTACAGAGACTGTTTTCCTCCGGAGTGTTCAAATGAATATTAAGACAGATTCTGTTCAATGCCTTTTCCCATTGTATCCCAACAGACATGCTCCAAAGCCAGCTAACCAAACAGAGCCCTGAGAGTTGTCTGGCCAAGTGATGTAAATCACTCCAGTAGCAATGATTTGAGCACTTTCAAACCTGGGGGGCTAATGAATAATTCCATCTGATAACAAAGAAAACATCTTAGTCTTTGAACAGCATGAATGTCACATCTGTTTCCAATGCTTTATACCCATTAACCCATGGGTAATACACAACTCACCATATGGTGTATACTGTACCCCATGCTACTTGTTTCAATGTATTTTTCTGGCATTTGCTCTAGCTGCTTCCTCTGTGCACTTACGAATTATTACTTGAGTGATGCTATATATTTAATAACATGCCAAACATGAAATTAACAACCCTTATTATTAAGATCCAACATGTTTTGCTTTGAAATTGCCCTAAACATGATGATACTTCATCCTTCAACTTTAAACCCTTTTAGTTAAGGCTGTTTTTTAGTTCTTAAGACAAATGAAATCCAACTAGAATAGGTTGAAGTTGTTCATTGCAATAAAAGAGTGCTGTTTTTTTTTCCGGTATGTTTGTCTAGCCCTAGTTAATTATGCCTGAATCCTCAAAGGTACAGTATCCCCCAGCATCAGCTGTCACTAGGCCCTATTAGATCAAAGAGGGGAAGGTGCTTATGCCTGGAACTGCACTGCCAACAGCTGGCAAGTGCCACCACTCTATGTATGGAGCTTTCTGACCTTCTGACTAATTGCTGTAGATCTGTGTGTTCTCTTGTGGTGTTGCTGGGAAAGGAACATTACTCTGTGATGAAATATTAGGGGAGAGAGAAAGAGATGGCCGAAACATCCTCTATCTATATAGCAGCTGGTCTGTGAATCAGTAATTGACAATCATACCAATTGGACACATTGTCTAGCCTTGTAGAGTACAGCTCTAGGGATGAATTTCCCCACTATTCTGCAGCATTTTGATATAAGGGGCTGAATTAAAAATAAAATAAATAAATAAATTGAAGAACCAGTGGCTGGGTTTGGATATGAACTTACCCAAAGCTCCCCGGCCCTTTTTCACATGATGCCCATTGCAATCACTGGGAGGTGCTCATGTTGTGTGCCAGGAGACAGCAACCACTGGAATGTTTGGATACAGGGTTTCAGTCTGGGCCATTGCTGTATAAAACATAATTACAACTGTGTAACCTAGTCCCCCACCCCAGGATACAAGTAAATCCTAGTGAAAGCATATTCTCCAGGGAAGGGTCCTGTAGTCAGCAAATGAACTGTATTAACTTTGGCAGCAATTGAACTCTTTGTATTGATAAAGTGTTAGGCATCTTTAATAAAAAAAAACAAAAAACCAAACCAATTGTTTGGGGAAAAGAAAGAGCAAGAAAAACAGGACTCTACTGGGGTGGGGAGAATTTACCAGAAAACAAACTTGTACTTCTAGTTCCCTTTGTACTGTTAGCTCCAGAGGGCTCTTTCTTTGTATTAGTCAAATGACACCCATCTGTGGTGGTAATTTAGAAAGGGAAGAGCAGAATAGGTGCTGGAATGAGAGGTTCTGGGGATACCCCTGGCTTGAAGTGGTTTCCATCATCTACAGGGTTTACAGTTTGGTTCAATGGCTCTCAGTGCTCCCACTATACAAATTGTTCCAGCGCCCCTGGAGTGAAGAAAGATTAGTGGTTTTTTTTAAAAAAAACATTTGCTCTACATCTGTATTTTATGTAAGAATCACGAAAGAGACATTATTGAAACATCAGGAACCCACAGAGAGAGAGAGTGTGAGTGAGTGTGAATAAAGTCCCCTGGCTTTGTAAAGGAGTTTTATTTTTGAAGGGAATAACCATAAAACAATTTTTAAAGCCTCCCTTTTTGATGCATGAAGCATTTATCCTTTTTAACACTTCACTATAATTTATTTTAGATTTAATGTATTTATTGAAATTATTCATGTGCAATCTGATTTTTGTATTACATACAAAAAAATTAACAGGACATTATTAACATTGCAAGTCAAACATTCACAAGTTAGGAAATGCCAAAATTATGGTTGCTTGTGCAACCTTAATTTGGGCCCATTGTGTATATGCATTATGATACAGACTTTAATTGGATTATCACATACTATTTTTTTCCCACAGGGCCCCTGTTTTATTGAGTGCAGAGGCTAGACACTGCTTATTTCATGAACAGCTATTCAATAGTATGGATTATTCTCACTGTTCAAGGTGTGGCCATGGGCCTTATTTACTGAGCACCATTCAAACCCTGCTCTGATGTCAGAATTATGAATTTCCTCATGAGTTTTTTTGGCACCCATCACTGTAGGGCCTGAGTGCATCACATATATTAAAATAATTTATTTTCAAAACACTCCTGTGAAATGAATATTACAGTATTACCTTACAGATGAGAAACAGAGTTAAAAGTCAGAAGTATCCATTAATTTTGAGTGCCCAACTTGGAACTTGATTTTTCCATAGTAAATAGTATTACAAAGCACTTTGTATGTTCAAAGCACAACTCCCATTTACAGCAGTGACTTCTCAGCACTTCCTCAAATCAGACATCAAGGTCTGAATTCAGGCACCCAGAAAATGAGGAACACACAAATGGCTACCTGTGAACTGTCTGGTTTAAGTGAGTTGCCCAGCATCACACGCAAACTCTGGGGCAGAGACAGGAATAGAATCTAGTTCTCTGGGGCAGCAATCAATTGCCTTAACCATTACACTCGATAGATAAGTGGGGATAAGGTAATTTTTTTTTGGACCAACTTCTGTTGGTGATGGAGACAAGCTTTTGAGCTACTCAGAGCTCTTCTTCAGCTCTGGGAAAGATACTGAGAGTGGCACAGTTAAATATAAGATGAAACAGGTAAGCAGTTAGCACATAGACTATGCAAAACTAGGGGGAGCCTACAAGGTGAAGTGGCCCATTAACATTCCTGTAGGGATTGGACAAAAGGTGAGTTTAGTGGGTTACAGGTTGTTGTAACAAGCCATAAATCCAGGGTCTTAATTAAGCTCATGATTTTTAGTGTCTAGCAAAGTATGAATTTAAGCGCCCAGGCTCGTCTCTTGAAAGTACTGTGCAGGTTTCCTTCGAGAATGAGGATTGATAGGTCAGAGATAGAGTAATCGCTTTCAGCGTGGTAGCCATGTTAGTCTGTATCAGCAAAAAGAACAAGCAGTCTCTAAGGTGCTACAAGTACTAACAAATTCATTTGAGCATAAGCTTTCATGGGCTAAAACCCACTTCATGGGATGCATGCAGTGGAAAATACAGTAGGAACACACACACACACACACACAAAAATGGGTGTTGCTAAACTAACTATAACGAGAGTAATCGGGTAAGGTGGGCTATTATCAGCAGGAGGAAAAAAACATTTTTAATGATAAGCAGGATGGCCCGTCCCCAACTGTTGACAGGAAGGTGTGAGTAACAGTAGGGGGTAAAATTAGCATGGGGAAATAGGCTTGAATAAAGCCTGGGAGTGGATGGGTCATTACACAAAGTAAAACCTAATTTAATGGTGTCAAGTTTGCAAACCAATTCCAATGCTGAAGTTTGGAGTCTTTTTGTGTTCACGCATAGGTGATATCATGGTTTTGTCTTTTATCATTTTCCTGTGTGAGTTCTCGCGAGAATAGTGATTCTCTGGTTTCCCCCTCCTTGGTGTTATTGAGGCATTTAGTACACTGGATGTGGTACCACTTTTCTGTACACCTCCTGATCTACTTACACCCTATCCCTAGCCCCACAAAGTCAAGGGAGCTCCTTGTCAACCTCCTCCTGCCACTGGTGATCCATCACTCCAGGAGAAGGAAGGGGGGGTGGGGCTCTGTGACTGTGGAGCCTATTTCTAGTCCCATGTAACCAGGAAGAGTTCCTCTGGGCAGTGTCCACTGACTCTTTGGACACCTTGGAGGAGCAATGGGCACTGGCAGGAGTTCTCTGCTTGGTGTCCCCCTCTGTTTCCCTGGATTTTAAACTTTGACCTCACCCCGGTTGCTCTTTTCCCCATTGAGCATGTACTCACTTGTGAACTGGGTCTAGTGATTTTGCCCCCCCTTAGTGGGGGGTGGGGGCAGGCCTTTAATTTGGGGCTGGCCTCAAACTGCCTGTCCCAATACCCACAAAATAGTACATCCAGTCCCAAATTCATCCTGTGTGCTGAATGAACCAGCGGTCTTGTCAGGAAAAAAAAAAGAAAGAAAGTATGTGATCATGTAACTAAAAACCATATTGTAATGCATACACAACAGGCATGTCTGTGGAGGTGAATTAAAATTCCACAAGCACTTTTAATATTAGTGTTTTTGAACTGTTGAGTACTTGACTTTGCAACTTTCACAGTCTTCTTTTAACACAGTTTGTGTGTGTAATTTTCTAGATTTTTTCAAAAAGGCAATCTGAGAAAAAAAAAACAGAAATTCCATCAAATTGACCCGGACCTGGGTCAGTAGTGGGGTGTAACCTTTAGATCCAATGTACAAACCTCTGTCACTTGAGCTAACAGAGGAACTGATAGCAAGAGCAGCTGTCATCTTCTATGTGGACCAGCACTAGAGGAGGAGGAGATACAATCTTTGCCAGTGGGTTACAAAGATATCGTAAAATAATGGCAAGATTCAGGAATATTGGGTTCCACTCCAGATTCTAGAGGGAAGTGTGGTCTAGTGCACACAGACTCTTCTCCCTGTTTGCCCCAAGTTTCACCTCTTCTGGATGTCCCTGTCCCAGTCCTGTCTTCCCTACTCTAGCTCCTTATCTCAGGGCTTGGCTACACTTGAGAGTTGCAGCGCCGGACGTTTACAGCGCTGGTCATCCAGCTGTGTAGGAACAGCGCTGGTGTGTGGCCACATTTGCAGCGCTGTTGGGAGTGATGCATTATGGGCAGCTATCCCAGCGTTCAAGGGGCAGCAACGTGGTTTTCAAAAGAGGGGGGTGGGGTGGGGTGTAGTGTGACAGGGAGCAGGGGAGAGAGAGAGAGAGAGAGGATTTTTGGAGCCAACACTGTGTGTTAGCTTCCTGCCTTGAAAAATCAGAAAATGTTCCCGATCCCTTACTCTTAACTCTTAACTGCAAACAGCCTGCATCCAACGGACTCCCTCTCTCCCCTCTGCCCCCGCTGTTTCTGTCAAGCAAACACTCACTCCCTGCCTGCCTCATTCACAGGGGTTATCTCATTTGATTGTTCACAGTCAGGTACAGATTGATCACAGCAAACAGGAGGTGTTTGATAAGCAGCTCCCGGAGCTCCGAGTTCACAACAAAACAAAGAGAGGCTGCGTAACAAAACAAAGAGTAATTTAGTTAAAAGCATTCTGGGATATCTGCTAATACCCTGGAGGCCAATAACAGCCCTGGTGTGTGTCCACACTTGATGAGCAGCGCTGGATCACCAGCGCTGCACTCGCTACACCCCAAGCAGACCAGGTGTTCAGCCAGCGCTGCAGCCAGGGAGTTGCAGCGCTGGATGTGCCTTGCAGGTGTGGACAGTTACTAATTGCAGTGCTGGAAAGCCTCCACCAGCGCTGCAACTTTCAAGTGTAGCCAAGCCCTCAGTCCCATTTTCATTACTCACTCAGTTCCAGTCACCTTTCTTCAGGCTTCTCATCCTAGTCTTAGACCATGTCTACACTACCCCTTATGTTGGCAAAACTTTTCTTGCTCCGGGATGTAAAAAATAACCACACTCCTGAGTGAGGTAAGTTTCACTGGCATAAGCACTCACGTGCACAGAGCTATGTTGGTGGGAGATGCTCTCCTGCTGACATAGCTACCACTGCTCATTTAGGTGGTTTTATTATGTTGACGGGAGAGCTCTCTCTCTGTCTTCACCCCCCATGGGCATAGAGCAGCTACACGAGCGATCGTACAGCAACAAAGCGGTATCAGTACAGCTGTGCCACTGTAAGCTTGGTAGTGTAGACATGGCCATCGTCTCCTTGCCCAGCCAATCCTAGTCTCACCCACCCGGCTCACTGTCCAAGTCCGAATCTCAAATCTCTCCCCCATTTCATCCAAAACCAATATCCTGGCACAATCAGAGTTCCCTTCCTCCCACCCCAACTCCTTGTCCCCAGTCTCCTTGTCTAGACAATCTCAGTTCCCCCACTTCAAGTGCTTGGTCCCATCTCTCTCTCCCCTCCTTCTCCACTTGGTTCTAGTCCCAGCCTCCCTTCCTGGGCTCCTCATCCAACCTGTCTTCCCCTACCCTATGCCCCAGCTCCTTGTCCATTTCTCTTTGCAAAACCAATCCGAGTTGTCTCCTGCATCCCAGCTCCTTGTGAGATTTGTCTCTTACCCTCTCCAACAGGTTTGCACTTTCAGTTTCCTTCTCCAGCCAATCCATTCTCTCCCCGCCCTTTGTCCAATCTCAGTGTTGAGATTTTAGCTGCTAAAACTGAAGAAGCCTCTATTGAGCATGTGTGAACCATGATTTTAAAAAAAGTGATTTTTTCAAAGGCTTATAATGTGGCCAAATTTGGATGTGTTTTCACAGGGGCAGCAAAAGTCACATCCCTGACCCAAAGGCCATCCCCTGCCAAATTTCACACCTCTTCTCCACAGCAGGGAGGTTCTAGAACATTTTAAACAAGGTCTTAATTTCTTAACGGGGTAACACACCATATTTTCCAATGGCCTCATTCTCAGGAAATGGCTGAATCATTTTGGCTGAACTTTTCCAAAAATATTCGGCTTCAGGCAGACACCCAGCATGTAAAACTTCAATTCAAATAGGTAATGTTTGGCAAAGTTATAAGCAACTGAAAACATGGTCTTATAATAGGAAGTACTGAGCAACCTTAATAACAGGCAGTGCTATTGTTTAATACTTCTAATACGTTCCATGCCACTACTCATGGAATGTATCCCTTTAACAATTCCGGTCACAGAAATAAATAGTTCTCTTCCATTGTGGTTAGCACATTTAAAAAGTCATCACTTTATAATTTATTAATAGTCCCACTTCTCTTCCCTGGAACGAGCCGCACTGGAATATTTTCATACCGTGCAATTAATTACCAGTTGTAACGTTTTATGAGTCAGGCTACAAGACAGGTGTCTGAGAAGGAAGACGAGATTATATTTTTTACAGGGACATTGGCCCTGTTTACGCTGTCACTAGATTGACGCTGAAGATGCTGAGAAGGCAGAGACAGAGACGTACACTCTGCTAAATTTGCTTGTTACCATTGGGGTAATGCACATACTTTCCCTTCTCCAGCTAGCATCAGGCTGAGATCCTGATTTATGGATTAGAACTACAATCCATACTCATGCTGAGGTAACAATTCTTCCTTCCTTCAAACCTGTACATGGAACAGGTCACAGACAGAGGGAAGTATGAATCCTTAATCAGGTAAACCCAATACACCAGGAAGCAGAACTTCTCTATATATATCCAACATGCCGCTGCACCAAAAAATGAGACTATGTACACACCTCTGTTTGCATGGAAGAGGGATGCCCTGAGCCTGTACCCAACACATCACAGAAATGGCAAAGTGGTAGCCTCAGAACTTGATCACCGAATCAGGGCCGGCTCTGGCTGTTGGCCGCCCCAAGCAAAAAACACACACACCCGCAGGCCTGCTGGAGCGCTGGTGCAGGGGGACTCCCAGCCCTGCAGACATGCCCCGGGCAGCGGAGTGCACACCCTGGCTAGTGGGGGGGTGGGGGGGGGAAGAGAGACAGAGAGAGAGAGAGAGAGAGAAGGGGGGCAGCCCGGGCTTCCTTCAGCAGGGCACTCACCACACCGCCTGCTGGGAAGGACGCAGGCTGCCCTGCCGGGCTTGCTACAGACCTGGCACTGCTCCCAGCAGGGTGCTCCCCTCCTCCACGCTGCCGCCCCCTACAGGGCGGCCAGAGCAGCAAACCAAAAAGAAAAAAGAAAAAACCTGTGGGGCGGCCGAAGCAGCGAAGCAGGAAAAAAAAAAAAAGAATTGGACAGAATGCTGCCCCCAGCCACCCCAAGCAGGAGCTTGTTTGGCTGGTGCCTGGAGCCGGCCCTGCACCGAATGAGTTACGGTTACAGAGAGAAACACAGACATTAAAAGAACATAGGAACTGCCAGACTAGCTCAGATGCAACGTCCATCTAGCCCAATATCCTGTCTCCAACAGGGGGCAGCACCACATGCTTCAGACACAGGTGCAAGAAAGCCTGCAGTGGACTGTTACAGAATATCCCCAATGCCTGAGCTCCCAAAGCGTTACAGAGAAGCTAGCCAGCCCTCCTGATCCTGCACGTCTGGCATGTCACAGGCATGAAAAAGCAGAATACTCCCTTCAAAATCTGTACTCAAACAAAAAGTAAATATGCAGTAAACATGGAACTAAAATGAGCACTGAGTGACTCATCTTGTTCTGCGTTTTCTGCCTCAGAGTTTGCCAAGACTCGCTTTGAAAAACCAGGCCTTGCCTCCTGGGAGTAGAGTGCCGGAGCAGATGAAAAATGTAGCACATGGCAGAGTGTGTGCAGAGACATGAGAACATTTCTGATTTAAGTCCATGAAGTGTCTTCTGCGTGGCTCCTGGAGTCATGGGACACAGAAGTCAAATGTACCGGGGGTGGGGGGGTGGGGAGGAAGACATCAAATTTGAAGATTCAGTCTTTTTAAAAGCCCTCAAAGCAAGTACCTTTCTTATATGGCTTTGCAGAGTGTAAGAAACCAGGGCAAATATTCTCCATGCTGCATGCACCCATACCGTTTAGGATGAGCATGTAGACCAGGCATGAATAAGAATGATTCTGCTTAACAGGAGACTTCATTGCACTATAGAAATAGAAGGTATAGATGTTAATGTCTGGCAGAATAAAGGATACACACAGTATGAGTAGGTTACTGTGTAACTAGCGTTTGCAGATTTTTAAGGCCAGACGGGACATTATCTAGTCTGACCTCTTGCTTAACACAGCCCAGACACATTCACCCAGTGCTTCGGGCATTGTTGCCCTGCCATAGCAATAAACGTGAAATGACTAAGCAGATGCCAGTGAGCAAAATGTAACTGTCCACATGCACCAGAGTGCTGCCTAGCTGTTAGTGTAGGGTAGCAGCCAAAAGACAGGTGGGCAAAATATGGCTGCTTTTGTGTGCAATCATGTGGTTTGTTTTGAGCCAAAATCACCACATTTTGCTTCAGCTCAGCTGAACAATTTTGACAGTAAGACCCATCCAATTTTAATTTCCATCAGAAACAATCTTAAAGCTCAAGTTTGCATGAAATTGAGGCCAGGCTTGTATAAACAATCGGTATCTGTGTGCGCCAGGTCCCCCTTGGTGCAGCTCACAGAGGCTATGTGCTTGTTACAGCTCTAGCTAGAGCAGGGGTGGGCAAACTTTTTTGGCCTGAGGGCCACATCTGGATATGGAAATTGTATGGCGGGCCATGAATGCTCATGAAATTGGGGGTTGGGGTGTGGGAGGGGGTGAGGGCTCTGGCTGGGGCAGCAGGCTCTGGGGTGGGGCCAGAAATGAGGATTTCAGGGTGTGGGAGGGGGCTCAGGGCTGGGGAAGGGATATAGGAGGAGGTGAGGGTTCCGGCTGGAGGTTCAGGCTCTGGAGTGGGGACAGGGCTGAGGGGTTTTGGGGTGCAGCAGGGGGCTGCGTGCTGGGGGGGAAGCAAAGGGTTTGGAGTATGGGAGGGGGCACCGGGCTGAGTCAGGAAGTTCCAGGAGCCACAGTAAGCATGGAGCAGGGCAAACCCCCCAACCCCGCTCCCCGGCTGGAGGGGGCAAGCCCGTGTCCCAGCTGCCCGGCAGGAGCTCGAGGGCCAGACTGAAAGGTCTGACAGGCTGGATTTGGCCTGCAGGCCGTAGTTTGCCCACCCCGAGCTAGAGAGCTTTAGCAGTTCATGCTTTTGGGTTAGGAAAGGTCTATACGTATCTAGTCAAGAATCCAGCCAGGCTGAATTTGACTAGTTCTCTCACTCTGGGCCACGCTGCTCTCTAAATTACCCTGGTGCAACTCCGTTGTTGACTTCAATGACTGATGGTTTCAATTAGAAATGTTTGAATTATTCAGGGCAAGTAAATGATCAAATGAATTGAGCCCTTTTATCATTCATAAACCATCCCAATTTATGAGAATGTATTTGGTATCCATAATTATTCCCCAAAGAGCTGGGTGTGAATAAATGTCAGCCTCTGGGGTGTTTTCAAGCTATTCACTCTTGATTGGTAGCTTTAAAAAGTCCAGCTGTGGACACTTTGAGGACAACAACATAGCTTTACAAATTGGTGAACAAAACAGCCTAGCTGGTTTAGCATTCACCCACGTCCTTTCATGGAGGAATGTATAAAGTTCAAGAGAAAAAGTGCACTGTGACATTACCTAAGGTACAATCTGGACTGATGGACAGCTGTGTCCCCTCAATTCTCCAGCCTAGGGTGCTTTTTACACTGCTTCACTGTGAGCGCAACCACTCCTGGTCTGCTTTCACACAGACTCCAGCATGTAAATCATTCCCGGCTATACAATATGAGTGATGTAGCCAGCCACTCCTGAATTACACTGCAGGGCAACACCAGCAAATGCCCAGTCCCAGACTGCCCCTAGAAATGTGGGTCTTGTACTGCCCAGCACCCTCCTGGACAATAAAGTCCATCATTTATTAACAGAAAATGATATGCACAAAATTTGTTATCGCAAATGGAGTTCTCCAAACACATCAATCTACACACACTGGTTTAGATACAACAGGACAAATTTATTAACTACAGAAAAATAAATTTTAAAGTGACTACAAGTAATGAGGCATATAAATCCAAATTGGTTACAAGGAAATAAAATGTAAAATACAACCAACACCGAACTTTACAGGCTGAATGGATACAAAGCAAAGGTCTCTCACACCACATGTTCCAGCAGTCTTACTGGCTGAAGCTCTTTCAGTCAGGATTCCCCGCCTCCCCCTCCCCAGTCCAATCCTGCTTCCTTTGTTCTTCAGCAGTTGATAATGCTGTGGGGAGAGAGCAAGGGAGAGATGGTTTGGGGCATCTGCCCTCTCTTCTTTTAGCCCTTTTCTTGTGCAAGATTCATCTCCAGCTAATGTTCAGGAGACAGAAGGTCAGTGTGGCCAGGAACCTTAAGCAGCTTCCTTGTCAAAATGTAGATCTTTTGCCCACACCCTCTCGCCTGTCAGAGTGGCCACTTAATCATGTGATGGTCCCTTTGAACACGGTCACACCTGGTGAGGCATTAGGTAGCCTTTTGTCTCTGTGGAACTTTGTGACTGCCTTCTGGAACCTGTCCTGGGTAATATAATACAGTGGAAGCTTATATCTTTACAAACAAACAATGCTGCCACACATTTTACCAGGCCAATCATGATCAGCAAATGACAGAGCCAGAAGAGTACCCAGAAGTCACCTACTACAGGACAGGCCCAACGAAGAAAATAACAGAACGCCATTAGCTGTCACCTTCAGCCCCCAACTAAAACCTCTCCAGCGCATCATCTAAGATCTACAACCTATCCTGAAAGATGATCCCGCATTCTCACAGATCTTGGAAGACAGGCCAGTCCTCATTTACAGACGGACCCTCAACCTGAAGCAAATACTCACCAGCAACCGCACACCATACAACAACATAAACACTAACCCAGGAACCTATCCTTGCAACAAAGCCCGATGCCAACTCTGTCCACATATATCTATTCAAGTGACACCATCATAGGACCTAATCACATCAGCCATGCCATCAGGGGCTCGTTCACCTGCACATCTAACAATGTGATATGTGCCATCATGTGCCAGCAATGCCCCTCTGCCATATACATTGGCCAAACCGGACAATCTCTACACAAAAGAATAAATGGACACAGATCTGACATCAGGAATCATAACATTCAAAAACCAGTGGGAGAACACTTCAACTTCTCTAACCACTCAGTGACAGACTTGAAGGCGGCAATTTTGCAACAAAAAAAACTTCAAACACAGACTCCAAAGAGAGACTGCTGAACTTGAATTAATATGCAAATTAGATACAATTAATTTAGGTTTAAACAGAGACTGGGAATGAATCTATTCCCCCATGTTAAGGTCTCCTCACACCTTCTACGGTCATCTCAATCATCACTTCAAAAGATTTTTTTCTCCTGCTGATGATAGCTCATCTCAATTGATTAGACTCTGCCTGTTAGTATGCATACTTCCACCTTTTCATGTTCTCTGTATGTATAAATATCTTCTGTCTGTGTGTTCCATTCTATGCATCCGAAGAAGTGGGCTGTAGCCCACGAAAGCTTATGCTCAAATAAATTTGTTAATCTCTAAGGTGCCACAAGTAGTTCTTTCAGCAAATCATGAGTTTTCAAATGATACCTTGCACAGTATGCTTTGTACAACATTAACATGGTCTTTAAAAAGGGGGCGAGCATAGAGGATACAGACTGCCACATGCACACCTTATGTTTATTGAAGGATCATCTGTCTTGTGCCCTAGTTTTCACATTGCCAAAAGGTTCATGAGCAGTGTCAGGTAGGTAGATTTACAACTAAAGCAATTGCAGGTAAATTGCACTTGGCATTAATATGGATTACAACTGCTGTAGCACTTCCAGGTTAGTCTCCTGAGTAGGTGACCTGGATCTCATTTCAGAAAGGTGAGGCGTTCATGTATTTCTGAGGCCTCATCCGCTCATGGACAGTTTCCAAAATCATCTTCTATTCTAATCTACTCAGGTGTTTATACTTCACTTATCACCACAGCATCTGTGTACCTTCCAGTAGTGCATGAAGCAACAAAACTATATATCTGTCATGGGGGCGGGGGATCAGTTCTCTCTTCCCCTCCACAGAAGAACAAGCATATGCAGTCGAGTGACTTATTGTGATAGGTGGTTTCTCTCTCTCTCTCTCTGTGTTTTAAGTATACTTATTGCTATGCATTTATATTAGAGAAGACAAGGTCAAAGAAATGCACCTTGCACTTGGAGTGCAAAGTGGTGAGGTTTGTAATGGACCTTTGTTCTATGGGGCGTTCATTCCACAGTCTCAGACCACCACCAGAGCAGGTTCTCGCTCCCCAGCTTTAGTCTTATTGTTGAGAGTTCCACTTGGCTAGAGGAATGGAATTGTTGACCATGGTCTTCATCCCAGAGCTTTAAACAGTCTGATAGGTATCCTGGGCCCAGTCCATGGAGAGCTTTGATGATGAGGATTGAGACCTTTAACTTGATTCAAAATTCTATGGGAAGCCATTGTAGAAAGCAGAGGACAGGTGTGACATGCTCACAGTAGCCTGTGTTGCAGAGGAGATGTGCTGCAGCGTTTTGTACTAACTGGCATTTCCTAAGCACTGATGGTTTCATGCCCAGCTACAATGACATTGCTGTAGTCCAGCAGGGAGGTGATGACGGTATGAACAATTGAGGCCATGTCTTCATCCGCCACAATGGGACAGTGTCTCCCGGCCAACTGGAGATGGTAGAAAGCTTTACTAAGGGCCACTGTGATGTGAGAGTTCAGCATCAACGAAGAATCCAATAGTACTCCTCTAGGTTACAGACTGAATTGACCAATTGTGGATGTGAACTTTCAATCAAAGGAAACTGCACCATGGATGCAAATTTCTCCAAATACTTTCCTCTGCCCACCAGTGTCACTGTTTTGCTCAGGTCCAGCTTCAGCCGGCTGTTCTTTATCCATGAGTTGATCTCATCCCAGCATTGGGCCGTCTTGGTGGTAGTGCTGTGGTCATATATGCTGAAGGATAGGTAGAGCTGTGTGTCACCTGCATATTGCTGGCACTTGAGTCCATGTTGTCTGACCAGTTCACCTAGTGATTGCATGTAGATGTTGAAAAGAACCAGAGAGAGAATAGATCCTTGTGGAACCTACAAGTGAGGGGACAGTGGTGGAGGTACAGTTTCCCATCACTACTATTAGGGTGCATCCCTCCAGGAACGACTCAAACTATTTTAGTGCATTACTTTGGACTCTTGCCATCTCTCAGGTGAGACAGCAACATCTCATGATCAACAGTGTTGAACTCTGCAGAGAAGTCCAGGAGGATGAGAAAGGATGTCTGTCCTCTACCCATTGACAAGAGGACACCATCCATCAGCACTGCTAAAGAATAAAGGGACAGCTCAGTGGTTTGAGCATTAGCCTACTAAACCCAGGGTTGTGAGTTCAGTCCTTGAGGGGGCCACTTAGGGATCTAGAGTAAAAATTGGTCCTGCTAGTGAAGGCAGGGGGCTGGACTCGATGACCTTTCCCTTCCAGTTCTAGGAGATTGATATATCTCCATTACCTTAATTGTCAGTTCCATGTCCTGGCCTAAATCCAGCTTGTGCCAGGTCTAGAACATTGGCTTCAGTTAGAAGAACTTTCCAGTGGGCTCAGTGTAAATGGGCCATTCTGATGCTTAGAATTGAGCCCAAATTCTTCTTTCAGCTATACAAGTTGAAATCTGGAGTTACTTTGGATTTATACTAGTGTAACAAGCCCCCTGTGTAAATTGGGGCAGATACAGGACTGCTCTAAGTTATATCCCCTACGGCAGCCACGTAGGAACCATTCAGCTGGTCCAGGACTGCCAGAACACAACATGTCTAGCCATACACCTCCCACACCTGGCATGCACCAGAGGCGCCAGGAGCAGGTGACAGAACTGCTATGCCAGCTTCATGCCATGAATGCCCAGCTGCCACTGATTGGCAAAGGGAATGGACTAGTAACAAAGTCTTTCCCAGGGAGAATAACTGGTCAAACACCGCAAAAGCATGGGCTTGATTTTCCACTTCTTTGCACCTTGTGCCATCATTTACATCTGAGTCAAGTGAGTGGAAAGCGGATGTAAACACCTCCAGAGCAAAATTCTCCACTGAGGGCAGCATTTTACTCCCACTCCACCGTGCCTGTCCAGTTCTTCTCTGCCTGCTCTTTTACCTGGTGCAAAAGGGTTCAAGAGGGTAGAGGATCTTGCCTCCAGTGTTTGTGAAAAATCACTCAGATTCCTAACATCTGTTTGGTTCTAGTGTACCCCTTGTTAGTCTCTATTCACAAACATTCATGTGAAATGCTTCTTGCTGATAGGAATGTCAGGGGAATGGTTGTTCTTCCTACCACTATGTATATTTGCATACAAGTCACAGAACTGCTGTATGAGAAAGAATGGCCACTATTCATTATTAGTCACCATTTCTTTTGTGCTTTCCACCTATTTAAAAAGTATCTATCATCCAGCAAGGGTGTAGAAACAGCAACATGATCAATCACAAATCACCAATAGCAAAGAGCAACAGTCAAAGTGAGTAGAGTATGAACAACCCGTGGGCTGATATTCATTCATCCAGATTACCTGCAAATAATGAAAACATTTGCTAAAACTAGGATTAGTCAGTGACCGATTCATGAATTAAAAAAAAGAGACTAAATTCACTGGCTAATTTATCTGCAGTAAAGAATTCCACCATCTTTTGAAGGAGAGTTAGAAGAGAAGCAGTTATGGCTCCTTAATTGTAATGGTCAGTACTGCACTACTCAAAAGAGAAAAAAAAACACTATCTGGGCTGCTAAAACACAGCCACAGCAACACTGTATTCATTTCTAACATGCAGAGGAAATTTCTGCAGCAGGAATGTAGTTACCAGAGATAGGGTTACCTAATAATTAATCAAATTGAAATTCTAATTGGAAAGGCATTTCCTTGCTGTCATCCCATGAGGGTGCATATCTTAAATGAATTTTTAAACCGGGGGGGAAGCCAACCATGCATCTGTAATCCAGGCCTAATGCTCAGTTTGTTGCTATTCTCAGATTAGAGGAGATCATCACCGATCAAACCCCTTTCATGGAAAAGAACCTTTTAAATCCACCTCAGCATTGCCCTTATTAGACATGAAGGAGAAAGGCTCCTTCCACTGGGAATAAAAAGAAGCCCTTAATTCATAACTTGTCAGAAGAAAGGTGCTTGCTTCAGCACTGAACCTGGTTAGTTATGGCTCTAATTTACACAACTGCAACTCATCTTGGCGAAAGAGACGATACCTTTAAGTAATAATGAACAAGCACGCACCGGCAGAATAATAATCGCGGCATGAAAAGGTTACAGCAAGGAATGTGGTGAAGCTAAGTGCCTGCTCTAATTCCGCTGGGTGCTGTAACAACAGGGATCTGGAGCTGCACTTACAATATAAAATAACATTAGCATGGCAATTAGGACATAATGGTTTGTGGAGGGAACTCTGCAAGACTTTATAAAAACATCCAAACTCGGCTGTATTTGAGTTTAGCGTCACTCTCTGTTTTTCTGGCTGTCTCTCATCATCTTCAAAGGCGGGCTTCTCTTACGATACCATCAGCAATAATAGCGGCATCAGGCCAGATCCTCAGCTGCTGTAAACTGGTGTGACCTCAATTGAGGTAGGCCAGTTTATGCCAGTTGCAGCATCTGGCCCATCATACATAGGGAGGAAAATGCTGACCCTGGAAAAATCCAGTCGGACTTAAAAGCAGAAAAAAAAAGTCAGTAAGGATAGATCCACAAAGACGACAGACCCAGGGTTGCAATGCCTAACTTTTAGGTGCCCTGGCACCTAGTGGAATCCACAGCCCTGAGTTAGATACCCAGGCTCCCCACACAAGCTATGGGGAGATTTAGATGCCAAAGAATAGTATCAGAGGGGTAGCCATGTTAGTCTGGTTCTGTAAAAGCAGCAAAGAATCCTGTGGCACCTTATAGACTAACAGACGTTTTGCAGCATGAGCTTTCGTGGGTGCAAGCATCCGAAGAAGTGGGTATTCACCCACGAACACTCATGCTGCAAAACGTCTGTTAGTCTATAAGGTGCCACAGGATTCTTTGATGCCTAAGAATGAAATTCACAAACAGCCAGCAAGCTGAACAGGAAGCCACCTACACTAGCCAATAACAAATGCTGAGGAGACCAGCGGGGTTTAGCCCTCGCCCCTCAAAAGGAACTAGGTGCTTAATGGGAGGTGCCTTCCTGTGTGTGGGATTCAGCGCCATGTACCCTCTCCTGGAGTTAGGTGCCTAAGCCAGGTCGCTCTTTACTCAGAAGAAAACAGAGGAAGTGGAGGTGGTCTCCTTCAACCCAATAGCCCAGTGGTTAGAGCACTCACTAATCCCTGCTCTGACTGATGAGGATCAGGGATTTTGATTACACATATCCCACCTTCTAGGGAGGGGCTCTCAGTATCTCCTGCTGAAGCAGTTCCACTTTGTATAAAATACTTACATAATCATTGCAGCGGAGACTGGAACCTGGGGATGCCAGGAGACTGCCCTAACCACTAGCCCACAGAATCATTTTCTCTCCCTCTGGCCCAATGAATATCTGAGTATTAAGTGCTATAATCCCTGTGTTTAAGGGAGGCACTACCTCCTCCTCCAGCTGTGCAGGGCCCAATCCAGTAGGCACGCTCAGAGAGATTTGTGACTGTGTGTGACAGAATCTGTTTGGGAGCTAGCCCACAAGAAACTCAAGCCACCACGCATCGCAACTACAGGGAGAGTGAACTGTGAGTCTCACTTCTCCAAATTAGCTATCCCACAATAACCAAAAGATAGCACGAGTGAGAGGAAGAGAGAGAAAGCAAAATCCACCCCAATATCGTTTTTCAGAATGTGTTAGGAAGTCGCATACCACTCAGACAGGGGAGGTGTAAATGTCTAGAGCAAAACAGAACCACAGCATTAGAGCTCATCAAGATTTCCTGAAATGGGAGTTATTTTAAAATTTTCAGGGTTTTTTTTGGCCACTTGAAGAGTCTCTCAAAAGTTTTCCATTCACATTTTGAAATTTTGATATTTTTCAGATTTTTGAAAAAAAAAAATCCCAGAATGTTCCCCCCCCCCCCGCAACACCTCAACAAAACACCACATATATGACACACCGAGCAAAAGATGAATCCTGCAGAAAACATATGTGTGTGTGATGGAACTGGGTATGTATGTGGTAAGCTGAGACATACCCTCAGGCTTGGATTAAAATAAGATCTGCCCTAAAACATTGCCCAAAATGGATATGATAAAGTTGTCTTAATTGTCCCGGTGGATCTATGTGTTTCTGGTTGCTGGCACACCAGTGGTGTTGAAATATGGAGAGAGGGGCTATTTTTCCAACCCGAGTGGGAAAGAGAATGCCAGGAATCTCTTAAGAGAGCCTGTTTTTACAATCCAGTTTGTACTTTGGTGTGTCAAAAAGCTCTGACCACATATTATCCCAACTCCGTAATTGTTAACCACACCAATGAACCTACTGAGATTCGCCCAGCATTCATTCTAACATAAGTGACGTTACAATACTTACGAAAGAATTTGTACTTTGTAACATGCTATTGCATCATGGGATGTGACGTGAAACTGAATTTTACTCAGCAGAGTTATGTTCTTACACATCTTCGGTACTACAGGCCCACGGCTATTCCCATTAAAGTCAATTACCAAAATCCCATTGACTTCACTGGAGAAAGAAATAGACTTCAGGAAATTAAAGATGTGACTCGGAGCCCATGGCAGTCTTGTTGTTGACTTCAGTGGGCATTGGATCAAACCCTAACTTGTGATGCAAATCCCATACAAAACAGACAGTGAAGTGACAGTAAGATGGAAATGATTCCACTCCTGTAGTATTGTTCCATGGTCTCCCTGTATTCACAAGGTATGACTTACATATAGGGATCCTGGTCCAGAGCCCATTGAAATCAATAAAACAAATCCTATTGATTTCCATGGATTTTTGACCATGCTTAGAGTAAGAACTGGCAGCAAGGGGGTACCCCACCTCCCCTTCATTCACATATCAGGTTTACAGATTCCTCTCCAGGGGATGGAGGCTCTGAGACACCAGTCGAATACATGACCATGTTCATCCATACATTGGCAGTGGATTTATTCTTTTAATTACAACGGACAGATTCCAGAGGGCTATTTTCTGTTAAGAGAACCTTGAGGGAGGATAGGAGGTGTCTAGTACAAAGAAAATGTCTTTCCTGAGCTACTCTTCTAATGAAGAAATCTTTGTTTTATTTCAGTAAATTCCAAATTCATCCATATATTTCCTAAAACCAAAAAAAAAAAACCCCAACCCACCAATATATGACAAAGGGAAAAAAAACAACAGAAACCCCAGTGTTAAGTATTGAAGAGGGGATAATATTTACTACTCAAAAAGAAATATCCTGCAGCAGTGAGGGAGCGGGGACCTCATAAGAGTCTTCAAATATGTTAAAGGCTGTTATAAAGAGGACAGTGATCAATTGTTCTCAGTGTCCACTGAAGGGTGGACAAGAAGTAATTAGCTTAATCCACAGCAAAAGAGCTTTAGGTTAGATATCAGGAAAAAAACCTTTTTAACTGCAAGCATAATTTAGTACTGGAATAAGCTTCCAAGGGAGGTTGTAGAATCCCTGTGTTTGGAGGTTTTAATAACAGGTTGGACAAAACACCTGTCAGGGATGGTCTAAGTTTACCTGGTCCTGTCTCAGAGCAGGGAGCTGGACTAGATGACCTCTCAAGGCTACTTCCAGTCCTGCATTTCTAGGACCCTACAACATACCGTCTATATATAGCAAACATGCAAACAGGCTGCAATGGAATTGGTATAATCATCATAATAACAAAAACAACAACAGAGAAAGCCACATCCACAGCTCTGGTTGGGCCACGCTTAGCAGTTAGCACAGGACTGGGGATGTGGAGGGAAAAGGTGGCTGCTTCTGAATCTCAGCCCAACCAAAGGGTGAACCAGTTACAGCAGCCCTCTGTGCTGTCTACAGTAGTTCCATCAGGACTGCTCTGCCAGCTGAGGAACACTCACTACCACTCATTTGTGCCCCTAGCCATGCCCTCAGCCCACTTAGAAACACACCCACAGCATACGGACAAGAAATAGGTGAGAAGTAGCCAGTAATGCCTGTTAGAGATGCTTGTGATTTCCTTTGCATTGCTGGAACAGGCTTTGGACCAAAATAGCTTGATGTTGGTGACATGCTGCAAAAACCATCTATTTGATAGGGGGGTTGAGAAGGTGTAGAGTATGGTCCTGGAACAATGTGGGTGTGATAGAAAGCAGCTTTTTTGTAGTTAGTTAGTGGGCCAAATTGAGTTGATTTCTTGTCTAAATGTTCACCTTTTAATGCTGCTGGGGTATCACGCTGTAGTGCCAATTACACCGCCAGCCCCTTAGAGCCTTTGCATTAGTGTCTTTTTATTATTTAAATCCAAATAAATATAAATAAATGACAGGATGGAGCCAGAGGCAAGAGGGCTTCTCCTCAGCATCGTAAATATTTGTGTTCAGGACAACCTTGTCAGCCAGTTTAAGTATTATCACCATTTTTACCGCAGAGGAAAGAGAGGTTAAATGAACTGCCCGGGGACCACAGAGGGAGCCAGTGCCAGAGATCAGAGAAGACTGCAGGAGCTCCTCGATGCCAGTCTTAGGCTCAGATATGCTGATCTCTCCCTCTCTCTTTAACATTGCTTGAATAGTTAAATAGTTCCCACATGCCTTCCATATCAGAGCTGGCTGAATTTCAAGAGTCCCATTAACCTCCAAATCTTTATCACCCATAATCACCCCTTCCTATTGAAGGCAGACGTCTGACATTAAACAGACCTAAGTTGTTTCTACTTCACTGCATGGTCTTCTGCTGGAAGCAGGGCCAGTGCAAGAGAAGAACAGCAGCAGAAGGGCAAGGCAGGCCTGCTGAGAGGATTTAAATAGGAGCTTGGTGTCTAAATTCCTTGCAGGATCTGGGCTGCAGTTTTTATAGGAAGGCAAGACCTGTGGCTACCAATAGACATCTCCACCCACCCACATTCTCATCACAGCTCTGGCCTGTGACATTGCCAATATGCCCATCACTACACCTCTAGGCATCAGCATGATGAAGACACAAGGGGGAGCCAAAAGCAAGTTGCTACTGCTTTGCTGAAGTGGAAGGGCAGAAATTTACTATGCAACTTCCATCATAAGGTCCACTGCTCTGGGAATGGAACATGCCACCTAGGGCAGCTGTTCCCTACAGAGCCTCCAACAATCTCTTCCCGCTCCCTGTTTCCCTGACAGGGCAAGATGCCATGGCTGCATGGAGCTCAGCTTCTGTGATGTGGCAGGCTACTGCTTGGTAGCCACCTTTCCAGGGCCGGCTCCAGACACCAGCGCGCAAAGCGCGCGCTTGGGGCGGCGTGCCGCGGGAGGGCAGCAGGGGGCTCTGGTGGACCTCCCGCAGGTGTGCCTGTGGAGGGTCCGTTGGTCCTGCGGCTTCGGTGGAGCATCCGCAGGCACGCCTGCGGGAGGTCCACCGGAGCCGCGGGACCAGCGGACTCTCCGCAGGCACACCTGCGGGAGGTCCACTGGAGCCACGGGACCGGCGACCACCAGAGCGCCCCCCGCGGCGTGCTGCCCTGCTTGGGGCGGCGCAATTCCTAGAGCCGCCCCTGCACCTTTCCCCTCTATGGTTGTGTCTCCGATTAAATTTATATGGATTTTCTCCTCCACACTATGCACGGGAGGAGAAAGTTTGGCCCTAAAGTCAAGTCAATATCAGTGAGTACATTACACTCAGAGAATCATCCCTGTTTGGTACATTTGATAACTGAGTGTCAAATGTATCCCTCTGTCGAGTACTCCTTTTAAGTGGGCTTCCCTGCTTTTCACTCTGTCTTCTACTCTGCTGCCTGGAAAACAATCTCTTAAACAGGTCTAGTCCACTAGCTGATATATTCCTTTAAGTGGATGCCACTGAAGCAGGAGGGCTTGACGTATTAAATACCAGAGCATTGTACCGCTGCCTTTGATCTCTGAATGGAGGGAAGCAAAATAGGATTGTCCAGCCCAATCGCTCAGCGCATTAGCTTGCACAAGAGCTCTGAGGGTTAGTTCCTGGAGCAGAGGAATGAGGATTTACTTAGTCTTGAGAAATGTCAATATTAGCCCCTGTGCTACTGGTTCGCACCGCAGTGACTTGCGCACTGCAGCAGTGCTTGGGCCTTGGGAAAGGTGATGAACCTGGTACAAGAGACAGCAGATCAACTTTGCCACTGGAGCAGTTAGTTGGGTAGTGGTTCTAACCCTACCCTGAGGGATGGGCTCAAGGTCCATAGCCAGGCACTGTAACTGCTGGAGCCCATGTGCATAGCATATGTATTAAAATTGCAAAGATATCATAGGAGTCGATGTGTCCACCAGTTTAAGATGCATGTCCCCAAACTGTCAAAACGGTCGCTGGCTGAGAGTACTCCTTGGCTCCTCCTGACCCTGGACTTTCAACAGAGCATTGCCCACAAACCCCATATTGCTTGCTGGAGGATTACATCCCATCCTGTCCAGTGATGGCCTTGCCCTGCTCACACAAGCTTTAGTTACCTCCAGACCAGATCAACATAATGCGCTTTACCTTGGGCTCAGAGCATCAGCTTAAACAAGCTGTAGCTGGTTGACAATGCAGCAGCTTGGTTCCTGGGCAGTGCACGTCTTCCTGGTTGTATCCCCTTTGTACACCATAGTCTCCCTGTTGAAGATCATTCCAATTTTGTGATCTTTGGACCAGCTTTTTAGAGGTATTTGGCTCCTAAAGATGAAGATAGGTGAAAATCCCACTAGGTGCCTAAGTGAAGTACTGTAGATGCCTAACTCCCATTGAACTTCAAATTCCTCATTGAATAACCCACTAAAGTGCTTTTGAAAACCTCACTAGACACTTAATTGCACTCAGGCACATAAACATCTCTGTATATCTGGCCTTTGGTGTCCTTTTCACCAGGCCCTCAATGTTCTGGGACCAGGATCCTTAGAGCACTGCCTTGCCATCCTGATCTTTGCCTGCCCTCAGCAGCTCTGCTCCTCGGGAACAAGGGACTAGTCTATCTCAAAGGTGAATCTGAAGTAGACAGGACTTTCTTGGGGGCTGGCCTGACTGTGGGCAGTTGATTCCCAGGATCTAAGGGTGACCATCAACCTGACCACCTTCAGGTCCAAATGTAAATCCTATTTCTTTGAACATGATTTCCAACAAAGCAATTCAATCTATTAGCATCTCTAGAACCACAGGCGGTGGGTATAATAGGCCAGGGGAGGCTATGCCTCCCCTAACCCAGGCCATGGCCCCACCCATGCTTTGCCCAGAATTATTTTGGGGGCAGTTCTAGGACCTGTGCTATGTAGGTCATACTAGATGATCACCATGGTCCCTTCTGGCCTTGGAATCTATGGAATTAGACATTTTAAAATCTGCTAGATCACAAAGTCCATCTCTAGGACAGTGCCGGGTGGTACCCCATAGTACCTTCTCTAGCGCTCTGTGCAATCCAGTGTTAAATGACTCAAGCTCTGGTGTTCCCATCATTTTCCACTGCCTGTTAGACCTCACCTCTTGGCTTAGTATAATAGATTGCACCTTTGTTCTGCACCAGTGTGGCATCCCCTGTATTCCTATCTTCTAAGCCATTAACTGGATAGCATCTTGCCTTCCGTGCTAAGGAGACAGGATTTTACAGGACAGAAAAAGGTTTAAGGTTAACTAACCTCTTCAAGGAGATTACAAGTAATGCGATGAGACACGCCAGTTGACAAGGGCCTTTGGGCTCCTCTGAATAGGAGCAGCTTGGCTTCACCTCTGCCGCCCCCGGGACTTCGACACTCAGAGGACAGAGAGGCATGTGAGGGTGTGCCCTACTGGCACAGGAGGAAGTTGGCTTGTTCCCACCAGTGTCTCTTTTGGAGCCATCTGGTGTGAATTAGCCAGGATTAGTGACACGATAAGGGCCAATCCCTCCCTGATGTTTGTGTGATGCCGGTTTACACCTTGTGAAAGGTAACTTAGAGAGAGTGCCCTCCTCACATGCTAGGAACATTCAAGCAATGAGGAGAGCCTCTAAGAGCAGAGGAAAGACAATCCCTATGATCCCACGTGGATGGGTAAAGCCACTTCACAGGAAGCCCTTGCTCCTGACAGCCCTTGGATGGCGCACAGCACCAGAGCAGTTGGGGGGCGGGGGGAGGCATCATGTGGTCACAAAAAAGGATAAGCACTAGTTAGGGTTGCCAGATATCCTGTTTTCAACCGGAACAGCCAGTTGAAAAGGGACACTGGCAGCTCCAGTCAGCACCACCAACTGGGCCGTTAAAAGTCCAATTGGCACAGGGCTAGCAGGCTTCCTATCTGGCTCCATGCAGCTTCCCGAAAGTGTCCAGCACATTCGGCTCCTAGGCGAATGGGCAGCCAGGAGACTCCGCGCACTACCCCCACCCCGAGCACCAGCTCTGCAGCTCTCATTGGCCCAGGAACCGTGGCAAATGGGAGCTGTGGAGGTGGCACCTGTGGGCATGGGAAGCATGCAGAGCCGCCCCCCCCCCCGCCCTGCCCAGCCCCTCCACCTAGGAGCAGGACATGCTGGACACTTCCAGGAGCTGCATAAGGTAAGCGCTGCCCAGCCAGAGCCCACAGCCTGAACTCCCTCCCCTGCCTCAGCCCTGAGCCCCCTCCCGCACTCTGAATGCTTCATCCCTGGCCCCACCTCAGAGCCTGCATCCCCAGTCAGAGTCCTTACCCCCCTGCAGTCCATCCCAGAGCCCCTTCCCATACCCTGAACCCCTCATTTCTGGCCCCACCCCAGAGCCTGCACCCCCAGCACAGAGTCTGTATCCCCTCCTGCACCCCAACCCCCTGCCTCTGCCTGGAGCCCTCTCCTATACCCCAAACCCCTCATTCACAGCCCCACCCCAAAGCCCCACCTCCAGCCAGAGCCCACACTCCCTCCTGCACCCCAACCCCCTCCCACACCTGAACCCTTCATTTCTGCCCCCCCCCCCGAGCCTGCACACCCAGCCGGAGCCCTCACCCCCTCCTGTACCCCAACCCCCTGCCCCAGGATGGTGAAAATGAACTAGTGAGGGTGGGATGGATTAAGTGGGGATGGAGCCTCAGAGAAGGAGCGGGGCAGGGGGCAGGACAAGGATGTTCAATTTTGTGTGATTAGAAAGTTGGCAACCCTAGTACTAGCGTAGTCAGCCAGCTATATTTAGCAGCCGTATGTCTTAGATTCCCACTCCCTTACATGCACAAAAAGGACAGGATGTCCACAGAGAAGGGCTTAAGAGCACTTCCTATGTGCTTTATCGGCATGATAGCTACCTGCTCCCATTTTCCTTTCCTCAGTGCTTGCCTAGTAGCAGGACTAGCAGCTCTCTTGTTACTACGAGAGTGGGATCCTGTGCATGCCTCATCCTGCTCACCCCTTTTTACCTTACACGGGCATACATAGCACGCCACACCGCAGGTGTGCAGGATTTAGCAGTAACAGTCAGTTTTGCTTTCCTGAATACTTTGATTTATGAGGGGGTCTTTGTGGGTGTACACACACCCCTCTACCTAAATTCCCCTACAAGCCTCAGTTGCAGCAATCTTCTTCTGCCCTGGTGCACTGTAGCACTATTGCTAGTTCCATCACAGAGGTGACTGCATTTCATTGGTGAGTGAAGGCTTTACAGTCGATAAGGACTGAGCCAGGTTAGCCCAATGTTGACACATATACTATAGGCCTGATTGCCAGAGATGCTACAAATCCACAATTCCAGTTGAAGTCAATGTGGGGGCTCAGTGCCTGTGGAAAAAAAGAAATCCAGCCCTATATGAGCACACACACAAAATCATAGATTATTAGGGTTGGAAGGGACCTCAAGAGATCATCTAGTCCAACTCCCTGCTTAGAGCAGAGACCAATCCCCAAATGGCCCCCTCAAGGATTGAACTCACCAACCCTGGGTTTAGTAGGCCAATGCGCAAACCACTGAGCTATCCCTCCCCCTCTAGCTATACAGGTGATGGGGAGATTGCTTTTGAGATGGCAATAGCTATCAAACATGAGTCAAATTATGCTTTCAGAGTGAGAGCTCTCCATGCCTTCTTCATGGGTGAGTTATAAAAAACAAAGGCGGGGGGGATCGCTCATGCAGATACTGACATAAAAGTTAAACCTTGGGCAAGTCTGGAGAAATGAACATAAAAAAGGAAACAAACACTGGGATGGAATACGACGAATAAAAAGGCTCAGAAATGGCACAAATGAGGGGAGAAAGTTTCTCTTTTTAGGATTATATACAAAAATAGATTTGAAACATATCACAACCATGATGTAAACTGGGTTAAACATTTGCATAGTTTCAAGCAACGATTATGAGACCAGATCCTAATCTTGCTTAAACTGGTGTAAACGTGAAGTAGCAGAGGATAATGGAGGAATTGCAAATTTACTCTGTTGCACTAGAGGGCAAAATCTAGGCCAGGATATACATTATAATTGGAGGGGGTGAAATTTTAGCACCAATTTTTTCCTCTGAAAAAGATACAGATTTGGTGTCATTGAAATGATTTGTGGGTGTGCGTCAATTAGCCAAGTTTTCATTTTGAAAAAAACTAAAAGAAAATTTTTTTAAAAAGCTTCCAAAAAGCCTGTTTTGACATTTTCTAAATGATTTTTTTTATTTCAGTTTGAAATGAATTTCCTTTTTTTTTTTAAATCAATTTTTTAAAAGCTCAAAATCAAAACAAAGCACTTGAATATTGTCGAAACAAAACATGACCTGAAACTACTTTTTTCTGAATTTTCAATGCACCGAAAATTTTGATATTCATTCCGACCCAAAACTATTTATTTTTCATTTCAAAACCTTAACAAACAGAAAAGGTCTGTTTTTCAGCCAGCTTTAATTATAATGACATCTGTATACAGCCCTCTTTGCCCACCAAATATCATCCCCTTTCTTCTCCTTTACTTTGTTGGTGTATGCGTATGCAGACTCAGACCCCAACCATAAAGATAAATATTTATTGTTACAGCTGAGAGAGCCAGATCCTCTGCTGGTATAAATCAATATAGCACCACTGAAGCCAAAGGAGGTACACAACTATACACCAGTAGAGGATCTGGCCCACAGTTTGCACATAGCATACATAGAGCTGGTTGAAATGTTTGTGTCAAACCTTTTTTTCCCCCAGGGGAAAAAAAAACATTTCGGTCAAAATTTCCCAATTTTTTGACAAAAGAATAGAAACCCAAAACTGATATTTTACTGTAAAAGTTTTGGGGTTTGGTAATAAATTTCAGGTTTTGGTTTTCAAAACCCTTTTTTTTTTTAAAACCAAAACCAGGATTGTTTTTGTTTTGAGTTTCATCAAAATGCCTAAAATTTTAGTGGGAATTTTTGAAACAATGCAATTTTTTTTTAAATTTCCCATTACAAGAATGTAACAGTTTTTAACCAATGTTAGTCTTACCATATGGCTATTGTTCTTTTAATGGAAGTGTATCGTTTTGACAGGTACTATATTGCAATATATCATTTGATTGTTTTATGGTGTAAAATTTGCTGTGAACTGTGTGTGTCTCTCTATGCACTGGGCTATATACAATTTGACCACCAAATTATCCAGTTCTGTTAAATTGGTGCAAGTTGTATGTGTAGACAAGCCTTCTGTGTTTACTTCAATTGTATGCTCTTTGGGGTGATGACTGTCTTCTGTTCTGAGTTTGTACAGCACCTAGCATAATGGAAACTTTGTCCATGACTGAGCCTCCTAGGCATTAGCGCAATACAAACAAAAACAACAACAATAGTAAGTATTGGAGAAAGTTCTGTCCTCTGGTTCCTATCAAAGTCTTAGCCTGTCTACATATCCTGGAAATATGGATCAATATATTTTTGGAGTTTGCCTCCACTTGGCACCTGTACTTACAAGTGAAACAATTAAGCTTTTCAAAGATCACCCTTTATTTTGCAAAAAACCCAAATATTTCTTAAACAGCATAAATGGGGCACCCAGACTGAATGACAATGGGCACCTACCAATACCTGGAGCAAGTAAATTTTAAGTGAACTCAAAATGAAATATTTAAGGAACACAGGAATTATCATACCAGATCAGAGCAATGGCCTATCTACTCTAGTACCTTATCTTTGTAGGTCCCAACTTCTATTCTTCACGATCATTGCAAACCAAATTTAACTCCCATCTTCTTTCTGAAGATAAGGCCCTTTCCAACAAAGTGGTAAGCACCCTCAGCTCCTGCTGAAGTCAACAGGAGGACCCCATCATAAGCTTTATACAGCGGGGGGGAAAAAACAATGGAAAAGGAGAGAGATATTGGTCTCTGGGTTTTCCACTGAACTCTGTCTTCAGATTGCATGAAAAGCATTTGTGGCCTGTCTCCAATTTTATTAAGTAGCGCTTCATAATGCTTTGCTCAGTCATCTGTTACTTAAGATAGAAAATTGCCATCATTGGCACTTAATAAAATTAAAAACCAGCTCTGTGGGTATTTTTCTTAATACCTCTGGGGGGAGGGATAGCTCAGTGGTTTGAGCATTAGTCTGCTAAACCCAGGGTTGTGAGTTCAATCCTTGAGGGGGGCATTTAGGGATCTGGGGCAAAAAGTCAGTACTTGGCCCTGCTAGTGAAGGCAGGGGGCTGGACTTGATGACCTTTCAAGGTCCCTTCCAGCTCTATGAGCTAGGTATATCTATACATATTTGGGGGAGGGATAACATTAGCCTGCTAAACCTAAGGTTGTGAACCCAATTCTTAAAGGGGGCATGTAGGGATCAGGGGCAAAAATCTGTCTGGGGATTGGTCCTGCTATGAGCAGGGGGTTGGACTAGATGAGGTCCCTTCCAACCCTGATATTATATGATTCTAAGCTGCTTGTGTCTGAGCTCTCTTTTTCCTTCCTCATTTATTTCACTGGCCTTGTTGTTGATGCCACTGCTGACTGGTAAGTGGCAAAACAAAACTGTTGTCAGTACAAATTATCCTTTGTAGAGAGGCCAAGCCAACGGCAGTCATTGACCTAATGAGGTGTGCCCAATCAGCATGAAATCCTGCTCCATTTCTCTCCCCTGCATAGCAACCACTTTATAAGAATGATCAATTCTTGGATGGTTTAAGATGAGGAAACAAAGAAATCTGCATAATTACTCTGCCCATGTGATCTTCAGAACAGCTGTGGTGAGGAAAGGTTGTAGACCACAGGGCAGAAGCCTAGGAAAGTCTACAAGCTGAGTCCATTAGCATATTTTGCCATTGGAATACCAGCACCTGCCTCTCCTGTTTAGCATCCACACAGGTACCAAGGAATTAAGACTAGATCTGCTGCCACTGAAGTCACTGGCCAAATTCCCACTGACTCCAAAGGGAGTAGAACCAGGCACTTCATGAGGCCTCTACCACCTGTTGCCTGTTCTTTAGTTTGGGCTCAGAGAGGGGAGCACAGTCCAGTGGTAACATAAGGAGACCAGAGTTTGGGAGCCTTGGGTTCTGCTTAGAGTTTTGGCAATGACTCACTAGGACCTTGAGCCTGCAATGACACCCGTGTCCAGACAGAATTCACTGCAGGATCTGGGGCTGTGTGACCTTGGATAAGTCACCTAACCTCTCAGTGTCCCCAGCTGTAACATGAGGATAATGATACTCATTTAAGGCCTGAGCGGAAGCCCATCAAAGTCAAAAGCTTAATCAACTGCAAGCGCCTGGAGGAAGGGCTCCTAGGTGCCATGGTAATACAGTTATTATTAATTGGAATCTTTCTGTTTCTTCAGCCAGCTTTGGATTTGGCCCTTACAGAACCTGACAGGGAGTTGTGCCATTGAATCAATCAGCATTTGCAAAATGCTTTGAGAACCTCACATGAAAGGTGTTAAGAGTTCAAAGCATTATGATAGTTTATGGGAACAAGAAAACACTTTATAGAATACTGTAAAACCAGAGCAAAATCTACGGGTTGGAATCAGAGCTATCAGTTTCTTTTCTCCACCAGCTCAGCTCAGTCCTGCCCTCACCTCCTACCCTCCTCAGGTACAGGCTCACTGGTATGGCTATTGGAATTATCCACATGAGTAGAGAGTTCTTTCTCCCTAACTCAGAAGTAATTTTGTGCCTCAATGTACAGAGCTGCCAGTTCTCTGCTTTTACTGAATAGTATAGCGGCTCCAAAAATGGCATGTTCCTTAATCTAGAAATTAGACCTGATTTTCCATTTCAAATTAGAATGAAGAGTCAAAACACTGAAAATTCTTCACAAAGGACAATTCTGAAAAGTTTTGAATTGGAACTGTCAAAAGGGAAAATTGTGTCCTTTTTTGACTGAAACAATTCAAAGTTTTTTTCATTTCAAAATGAAATTTAAACAAAATGACATCTAGAAACAAAACTTTGTTTTGATTCTCCTAATCAGAAAAATAAAAAAAACTTTTAGTTGACATTGGTTTAGACAAAAGCACATTTTCTAAATTAAAAAAAAACTGAAAAATTTCAACCATCTACTGAAAAGTTTGGAAATATTTTTTCTTTCCCAGATGAGGCCTAGCTCCTAGTGCCCTACCCATAGGAACCCTAAATCTATCTCCAAGTGCCTACCCATAGGAACCCTAACCCTAGGGTGGGAACCCCCATCCATAGGAACCCTAACACTAGCTCCAAGTGCCCTACCCATAAAAACCCTAACCCTAGCTCCAAGTGCTCTACCCATATGAACCCTAACCCAAGCTCCAAGTGCCCTACCCATAGTAACCGTAACCCTAGGGCGGGAAGCCCTACCCATAGGAACCCTAACCCTAGCTCAAAGTGCCCTAGCCATAGGAACCCTAACCCTAGGGCAGGAAGCCCAACCCATAGGAACCCTAAACCTATCTCCAAGTGCCTACCCATAGGAACCCTAAACCTAGCTCCAAGTGCCCTACCCATAGGATCCCTAACCCTAGCTCCAAGTGCTCTACCCATATGAACCCTAACCCAAGCTCCAAGTGCTCTACCCATATGAACCCTAACCCAAGCTCCAAGT
This sequence comes from Mauremys mutica, assembly GCF_020497125.1. Lineage (NCBI taxonomy): Eukaryota > Metazoa > Chordata > Testudines > Geoemydidae > Mauremys > Mauremys mutica. The sequence continues at coordinate 151,999,751 of NC_059074.1, read as the reverse complement.
GCCCTACCCATATGAACCCTAACCCAAGCTCCAAGTGCCCTACCCATATGAACCCTAACCCAAGCTCCAAGTGCCCTACCCATAGAAACCAGAAACCTAGCTCCAAGTGCCCTACCCATACGAACCCTAACCCTAGATCCAAGTGCCCTACCCATAGTAACCCTAACCCTAGGGCAGGAAGCCCTACCCATAGGAACCCTAACGCTAGCTCCATGTGCCCTACCCATAGGAACCCTAACGCTAGGGCGGGAAGCCCTACCCATAGGAACCCTAACCCTAGCTCCAAGTGCCCTACCCATAGGAACCCTAATCCTAGGGCAGGAAGTCCAACCCATAGGAACCCTAAACCTATCTCCAAGTGCCTACCCATAGGAACCATAACCCAAGCTCCAAGTGCCCTACCCATAGGAACCCTAACCCTAGCTCCAAGTGCCCTACCCATAGGAACCCTAACACTAGGGCGGGAAACACTACTCATAGGAACCCTAACCCTAGCTCCAAGTGCCCTACCCAGAGGAACCCTAACCCTACTGCTGGAAGACCTACCCATAGGAACCCTAACCCTAGCTCCAAGTGCCCTATCCATAGGAACCCTTACCCTAGCTACAAGTGCCCTACCCATAGGAACCCTAACCCTAGCTCAAAGTGCCCTACCCATAGGAACCCTAACCCTAGGTCGGGAAGCCCTACCCATAGGAATCCTAACCCTAGCTCCAAGTGCCTTACCATAGGAACCCTAACCCTAGGTCGGGAAGCCCTACCTACACGAACCCTAACCCTAGCTCCAAGTGCCCAACCCATAAGAACCCTAACCCTAGGTCGGGAAGCTCTATGCATAGGAACCCTAAACCTAGTTCCATGTGCCCTACCCTTAGGAACCCTAACCCTAGCTTCAAGTGCCCTACCCATAGGAACACTAACCCTAGGTCGGGAAGCCCTACCCATAGGAACCCTAACCCTAGCTCCAAGTGCCCAACCCATAGGGACCCTTACCTTAGGGCGGGAATCCCTACTCATAGGAACCCTAACCCTAGCTCCAAGTGCCCAACCCATAGGAACCCTAAACCTAGCTGCAAGTGCCCTACCTATAGGAACCCTAACCCTAGCTCCAAGTGCCCTATCTATAGGAACTCTAACCCTAGCTCCAAGTGCCCTACCCATAGGAAGCCTAACCCTAGGGCGGGAAGCTCTACCCATAGGAACCCTAAACCTAGCTCCAAGTGCCCTACCCATAAGAAACCTAACCCTAGGGCGGGAAGCCCCATCCATAGGAACCCAAACACTAGCTCCAAGTGCCCTACCCATAGGAACCCTAAACCTAGGGCGGGAAGCCCTACCCATAGGAACCCTAACATTAGCTCCAAGTGCCCTACCCATAGGAACCCTAACCCTAGTTCCAAGTGCCCTACCCATAGGAACCCTAACCCTAGGTTGGGAAGCCCCATCCATAGGAACCCTAACCCTAGCTCCAAGTGCCTTACCCATAGGAACCCTAACCCTAGTTCCAAGTGCCCTACCCATAGAAATCCTAACCCTAGCTCCAAGTGCCCTACCCATAGGAACCCTAACCCTAGGGTGGGAAGCCCTACCCATAGGAACCCTAACCCTAGGGCGGGAAGCACTATTCACAGGAACCCTAACCCTACCTCCAAGTGCCCTATCCATAGGAACCCTAACCCTAGCTCCAAGTGCCTTACCCATAGGAACCCTAACCCTTGGGGCTTCCCGCCCTATCAATAGGAACCCGAACCCTAGCTCCAAGTTCCCTACCCATAGAAACCCTAACCCTAACTCCAAGTGCCCTACAATAGGAACCCTAACCCTAGCTCCAAGTGCCCTACCCATAGGAACCCTAACCCTAGCTCCAAGTGCCTTACCCATAGGAACCCTAACCCTAGGGCGGGAATCCCTACCCATAGGATCCCTAACCCTAGCTCCAAGTGCCCTACCTATAGGAACACTAACACTAGCTCCAAGTGCCCTACCCATAGGAACCCTAACACTAGTGCTGGAAGCCCTACCCATAGGAACCCTAACCCTAGCTCCAAGTTCCCTACCCATAGGAACCCTAACCCTAGCTCCAAGTGCCCTACCCATAGGAACCCTAAACCTAGGGCGGGAAGCCCTACCCATAGGAACCCTAAGCCTAGGGCGGGAAGGCCTACCCATAGGAACCCTAAACCTAGGGCGGGAAGGCCTACACATAGGAACCCTAAACCTAGGGCGGGAAGGCCTACCCATAGGAACCCTAAACCTAGGGCGGGAAGCACTACCCATAGGAACACTAACCCTAGCTCCAAGTGCCCTAGCCATAGGAACCCTAACCCTAGATCGGGAAGCCCTACCTATACGAACCCTAACCCTAGCTCCAAGTGCCCAACCCATAGGAACCCTAACACTAGGGCGGGAAGACCTACCCATAGGAACCCTAACCCTAGCTCCAAGTGCCCTATCAATAGGAACCCTTACCCTAGCTCCAAGTGCCCTACCCATAGGAACCCTAACCCTAGGTCGGGAAGCCCTACCCATAGGAATCCTAACCCTAGTTCCAAGTGCCCTACCCATAGGAACCCTAACTCTAGGTCGGGAAGCACTATCTATACGAACCCTAACCCTAGCTCCAAGTGCCCTACCCATAGGAACCCTAACCCTAGGTCGGGAAGCCTGACCCATAGGAATCCTAACCCTAGGTACAAGTGCCCTACCCATAGGAACCCTAACCCTAGCTCCAAGTGCCCTACCCATAGGAACCCTAACCCTAGGTAGGGAAGCTCTACGCATAGGAACCCTAAACCTGGCTCCATGTGCCCTACCCTTAGGAACACTCACCCTAACTCCAAGTGCTCTACCCATAGGAACCCTAACCCTAGCTTCAAGTGCCCTACCCATAGGAACCCTAACCCTAGCTTCAAGTGCCCTACCCATAGGAACCCTAACCCTAGCTTCAAGTGCCCTACCCATAGGAACCCTAACCCTAGGTCGGGAAGCCCTACCCATAGGAACCCTAACCCTAGCTCCAAGTGCCCAACCCATAGGAACCCTAACCTTAGGGCGGGAATCCCTACCCATAGGAACCCTAACCCTAGCTCCAAGTGCCCAACCCATAGGACCCCTAAACCTAGCTGCAACTACCTACCTATAGGAACCCTAACCCTAGCTCCAAGTGCCCTACCTATAGGAACTCTAACCCTAGCTCCAAGTGCCCTACCCATAGGAACCCTAACCCTAGCTCCAAGTGCCCTACCCATAGGAACCCTAACCCTAGGGAGGGAAGCTCTACCCATAGGAACCCTAAACCTAGCTCCAAGTGCCCTACCCATAAGAAACCTAACCCTAGGGCGGGAAGCCCTATCCATAGGAACCCTAACATTAGCTCCAAGTGCCCTACGCATACGAACCCTAACCCTAAATCCAAGTGCCCTACACATAGGAACCCTAACCCTAGGTTGGGAAGCCCCATTCATAGGAACCCTAAACCTAGCTCCAAGTGCCTTACCCATAGAAACCCTAACCCTAGGGCGGGAATCCCTAACCATAGGATCCCTAACCATAGCTCCAAGTGCCCTACCCATAGGAACCCTAACCCTAGCTCCAAGTGCCTTACCCATAGGAACCCTAACCCTAGGGCGGGAATCCCTACCCATAGGATCCGTAACCCTAGCAAAAGTGCCCTACCTATAGGAACCCTAACACTAGCTCCAAATTCCCTGCCCATTGGAACCCTAACCCTAGGGCGGGAATCCCTACCCATAGGATCCCTAACCCTAGCTCCAAGTGCCCTACCTATAGGAACCCTAACAATAGCTCCAAGTGCCCTACCCATAGGAACCCTAACCCTAGCTCCAAGTGTACTACCAATAGGAACCCTAACCCTAGGTCGTGAAGCTCTACCCATAGGAAACCTAACCCTAGCTCCAAGTGCCCTACCAATACGAACCCTAACCCTAGCTCCAAGTGCCCTACCCATAGGAACCCTGACCCTAGTTCCAAGTGCCCTAACAATAGAAACCCTAACCCTAGGTCCAAGTGCCCTACCCATAGAAACCCTAACCCTAGCTCCAAGTGACCTACCCATAGGAACCCTAACCCTAGGGAGGGAAGCCCTACCCATCGGAACCCTAACCCTAGGGCGGGAAGCACTATTCACAGGAACCCTAACCCTAGCTCCAAGTGCCTTACCCATAGGAACCCTAACCCTAGGGCGGGAATCCCTACACATAGGATCCCGAACCCTAGCTCCAAGTGCCCTACCCATAGGAACCCTAACCCTAGGGAGGGAAGCACTACTCATAGGAACCCTAACCCTAGCTCCAAGTGCCCTACCCATAGGAACCCTAACCCTGGCTCCAAGTACCCTATCCATAGGAACCCTAACCCTGGCTCCAAGTACCCTACCCATAGGAACCCTAACCCTAGCTCCAAGTGCCCTACCCATAGTAACCCTAACCCTATGTAGGGAAGCTTTACCCATACGAACCCTAACCCTAGCTCCAAATGCCCTAGCCATAGGAACCCTAACCCTAGGGCGGGAAGCCCTAACAATAGGAACCCTAACTCTAGGGCAGAAAGCCCTACCCATAGGAACCCTGACCCTAGAGAGGGAAGCCCTAGCCATAGGAACCCTGACCCTAGCTCCAAGTGCCCTACCCATAGGAACCCTGACCCTAGCTCCAAGTGCCCTACCCATAGGAACCCTAAGCCTAGCTCCAAGTGCCCTACCAATAGGAACCCTAACCCTAGCTCCAAGTGCCCTACCCATAGGAACCCTAACCCTAGGGCGGGAAGCACTACTCATAGGATCCGTAACCCTAGCAAAAGTGCCCTACCTATAGGAACCCTAACACTAGCTCCAAATTCCCTGCCCATTGGAACCCTAACCCTAGGGCGGGAATCCCTACCCATAGGATCCCTAACCCTAGCTCCAAGTGCCCTACCTATAGGAACCCTAACAATAGCTCCAAGTGCCCTACCCATAGGAACCCTAACCCTAGCTCCAAGTGCCCTACCCATAGGAACCCTAACCCTAGCTCCAAGTGTACTACCAATAGGAACCCTAACCCTAGGGCCGGAAGCCCCATCCATAGGAACCCTAACCCTAGTTCCAAGTGCCCTAACAATAGAAACCGTAACCCTAGGTCCAAGTGCCCTACCCATAGAAACCCTAACCCTAGCTCCAAGTGCCCTACCCATAGGAACCCTAACCCTAGGGAGGGAAACCCTACCCATCGGAACCCTAACCCTAGGGCGGGAAGCACTATTCACAGGAACCCTAACCCTAGCTCCAAGTGCCCTATCCATAGGAACCCTAACCCTAGCTCCAAGTGCCTTACCCATAGGAACCCTAACCCTAGGGCGGGAATCCCTACCCATAGGATCCCGAACGCTAGCTCCAAGTTCCCTGCACATTGGAACCCTAACCCTAGCTCCAAGTGCCCTACCCATAGGAACCCTAACCCTAGGGAGGGAAGCACTACTCATAGGAACCCTAACCCTAGCTCCAAGTGCCCTACCCATAGGAACCCTAACCCTGGCTCCAAGTACCCTACCCATAGGAACCCTAACCCTGGCTCCAAGTACCCTACCCATAGGAACCCTAACCCTAGCTCCAAGTGCCTTACCCATAGTGCCCTACCCTAACCCTATGTAGGGAAGCTTTACCCATAGGAACCCTAACCCTAGCTCCAAATGCCCTACCCATAGTAACCCTAACCCTATGTAGGGAAGCTTTACCCATAGGAACCCTAACCCTAGCTCCAAATGCCCTAGCCATAGGAACCCTAACCCTAGGGCGGGAAGCCCTAACCATAGGAACCCTAACTCTAGGGAAGAAAGCCCTACCCATAGGAACCCTAACCCTAGAGAGGGAAGCCCTACCTATAGGAACCCTGACCCTAGAGAGGGAAGCCCTACCCATAGGAACCCTGACCCTAGCTCCAAGTGCCCTACCCATAGGAACCCTGACCCTAGCTCCAAGAGCCCTACCCATAGGAACCCTAACCCTAGCTCCAAGTGCCCTACCAATAGGAACCCTAACCCTAGCTCCAAGTGCCCTACACATAGGAACCCTAACCCTAGGGCGGGAAGCACTACTCATAGGTACCCTAACCCTAGCTCCAAGTGCCCTACCCATAGGAACCCTAACCCTGGCTCCAAGTACCCTAGCCATAGGAACCCTAACCCTAGCTCCAAGTGCCCTACCCATAGTAACCCTAACCCTATGTAGGGAAGCTTTACCCATAGGAACCCTAACCCTAGCTCCAAATGCCCTAGCCATAGGAACCCTAACCCTAGGGCGGGAAGCCCTAACCATAGGAACCCTAACTCTAGGGCAGAAAGCCCTACCCATAGGAACCCTAACTCTAGGGCAGAAAGCCCTACCCATAGGAACCCTAACCCTAGAGAGGGAAGCCGTACCCATAGGAACCCTGACCCTAGAGAGGGAAGCCCTACCCATAGGAACCCTGACCCTAGAGAGGGAAGCCCTACCCATAGGAACCCTGACCCTAGAGAGGGAAGCCCTACCCATAGGAATCCTGACCCTAGAGAGGGAAGCCCTACCCATAGGAACCCTGACCCTAGCTCCAAGTGCCCTACCCATAGGAACCATAACCCTAGCTCCAAGTGCCCTACCCATAGGATCCATAACCCTAGCTCCAAGTGCCCTACCCATAGGAACCATAACCCTAGCTCCAAGTGCCCTACCCATAGGATCCATAACCCTAGCTCCAAGTGCCCTACCCATAGGAACCCTAACCCTAGCTCCAAGTGCCCTACCCATAGGAACCCTAACCCTAGGGCGGGAAGCACTACTCATAGGTACCCTAACCCTAGCTCCAAGTGCCCTACCCATAGGAACCCTAACCCTGGCTCCAAGTACCCTACCCATAGGAACCCTAACCCTAGCTCCAAATACCCTACCCATAGGAACCCTAACCCTAGGGTGGGAAGCCCTATCCATAGGTAACCTAATCCTAGGCGGGAAGCCCTACCCATAGGAACCCTAATCCTAGGCGGGAAGCCCTACCCATAGGAACCCTAACCCTAGCTCGAAGTGACCTACCCATAGGAATCCTAACCCTAGGGCGGGAAGCCCTACCCATAGGAAACCTAACCCTAGCTCCAAGTGCCCAAGCCATAGGAAACATAACCCTAGCTCCAAGTGCCCTACCCATAGGAACCCTAACCCTAGGGTGGGAAGCCCTACCGATAGGAACCCTAACGTTAGCTCCAAGTGCCCAACCCATAGGAACCCTAACCCTAGGGCGGGAAGCCCTACCCATAGGAAACCTAACCCTAGCTCCAAGTGCCCAAGCCATAGGAAACCTAACCCTAGCTCCAAGTGTCCTAGCCATAGGAACCCTAATCCTAGGGTGGAAAGCCCTACCGATAGGAACCCTAACTCTAGCTCCAAGTGCCCTACCCATAGGAACCCTAACCCTAGGTCGGGAAGCCCCATCCATAGGAACCCTAAACCTAGCTCCAAGGGCTCTACCCATAGGAACCCTAACCCTAGCTCCAAGTGCCCTACCCATAGGAACCCTAACCCTAGGTGGGGAAGCCCTACCCATAGGAATCCTAACCCTAGCTCCAAGTGCCCTACCCATAGTAACCCTAACCCTAGGTCGGGAAACTTCACCCATGGGAACCCTAACCCTAGCTCCAAACGCCCTACCCATAGGAACCCTAACCCTAGGGCGGGAAGCCCTACCCATAGGAACCCTAACCCTAGCTCCAATTGCCCTAGCAATAGGAAACCTAACACTAGCTCCAATTGACCTACCCATAGGAACCCTAACCCTATGTAGGGAAGCTTTACCCATAGGAACCCTAACCCTAGCTCCAAATGCCCTAGCCATAGGAACCCTAACCCTAGGGCGGGAAGCCCTAACCATAGGAACCCTAACTCTAGGGAAGAAAGCCCTACCCATAGGAACCCTAACCCTAGAGAGGGAAGCCCTACCCATAGGAACCCTGACCCTAGAGAGGGAAGCCCTACCCATAGGAACTCTGACCCTAGAGAGGGAAGCCCTACCCATAGGAACCCTGACCCTAGCTCCAAGTGCCCTACCCATAGGAACCCTGACCCTAGCTCCAAGAGCCCTACCAATAGGAACCCTAACCCTAGCTCCAAGTGCCCTACCCATAGGAACCCTAACCCTAGGGCGGGAAGCACTACTCATAGGTACCCTAACCCTAGCTCCAAGTGCCCTACCCATAGGAACCCTAACCCTGGCTCCAAGTACCCTAGCCATAGGAACCCTAACCCTAGCTCCAAGTGCCCTACCAATAGGAACCCTAACCCTAGCTCCAAGTGCCCTACCCATAGGAACCCTAACCCTAGGGCGGGAAGCACTACTCATAGGTACCCTAACCCTAGCTCCAAGTGCCCTACCCATAGGAACCCTAACCCTGGCTCCAAGTACCCTACCCATAGGAACCCTAACCCTAGGGTGGGAAGCCCTATCCATAGGTAACCTAATCCTAGGCGGGAAGCCCTACCCATAGGAACCCTAATCCTAGGCGGGAAGCCCTACCCATAGGAACCCTAACCCTAGGGCGGGAAGCCCTACCCATAGGAACCCTAACCCTAGCTCGAAGTGACCTACCCATAGGAACCCTAACCCTAGGGCGGGAAGCCCTACCCATAGGAAACCTAACCCTAGCTCCAAGTGCCCAAGCCATAGGAAACATAACCCTAGCTCCAAGTGCCCTACCCATAGGAACCCTAACCCTAGGGTGGGAAGCCCTACCGATAGGAAACCTAACGTTAGCTCCAAGTGCCCAACCCATAGGAACCCTAACCCTAGGGCGGGAAGCCCTACCCATAGGAAACCTAACCCTAGCTCCAAGTGCCCAAGCCATAGGAAACCTAACCCTAGCTCCAAGTGTCCTAGCCATAGGAACCCTAATCCTAGGGTGGAAAGCCCTACCGATAGGAACCCTAACTCTAGCTCCAAGTGCCCTACCCATAGGAACCCTAACCCTAGGTCGGGAAGCCCCATCCATAGGAACCCTAAACCTAGCTCCAAGGGCTCTACCCATAGGAACCCTAACCCTAGCTCCAAGTGCCCTACCCATAGGAACCCTAACCCTAGGTGGGGAAGCCCTACCCATAGGAATCCTAACCCTAGCTCCAAGTGCCCTACCCATAGTAACCCTAACCCTAGGTCGGGAAACTTCACCCATGGGAACCCTAACCCTAGCTCCAAACGCCCTACCCATAGGAACCCTAACCCTAGGGCGGGAAGCCCTACCCATAGGAACCCTAACCCTAGCTCCAATTGCCCTAGCAATAGGAAACCTAACACTAGCTCCAATTGACCTACCCATAGGAACCCTAACCCTATGTAGGGAAGCTTTACCCATAGGAACCCTAACCCTAGCTCCAAATGCCCTAGCCATAGGAACCCTAACCCTAGGGCGGGAAGCCCTAACCATAGGAACCCTAACTCTAGGGAAGAAAGCCCTACCCATAGGAACCCTAACCCTAGAGAGGGAAGCCCTACCCATAGGAACCCTGACCCTAGAGAGGGAAGCCCTACCCATAGGAACTCTGACCCTAGAGAGGGAAGCCCTACCCATAGGAACCCTGACCCTAGCTCCAAGTGCCCTACCCATAGGAACCCTGACCCTAGCTCCAAGAGCCCTACCCATAGGAACCCTAACCCTAGCTCCAAGTGCCCTACCAATAGGAACCCTAACCCTAGCTCCAAGTGCCCTACCCATAGGAACCCTAACCCTAGGGCGGGAAGCACTACTCATAGGTACCCTAACCCTAGCTCCAAGTGCCCTACCCATAGGAACCCTAACCCTGGCTCCAAGTACCCTAGCCATAGGAACCCTAACCCTAGCTCCAAGTGCCCTACCCATAGTAACCCTAACCCTATGTAGGGAAGCTTTACCCATAGGAACCCTAACCCTAGCTCCAAATGCCCTAGCCATAGGAACCCTAACCCTAGGGCGGGAAGCCCTAACCATAGGAACCCTAACTCTAGGGCAGAAAGCCCTACCCATAGGAACCCTAACCCTAGAGAGGGAAGCCGTACCCATAGGAACCCTGACCCTAGAGAGGGAAGCCCTACCCATAGGAATCCTGACCCTAGAGAGGGAAGCCCTACCCATAGGAACCCTGACCCTAGCTCCAAGTGCCCTACCCATAGGAACCATAACCCTAGCTCCAAGTGCCCTACCCATAGGATCCATAACCCTAGCTCCAAGTGCCCTACCCATAGGAACCCTGACCCTAGCTCCAAGTGCCCTACCCATAGGAACCATAACCCTAGCTCCAAGTGCCCTACCCATAGGATCCATAACCCTAGCTCCAAGTGCCCTACCCATAGGAACCCTAACCCTAGCTCCAAGTGCCCTACCCATAGGAACCCTAACCCTGGCTCCAAGTACCCTACCCATAGGAACCCTAACCCTAGCTCCAAATACCCTACCCATAGGAACCCTAACCCTAGGGTGGGAAGCCCTACCCATAGGTAACCTAATCCTAGGCGGGAAGCCCTACCCATAGGAACCCTAATCCTAGGCGGGAAGCCCTACCCATAGGAACGCTAACCCTAGGGCGGGAAGCCCTACCCATAGGAACCCTAACCCTAGCTCGAAGTGACCTACCCATAGGAACCCTAACCCTAGGGTGGGAAGCCCTACCGATAGGAACCCTAACGTTAGCTCCAAGTGCCCAACCCATAGGAACCCTAACCCTAGGGCAGGAAGCCCTACCCATAGGAAACCTAACCCTAGCTCCAAGTGCCCAAGCCATAGGAAACCTAACCCTAGCTCCAAGTGTCCTAGCCATAGGAACCCTAATCCTAGGGTGGAAAGCCCTACCGATAGGAACCCTAACTCTAGCTCCAAGTGCCCTACCCATAGGAACCCTAACCCTAGGGCGGGAAGCCCCATCCATAGGAACCCTAAACCTAGCTCCAAGGGCTCTACCCATAGGAATCCTAACCCTAGCTCCAAGTGCCCTACCCATAGGAACCCTAACCCTAGGTGGGGAAGCCCTACCCATAGGAATCCTAACCCTAGCTCCAAGTGCCCTACCCATAGTAACCCTAACCCTAGGTCGGGAAGCTTCACCCATGGGAACCCTAACCCTAGCTCCAAACGCCCTACCCATAGGAACCCTAACCCTAGGGCGGGAAGCCCTACCCATAGGAACCCTAACCCTAGCTCCAATTGCCCTAGCAATAGGAAACCTAACACTAGCTCCAATTGAACTACCCATAGGAACCCTAACCCTAGGGCGGGAAGCCCTACCCATAGGAACCCTAACCCTAGCTCCAATTGCCCTAGCAATAGGAAACCTAACACTAGCTCCAATTGACCTACCCATACGAACCCTAACCCTAGGGCGGGCAGTCCTACCCATAGGAACCCTAACCCTAGGGCGGGAAGCCCTACCCATAGGAACCCTAACCCTAGGGCGGGAAGCCCTACCCATAGGAACCCTAACCCTAGGGCGGGAAGCCCTACCCATAGGAACCCTAACCCTAGGGCGGGAAGCCCTACCCATAGGAACCCTAACCCTAGCTCCAATTGCCCTAGCAATAGGAAACCTAACACTAGCTCCTATTGCCCTACCCATAGGAACCCTAACCCTAGGGCGGGCAGTCCTACCCATACGAACCCTAACCCTAGGGCGGGAAGCCCTACCCATAGGAACCCTAACCCTAGCTCCAATTGACCTACCCATAGGAACCCTAACCCTAGGGCGGGAAGCCCTACCCATAGGAACCCTAACCCTAGGGCGGGAAGCCCTACCCATAGGAACCCTAACCCTAGGGCGGGAAGCCCTACCCACAGGAACCCTAACCCTAGCTCCAATTGCCCTACCCATAGGAACCCTAACCCTAGGGTGGGAAGCCCTACCCATAGGAACCCTAACCCTAGGTCGGGAAGCTTCACCCATGGGAACCCTAACCCTACCTCCAAATGCACTATCCATAGGAACCCTAACCCTAGCTCCAATTGCCCTAGCAATAGGAAACCTAACACTAGCTCCAATTGACCTACCCATAGGAACCCTAACCCTAGGGCGGGAAGCCCTACCCATAGGAACCCTAACCCTAGCTCCAATTGCCCTAGCAATAGGAAACCTAACACTAGCTACAATTGACCTACCGATACGAACCCTAACCCTAGGGCGGGCAGTCCTACCCATACGAACCCTAACCCTAGGGCGGGAAGCCCTACCCATAGGAACCCTAACCCTAGGGCGGGAAGCCCTACCCATAGGAACCCTAACCATAGGGCGGGAAGCCCTACCCATAGGAACCCTAACCCTAGGGCGGTAAGCCCTACCCATAGGAACCCTAACCCTAGCTCCAATTGCCCTAGCAATAGGAAACCTAACACTAGCTCCAATTGACCTACCCATAGGAACCCTAACCCTAGGGCGGGAAGCCCTACCCATAGGAACCCTAACCCTAGCTCCAATTGCCCTACCGATAGGAACCCTAACTCTAGCTCCAAGTGCCCTACCCATAGGAACCCTAACCCTAGGGCGGGAAGCCCCATCCATAGGAACCCTAAACCTAGCTCCAAGGGCTCTACCCATAGGAATCCTAACCCTAGCTCCAAGTGCCCTACCCATAGGAACCCTAACCCTAGGTGGGGAAGCCCTACCCATAGGAATCCTAACCCTAGCTCCAAGTGCCCTACCCATAGTAACCCTAACCCTAGGTCGGGAAGCTTCACCCATGGGAACCCTAACCCTAGCTCCAAACGCCCTACCCATAGGAACCCTAACCCTAGGGCGGGAAGCCCTACCCATAGGAACCCTAACCCTAGCTCCAATTGCCCTAGCAATAGGAAACCTAACACTAGCTCCAATTGACCTACCCATACGAACCCTAACCCTAGGGCGGGCAGTCCTACCCATAGGAACCCTAACCCTAGGGCGGGAAGCCCTACCCATAGGAACCCTAACCCTAGGGCGGGAAGCCCTACCCATAGGAACCCTAACCCTAGGGCGGGAAGCCCTACCCATAGGAACCCTAACCCTAGGGCGGGAAGCCCTACCCATAGGAACCCTAACCCTAGGGCGGGAAGCCCTACCCATAGGAACCCTAACCCTAGCTCCAATTGCCCTAGCAATAGGAAACCTAACACTAGCTCCTATTGCCCTACCCATAGGAACCCTAACCCTAGGGCGGGAAGCCCTACCCATAGGAACCCTAACCCTAGCTCCAATTGACCTACCCATAGGAACCCTAACCCTAGGGCGGGAAGCCCTACCCATAGGAACCCTAACCCTAGGGCGGGAAGCCCTACCCATAGGAACCCTAACCCTAGGGCGGGAAGCCCTACCCATAGGAACCCTAACCCTAGGGCGGGAAGCCCTACCCATAGGAACCCTAACCCTAGGGCGGGAAGCCCTACCCACAGGAACCCTAACCCTAGCTCCAATTGCCCTACCCATAGGAACCCTAACCCTAGGGTGGGAAGCCCTACCCATAGGAACCCTAACCCTAGGTCGGGAAGCTTCACCCATGGGAACCCTAACCCTACCTCCAAATGCACTATCCATAGGAACCCTAACCCTAGCTCCAATTGCCCTAGCAATAGGAAACCTAACACTAGCTCCAATTGACCTACCCATAGGAACCCTAACCCTAGGGCGGGAAGCCCTACCCATAGGAACCCTAACCCTAGCTCCAATTGCCCTAGCAATAGGAAACCTAACACTAGCTACAATTGACCTACCGATACGAACCCTAACCCTAGGGCGGGCAGTCCTACCCATACGAACCCTAACCCTAGGGCGGGAAGCCCTACCCATAGGAACCCTAACCCTAGGGCGGGAAGCCCTACCCATAGGAACCCTAACCGTAGGGCGGGAAGCCCTACCCATAGGAACCCTAACCCTAGGGCGGTAAGCCCTACCCATAGGAACCCTAACCCTAGCTCCAATTGCCCTAGCAATAGGAAACCTAACACTAGCTCCAATTGACCTACCCATAGGAACCCTAACCCTAGGGCGGGAAGCCCTACCCATAGGAACCCTAACCCTAGCTCCAATTGCCCTAGCAATAGGAACCCTAACCCTAGCTCCAATTGACCTACCCATACGAACCCTAACCCTAGGGCGGGCAGTCCTACCCATAGGAACCCTAACCCTAGGGCGGGAAGCCCTACCCACAGGAACCCTAACCCTAGCTCCAATTGCCCTACCCATAGGAACCCTAACCCTAGGGCGGGAAGCCCTACCCATAGGAACCCTAACCCTAGGTCGGGAAGCTTCACCCATGGGAACCCTAACCCTACCTCCAAATGCACTATCCATAGGAACCCTAACCCTAGCTCCAATTGCCCTAGCAATAGGAAACCTAACACTAGCTCCAATTGACCTACCCATAGGAACCCTAACCCTAGGGCGGGAAGCCCTACCCATAGGAACCCTAACCCTAGCTCCAATTGCCCTAGCAATAGGAAACCTAACACTAGCTACAATTGACCTACCGATACGAACCCTAACCCTAGGGCGGGCAGTCCTACCCATACGAACCCTAACCCTAGGGCGGGAAGCCCTACCCATAGGAACCCTAACCCTAGGGCGGGAAGCCCTACCCATAGGAACCCTAACCCTAGGGCGGGAAGCCCTACCCATAGGAACCCTAACCCTAGCTCCTATTGACCTAGCAATAGGAAACCTAACACTAGCTCCTATTGACCTACCCATAGGAACCCTAACACTAAGGCGGGCAGTCCTACCCATACGAACCCTAACCCTAGGGCGGGAAGCCCTACCAATAGGAACCCTAACCCTAGCTCCAATTGACCTACCCATAGGAACCCTAACCCTAGGGCGGGAAGCCCTGCCCATAGGAACCATAACCCTAGGGAGGGAAGCCCTACCCATAGGAACCCTAACCCTAGGGCGGGAAGCCCTACCCATAGGAACCCTAACCCTAGCTCCAATTGCCCTACCCATAGGAACCCTAACCCTAGGGCGGGAAGCCCTACCCATAGGAACCCTAACCCTAGGGCGGGAAGCCCTACCCATAGGAACCCTAACCCTAGCTCCAATTGCCCTACCCATAGGAACCCTAACCCTAGGGCGGGAAGCCCTACCCATAGGAACCCTAACCCTAGGTCGGGAAGCTTCACCCATGGGAACCCTAACCCTACCTCCAAATGCCCTACCCATAGGAACCCTAACCCTAGCTCCAATTACCCTAGCAATAGGAAACCTAACACTAGCTCCAATTGACCTACCCATAGGAACCCTAACCCTAGGGCGGGAAGCCCTACCCATAGGAACCCTAACCCTAGCTCCAATTGCCCTAGCAATAGGAAACCTAACACTAGCTACAATTGACCTACCGATACGAACCCTAACCCTAGGGCGGGCAGTCCTACCCATACGAACCCTAACCCTAGGGCGGGAAGCCCTACCCATAGGAACCCTAACCCTAGGGCGGGAAGCCCTACCCATAGGAACCCTAACCCTAGGGCGGGAAGCCCTACCCATAGGAACCCTAACCCTAGCTCCAATTGCCCTAGCAATAGGAAACCTAACACTAGCTCCTATTGACCTACCCATAGGAACCCTAACACTAGGGCGGGCAGTCCTACCCATACGAACCCTAACCCTAGGGCGGGAAGCCCTACCCATAGGAACCCTAACCCTAGCTCCAATTGACCTACCCATAGGAACCCTAACCCTAGGGCGGGAAGCCCTACCCATAGGAACCCTAACCCTAGGGCGGGAAGCCCTACCCATAGGAACCCTAACCCTAGGGCGGGAAGCCCTACCCATAGGAACCCTAACCCTAGCTCCAATTGCCCTACCCATAGGAACCCTAACCCTAGGGCGGGAAGCCCTACCCATAGGAACCCTAACCCTAGGTCGGGAAGCTTCACCCATGGGAACCCTAACCCTACCTCCAAATGCCCTACCCATAGGAACCCTAACCCTAGCTCCAATTACCCTAGCAATAGGAAACCTAACACTAGCTCCAATTGACCTACCCATAGGAACCCTAACCCTAGGGCGGGAAGCCCTACCCATAGGAACCCTAACCCTAGCTCCAATTGCCCTAGCAATAGGAAACCTAACACTAGCTACAATTGACCTACCGATACGAACCCTAACCCTAGGGCGGGCAGTCCTACCCATACGAACCCTAACCCTAGGGCGGGAAGCCCTACCCATAGGAACCCTAACCCTAGGGCGGGAAGCCCTACCCATAGGAACCCTAACCCTAGGGCGGGAAGCCCTACCCATAGGAACCCTAACCCTAGCTCCAATTGCCCTAGCAATAGGAAACCTAACACTAGCTCCTATTGACCTACCCATAGGAACCCTAACACTAGGGCGGGCAGTCCTACCCATACGAACCCTAACCCTAGGGCGGGAAGCCCTACCCATAGGAACCCTAACCCTAGCTCCAATTGACCTACCCATAGGAACCCTAACCCTAGGGCGGGAAGCCCTACCCATAGGAACCCTAACCCTAGGGCGGGAAGCCCTACCCATAGGAACCCTAACCCTAGCTCCAATTGCCCTACCCATAGGAACCCTAACCCTAGCTCCAATTGCCCTACCCATAGGAACCCTAACCCTAGGGCGGGAAGCCCTACCCATAGGAACCCTAACCCTAGGGCGGGAAGCCCTACGCATAGGAACCCTAACCCTAGGGCGGGAAGCCCTACCCATAGGAACCCTAACCCTAGGGCGGGAAGCCCTACCCATAGGAACCCTAACCCTAGGGCGGGAAGCCCTACCCATAGGAACCCTAACCCTAGCTCCAATTGCCCTACCCATAGGAACCCTAACCCTAGGGCGGGAAGCCCTACCCATAGGAACCCTAACCCTAGGGCGGGAAGCTTCACCCATGGGAACCCTAACCCTAGCTCCAAATGCCCTACCCATAGGAACCCTAACCCTAGGGCGGGAAGCCCTACCCATAGGAACCCTAACCCTAGCTCCAATTGCCCTAGCAATAGGAAACCTAACACTAGCTCCAATTGACCTACCCATAGGAACCCTAACCCTAGGGCGGGAAGCCCTACCCATAGGAACCCTAACCCTAGCTCCAATTGCCCTAGCAATAGGAAACCTAACACTAGCTCCAATTGACCTACCCATACGAACCCTAACCCTAGGGCGGGCAGTCCTACCCATACGAACCCTAACCCTAGGGCGGGAAGCCCTACCCATAGGAACCCTAACCCTAGGGCGGGAAGCCCTACCCATAGGAACCCTAACCCTAGGGCGGGAAGCCCTACCCATAGGAACCCTAACCCTAGCTCCAATTGCCCTAGCAATAGGAAACCTAACACTAGCTCCTATTGACCTACCCATAGGAACCCTAACACTAGGGCGGGCAGTCCTACCCATACGAACCCTAACCCTAGGGCGGGAAGCCCTACCCATAGGAAACCTAACCCTAGCTCCAATTGCCCTAGCAATAGGAAACCTAACACTAGCTCCAATTGACCTACCCATACGAACCCTAACCCTAGGGCGGGCAGTCCTACCCATACGAACCCTAACCCTAGGGCGGGAAGCCCTACCCATACGAACCCTAACCCTAGGGCGGGAAGCCCTACCCATAGGAACCCTAACCCTAGGGCGGGAAGCCCTACCCATAGGAACCCTAACCCTAGCTCCAATTGCCCTAGCAATAGGAACCCTAACACTAGCTCCTATTGACCTACCCATAGGAACCCTAACACTAGGGCGGGCAGTCCTACCCATACGAACCCTAACCCTAGGGCGGGAAGCCCTACCCATAGGAACCCTAACCCTAGCTCCAATTGACCTACCCATAGGAACCCTAACCCTAGGGCGGGAAGCCCTACCCATAGGAACCCTAACCCTAGGGCGGGAAGCCCTACCCATAGGAACCCTAACCCTAGCTCCAATTGCCCTACCCATAGGAATCCTAACCCTAGGGCGGGAAGCCCTACCCATAGGAACCCTAACCCTAGGGCGGGAAGCTTCACCCATGGGAACCCTAACCCTAGCTACAAATGCCCTACCCATAGGAACCCTAACCCTAGGGCGGGAAGCCCTACCCATAGGAACCCTAACCCTAGCTCCAATTGCCCTAGCTATAGGAAACCTAACACTAGCTCCAATTGACCTACCCATAGGAACGCTAACCCTAGGGCGGGAAGCCCTACCCATTGGAACCCTAACCCTAGCTCCAATTGCCCTAGCAATAGGAAACCTAACACTAGCTCCAATTGACCTACCCATACGAACCCTAACCCTAGGGCGGGCAGTCCTACCCATACGAACCCTAACCCTAGGGCGGGAAGCCCTACCCATAGGAACCCTAACCCTAGGGCGGGAAGCCCTACCCATAGGAACCCTAACCCTAGGGCGGGAAGCCCTACCCATAGGAACCCTAACCCTAGGGCGGGAAGCCCTACCCATAGGAACCCTAACCCTAGCTCCAATTGCCCTAGCAATAGGAAACCTAACACTAGCTCCTATTGACCTACCCATAGGAACCCTAACCCTAGGGCGGGCAGTCCTACCCATACGAACCCTAACCCTAGGGCGGGAAGCCCTACCCATAGGAACCCTAACCCTAGCTCCAATTGACCTACCCATAGGAACCCTAACCCTAGGGCGGGAAGCCCTACCCATAGGAACCCTAACCCTAGGGCGGGAAGCCCTACCCATAGGAACCCTAACCCTAGCTCCAATTGCCCTACCCATAGGAACCCTAACCCTAGGGCGGGAAGCCCTACCCATAGGAACCCTAACCCTAGGGCGGGAAGCCCTACCCATAGGAACCCTAACCCTAGCTCCAATTGCCCTACCCATAGGAACCCTAATCCTAGCTCCAATTGCCCTAGCAATAGGAAACCTAACACTAGCTCCTATTGACCTACCCATAGGAACCCTAACCCTAGGGCGGGCAGTCCTACCCATACGAACCCTAACCCTAGGGCGGCAAGCCCTACCCATAGGAACCCTAACCCTAACCCTAGGGCGGGAAGCCCTACCCATAGGAACCCTAACCCTAGGGCGGGAAGCCCTACCCATAGGAACCCTAACCCTAGGGCGGGAAGCCCTACCCATAGGAACCCTAACCCTAGCTCCAATTGCCCTACCCATAGGAACCCTAACCCTAGGGCGGGAAGCCCTACCCATAGGAACCCTAACCCTAGGTCGGGAAGCTTCACCCATGGGAACCCTAACCCTACCTCCAAATGCCCTACCCATAGGAACCCTAACCCTAGCTCCAATTACCCTAGCAATAGGAAACCTAACACTAGCTCCAATTGACCTACCCATAGGAACCCTAACCCTAGGGCGGGAAGCCCTACCCATAGGAACCCTAACCCTAGCTCCAATTGCCCTAGCAATAGGAAACCTAACACTAGCTACAATTGACCTACCGATACGAACCCTAACCCTAGGGCGGGCAGTCCTACCCATACGAACCCTAACCCTAGGGCGGGAAGCCCTACCCATAGGAACCCTAACCCTAGGGCGGGAAGCCCTACCCATAGGAACCCTAACCGTAGGGCGGGAAGCCCTACCCATAGGAACCCTAACCCTAGCTCCAATTGCCCTAGCAATAGGAAACCTAACACTAGCTCCTATTGACCTACCCATAGGAACCCTAACACTAGGGCGGGCAGTCCTACCCATACGAACCCTAACCCTAGGGCGGGAAGCCCTACCCATAGGAACCCTAACCCTAGCTCCAATTGACCTACCCATAGGAACCCTAACCCTAGGGCGGGAAGCCCTACCCATAGGAACCCTAACCCTAGGGCGGGAAGCCCTACCCATAGGAACCCTAACCCTAGCTCCAATTGCCCTACCCATAGGAACCCTAACCCTAGCTCCAATTGCCCTACCCATAGGAACCCTAACCCTAGGGCGGGAAGCCCTACCCATAGGAACCCTAACCCTAGGGCGGGAAGCCCTACGCATAGGAACCCTAACCCTAGGGCGGGAAGCCCTACCCATAGGAACCCTAACCCTAGGGCGGGAAGCCCTACCCATAGGAACCCTAACCCTAGCTCCAATTGCCCTACCCATAGGAACCCTAACCCTAGGGCGGGAAGCCCTACCCATAGGAACCCTAACCCTAGGGCGGGAAGCTTCACCCATGGGAACCCTAACCCTAGCTCCAAATGCCCTACCCATAGGAACCCTAACCCTAGGGCTGGAAGCCCTACCCATAGGAACCCTAACCCTAGCTCCAATTGCCCTAGCAATAGGAAACCTAACACTAGCTCCAATTGACCTACCCATAGGAACCCTAACCCTAGGGCGGGAAGCCCTACCCATAGGAACCCTAACCCTAGCTCCAATTGCCCTAGCAATAGGAAACCTAACACTAGCTCCAATTGACCTACCCATACGAACCCTAACCCTAGGGCGGGCAGTCCTACCCATACGAACCCTAACCCTAGGGCGGGAAGCCCTACCCATAGGAACCCTAACCCTAGGGCGGGAAGCCCTACCCATAGGAACCCTAACCCTAGGGCGGGAAGCCCTACCCATAGGAACCCTAACCCTAGCTCCAATTGCCCTAGCAATAGGAAACCTAACACTAGCTCCTATTGACCTACCCATAGGAACCCTAACACTAGGGCGGGCAGTCCTACCCATACGAACCCTAACCCTAGGGCGGGAAGCCCTACCCATAGGAACCCTAACCCTAGCTCCAATTGACCTACCCATAGGAACCCTAACCCTAGGGCGGGAAGCCCTACCCATAGGAACCCTAACCCTAGGGCGGGAAGCCCTACCCATAGGAACCCTAACCCTAGGGCGGGAAGCCCTACCCATAGGAACCCTAACCCTAGGGCGGGAAGCCCTACCCATAGGAACCCTAACCCTAGGGCGGGAAGCCCTACCCATAGGAACCCTAACCCTAGCTCCAATTGCCCTACCCATAGGAATCCTAACCCTAGGGCGGGAAGCCCTACCCATAGGAACCCTAACCCTAGGGCGGGAAGCTTCACCCATGGGAACCCTAACCCTAGCTACAAATGCCCTACCCATAGGAACCCTAACCCTAGGGCGGGAAGCCCTACCCATAGGAACCCTAACCCTAGCTCCAATTGCCCTAGCAATAGGAAACCTAACACTAGCTCCAATTGACCTACCCATAGGAACGCTAACCCTAGGGCGGGAAGCCCTACCCATTGGAACCCTAACCCTAGCTCCAATTGCCCTAGCAATAGGAAACCTAACACTAGCTCCAATTGACCTACCCATACGAACCCTAACCCTAGGGCGGGCAGTCCTACCCATACGAACCCTAACCCTAGGGCGGGAAGCCCTACCCATAGGAACCCAAACCCTAGGGCGGGAAGCCCTACCCATAGGAACCCAAACCCTAGGGCGGGAAGCCCTACCCATAGGAACCCTAACCCTAGCTCCAATTGCCCTAGCAATAGGAAACCTAACACTAGCTCCTATTGACCTACCCATAGGAACCCTAACCCTAGGGCGGGCAGTCCTACCCATACGAACCCTAACCCTAGGGCGGGAAGCCCTACCCATAGGAACCCTAACCCTAGCTCCAATTGACCTACCCATAGGAACCCTAACCCTAGGGCGGGAAGCCCTACCCATAGGAACCCTAACCCTAGCTCCAATTGCCCTACCCATAGGAACCCTAACCCTAGCTCCAATTGCCCTACCCAT
This sequence comes from Mauremys mutica, assembly GCF_020497125.1. Taxonomy (NCBI): domain Eukaryota; kingdom Metazoa; phylum Chordata; order Testudines; family Geoemydidae; genus Mauremys; species Mauremys mutica. The sequence continues at coordinate 151,978,105 of NC_059074.1, read as the reverse complement.
AGGAACCCTAACCCTAGGGCGGGAAGCCCTACCCATAGGAACCCTAACCCTAGGGCGGGAAGCCCTACCCATAGGAACCCTAACCCTAGCTCCAATTGCCCTACCCATAGGAACCCTAATCCTAGCTCCAATTGCCCTAGCAATAGGAAACCTAACACTAGCTCCTATTGACCTACCCATAGGAACCCTAACCCTAGGGCGGGCAGTCCTACCCATACGAACCCTAACCCTAGGGCGGCAAGCCCTACCCATAGGAACCCTAACCCTAACCCTAGGGCGGGAAGCCCTACCCATAGGAACCCTAACCCTAGGGCGGGAAGCCCTACCCATAGGAACCCTAACCCTAGCTCCAATTGCCCTAGCAATAGGAAACCTAACACTAGCTCCTATTGACCTACCCATAGGAACCCTAACACTAGGGCGGGCAGTCCTACCCATACGAACCCTAACCCTAGGGCGGGAAGCCCTACCCATAGGAACCCTAACCCTAGCTCCAATTGACCTACCCATAGGAAACCTAACACTAGCTCCAATTGCCCTACCCATAGGAACCCTAACACTAGCTCCAATTGACCTACCCATAGGAACCCTAACCCTAGGGTGGGAAGCCCTACCCATAGGAACCCTAACCCTAGGGCAGGAAGCCCTACCCATAGGAACCCTAACCCTAGCTCCAATTGCCCTACCCATAGGAACCCTAACCCTAGCTCCAATTGCCCTACCCATAGGAACCCTAACACTAGCTCCAATTGACCTACCCATAGGAACCCTAACCCTAGGGTGGGAAGCCCTACCCATAGGAACCCTAACCCTAGGGCAGGAAGCCCTACCCATAGGAACCCTAACCCTAGCTCCAATTGCCCTACCCATAGGAACCCTAACCCTAGCTCCAATTGCCCTACCCATAGGAACCCTAACCCTAGCTCCAATTGCCCTACCCATAGGAACCCTAACCCTAGGGCGGGAAGCCCTACCCATAGGAACCCTAACCCTAGGGCGGGAAGCCCTACCCATAGGAACCCTAACCCTAGGGCGGGAAGCCCTACCCATAGGAACCCTAACCCTAGCTCCAATTGCCCTACCCATAGGAACCCTAACCCTAGGGCGGGAAGCCCTACCCATAGGAACCCTAACCCTAGGGCGGGAAGCCCTACCCATAGGAACCCTAACCCTAGGGCGGGAAGCCCTACCCATAGGAACCCTAACCCTAGGGCGGGAAGCCCTACCCATAGGAACCCTAACCCTAGGGCGGGAAGCCCTACCCATAGGAACCCTAACCCTAGATCCAATTGCCCTAGCAATAGGAACCCTAACCCTAGGGCGGGCAGTCCTACCCATACGAACCATAACCCTAGGGCGGGAAGCCCTACCCATACGAACCCTAACCCTAGGGCGGGAAGCCCTACCCATAGGAACCCTAACCCTAGGGCGGGAAGCCCTACCCATAGGAACCCTAACCCTAGGGCGGGAAGCCCTACCCATAGGAACCCTAACCCTAGGGCGGGAAGCCCTACCCATAGGAACCCTAACCCTAGCTCCAATTACCCTAGCAATAGGAAACCTAACACTAGCTCCAATTGACCTACCCATACGAACCCTAACCCTAGGGCGGGAAGCCCTACCCAAAGGAACCCTAACCCTAGGGCGGGAAGCCCTACCCAAAGGAACCCTAACCCTAGGGCGGGAAGCCCTACCCAAAGGAACCCTAACACTAGGGCGGGAAGCCCTACCCATAGGAACCCTAATCCTAGGGCGGGAAGCACTACTCATAGGAACCCTAACCCTGGCATCAAGTGACCTACCCATAGGAACCCTAACCCTAGGGCGGGAAGCCCTACCCATAGGAACCCTAACCCTAGGGCGGGAAGCCCTACCCATAGGAACCCTAACCCTAGGGCGGGAAGCCCTACCCATAGGAAACCTAACCCTAGCTCCAATTGCCCTAGCAATAGGAAACCTAACCCTAGCTCCAATTGACCTACCCATAGGAACCCTAACCCTAGGTGGGGAAGCCCTACCCATAGGAACCCTAATCCTAGGGCGGGAAGCACTACTCATAGGAACCCTAACCCTGGCATCAAGTGACCTACCCATAGGAACCCTAACCCTAGGGGGGGAAGCCCTACCCATAGGAACCCTAACCCTAGCTCCAATTGCCCTACCCATAGGAACCCTAACACTAGCTCCAATTGACCTACCCATAGGAACCCTAACCCTAGCTCGAAGTGCACTACCAATAGGAACCCTAACGCTAGGGCGGGAAGCCCTACCCATAGGAACCCTAACCCTAGGGCGGGAAGCCCTACCCATAGGAACCCTAACCCTAGGGCGGGAAGCCCTACCCATAGGAACCCTAACCCTAGGGCGGGAAGCCCTACCCATAGGAACCCTAACCCTAGGGCGGGAAGCCCTACCCATAGGAACCCTAACCCTAGCTCCAATTGCCCTAGCAATAGGAAACCTAACACTAGCTCCAATTGACCTACCCATAGGAACCCTAACCCTAGGACGGGCAGTCCTACCCATACGAACCCTAAACCTAGGGCGGGAAGCCCTACCCATAGGAACCCTAACCCTAGGTCCAATTGCCCTAGCAATAGGAAACCTAACCCTAGCTCCAATTGCCCTAGCAATAGGAAACCTAACACTAGCTCCAATTGACCTACCCATAGGAACCCTAACCCTAGGGTGGGAAGCCCTACCCATCGGTACCCTAACCCTAGGCGGGAGGCCCTACCCATAGGAACCCTAACCCTAGGGCGGGAAGCCTTACCCATAGGTACCCTAACCCTAGCTCCAAGTGCCCTACCCATAGGAACCCAAACCCTAGCTCCAAGTGCCCTACCGATAGGAACCCAAACCCTAGCTCCAAGTGCCCTAGCGATAGGAACCCAAACCCTAGCTCCAAGTGCCCTACCGATAGGAACCCTAACCCTAGCTCCAAGTGCCCTACCGATAGGAACCCTAACCCTAGCTCCAAGTGCCCTACCGATAGGAACCCTAACCCTAGCTCCAAGTGCCCTACCGATAGGAACCCTAACCCTAGCTCCAAGTGCCCTACCGATAGGAACCCTAACCCTAGCTCCAAGTGCCCTACCCATAGGAACCCTAACCCTAGCTCCAAGTGCCCTACCCATAGGAACCCTAACCCTAGCTCCAAGTGCCCTACCCATAGGAACCCTAACCCTAGTTCCAGGTGCCCTACCCATAGGAACCCTAACCCTAGGTGGGGAAGCCCTACCCATAGGAACCCTAATCCTAGGGCGGGAAGCACTACTCATAGGAACCCTAACCCTGGCATCAAGTGACCTACCCATAGGAACCCTAACCCTAGGGCGGGAAGCCCTACCCATAGGAACCCTAACCCTAGGGCGGGAAGCCCTACCCATAGGAACTCTAACCCTAGGGCGGGAAGCCCTACCCATAGGAAACCTAACCCTAGCTCCAATTGCCCTAGCAATAGGAAACCTAACCCTAGCTCCAATTGACCTACCCATAGGAACCCTAACCCTAGGTGGGGAAGCCCTACCCATAGGAACCCTTATCCTAGGGCGGGAAGCACTACTCATAGGAACCCTAACCCTGGCATCAAGTGACCTACCCATAGGAACCCTAACCCTAGGGGGGGAAGCCCTACCCATAGGAACCCTAACCCTAGCTCCAATTGCCCTACCCATAGGAACCCTAACACTAGCTCCAATTGACCTACCCATAGGAACCCTAACCCTAGCTCGAAGTGCACTACCAATAGGAACCCTAACGCTAGGGCGGGAAGCCCTACCCATAGGAACCCTAACCCTAGGGCGGGAAGCCCTACCCATAGGAACCCTAACCCTAGGGCGGGAAGCCCTACCCATAGGAACCCTAACCCTAGGGCGGGAAGCCCTACCCATAGGAACCCTAACCCTAGGGCGGGAAGCCCTACCCATAGGAACCCTAACCCTAGCTCCAATTGCCCTAGCAATAGGAAACCTAACACTAGCTCCAATTGACCTACCCATAGGAACCCTAACCCTAGGACGGGCAGTCCTACCCATACGAACCCTAAACCTAGGGCGGGAAGCCCTACCCATAGGAACCCTAACCCTAGCTCCAATTGCCCTAGCAATAGGAAACCTAACCCTAGCTCCTGTTGACCTAGCAATAGGAAACCTAACCCTAGCTCCTGTTGACCTACCCATAGGAATCCTAACCCTAGGGCGGGAAGCCCTACCCATAGGAACCCTAACCCTAGCTCCAATTGCCCTACCCATAGGAACCCTAACCCTAGCTCCAATTGCCCTACCCATAGGAACCCTAACCCTAGGGCGGGAAGCCCTACCCATAGGAACCCTAACCCTAGGGCGGGAAGCCCTACCCATAGGAACCCTAACCCTAGGGCGGGAAGCCCTACCCATAGGAACCCTAACGCTAGCTCCAATTGCCCTACCCATAGGAACCCTAACCCTAGGGCGGGAAGCCCTACCCATAGGAACCCTAACCCTAGGGCGGGAAGCCCTACCCATAGGAACCCTAACCCTAGGGCGGGAAGCCCTACCCATAGGAACCCTAACGCTAGCTCCAATTGCCCTAGCAATAGGAAACCTAACACTAGGTCCAATTGACCTACCCATAGGAACCCTAACCCTAGGGCGGGAAGCCCTACCCATAGGAACCCTAACCCTAGCTCCAATTGCCCTAGCAATAGGAAACCTAACACTAGCTCCAATTGACCTACCCATAGGAACCCTAACCCTAGGGAGGGAAGCCCTACCCATCGGTAACCTAACCCTAGGCGGGAGGCCCTACCCATAGGAACCCTAACCCTAGGGTGGGAAGCCTTACCCATAGGTACCCTAACCCTAGCTCCAAGTGCCCTACCCATAGGACCCAAACCCTAGCTCCAAGTGCCCTACCCATAGGAACCCAAACCCTAGCTCCAAGTGCCCTACCCATAGGAACCCTAACCCTAGCTCCAAGTGCCCTACCCATAGGAACCCTAACCCTAGCTCCAAGTGCCCTACCGATAGGAACCCTAACCCTAGCTCCAAGTGCCCTACCGATAGGAACCCTAACCCTAGCTCCAAGTGCCCTACCGATAGGAACCCTAACCCTAGCTCCAAGTGCCCTACCGATAGGAACCCTAACCCTAGCTCCAAGTGCCCTACCGATAGGAACCCTAACCCTAGCTCCAAGTGCCCTACCGATAGGAACCCTAACCCTAGCTCCAAGTGCCCTACCGATAGGAACCCTAACCCTAGCTCCAAGTGCCCTACCGATAGGAACCCTAACCCTAGCTCCAAGTGCCCTACCGATAGGAACCCTAACCCTAGCTCCAAGTGCCCTACCGATAGGAACCCTAACCCTAGCTCCAAGTGCCCTACCGATAGGAACCCTAACCCTAGCTCCAAGTGCCCTACCCATAGGAACCCTAACCCTAGCTCCAAGTGCCCTACCCATAGGAACCCTAACCCTAGCTCCAAGTGCCCTACCCATAGGAACCCTAACCCTAGCTCCAGGTGCCCTACCCATAGGAACCCTAACCCTAGGTGGGGAAGCCCTACCCATAGGAACCCTAATCCTAGGGCGGGAAGCACTACTCATAGGAACCCTAACCCTGGCATCAAGTGACCTACCCATAGGAACCCTAACCCTAGGTGGGGAAGCCCTACCCATAGGAACCCTAACCCTAGGTGGGGAAGCCCTACCCATAGGAACCCTAACCCTAGCTCGAAGTGCACTACCAATAGGAACCCTAACGCTAGGGCGGGAAGCCCTACCCATAGGAACCCTAACCCTAGGGCGGGAAGCCCTACCCATAGGAACCCTAACGCTAGCTCCAATTGCCCTAGCAATAGGAAACGTAACACTAGCTCCAATTGACCTACCCATAGGAACCCTAACCCTAGGGCGGGAAGCCCTACCCATAGGAACCCTAACCCTAGGGCGGGAAGCCCTACCCATAGGAACCCTAACCCTAGCTCCAATTGCCCTAGTAATAGGAAACCTAACACTAGCTCCAATTGACCTACCCATAGGAACCCTAACCCTAGGGAGGGAAGCCCTACCCATCGGTAACCTAACCCTAGGCGGGAGGCCCTACCCATAGGAACCCTAACCCTAGGGTGGGAAGCCTTACCCATAGGTACCCTAACCCTAGCTCCAAGTGCCCTACCCATAGGACCCAAACCCTAGCTCCAAGTGCCCTACCCATAGGAACCCAAACCCTAGCTCCAAGTGCCCTACCCATAGGAACCCTAACCCTAGCTCCAAGTGCCCTACCCATAGGAACCCTAACCCTAGCTCCAAGTGCCCTACCCATAGGAACCCTAACCCTAGCTCCAAGTGCCCTACCGATAGGAACCCTAACCCTAGCTCCAAGTGCCCTACCGATAGGAACCCTAACCCTAGCTCCAAGTGCCCTACCGATAGGAACCCTAACCCTAGCTCCAAGTGCCCTACCGATAGGAACCCTAACCCTAGCTCCAGGTGCCCTACCCATAGGAACCCTAACCCTAGGTGGGGAAGCCCTACCCATAGGAACCCTAATCCTAGGGCAGGAAGCACTACTCATAGGAACCCTAACCCTGGCATCAAGTGACCTACCCATAGGAACCCTAACCCTAGGTGGGGAAGCCCTACCCATAGGAACCCTAATCCTAGGGCAGGAAGCACTACTCATAGGAACCCTAACCCTGGCATCAAGTGACCTACCCATAGGAACCCTAACCCTAGGTAGGGAAGCTTTACCCATAGGTAATCTAATCCTAGGCAGGAAGCCCTACCCATAGGAACCCTAACCCTAGGGTGGGAAGCCCTAACCATAGGAACCCTAACCCTAGCTCCAAGTGCCCTACCCATAGGAACCCTAACCCTAGGGCGGGACGTCCTACCCATATAAACCCTAACCGTAGCTCCAAGTGCCCTACCCATAGGAACCCTAACCCTAGGGCTGGAAGCCCCATCCATAGGAACCCTAACCCTAGCTCCAAGTGCCCTACCCATAGGAACCCTAACCCTAGGGCGGGAAGCTCTACCCATAGGAACCCTAACCCTAGCTCCAAGTGCCCTACCCATAGGAACCCTAACCCTAGCTCCAAGTGCCCTACCCATAGGAACCCTAACCCTAGCTCCAAGTGCCCTACCCATAGGAACCCTAACCCTAGGGCGGGAAGCCCTACCCGTAGGGGCAGTCCGGCGAGAGGGAGTGAGAGTGTGTGGATGGGGCAGAGGTCCGGGGGGAGAGGGGTGTCCATCAGTGACCAGGGGTGGTTGGGTTGGGCAGGAGTCCCAGGGCGAGCAGATAGGCGGTGGGGGCCAGGCCACAACCCCCTCGCCTAACCAGCCCTCCATACAATTTATGAAACCCGATGCGACCCTCAGGCCAAAAAGTTTGCCCACCCCTGCATTAGACCTACTGGGCAACCTCAGGTGCTGTTTGAATGGCAGAGGAGTACTTACATTTTTTATTAACACACTCCATAATTCATATACCCTCCCCGGATAGGAGAACGCAAACAACTGTCTCACAGTGTCTCACTTCTGTGTCACAGTGGGGAAGAACATAATTGAACCAACTCTGCTTCCTTTGAAGGTGATGGCGAAACTGTCACTGACTTCAATGCAGGAGGAATTCCTCCCTGTGCTGAGGTGCAGCAAAAAATCTTGTGCACTACTCAAGGCCCCTGTGGGCTTAAGGGGGTTATGTGGTGCATAAGCCTTTGGCTGGCCCTCTATAGGACTTGGAGTGAACTTCAACCTGGGAGGAGGAAGGAGGACCCATATCGTATATTTCTAGAGCCCTTTCCTTCCAAAAGGATCCCACCACATTTTACAAAGCGATATAAATTCTCATCCTTAGCCATGCGTTAAAGGCTTTTTCTGAGGGGAGAGGATCTTAACTGTGTCTCCAGTTGTACGAAATCTACTCAGCCATCATCAATAATGAATCGACTTAACCAACTATGAGCTGGTGTGGATGCACAATGCAAATAAGATCTGGCTCCAGCCTCTAAGAAGAAAGAGTGTTTCCTTTTTAATAATACATTAAAAAGAGATACCTGGAGATTTCCAGTTAGCAGACACTGCATCCCCTTGCGCTCAATGTTTAAGTAAAGTTTGTTAGAATTACAAACTATGCACATGGTAATAATACTGCTAATGCTGAGCTTGCAAAACACAGCTCTGTGCTGTATGAATCAATCATCACAGCCTGGAGCAAGCAGGGGGAAGAAAAATCCTGCAAAGATAGTATCCAGAAAACAGAGCTATTGAGGAGTACTTAATGAAGGCAAGATGCTGCAAAGCCAGACAGAATTTATATAAATATAATCAGGAATATAGATCCTGATTCTGCACAAGGCTGAATGCCTTTGAGAGATGCAAATTCCCAGCAAATTCAATGGGAACCAAGGATGTTGTGTACTTCTCCAAAGATACTTAGCACATTGCAGGATCAGGTCCCGAGAGTTGAATCCACCCTGTGTGAAGGCTGTGTGCTACTTAAGTCCACCCATAAAAAGCCTTGCACTGTTGGACTTCTGCCGTGGGGTGAATTTCACCCCAAGTGATCAGAATGTTAACCACCGCTGAGATCTGCCTTGTCACAATTCCAAATGCAAACTTGGCTCATCTCTCACCTAATTGGAATCTCTCCATTCAACCTCCAAATGGTATTTTTGCATGATTGCCAATTTTGGTGGGGCTTTGAGCCGGCCCACAAGAGCAGCCTTAAATGAATTAGGGGGCAAACTGCTTTGCCTGCTAAAAGATCAGAAAGAAAATACAGAAGAGAAAAGATGCACATTTGTGCTGTGTTTTTCCATAAATATCCTTCTACTTTCAGCCCTAATGACAATTAATTAATTTTATTATTATTATTACAGATAAAGGGGAAACAAAAGAAACAAGCAAAATACAAAAATGCCAGGAAAGAGCACAGCATATGCCTCTCCTCTACAAACATGCTGCAGCTGAACTGAACATAAAATGGTAGCTGCCTCCAACAAACAGCAAACTTCTAGACTTAATGAGGTGCAGAACAAAGAAAACAAAAGCATAAACAGCTTTACAGCAATAAATTCTAACTGTAGTGGATGTAGATGTCACAATTCCTGGGTAACTGCTTTTACCAGTACACACCAACAGCATTTTAACAACAAAATATAAAGGATGATACTTCTGGAAAAGGCATGTAGGACCATGGCAGGTAGAAAGGAATGACTACTATATTATAAACAATTACGGTAACAATATACTACTTTGCATTTCAAAAGCAATTCCATCTCATAGAGATTTACAGAAATTAATGATAGGTAAGTGTTACTGACTCTGTTTTACAGGTGGGCGAAGAGCAGGGGAAGTGATTTACTCAAGGTCAAACAGGAAGGTGGTAGCATTTCTAGGAATACCATCCAGAACCCCAACTCCCAGGCCTATACTTTAACCACCAACCCATCCTTCCCTTCCCTCAGCCTGTCCATTCCCCTGCAGGGGAAGGATTTTTAGATATTGTTGGTGTGTGCAGGATTTTAAAAACACTATATTAATAGGAAGTTACTAGAAAACACTGGACTCCACCCTTTCCTTTTTATTCTGTTATCCAATTAAATTTCATTAAAAGCTAGAACATTTTTGTTTGTATGGGGAAAAAACCCATGAAATACTCTCCTGAAGAGCTTATTTTTCCACTTGATAAAATGTAAGCTTTACAAAGTTTTTATTAGGTAGCTGAACTAGTGATTTATGTTGACTTATCTACGATCCCAAGGATCTAACTTATTTTATTTACATGGCTCCACAAGTGTACATGGCACTATACAATAATACCACTTGACAATGCAGCACTTTTCCTCCCCATATTGTAAAGGTCCTGACAAAGGGATGTAATTATCATTATTCCCATTTTACAGGTGGGGAAAACTGAGGCACCAAACAGAAAAGCAGAGCTGGGACTAGAAACCAGCCCTCCTTTCTGAGGCTAGTCCTCTAGCCACTAGACCATGCTATTTCCTAGATTAATGCCTCTGAACTCTTTTGTATACCAAGACCACCCCCACTGAATATCCCTTCCATCTAGCCCTGATCTAGCCCAGGGGTTGGCAACCTTTCAGAAGTGCTGTGCCAAGTCTTCATTTATTCACTCTAATTTAAGGTTGCATGCGCCGGTGATACATTTTAACCTTTTTAGAAGTTCTCTTTCTAGAAGTCTATAATATAGAACTAAACTATTGTTGTATGTAAAGTAAATAAGATTTTAAAATGTTTAAGGAACTTCATTTAAAATTAAATTAAAATACAGAGCCCCCTGGACCAGTGGCCAGGACCCAGGCAGTGTGAGTGCTGCTGAAAATCAGCTTGCGTGCCGCCTTTGGCGCCCGTGCCATAGGTTGCCTACTCCTGATCTAGCCCCTTCAGTTTAGCACTATGGAAAGGACAGAGTGGTAATGACCTGGTCACAACCCCCAGGTTGAGATCCCCTGTCCCAGGTAATAAGTATATGCATGGGGCTGTCTTCAGTGGGAGCTGTGGTTGCTCAGTCCCTCTGAAAATCAGGCCCTAGATAAAATATGCACAAGCCACAATTTCAAGTAAGTTGACATCAGGTATATAATGTATGCAACCAATGCCAAGTTTAGATTTGGTTCATGCAAATCTTAATGTCAGGTTTATATAACATCAATTTACACAGTTTACATGCTGAGAAAGATTTGTAATGTTAATTGCAAGTATCCTTAAACTGTGGATTGAAACACTAGACCAAGGTATGTGGGTAACCTGGAACATTCTCTCTCATGCCCCCTGGGTTAAACATTATTTCTTCCAACTGATTTTTTACTATCATTATTTAACTGATCATCAACTACAGCAATGACTGGGCCTATAATTAGTTTATCTGCTACCTTCCAAATTCATATGCCTTACCTTTACTATGCAGGTCTGGAACACAATGGTCAATGTGCTCAGCAGCAGTGTCAAGGTTTCCTCCTCCACTCTGAACTTTAGGGTACAGATGTGAGGACCTGCATGGACCCTTCTAAGCTTAATTCCTAGCTTAGATCTGGTAACACTGCCACCAGCCAGAAATTAGTGTCTGGCACACTTTCTGTCCCCCCAAAACCTTCCCTGGGGAACACAGATCCAAACCCCTTGGATCTTAACACAAGGAGAAATTAATCATTTCCCCCTCCTTTCCCCCACCAACTTCTGGTGAGTCCAGACCCAATTCCCTGGATCTTACAATAAAGAAAAATCAATCAGGTTCTTAAAAAAGAATGTTTTTAATTAAAGAAAAAGAAAGGTAAAAATCATCTCTGTAAAATCAGGATGGAAAATACTTTACAGGGTACTTAAATTTATATAGCCCAGAGAAAACCCCCTCTAGCCTCAAGTTCAAAGTTACAGCAAACAGAGGTAAAATCCTCTTAGCAAAAAGGAACATTTAAAGGTTGAGAAAACAAACATAAGACTAATCCACCTTGCCTGGCTACTTACAAGTTTGAAACATGACAGACTGATTCAGAAAGATTTGGAGAGCCTGGATTGATGTCCCGTCCCTCTCAGTTCCGAGAGCAAACAACCCCCCAAACAAAAAAAAGAGTGCAAAACAAAGAACTCCCTTCACCAAGATTTGAAAGTATCTTGTCCCCCTAGTGGTCCTCTGGTCAGGTGTCAGCCAGGTTTACAGAGCTTTTTAACCCTTTACAGGTAAAAGAGACATTAACCCTTAACTATCTGTTTATGACAAGCAGGTTTCTTGTAAAGAAAAGTTGTCTTTGCCAAGTGATCCTCTTGTGTGGATCAAAGTATTGGTATAACTTTGTCTAGCATTTTTCAGCCCTTGAATACTCCCACTGGAGTGCATGGTAGATCTCTAATGCCTCTGGGACCCCTACACGTAGCAATGGGTAGGATTTCACCTCCCCCGTTTTCTCTTCTGTTTCAGGAACAGCTGGATGGTCTGCAGCCACCTCTTCCAGGTGTCTGCCAAGCTCTCTGCCAGACTGAGGGATTCAGGTGATTTCACTAGTTCCAATTTCCTAAAGATGTAGCTTACTTCTAATATCCCTGACAAACAGAAGCCATAGTAAGCAGGGGCGGCTCCAGCAATTTCGCCACCCCAAGAATGGTGGCACGCCACGGGACCAGTGGACCCCCCGCAGGCACGCCTGCGGGAGGTCCACCGAAGCCGCGGGACCAGCGGAGCCTCCACAGGCACGCCTGCGGGAGGTCCACTGGAGCCACCTGCTGCCCTTCCGGTGACAGGCAAAGCGCCCCCCGCGGCATGCCGCCCCAAGCACGTGCTTGGCGCGCTGGGGTCTGGAGCCGGCCCAGATAGTAAGGGCCTGATTCTTATTTCCTGGTTCTAGTCACATCATATGACATGCTTCAGGGTTACAAATGTTATCTGTCACATGGCAGGGGTTAATATCCAGACTCCACTGGCTATTTTACATAGGTCACCCCTCATTTAACTTAAACCTCTTGCTAGATCATCAGCATAGTAGTTGCACCAGATTAGGCTCCCATACCCTCATGTATATATCAGTATATGGATATAAGTAGAAGGATAAGGGAATCTAAGTGAACTTTAAATCAGTTTAACATATCACTTCTCAGAGACGCTAAGAATGGACTGTCCTTAAGAGTGAGATTTACAGCCCTAAAGAGAGAGATACAAGGCCAAAGAGTGAGGCTTTCCTGGTGGTGTGTTAGGTCATTGCTTAAGACAGGGACTCTCATCTTTGGACCTTGGCAACACCCAGTAGTCCAGGTTTTTAATCCAACTAGCACTTAATAGTTTGTTTTAAAATGTACACTGCTTAATATTACATAGGAAACACTTCAATGTCCTAATTCATGCTAAAATCTAGGGCACGTGAGAATTCTATATGAAGTGCAAACTAGTGGATTTTAATAAAAACAATTATTTGCTGATTGGAACAAACACCTGGATGGATGGAGATCCCTTAGGACATGAATTTGTCCAGTGTGATCTAAATTCTGAACTGTATTTTGCAAAACCCACAAACTATCGATCAAGTCCTGCTTGTTTTTTGGGTGAACTCATTTTTTTTGGACTGTCGCAAAATATTCAGATTCAGACACCCACCCACCCCCAGCTTCCTTTCATACACATATAGAATGTGGGCAGTAGTCCCCATAGTTACCACAGTACACGAGCGTCTTTCCAAGCTCTAAGCCCCATGCTTGAGCCTCTGGATGTATTGTCTGTTGCAGCGCCTGAGTAAAAATATTTTAAATCTTTATATATTTACTCAAAATGAGTGAGGTAAGCTTAGGAATGGGTGTGAGAGTGAGATAGCATGTTAATGAGTGAGGGTCACACCTAATGAGTGAGATTTGACATATCTGACTCCTGAATCTGGCATGTGGCTGTTTGCAAACTCAATACCCACATTCACCACAAGGTGGAGATAGTGTTGCCACCTCACCTCAAAGTATTTACCCAAGATAGCACCAGCAGTTCACATTTAATGGGTAAATAACCCGTGTTTAAAGTATAACTGCAGATTTAACTGATAGACTGGAACAGCTCTTAACTGCGCACACAGTATGTTTTTTAAATGACTGCCTGAATGCTTCTTTATACCCAAGAGAACAGCATGGTTCCTCAGGTGCTGTTCCAATCTAGCATGTAAATAATATACAAGTTTTATAAACTGCCATACACGGTTTGTTTTTCTATAGCAAACTAGAGAGCTACATAGACTCAGATGACTGGTAATGGGACACAAGGGCTTTCTCCTCTACATCACTGCTTTGAATTCAGCCTTGTTTGGACAATGACTGAAGGGGACTTGCAGACAGATCTACCTCCCTAAAGATGGTCCTGCCATGAGAGGGATGGGACGGGACATATTTGGAAAAGTGAATACAATGCATTGGCAAACTATACGTCACATCCCCCTCTAGTGGTCAGTTCCTTTGAGGATAAGAGCCTACTTCGTGCTTACGTGGTAGAGGTCTATGTTGCAGCACTGAAAATCCCTACTGATGACCCATGCAGTACATCATTATACTCACACGTCTGCTACTCATTTAGGTGGGAAAAATAGAAGCCTTCACTCTATGGAGATACCAACCCAGCAATTTTCAATCTCTAGCATATCTCTTCATATTAGAACAACAGTAGAATAATCTCTTTATACTAGAATAAGGAAAAGTTGAGACTGACAAAAATTGATCTAAAACCATACAAGTCCTTAGTTAAGCCTATCACCCTCCATCTTCAGTGTATACTTTGTGCCCTGTATCTCCAGCTCTGCACATTGAGAAAGGAGGGGACAGTTACAGTGCAATGTACAGGTATCTAGCTGTTCATTAATGAGAGTCATGTAGCAAAATCCTCACCCACCACACTGAAAATTTCCCCCGGAGAGATCAGCCTCAAATTTGAATTTGATGGCTTTTTACTGGTGTGTCTCCTAACATTAATCTTCTTTCAATACTCTGAGAAATTCCTCACTCCTCAAAGAAGTAAATAGGATCTCAGGTACTATGGTGATAAATGCCCTAGGAATACTTATAAAGAATACTAATAAATGCATTTGTCGGTGGTGGCCTAGATCAATGGCATTTTAAGGAGGCACATATAAACAACGCCACCACCACCACTTTGCATTTTTCTAGGTGTTTTTTATCTAGAGAGCTCAAGGAAGAGCATTACAAAATTAGGAAGGTTTCCCCAAGTACAGAACGTGAGGGTCAGAGAAAAGTTAAGTGACTTGCACCAAGGTCACACAATACATCAGTGTCAGAGGCCAAGTCTCCCGACTCCCAGTGCTGTGCTCAGAGCAGAGCTGCTGACAATGACAGCCCATGTGTCGTTCCTCCACTCCCACCTCACCTGGTAGGTGAATGACTTTGCACCAGGCTACAGTTTCTCACAAGTAACTGGATAAACCAAATATTTTAGGCAAAGCATGTTTAAAAGTGTAGCTGAACTGGCATGGGAGTATCCAAGGGCCATGATTTCTCGTATGACCACCTAAAAAACTATTGGCTCAATCCTCTGCTGTACCCAATCTGACTGGGCATAGTAGAGGTGGTGCAGCTGCAGCCGGATTACAGCTCCCTGAGCCTGGGGGCCATAGTTCAGAGCAGTATGAGAGGGCTGTTCTATGCCATAACCGGACTATAACAGCCACAAGGTGACCATCCACAAGCCAGGAACTGCTGGAGCACAGCGCACTCTAGCCCTCACTCCGCTACCAGGTATGCCCCCTGCACTGAGGGATATTAAAGGGATAGTGGACAGCCAGCTACACTGGCTTTACAGCACGTGAAGATTCCTTCCACTCCACTTAGCCTCTCTATGCCTTAGCTCCCCATCTGTAAATGGAGATAATATTTCTGTTGCCGGCACAGAATGCCCGAGGACAGCAACAGGGAAGGTTCGTTGCCCGGTGTGCTTCGCTCCAATAAACACACCAAGGTGGAGAAGCAGACCAAGTTTATTTGAGATCTCAAAGCGGTGCAAGGAGACACAGGCGTCTCAAATCAAGCACACAGCTACAAACAGTTTTTCTCTTTTTATACATAACTTCAGCTAAGCATTCCTATTACCCCCACTACTCCCCCCCTTCCCCCTCCCTTCTATTTCCCTGTAGCAGATATATCATGCAGGTAGCAATTACATTAAGCAGGTTAAATCATACTTGGCAGCAACCACTTTATCTCGTTAGTGACTTTTTCTTGAACCGTTATCTTGTCTTACTTTCTTTGATTTGTTATCCTGCCCCCCTTAGCTAGGTGCAAGCAGGCCTCATTACCACCTCCTGGTACCAGTGTTGCACTGATAACCAGCTGTTACACATTCCATTCTCGGTTGCTGGCCTGCTAGGTTGATTAGAGTTCAAACATGGAAGCGCTTTGGGCAAGCATAGAATAACTGTGGATCTGTTCAGGCCTGGTACAGAAAGGCTTCATTGGCACTATGGTTTTCCACCCTCCTGAGTTACCTAGGGCCATGCCTAATGCCACCAACATTTCCTTTCTCCCACCCTATCTCTGTCTAGTCTATTTAAATTGTAAACTCTTCAGGGCAGAGATTATTATTGTGTATGTACACGTAGTGGGGCCCTGAGAGAGGTGGAGGCTTCTACCACTACCAGAATACAAATATTACATAATGTTCATTGTAACTAGGTCAGCTGTATAGTTCCTTTGTCTCATCAGAGCAGGGCAAAGGGGGCAAAGGACCTTGTGGCTTATAGGTTCTTATTCTGATTGGAGACCAACTGAATCTCATTGAAGCTAAATCACCGTAGCTTGAGCTTTTTTTTTTTTGCTCCCTCAGAAGCTGATTAGCCATTGCAATACTCCCATTTGGCATACGTGTAACTCTGTGAAGTTTCCCCAGTGTGACGCTAGAGTAATGCAATGGGGACACTGGCATACACCTCTGAATTTGTCCCAAAGATCGTACAAATTCCCCCGTTACATCCTCATGAGAAAATGGGACAGATTTTCATTTACACTAACGTCCCTTAACTTACACCACTCTGGCAGTGTAAAGAGATCTGGGAACTGTATTACATTTATACCTACGTTAAAGCAGCTTACACTGGCAGAGCAATGTGAAGGGCATTAGTGCAAATGAGAATCTGCCCCAATATCTCCAAGGAATAATATCAGATGGTCAGCAAATGAGCTCATCAGCTCCTTTTAATGCAATTTTGTTACTCCAGGGACCCTCTCTTTTAGATCTCATCCACACCAGGGATATCTTGCAATATCTTCCCACCATCCTTAACACAGGTTCAGCTCTAGCAGCATCAGCAACGTTGGGAGCCCTAGGGTAGCTGGGCCGCCATTGGCATTGCAAGCACTACGTTGACAAGTCCTGAGCAGAGTTAGATCCTGTAAATAACTGACAAGAGAGCTGTGTTGGGCAAAGTCATTTCTGCCACTTTGCCCTTCTCTTCCACAGATGTCATATTTCATACTCAGTGGATTTCCAAATGCAGCCGCAGTGTAAATGTGCACAGCTTTTTTCCAATGTAATGCATTCCAATTAATCAATTTCAGTTTGGCATCAGCAATCTGGGGAAGGCTGCTGGGCCCTTCTGTTTAGAACCAAGTAACTGTTTATTTTCCCCAGCCCCAAAACGTAAGGGGAAAAATGACAAAAAGTCATTAACAAGATCTTCAATGTTTCCTTTTATGAGTGTCAGCTGTTCTCAAGCAATCAGTCACATAAAACCAGCTTTTCAATTAAGACCGCAGTGGATAACCATATAGAGGGGATTACTTTAGAAAATTATTGGAGTCTTTTACAAATTGGGGCAATTCTAAGGCCCGGGTTTTTAAAAGAAGCTACAAAACCAGCCTCCAATTTTGTGGTGCAACTGCATGTACACTTAGCTATCTGTATACCTGATTGCACCCACACACCAGGTAGTTAAACATCTAAGCGTTATTGTGATATACTAGTTGACTGTGAGAGAGCAGGTCACACCCCAGTGACTGTATCAAAGCTTGCCAATTACAATTACTGGAGTCACCCCTTTAGTTCAAGTGAGAGAGGCCTGTGTTCTGCTCCCCAGTGACAGCTGCAACATTTGTATATACACACACAATGAATTTGGAGTCACTAATTTGTAGATGCAAAGTTATGTCCACAAAAAAATAAAAAATAAAACTAAATCACAGGCTGCTTCTCAAAAACAGATAAAAAAGCTGCACCCAGCCTTCCCAAATTCCCTGTGCAATGGTCTTCAGTCCCCACCAGGGTCCTTCCTGCAATCCTCTAGAAGAACAGAAGACTTGGAAGCAGAGAGCTTCTTGATTATCTGCTTGGCAAGTGCCAGACACTCAGCTGTAAACATGGATACATTTTTATTTATTAATTTATAGCATGCCAATCTCTCAACAGTATCTGGGATGCTGTGCATCATAAACAAAAATTAAACTAGGCTAGGTTCAATGCCCACAGAAAACAGACAAAACCGAGGAGAAAAAATGCTGCAGAAAGGCGGTGCTGATACGAAAGCGAGGCCAAAATTGGGCAAGACTCCCAGATGGGTGAAATTCACCCTGTGCAGAGGGGCAGCACAAGGCCTACTGCACCACCTAATGCCCACACAAGCTCCAAAATTCACCCTTGTGCAAAGAGCCTAAAGATATCAGTGGGTTTAATGTGGTATATGGCCTTTGCCATGATATTCTACATGCAGGGCTGGCTTTAAGAACTCCGGGGTCCAATTCAGTGGCAGTCTGGGTCTTCGACAGTGGGTCCTACTTGCTCTGGGTCTTCCACAGCACTGAAGGGCCCATGCTAAAATGCCACCGAAGACCTGGAGCGAGTGAAGGACCCACTGCCAAAATGCCGCCAAAGACCCAGACAGCCACCAGGTGAGTAAAAATTAATGTTAGGCCCTCTTCCTTAGGGCGCGGGGCTCTCTTAGGCGCGGGGCCTGATTTGGGGGAATTGGCCTAAAGCCGGCCCGATCTACATGTGATGAATTCAGGGTTTAAGCTGGACTTACATGGTGTCTAGGCCTTGTGCTTGTTTTCTGTTTGGGGGTAAAATTCACCCTGGTCTAAACAGAAGGCACATACAAGAAATCTTACCAGGACCTCCAGCAGACATCTCCAGAGAAAGAGTTGCTTAGGATCTCTCAACTGATTCTGAGGGTCAGATGAAACCTTGAGACAATGGCCAATCTAGATTGTAAATCTTTTCAGGGCTGACACAATGGGCCTGATTCACCCTTGGATTATTCCAGTTTATGTTGGTGTCAATCGGGAGTAATGGAGTGTGATCAAGCCCTTTGTCTCTATTCTTCCCATAAAGTGTTGTGTATATGTACAGTGTTACATGCAAATGAAAACTACAAATAACTATTTGTTGACCTTGAGGGGTGGATGTTGGAGCCTCATTGTATCCATTGAAACATCAAGTATTGTCCTGGTCCCGTTCTAATATCTTTATATTGCAATGTGATATAGAATCATAGAATCATAGAAATCATAGAATCTCAGGGTTGGAAGGGACCTCAGGAGATCATCTAGTCCAACCCCCTGCTCAAAGCAGGACCAAACCCAACTAAATCATCCCAGCCAGGGCTTTGTCAAGCCTGACCTTAAAAACCTCTAAGGAAGGAGATTCCACTACCTCCCTAGGTAACCCATTCCAGTTCTTCACCACCCTACTAGTGAAAAAGTTTTTCCTAATATCCAACCTAAACCTCCCCCTCTGCAACTTGAGACCATTACTCCTTGTTCTGTCATCTTCTACCACTGAGAACAGTCTAGATCCATCCTCTTTGGAACCCCCTTTCAGGTAGTTGAAAGCAGCTATCAAATCCCCCCTCATTCTTCTCTTCTGCAGACTAAACAATCCCAGTTCCCTCAGCCTCTCCTCATAAGTCATGTGCTCCAGCCCCCTAATCATTTTTGTTGCCCTCCGCTGGACTCTCTCCAATTTATCCACATCCTTCTTGTAGTGTGGGGCCCAAAACTGGACACAGTACTCCAAATGAGGCCTCACCAGTGCTGAGTAGAGGGGGATGATCACATCCTTTGATCTGCTGGAAATGCCCCTACTTATACAACCCAAAATGCCATTAGCCTTCTTGGCAACAAGGGCACACTGTTGACCCATATTCAGCTTTTCGTCCACCGTAACCCCTAGGTCCTTTTCTGCAGAACTGCTACCCAGCCATTCGGTCCCTAGTCTGTAGCAGTGCATGGGATTCTTCCGTCCTAAGTGCAGGACTCTGCACTTGTCCTTGTTGAACCTCATCATATTTCTTTTGGCCCAATCCTCTAATTTGTCTAGGTCCCTCTGTATCCTATCCCTACCCTCCAGCGTATCAACCACTCCTCCCAGTTTAGTGTCATCTGCAAACTTGCTAAGGGTGCAGTCCACACCATCCTCCAGATCGTTAATGAAGATATTGAACAAAACCGGCCCCAGCACCGACCCTTGGGGCACTCCACTTGATACCGGCTGCCATCTAGACATGGAACCATTGATCACTACCCGTTGAGCCCGACCATCTAGCCAGTTTTCTATCCACCTTACCGTCCATTCATCCAGCCCAGACTTCTTTAACTTGCTGGCAAGAATACTGTGGGAGACTGTATCAAAAGCTTTGCTAAAGTCCAGAAATAGCACATCCACTGCTTTCCCCTCATCCACAGAGCCGGTTATCTCGTCATAGAAGGCAATTAGGTTAGTCAGGCATGACTTGCCCTTGGTGAATCCATGCTGACTGTTCCTGATCACTTTCCCCTCCTTTAAGTGGTTCAGGATTGATTCCTTGAGGACCTGTTCCATGATTTTTCCAGGGACTGAGGTGAGATTGACTGGCCTGTAGTTCCCTGGATCTTCCTTCTTCCCTTTTTTAAAGATGGGCACTACATTAGCTTTTTTCCAGTCATCCGGGACCTCCCCCGATCGCCATGATTTTTCAAAGATAATGGCCAATGGCTCTGCAATCTCATCGGCCAACTCCTTTAGCACCCTCGGATGCAGCGCATCTGGCCCCATGGACTTGTGCTCGTCTAGCTTTCCTAAATAGCCCTGAACTACTTCTTTCTCCACAGAGAGCTGGTCACCTCCTCCCCTTACCGTGCTGCAGAGTGCAGCTGTCTGGGAGCTGACCTTGTCTGTGAAGACAGAGGCAAAAAAAGCATTGAGTACACTAGCTTTCTCCACATCCTCTGTCACTAGGTTCCCTTCCTCATTCAGCAAGGGGCCCACACTTTCCTTGACTTTCTTCCTGTTGCTAACATACCTAAAGAAACCCTTCTTGTTACTCCTAACATCTCCGGCTAGCTGCAACTCCAAGTGTGATTTGGCCTTCCTGATTTCACACCTGCATGCCTGAACAATACTTTTATACTCCTCCCTGGTTATTTGTCCAATCTTCCACTTCTTGTAAGCTGTTCTTTTGTGTTTAAGACGAGCCAGGATTTCACTGTTGACCATGCAATGACCCTGAGCCCTTAGATGATAACATCACTGCAACACAACACTGCATCATGACATGACATGGCATTGCGCTGCATGAGCATGACACTGTGCTGCATGAGCATGACACTGCAGCATAACTGTACTGCGTTAGCCAAAGGAAGCCTTTCAAGGATTTGTTAGGACCTGAATGGTGTGAGCACATCAGTTATAACAATATACAATAAATAGGATACATATTTCTACGGAGTTCACCTGCTGGAATCATTCTAAGCACCTCATAAAACTGCTAAGACTCTGCTGCCAGGGATGACAAACCTATCATGTAAAGAGCAAGAGGCAAGTGATGGAAGCTTCACTACCTGCATTGTCAAGCTATGGGCCCGTGGCAGTTTTGCCTGACTAAAAACCTGCAGGTTTTTGGCCCATTACTGGAAGCACTTCTCTACCCTACTCTCATGGCACACCCTGTTTGCAGCTGTGGCACTATATAGGAGCCATAAAAGATCCTTGTAAAGTCCGTGAAGAATTCCCCTAGAGCAGGCGCTGCATAAAACAGCTGTAGGCTGCACTGGCTAGTTGTCCTGGCAAGCAATGTGCTGGGGGGAGAGACTGGGTTTGGGAAGGGCTGAAGCTATGCTCTGCTATGCCCATTCTGAGCAGCACCCCTGGTTTTTGAGCCATGCAGGCCAGGCTAGGCTGTCTTAATATAGAGCAGTGGTCCCCAAGCTTTTTGTCTGGCAGGTGCCAGACGAAGGACCATGGCGGCAGTCGAGCATCCGCCACCCAGGACGCGGGTGCATTTAGATGCCCCCGCGGGTGCTATGGTGCTCGCGGGCACTGCGTTGGGGACCCCTGATTTAGAGGGACACTCTGAGCTGCCTGAGTTAAGCCACTTTTGTTCCCCATCACCATGGGACATATCTATTTGTTCTCAGAATCTCACCCATTACGTACAATTGACACTATAAATTATGGGCATGCAGAGGAAAGGATGGTGAGACATCAGCAGCCCTGGAGACTGAAGTCCTTATTTGATGCATGGAAGAGAGAGATTTCCCCATCCTGCCCTACTGCTGGGCTTCAGCTGTGACCTGGCAAGATCACCTCTCTTGAGTAAGAAAGAACTTCACTTTCCATGCCCTGAAAGTGCAGGCTGCTAGCAAAGGTGCCCTCTCTGATGAGAGATTCTGCAGTATAACACCAGCTTACTGGGAACTGGACTGAGACTCCCACCATCCCATTTCACACTAGGTTAGCACCAACTGATGTTAGTATCTGGACCTGAACTGCATTCAACTCAGTGACCTAGTGAGATTCCATAACACATTGTGGTTACATATTTCCACAGACAATTATGTAACTCCATCTTAACGATGTAGACCAAGGGAAAACAAGACAATAAGGTCTCCACAACTGAGAGCACTGTATGCCTCTCCTAAGGAACATGCTGCAGCTGAACTGAAAATAAAATGGCAGCTGCCTCCAGCAGACTCAGAAATTTAAAGATACAGGACACAAAACAAAATCATAACATTTCCAGACAGTAGCTGCATAAACCACAGTTTACAGCCACTTGAGCCATCTGATCCCCTAAAGTAGCAGTTCAGTCTTAAAGTTGGTTTGTAACAGGAAGATCATCTCAGTTAAGGCATACAGTCAAATCCCATCAGAAAACAGCAGTAAAGGCCCATTGACTTCATCTACTTTTTAATATGCAGCAGAGGCAGCAGCAAAGGACTATCCGCAGAAAATAAAGGAACAGAGCTTATACCAGCTATGAAAGTATCTGCATCACAAACCCAATCCTGTCTCTCACAAATGATGACAAAACTGATAAGCACATTTTCTCCTTACAGTCAGAATTTATAACCTGAAGTGGCTGTTATACTAGAAAAGTAAATGATCCCCTAATACTCAAATCAATCTTGTGAGAATAACCTGAATAATGAGTTACAATTGCAAGAGATGAAATTAAGACAAGAACAGTTAAATAGGGATCTAAAGGAACAGATAACATTTAGCATGATGTTTGGAGCTGAAATTAGGCTTTAAATGTATGCAGAGTCAGAGAGAAAGGGGGAAAATAAGGAATTGGAACACAGTCCTCAGATAAAGATGAGCCTTTTGATGAGGAATAATCAGAAGCAATTGCAAATTGACATTGTTCGAGAAACGAGGGGAAAATCCCTTCAAATAGCATTTTTGATGCAAATACCTGAGGGCTTAGGAGACATAACAGGATCTCCTTTTAAAATAATAAATACCCCCCAAACAATTCCAACTCTAAGCAATTTGTTGCAGATGTGATTGGAAATGGTCTCTAAAAATATGTCCAATTTGAAAATTTGGAAGCTACCTACTTAAATATCTCTCATCACAATAATATCTGAGTGCCTCACAATCACGAATGGATTTTACCCTTACAGCATCACAGCGAAGTAGAGAAGTCTCAGCACCATTTTACAGATACGTGACTTGCCTCTGGTCAGACGAGAGGACTGTGACTGAACTGAAATGAGCTTAGGCTAGTGCTAGAGCTGTAGCTTAGGCTAGTGCTTTTACCATAGAACCACTCACTCCTAGCTCTGGAGCTAGATTTTGTATTTGCATATTTTGAGCCATTAGCAATTATCTTCGAAAAATCATGGAAGACGGGAGACATTCCAGAAGACTGGAAAAGGGCAAATATAGTGCCCATCTAGAAAAAGGGAAATAAGGACAACTCAGGGAATTACAGACCAGTCAGCTTAAACTTCTGTAACCGGAAAGATAATGGAGCAAATAATTAAGCAAATCAATTTGCAAACAGAAGATAAAAAGGTGACAAACAGTCAGCATGGATTTGTCAAGAACAAATCATGTCAAACCAAACTGATAGCTTTCTTTGACAGGGCAACAAGCCTTGTGGACAGGGGGGATGCGGTAGACATGGTATATCTTGACTTCAGTAAGCCTTTTGGTACTGTCTCACATGACCTTCTCATAAACTAAGGAAATACAACCTAGATGAAGCTACTATAAGGTGGGTGTATAACCGGTTGGAAAATCATTCCCAGAGAGTAGTTTTCAGTGGTTCACAGTCATGCTGGAAGGGCATAATGAGTGGGGTCCTGCAGGGATCGGTTCTGGGTCCGGTCTGTTCAATATCATCATCAGTGATTTAGATAATGGCAGAAAGAGTACACTTATGAAGTTTGCGGATGATACCAAGCTGGGAGAGGTTACAAGTGCTTTGGAAAATAGGATTAAAATTCAAAATGATCTAGACAAACTGGAGAAATGATCTGAAGTAAATAGGATGAAATTCAAGAAGGACAAATGCAAAGTACTCCACTTAGGAAGGAACAATCAGTTGCACACATACAAAATGGGAAATGACTGCCTAGGAAGAGTACTGCGGAAAGGGATCTGGGGGTCATAGTAGACCACAAGCCAAAAACGAGTCAGTGAAACACTGTTGCGCAAAAAAAAAAAAAAAAAAAAAAAAAAAAAGCAAACATAATTCTGGGATATATTAACAGGAGTATTGTAAGCAAGACATGAGAAGTAATTCTTCCGCTCTACTCCGCACTGATTAGGCCTCAACTGGAGTATTGTGTCCAGTTCTGGGCGCAACATTTTAGGAAAGATGTGGACAAATTGGAGAAAGTCCAGAGAAGAACAAAAATGATTAAAGGTCTAGAAAACATGCCCTACAGGGAAGATTGAAAAAAATTGGGTTTGTTTAGTCTGGAGAAGACGACAGAGGGGAAATGACAACTGTTTTCAAGTACATAAAATGTTGTTACAAGGAGGAGGGAGAAAAAAATTGTTTTTCCTTAACCTCTGAGGACAGGACAAGAAGCAATGGGCTTAAATTGCAGCAAGTGTGATTTAAGTTGGACATTAGGAAAAACTTCTTAACTGTCAGGGTGGTTAAGCACTGGAATAAATTACCTGAGGAGGTTGTGGAATCTCCATCATTGTGGATTTTTAAGAGCAGGTTGGATAAACACCTGTCAGGGATGGTCTATATCAGGGGTTCTCAAACTGGGGGTCGGGACCCCTCAGGGGGTCACGAGGTTATTACATGGGGGGAGTCGTGATCTGTCAACCTCCACCCCAAATCCCGCTTTGCCTCCAGCATTTATAATGGTGTTAAATATATGAAAAACTGTTAATTTATAAAGGGGGGGTCACACTCAGATTTGCTATATGAAAAGGGTCACCAGTAAAAAAGTGTGAGTGCCACTGGTCTATATAATACTTAGTCCTGCCTTGAGTGCAGGGGACTGGACTAGATGACCTCTCAAGGTCCCTTCCAGTTCTATGATTCTATATATCCAACTGTTTAGGCACAGCCCATTACAGAGAAAGGAGCCAAGTGCCTCATTCCGGTACAGTAGCATTTTGCACTCACTATGCACAGGTGAAATTGAAGGTCTAAGGTACCAGTCAGAATCAGATCCAGAGTGCGACATTCGGATCTGGGTTTGGATTCTAAGCCCCTTCAAGGTTCAGGAATGCTCTGCTCTCTGGGTTTTGGTTCAGGCCCCTCTCTGATTATATCCAGTACCTGGAGTACTAACAGCGTGAAAAACATTGACCCATCCAGATCACTGGGCCTAAGTTAGAGTGTTATCTGTGCCACTGATGTGAAATTCCTAGGGGATGGGGACGAATGGGAAGCCACACAGATGTCACAGCTGCAGAATGGCATTGAACAGTGTTTCAGAGAGGAGTGGTGTTAGTTTCAAGGGAAACCAAGATAGATCTATTGCCTGGGACTTTAAAGCAGTGGTGTAGCTAGGAGTGGAAATTTGGGTTGGTCCCAACTTTCAGGTGGATGTGCAATGACAGACTGCGCTAGCTCAGCTTTTCCCTGATGCCAGGCTCTCTTCCTAGCCCTGGTGCCCCCAGACGTAGGGCTTCACCTGCCAAACTGGGCACGTGCAGGGGGCGGCTCAGAACATGGCAAGGCAGAGCTGCCGGAGCGTAGCTTTCTGAAGGGTGGGCGCATAGCTCCGTCCCAGATTTCAGGTGCCCACCCCGAGTGATGCTCCGAGCCGGTGTGGCAGCACTACATTCTTGCTCAGATTTGGATCGGCCTGGATGCTAAGTGGGTGAGCCATGGCCCACCCACGGCTACGGCCTCTACTTTAAAGTTTGACTGGCAAAAATATTAGATAAAAACCCTTAAGAAAACTGCCCTGCATTGGCATAGAGCTAGACTGGACAAGAAAAAATCTTTACCGGAGCTAGCTGGCTACATATCTGTCTGCTTACCTGTCCCTAGGATTTCTAAGGAATCGATCACCTTGCTGTCTGAGCATCTACTCTAACTCCCATGATTCTAACATGCAGATCAGATAATAGAAAGTTAGAGGAGTGTTAAAATGCATTGCTTGACTAGGGAGTTACTGAATGTTTAGAAACAGGGAGCAGAGAATTTCTATGGGGGTAAGTGTGTTTCTCTGCAGACTCAGGCGTACTTTGCTGCATCTGTTACACATGCTTTACATTTTCAAGGTTCTCTTTGCCACCATGATGGCTAGGGACTTAAAAACAAAAACAAACTAAGATTTTAGGGAAAATCTGTGAGTGGTACCCACGTCCCCTGGCTACTGCTTGATTCTACTTGAGGAGGTGCACCCACACTTTGGGAAATACTGATTTAAGCTGTTTTTAGGGCTTGATCCAATGCTCATTGTATTCAATGACTGTCCTTCCATCAGCTCAGGATTAAACAGACTGAATGGCTAACCAACTACAAAAGCAGTTTCTCCTCCCTTGGTGTTCACACCTCAACTGCTAGAAGAAGGCCTCATCCTCCCTGATTGAACTAACCTCGTTATCTCTAGCCTGATTCTTGCTTGCATATTTATACCTGCCTCTGGAAATTTCCACTACATGCATCTGACAAAGTGGGTATTCACCCACGAAAGCTCATGCTCCAATACATCTGTTAGTCTATACAGTGCCACAGGACTCTGCTACTTGTCCTTCCAATGACATCTGTGAGCACTGGATCAGGCCCTTACAGTACAATCTTGGTTATCCAAATGTCATGCAGAACCCTATAGGTGTTTGCATAATCAAGGATATTTTTAAAGAACTGACTTCATTTCAGGAGACATGATTTTGTCTCAGGTAACAGGCAGTTACCGAACATTGGTTTTGGAAAAATCAAAGATGTCCTAGATTTCATGTTATTTTCACAGCTGTTTTGTAATCTGACCACATTTATACGGTGTGGATTTTTGTTTAAAAGAGGCGTTTATTGCTGCTTTTAATTATTTGCCTGGCAACCCAAGAGCCTCTCCTAACTGAGGGAGAGGGTTTAGAAATAAAATAAAGTAAAATTATAAATAAAATACACAACTTATGTAGCCCCTTTTATTCCAGGAGCACAAGGCACTTTATAAGCACTAATTAAGCCTCACAACAACCCTGTGAAGAAAATATTTTTATGTCTGCTTCACAGACATTTAAGTGACTTCCTCCCAGCTTATACAGCATGTCCGTGGCAGCAATAGGATTGGAACCCAGAGCTTTTTTGTTTCCCGAGCCTCTGCTTCAACCACCCACCCACAATCTCTCCCTCCAAGCAGTTTGTTTTCTTTCTATAAGACAATGCTAATACACTGAAAAAAGAAAAAGGCATGAGCCCTTTGCTAAATTGCAGGCTTAAACCATCGTCAAACCTGGGAAATAAAAAAGAATGACCTCATTCCTGCTAGCTGTTAAATCAGCAGCTAAAAGATATTGAAATGCTGGATAAAAGGAGGTGACCGGTGGGATCCCAGCAAGATTCACCCTGTGGTTTAGATTTCACATCAAGAACAGGTTTTGTTAAGTGCAATAGGCTTACAGCCAATATCATATAGTGCTGGCTAGAAACCAGCTAGGGTTCTCTGTAGCCGCTGTATGGGTGCTTAAGTTAGAAACACATCAGTACATGAAAGGCAATCGTAGGTGTAGAGGCAAAATAGCATTTCATGAGAAGTGAAAGAATTTGGGAAGAAGAGGAAGCAAGGAAAAATCTCTGTTATGCAAATGTCATTATACAAACAGTTTGAGAACATGAAAAAACAAGAAATGAACCTGCTCTACCAAATAAACGCTCTGAATTCAAACAGACAGGACATCGGTGCATACAAATCAAGGCCAAGGTAAATGACTTGAGGATTATAGCACTAAGCTTCCATATTTTCTCACCAGTTTAAGGCTGTATGGATTGTTATAAATTTTTTGTACAGTATTTAGCATTGGTAAAAGGTGCAAGATTAGGATAAAGGATATTTTTGTGCGCAAGGGATGGGACTATGTGTTAGGGAATCTGGGTCTTATTCCTGATCCTGCCCAAAACTTCCTGCATGCCTTGGGCAAGCCCCCTAGCCTCTTTCTCAGTTGCACACCTGGAAAATGGGGATTATTTGTATCCCAGTAACATCTCTAGGCCCCACTGTGCCAGCCACCCCCCGCCACACACACACACACACGAGAGACAGTGCTTGCTCTGCAGAGTTTACAGCCTAACAAACAAGGCAGACAAAAGATGGGAGGGGAAACAGAGGTGAAGTGACAAGTCCAGCATCAGACCAGAAGTCAGGGTCAGAGCTGAGATTTAAAACCACAATCTCCATTGGACCACATTGTCTTTCTATGTGCAGCATATTGACCAATCTCCCAGAAGAGTTGCAGAGGTTAACACATGTGAAAGGCTCAGACACTGACGAGCATCATAGAAATGCCTCTCCAACCATAGCCAGTCACTGGCGATTGAAGTTATCCATTCGCTCATGTAAGCATCTCCAGGGCCGTGCATCTCAACTCAGACCCCGAAGCCCACTTCTGGGTAACTGGCTTAGTCAGGCTTTGTGACCTATTGGATGTATGGCCTCTGCTGAAAGTGGTAGCAAGGGGGCTAGTTAAGACCAGTTCCCTCCAGTGGGTCAGGAGTCTCCATCACAAAAAATACCATCATCTCCCCTTTGTTGGCAGTTTGAGAAGACACACCCATGATAGAATGGACCAAGACCACTAAGATCCTCTCTGATGCACCGAGGTGGTAGCACCATCTTAGGGTTTAGGCATGTTTGCAGGGTGGCCTGCGGGAAGCTGGCACTGTTATGGTATATTCTGGACCTGTTCTGTGGCCCAACAGAGGACCTCAGGTCTCCAGGGCCGTTGGCAGCACCTGGGAAAATGTCTAATCTGCCAACCTCCCCTTCGTGTTTTTTCAGAGTGAATTTAATGCTGGCAAAAGGTGCTGAACCATTTGCTATTTGTAGATAAGAACAGCCCATTTACTTACAGACAATTGTCTAATTCTGTAAATGCCACAGGTGGGGAGATGATGGTAACCTATTTCCCCCCCCACCTCGCTAAGTTTTAGATTTACCATTCATCCTTGCTCTCTCTTGCTTTTTCTGACTTCTGGGAATCGTTCCTCCAAACCTCAGCCCTGATGACAGTAATTCATAAAGTCATTTGGATTACATGGACTGGGAAAGGTTTTAATCAAATGACAAATACAATTTTTGTTTAGCTCCAGTCTCATTTATTTCCTGTGAGAGAAGGTTAGGAGCAATTTTGCACCCTATCGCATTGTAAATCCTAATTTGTATATTTTATTTGCGGCATGGGAGTGTGGGCAAGGGGGCTGTAGTGAACCTGACAGGAGTTTAAACTAAGGCCCTGCCCAGATTAAAATATGAGACTGAAAATGGCAATGGGCCAAAACCAGGACTCTAATTAGGCTACCCTTAGAATTTCAGATTGAGGAGAGTTTCAGTTTCAAGCTCTCACACTCATACTCAGAGTCAGCTCCAATGTGCAGAAAGAGCCCGTTTTTCATTTGATTCTAATGCACAGGAAAGGCCATTCCCACCAGATTTCATCACTAGATGCCCAAAATCTCTAATCTCAAACTGAAAAAGCGGAACTTGGATCATTACATGATTTTGGAGCAAAACTCTAAGAGAAGGGTTCATGACATTTCATTGCCGTGGCACTTGAACTCCAGGCCTCATTCAGCTTCGAACCCAAACCCCAGCCAAATGTGGATCTGAACAGCACCTGTTGAAAACATCTCTGATTAAAAGGTTATAAAGGTCTGATTCTGCACTCTTCAGGTGCTGGTGCTGCACCTATCACCCTAAGATCTGATTGGCACCTGATTCTCCATTGCCTTACAAACATGCAGGGATAGGATGTGGTGTAATGGATCTTAAATCAGACAAGTTGAAAACCCAACAAGGTCAAATGTTACATTGTACCTAACAGTTAGAACAACTTGAACTTAATGATCACAATACTAGTGGATTCAAAATACTAAGCAGAGGACAGTAGCAAAACGTATAGAACATTAGAAAGACATGGTATGACAGAATGTGAAAGCAGTTGCACACAATCAGTGGGAATTTATCAGTGCACAAAGATCAGTGGTGGAAATTTTAGATCCAAATCAACCCCTGTAATTGTATTTTCTGTCCTTCTCTAAGCCGTGGCATGGTGATGGAAGGTACTGCTAAACAGCTGCTACATTTCACCCCCCCGGGATGGCTGCATTTTCAGAGGCAGGTGAAGTGATTCGTTTATATGCCAAGCGGTTTGGGGTGCTTCAGGATGAAAAGTCTTAAGTATTTAAATGTAAGATAGTATTAGCATAGCAATCAAAATTCCCGCTGTAAATTAAAAAAAAAAACAGAGCAACAGAGACCAGTGGGAGTAGGCAAAGAGAAAAAGACAAATGAATTTAATGTGATAATTAGAATTTGTTATTCCTGGATAATGAACCAGAGAGGAGAAAGTGCACAAGAAAATGTCAGCTGGCAGAGAAGAAATGTCCCACAATGTTAACACAGTGAACAATCGCTTTCCTGTACTGCAATTAGAGCAATGGGTTTTTATCAGTTTATCCTTGCTGCTGCCTTATCAGTCAACAAAGGGAAATAAGTAGGTCTGTGACTTTCTTTGAGCCACATTGGCTCCTGGTAATTCATCCTGCTTCGGACACCCACTGCCCATTCTGGGTTTGTCTGTCTGTTTGTCCACGGACACCTTAGCAGTTGGCAATAATGAAGCTGTTTGCTTTGGGCTTCCATGCTGCATTTTCATTCCCCTTTCTTTGCAGATGAAGATCATGTAATGATCCTGGCAACTAATGAGAAAGAAAGGGGTTGAACTGTCAGTTGTCCTTCAGAGCAACCGAGATGAACCTCCAGCTAGAAATTAAAAACAAACCTTAAACCTCTTTTTTGAAGTATGGAAACATTTGGTTTATTTCTTTCCCCATTATTTTTCACTTCTGGGCACCTTTGCGCTTTTAGGGTCTACCTAAAGACAGCAGAAAAAAGTGCCCAAGCACCATGAGAAAAAAGTTAACCTCATTGTGATTTCCAGCCTGGCCTGAAGCAGGAAGTCATGGAAATCTCATGAGGAAGATGAGGTTCATGAGGTTTCCAGCCATACCCAAGAAGTTCCAGGAAAGGTCCAATCTTTAGGATCCTTATCTGAGCTGAATCGCTGAACTTTTAGAAGTGCACATACCACTGGTTCAGCGGTGGTGTTGCAGGACCCTGTTTGCATTTGTCTTTTAACATTTGCATGGCTAAGAGACAAAGATACAGGGCTAGATTCTGACTCAGACTACATGCCCATGTGAGGGATTACAAACCCCTACCCCTTACAGTCCTCCATAGGCAACCCAGACCTTGTGCCCTGTCATGCAAGACTCAGCAGGGCACAAAGTGGGCCAGGAATGGGTGGAGCCTTGACTCCATCCTATCACCCATTCACTAGCCAGGGAAGGTGAGCTGAGGGTGTGGGGGTGGAGGCTGCAATTTATTGCTGGTATAGGCCAGAAGTAAATGACTACCTTCTCTGGAGCAAGAGGAAAGAAGTGAAGACCCTGAGTCTGAGGGTATGTCTACTAGGCAGCTGGAAGCATGCCTCTCAGCCCAGGAAGACAGACTTGCACTAGCTGGGTTCAAGCTGGCATGCTCAAAATAACAGCGCGGACGTTGCGGTTGGGGCTGCAGCTCAGGCTCTTGGACACATGAGGCTCACTCCCTGTTGCAGCGCAGCCATACCCAGAGGGTGTCTCCGAGGTACCATGCTGCCCAGGGATATTCCTGGTCTGATGCAGTTTATGCACGACCCACTGGCCTGGGCTGTGCACAAAGTCAAAAATCTACCCCTTACATTAGTTTGGAGGCTGACATGAATTTTTCTATCCCTATTAGGAGTAAGAAGGGACTTAGGGGTAGATGAGAATGGAGAAGATCAGGTTTGGGTTCTGATGACAAGCACAAAGTTCAGGGAAGTAGGAGAAGAAAACCCAGCCCCTTTCATCTCAACGCACTTTGTGGTTGAGCTCTGGAGAGTGCGTGCTTCTTGACTGGCTATTTCTACATGCATGTGGCACCTTCTTCCTCCTGGTATTTCAGAGTTGGGTTTCTAAAGTCCAGGGCTCTTTTAATCATCTTTTTCCCCAGTAGGGGAGTCATCTCCATCCACTTACCCTCTGTGGATTGCTTCTAAGAACAAGGGCTCTTCCTTAGGTTGGGCTGACATGAATTTCTCCCTGAAACATGTGCCAAGTCCCATTTAAAATCTCTCTAGAGCAGGCTTTCTTGCAAACTGTCCAGTATGATCCAGATTTTACTGGGTCAGAAATACTAGAACTACAACATCCTCTCTTGCTATATATGGACATCGCCTCTTCCCATTCCAGCTACAAACCAGGGAACATCAAATCAAGTCCACCCCCCTCCCCCACATCCAAAAAGGGTTGGAATTTGGGTCAGTTCTTTTATCCAAACCTATTTAACCATCCTGAAAAACTTGATATTTATGTTATTATTTATCATGTTTATTGTGGTAAAGTCTATGGGCCAGTTGAGAAGGGTCCATGTTGTGCTAGGCAATATGTAAACACATAGTGAGGCAGCTCCTGCACCAAATAGCTAACAATCTTAGCCCTGGTCTACACACAGCCCCTGGTTCGAACTAGGGTACGCGAATTCAGCTACGTGAATAATGTAGCTGAATTCGAACTACCCTAGTTCGAATGACTTACCGTCCAGATGCCGCGGAAGCGAACTCCGCGGCTCCAAGGTCGACTCCGGCAACTCCTCCTGCCGCGGTGGAGTACCGGAGTCGACCGCGGCGCTTCCGGAGTTCGAACTATCGCGTCTAGATCAGACGCGATAGTTCGAACTCCGAGAAGTCGAACTCGCCGCGTCGACCCGGCGGGTAAGTATAGACGTGGCCTAAGAGCCTAATCCTGAGAGGTGGCTGCTTACCCTCAACTCCCAGCGACAGTAGTAGGAGTTGAGCATTCCAGAGCCCCTTGCAAGATCCAGATGGATTCTTTCACAAGGAAGGTAGTGATGGAACAAACAAAAATATCCAAGGGCTCCCAGCATGTGCGGCTAACCTAGTGTGCAAAGATTTTGGATGTGGGGAAGGAGGCAGGATGGGGGAGAGGAGAAGGATGCATGTGAGTGAGAGAGTTTGTGCATTTTTAATTCAGTCTGATGGTTATTTCATGTCTGCATAGGATTTTTTCCATCTCATTTTCACTCTTTTCACGGCAACTAGATCAAACCAGTGGGAGCTCTGCCGAGCTCCGAGGACCCCATGGGGCACTAATGCTGCCAGCCTCTTCAGTATGTTCCTTTCCACTGACAACGCTGAGCTTTGTTAGGAAACAGTGTCACTTGTCAAGAATTAGAAGACTCTCTGCAAACACCCTTTATTGCCTTGAACCTCCAACTAGACCAGACATTATTATGAGGAGGAAAAGAATCACAAAGGCTTATCAGCTTTTGCAATTTTCCTGCCAGTGTCGGTGGCTTCCAGGTGATGGAATTATTTATTGGAATTTCTGATATTAGTAATACATTATTCCATTCCTGTGAGAGCTGCTTACATGCACAAGGCTGCAGGTAGTTCGTTGAGAATGATTACCAGAGATAAGGATAAAAAAGTTACTCTGGGTACCGGTCACTGATCAAGTGTAAATGAAGCTAGTTATAAATTCTATGACTCCTCCTGGACCAACAAAATGCAGGATAGTTCCTGCAAGTCTCATTGCTCATTTGTAGAAATTCTGTTAATGGGAGCATATTTTATTTGTAAGTCATTATCTACACAGAGCATTCACAACAGCAGGGAGGATAATGGCAGAAGTAGTTTTACAAATTAAAGAGGATCTCTTAACTCCAAGCAAACATAGGTTTGCCATTCTTTGAGTGTATCCTAGCAGGACAAACTATTCCATCGGCAAGCTGTGACTAGATCTGGGCAAGAAAAGGTCCCCATGATGTCACAAGCCAACATTGTGATGCAATGGTGTTTGATAGGCCCCAAAATATGGCAGGGGAGGGGCCTTCATCTTTGTTATCTCTTCCATCCATTCTTGTTCTCAAAAGGTCCTCCATTCGATCCACTCAGGCAGGCCCATATGCCTGCACAAATCCAACTGCAAGATTAGGGCCATACTATGGCTAAGATTGTCAGAGGTAATTAGTGATTTGGGTGCCTCAGTTTGAGACATCTTAATTTTGTGAGGGCAGGTGCTCAGCACTTTCTGAAAATCAGGGCCCTTTACTGCATCTCAAGTTGGGCCTCTAAGAATTGAGGCACCCCAAATCACCAGTCACTTTCAGCCATATATTGCAAGGCTGTCATGGCAGGGACTTTGTTATTTATTTTGCAAAGCACCATGCACATCTAGGGCACTTAGTAAGTAAAAAAAAAAATCATCATAATCAGGCACCTAGAAGGACTTCAGTCAGCATGGGTAGCAAAAATGCAACTTGACTTAATCAACACACGAGCTTTTATGCAATAGGCTAGTGTAGTTAATTTTTGCTAAACTCCCCCACCCTTTTAAGCACATGGACTCTGATTCAGCCAACCACTTCAGTGTGTGCCTCACTTTAAACTCGTGCTTAAGTGTTTTGTTGAATGGGGCCTGGGTGTGAGCAACAGTATTTATTGTAATTACCACAGTGCCAAGGAGCCCTACTCATGGACCAGTACCCCATAGTACAAGACAATCATTAGGAGACAGTTGAGGCGGGTGGGGATTACAAATCTGAAAATGCAAATGCAATCCCAAAGCCCTGGATGAACGTATGGACTATATGAGAGAATCAAAAAACCTCTCAGCTTCTTAAAATTATTTCTCTCTTGGCTAAAAATACTATGGAACAGCCCAAGAATGGATGCCTGATACTTTATGACTGAGCAGCAGCATATGTACCTACCACATGCCATGGCAGGTTCTATGGGCCAAGATTTGCTTTGTTAACTAGCAAGTGACAACATGCCAATGAATAAAACCTACACTCATAGCCAGGGAGCAAAGTAACTGTTTCTTCTCCAAACAGCCTATTTCCCTTTCTGACTGGGTTACTAAAAAAAAGCTTGTGCTTTTGTAGAATCCTAGAATATCACTGTTGGAAAGGACCTCAGGAGGTCATCTAGTCCAAGCCCCTGCTCAAAGCAGGGCCAATCCCCTACTAAATCATCCCAGCCAGGGCTTTGTCAAGCCTGACCTTAAAAACCTCTAAGGAAGGAGATTCCACCACCTCCCTAGGTAACCCATTCCAGTGCTTCACCACCATCCTAGTGAAAAAGTTTTTCCTAATATCCAACCTAAAACTCTCCCACTGCAACTTGAGACCATTACTCCTTGTTCTGTCATCTGCTACCACTGAGAGCAGTCTAGATCCATCCTCTTTGGAACCCCCTTTCAGGTAGTTGAAAGCACTTATCAAATACCCCCCCTCATTCTTCTCTTCTGCAGACTAAATAATTCCAGTTCCCTCAGCCTCTCCTCATAAGTTATGTGCGCCAGCCCCCTAATCATTTTTGTTGCCCTCCGCTGGATTCTTTCCAATTTTTCCACATCCTTCTTGTAGTGTGGGGCCCAAAACTGGACACAGTACTCCAGATGAGGCCTCACCAATGTCAAATAGAGGGGAATGATTATGTCCCTCGATCTGCTCGCAATGCCCCTATTTATACACCCCAAAATGTCATTAGCCTTCTTGGCAACAAAGGCACAGTGTTGACTCATATCCAGCTTCTCGTCCACTGTAACCCCTAAGTCCTTTTCTGCAGAACTGCTGCCTAGCCATTCAGTCCCTAGTCTGTAGCAGTGCATGACATTCTTCCATCCTAAGTGCAGGACTTCGCACTTGTCCTTGTGGAACCTCCTCAGATTTCTTTTGGCCCAATCCTCTAATTTGTCTAGGTCCCTCTGTTTCCTATCCCTACCCTCCAGCATATCTACCACTCCTCCCAGTTTAGTGTTGTCAAGGTTCCTCCCCCACTCTGAACTTTAGGGTACAGATGTGGGGACCTGCATGGACACTTCTAA
Source organism: Mauremys mutica (assembly GCF_020497125.1). NCBI lineage: Eukaryota > Metazoa > Chordata > Testudines > Geoemydidae > Mauremys > Mauremys mutica. Next base: position 151,941,800 of record NC_059074.1, on the reverse strand, counting down.
ACTTAATTACTAGCTTAGATCTGGTAACACTGCCACCATCCAGAAATTTCAGTGTCTGGATCACTTTGTCCCCCCAAAACCTTCCCCTCCCTAGGCAGCCTTGAGAGGCTTTTTCACCAAGTTCCTGGTGAACACCAATCCAACCCCTTGGATCTTAACACAAGGAAAAAATCAATCAGGTTCTTAAAAAGAAAGCTTTTAATTAAAGAAAGCTAAAAGTTCTCTGTAAAATCAGGATGGAAAATACTTTACAGGGTAATCTGATTCATATAGCCCAGAGGGAACCCCCCCCCCTAGCCTTAGGTTCAAAGTTACAGCAAACAGAGGTAAAATCCTCTCAGCAAAAAGGAACATTTACAAGTTGAGAAAACAAAAATAAGACTAACATGCCTTGCCTGGCTATTACTTACAAGTTTGAAACATGAGAGATTGATTCAGAAAGATTTGGAGAGCCTGGATTGATGTCTGGTCCCTCTTAGTCCCAAGAGCAAACAACCCCCAAACAAAGAGCACAAACAAAAGACTTCCCTCCACCAAGATTTGAAAGTATCTTGTCCCCTTATTGGTCCTCTGGTCAGGTATCAGCCAGGTTTACTGAGCTTCTTTACCCTTTACAGGTGAGACATTAACCCTTAACCATCTGTTTATGACAAGTGTCATCTGCAAAATTGCTGAGGGTGCAGTCCACACCACCCTCTAGATCATTAATGAAGATATTGAACAAAACTGGCCCAGGACCAACCCTTGGGGCACTCACCTTGATACTGGCTGCCAACTAGACATGGAGCCATTGATCATTAGAGTTCATTTCTTATCAAACCTTTTATTGGGGATGGTGGGGTAAGCATAGGCCAGAGTGTTCTCCTCCCAGGTGGACACTTGATCACGCCTCTCAGCTTATCTAAGGTCCAAATATGGGATGTCATCTGGGACCTCAACCAGGGAGAAAGACAAGAAAAATAAAGATGTGGGGAGGATGATCTAAATGCTGGGATTAACTTCACTGTCATAAATCACATCCGCTATAACTTCTGCTCCCTGATGATGCACTTTTGATATAAATGATCTGTAGAGATAAGCTGTGAGATGACAGCTCTGTATGGGATGGAGCAGAATTTAGATCTAAACTGATTGTCCAAATCTAGGACCATCTTTTTCATCCCAAATAATTCATCCATTACTCAAATTCAGCTACCTCTGAGGTGTGTTGTGGATGTTGTTAATATAGGCAGAGTAACAATACCCAGTAATCAGGACTGGAAGTGAAAAATATCTTAAGGGTCAAATCCTGCTCCCACTGGAATCAATGGCACATCTCCCTCTGACTTCAATGGAAGCTGGACTGGCCCCAAATTTTGGGACATCTATGCTGCCCAAGTGATTTGCACTCTATAGCAACCTGGGAGATAGGGATTCAGTTTCTTGAGTGGGTCTCTCACTCCGCAGATTGGCCCTATAGAGAGTCTACAATGCCCCACTCCTGTGGTCAAATATGGGGTGCTACAGATGGGCTGTTAAGAATGTCTTTTCTAGCCCTCCTCTGTCCAGGGAAGTGGCTGCAACACATGGCCTGGGGTAAAAATACTTTAGGACAAATGAACATAAGATGGATGGGTTAAATGTGGGCAGATGAGGTGCCCTGTGGCAGAGTGGAGAAAGGAAGTTTTGAGTGGCAAGGTTAACTGTCAGCCTCTGAAAAATATTACAGAGTAAACAGCATGAGTAAAGTATTTCTGAACAAGGTTCCCAAACCAATCTGACAAATGCTAATAGCAAAAAGCTGAGGCACTGTGAAGGCAATATAGTGTACTTTCAAGGAGTCCTAATTTGTATACATTAGCATACTATGGATTGTTCTCTACATGTCCTCCCTGTTACAGTTATAATGCTACATGCTGGTTAGCATTTTGGCAAAATATTAATTAAGCCCAGAATCCAAATACCCTTCTCTGCCTGGGGTAGCTATTGGCATCATTTTTATGCTGCATTTTTGCACAGTTTTCTAAGATTCCTCTTCAGGGTATATCTGCAGATAGACAGGACTTGCTTTAGTGGCCTTAAGCTATTGCACTAAAAATTGAGGTATGAACATTGCAACTCAGGCTGGAGCACAGGCTCTCAAGCCCACCCAACCCCCTAAACTTGAATGCCCAAGCTTCAACCCAAGGCAATGTCCATACTGCTATTTTTTGTGCACTAGCTTGCGCCCTGCCAACATGAGACTGTTCTCCCACTCTGGGAGGCTCGCTTCCCAATAAAGTGTAGGTATACCCTTTGTGAACACTGGTGTTGCTGATCTGGAAAAGGCTGAAGCCAGGAGATGCTAGAGGAATAGTCCCAGTGCCTCTGGTTAAGTCATCCAATGAGAGTTGATCTGGCGATACAAAAGCTGCTATTCCTGATCCTCCAGTGCTGTGAGTTAGAGCTGCCCCTGTGCACCTCAAAGTTGCATTGGAGGTTGGTGTCTCAGGGTCAGGAAGCCACAGCTTGGATGGCATGGAGAGCTGAGTACTGTGGTGCTGGAATCTAGATGCCCAAGGGATGGGCATCTTAGAAATGCATCAGAAGAGGAGTTGAGAGAATCTTGTGACCCAACTGTTTAGTGAACTTAATATGTTTGGATGTTCAATTCGGATTCCCCAGTATGCTGAAAGTATGCTTCCTGGATTGAAGGTTATTTTATAGGATATCCTGCTGTAGAGTTTGGGACAGCGATTCTGTGACAAGTCAAAGAAATTATACAGGTCCTTTCAGCTCTTATTAAAACTCAGTTGTTATTTTACCCAACGATCTTCCAGAATTATTTACCTTTGCTTCAGACATGTCTGTCCTTCACATAGTTGCTTATTGCAAGCCAAGATTAATAGTTCTAACTAATATCCTACTGTATGCAACAAACACCTAAAGCATATGATGATCAATGGCTACATAAGGCTGTCAGTATGTAGCTGGATGAATCAGTTGGTTTCCTTATTTTCACACAGTCATGGAAGTTAAAGGTGACAAAGCTGTTAGGTCATTCAGTCAACTTGACAGTGCAGCATAGTGCAGAAACACACATCCTTTGGTGTTTTGTCAAGTTTATGTGTAAGTGTCCCAAGGGATGGCCCTTCTTCCATCATTGATCACGTGCATTCACCTTTCCTGGCTTTTGGTAGGACAAGAAACCTGAAATGCTGAAAAATGACACTATTTCTGGCTTGGTTGGAAGCAAAAAGTAGAAGAAATCTTGGGTGAAAACCTGTTGTCATGGAGTTTCCAGGAAAACAGGTAAAAACAGACTCAGAAAAATGGGGTGGCCCAGATAACATCAATCCTACCACCATTAGGCTTGATTCTCGTTTATGCTAAGACTTCATTTATGCTAAGACACCATGCTGGCAGCATAAAATTGGACCATAAAGTGGTCCTAAATTATATTTACATGCACTTTAAAGTTCCTTTACACTGCCAGGGTATATCTACAGTGGAACTGGAAGGTGTAATTTCCAGCTTGAGTTGATATCCCCATGTTAGTTTTGATCAACTAGTATATAAAAAATAGCAATATACCTGTGGCAGCATGAGCAGAAGGATGGGCTGGTTGCCCTGAGTATGATCCTGTCAAGACCTTAGGAACACAACTCACATGGCAAGCCTCTCCTGCCATTCACACAGTCATAGTTACACTTCTGGTCAAACCCATGTGCTAAAAAACAGAGCCGGTGTGGGTATGTCTATCTGAGCTGGAAATTCTACTGTCTAGCTCCAGTGTAGAGATACCCTTAATGTAAACAATCAGCCCCACAGGAATTTTTGGCTTTGACTTTAGTGGGATCAGGATTGAGCTCAAAGATTGGATAAGTGTTCTGGGGAATCCGAATTGAACATCCAAACATATTAAGTTCACTAAACAGTTGGGTCACGAGATTCTCTCAACTCATCTTCGGATGTATTTCTAAGATGCCCATCCCTTGGGGATCTAGATTCCAGCACCACAGTACTCAGCTCTCCATGCCATCCAAGCTGTGGCTTCCTGACCCTGAGACACCAACCTCCAATGCAACTTTGAGGTGCACAGGGGCAGCTCTAACTTATGGCACTGGAGGATCAGAATAGCAGCTTTTAGTTCCTCTCTCCTTTCCTTCCCCTGCCAGGGCATCCCAGCTCTTCACCCCTCCTTCCTTTTAGCACCCTCACCCCTAGTGAGGCACAAAGGCATTGGCAGACTGGAGAAACCAGCCCATGGTGTCTAGGCACCAACAAGAGCCTACGCTAGCACAGCTAGTTTTAAAAAAAGCTAAAGCATGAAAGCGATATGGTTCTTCTGTACTGAGGCGGAATATGTGAAGCTGGCATATGTGCAAGCCATTTCAAAATCACTATGAGACAGGAAGCCTTGGGTCGAATTCTACTGTGGGTAACAAACAGCAGATTAAGAGTGAACCCAAGAGGAAAAAAGGCATTTGCAGTCCCCCTGGCAGGCGAGTGAAATAATTACAACTGCAAAAGCTTTTTTAAAAAGTGTGAATATTTCAATTCCAGTACATGCTATAAAGAAGCCATTGAGATCAAAAAATCCTTCCCTTCAAAACAAAATGCTCCATAAGTAGAGGTTCAGAATTAGAAAACGGTGTCTCCAATTGAGAAGCAATGAAGGGTGACAGGAGGGGACTATCTGTGATCCAGGCAACTGCATAAAGATAAGAGGGTAGATAGAGGGAGTGTGGGAGTGAGAGAGAGGGGAAGGTGTGTGGTGGGGTAAGAATAAAGGGAGGTTTGTCTGAGTAGGCAAAAAAAAGTGAGTGCGTGCGAGAGAAGAAACCTGAAGGTGAGAGAGAAAGACGGCATACAAGGGGGTTCTGGGCACTGGAACAATTTGTATAGTGGGGGTGCTGAGCGCCATTGAACCAAAACTGTAAACCCCGTATCTAATGGAAACCACCTCAAGCAGTAGCACCCCTAGTTCCAGCACCTGTGTATGGGTCCGAGAGACTTTAGAGGCTAGGGGTTAAAGAGAATGGAGTTCTATCCGTGGATCTGCCAGGATATGCACAACTAGATAGCACATTGTATATGCGACACACCCATGGAATTGCCCTCACTATTGAATTAGTGTCTATCACAAGCCTATGGCATTAAAGCCATAACTGTTTATACAGTCAAATCAAACAAATGGGCACAGATGGAGGGACTGATTCTGCACTCTTTTATATCAGATTTACCCAATATAACTCCCCTGATGTCAGAGAATAAGAGTGGTATCGTGGAGTGGAGAATTAAACCCTCTATATTTCCACTGACGAGATGGCCCCTGTTCTCAGATGCTCATGAAAATACATAGTGCCACCTGTATTTCATCAACTGCTTTAGAAACAAGCATCATGCACAATTCTGAAACATTAACAAAATAATTCTATTAAAACCAGTTTGATTCCTTTAGCAGCCGTAACAGAGCAGGGAAGCAGCCTGAATGGAACAAAAGGCCACACAGTGGGAAATTTATGCTGGCAAACAACAATTTGCCGGTGTTAAGTTGTGTGAGTAGGTAGCAGACAGGATTAGGCGTGCCACGTAAAATGGGCTCTGTATGCCAGTTACTCCCTGGTTATTGAAATGTGTCACACTTTACATGCTCTCTGGGAGTCCTCCCAGCTGAGGAGCTGTTCATTGTGTTTCAGGAACTGAGCAAGTAGATCCTACCATCTCAAACAGGATCTGGTGCAGTGTTTGATCAAAGAAATCCATTGGCCCAAGTACTATTTAACTGGAGTTCCAGGTCTTTAAGTGGCTAGTTCTTGTGCTCCCTTCCTGTCCTTAACAGCCAGCAAGCAGCCATAAACACTAGGGCAGGAGAACACAAGAGCAAGTACATTAAAATTCATAACCACATGGATATAAATTGTATAAAAGGTCAAAGTATGGCAGCGCAGCAGCCCGCTACTATAATCTATGGATAATGTTTATGCCTTGTTAAAGGGACTGTATACAAATTGTAATGGCAAGAGAGAAAGCGCCTAAAATACAACTATTCTTCTCCTTTTCATTTTAGGTTGTAATCTTGCTGACCCTGTGCTGTTCAAAAGCCATAGCCAAAGTGGGGAGGAGGAAAAAAAAGTGACAACAGTGGGCTAGAGATATGGATTATAAATGCAGTGGAGCATTTAATGGGTTTGTATTATTTGTTGTAATGAAGGAGAAAGATGCTAGACTATTTTTACAAGATCCAACTCAGGTGATTATGCCACCTGCCTAATCCCCCACCAGCTCAACTGTAGTCTCAGGTGGCTGAATTACTTGTCACTTTCCCCTGTTGTATTGAATGTTATGTGTCCACCCCAGAGATGGTGCATTTCAGGGGTGGCTAAAGTGATCCTTGCACACCAGGTCACAGTCCTGATTTCACATCACTGGGTAACTCCCTTAATAGCAGAGGTGTCACAGTGGTGTAAAGTTTATATAACAAGGTAACAGAATGAAGGGCCTTTACTGAAGCTGTTTGAAATTAGTGAAAGCCTTTCCACTGACTCCAATGGGCTTTGGATCAGGCTCCAGACCCACAGCCCAGAAAGCACTTTGAGACTGTGCAATAGGAAAGGTGCTGGAGGAAAATAAGGGATTATTTATTATTGTATTGATGTAAGGAATTAGTAACATTTTTTGTTATTATAATCTTTGCTTTTGTAACAAAAAAGGCATTATTTCTATCACGCCAATAATAAAACACTGAGCTTATAATGAAAGTTGCTAAACAAAACCACATTTAATCTACATAAAACAGCTTTAAAATAAATTTAAGACTTATGAATTTTTGTAGGAGTGAAAGTACAGCTTTTAAAAACTATTCAAGACTCTTCTTATTCAGAGTGTGTACAGATTAGTGGTGGGAGCTGGGGACTAGCAGCCAGGACTCCTGGGCACTATTCCCAGCTCTGCCATTGGCTAGCTGTGTGACTAGAATGGGACTACTGGTATGGGTAAGCGCCAATCACGGAAGTCAATTGCTCAGCACCTCTTAGGATTCAGCCTTTGTTATTTTAGTGATATGATTCAGTCAGAAACCTCTTTCATTTATTTTGTTTGACATGGAAGAAAATAAAAAGCCAACTTGCCGGCTGAAGGATGAATTATTTGCCTCATAATTAAGTTACAGTTCCTCTTGATCAAATTTGGAAACAAATTCCTGGTTGGAAAAAATACCAAGAGCCATCTCACTTGTCCAGTTCATTTTTATTATTGGAATCAATCTTGTTAAAAGAACCCATTAAGAACAGTGTACAGAGCAATAAACCAGAACCACCAATCAAGCAAACGCGGTACTCAGAAAACACAACACTGGCATGGTCTCCAACTTAGATTTACCAACATGAAATGGATTCTTTTCAAGGAAAAGTTTGTATAAATGTCCCTTTTTGTGGGTGAAATTCCCACTTAACCTTATTTAAAGGACTATATACACACACACACACACCACTTAAATCCCAAGGCATCTGAAGTGGTCTTGTGCTGCTCTTCTGCACAGGGAGAACTTCACAACACACATAGCAAAGATGATCTTTCCATGGCGGCTTTTAATGTTTGGTTTATCTTGTATAGGAAATGTGTGCTTGACAGACCAGACCCTTGGGGAGTTTTGAAAGCATTCCAATAATATTTGTATTTCTTATTGTTCCATTTCACATGTACCTATGTAACCCACACACTTTCTGGATGTGGTGTTCTGTCCCATCTAGTGGCACCGAGACCACATAGAGAGAGATAAAATGAGTCTGCTCTACAGCCTTAGCTAACAGGCAGTTGGCTTTTAGCTCATGTGGTAGAGGCTCTTGCACTAAGCTCCAGGGGTCCCCAGTTTAATACCACACACTAACAACCAGGGTCTGTCAGCGTTACAAGTGGGGGCTCATCCAGGATTTCAACTGGGAAGTCTCTGAAGCTCGGGACTTCCTCAGCTAGGGAAAGTATGTAACCCACACACCTTCTGGGTGTGGTGTTCTGTTACATCTTGTGGCACTGAGCCCACTTAGAGACAGAGTTAAATGGGTCTGTCGGCATTACACCTATACTCCCCAAGTTCTGATCAGAAGGGACATGGCTTGCCAAACTTTGTGGCAATTAGCCTCTTCAGAGAAGCATGAACTGATTTCCTGTATCTTCATTAGAGCAGGTTAAATAGTAAAAAAATATTGTTTGCAATATGTTCCCACAGAGGAGGGGCAAAGATTGGCTTGCTGTAATTTGTGCACCCATATAATTAATTAACGAATATTCAGACCATTTGCCTGGTGCTCATGAATTTACCAAGAAGAGTTATTCATCTGAAAAACGTATTCTGAAAAGTGCCCTGCTCACTGTTTGTTATTCTTCCGTTAAAAATGTTTCATTTAGCCAACAAGGGCACAACAAAACACCAGATAACTTAGGTGACATATCACAAAACACAAACTGCTACACAGTTATGGAGCAGAAACAATCCCATGGGACTCAAGTGACCAGTCACAAAACCTGACTATATAACAAGTGGTTGTAGAAAATAAATCATGAACAACTCCTGGGCTGAAAATTGTTTGTCCAAACTAGACAGCAAATACTCACAAATAAAAGGTGCAATAGAAAAAAAATCAGAATTGGTTCACGAATGATTTTCTACCCTGTACATGGGCAAAATTCCTAACAAATAATTCAACCTGCTCTTCTCTTCATTATCCTAGTGCATATAGTCCTAAAGAGAAGTCACACCTCTAGACTCTTATTTGAAAAATCCAGCCCCAGAATTTAATGGAGGTTAAATGGCATTGTTATAGTCCTATGTAGGAGGGTGGAGAAATGTGCAAAACTCTTTAAAAAATAGGTTTCCTTAACTGCAATTCAATAAAAGTAATTTTGCAGCTAAGACAAAGTAATGACCACGTTTCCGAGATTTGTAATACATTGCAGGAGCTGGGCCCAAGGGCAGCAAATACTTATTACTGGCAGTGTATATGCTCTTTCAATCAACATAAAATATTATGTAGTTCAGTCTGACACAGTCAGCAGACAGTCTGCACATAATACTGCTACAATGAGTCTAATTTCAAGAACAGCTCAGAGCCAGAAGTAAATAAACAACATAAAATAATAACTAAAACTAACCAACTTTGCACAGAGAGAAGGACTGAGCCAGAGCAGCTGCAAATGAGCTGGGCTGTACTTCTGCTGTATATTTTAAATTTCTGGTGATCATCATCCTTTGCAGGGGATGGAGTCTCCAAAGCCACCAGAGCCTGGAAATAAGCAAAGGCTGGAGAGAATAAAATGGCATTTAATTCTAGAACCAGACAGGAATGGGGTGCCTGTCTCCCAAGGGTGATGTTTACCAAGATGGGGAAGGGATTTCAGTTTCCAATAATAGTTTTGGAGGATGTGCATCTGTGCTTCTTGGATGACAAGGAACAGGCATTGTTAATTATGCTGTTGCTATGAACAACAGTCTGAGTTCCTATAGCCAAACCCCATTCATCCAGGGCTGACAGCCAAACTATTTCTCTCAAAGACTAAATAGATAATAGCTCCAAGATGGATGCAGTGTCTCTCACAGATAAACTAGGGATGCATAGTGGTTACTAATTAGCCCTTGTCAGACATGAGACAATGGCAAAGCGATGAGAGTCCGTCTTTACGGAGGGATTGAAAGCCAGTTTGTGCCTGTGTGAATTTTTAACTTTACAGGGTCAGATTAGTGGGACCCAGCATGATTTGCTGGGTTCTGCTAAATAAAAGAGGAGTGGGCTAGCTGATCAGCCTCAGGGTAAAGGAAGTTCATCAAACGGCACCCTGAAGACTCTGGGGAAACGGAGTGGAATGACTGGTGGTCACCTTTTGAAGTGCAAAACTGTCCCAGTACTGTTATAGAAGGATACTGGGCCTCTCATCTTCAGCCTGCCCCCCAGAACAACTGCCATCAGATGGTAGGCATCCAAAGACTGTTTCAGGGAAAGTTTTATGTAGGGATTGAGGAGCGAGGGCCCAGAACTGGGGAATTTGGGGCTAGTCTCAAAAATGTTGATAATTCAGGTTGGCATCTAAACAAAGCCTGAACTCTGGATCTTTGCCCATTGCTAGGTTTTGTTATATATGGGTGAATGAGCCCAAATCTCAAGACATACTTAACTGAATCTTTTTTAAAAGTTATAGATCAATTTGCTTTAGTAGCTCCCCAGATGAACCCTAACATGCTGTCTAATGTCTCTTAAATAATCATATTTGGACCTCAGCAGATCTGCCTTTCTGTGTGGGGCTGTCTGTCATCTTCAAAACTCAGACAGTACTTATCTGGGCTTCCTCAGGAGATAGCATTGGAGCCAAAGAAGCTTTGGAAAGAGCCCAGCAGACAATACAATGGACCTGAGATAGCATGGATTGTCACCAAAGGGGACCTGGAGCGTAGTCATCTTTGGAGGATGGAGAGGGAGTTGGGGTCAGGCAAAGGGAGAGGGATCTGGCTGCATTGAAAGCAATGAGTACAGCCAGTCAACTTTAAAAAACAAAACAAAACACAAATTGACAAAATTTTAAATAGAGGGGAAGTTTTTCATTGAATATATTCAAAAAATAAGAGGTAGGGAATGGACATCAGTTACAATGAATTAATCTTTGAGTGGCCACCTTCACTTTTGGTGTCATTAAGAAGTGATGTCTCCACTGCTTCATGGTCCTTTGGTGGAAAAAGGGGGAAAAAACAACCCTATCTAAAAGATCACTGAATTTCCCACATTCTGACAGGTAAGGGTAACGTTTTCAAGAATTGCATACTAAGTTGCTCTAGCCATTTCTATTATAGTCAGAGCAGCAACTGATACTTTAAACAAATAAAAATGTTAAGTTTTTGATTATGTGCCTTTTTGGGTACTTAACGTCTTAAAATGTGTGTTTTTAGCTCTTCAAGCACCTTTCCTGATGAGCTAAGAAACATCTTTACCTAAGCCACATGACTCACTGTAGGAAATGAAGGACCTCAAGAACTACATACCACCTGGAGTCTAGTACTTGCACTTCTACAGCATGTACCTTGACAAATGCTTATTTATTATTATGGTTGCACCTAACACACCAGCTAAGAATGGGACATCAATGTGCTATGCACTGTACATAAGAACATAATGGCCATACTTGGACAAATCAAAGGTCCATCTAGCTCAGTATCCTGTCTTCTGACAGAGGTCCATGCCAGGTGCCCCAGAGGGAGTGAACAGAACAGGTAATCATCAAGCGATCCATCCTGTTGCCTATTCCCAGCTTCTGGCAAACAGAGACCAGGGACACCATTTAACTTCCACTTTTTAAAGGATGCCTTTTTTGCCTCACTGCTTCTTTTACTTTATTGTTAGCCAAGGTGGCACTTTTTAGTTCTCTTACTATGATTTTTTTTAATTTGGGGTATACATTTAAGTTGAGCCTCTGTTATGGTGTCTTTAAAATGTTTCCATGCAGCTTGCAGGGATTTTACTTTTGGTGCTGTACCTTTTAATTTCTGTTTAACTAACTTCCTCATTTTTGTGTAATCCCCCTTTCTGAAATTAAATGCTACAGCAATGGGCTGCTGTGGTGTTTTCCCTGCCACAGGGATGTTTAAATTTAATTATGGTCATTACCACCAAGCGGTCCAAACGGAATATGCAACAGTCCCCACCCAAAGCGTTTACAGTCTAATTAAACTAGACTGGCAAATGATGAGGTATGGAAACAGTGGTGAGCTGGAGCCGGTTCACACTGGTTTGCATGAACCAGTTATTCAATTTCGAAGCTGGTTTAGAACTGGTTTTTTAAAGGGGTGGGCAATTGGGAGAGGGAGGTTCTTCTGTTGTTACAGTGGCCACGTCTGGCCCACCTGAGCTCCCAGCTGGGGAGGCTCCCCTGGCCCCTTCCTCACCTTCCCCCCACCCCCCCAAGCATGCTGTGCCGACAGTGCCAGCGCTCTGGATCGCTTCTGGGCAGCTCTGCAACTCCTGCCGCTTTGAGCAGCGTGGTAAGGGGTGGGGCTGTGAGCTCCAGCAGGCCGCACGGCATCCATACATGCTGCCCTGAGTGGCATGGTAAGGGGGCCAGGCCGGGGCTCGGAGGAGGGGTTGGATAAGGGGCAGGAAATGGTTGGAGGGGCGGAGGTTCTGGGGGAGCAGTCAGGGGATGGGTTGGGCAAGGAGCGGGGGGGGGGGTGATAGGTTGCAGGTTCTGAAGGGGGCAGGATGTGGGTGGGGGTCAGATGGTGGGGGGACAGGGGGCTTGTACTCACTGGTCAGTTCCCTACCAGGTCTTCGGCGAAACTTTGGCAGCAGGTCCTTCACTCACTCCAGGCCTTCAGTGGCTCTGACGGACCTGCTGTCGAAGTGCCGCCGAAGACCCAGAGCGAGTCAAGAACCTGCTGCTGAAGAACCAGTAGGGAACCAGTTCTTAAGACTTTGGCAGCTCATCACTCCGTGGAGGGGTGGGGGGAAGGATATAACATGGAAGCAGAACACACAACATGATGGTTGCAAGCATTGTTTAAGTTCTGCATAGTTTTTTTCTTCTTGGTGGGGATCTTAAATGGGGAGGAGCTAAAAGAAAACAAAGGAAAGGAGACTGGGACACTGACGTGGGGATGATAGAAGAAGGTTTGGATGGAGAGGAGCATGGAGGGCAGTATGAGTTTGGTTGAATGAAGAGACTAAGAGCAGGTGTGAGCAGAGGTCAGTGGAGTAATCAGTCAGTCACCAACAGAAGAGAAAAACTGCACAAAACAGCGTCAGCACCATCAGCATCCAAAGGTTTACCTTCAGCTGCTGCTTCTGCTGCTGCCGCCACCTAGTACACTCATTAACTGCTTCATATAGCAGTAAGGGTAAATTGACTTCATCATGGTTAAGACACATATTGAATATGCTACACATGCTTAGGCCTTTGTTGTACGATCCACACTGAGTTCACCCTCCCTCCACTGAGTCTACACAACTAGAGTTCCTAGAGCACAATTCAAATGAAATTTTTTGCTCTTTCTGGATGAGCATGCAGTTTTAGGCTGTGTTTTCCAATTCATTTTTTCAGAGGCTTATTTTCTGGGGAGACTGAACCTTTCTGAACCAACATAGAGCTTAATGAAACTCAGTTTGGTTTTGAATTTTCAAATAATCATAGAGGATTTGAACCTGAAACTTAGATCAGAAGTGAAAGGTTGAAAATACCATAGGATTGGAGATGGATGAAAAAGTTCATCAAGACCCGTGTGAAGTGATGCTAGCTAACAGGACAGATCTAGCAACTGATCCTACTCCCCTTGAAGTCCAATGCAATATTTGCTATTGACTCCAATGACATCCAGATTGAGCCCCTGCCCCTTAGTTTGTAATCCATTTTTAGAGGCAGTACTCTACTTCACAGAAAAAAAAATATTGGTTCAGAGACAGCACAGAAGCATTGATTTCTCTAAGTCCACTTGATCTGAGTTGGGAAAGATAAATGGCAAAGATTCTAAATGCACAAATGTAAGAGGAGTAGATGGACTAACAGACAGAGCTATGGTTACGCCTCACTCTGGGATATTATCTTCAGGTTTATTACTGGTCAACATGAAGGATGTGAGCTAAGTTTTAAAACTACTTAGTCATCTGTCATGCAATTATGGGGCTCAGAAAAGAAATTCACAGTAGATAGAAAAGAATTACCTTGTGAGCCTTTCAAAGCCTGTGATTAAAGCAATTTTAAGTGTTCTGCAAAATTCCTCTGTCCACCAGCAAACATGAATAGGGAGGCTGTTCATAGTCAGCAATTAGTGTTAACTGGGAGTAACACCAATATTTGTACTTCACCTTATTTCCTGCCTTTCAAAACCATGTAATCTCTCTGTACTAGAAGGCTCAGAGGTCCATTATGGCTAAATTTCTATCTACCACCACCTCCCAATGCAGTCTGAGGCAGTTTGTTATAGTTGTGCTTTCTGGCAGGCATGTGTAAGGAAAAAAACATTTTTATACACAACCGTTTTTGCTTAAAGGATTGATAATGGGATATGGAGTCTCTCACTTTTAGGACTCTGGTGCAAATCTAATCTGGGTCAGTAGTGACCAGAAGTTATTCCCATCTGACAATAGTTTTTGAGCAGATGTGAAACAAATTGGTCGTTCTCAGCCAAGTGGACAGGTCATAAAACCACCAGCACAACTGTCACAAACTGGCCCCCATGAGGGCTGAAAGACAGAATGGATTATGGAGTTTAACTATTCCTTCAGTCCAGTGGTCCAGGCACAGCTAGTCGCCAATTTTCAAGCGGGAAGTTTTCCTGCCAAAAATGCAGTTTCATCAAAAACTGAAACTTTTCACAGGAAAGTGTCCATTTCAATACACACAAAATGCTTTTCCAGTGGAAAACGTCAAAAGAAAAACAAGACCAACTTTGAGTTGAAAGAAAAGTTGGGGTTTTTTTCCAGTTTAAAAAAGTTTCACATGCTGAATCAAAATGACAATTTTTGTCTCATTTGATTTAAAGCATCATTTTGTTTCAGTTTTTTTAAACTGAAGAAAAACATGACACTTTCAGCTGAAACAAAACAACAATTGTCATTGTTTCAAAATTGATTTGAAATGAAAACTTGTTTCAAATTGGTTCAAAATTTCCCATGGGAGAACCAAAACATCTTCAATGGCTTTTTATTAGAAATCTCTCCTTGGTAAAAGCCCCAGTCTTCCAACCAGCTCCAGTTCTCACCAAAGCAGGGAAATATTAGCAGGGCACTGAGGGAAGTTCACCTGCCTTTTTTGTGGCTAAAGAAAGGACTTTTGTCACCAGCACTGTGAACCTTGCACTAGCACGTCACTTAATTCTGATCCCACTGAAGTCAACTGCAAAATTCCCCCACACACATCTAGGAACTGGAATTCAGTACAAAATGTGCCCTTCTCAAATCTCAAAGAGTGAGGCGGGGTGTGAGTGTGAATTAGGGCACCAAGCAGCAGAGATGTATGTGATAAGGGAAAGCACTGAGGGAGTGGAGAGAAGGCTCTGAGGAGAGAGCATGTGCGAAAGAAAGAAGAGCAGAAGGGATGGTGGAGTGTTAGCAGGAAAATTTGAGTAGGAGTAGAGGTGAGCGAATAAGGGGTGTTTCAGATAGGAGGCTGAAGTGGAAAAAAATTGGTTTCAAATGCAACTGATTTTTAAATAATTGTTTGGTTTTTGTTTAATTTCAGGTCATTTTCTGGGTGTTTTTTCACCTGTTTAAAAGAAATAGCTAAATTCCAAAATAGAATACTGTTTCAAAATGAAGAGTCAAAACATTTCATTTCAGAACTGTCTAAACAAAATGTTTCAGCTTGAAATGTTTCATTTTGGAAATGTCAAAACAAAATGTTTTGACCTTTCCAGTTATTTTTTCCAGGTTTTTTCAAACAAAATGATGCACTGAATTTAACCTGTATTTGCTAACAGTTTTGAAGCCTTGAAAAAAGCATTTGATGACAAAATTGTACCCCACTGTATGTGTGAGGGAAGGGAACATGGTTGGCAGGACAGAGTATATGGGAAGAAGAGGGGAAAGGAGGGAGGAATGAGAAGGATGGGACAGAGCCATTCATATTTTTTTTAAAAAGATCCAGAATCCAAAATACACCAATTTCCCCCAGCTGATTATTAGCCCTTAAATACTGCCCGGCAGAATTCACACAGCATACCAGCCCTGTGGTCTTTGCTTTCCCATTAACATTTAATCAATTCTGATTCAGCCTCAGAGCTGCTCAGGCCCTCCATTCCCACCCCAACCCGAGCACTGACATTCTCCATCGACCCAGTCCTGCAGACATTTGTGCTACATATTGACCCAACCTGGGGTTCAGCTGTGCATCCACAGACTTGCTTAGTTTCCCCAGCATGGCCAGAGATCGACAAGAATAAAGTTAAATTGATTACTTTAGTGTCTACTGCTCTTCCCCGCCCCCTCTTCATAACAAAACTGGGAAGGAGATTTTGAGTTGGCAATAATCTCACAAACAAATTAGCTTGACTTTAACTCCATTATGCAGGCTAGTCTCTCTTGAATTCTGTACCATTAACACAGGAAATGGGCTCATTAATTATGGATTGTGTATACACTTAGCTTCAGTAATTTGAGGAATACGTTAGGTGGTTTGTGGTGGCATTTCTCTTAATCATGTGGGTACTGTTGGAATGTCTTTCCTAGAGCACAGCATGTTTCCGAATGTACCATATTCAGATTCAGAGTAACAGACTCTTTGGGGTACTGTGTAGATACAGGGATAGGTGGAACAGGATTGGATAAAAATAAAATTGAACCGAACCTTCGTCTCAAACTGAGCCCCTGTTTATTATTGGAGTTCATAAAACTTCCATTAACATTTGCGTGTTGCCTTCCATTTTTGATGCACCTCAGTATTTCACTCGGGAGTGGAAACAGAATGATCAGAAACATAGTAGACTGAGCATAGGACTGGAAACTATGCACTCCAGAGTCCTAATCCCAGCTTTAACAGGGACTCAATGGGTGGCCCCAGGCGAATCCTCCCTGCTTCTGTGGAGCAAGCCACATACCCTCTTTTTATGGATTTGGAGAGAGTAATTTAAGTAACGCGATCTGCATTTACCACACTATGGTATATAAAACCCAGACGTTATCTTCCATTCTAAATCCAGGGTAATAGCAATAGTTTCTCAGATAACAACTGTCTTCCAATCAAGGCACATCTGTGGGATCTATTATGACAGTATCTCAGCTCCTCATAGTCAATCCTGGAATTTATCTTCACAATGTGTCTAAGCATGGGCAACACGTGGCTCCGGTATTTGGGGAGGCTGGCCTCAGTGCCAGAAGCTCCCCCTGCTCTGTCCCAAGGCCCTACCCATGCACAGCCCCCTCCCCCAAAGCCCATAGGCATGTCCCTCCTCTCCTCTACCCTGTTCCCCAAGACCCCTGCCATCCATCAAGTCCCTCCGCCTCTCACAAGACCCCACTGCCTGCTGCATCCCTCCTCTACTCCCCCTGCCACCTCCCTCCTCTCCTGCACTCCCTTCCCTGTGCCTCCCCCACCCACTGCAGCGCTCGCTGAGTCCTGACTCCCTCCTCTACTCCACCCCCACTCCCGATGCCCCCCCCCACACACACACCAAGGCACTTGCTGAGTTGTGAATCCCTCCTCTCCAGGCCTCAGCGGAAGGGGATCCCTGGGGGAGGGAAGGTGGAGGGTAGAGACCCAGCAAGCAAGTAATGGGTGCCTCTGGAGGAGGAGAGGAGGGACTACTCAGTGAGAAGCGGTGGGCAATGGGGGTCTCGGGGGAGGGGCAGAGCAGGGATAAGAAGAGGTGGAGCATGGGAAGGGCACTGGGGAAAAGCAGGAGGGGGCCTCAGGAGTAGAGTGCAGGAAGGGCCACCACAGCCCAGGCATCCACACGCTCCAAGGCGGCAGGTCAGTGGCTGCAGGGGAGGCTTAGCCTCTCCTGGCCTATTATGCCTAGGATTACCCCCGATACGTACATGGGGGAACTGAGGGACAGAAAGGTTAAGTGACTTGCTCAAGATCACACAGGAAGTTTGTGGCAGATTGTGAGGGGCACCTGTGTCAGAGAAACCTGTTTTAGCTCACAAAAGCTGATGCCCAAATCAATGTTAGTCTCTAGGGTGCCACAAGGACTCCTCGTTGTCTTTGCTGTTAATCACTGTATTTCTTCATAAAGGAAGAGACCAGACCCTTGACTAGGAATCGAGGATAAATACTGAAACAATGTAGAGCCCCTGCATATAAAATGATTCTTTCCCTGACTTGAACAACTGTTTGTGAAGGAGCTGGCAAATGAAATGGGAGGAGGGCACACAGTTCTGTACAACTTAGAGAGTCATATTTGTGGAGGAGGTTTGGTGCAGCTTCCTCTGTGATGGTGAGAGGAAAGAGCTGTTGACCATTCCCTTCTGCTCTATTAGTGCTGGGCAGAGGGGATTTTTCTGGCCTCTGCAGAGATGGGTTATTCCAGGAAGCTACCAATCTAAAAAGTTTATTGCTTCAGTATGGATTACTATGATTTATGAATAAACCTAGATGTCCAAGTTGTGAAAGATGGTTATTGCCTTTCTGGCTTGTCATTCAGATATGTTCATCATGGGACAGGGGTGTTGGAAATAACTTACTTTTTTTTTTAAATGAAGGCTAAAGGACTCTCATAATGGCAAGATAGCACCTGGAATATCTAGGCTGAGATAATTTACTCTTAGCTTGGAGGGACTTGGTCTGTTCGATGCTTCTAGTAATGGGAGTTGTGTGTGTGTGTTCTGTATACATCACCATAGTATCTGAGCTCCTTCCCCCATTTCCCCTCCCCTTTCCTCTGCCTCCCTCGCTTCTACTTCCAACAAAGAAAAACTCAAAGAGCTAAACATAGTTCTGACTGAGGGTTTTAACTGTGTTCAGCATTGAAATACCAGCCATTTCCCTCTGGCTAGAGCTGTCCCCAGAATGCAAGCTTCAAGTGGAAATGCCACCGGTGCTCTAACAAGTGCAGCATCTAATTGATTCTCAGCAGGCTCCTGTACTGTTGTTGTGTTAGTGTAATCTTTCCATGCCCTTCAAGGGCAGTCTCCTCCAGTCATTTCCATTCCTCCTTTTGTCGTGAATTGTATCTATGCATGTATTCCCTGTTTTCCCCAGGTTGCCTGTCCTATGATCTGCATTTTCAGTCATAACATCCATATTACTACCATAGTTGCTTAGTAGCACTTTGAACAGAGAGTCTCAATTGGCTTAACCATGCATGTCATTTCCACAGTTCAAATCTCTAGCCTTTGTGAAGTAGACACCAGTTGTGTGTTACAAATATATACTTTGTATTACATCTTCTGTAACTGGTGCCCCCCCCTACATCTATGGTGCATTTAAATTGATGGGATGTTGTGGAGTATCTGCTCTATTTAGCTGTTAAACAAAAATGTTATAGCTGTATGTACCTGGTAAACATCAGCCCCACACCAAGTGGGTAATACTCTCATGACCAGTCCCTATAGAAACAGAGCAGTGCAAAGTCCATCTCACATGAGCAACCTTGCAATAGTCATCATGCATGCAATGCATAGGGCTCATGAGCAACCCTATAAAAAACAAACCAGCATACAGAACCCAGCATGCACCAAGAACAACCCTACAACAACAAACAGGTCTGCAAAGCTCAGGAGCCACCATATAAAAACAATCCACTACACAGAACCCAACATGCCCCAACAATAACAAACAGGTGTATACAGCTGAACAACCTATAATTATAAGCAGGTGCTCACAGTCCAGCACTAACCACAACCAAATCTATTGGAACAAGACATGTACTATGCACAATTGTACAATAACATACCAGTGTGCATTTTTACAAAGCAATGAACAATCATTTTGGTAAGGAAAAAGGTCACTCAAGCTTCTGATTATTATAAGCTTTTGGGAAATTGTTTGGAAAAAATGTGGACATCCTTTTAAAAAAGGAGAACAGATTATACAGAGATTCAATTTGGAGTGAAGCTTTACTACTCAAGGGAATGATAGAATTGGCTCCAGCCAGGCATAGAGCAGGCAGGTGTCCTGCTGAGCAAGTTTCCCCACAGAATCCTGATCCTGTTGCAAACTCTGCTATTGCACTGTTAGCCTCTGCCCAGCTCTGCCAATGAACCTCGATTCCAAGCTGCAATATTCTTTGCTGTTTTAGTCCTGAGCCCCAAAGGAGCTCTACCAAAACACGTTACTCCTTACCTGCAGCAGTTCACACCAAGTCACCTCCAAAACTAAGAAGTTCAATGTAACAAGGCTGTTCTGCTCATGCTGGGTGATGTCTCCATCTGGCCATATCCAGGGATTAGATCTGCCAGGCTTCTTCCTCCATCACTCTCTCTGTCTTGCTCTGTCAGGGCTCAACTGCTCCCACTTTGTGGATTGGCCTGCCAGCCAGGTTACTGTAAACCTCCCCTTTCAGGGCATACAAAGTTTTTCAGGACCCACTATCCCAGACAGTCTTCCCATTCACTGCCCCTTAATGGTGCCACTTCCCCTTTGGCTGGTCAGGAAACCCAGGCCTGCCCTCTACACTGGGTTCCAGCCCCAGAACCCTACAACAAGCAATCAAAGTCTGCACCATCCTAAACCTCACTGCTGTATCCCTGGGCTATTTTCTACTGTCTCTTTGCTCACCCTGACAATGACTAACTCCCTCTGTGCAGCCCCCAGATGCACTTAGCTACTGGGCTTAATATAGTCCTTTCCTGTTCCTGTCCAGCTGAGCCTTCTCTCTAATTAGTCCTTGTTCCCTGGCTCCTCCTCCAGGTGCAGCATAGGCAGTTAATTGGCCCACTTAACCCCTTCAGGCCTTGTGAGGGATGGACTCCCCCTCACACTGAGACAGACACAAAAAAAATATTTAAAAAATAAAAAGAGGAAACAACTTTTAACTGCATTTTTTCAGATGTCCAGAACACCTCAGGTTTGTTTTGAGTTCTGCTCAGGCTCTTCTTTTAACCCAACCAGTTTGCCCATTTCTAGTAAGAGGAGTCAATAGGAAGAGACAGTGTTGTTCCCAGGTGAAACCAGACATCTGTTGTTGAAATGTTTCAGAAGAACACAGGCATTGTGTTTCTGGGTAAAGCACCTACAAAACACGGCATTCAGGCTGCTCCCAGCTGAAATGGCATGGCCCAGACTAGCATCCACAGAACATTCTGCTGGGCAGCTCAGCTGAACTCCCCTCGGCAGACAACAAAGCTGCTTGGAAGGTGTGCAAGGAGCGCCTTCCACCTGTGACAAGCACCTTCACTTGGGAAAGAGAAGAAACCACCAAGGCAGCAGATATTATTTTTCATGATTGTGGGTATTTTCCATTTGGACACAGACCATTGGGTAGGATGTGCTTTTAAGACACAGCCCTGTGATATTAGGTGCACAGGTGGGCTACCCCCCTGTGGGAGATCCAGCAGGTATTATGCAGTCATAAGGAATCCTCCAAGGATTCTGGGCAGCATGGACACGAGCAACCCCTGTTATGGGGCTGCATGTGAGGGCGGCTTCGCTGGCTGTGACCCTCATCCACCCTATTTGGCTTCTGTACAGACGGCGGACACCCTGTGTGGAAGGGCTGGGGTGGCACAGGCAAGCTGGAGGAGCTGCGGGCCTGGGGCCACCCAGTGGCCTCACTTTCTGCTCCTTTCGCCACTGCAGTTCTGAAGTCTCCGGCACAGCAGGAGGAGGACAAAGCGGGAGGGGATGGATCATTGGAAGGGGATGGGGAGAGTGTGGGGGCCCTAGGCTGGGGGTGGGGCAGGGAGGAGTCACATGAAGTGTCACATGAGGGGGACATGTGGCCCCTGTTAGCTGCTGTCCCCTCCCCCCAAACCAGTAAGAAAAGGATTCCACTTGCACCACTGCCTATTACTCTTAGCTATATCCTCCCACCCTGAGCTGCTCTAATCAATTCCCCTCCTTCCTTAGGGTCTAATTCTGCCAGCTACTGGCAATGAGCAGAACCTTACTCTACAAATACTCCCATTAAAATCAGTGGGCCTACTCACAGAGTAAGATGCTACTTAAATAAGGGTGGCAGAACTGAATAGTAAATGTTTATTAAAACTTCTGTCCTAGATGGACCAAAGCTCTGCTCTGGCACAGAAAACACTTCAGAGCCAAAAAGGGTGACCAAGTGTCTGGTTTTTGACCAGAACACCTGGTCGAAAAGGGATCCTGGCAGCTCCGGTCAGCACTGACTGTCCAGTTGGCAGCACCATGCAGCAGGGTTGGCAGGCTCCCTGCTAGCCTCCGTGCCACATGGCTCCTGGGAAGCAGCCTGTATGTCCCCCTTCCAGCTCCTATGCGTAGGGGCAGTCAGGGGGCTCTGCATGCTGCCCCCACCCAAAGCACCACCCCCGCAGCTCCCATTGGCCATGATTCCTAGCCAATGGAAATTGCAGGGGCGGCACCTGCAGCTGGGGTAGCATGCAGAGCTGCCTGGCCATGCCTCCAAGTAGGAATGGGATGGGGGACATGCCGCTGCTTTCAGGAGCCACCTGACTCTGAATCCCTTGGTCCCATTCTGGAGTACCATCCTACAACCCCTCATCCCCACCCCAGAGTGTGCACCCCCAGTCAGAGCTATCACCCCCTCACACACACACTCTAACCCCCTTCCCAGCCCAGAGTCCCCTCCCACACTCTGAACCCCTCAGCCCTAGCCCGGAGCCCCCTCCTGTACCCCAAACCCCTCATCTCCAGCCCCACCCCCGAGTCTGCACCCCCAGCCAGAGCCCTCACTCATCCCCTGTGCTCCAACCTCCTGCCCCAGCCCTGATCCCCCTCCCACACTACAAACCCCTCAGCCCCTCACACCAGAGCCTGCACCTCCAGCTGGGGCCCTCAGCCCCTCTCACACCCCATCCCCCTGAGCCAGCCCGGTGAAAACGAACGAGTGAGTGATAGAGGGGAGAGCGAGCAACAGGGGGTGGGGGGGTGTAGTGAGCCGGGGGTGGGGTCTCAGAGAAGGGTTGGGACATGGGAGGGGTCTCAGAGGAGGGGCAGGGCAGGCAGCGAGGCAAGGGTGTTTGGTTTTGTGCGATTAGAAAGTTGGCAACCCTAGAGCCAAAATCTGCTCTCAGCTACACCAGTGGCTTCAGTGGAATCATTCTGGTGTAAATATTGAAAACTTGAGAACAGAAGATTCCCCTGTTCCTGGGGCAATAAGACATCTGTGTGGATCCCATTTCTATATGAGATGTAGAGTTCTGGAAAACATCACCTACACTGGGTTCTTTAGATTCCAGTCCAGGAAAGCACTTAAACGTGTGTTTATGTGTGTTTCTGAATAGAGAGGTACTGTTGAATCAGTTCGTTATAATGTGCAGAATGTCTGCCATGCCAGTGGTTTATATCTCATTGTAAATACAAAAAAATCAGACCTTTGCTGGTTAAACAGCCTCCATGCAACACAGGCGAAAAATGACAATGGTACTCCCCGCTCTGCCTCACAAGAGGACCCAGACATTTTTGTTCTTTGTTTTATATTTTCTTCTTCATATCAAGGGAGGAAAAAGATAAATGGTTTTCTTGTTCAGACTGACTGAACTTGTGAGAATGTCAGGTCTGGTCTCTCACTTTACTCAGGATTACCCAGATGGCTCCCTTTGAAATGGATCTGTCTAATTTTAGAACAAGGCGGGAAGAAGGAACCAGAGTCTAAAGCAAGGTGACTTATCATAGGCTTTGATGTAATAAAATTCTATGGCTATGGTTTTCTTGCTCTCCTTTTTTCTCCCCACAGTGATGCACATGCCTCAACTTAAAACTGACAAAGCACAGAGGTGCCTCTGACGAATGGAGACTCTTCTGAGGAAGGTTGGGTTGGCATGCAATCAGCATATTAAGGACATGTTCACTTGTCATTGGTATTTTGTTGCCAGCCTCAGAAATATGTATTGTAAAGACTGTAGAGCGCAGGAGTATTGGCAGCACAATCCACATGCTGAGAAGCAAAGGCAGTTGTGTTTCTGCCACTTTTGATAGTTGTGATTTCCAGCCACTGTTGTTTTCCTTGGGGTAACTTCTCCTAATGGTTACCATTGCCATGTATGACAGGTTTCAGAGTAGCAGCCGTGTTAGTCTGTATCCGCAAAAAAAACAGGAGTACTTGTGGCACCTTAAAGACTAACAAATTTATTTTAGCATGAGCTTTCGTGAGCTAAAGCATCCGAAGAAGTGAGCTTTAGCTCACGAAAGCTCATGCTAAAATAAATTCATTGCCATGTAGGGCAACATGGCATGCAGATCATGCCACCCAAGACACTGTGGCATTGAAGTAAAACTAGATGGACACTTTGCTTGTCACTGGTATGGAAAAACAAAGCCTAGAGGTGATAGCTAGATCGATGGAAGAATTCTTCTGTCGACCGAGCACTGTCTATGCTGTGGGTTAGGTCAGCTTAACAACTTGGCTCAGTGGTATGGATTTTTCACATCCCTGACCGACCTAGTTAAACTGACCTAATTTTCTAGTGTACACCAGGGCTGAGACAGACAAGAGAATCTGGCCCAATCTCTGCATGTTTGTTAGTACCTAGGGAAGTGAGAGAATCTTATCACTAACTATGGCCAGGAGCCATGGAGGCTGCAACTCAAAAGGCTTGAAGAGGAGCTCTTTGCAAATGTTTGTTTTGAAACAATCCCACTTTCTTTTTTGGAATTTTGAAACATTTTGACCAGCTGTAGTTGAGAGATTCATTAAGATACAAAAAGAGAACCTAAACGTCCAGGTGCTTAACCATACTATCTAAATCTGCAACGTTGGGCAAGAAATCACCTTGTTTGGTATACTGAAGATCAATTGAACCTCCATTAATCCTCTCTCAGAAAAACGTGGGACATTCAATGAAAATGGGCAAATTCAACACCAATAAAAAGATTTTTTTTCACATAATGAACAATTAGCCTGGGGAACTCATTGCCATGAGATATCACTGAGGCCAAAAGCTTAGCAGACTTCAAACATGGGTTAGATATTTATATCCAAGAATATCCAAAGTCACTGTAGTAAATATTTAAAAAAATAAACAAGAGCTTTGGAAGGGATTAAATCATTAGGCTCCCAGGTATATTCCAAACTCTAATTGTTGGGGTTTAGGAAGAAACTTTCCTTAAGGCAGGTTGTCCCCTATGGCAGGATTTGTTTTTCTGAAGCATCTGGAACTGGCTATTGACAAAGATGGGATACTGGGCTATACAGACCATTGGTCTGAGTCATTAGGACATTCCTATTTACCTTAATTAATGAAGTTCATTAGTGTGCAGAGGGGCCGCAAGGTGGATTACCTACGGCAGTGAGAGAGTCCCTCCCGTCGGAGTAAGTACTGTCTATACTGAAGTGCTACAGCAGGGCAGCTGCAGTAGTATAGCTGTGCCACTGTATCGTTTTAAGTGTAGACAAGCCCTCAACTATGCCCCTGCGCAAATCGGAGGAGGATGGTGGGAGCAAGGGTGACTTAGGTACGTCTGCACTGCAATTAGACACCTGTGTCTGGCCTGGGCCAGCTGACTTGGGATCACAGGCCTCGGGCTAAGGGGCTCTTTAGTTCTGATGTAGGACATTCAGCCTCGGGCTGGAGCCTGGGCTCTGGGACCCTATGAGTTGGGAGGGTCCCAGATCTCGGGCTGGAGCCTGAGCCTGAACAGCTACAACGCAATTAAGCAGCCCCTTAGGCTGAGTCCCAGGAGTCTGGCATGGGACAGTCACGGTTGTCTAATTGCAGCGTAGACACATCCTAAGTAACCTTTCTTTGGCCATAGGTCCCCTGGCACTGGCATGGCCCCCAGCAGAAGTTAGAGCAGCCAGAAGGCTTCTCTTTCCTGTGTTTGCTGCCATGGGCTCTCAGTGGTTATTACAGTAGCTAGGAATCAACTGGATGCAGGGATTTCCGCCAGCTGTGCTCCTTGTTCCAACAGCTGATGGCTGTGCACAGGGCAAGTGGGAGTGGCAGAAGAGCCACCTAAGGATTAGGAAGGAGGAAATGACTGATTCCTCCAGCTTTGGGGCTGCTTGTGCCACTGGTCCCCTGAAATATCACTATTTGGTATTATAATACCTTGCACTGCTAAAGTCAGTAGGAGAATTAGGCGATCTCCTGACTCCTATGGTTGTGCTTTGAGCACCAGACTCTGTATATGAAGAATATATCGATAGATAGATTCTTGAACTCAGGATGAAGCAACAGAAATATGTGTTCTTATAGACTAAATACGTATCTATACTTCCCGGATTATAAGTAATCACTGCAGTTTTCTTATACACCGCAGCTTCCTCAGTTCTACTCAACACCCACAAAAACAACGAGGAGTCTGGTGGCACCTTAAAGACTAACAGATTTATTTGGGCATCAGCTTTGTGGGTAAAAAAACCCACTTCTTCAGATGCATGGAAGTGGGTTTTTTACCCACGAAAGCTGATGCCCAAATAAATCTGTTAGTCTTTAAGGTGCCACCGGACTCCTTGTTGTTTTTGTGGATACAGACTAACACAGCTACCTCTCTGATACTTGGTACTCAACAGCCAGTATGCTAACCACAGAGACAATATTGAAGCAACTCTGAAAGTAAAAAGCTACAGAATCAAATAGGTGAAATTACTGCAAATACAGAATACAGATTTCAAGTGAGCTTGGAGATGAAACTCTGACAGCCTCTGACAGGCTCCTTAGCCAATTCCAGATAAGCTGGCAGTGGTGCTTTGCTATTGCATAAGAAGCTTTGGATAATTTGTTGCTCAGTTTGTACAATACTTTGCAATAAAACTTCAGCCTTCAAGTCACTGCCATTAAAACTGAAGGATTTGTTATGTTGGGTTTGGTAAGAGCTTAGGACATCAGAAAGAGGCGCAGAAGCATGTGGAGTAAGGATGGGCAGACCAGTTTCCTCACTTGTCTGTCTAGTGCCACCATTTGGATAGTAAGAACTTTATGGCAGGAATCTGTTTTTTAAATATTTTCCATGAAGCACCTAGCAGTCTTGTGGAGATAATAGTATTAGTAATTATTATTAATATTGCATTGAGCATAGTCTGAGAGGGTTGTTTTAATTCTTGTGACATTTGGAGAAGTTCTACTATGGACACTCTGCTCTTTATTCCTATAAACTTCCCTAAAATCCTCTGTCTACAGGTAATTTAATCTACTAAAGTCATCTTAAGTAAATCAATACCTTGTAGAGAAAACATGGTGACCTGTAAAAATGTGCATGTTCTCAAATGTCGTGGTGGGGTGGTGTACACAGGATATGTCAGTGTTCATTCCTTCAGATAATTTTTCTCTGTGTGACTTCAGTGCTGAGGAAAAAGAGTTTGGGTGAGGAGTCTGTTGGAGCTGACAGGGTCTCAGTAGACATGCTGGACTCTTGAGAACCTGCCCTTAAAGACCTCAGCACCCTCCACTGAGGCCAAATTTTCAAGAGCGCTCTTCTCCCAGTTAGGCACTAAAATAAGTGGCCAGATTTTCAAAGGATCTCAGTATGCAGGGTGTTGAGCACTTCTGAAAATCTGGCCTTTATTTACACCTAATCAGAAAGCAGCTCTTTTGAAAATCTGGGAGCTGTGGGCATCTCCACATGGCTTAATTCTCACTTGAGATCTCCCTGAAGAGTCTTCTTGGGAGTGCACTTTAGCAGTCCTGCTACCACATTACCAGTGTCCTGTGTCACAGAGTTGGGACAGAATTTTCCCTCACGCGCTGCATGGTCAGCAAAGTGACTGTAAAAAATGACATGGAGAGCTCCCATATTTGTTTTCTCTTGCTTGCTTTCAGATCAGGTTTGTTCCAATTGCAGGAATCACTGTTCTGAGAATCAATCTGCATTCCCTCTGGAACTACTAGACATAGAAATACTTCAGTCAGAATTTATCAGACATGTCTATTGATGATGCACGAGGAAGGCAAGAATTCAACTGACCATCCTAACAACTTCACTGGCTATGTGGATCTCTCAGGATTTGTCGGGGATTTTGTCAGTAGATCTCACAGATGCGACTCAACCACACAAAGGATGCAGGTATGCTGAGTAAAAAGTCACCATGTTTTAAATAGCTATTTAGGCTTTCGCCACACTTTATCACAAAGTACAGCATAGGAATTAGTTGTTAGTAAATAACTTTGCTCACCAATGGGGTACCTAGACTGCTCAATTCACATGTGCGTGCAAGTGCTACCTATACTGCAGGCCCAGCTTGTAGGCACTTTGTGATTTACACAGAGCTACCTCCAACTATGCTTCTGGAGAGCAGACTGTTCAGCTAACAGGGACCGTGATGAGACTTGGGAGCATTTTCAGGCATTGTAATACAGTGAAACCCACTTACAAGAATTACCAACTATGAAAAGTTTATAAGAATCAATGTCCCAAACTATTTAATGTTCTTTTCAAGGAGAAGAGCAGCTCTGAGTGCAATTGCTGTTAAATAAAATGGATACATTTTTTTTTTAAACCATGGATTTCTCCAGCATTTTTTTTTTGTTTCAAATGCTCACCCTGCTTTGTCCTAGCTCCTCCCAAAATACAGCCCTGCAAACTCCCCATCTTGAGTGTGCCTTTAAAAGTTGTGCAATGAGCAGAAAATAATCTGTAGCACTGATGATATTGGGGAAGGTGGTGCTAAGAGGAAGATGAGTAGTGATTGTTACAGTAGGGGAGATGGAGAGCTGGCACATAAGAGCTGGTTCGAGAACAGAGTCCAAGAGTCCTGAGAGGATTACAGTCCTAGTTCACCATCAATACAGAAAAAAACAGACTCTGGATCAAGCCATGTAGGGCCAGATTTTCATATGGGCTCGCCTCCCATTTAAGCACCTAAATAAGGGTGAGATTTTCTAAAGTGTTCAGAGCTCAGCAATAGAGCTGGATGAATTCCCTCCCCACCCTCCGCAAATAGTAAATTTGGTGGAAAAGGTATTTTGGGTGCACTGAAATTATTCATGAATTTGGGTCCATTACATAAAATAGTTTTGCCCCTACCCCCTTCCACCTCAAAAAATGGGTGAAAAAATAAAATGTTGAAATTGTTAGTTTCAGTCATTTTGAAATGTGACATTTTGACTTTTCTTTTCATTTTGACCATTTTAAAACCAAAATGTTTCATTTCAACCATTTTGAAAGGTTTCCACTTTTTGTTCAAAATGTTGCTAAATTTTTTAGAAAGGGTAAAAAATACCCGAAAATGACGTGAAACAAAATGGAAAAATAAGTTCTGAAATGAAACGTGGCATTCAACTCAAAATGAATTTGTTTTGTCTCATATCAGTTTTCTGCTGTATTATAATGTACATATCTGGAACACAGGAGAAGCTTAGCAGGAAAACAACTTTGGGAGAACAGATTTTATTTATGCAGCTGAGGATCTGGACAATATACACTATGTGACAACATCTCTCTATTTATTTTCATTCTTTTGGATGCTGATAAGGATACAGTTGCAGCACTGTGTAGACTAGGGGACAAATTTTGCTCTAATTTATACAGGGCAAATCCTACTAACCTCTTACTGGAGGGTGTTTGTTGCAGGTTAACAGTGAGATGCATTGGCAGTCATTTGGATGCACAGGAACACAACTGTAGTGGGGGAAAGGCAGGAGTGAGCATCACTGTCAAAGAGATGTGGAGGAAGCTTGCACAGAGCCAAATCACATTACCCATATTTGGTTAGTTCTGAGCTGGAGTAAATCAGGTCTGCTTCATTGATTTCAGTACAACTACATTGATTTACACCAGTCAATCAGTTAAGGTTTTGATTCTGAATGTCAAAATGACTAGCATTCTGCAATTTGCATGATTGAAATGACTAGCATACTGCAATTTGCAATGAATCATGGAATAGAAATATATTTTCATTATGTTACTCCTGGACTAAAAAGCTGGAGAAGAAAACTGTTCCCTTAAACAGCCATCACTGTATCAGAGTGAGAACTGGTTGGGAATTTTTCAACAAGATGTTTTTAAATCAGAAAATGCCAATTACATGAAACAGAAACTGTTAGGGGAAATTTGACAAATTTCCCATTTCAAGAAAACTTTGAAAAAGTTTTGATTTTTTTAAAATCAAAATTAATACATTTTAGTATTGTGTTGAAATCACTTTTTGTTTCAACATTTGTTAATTTATCGTAAAAAATTTAAAAAGATCAAAATCATAATTCCACATTTCAAAATTATCAAAATGAAACATTATGATTGAACCCCCTCCCAAAAATTCAGATTTTTGGTTCATGAACATTTTCTAGTTTTTGACTTTTTGTCCTGATTCAGCATGTGAAAGATGTTCAAAATCTCTAAAATTCATGTGGATCAGGAAAACTGTTTCCTACCCAGCTCTAATCAGACCCCCTTGTAGGAGCTCCAAATTCATCCCTCTCCCCGCCTTCACACACATAATCCCTCCCCAAATATTGCCAAATATTTTATCAATAATTAAAGGAATTATCTATTTGCAATGGTGCTAAATGTTCCAAGAACATCTTATTGCTCCACTGAGTTCAATGGACTCTTAATTGTTGATGACAGGGCCAGCAGCAAAAAAGTTAAGACTTTGCCATAGGGACTTTTCCATGGAAGATCTCTGTACACCTTATTTTGCAGTACACTATTGAAAGGGAATGCCCTCAAACGATAATCTGAGAAATCTGTGGACTTGAAAAGTGGCAGATGCCCAGATCTCCCTTTGCTGGAAACAGCAGTGACTACTTTCATAGCTACTTCCCACATACAGTAGCTTTTGCCTGTGGCACTGCACTGCCCGTATTAGGACATACAAACAGATCTCAGAAAGTTTAGTTCAGAGAACCAGCCAAAACATGGGAGCCTGAGCCAAAAGTTACCTTTTTTGGTTTGATTGAGAGAACTATATGCAAGAGTACAGCTGGTAGATTGTCTTATGGTTACGGCACTGTACTGGGACTCGGGTAGATCTAGGTTCAATTCCTTCCTCACCCGCAGACTTCCTGTGGGCCTTGGGCAAGTCTCATAAGCCTCTCTTCTGTCTCAGATTCCCATCTGTAAAAATGAAGATAATACTTCCTTTCCCCCACCCCTTGTCTGCCTTACCTACATAGACTGTAAACTCTTTGGGGCATGGACTGTCTGAGAACTGCCTAGTAGAATGGGACCTGATCTTGGCCAGGCCTTAAGGTGCTCCTGTAATGCACATAAATTATAACAGCAATGGAGAAACTTGCTGTTGTTGGTCCTTCCCCTAACAGGCCAACTTACCATCTGAATATTTGGTATTTTATAACTTCCATGGAAGTTAGGAGCCTTTGAGGATCTGGGCCTTCACACTTACTTCTACCTCTAGACAAACATTGAGAAGGACAGAAGTACATGGGAATTAATATGAAAACATTAACCAGACTTTTTTTAAACCCTCAAAGGACAAAGATTTGTGATTGCTCCTAATTTATCTGAATTGGTTTGTTCACCCATAATGTACATGCCACTGCTCTCGGGCCTAATCCTGAGATCATCTGCTCCAGATGTACGTAGTTGTAACTGAGATCAGACTGGCTCAGTCTCTTTCTCCATTCCCTTTGTTCTTTCTGCTTCTCTAGTACTGGCTTCCTTGCTCTCTTGTCACAATTTTAGATACACAGGTGTGGGGGTGGGGGTGATTCTTCTCTGTTTTGCATGATTGTTATTTGTTTGTATTACCGGAGTGCCCAGGAGCCCTAGTCATAGACCAGGCCCTATTGGGTGAGGTTCTGTACAATCTTGCATAGCCACTTGTGCAAAGTGAGTGTAAACACTATCCATGCCATGAGTGGAGAATTCTGATTAGGTAGCATTTTACAGCCATCCCTATCGTCAGCAAAAGAGAGAAGTTCGGGATCAACTGAGCAGAGGACCAGGGATGTGACTTTAAATTTCCTTAATCACAATCCTGCTCCGCACCGGTCCAGTCCACCTTCAATGACCTTATTCCTGATTTACATCGGCACGAGAGCTGAATTAGGCAGGCAACCTGCACAAAACACACTACACAAAATTGTTGTGTTTGCTGCTTTATTTATTTTCGCCCCTCAATAAACTTTGTTGGTAAGTCTGCTTCTTAAAGTAGCTACAGACCAGCTCTGATCCCTGGAATCGGGACAGACTAATTATACCTAATAATAAGTTCTGAGACACAGCAAGAAGCCTGCGAGCGGGAACCTTTAGATCAGCTAAGCCAGAACAGCAAGTTTCATTATTGAAAAATTGGCTTGGCATTTGAGTTTGTCTGTAGAAACAGCTGGCCTCGTGGAAGCTGGGAGGATGCAGGCTTTATTAGTTAGACCTATTCCTCCTCCCCTTGTTTTAATTAAATGAAGACATTTGATACCAAAACATTTTGACATCCCTCCCAGTCACCTCTGGGTATGATAGGAACCTGGTCCTCTGCTCAGCCTTGCTGGCAGTTTCTCGGGCTGTTTTTTGCCGCAGTCAACAGTAATGTGTTTCATGATTTCAGACAATCTTTTGTTCTGATGACAGTATTCACAGCCATGAGAAACTGCTCAGAAATCAGAGCATGTTGTAAGGATTTTTCTTTCCCTGGCCCCAGCCTCAGTTCTTACTACCTCACAAATATACCCGAGGCAAATCAGCAGAATATGCAGCCAGACCTGGCAGATATGCATGAAAAAATGGATCCTAATGAAGAATTTTTTTGATCATTTAATTGGAAGCAGCCTTATTTATTTGTATTGTCCTTCTCTGCCTTCCAGTTCCCACTCAGCACAAGCTTCCTCTGCTAAGCCTTTCAATAATGACCTCTGCACCCTTTTTATACCTGCTGCTCATGCCAGCACAACGTGTATTATTTTATCTGTGTTTGATCTGTGTCTGAGCTATACGGTAAACTTTTGGAACATGGACTGGGAGTTTGGCTGTAGTTGTGCTTACATTGATTTAAATTACTCCATGGACTTCAGTGAAGTTATTCCTCTTTCACACTGCTTCACTAATAATCTTATTTGTCTAGATAGCACACAATTGGCAGGATAATAATACTCTATTGTATTTTTAAGTGGTTGTATGACATCTCATATCTGCTGGGGGGGTGTCTAATATAGAATAATAGGGAAAATTGATTTCTGTGTAGCTCCACTGAATTTCTATGGAGCTAAACCAAGGATGAATTAGGCCATTAATTATGATTATTACCATGCTGTTTCCCTTGGCTCTTCATAATACTGAGGTGATTTTCAAATGCAATCCACAGACAGTTGTGTAGAATTCTCAGCAAATAAAACATGGAACTAATGGTAGATATACAAAGGGTAGCATCACAGTTTATTTAACAAGGTCTTAAATTCAGTGAAGCACCTCAGTGTCTGCTTAACTTTACATTTTTGCTTATGTCCTATTAACTTCTATGGGACTTAAAGGACAAGCTTAAGTTCTTTGCTGAACCAGGGCCCAATACATTAAAAGCAGTCAATGAGGCAGCATTTCCACGGATGATGAGATGCAGAAATACCCCATATTCTCTTATTTCTGCACACTTCTGTGGTCAGGAGGAGAGTGGAAGTGTCAGATTCCCACTGAGCAGAACTGATCTTGTGGTATACCTGGTTCAACCAGAAGGGAAAGTCTGGTCTTGTGAAACACTCAGCCCAGTGTTGCAGACCCAAAAGCTCCAGATATGCCTCTGATTCTCACCAGTTTTACAGCAGTGTAACTCTACCGGCATATATTGAATTGCTTCTGATTTACACTGATATAAAAGAGTGGACTCAGACCCCACAATTTTTAGGTGCTTATCCAAACCCAAGCTCTGGAGCTCAGAGTCTTTCCCATTATTATCCATGCATGTATCCACATAATACTGGTATGAAAGCTCAGCATTCTCAAACATTTATTGAAATTCAAAACAGCTGTTCAAGCTCTTTGTTTGCTATTGGCATGACCGATTTCTCTTTCCTGCACGCAGTTTGGGGAGGGCAGGTGAGATTTTTCTTCATACAGATGTATTCACAGGTAAACAAGGGTATTTTTGCTGCAAACCAAAGTATTCATCTTTTTCTGTTTGCAAATTTTAATTAATCCAATCAGGCAGATGAAACAATACCATGTGAGTCAGGTAACCAATCAGACACCTCCACAGATCATAGTCAAAATGAATAGTTTGTGAAGATCTCATGGCATGTACAATGTTCATTCGGATTATTTGGGTAATACCTGTGAATAATGAAAACATTCCCTGCAACCAAGACTGGACCACAAATGATTCAGAAGCAGAAAGAAGGACTAAACCCATCAGATAATTTATTCACAATGAGTAGCTCAACAGCTGGAAATTGAGTATTCCTTGATATAGCTTTGAGAGGTTTGAGATGTGCATTTCAGATGCATTTGTCTTCTTTTCTCTTCCCTCAGCCTCCTTTCTATAAGTAACCCTATAATTTGTCTGCCACCAGAACAGATTTAATAACTTTCATCTGTGAAAATCCCAACCCTTGCTCAATACTTTGATTTAGCATCTTATGACATCCACACCCGTCATTTATGACTGCAGGGAAACTGAAACATCATCCCTTCATCATCCCATTACACTTTCTACCCACCAAATGTGCAATTTACTGACATATCTCTGCCTCTTCAATGTGAGAATAATGACTGAATTTTACGAACACTGATACAAACAATCCCACAGTCCTTCATTCTCAGTGGGGCATTTCATATTGATCTTTCTTGCCATGCTTAAAGAACCAACTGTGAAAACTCAGTTGGCAACTGCAGTTTATCCAGATCGCTACCATCCATGCCCCACCAGTTTTAAACATTATGGCAAATTCTTAGCAGCCTGGAATAGTTATGGAAGAACCACTGAAAGTCTGGCAGTTTAGTTCAAATAAGGACAATAAAGTTTACTGGTCAAATTCAGCCCTGGTGGAAGTGGACAGAATTCCTGTTGGCCTGAACCCTCTTATGCTAGGGTTGAAACTGCCCTTGGGTTCTCACTTGAAACTTATCCAGACTGGTTTATCCATGCCTTGTCATAATTAGGAGCATGGGAACAGTGAGTCTCAAGGTCCATCTAGTCCAGTACCTTGTCCCTGACAGTGGTCAGCATCAGATATTTCAGAGTTTGACCCCAACACAAGGTCTTATGATATCTTAACAGTTAGAGATTGGTTTAAACCTTGAATATCAAAGTTTAATATCCCTTCCAAAATTTGTTAGTATTAACTATTACTACCCTGCCTATAATTTAGTGCATTTTTTGTGGGGCTGTATCATGATGTTGCATCCCCATTTCCTGATGCAATGTTATATAAAGCTGCTTGAAACTTTTTTGGTCAAAAATTTTGATTAAAAAATGTTTTCCATTTCCTCCCTATCTGTATTGTCATATATTGTCCGATGTAAAGTCATTGCATCGTGGCCACCCACCATTTGGGACTAATTTTTTCATGAGTGAGGCTAGACTAGGGTTACCAGTTTTGATGGACGTATTCCTGGAGGTTTCATCACATGACAATCTTTAATTAAAGATTAGTCTTTAATTCTGGAGACTCCAGCACAATCGTGGAGGGTTTGCAATCCTAGGCTAGAGAGGCAGGGAAAAGGGAAGAATCACCCATGCTTGTATCTTCATACTGTTCCACCAATGGTGGTTTTATGACTTTGGAGGTTCCCCTGCAAGGAGTGCCTCTCAGACCCACTCAAAATATCCATCTCCCTTTCAGATGTATGCCAGGTGAGGGTGGATTAGGCTCCAGAGCACCCAAACCCCCTCAGTACACATGCATATTTACTGTTGGTTACTCTAGCATGTTTACATTTTCTCTACCACTCAGATTTGAGTGTCCCCTGCCAATGGGAGGAACAAATTGCTCCCCATCACTATAACCATCAGATAGATGTCTGTGTCCCCCGGCAGGTATAGAAGTTACTGCTAAGACTGGTGACCTACTTCCATCACACTTGCTGTATTGGTCATGCATTGCTACTGCTGCTGTGGCAAGTGGCGGAGCATAATCAGCAGCAGATTAAACTAAAATCTGACCTGATCCACAGAAAGACAGAATGGCCCTGATACCTTCATGTTGTAGCCCTCTCCTGATACACAGTCATTGGCACAGCTGAGCCCAGCCACTCTTACCAATGGCTCAGTTCCCTGGCAACCGCTGTAATGAGGGCAGACACCTGTGCTAGATAATCTGCTCCAGGACAGTTTAACCCTCTCCCTGCTAATCACTGAATGTGAAATACACCCACCCCCCATACCAGGAATCAAGAGAAAGAAGAGAAAGGCTCTAAGTGCTCTGATGCAGCAGCTTCTTTTCATGCCTCTGTAGAGCACCTGTTGACCAAGAGAGATATGCGTAGTCAGGCTTGTGAGATTTTATGCCATGGGATGATGACCTAACAAACACAGCATCTGGATTTTAAGAAGCCTGGATAATTCTATCACCACTAATAACATTTGCAATTGTGTATGCTCATGTGTCAGGGCATAAACCCATTGCCACAGGAGGTCAGGAAGGAAACTTCTTCCTCCAGTCCCTTCAATGGGCAGCACTGCAAATCTGGCTGGGAGTATTATGGAGGGAGTGAAGTCACCGTCTTCTGAAACATCACATACGTGTAACAGTGAGACACAGGATTTTGGAGTTGATGGACCAATGGCCTATGACAGTATGTCAAAGGAAAGGTGGGCTTGTGCTGACAGCACAGGCCTGGGACTCTGCAGAGCTGGCACCTGTTCTCAGTTGTATCACATCCTCATTCAGCCCTCCTGTTGATATACAAAAGGAGATTTGCCATAGATTTCAATGGTAACAGAACCAGACTCTTAACTTCTCCATGACTCAGTTTCCCCACCTGTAAATTGGAAATACTGATGCACGTCTCACAGGAGTGTAAATACACCAATGTTTGTAACCCACAGATGTGGATGCACAGAATTATTGAAACCTAGCAATAAGATTCACCCCTATGCAGAGGGCCAGCAAAAACCGTAAGCACCCCTTAAGTGGGCTTGTGCCAGCCCTCTACATAGGATGAAATTCACCCCTGTGCACCTGTTTTTAAAGAAAAGAAAAAAAACACAGCACACCATTAGCAGATGTACCTCAGATACAATGCATCTGAAGTAAAACATCTGCGTGTGTGGGAGAGAGAGCTCTAGGTAAAGATTTCCAAGGGACCAAAGGGAATTGGGCACCCAAATCCCATTGTAATTTAAATTCTCCATATCCATTCTCATTTGTGGTGATTTCTCTGTCTCTTTTGCTATGGTTATTTAGATTTTGACTTGATTTTTTGAAACAGAAAACTAAACTCCTTTTCAAAATTCAAATAATTAAAAAAAAATGAAGCCAAAATGAAGTCTGTATCCGAGAATAGTTGCTGCTGATGCACATGGGGAAATGATTGGCTCGGTTCATACGATTTCCCTTTCCACAACAGTTTTATTACTGTATTTCTTCTCCCATTTTCCACCTCCTCACTTTTGCATAATGTAGTTTAAACAGTGGAATCTAGTTTATTCCAGCCCTGGGGTCTCACCCTCTCATGTTAAAAATATATCATTTTTTATAATGATGATATATACTTTCCACATACTGATCTCCCACAAACTATTTGCTCTGACTATTTACATATTGAGATGCACTTCAGCTTTGGAAAATTTCTTGCAGCCTCCCATTGCCACTGTTTAGGTAGGAGCTATAGTGCTTTGTGCTCTGGGCTTAAGAAGCTGGCAGAGAGAGGCAAAGCTATCATCTCTTTCCTGAGCTGACGTGACCGAGGACATTAGAGAGAAAACCTAGCCCCCACTTCTATAACTATGGATGTCTCCCCGGTGATGGAACTGGTGCAGTTCAATGTACAAGGGGGAGCTGGATTTGTGCATCCGCCATGGCATGGAGCCTAGATCCATGAGAGCTTCCTTTGCACACTGCTGTGAGGGTGGAGTCAGGGCAAGCTCAGAGGTTCTGCTACAGTAGGATCCTTCAACCCTACTGCCCCCACATTTTGGTAGGGACCTGGTGGGGCCACAGTGGGTTGCTTCAGCCGGGTAGGGGAGGGATTTCTTCCTTTCTACCCCTGCACTCTTATGCACCACTCGGACTGGCAACTGGGTTCTGCATTTGGCACCTAGGCTCCAAAGGAGGAAGATGAACCCAAAAAAACCCCAAGGAAGTGGCACTAAATTTCAAGCTCCAGTTGAAATATAGGGGGAAATAATTTGCTATACGTTAAGGGAATAAAGAGCCTGATCCTTAAAGTGTGGAGCTCCCTGAGCCGCAGGGAATGAAGATGAGGATATGCATAGAGCATCTCTAAAATATTGTTCGCAGCGTTGTTGCAGAGTTGCTTTAGTGGCTTCTAAGTGGTCCTATAATTACAAATAATGGAAATTATAAATACAGCTATATTTTTTTAAAGAGTAGTTGACGATGCAGAAAACTGAATTTTACTCTGTAAATTTTAACATGAAGAAGTGAAAGTTTGGGTTTCACAAGAATTCACAAGTTTTGTCAAAGCTGACATTTTTCATCAATGAATCCAGTTTGCCAGGGTAAAAATTAGGCTAAATCCCACGTTGGAACTAATAGGAAAATGTTTACACGTCATACAGGTAAAAACAAAACCAAAAAAATCTCAACTGTTGCAGAGAAATGTCACTGCATTTGCAGTAAAACTGCATATTTAAGTGTTTGTGTGAACTTACCATTCTTATTTCGTAGGAAAACAGGAAACGTTTTGAGACAAAACCCATCACAAATATAGGACTAAACAAAAAAAGGACTAAAAATGAAGTCTGGTCTCTTTGCACCAGTTGTCCTGGCAGTGAGGCTTATTTCTATACACTCAGTACCTGTCAGTGTCCCCTTTCAACATAACACATTAGAAGATTATTATATTTTAAAAGTCCCCATGCTTTATTTCTTTAGAGGTGCACAGTTTGCCAACAATTAGTCTCTACCTGTTTGTAGGCTTCAAACCAAAGCCCTCCTCCACATGATATATTTCAACTTCTTTCCCTGAAATCAGCACAGTTCCTTCAATCTGCTCTTGCCTGGAGTTGAAATATTTATGTATTTATTTATTTATTTAGGTTGTTTTAAACAGACACAAAGTTCAGAGGTCGAGCTAACCATGCTTAGAAACTTTCCAGTTCTCCCTGAGATAGCTAGAGGCTGATCATTCCTCCTCTGTATTTGCAGCATTCCCTATCTAAGCAGCCATTCATCCAGGTTTTTAAAGTGGTACCCATCACCACGGGATCAGAGACTCAGATCCTCAAAGGTATTTCAGCTCCTAACTTCCACCCCTCTTTGAGGATCTGAGCCAGAGTGCCTTCTAAGGGTAAAACAATAACAACATTGTCTTCCATACACTTAGGACAGGGAATGCTATAAATACTAGGGCAATTTTACTTAGCTATCTAAGGCAGCATTTCCAAATGTGTGGACTACAGAGCCATGGCTAGCGGTCTGCAGAGAGCAGCCTGGTCACATGGTGCTGGCTCCACCTCCTTGTTTCCAGCTGCTAAATAATATTAGACACATAAAACACATTAAGCACTTTACTAATATTAGTTTTTCTAGGTAAGTAATTGCTGGAAGCGCCATGGGGACGTTATGTGGCTGACAAAGGGAGAGGAGATGGTGTCCACGAGGCAATCTTTCTATGTCCGAAAAGGTTTGGGAAGTGCTGCACTAAGGTAATGAACAAGGGTGTATGTGCAATTACTGTAGATGGGGAAAAATAATGCCCTAGGGAAGGACAGCTAGATCAGTAGCCAATTAGAGAGAGAG
Organism: Mauremys mutica; assembly: GCF_020497125.1. Lineage (NCBI taxonomy): Eukaryota > Metazoa > Chordata > Testudines > Geoemydidae > Mauremys > Mauremys mutica. The sequence goes on along the minus strand of NC_059074.1, from coordinate 151,902,525 downwards.
AAAGAAGAGAGGGAGAGAAATCCACAAGTGGTTCTGTTAGGGCATGGAGATCTCCAGCTCACCCCTCCCTCTCTTGGAAAAACACAGAGCTAACACCTCACCGGCGAGGGTCCCAAACTGAAAGCCTAGTTATGAACACCAAAGTCTGCAGAATCTAAACTTGGAAGCAATTCTGAATGCTTAGGGTGAACCAAAAGCCCCTTCAGCGTGAAACCAGTGAAGAATCATTGGGAGCGCTGCTTTTTCTGAACACGGAATGAGAATGACCTATTGGAGAATAAGGAAAAATAGCATAATCCCTAAAGCTGCTCTCCCTCTCTGCTGCACTACAGAGCTTCTACCTAGAAGCTTCCCCAGCTCTCTACTGCTCTACTTTCCCAGCCCTCTGCTGCCTGGCTTCTTGCTACAGCTTTGAAGAAACAGTGCACATATTGTCACAAGCCCTGGCCCTTGCTTCTCAGATGTTATGGTTCTAAGGCCCCCGGCCCCTTTTGCTTATGTGTTGCTCCAGGACCTTTACAATTACAGCCTGTGCATATCTCAGGCCTCTGCCCCTTCACTGGCTGTGCATTCCTTTCAGCACAATGCCTCTTTGGCCTGCACGTTCCTCTTGGGTCATTATTTAATAATGGAGGATTATATGAAAGTTGTGCTGGCTTTTTCATTTCTGAAACCAGCAGTGATGCCTGGAAATGATGATGATTACAGGGGATAATTACACCAGCGAGGAGAATGCACAATGAATTTTCTGTGTAGTGGTGTCATGAAGAAGTTGCTGTTGCTGTGAATGGATAAGAAGGGGAAGCAACAGGGAAGCAAAGAGCACATGTGCATGAGCACCAAAAAATACACTGGAGTGTCTACTTCATTGTCTAAGACCATCATAAAGATGGCTTCATTCTCTACTCTTATCCCAGTTTTAACAGAAGAGAAAGTATGTTCCATGCCTTCATGTTTTGATGAGAACCTCAAAACGTTTGAGGTTCAGAGAAGCACCCAGCAGTGATGAGGATGCTCATCTGAACCTCTCAGATGATCTGACTGGAGATGTCACAAGAAAAGGCTTTCCCCAGTACTTCCCATTTCCCAGCTGGGACAGAATTAACACAAACACAGCCTCTCCTAGGGGATTTGGGCACATTTGCTTCAGCTCCTGGCTAGAACAGAATGAAAATGAACACTAATTAGAACAGTTTATGAATCTGTAAAATGGTTCTCCATAGGTGCTCCCAAGGCAAAGGGGATCTGAGAGTTGTCTTTGTTGCCATTGGAAGCGGCATCATCATGAGATTGGCGGAGACAAAGCAAACATTAAGAGCCTATGAAAAATTGTATGATACAATTTTTCATGGTCTAGTGGTGAAGGCACAGAACTGGGAATAGCTGTGGGCTCTACTGACAGCTCTTCCACTGACCTGCAGTGTGACATTAGACAAGTTACTGCAACTCTCTATGCTTCTGTTTCTCCTTGTCTATTTAGACTGCAATCTCTTTGGGGCAATGACTATCTTTTGTATTACATTGGCATAAATGGGCCCCCCATTAAGAATGGGACTTTTAGATGCTACCATAATATAAATAATTTATAAAAAATAACTGATAGGGAAAGATGAATAACTCAGATAAATTCCTTCAGATCTTCACTATTTTCATCTCAGCAGACAACCCTTGAAACCCCAGAGCCAGTTGCTTAGCAAGAGAATTAATCTTTCAGCTGCTTACATGAAATCCTAACTAGAGTCAAAGTCAGACGAGATCCTTGCTATGCAAGTTGGTGAGTAATAATTTCTGCTGTCCAACAGCAACTTAAATATAAAGTGAATCACAAAACCTAGCAAAATCTGTAATTTATTTCACCATTTTGATTTCCCGCCCCCCCAGGTAGCTTTTCCTTGAAGTTTAAATAAAAAGCTGAATGTCTCTGTGGGATTTTTTTATGCTTAATGGTGACATACAGTTGTGAGGGTGTTTTTTTTCCCCGGCAGCTTTCATGTCATTGCTGGTGATACAAGGCTTTCTGGGAATGTTAGAGTTAATAAGGTGCTGTAGTTGGGCACATGGCTGAACCATGGTTTCTAGACATAAATGCGTATGTGGGTAGCAGGACTGGGATGTGAGTGTGTAGATATAGGGAGATGAGTGTGTGTATTACATCAGTATTGGGGACAAATTCAAAGGTGATGACTAAATAGTCTAGCTCCTATAGACTCATGCTTCTCTAGGCCACACCCACTTGCTAATATCTACTTGAGTGTAAAGGAATCTTAGGATGTGATCCAAAGCCCACTGAGGTCAATGGGAGTCATTAAATTACTGCAAACTACACTTTAAAGAGCAGAACTGATCTAGTCTAACTCACACCTTCCTACTCCCCTCCCCCAGTGTTTAATCACTTATGTTCTCAGACTTCTCTCTTCTGGCCCCTCGGCATGAACTTAGACTCACTTGTGCTTTGATAGACTCAGCCCGCTAAATTCCAAGGTGATGCTTACACGAGGAGGATGTCAGTTACACACTGGGAAGTTGGTGTATGTCTACAGACTGGATTGTGCAGCCAACTTGTACTTGTGTTGGGGAGCCTTTGAAGGCTATGTGACTACTCTTGGGACCGAATACTCATTAATGTCAGGGTTTCACAACCAGCTCTAAGCAAGGGCTGGATCTTGTTGAATACTACTTTATACACATGTGAGCATGTGTATCAAGGTGCTACTCATCATAAATAAGGTAATCAGAACTAGGCCCTTAGTAAGTACATTTAAAGCCATCTGTGTGCTAGGTATAAGGGAATCTAGAGGGTATCTGAGCAGATCCAATATACAGCTTAGACTTCCCGGTGTTGCATCCTTGCTCTCTACATAGCATTAAGACCATAAGGAAACACTGGCCCAGCTGGCTTCCAAATAACTTTGTACAAATATACATGGCTTGGCTACTTGTGTACATTGCTGCTGTGGCAAGAATTCAATATCAGCCCTCTAGACTTTAGAAGGCATCACAGAAGTCAGGTATCTCAGAAGCAAGAAGAGAGAAAACATGTAGTAGACTGAAAAATTACTCGCTTTAAAGTTTAAAGGAATTTGGCTGCAACTTTCATTCTGATGAGACATTGGGATCTCCAGTAGAAGGTCTCCATCAGATATTAGTCTGTCCCTTAATTATTCTTTCCATTTGTTTCAGAAATAAATGGCCTGTGGTCTGTCTTACATTTCCCAGAAAAATATTCAAATGTATGCAGGATTGAAGAGACGGTTGGAGGGAAAGCTCTGGGAAGAGAATAGAAAAGATCCCAACTCCTCTCATCTGATTGTGTCTGATCTTGAAGAAGAGACACTCAGTATCACAAGCTTCAGTTCTGTGGGTTTTTCATCCCGACATGATGATGTTGGAATCTCAGGGCCAGCCCAGAAGAGCTTGTGCTCCAGGAATCCATCCAGTGAGCACAAGTGGGAGGAGAAAGCTAAAACCTCTAAGTACAGAGCCTATGAAAAAGCAAACAAATAAGAAAAAAGTTACCAGTACTTTAAAAGATGGGATGGCTTGAGTTCTGCGTGAAATTTCAGGTCAGGTCCTATTTTATATGAACAAGTTCACTTACCCCTAATTTCTAGAGCAAAGAGGTGGAGATAAGATAAACTACTGGATGCTCATAACAGTGCCTCATCTTCGATCAAGATGGACCATTGCGTGCTGGAACATTAAAGCTTTTGTGGGCTGCTCCTTTATATTGAAGAGATGGATGGCTGTCCACATGTCAGTAGGCCAATACTTTGACCAGTGAATTAAGTCATCCGCTGACTTGGAACACAACAAGCATCCCACAGCCTTGTGTCTGAGCCCTTCCTGGAATCTGCAGCTTCTTGTGGACTGTTCAACATGCAGAATACTCAACATGCCAGTCCAGTCGTTTTGATGTAGCATTTCTCTCTGAGGGCTCTCAACTGTCCCAGCTAGCACACTATATAAAAGGTATCTTAACATTCAGCTTTCCTGACCATTCACTCTCATCACTGAGATTTTAAGGACAAAGCTCTTTCTTTTGCTGTGTGTAGATGTTCAGACTCACCCTTGCGGTTGTCCTCGGGAATTAGCTCTTCTTCCAGCCAGGAGAACCCTCTGCAGGCCAGTGATCCACCTGTCTTCTGGCCCCCATGTCCCTCCCAGGACCCTGGTGCCCTTTTAACTGGGTGCTGCCCCCCCAGCAGTACCCCTTTCTCTCAGGGTCTCCCCTCCCCAGGAAACCCCCACCCACTATCCCCACCTTGCCTCAGTATCAGGCTACTGCCAGTCATCATCTAGCCCCATGCCCTGGGCAGACTGCAGTATCAGCCTACTCATCACTGGCAAGGAGGGTTTGGACCTGCTGCCTTGGCCTACCCCTGGGCTGCCCTCTGCAACCCCTAGTACCTCTTGGCCTTCTGCTAGGCCACAGCCTGGGGCTTTCCAGGCTGGAGCTCCCCAGCTCCTCAGCCTGTCCCCAGCCCTGCTCCACTCAGATACTTCGTCTCTAGCTCCCTGCAGCAAGGCCCATCTCTCTCTAAATGCAGAGACAGACTCCTCCTTCTGGCTTCCCTGGCCTTCTTATAAGGCCTTGTTGCTCAGTTTGGGACATGGCCCCAGCTGCAGCCACTTCCCCCAATCAGCCAGGGTTTTACTTTGCCCTCTGCCTTTTCCAATCCCTTCCAGGCTGGAGCGGGTGGTCACCCCACTACACAGTGCCATCCATAGCCTGTATCCGTGCTGCCAATGAGCCCTGACATTTCTCAATCATTGTGGCATTCTAGTGTGGACAAAGGCAGAGCTGGCAGCTTCTTTCTGAGGAACCCATGTGGCTTGGCATTCTGTCAGGGCACAGATGTTCCCTGGTCTCACATGGGATGTCAGGATGGAGAAACACCTTTACCAGAAATGTAGCTGAAACAGCTCGAATGAGCGAGCATTGATACACACAAGGGTTGTCAGGCTCCACTCCAGAAACACAGTCTGTTTGCTGAGCTGCCTCTGGGTCTGGTATGTGTTCTGATTCTCCTGCGGCTTGTCACACTGGAGACAGCAAGGCATTTTGGATGAGTCTCAGATAGTTCCCTTGCCTTGCCTCTATAGATTTGTCTTTTTCAGACGGAAAGTGCTGAGGACACTGATACTACAGCTTGGATCCCTTTCGGTCTCAAAGCATTGTCTCTGCCAAACAAGTCTCTCACTTCCTCAAATGGTGACGGTCTGTTGCAGGAACAAATGCTGGCAAGAAAGGTCTCTCAGACCTTCATCACCATAGGATGTGAGAGACTGAGCCTGGGGCTCAAACCCAAATTTGCTGCTTGCTAATACATCTCATTTTGCTTTTGCAATTTTGGTGAGGGTCTGATAGCATGTCAAAAGCCAGGCATAATGAGAGAAGATGCTCTTCTTTCTCAACACAACTCTGCCAGTGCAAGCTGATCTGGCCCTGCCACGCTCTGCAGTTCCTGACTACTCAACCACCATTTATCCCCCAACAGCTGTACCAGTTCTTTAAAATCTCTACTATTCCCATCCTAGCCTCCCTACACATAGCAATGCCAGTGCACCCTGACCTGATTTGTAATTGTCCCCTCTTCTACTCCAGCATTAGGTCTCTCCTGAGCGGATGCTGCCAGTAATGGGAAATTGGATAAACATCCACTAGAGAGTAGGCCAAAAATCATCAAGACCAGAACCGATTCAAATGTTAGAACAATACTGCATCATGCTAAGATATCTTTGTTAAGGCACTTCACAAGTATATGCCAAGTGCTGATCGGCAACGCCAAGCCAACAAAGATAAGCTATGAGACAAAGAAGGGAATTCTCAGGCTCGACCTGAGAAGTAAAGGGCTGGTGACATCCTTAAAATCTGTGCACAAGGAGCTCCAAAGAAAAGGTAATAAAGGGATGGAATAAAACCTGCCACCCGGAACAGCACAGTCAGGGTTCAGAGAGAATGGTTGAAACCAGTAGCTAGAGCAGAATGAACAGGTCACCTCCCCCAGCCAAAGCAGTCTGGTACATCAATACACAATGTTCTCATGAGCCTATAGAATTTCTCCACTGTGGACAATGCTGATATTCGGATCACGAGAAGTGAATAGAAATTAGATATAAACTTTTTGGGTTGCAAAGAAGGGACCAATTCACTAGGGCAAAAGGAGGAAAACCTGCCAGAAGACAGATGCAGCAACCCAAAATATAGGTAACACTGGCCAGGATGTGGACATGATGAGGAAAATGCCAAGAAGCACTGATTTATGGCATCTCTTTAGCACTCTCCATCGGCGAAAAGCCTGCTGAGCTCCAGCTATAAGGTGGAGATGTGTCCCATCTTCATCAGTAATGCAGAAGTTGGGTCCCGGCCCTCCCTCCTGGTAAATCAGCCACAGGCCACAGTGAGCCTAGCTGGCACAAGGAGGTATAATTTATACTTCCCTGCATCTGCCCTGGATAACATAAGCAATGAATCCCTTTTACTGGACACTTTTAGGGGCCTGTCCCAACACATCTTTATCCCTGGCTTTCCCTTAATTTTCTGAAAACTCAATGAGACTAGCCTGCTTCCTCCCAAGCCCCAAAACATCTTACCCTACAACTAGGGTGGGTATCCCATAGCTGGTCATACTAGGAGCGCTCCTGTGATCGGATATGGCTGTCAGAAAACTCATTACTCCCAATTAAAGATCCATACCACTGTTCTGTGGATTATATTGGTCCAGTTCCAGGATCTGGTGACTGAACCTAGTGGTGTGAACCATGGGAAGACTCAAAACCAGTGACCACCACCTGATATAAGGCACATAGTCAGTTGTTTGCAGTGTGTGCGCAATAAGCATTAGTGAAAGTAGGAGGGAGAATCAAAGCAGCCAAACCTACACCCCTCTCATATCCATTTACAGCCATATCCATTTGATTTCACTTTCTTGCCTGGGACAGTGGAATCTCTCCGACAATCCAAGTGCAGCACTGTCACAACATAGGTAGTGGAGAGGATTACACATTTTTCATATCCAGGTGGATAAACATAACTCAGTTAGGCTTAAGTGTACTCCAAACAGGTCTGGCAATTCTGGCACAACCCAGGGACGAACAGCACCAGTGAGGGATAATATTCTGGGTTAGCTATCTGCAAATGTTCTGTCAGTTTCAATCAGTTCAGTAGTTGGAATGCATCTGTGGCACAAGAAGATGCCAGCCTATTTCAAACATGGCAACATATTCTGGGATAATACCAACAAAGAATCACAACAGCAGGGGTGTTTTCCGCTAACTGGGATTGTGACCAGGAAAAAAGCTTCAGGATAATGGAAAAAATCCTTACATAATTTTGGAGAAATACAAAACAGGAAAAGCAACGAGAATATTAGGGACTCACTATATGAAGCAAGGAATGGCAGTAATTTATGGATATGTCAGACTCTGATTTCAGTTATCTTGGTAAAGATCAGGAGTAATTCCAATGAAATAAAAAATTACTGAGGATTTACACTAGAGTAATTGGGATCAGTATCGGTCCCAGGTAAGAGCTTTTAAGCATTTCCATTAAAATGTAAACCTCTATTTTTAGGGAGTTCTATTACTTGGTGTGTTCTGGGGATTAAATTTGACCATACAAATTCCCAACCTATTTTATCATTGGTCTCAAGAAACATTCAGTCTTTCATTATAAGAAACCTCAGTGACATAAAGTGGGAACAAGTTATTGCTGTTGTCTGCTATTCAGGCTATGTGTCTAGCAGGGTCTCCCAATGGTTACTCAGGACTCCTTGCTTCTTTTTTCCCCCCAGCTCCACCACTGACTCACTGTGGGAACTCAAGCAAGTCATTATTTTCAGTGCCTCAATATTTGCATGCCCAGCTTGGGACACATTCAACTTGATTTTTCAGAGGTGCTGAGCACGGATTCATTTTCAAACAGCTTTATGGGTGCCCAGCACTTCTGAAAATCAGGCTCTAGTTGGGCACCTAAACACAGAGGTAATCAAAACTAGTGGACACTCCTCACAATGTTGGCCTAACCCCCCTCCCCAGCTGTCTCTGTGCCTCAGTCTCTCCATCTGTAAAATAGATATAACACTCTATGGGACTGTGAGATTTCATTAATTAATGTTTGTAGGGCACTTTGAGAGCCTCAGATGAAAGATGCTGCACAGTATAACTATTATTATTACATATTGTGCTGGAGTAAGACCTGAAAGTGAGGTATCTTTGGAGGCTAGCCCAGTGAGCAACAGTCTGTGTAAATGTCCTGTCTTACAGACTCTGTGTGTCCAATTCTCCAATCACTTCCATCATTCTCAATGCCGAATAATTCCACTGGGTGTAAGAGGAGAATCAACATTTTTCTATTAAGTGAGTCCAGAGACTAAGTCAGCCTCCAAAACTCTACAAGTATATTCAATTTATTCAGTTTAAATGAATGAGAAAAGAGAAATTTTGTCCAACCAAACCTGAATTCTTAGGGCTACATTTGGACACCCTTACTCATGTTGCATAGCACGTAACTCTGCAGTGTTCCCCCTGCTCTCAGAGTAAGGTACTAGTCAGTGCAAGTACAGGAGGCAGAATCAGGCCTATATTAATTTTATTTTCAGTGGCTTTATAAATACCCATATTATACATCTCCTCCCCCCCTCCCCGATGCAAACAAATAGATTATTCTTATTACATCAATTACACATTCACTAATGAAATCAGATAGATCATAGCTGCCAGAATTCCTCCTTCCAGTGCAAAGCCAATTGCAGCAGCTTGAGTTTTGGAAAGTTTCTCTCTCTTTCCTTTTGAAATCATTTCATTAAAGGTTTCAAAGTAGCAGCCGTGTTAGTCTGTATCTGCAAAAAGAACAGGAGTACTCGTGGCACCTTAGAGACTAACAAATTTATGTGAGCATAAGATTTCGTGGGCTACAGCCCACTTCATTGGATGCATAGAAACATATAGTGAAGATATATATATACACATACAGAGAACATGAAAAGGTGGGAGTTGCCCAACCAACTCTAAGAGGCTAATTAATTAAGATGAGCTATTGTCAGCAGGAGAAAAAAAACTTTTGTAGTGATAATCATGATAGACCATTTAAGACTGTTTGACAAGAAGGTGTGAGGATACTTAACATGGGGAAATAGATTCAATGTGTTTAATTGCCATTCCCAGTCTCTATTTAAGCCTAACTTGATAGTATCTAATTTGCATATTAATTCAAGTTCAGCAGTTTCTCCTTGGGGTCTGTTTTTAAGCTTTTCGGTTGCAAAATTGCCACCTTTAAATCTGTTACTGAGTGGCCAGAGAGGTTGAAGTGTTCTCCTACTGTTTTTTTAATGTTATGATTCCTGATGTCAGATTTGTGTCCATTTATTCTTTTGCGTAGAGACTGTCTGGTTTGGCCAATGTATTTGGCAGAGGGGCATTGCTGGCACATGATGGCATATATCACATTGGTAGATGTGCAGGTGAACAAGCCCCTGATGGCATGGCTGATGTGATTAGGTCCTATGATGGTGTCACTTGAATAGATATGTGGACAGAGTTGGCATCGGGCTTTGTTGCAAGGATAGGTTCCTGGGTCAGTGTTTTTGTTCTGTGATGTGTGGTTGCTGGTGAGTATTTGCTTCAGGTTGGGGGGCTGTTTGTAAGCGAGGATAGTCTGTCTCCCAAGGTCTGAGAGAGTGAGGGATCATCTTTCAGGATAGGTTGTAGATCTTTGATGATGCCCTGGAGAGGTTTTAGTTGGGGGCTGAAGGTGATGGCTAGTGGCGTTCCGTTATTTTCTTTGTTGAGCCTGTCTGGTAGTAGGTAACTTCTGGGTACTCTTCTGGCTCTGTCAATCTGTTTTTTTCACTTCAGCAGGTGGGTACTGAAGTTGATTTAAAGGATGTGATCATTCCCCTCTATTTGATATTGGTGAGGCCTCATCTGGAGGACTGTGTCCAGTTTTGGGCCCCACACTACAAGAAGGATGTGGAAAAATTGGAAAGAGTCCACTGGAGGGCAACAAAAATGATTAGGGGGCTGGAGCACGTGACTTATGAGGAGAGGCTGAAGGAACTGGGATTGTTTTGTCTGCAGAAGAGAAGAACGAGGGGGGATTTGATAGCTGCTTTCAACTACCTGAAAGGGGGTTCCAAAGAGGATGGATCTAGACTGTTCTCAGGGGTAGCAGATGACAGAACAAGGAGTAATGGTCTCAAGTTGCAGTGGGAGAGGTTTAGGTTGGATATTAGGAAAAAAAATTTCACTAGGAGGGTGGTGAAGCACTGGAATGGGTTACCTAGGGAGGTGGTGGAATCTCCTTCCTTAGAGGTTTTTAAGGTCAGGCTTGACAAAGCCCTGGCTGGGATGATTTAGTTGGGAATTGGTCCTGCTTTGAGCAGGGGGTTGGACTAGATGACCTACTGAGGTCCCTTTCAACCCTGATATTCTATGATTCTATGATTCTAGGGTTGAGGGTATCCCTAATAGATCCATTCTTCTGCTTTTAGGAGATGATCTTGCAAAGACTGAAGCACGTGATTAACTTTACTCACCAAAGTAATCCCAATGACATCAAAGGGACAACTCCTATGAGGAAAATAAAGTTATTCACATTGCCTGAGTCTTTGCAAACTTGGGCATTAATTATTTGGGACTAAATGGTGCCTCATCCTTAAATGGTTGTTCAGCTAGGAAGGAAGGTTTCCTCGTCCCCCCGTCCCCCCCCACATATGGCCACATAAGGGCTACTTGATTTGCTGCTCCTGGATTTGGGAGAGTTCAGGGGCTGTCTTTCAGACACGGCCTCTGAGGAGCAGCAAGCTGACATGCTCATGGGACAGGAAGCAGGCAGAGCCATGAATCTGCCTTCCCACAACCCAACCAGCAGGACTGACTGGCCACACAGGATGGGAGGGGAGAATATTCTGTGCCCCATAAGACTGTCAGAAATTACTCCCTCCACCTAAGTACAACCAGGGATGTGCAGGAGGACCTGTGTCTCTGAGGATGTGCTGACAGAGGGTTCCTTCCCCAGTGTCACTAGAGGTGTCACTAGAGGAGGTTTTGGAATTAATTGATAAACTTAACAGTAACAAGTCACTGGGACCAGATGGCATTCACCCAAGAGTTCTGAAAACTCAAATGTGAAATTGCGGAAATACTAACTATGGTTTGTAACCTGTCCTTTAAATCGGCTTCTGTACCCAGTGACTGGAAGATAGCTAATGTAACACCAATATTTAAAAAGGGGTCTAGAAGTGATCCCGGCAATTACAGACCGGTAAGTCTAATGTCAGTACTGGGCAAATTAGTTGAAACAATCGTAAAGAATAAAATTATCAGACACATAGAAGAACATAAGTTGTTGGGCAAAAGTCAACATGGTTTTTGTAAAGGGAAATCATGTCTTACTAATCTATTAGAGTTCTTTGAAGGGGTCAACAAACATGTGGACAAGGGGGATCCAGTGGACATAGTGTACTTAGATTTCCAGAAAGCCTTTGACAAGGTGCCTCACCAAAGGCTCTTATGTAAACTAAGTTGTCATGGGATAAGAGGGAAGATCCTTTCATGGACTGAGAACTGGTTAAAAGACAGGGAACAAAGGGTAGGAATAAATGGTAAATTTTCAGAATGGAGAGGGGTAACTAGTGGTGTTCCCCAAGGTTCAGTCCTAGGACCAATCCTATTTAACTTATTCATAAATGATCTAGAGAAAGGGGTAAAAAGTGAGGTGGCAAAGTTTGCCGATAATGTTAGGAATCATTAAAAAGGGGACAGAGAATATTTTATTGTCCTTACATAAATCCATGGTATGCCCACATCTTGAATACTGTGTACAGATGTGGTCTCCTCATCTCAAAGAAAGATATACTGGCATTAGAAAAGGTTCAGAGAAGGGCAACCAAAATGATTAGGGGTTTGGAATGATTCCCATATGACGAGAGATTAAAGAGGCTAGGACTTTTCAGCTTTGAAAAGAAGAGACTAAGGGAGGATATGGTAGAGGTATATAAAATCATGAGTGATGTGGAGAAAGTGAATAAGGAAAAGTTATTTACTTGTTCCCATAATACAAGAACTAGGGGTCACCAAATGAAAGTAATGGGCAGCAGGTTTAAAACGAATAAAAGGAAGTTCTTCTTCACAAAGCGCAGTCAGCTTGTGGAACTCCTTGCCTGAGGAGGTTGTGAAGAGTAGGACTATAACAAGGTTTAAAAGAGAAGTGGATAAATTCATGGAGGTTAAGTCCATTAATGGCTATTAGCCAGGATGGGTAAGGAATGGCATCCCTAGACTCTGTTTGTCAGAGGGTGGTGATGGACTGCAGGAGAGAGACCACTTGATCATTACCTGTTAGGTTCACTCCCTCTGGGGCACCTGGCATTGGCCACTGTCGGTAGACAGGATACTGGGCTGGATGGACTTTTGGTCTGACCCAATATGGCCATTATTATGTTCAGTGCATAACCTAATCTCTGAAGCACAATGCCTCCCAGCGCTCCCCCAGGGGCAGTGCTTCTGTGCACCTCCCGTTCTGAGGGACTGCATGCAAACAGCACATCCTAGACCTTAATTACCAAGTGACTGATCCTGTGAGGTGCTAACTGCCTCCTTCAAAGTGCTGAGCTCCCTCACCTTCTATTGACATAATGGGAGTGGAGCATTTTACAGGATAGGGCCCTTAATTTGTTAATAATGGAAGAATAGGATTTTCAAAGGAGACTAAGGGAAATACAATGAGAGTTGGGTGTGCCCAACTGACTGTATTTTCCTTAGGCCCCTTTGAAAATCTCAGCCTAAGGGCTAGTCTACACTGGCAACGCTAAAGTGCTGCTGTGGCAGTGCCTTAACGTAGCTTGTGTAGTCACGGCACAGCGCTGGGAAAGAGCTCTCCCAGCGCTCTAAAAAACCCATCTCCACGAGAGGTGCTGGTGCACTGTCTACACTGGTGCTTTACAGCGCTGAAACTTGCTGTGTTCAGTGGGGGGGTTCACACCCCTGAGTGAGAAAGTTGCAGCGCTGTAAAGTGACAGTGTAGACAAGCCCTGGAACTACAGACACTTAAAATCCTGGAACATGAATAGATCCCATTGACTCTTCTTCTGAGAACACCTGATTGTTTGTTTATATTTTGGCTTCTAATTTGATTAGATGAATATTTGGATCCCTTACTCCTTGGAATCTCTTTTCTCTCATAACAGAGAAGCTCTTTTTATTATTATTATTAGGAGGTTCAAGTTTGTGCTTTGCCATCCTTCATTATAGACCATTGCGTAACTATTTGACAGTGTCTGTTACATGCTCCCCCTTTTCTGTCCTTTTTTGATTAATCCTGACCTCTTTCTTTACATTACATAGTATCAGTTGCTTAGTGACATTGCTTCAATTTTACTTTCCCTCTTCGGCTCTCATCCTTCAGACTCTTCTCCTGGCACAGCCGGATCAAAAGATCTACAGCTAACAAAAAAAGTTTGAATAACAGCAATTCAGTAAACTTCCCCAGGCTGTAGAACATGCCTGTAATGAATTTAAAGCCCTGCATTTTTTAAGAGGATGGGTGTGCACAGTTCAGAGTTTTCCCTCTCATTGTCACCAGCTACCAAAGTTCTTAGCGACAGCAAATCTTCCCAGTTACACTTTTGCTAAGAAGGGAAGTGGGATCCCTTGCTATTTCTTTTGGTGCTGCTATGCCTGGGAATCCTTCTCTGGGGCTATCCAGTGCCCAATTGCTAAAGAGCTGCTGATCTCCTACAGACAGAGTTGGTTGTAGGCATGGGTTTCTGAAGTGGTTGCTTGGGATTGCCATGCCTTTGACTCCTTTCTCCATGGTCATGCACTTACTCAGCATGGGCTAATAGGTTCTTCCCTTCTGGCAATGGGGCTAGAAGGGGAGGCACTTCACAGCTTGATTTCCTCACCTTTTGTGGCCAGAGGCCCCACAAATCATGGGGCATGTCCCATCTACAAAGCGGGAGAATGATCACATTTTCAGACACTTGTGATGTCTAGAAAGAGAATAGAGTCTCAAGAAGATATGGAGGTGAGCAAAGCTGATGGTTTGTGACTCTGGATATATCCTTTCTGACCACAGGAATTTACAACATGCTGGCTACTTTTTCGTTTTCCAGGTTGACATCTCTTCATATTGTTTGACATTCAGCAGCAGGTGGAGGTGAGCCATGGAGCGCACTGAACAGAATGACACTGCACTGTGGTTTTCCCCAGATAATTATTGATACTTCCACATAGGGTTGCCATCCCTCCTGGATTGGCTGGGAGTCTCCTGGAATCAGCCTCGATCTCCTGGAGGCTACTGAAACCAATCTGGAAGATTTTAATAGGCCACTAAAAGTCGGGTGGGCAGCTCAGCGGGGCTAAGACGACTCCCTACCTGTCCTGGCTCCACACGGCTCCCAGAAGCGACTGGCACATCCCTCTGGCTCCTAGGTGTAGGGGTGGCTAGGGCATCTCTGAGCACTGCCTCCACCCTGAACGCTAACTCCGCAGCTCTCATTGGCTGGGAACCATGGACAATGGGAGCTGCCGGGGCCATGCCTGTAGGCAGGGGCAGTGCGCAGAGCCACCTGGCCACCCTGAGCCTAGGAGCCAGACATACCAGTCACTTCTGGGAACCACTCAAGGTAAGCGCCACCTGGCCGGAGCTTGCACCCCTCACCCCTCCTCCCACAGCCCAACCCTCTGCCCCAGCGCTGAGCCCCGTCTCTACCCAAACTCCCTCCCAGAACCTGCACCCCCTCCTGTACCCCAACCCCTTGCCTCAGCCCAGAGCCCCCTCCCACACTCCGAACCCCTTGGCCCCACCCCTCAGCCCAGAGCCTGCACGCCCTCTTACACCCCAACCTGCTGTCCCAGCCCAATGAAAGTGAGTGAAGATGAGGGAGAGCGAGTGATGGAGGGAGGGGGGAGGGGGTGAGCTGGTGGCAGGGCCTTGGAGAAGGGGCAGGCCAGGGACAAGGCCTCAGGGAAGGGAAGGGGCAGGGGCAGGGCAAGGGTGTTCGGGTTTGTGCGATTAGACAGTAGGCAACCCTACTTCCACAGAAACATCTGTCCAAAGGTCTCAACTGCTCTGGGAACAATGAAGAGTCACAACAACCCTGCAAGATAGGTAAATAATACGATCTTCTTTTCATAGGTGGGTAAACTGAGCCACAAAGAGAGTCAGTGTTTTACCCAATAGTTCACAGGATGAAAATGATGAAACAGAAAATACAGCTCACGCAATTGGAGTCACCACTGTAATCACTGGAAGATGCGGTCAGTCGACATGCAAAACTTGGTCCCTCTGCTTAGGTTAATCACCTATAAAAGCCTATTCTGGATGTTTTATCCTGATGATTCCAGTTTGCTCTCTGCCCTATACAGGCCTCCAGGCAAAATTAGTGGTCATGACCTATAGCTACAAGATATACATCAAGCTCTGGCAGACATGTTTTATTAACTGCAAATATTACCAGCTCTTCACTCCCATGGAGGTGATGAAGCCACATGTTTTATATCTCCTTACCATAAAACTGATAAACAGCATTCAAGTGCTGTCATTCACAGCAAAATGCTGCTGCTCTCAGCATTGCTACAAGGCAAGCTCACCAAACCATTACATCTCTCCAAACCTCAATCCTAGCTGCAGCAAGTAAACTCAACAAAGAGCCAATTCCAGCTGAGAGAAGCTCAGTCCAGGAATGGGGGGCTCCTTTATTGAGGCCGATTTTCTTATCCTCTCTCTGATACTGTCTTGCATGACCTCATATACAAATTCAAAGCCTAGATCCAGCTTTTGCAGCCAGTTTCATAAGCCCCTCTCAGCACATGAATTTCAAAGAGCTTTACAGACATTAACAAGTTAAGCCTAGTGAGGTAGTAAGTTTCATTATTTTCTTTTCTATAGAGGGTAGAGAAACAGAGGCACGAAAAGGTGAAATGACTTGCACAAGGTCCCACAACTAACTACTGACATTGCTGGGAAAATAACCCAGCTCTCTTTGCTCTCAATCCCAGACTTACCTGTAGACCATGATCTAAGATTAGAGAAGTTTTATTCTTTTGGGGAGAGAAAAAGATGAGAAGTTCTGAGAACAGAGGGCTAATAATGAGGGAGCTAAGAGTCAGTACAGAACTCATTTCTTATGTATAATAGAAAAGGAAGGTGCATAGCTATCCTGCTGTGACAGCGGTGGAGGGGTGTGCTCCACATTGCTCTCAACTGGCCCATTCTGGCCATGGTTAAATTAGACTAGACCAGGAGAAGGTGCTCTCTCCATATCAGATAAAGGAGAGGGTGAAGCTGGGGGGTGTTGCTTCCCAAGACCGGAAGAGGAGTGGGAGCTTCCCACTGCTTCTAGTAGAGAAAGGGGAGCTGTGCTCACCCAGCAACTCCTGACTTTAAACCCTGTCTCCTGGCCATCCGAGGAGAGACCCTGCTGAAAACCATGTCCAACTCTCTTTATGAGACAGCCCAACACAAGGCTTTAAGGGAGGAATAAAGCAGCATCCTACGGCTTCCCATTTCCTCTCAGACAAAGAAATGCAAGGTGAGCTTCCTTGCTGGCAACCCACGGACACTCTTCAAAGAGCAAAGCTTCAGGCAAGAAGCAACACAATTGCAGAGCACATTTAATAATTGGACACAAGTGCTTTGTCAACACATTATAGGAACAATAAACCCACCCCTGGCTTTAGGTATTATCACAGGCTGCAGCTAGTGGGGGATGAGGAATGCAAGAGCCCTCTTTGGCTGCTATTTTAGTATTACTAGTATTCTTGTGAGAGAAGCCTGACAGATTTTTAACCAAGCACCACCCAAATCCTGCAGTATCAGTGGATCTCCTGAGGTGTCATTTAAACTGAGATGCCATCCCCCATTCACATATACAACTCATACATACCATTCCCTCGCATACACTCATTTACCTTTTACCGTGAATGTGCACCCCCCCATACACACACCCTCCCCCCCACTCTTTCTCACATAAATACACCTTCTTCTCACACTATTCAAATGCCACTCACACACCACCCAGACAGCTACATTATCATTCCTTTTGTGAAGGTCCCCTGTAATGCATGTGAATAAGCTAAATGTACACAGCTGTGAAACTACATATGGGAGACCAACAGGTGTGTAAAAGCATATAAAGAATAAAGCACCTCAGTAAAAAATGAATGGCAAAAAGCCCTAAAGACAGAGTTATTACAGAGATAATTAGACCAAATAGCCAAGACGCTAAAGAGAACAGGACTAAATGAGCAGCATCTATAATATACCATACAGTGTTGGAATTGCTGAAATGTGCCAGACTCACAAGAAAAAAGGTACCAATAAGAGGGCAAATCCCCTCGTACCCAGTAAATCAAAGGAAAATCAATTCCCAGATGTATGCAGAAACAGCCATATCTGGGGGGGAGGAGAGGCGGAGAGATCATGTGGAAAATGTGCCGCTGAATATATTAAGCAGGACTTGTCAAGGGAGAGACAGCTCTGAAGAGAGGCAAATGGCAAACATCCAGCCAGTTCCCAATTAGAGATGTTTACTTTGGCCACATGCAGGTCACAAAATGCAAAGGAAAAACAAAATAACAGCAGCAGGAAGGGATGAAGACAGATGTATAGATATACAGAGAATGAGAGGGAATAAGTGATGTTGCTGTCGCCACAAGTTTGGGGTGACCATATTAGCTTTGTGAATATGCACCCAGTTGACTGATGCTGAGATCAGACATGAAAGCGGACAAACTATTATTTAATTGTTAAGGGAGGGTGGGTTTTGTTGGGGGGAAGCTTAAGCCCTGGTAAGATCTCTTTGATCTACAGATGAAGAACAAACACTTGAAGATACTCATTTGTTCAGGTAAATGGCACTGAATTTCAAGCCTGTCACAGCTTACCTTAAGGATTGCTATTTCAAAGGGGTCCTGAGCAGTGGGAGACGGAGAATTCGGGAATAGTAATGGGATACATCCTGGAAGTCATTAGTTGGAATAATTAGCAGATAAAGACAGATAATATCTCTCATCTGATGGCTGACCTGTGTGAAATGAGTTGTGTCTCTGGTTCCAAGTGGCTCATAACAAAATACTGTCCCTATAATCATCCTGCTTAGAAGTCTCCTTCTGTCAGGTGTCAGTCTCACTAACTTGGCTTTTGCAAAGCCTCCCTTATAGCCTGAGCATTTATCTGTCTATTTCTCTCCCTCCATCTGTCCTCATTGCTGGCATCTTTATTCTGTTGAGAAGTGCCAGAACCAGAGCTTTAATTATCACCTTAGTACTTGGAACAGCAACAAAATAAGAATAAATGCAGCACCAACAACAAGACAATGCCCCATTGCTCCAGTGTTTTGGATTATTTATACATTTTTGGCCTTCTGAATGGAAAGTTTTAATCGAGTTTTCCTGTTCTATCATCTCTGGCTGCATGGCTGTCTCTACTTGCCTTTGCTTCCTTTAACCTTCCTTTTCGGGAATGGCATCTTTTGGGGTTATCACATCCTAGTATTTTGCCTGTGTTTTGCTGGGACCTCTGGAAGGGCTTCAATAAGGTCATCTCGAACTTTTTCTGAATGTTCATTTCACAAGGACATTTTGAAATATCAGCATTTCCCTTGGAATGGAAATTCCGAGTTTTGAGCAGATCTGCTTATAACTTAGCCAAACTTTAACCATTTGGCCTGAAAATATCTATGCCAGGTGTCTGCCTCAGGTTGACTATATCTGAAATTTTTCAGCCAGAACAGTTCAGCCACTTCTGAGAACAAGGTTTGGGAAAATACATTGTTTTGCCCAGGTTAAAAAAATTCTGGTGTCCTTTTCTTTGCGAAGCCCCCTTGTTTTGATGCAAAAGTTTGATATGTGGTGTGTGGGAGGCTGGCCTTTGTGTCAGGGACACAGCTTTACGTACTGAAAGAGTAATCAAAAATTCTTTTCTCCCTGAGTGCAATGTGAGCACTTTTCCTGAGTAGGTCTCCAAGTGCTTTACAAAGGAGGGCAGTACCATTATCCCCATTTTACAGACAGCAAAACAGGCAAAGAGCGGGGAAGTGACTTGCCTAAGGTCACCCAGAAGACCCATGGCACAACTGAGAGGAGAACCCAGTTCTCTAGAATCTCTGTCCAGCATACAATTTGCTAGGTCACGCTTTAAAGCTACAGCCACTTCCCTCTGCCAAATATAGAGAGGCAGTCCCCAGAAAAGCGTGCTGAGCAAAACAGTTCCTATAAAAGGGTAACCTTACAATAGGGACTAAACAGTCATATAAGAAGGTGAATTCCCTGCAAATCACAACTATCTCATAATGGTATCCTCTAGCTGTTTTAACAGCTGTTATTTGACTACACCTTTGGGCTATGACTGAGTGAGCATGAGTGACTAAATTAATCCCTGGTGTAATTCCACTGACTTCAATCGAGTTCATACTGTATACCTACTAAGGATGAAACTGGCTATGTACAAGCACGTTTTCTTTCTGTTTAACTTCTGGGCCCCTTTTCTCCCTCTCAAGTCAATGGGATTAACTCGTATCCTGCACAGAAATTTCAGAACAAATCCAGCTCTTTTGCTTAAGAAGAGGCCATGCAGATTAGACAGTTAGAATGAAAAAGCATTCTCAGCCTCATCTATAGGGTTCATTGCATGCAAATTGTAATACATTTAATTATTATTATTATTATTGGATTGTCAGTGCCAATGTGCTTAATACTATGCAGGAAACAGTCCTTGCCATAGAGAACACAGAAAAACATATTGGGAGATCCAGAGCAGAAAGTGTTATTTTCCCTTTCTTTTGCACTAATATTTTCTATTGTTTTGTTTGTAGGCTTCACAGAAACACTGAATTTAGGAGGGATTTGCTTGAGCAGAAGCTAGGGTCCCAGCACCCAAGTGGAACTAGATCTTTTTTGCTAAATATTGTGTGAGCTTAATTGAGCTAGAACTGGCTTTCTCCTGTAAATTGCTGGACAAGCATCACGCACATTCTTCTCCCTTCTGAAATCCCCAATGAAGTAGCTTGGCAGCACGGTAAGCCCCTGATCTATTCCTGCAGGCAGCTAACTTTGTGAGCCATCTTGCTGTTAACTATGACCTCATCTCCACCTGGATAGAGAAATAAAACCCCACACAATTTGCCCACTGCTCCCTAAGATGGCTTTTTTTCATGATTGTTTACGTGTGCTGCCTGCAGTCGAATCAACTTAGCTTCCAATGTTACAACGCAAGCATATAATTTTGGACAATGCAGCAGCCTCTATGTACTGCTGGGAACCAGTTGGTATTAACACACTTTTATCAAAGCCAGCCATAACAAATGTCAGTTGTCTTATGAGTCAAACAGTGCAGCGAAGGACTTTCTGGAACCAGTGTAATAAAGAAGCAAGGACATGATATGGCTCATTGTGGAGCTTGGATCTTTGTCATGAACTATATTAGGTTGTGTAGTAAAAGAGAAACCCTGAAGTTGTCAGGATATCATTGTTGTGTCTGTAAATCACTGTTAGCCCTGTCTATCGAATTATATGGTTCTCATTGCTGTAATATCCGAGAGGCTCACAGTCATGAATGGATTTTATCCTCACAACACCCTTCTGAGGTAGGGAAGCTCTATCCCCATTTTACAGGCAGGATGCTGAGCTACAGGGTAGATTAAGTGAGTTGCCCAAGGTCACAAAAGAAGGCTGTGGCTGAGCAAGGACTTACTTTAGGATATGCCTTAGGACTCAGGATGCCTAGTTTCATGTGCACAGCAAAAGCTATGCACAAGCTATGCCTACTTGAGCTAGCTCGAATCCAGCTAGTGCAGATAAGAATAGCAGTGAAGATAGTACAGCATGTTTTTTATATACAGTTAGTAAAACCACCACATGGACCCTGGGTCAGCTTACCATTCTCAAGGCCATACAGAGCTGTCCTCACTGCTAGTGTTACCAATGCTAGCTGGATTCAAGTTAGCTCAGGTATGGTATCCTGTGCACAGATTTTGCTGTGAAGACATATCCTTAGTCTGATACCTTACTAATGGCTGACCATACAGCAGCAACTTTCAAAGGAATGTAGTTGTGCTCATGTAGCTGGAATCTCACAAGGCACTGGGTCTATTGGGTAGCATCCGGGAAGCATGTTTCCTGGTATGTATATTAGATGTATATAAACGGGGTTGCCGGTTAGGGAAAACAAAGTTGAAGACGTATTTTTTCATGTGGCAGGATCAGAGGTAGAGAGGGGCCAGATTCAGATCTCAGTTACGCCCAAATAAATCTAGTGTCTTCAATGGCAATACTGTTGCATCCGAAGAAGTGGGTATTCACCCACGAAAGCTCATGCTGCAAAACGTCTGTTAGTCTATAAGGTGCCACAGGATTCTTTGCTGCAATGGCAATACTGTGAATTTTCAATCGTGTAAGTGAGATGGTATTAGAATCTGGCCCAGAGTGAGGGTGTAAAGCCTGGATTGGAAGGGACCATTGGTCATAATAAGCATCCAGGAAGTTAGGAGCAATGAGGGGGGTCTAAAATGTCACCATCATGGTTCCTGAACTCCCTGGTGAACATGGAAGTAAAGGAGCAGAGTCCGATACTGGGGAGGAAGTCAGAAGATTCCTGATGGGATGAGTTCACAGGCTGAGGGCTCAGCCAGTAGCAGGCTGGACTGCAATAGAAATGGAGAAGAAAGGTTCTTGAGCACAGATCAAGTGTGGTTGAGGTAAAAGGAGGTGAAAAAGAATGAACCACATCTGCCAGATGTTAGTCACGTTACTAAACGCACTACTGGAAGGTCCTCAGATACTATGGGGTTGAGGGCATTATAAGACTCTAACTAGAAGAGAATACAGAATTTAAAGTCGGATTTACAAATAATTAGAGAACTGCAGGGGCAGAGATAGAAAAGACCTACTAGGCCTATAACCCGGTTCACATTTTGAAAGGCCCATGCTTGGTCAAGAAACACTTGGTGTACAACTGAGTGCTTACTTTGCATGTGCAGACCTACATACTCCACAGTGTCGGCACCTTGTGTAATGTGTGTTTCCCCAGCTGTACATATATGCAAATCCTTTACTTGCATGCACGTCCTCAAGCAAAGTAGACTGAGAAATCAAACCCCGATGGGTGTAGGCAGTTGTGACCTGTTATTTCTCTACACTCGTTAGACCTTTTTAGGTTTGAAGCATTGCAGAAAATCGTTTAACAATCTCTATTTCAGAGCTCACCTTGTGTAAAGTCTGCATTGATTCCACCAGAGAAAGAGAGAGAAAATTCAATATAAAATCAGTTTCTACCACAGCTTGGAGAGCAACACTCTGTTTCTGACACACTTGTGATGACATTTCACTTTTTCCTCTTCAGAAGTTGCTGTCACAGCTATGTACAAGCACCTTTCCTTTCTGTTTAACTTCTGGGGCCTTTTTCTCCCACTCAAGTCAATGGGATGTGCTCGTATCCTGCGCAGAAGCAAATGGGGGCTGCTCTGCTCTTCTGGATCCATACAGGCAGACGTGAAAGTAAGCCAGTACGCCCCGGTACAATGTACCAGCAAGAGCCGGTGCACCGTACCGGGGTGGCCCGGCTTCCCCAGGCAGCAATTTAAAGGGCCTGGGGCTCCCAGCAGCGGCTGGAGCTCCAGGCCCTTTAAATTGGCGCCAGAGCCCCGCTGCTAGAGCCCTGGGGTAGCGGCAGCAGGGCTCCAAGGGTTATTTAAAGGGCTGGGGCTCCCACTGCCTCTATGGCCCCAGCCCTTTAAATAGCTGCCGGAGCCCTGCTGCTGGAGTCCTGGGGTAGCAACAGCTGGAGCTCTAGGCCCTTTAAATTGCCGCCAGAGCCCCGCAGCTGGAGCCCTGGGGTAGCAGCAGTGGGGCTCTGGGGGTTATTTAAAGGGCTGGGGCTCCCACTACCTCTACTGCCCTGGCCCCTTTAAATAGCCACCAGAGCCCTGGAGTAGCAGCGGCAGCTGAAGGCTCCGGCAGCGGTTTAAAGGGCCTGGGGCGATAGCAGTGGCCGAGCCCTGGGCCCTTTAAACAGCTGCCGGAGCCCCCAGCTGCCGCTGCTATGCTGGCGGGGGAAGGGATGGGGTAAGGGAACTTACCGGTACAGGGCGGGCCGGGGCTGGCTCTGAGCCCCCCATCCCCGCTCCTTCTGGGAGCCAGAGCCAGCCCCAACCCAGCCCCGTACCGGTAAGTCTCTATTTCTACTTTCACCCTTGCATACAGGTGGAGAACCATTAACTACTAAAGCCTGTTTAAGCCCAGATGCTTGGAGATGGGTGGATGCCCATCTTGCACAACCTAATGGCAGCAGTTCAGAAGGGGGCTCATCACTTATGCAACTCAATAGGAAGATGGAAAGCAGCTGAAATCCCTTGGGTTCTCCTTCCTCAGAACTTTAATTTGCCTTTGTAACCTTGGTTCCTCACTGATTTGAAGGCCAAGGCACTGATGTGGCATTTCCCTGGGCCAGACAATACAATCTTGGTGCCTGATCACGCAAAGTGCTAAGCATCCTCAACTCCCATTGATTTGCAGCAGCTGGCCCTAATTTTGTATCCCAAAAATACTTTACTGAGTTATACAGCATGGATTTAAATAAAAAAATTAGCTTGGTGAGGAAGAAATTAAGAGCTACTATATAAGCAAAGTCAATGGGCACTGTGCAGAAGACAGTAGGTACTGCATGACTGTACCTCTGGAAATAATTTGGTCCTGGTGTTATCAAAATTACACAGCTTTCAAGATGAAAGGCTGCCATTTGCGGTCTCTAACCAGGGGAGCTATGACACTGGAACAAAGCTAGTGAGTACCAAGATAATGGGATCCACAAATATTTGGATTTGGAGCTGTATCACTGCAGCAGACCATTCTGAAACTTTGGCTTAAACAACTCGCACTATCTGGAAATTACCTTTTTCACCTTTCAGATTCATCTCTTGAGTGCAGCCTTCCTGCAGTAGACGCTTGCTTTCAATTAAGCACAGGATGTTTGTGTGCGTCCTTAACTGAGATCCTGAAAGACTCTTGGTTACTGCACAAACCAACCTTATCTCAGCTTCCCATGAGTCACCGTGCAGCTCAGATGGGAGATACAGAACAATTACGATCTCTGTTACTGACTTCTGCTGTTCTGAGTCTTTCTTTCATTGCTTTCTTTTTTCAAAAACAAAGTCCACCACAAGCAAATAATGATCACCCAACCTGAGATTCACACTTTTATAAGGTGACTGCTATGGTAACTACTACACATTACGGGGAGTTTAATTAATCTTTATAACACCAACCAGGTCAAGTGACTAGGGCCTGGAAATAAAGTTCATTCTCATCCTAGTCCTACTCTGTGTCATTCCTTTCTCTCAGTAACAAACAGGATTTGTGATAAAGAGAGGACTGGATGACTTCATGGATTGGGTAACTGGGTTTTGACAGAGCCTTGCATCTCTATTTTGCCCAGAGCACAGATCAAGTGTGGTTGATCAAGTGCCCAGAAAAGCAATGAATAAAAGTTGTTACCTTCTGATTGCTGTTTGGAGGATGCTGTATGAAACATATCAGTGATTTGCATGCTCTTTGTAATGGGTGGGTGCATGTAGAGAAGCAGGATAATAGTGATTAGGGCACTAGTCCAAGACTGCGAGACCTAGGGTCAATTCCTTGCTCTACCACAGACTTCCTATGTGATCTTGGGCAACTCACTTAACATATCTGTGCCTCAGCTCCCCATCTGTAATATGGGTATAATAGCACTGCCCTGCTTCCCCAGCAGGGGCTGTGAGGATAAATGCATTAAAGATTGTGAGGTGCTCAGATGCTATGGTGATGGGGGCCATAGAAATACCAAAGATAGACAGACACTAAAGAAGCACCACAATTGGTACTAGCTATTCCTCTTTTTGGAACCTTAGCAAAGATGTTAATGACTAAATGGGGGTAGACACTTCTCTCTCACCCTTGGAGCTATTCTCTCCAGGCCAAGGTTGAGACCCGTCAGCAGGTGGAGCAGAGCTTTAGGAGCACAGCATGGGAAAGATAGCACTTCTGCTGCCTGGGCTGTGGGTAGAGAGGATATTGATCTTTGGGGTTGTCAGTCCTGCACCTTCAGCTTCACTGACTCCCCCTAGTCTCTTTTGTGAGCAAGGGATGTTGCTGGGGATTCTCTGAGCAGTGACCCCTGCTTGTTCCCTTGTTTTGTCCCTAAAGTCTCACTTCTGCTACTGTTTTTTATTTGTCCTCCACCATTTAATTGACCTTTGTGTCCTCAGCAGATCATTGTTTTTTTCTGTGTGTAGAATCCCCTTCAAGGACCTATTCATCCTCTCAGCTCCACTCATCCCGTTCTCTTCATCAAGCAGTGGGTGCTGTCTGTGGTTCTCTACCCAGTGTCTATCTCTGGCATTTTTTTGCTCAACCATTGGCCCTGCCCTTCTTACATTTTCCCACGTAATTAGTCAACCCCGTTTCCTTTTTCGGACCTTCCCTTTCTTGGTGCCCGGGCCACTGTTGTCTGTGTGGGAGGGCCCCTTTGGGCCCACTCCATCATCAGTGGTCACATAGGCCGGCACCCTTGGCTCCACCAATTCCCCTGATCTCTTTCTGGAGCAATGGGGTTCTCTGATCAGTGTCCCCCACTGGTATGCTTTTGTTGTACTTCTTACCTCATCCCTGTCCCTGCAGTTTTCATTGGCTTCCTGAAATCAGCTGACCCCACTTTCTTTTGGCCCCTCCCAAAGTCTGAAAACTGGCTGTTAATTGTACATTTAGGGGTTGATTGTTTAGATTTCTGCTTTTGCTGGCAAAGACCATTTCTCCAGGTGTGACAGGAGGAGTTAGCACTTTTATTTGTCACAACATGAGTTTTCTAGTCCTCCAAAAGTTCTCTTCAGACTACAGGAACTGGATTCGAAACATTTTCCATTGAGTAAACCCTGTTTCCACTGCCACGCTGTAATTCCCTGTGGCACACAAACAGTTACGTTTTAAACGTTCAGAATAACTGTCTAGAAGAGATAAAATGTCATCAGATTATGAGGCTCAGGGCCTGATTCCATAATGAGCTTTTCCTGTTCCACATCAAAATACTAAATAAGTAAATACATTTTTTGCTGATATTTCTAATCTCAAAAAGCCATCGTCAGTTCTCTCTGGGCTGGATTAATGTTCAAAACTAAAGTAGAGAAATAAGCTTTTTAGTAGCCCACAAGGAGAGGCTTCAGCATGTTTGAATAAGGCTAAGGAGTTTCAATATAGGGTCCTTCTTCCCTTGAGAGTAATTGGGCAGCTTCCTTGCTGGTAAAACTCCATAGCTATAATTATTATCAGTAAAACTAGAGCAGGGACAACGTTGATTCAAGGCTTTTATGTGTTTTTAGGTAAATGCCCAGACACCAGTGTTTCTCAAAGCCCCATTGCTGAATTGGCTGCATAACACCCTGTGACAGATTATGGCCACTGCTCAACTAGTCAGCTATGCATGTGGCTAATTTAAAAAAACACAAATAAAACAGTTGATGTCAATGAGATTACTTAGTCGCTCAAAGTTTGGCATGTGCTTAAGTATCTTACTGAATCAAGATTGATGTGAGACAGAGCTAGAGTTACTGAGGTTTTCTAGGGCATGGCCAAAACAAAGAGGAAAAAAGGAAAGGTTTCCTTCAGCCAATGAGTTCAAAAAGAGGTTTCTTTTCTCCCAGGTCTCTGCATGGAAACTTTCAGCAAGGAAGATTAAAGCTTGATAGTCTCCCTACTCTCAGTTCTGGTGCTTGGTGCCACAGCACCCTATAGCAACCGGGAGCAGCAATTGCAGGGAAAGCCCTGCTCAGAATATGCGTTCTCAGCATGGAGCATGCTCAGTCACTCTGTGGTGACGGCACATGTGCAATCTGGTTGGTACCTAGGAGCTGTGAAGGGATGGAGCATGCTCATTGCAGATGGACTCTTCTCAGAATTTAGCTGCTGAACTCTAACAGTCTCTACTGAGCATGTGAAAACTGCAATTTCTCAAAGGCTCATAACTTGGCCACAGTTATGGTCAGTTTTTCAAGGGCATGGTGAAGCCATATCCCTGACACCAGGATAACTCCCTGCCAAATTTCATGTCCATGGTCCAAAATACAGAAGCACTAGCGCTCCCCAATTAAACAATTTTAAGATTTTTTTTAACATCAACAAAATACACCTCTACCTTGATATAACGCGACCCGATATAACACGAATTCAGATATAACGTGGTAAAGCAGCACTCCGGGGGGGCAGGGCTGTGCAGTCCAGCGTATCAAATCAAGTTCGATATAACACGGTTTCACCTATAACGCAGTATGATTTTTTTGGCTCCTGAGGACAGCGTTATATCAAGGTAGAGGTGTAATGTATTCCCTCCCATGTCTCATTCCCAGAAATGGCTGAACAATTTTTGCTGAAACTTTAAGAAATAAAATCAGCCACAGGCAGTGATGAGCTGCCAAAATCTTAACAACCGGTTCCCTACTGGGTCTTCGGCGGCACTTCGGCGGTGGGTCTTTGACTTGCTCCAGGTCTTCGGCGGCACTTCAGCAGAGGGTCCTTTAGTGCTGCTGAAGACCCGGAGCGAGCGAAGAACTTGCCGTCGAAGTGCCACTGAAGACTCGAAGCACCGCCGAGTGAGTACAAGCCCCACGTGGTTTTTTTAATGTGGTTTTTTTTAGTCATCCCTGCCAGGGCCCCATCAAAACTGTTCGAATCGGGCCCCAAACTTCCTAAAGCCAGCCCTGCACGTCGAGGTTGCAAAATTGTATTAGGGGCTGGGTAGGGAAGGCTGTGCCTCCCAAAACAGCCTTCTCCCCCCCCATCCAACCCTAATGTTTATCTAAGAAGGCTTGTTACCTTTTGAAATCTCAAGTCAAGGTATGAATCTGCTGCTATGCCACCTTGGCCTATCACCTAATCAAATCTCGTATGATCAGCAAGAATGAAATAAATCAGTGCTTGTGTGGAAGGCCTCAAACCCCCCCACCACCCGCACCCCCACCACCCCATCCCACTCCAAGGTATTGAAGAACATGGTGTTGGTGATTCAGAAAATGACACATTTCCACCTCAGTCAGTCCTGAAGTAGTGTCCTACCACAGTGTTGGTGGATGCTGTCTGTCGGACGAGACACCAGGTCCTGCACACATGGAGTCATTAAAGACCCTAGATTTTTTTAAAAATGTATTATTTGTTGCAGAAGTAGAGAAGCTAGGTCCATCCCCGACTGAATTCTAGCTTGTGTCATGTACAGCTCGTGTACCTCATGCAGCTTCAATTGGATACTCTATTCTCCCTCACTTTTTGCCTTGAACTGTTGGTACTGTTAAACAGCTACTGCATTCCAGAGAGGGACAAAATAACTGTGTGAGTGGCTTCATTTTTGAGAGAGATGCAATGATTCCTGTGTATGCAGATACTATATGCAGTTTCCCAAGCTCTTTCAGATGAAAGGAGATCTGAAAACACAAGATGACATTATTTTACAATCTCAAGGAGACAAAAGATCAGAATGTTAATGGGCAGGAGTCAGTGTACTCTACAATCTGGCATGTTTATGCCCATTGTGTACAAAGACACCCACTCCCCACGGCCTGAAATGCCTCTCCACTCTGATCAGGGAACACTAATGCTATTGTGAATGTTAATAGCTTACAGGTTGTTGAATGCTACAACATTTCAATTAGTTCTCAGAAGAAGATGACATAATTTATTTACATTCTGGGCTTCACCATGGACCAGTCAATATATGCCAATTTTATTAGGTGCAAGGTTTTGTAATAGTGAGATGTACTGCTGAATCTCCTTGGCCTTTAATGATCATTGGCTTAGACAGGTAATCAATAGCTGCTTCTCAGAAGGCCCGTAGATATTGACTTTGGTCTCCAAAAGACTTTATCAGGAGTTGTGTGGGGGATACTTTCACTTCAAATTAAATTGTGGATCATTAAATCTCTTTAGTAAAAGAGTGGAACTAATATTAGATGCCAATGTGCCTTCTGAATTTTTAAATAGAACACAATGTTCATGGTTGGGGACAAGGATTCTGCCAGGTTCCTGGGTTATTCTTTTTTCTTTAGCAGATTATTGTAACTGTTATAGATTTTCCTGAAGACAGAATGCTACAGCTTCAGAACGTGCTTTCTGTTTCTCAAACAATAAGAGCATCTCCTATGTAAGAGGGCTGGATCAACTGAGCTTCTGCAGGTTCTAAAGACAAATCACATTGCTCTTGGTCACCTTGACACTTGCCTCCTGATTCCTTTCCCCCCCCCCGCCAATCTTGACTGTGTAGGTATAGGTTGAGGTGGTAGATGGAAATGGGAAAAATCTATGACTGACTTTTCTGTGTTATGTGTTACCTTGTGCACAACTGTGTCTCTTTAGATTTGATGTCAATGAAAAGGGGATGTTACTAACTGTGGCTACAAATTTAAGAGAAATGGGCTGAAGTTGGAAGAATCAGCTTGGCTGGTAGTACCCAACAAAACTGAATTTGAGAGGCCAGTAATGCTAGCCTAAGATAACTCTCCAGGTTTGCACTACACCATAGGTGATCACACCACCAAACTTAGCCATTGGCAATGTCACCCGAGCCAGAGCTTCACCTTACTTATATAAAATGGAGCAACCTGCAACCACCCTTGTCCTTTAATACACAGGCATGGAGTGTGTAGGCTTCTGCTGGGATCAAGTAGGAACATAGTATGCTGGGCCCTTTGGTCTCCAAGGACCACAAACTCTGTAACAAAGATAAGGGTAGCCAAGGTAACACTGCAGAGCTCAGGGAGCTTCATAGACCACATTTGGGCCACCCCTGGACAAGGGGTAGGCCATGAGAATCATTGAATCATAGAAGTGTAGGACTGGGAGAGACCTCAGCAAGTTATCTAGTCCACTCCCCTGCACTCAAGGCAGGATTAAGTAATAACTAGACCATTCCTCACAGGTGTTTGTCTAACCTGTTCTTAAAATCCTCCAATGATGGAGATTCCATAACCTCCCTAGATAATTTGTTCCAGTGCTTAACTATTCTGACATTTAGGACATTTTTCCTAATGTCCAACCTAAACCTCCCTTGCTGCAATTTAAGCCCCTTTGTTTCCACTACCTTCTGCTACCTTCAGAGGTTAACTAGAACAATTTTTCACCTTCCTCCTTGTAACAACCTTTTATGTACTTGAAAAACTGCTATGTCCCCTCTCAGTCTTCTCTTCTCCAGAAGAAACAAATCCAATTTTTTTCAAGAATGCCATGGTGTTATATGTAATAAAATTCCTAGACAGCAGACAGGAAAAAAAAACATGTAAAACACACACACACACACACACACACTCTGAATGGAGACGAATGTAATTTATCTTGATCTGTCACCATGATATCAATCTTTCTAGCATTTGTACTTTATAGAGTTTTCCTTTATCAGTGGCTGTCTAGCCCTGTTTCACATCTGTTTCTATTCCCTGATTCCATGGCTGCCTGGTGAAGAGTAGACTCATCACGGGAGTGCCCACATGCCTGAGTGTAGTGTAGTAGGCTCTCTCCTCTTTAATGTCCCCAGCCAACAGTCGTGCTGGTCCTGTGGTGCTCTGCCTCTTCCTCTGACTCAGCCCTCGGCCCAGATCATGATTTATTTCCACCCCTTACAAAGTAACAGAGGTCCTGCTAAGGGTATGACTACAATGCAATTAGACAGCCAGGGCTCGCCCAGCAGCTGACTCAGGCTCACAGGGCTTGGGCTAAGAAGCTGTTTAGTTGTGGTGTAGATGCTCAGGCTGCAGCCTGAGCCTGGGATTCTGCCTCCTCACAGGATCCTAGAGCCAAGGCTACAGCACGAGCCCAAACATCTACACCACAATTTAATAGCCCCTTAGCCCCAGCCCCGCAAGCCCAGGTCAACTGGCACGGGCCAGCCACAGGTTCTGAATTTTAGTGTAGACATACCCTCAAAGTCTAAAACCATCCCAATACAAGAGATCCTTCTGTTTCCGTTTGGGTTACTCCTTGGCACATCCTTGAGGCTCCATCTTCAGCCTCAGCTCAATAGTCCTTATGTCACTCTTGTGCAGCTCTGCTTCATGCTTGGTAGGGGATCCCAGCCCCACCCTCTGCTCTGGGTTCTGTCCCAGGGACCCTGTATTAATCTGCAAGGTCTGTTCTTTCAGACCTGCTGCTGTTTCCCTGGGCAACTTCCAACCTCCAAGCCGCTAGTGCTGCTTTCCTGCAGCCTGAGCATAACACAGCCTCTGCCTTGGTTCCCAGGCCTCTGACTTCTCCTTCCTGCTTCTCCTTTCTCTGCTGTAACGCCAGCCCCTCAGGACTGCCTCTCTGTGCCTTCTCCCTTTTCCAAGGCCCAGCAAAGGGATTATTTCTCTCCCAGTGGCTTTCTTCACTCTATCTTCTCCAGGCCCTTCCTAGAAAGAGGAAACTCTCTAACTCATCTCTCCTGGGCTCTTCTCTCCTGGGTCCCTCTGCTGGGCCTGTCCCATAGTTCTCACTTCCTTCTCTTGTGAAGAAGAGACAGCGCCTCCCCAGCTGGATTTAATAACAAGCCAAGCCTGACACACCCTCCAGGTGCAGCAAACCGGGTGAATTGATCTCTCAGAATCCTGTTAACTGGTGTTCACCTGTGTGGCGTAGAAACCCCACCACACTGCTGTGGTTTATCCATTCCACACATTCATTTCCCTTGGCAAGCAGAGGTCACTTGAGCTTCCTTCACACTGTAGATTCGTTCCTCACCTCACGTTCTGTCTGTCTTATTTTTGAGCCTGTGACCCTCTCAAATAGTTTTGTGACATTCACCTTCTCTGTAACCCCTCAGAAACATTGCACATCACAGTGGCTTCGTATCTTTTCCAGTGAGTGCAAGTCTTTTCCTTCCCCACTCTCTTCATAGCTTTAACTCCTGACAACCTCTAGCAGCTTTGCTGCCCTAATCTGTACCATCTCCAGTTTTCCAGCCTCCTCCCTGTAACAGGCAAAAGCCGGAGAGTTCAAAGCAGGGCGGTGAGAAAGCAAATATGTTTCAGACTGTGCCGTTTACTTTCTCTTTCTGGGTCTCCATGAAAAAAATGGCATGCTACATATGGAGGGGTGACTCCGACTGGGTGTAACAAAACGCAGCACAAACAGGCAAAATGTAAACGTCTTTATTTGGGTTACACCATGCTCTTGTTATAGTGCTTTGGCCTTTCCATCAAGGTCAGTTCACACCATGTGGGAGGTGTGATGCTCAGTGCAGGCAGACAGACTCAAGCTAGCACACTAAAAACAGCAAGGTGGATGTTGCATCGAGGCCTGAGTCCAAGCGCACATGACCCTCAGGGCGACTATCCTGAGCCACCCCACCACCCAGCCGCAATGTCCACACTGCTGCTTTTAGCTTGCTATCTCGAACTGAGCTAGCACAATTCTGTCCACCCAGGCTGGGAATCACACCTCCTAGCTGCATACCCAGCACGGCACATACCTGCTGTGGCTTTCCATCAAACCACTGCATTTCAGCCCTTTTCCCGCCACATCACAACTGCCAAGAGCCATTGTCTTTCTTTCTTGTTTATTTCCTGTGCACAAAGAGTGAAAGATGCAATTTCAGGCTGCGTGACAAATAAAGGAAGAACATTGTGTCCTCAGGAGAATGAAAGACCAGAATGTACTTCTCATTCAAAGATCATCTGAGTTGAATCTCCTCATAGCCCTGACCCTTAGCAGAGAGGTAGGCGGAATTCTTTTATTTAAGAAGCAGTATCTATAAAATAGCATCATATAATTCTGTGCATCACAATCAGGTTGGCTCTTGTGGTATATCTGGAAAAGAGAAATATCAGATGTAGGCCTGGTCTACAGTTAAAACTTATATGAGCATAGTTATGTCAGTTGGGGGTATGAAAAATGGACACACCCTAGCGACACAGCTATGCCCCAAAAGTCCTAAGTGTAGATGCAACTACGCCATCAGAAGAGTGCTTCTGTCAACATAGCCAATGTTCTTTGGGGAGGTGGAGATCCTACACTGGTAGGGTTCCTTCTGTCAGTGTATGCTGCGTCTACACTTGGGGGCTATGCCTGCATAGCTATGCCATGATAGGATCTGTAGTGTAGACATAGCTGTAGTGTGAGTGTAAGGGATTGTGTAAATGAACACTTTGTTCACTGTAAGCTGGGCTGTGAGAGGCCACTCTTAAGTGTCCATGTGGACCATGCTGCCATGCACTAAGAGTTTCTGGTGTACTTTGATCTACCCTGCTTTGAAATGGGAATAGATCAGAGAGCACTATGGAACTTTGAATGCATGGCAGCAGGGGTCCACCCAGATGCAGTGCATGGCTGGCTAACGTGTGGTGCATTCACACCCCAGCTTGCTGAGAACTAAGTGTTAGTTTAGACAAGCCCTAAAAGAGCCTTCTAGAGTTTTCTCTAGACCTCGCCTACCTCGCAGGTGTCCTGTATTGCTCTGCCTCATCGACTCATTTGCTTGCTTATCAGAGATTTCTAGCCCATTCCTACACATCCAAGAGGAGACTCAACATGACACATTAACATCTGATCTTTGGGGTAATTATCTGAACTGGACCTCAGATCCTAGTTTGGAGCATCCACCTATCACTGCTCCACTGTGATGTGCTGCACAGCTGGATCAGCAGTGGCACACGTAAAGCTGTGTAAATCTGGCACCGAGATGTTTCAGAATTTTTGCTAGCCAGAAGCCACATACTTTTCTTTCTTTCTTAAAAGGGAAAAAATCACAAAAAAATTCACAGTGATTTAAGAAAGAAAGTGAGCAAGCAGCCCCACCATAGGGTGACCAGGTGTCTGGTTTTCAACCGGAACACCCGGTCAAAAAGGGACCCTGGCATTAAACGTCCGCTTGGCGGTGCTGCGGAGCCATGGCAGGCTAGGCCAGCAGGTCTGGCTCCTAGGTTGGGAGGCCACAGGGCTCTGCGCGCTGCCCCCATCCCAAGCACCGGCTCGGCCAATGGGAGCTGGGGGGGTGCAGTGTCTGTGGGCGAAAGCAACGCGCGCCACAGAGCCTCCTGTCCCCCACTCCTACCTAGGAGCTGGACCTGCTGGCCACTTCTGGGGCGCAGCGTGGTGCCCCAGGACAGGCAGGCAGCCTGGCTTGGCCCTGCAGCATCACCGCCCAGGAGCGGCCCAAAGTAAGCCTGCGCGCCAACCCCAAGCCCCAACCCCCTGCCCCAGCCCTGAGCCCCCCCCAAACCCAGAGCCCTGCACCCAAACCCTCATCCCTGGCCCCACCCCAGACTCCACACCCCCAGCCCAGAGCCTGTACCCCATCCTGCACCCCAACCCCCAGCCCTGAGCCTCCCCAAACCCAAAGCCACCTCCTGCACCCCGCAGCCCACAGCCCTAGCCCAGAACCCTCACCCCCCCTGCACCTCAACCCTCT
Organism: Mauremys mutica; assembly: GCF_020497125.1. Classification (NCBI taxonomy): domain Eukaryota; kingdom Metazoa; phylum Chordata; order Testudines; family Geoemydidae; genus Mauremys; species Mauremys mutica. Next base: position 151,868,135 of record NC_059074.1, on the reverse strand, counting down.
GCCCCAGCCAGGTAATAACCAGAGACCCTTCCCACACCCTGAACCCCTTATTGCTGGCTACATACCAGAGCTCTCACCCCCTCCTGCACCCCACCCCCCTGCCTCAACCTGCAGTCCCTTCCCACACTATGAATCCCTCAGCTCCACCCCCCAGCCTGGAGCCCTCTTCTGCACCTCAAACCTCTCAACCCCAGCCCCACCCCAGAGCCAACACCCCCAGCCAGAGCCCTCACCCCAACTCCCTTTCTCATACTGGAGCCCCCTCCTGCACCCTGAACCCCTCATTTCTGGCCCCACCCTGGAGCCCACACCCCAATTTAGAGCCCCCTCCCACACCCCAGCCCAATGAAAGTGAGTGAGGCTAGGGGAGAGCGAGCCACTGAGGGAGTGGGAATGTAGTCAGTGGGGGGTGGGGCCTCGGGGAAGGGGCAGGAAGGGGATGGGGCTAGGTTGTTTGGTTTTGTGCCAATAGAAAGTTGGCAACCCTACCCACCCACTGGTAATAAATCTAAACTTGCCTGGGCCCACGTTCCCCACCAGGCTCAGATTTATTTTCTGAGATGTAAATCACAGAGACAGATGCACCACTTAGGATCTTTTCCTATCATCCTTAACTGCATCACTGCTGATCCTTCATTCCCCATTCCATGGGCATTCCAGTGAAACAGTGGAAACTAGCAAGTTCAGTATCAAGAAAGAGGCTAAAGAGGTTAAAAACAAAACTAAGACACTAAGCATGAACTGCATAAATTAAAGCCCTTCTAGCACAGGCAGAACTGAACATATGCATTGAGTATGTGACAGGTGGTAGGGGAAGTCAGTAAGCATTGTCAGGATTGGCCACCGCCAACTTGTTATTTCCCAGTACACTAAATAGTCATCCCTGACATCTGTGGGCCTTTTATCATAGAACTATCCTCCTCCCGTCACTGAGGTAGATCAAGTTTATTGAGGCAATCCTGCCTGCCTTGCAGACAATAAGCAATAGGTCTAAATGACCCATATGCTCCACAGCACTCAGAAAATGGCAGGGCATTCTAACAACAATGGGTTGTGTTATTATTTTTGCCCTGCGACAGCCAATATTTTCACTATAGCTGTTACTGTTCATTATCTCCTTAACTCCCCAATGGTCCAGAAAGACTGATTGTGCAGCAGACAGTTCTGGTGCTCAAGGAAAGGGTGACATGGTCATGTCTATCATTTAGTGAGATAATCCGTCCAGTGAGTTGTCTGTCTGCTTAAGAGGGAAGCCTGGCTTCAGTGCTGGCCACGAAAAAAGATCCAGAATATCCAGAAAGTTTTGCTGCCTGTGCAACTGCAGCAACGTCTCTCTTGCTTTCAAGATCACTTTGAATTCTCTTTTATATATCACAGTGTCTTTCAAACACAGAGTGTTCCCAAATACTTTACACTGAGTTAAATAATAAATAACAGCAGAGGAAGTGAGAGATTAAGAAGTGTGGCCTAGAGAGAAAAGATTCATAGATTTATAGATTTTAAAGCCAGATGATCTTAGGATCATCCTGCCTAACACAGACCAAAAGAATTTACCCAATAATTTCTGCATGAAGACCATAACTTTTGTTTGAGAGAGAGTGTCTCTTTCAAAAAGACATCCAGACCTTAAATAAAGACTGCAAGAGATGGTGGATCCACCATATCCGTAAGTAAGTTATTCCATTGATTAATTATGCTCACTGTAAAAAATTATGTCTAGTCTGAATTTGTCTAGCTTCAACCTCCAACCACTGGATTTCCTTATGCTTTTTAATTTTTTTTGATAGATTTAAGAGCCACCTACTATAGAAATCTCTTCCCCGTGTTGGCACTTGTACACTGTGATAAGTCACTATAAACCGTCTCTTGAATAAACTAAATAATACGAGCGTCTTCAGTTTCACATATAAGGCATGTTTTCCAGACTTAGAATCCTTATAGTAGCTCTTTTCTGAACCCTTTCCAGTTTTTGTTTGAAGTGTGCGCATCAGAACTGGACACAGAATTTCATTCATAATGCTCTATTCTTACTTCTTATTCCCTTATTTATATGTCCAAGGATCACATTTTCCCTCTTACCTACGACACCACAGTGGAAGTTCAGTTTCATTCGGTTATCTTCTATGCCCTCTAAATCCTTTCCAGGATACAGTTCCCCTTCTGATAAGTCTTATCAGATTTGCCTGTTACTTTGGGGTATGCTCATTTATTAGGGTTACTCTTCTGGCTGGGGGAGAATTGTATCAATGTACTGCTTGTGTCACTTGTGTTCTCATACGGAGCTCTACTTCTTCCTTCTGCAAGCTTCCTCCCAATGGAGCTATCCAGGAGGACCTAGGTTGCCCAGGGCTAGGTTCCTCCAGCCTCAGAATCAGACAAAGGCCTGGTCTACACTAGGCGTTTAAACCGGTTTTAGGAGCATAAAACCGATTTAACGCCACAACCGTCCACACTAGGAGGCACCATATATCGATTTTAATGGCTCTTTAAACCGGTTTCTGTACTCCTCCCTAACGAGAGGAGTAACGCTAGTATCGGTATTAACATATCGGATTAGGGTTAGTGTGGACGCTGATCGACGGTATTGGCCTCCGGGAGGTATCCCACAGTGCAGCAGTGACCGCTCTGGACCGCAATCTGAACTCGGATGCAGTGCTCAGGTAGACAGGAAAAGCCCCGCGAACTTTTGAATATTTCCTGTTTGCCCAGCGTGGAGCTCCGATCAGCACGGGTGGCGATGCAGTCCGAAATCAAAATAAAAAAAGAGCTCCAGCACGGACCATGCGGATGTGATCGCTGTAAGGGCAGGCAAATCCGTTCTATCAGCGCTCCGTTACAGAAGATGAAATTCAGAATTCTTTTTTAAAAATCTCCAGACAGACTCCATAGCAGGGACTCAGCGCACTGCAGAGTGACAAGCGTAACGGAAAGCCAAAGAATCAAATGGACGCTCATGGACTGGAGGACTGAAGCTATCCCACAGTTCCTGCAGCCTCCGAAAAGTATTTGCATTCTTGGCTGAGCTCCAAATGCTTCTAGGGTCAAACACAGTGTCCGCGGTGGGTCAGGGCATAGCTTGGCAATCTACTCACCCCCCCCCCCCACCCCCAGAAGCGAAAGGGAAAACAATCCTCTGACTCTTTTACATGTCACCCTATCTTTACTGAATGCTGCAGATAGACACGATGCTGCAGCCGTCAACACCAACATCCTCACTCCCCCCCTGCCATGGGTGGCTGATGGTACAAAAGGATTGGTAACCGTCCTCGTCATCAGCCTATTGGCACATGGGGCAGTAACCATGCTGACTAGCATCCGTCAGGTCGATCAAGGGCTCCTGGCTCTAATTTTTTCTGGTGGATGGTGGATGGTGCAGTATGGCTGGTAACCATCGTCATCATAGCAACAGGGGGCTGAGCTCCATCAGCCCCCACCCTTCATGTGTAAAGAACAGATTCAGTTGCCCCTGGACTAGCAGAGGGATGCTGGGCTTCTCTCCTACACACTGCTTAATGTCCTGTCTGGACTATCATAGCAGCTGGAGGCTGCCTTCCACTCATTTCTCACTAACAAGTCACCATGTCTTTTTATTCCTGCATTCTTTATTACTTCATCACACAAGTGGGGGGACAATGCTACGGTAGCCCAGAAAGGCTGGGGGAAGAACGGAATCAACAGGTGGGGTTGTTACAGGAGCACCGCCTGTGAATAGCATACATATCAAGTTTCTGCAGGATCTGACACAGAGCAGCTGTGCTCTCTGGTTCTATGATACAGTGGTTATCTAGTACACTTACCTATATTCTAGGCAGGACTGATTCTATTTTTAGATACCAAAAAGGAGGGATTGACTCAGGGAGTCATTCCCAATTTTGGCTTTTGCACCCCTGGCTAAGAGCAGCCAGGGGCACTTATGACAGCAGCAAATGGTACAAAAGGACTGGTAGCCATAATCATCCTCACCAGTTCCAATTTATGGAAGGGTTTGGATGGTGCAGTATGACTGGTAACCATCTCTGCTGTCATGCAAAAGCAAAAGCATGCTTCTGTGTAGCGCTGCTGAATCGCCTCTGTGAGCGGCATCTAGTACACATACGGTGACAGTCACAAAAGGCTAAACAGGCTCCATGATTGCCATGCTATGGCATCTGCCAGGGCAATCCAGGGGAAAAAAGGCACGAAATGCTTGTCTGCCGTTGCTTTCCCAGCAGGAGTGACTGACGACATTTACCCAGAACCACCCACGACAATGATTTTTGCCGCATCAGGCACTGGGATCTCAACCCGGAAATTCCAAGAGGCGGGGGAGGCTGCAGGAACTATGGGATAGCTAGGGAATAGCTACCCACAGTGCAACGCTCCAGAATCCGACGCTAGCCTCGGACCGCGGACGCACACCACCGAATTAATGTGTTTAGTGTGGCCGCGCGCACTCGATTTTATAAAATCTGTTTTACAAAACCGGTTTATGCAAATTCGGAATAGTCCCGTAGTGTAGACGTACCCAAACACACACACACATTAACAGAGCATGTCTGAGAGGACTGGGTTAATCTGCACTCCCAAGCTGACCCCTTATATGTCCCTGGACTCAGTAGGCTGGGTCGAGCAGCACTTCCAAACTTCTACCCTCATATGCCCTAGGTTCAGCATGTCCCTATCCCCACTTTCACATTACAATTGTTCTGGTAGTAACCCACTGGATGAGCAAACCCCACAGGATTTTTGGGCAATGCAGGGATCTTTAGCTTAGGTATGAGAAACGTTGCTGCAGAGAGAATGGGGAAGCCAAAAAACACCCATGGAGGGGGGGGGGGTGGGCAAGAGAGGCAACCAGCTTAACCATGAAAGTTATTTATTGCCAGGTAATAACCATACAAGGGGAGCCAAACAAACAAAACAGTTATAATTTTTAATCTAACTTAAATTTGATTATAAAAGTCAGGTTTAGAAAACTATACGTGATCACACAAGTCAGGGTCAGAAGGCTGTACAGAGAGAGCGAGAGAGAGAGAGATGGGTTCTCACCACTCCATGAAGCTTGAATCGATCAGGGGTCCCAGGTAGTGGTGGTAGCTGAGGGTCCGGAGTGCTGGAGATAGGCAGAGCCCCCAGCACGATCAGTCAGGAGAAGATGAAGTCCCAATGGAACTGATGCAGAGTTTGGATCCAGGCATCAGAAAACTTACTGGAGCATGGTTAGGGGTTTTTATAGGGGAAGAACAATGGTTCACAGGAGAACACTAGATTTGTTTATGGGTAAACTAATGGCTCAAGGGAATATACCAAAGTTGTTTTGTTCAGGCTAGACAATAGGAACTGATCATTCCCGGCTATGGGTGGTGTTTCTTTGAGGAGCCCACAGTGCAATTAGGCAGCTTCAGTATTTTGGATACCAATAAAGGATTTATTACTAGAATTGGTCTGATAACTACTGAGCTGGGTGTGTGCAGGTGTGGGTTCATTAACATCTGGAGCAGAGATCCCCCATCATGCAGTGCTTCCCTGCTTTTCTGGTCCCAGAGTGCCACGCGGTTCTTGCCTTGGACTCTCTGCTCTCCATTCTGTATGCTAATGGGGATGCCTCCCTGTCCCATCTTCGATGCAAATGAGGCTAGGGGGAGTTTCCTTAATCCTGTCACCCTTGTCCGGAGGGGTTTAGGTGTGTCTCCCACTGCCTTTTCATTGCTTTTTGTAAGTCTTTCTTCTGATCAGCTTTCATTCAAAAAGAAGCTGGGAAGGGGGAAGATTTTTCATGAGTCAGAGAGGCTGGGTACTGCGACCTATTTGCCCATGAACACAGAGCTGATAGGTAACATAAGGGAGGCCTACATTATTTGCTCCTAGAAGTCTGGCCTTACATTTGACCGTGTTACAATACATGTTGTTCAAAAAAGCCCACATTGCCAAATGATTCAGTCAATCTGTATAACTGAGGTGCCCCAACATTATTTACCACTCCCCAGTTGTGACATCTGCAGATTTTACAAGTAATGATTTTATTTCTTCTTCTAGATCACTGATAAAGATAATAAATAGCATTTGGTCAAGAACAGATCCCTGCAGGATCCTGATTGAAACATCCCCAGTGGATGAATATTTCCCTTTTACACTTACTTTTACTCTTTAACATTTAATCAATTTCTAATCAATGACATATAGATTGCATTCATAGAATCATAAACTGGAAGGGACTTAGAGAGGTCATCTAGTCCAGTCCCCTGCACTCAGGGCAGGACTAATTATCTAGACCATCCCTGACAGGTATTTGTCTAAACCTGCTCTTAAAAATCTCCAATGATGGAGATTCCACAACCTCCCTAGGCAATTTATCCCAGTGCTTAACTACCCTGACAGTGATGAAGTTTTTCCTAATGTCCAACCTAATCCACCCTTTCTGCAATTTAAGCCCATTGCTTCTTGTCCTCTCCTCAGAGGTTAAGAAAAAATTTTTTTCTCCCTCCTCCTTGTAACAACATTTTATGTACTTGAAAACGGTTATCATGTCCCCTCTTCTCTTCTCCAGACTAAACAAACCCATTTTTTTCAATCTTCCCTCATAGGGCATGTTTTCTAGACCTTTAATCATTTTTCTTGCTCTTCTCTGGACTTTCTTCAATTTGTCCACATCTTCCCTGAAATATGGCACCCAGAACTGGACACAATACTCCAGTTGAGGCCTAGTGAGCACGGAGTAGAGCGGAAGAATTACTTCTCATGTTTTGCTTACAACACTCCTGCTAATTCATCCCACTATGACCCCAGATCCCTTTCTGGAGTACTCCTTCCTAGGCAGTCATTTCCCATTTTGTATGTGTGAAACTGATTGTTCCTTCCTAAATGGAGTACTTTGCATTTGTCTTTATTGAATTACATTCTATTTACTTCAGACCATTTCTCCAGTTTGTCCAGATCATTTTGAATTTTAATCTTATCCTCCAAAGCACTTGCAACCCCTCCCAGCTTGGTATTGTCCACAAACTTTATAAACGTACTCCTTATGCCATTATCTAAATCATTGATGAAGATATTGAACAAAACCAGACCCAGAACCGATCCTTGCTGGACCCCACTCATTATGCCCTTCCAGCATGACTATGAACCACTGAAAACTACTCTCTGGGAACGGTTTTCCAACCAGTTATGCACCCACCTTATAGTAGCTCCATCTAGGTTATATTTCCTTAGTTTGTTTATGAGAAGGTCATGAGAGACAGCATCAAAAGCCTTACTGAAGTCAAGATACACCACATCTTCCACTTCCCTCCTATCCACACGGCTTGTTACCCTGTCAAAGAAAGCTATCAGGTTGGTTTGACACGATTTGTTTTTGACAAATCCATACTGACAGTTACATATCACCTTATTATCTTCTAGATCTTTGCAAATCGATTGCTTAATTATTTGCTCCATTATCATTAACTCTGTATAGTGCTGATTTTATTATCCAAAGGTCATGTTGGACTATATCAAATGCCTTGCAGAAGACTAAGTATAGTATGTCAACATAGTTACCTTTATCGACCAAACTTGTTAGTGCATCAAAAAATGTTATCAAGTTTGTTTGACAAGACCTATTTTTCATAAAACTGTATTGATTAAGTCATTATGCTAACATCCTTTAATTCTTTACTGATTGCATCCCATATCTACCTTTCCATGATTTTGCCCAGGCTTCATGTCAGGCTACCAGACATCCCAGGTCAACCTCCCTTACCCTTTTAAAACATTGTTTCAATGTTAAGTTTTACCAGTACCCTAGAATTTCCCCAGCGTTCCCAGATTTATTTGTTAAAAATCAAAATTAATATTTCACAGAACTCCTCAGCCAATTCTTTTAATATTCTTAGGTACAAGTTATCCGGTCCTGCAAATTTAAAAATGTTTAACTTTAATGGTTGCTGTTTAACATCTTCCCTTGTCACTGATGGAATAGAAAATATTTCATGAACACTATGAATACATCATTCTGATTCAGGATACCCTGAATACAGAACATACATATTTATTGAGTACTTTTGCCTATTTGGTATCAGGATTGAAAGATGTTTTCAGATGAGATTTGAGCAGAATTGAAGAGTCAGCTGAGGCAGACAGAAATAGGAAGATTTCAAAGATTATTAACAGTAAATACATTAGTGAAGAGACTAGAACCTAGCAAAGAGTAGAAAAACATTATTTGCAAATATGCTTGATAAACTGAATCCCATTTCCACCCCACCAATGTTGTGCCTTTTCTTTTTTATTGCTAAATGATATTGTATTCAAACAAATGGACCGAGTAATGCAAGTTTTGAGCTCACAGCAAGGTTTTGTTGAATAAAAGAATGATGTTCTTTTTCATGATGAATCATATTTCACACAAGGTGAAAGTAGAAGCTGTTTATAGAGGTTATGTCTATAAACGGTCACAATTTTTTCATTGTAGAGGTTTTGTGATTGAAAAAATGTCTTTTTGACCAAAAGGAACATTTTAATGTTGGATGATTTTTTTAACAAAAAAAAAGGTTTAATTTTTTTTTAAAAACATTGTTTTGTTTTGGTGGGAAAAATCTCTGTCAATGTTTATTTGTCTCCTGGGGAGTGAATAAAGAACTGTGAGAAAAGGGGTTTGTTTACCTTTTTCCCTCCCCTGGAAAATGGGGGGGAGTAAAAATGTTGGGGAGCATTTCCCCAAATCATTTTTTAAAATAAAAAAATGGAGTTTTGTAGAAAGTTTCAAGCCAAATAATTTTTTGTTTCTTTCTTTCAACAACATTTTGACCAGTTCTAGTTATGTCATCCAGGCAGGAAACAGAAACATTACCATGTAGCGCAGCTCAAGTAGCAAGTTCCAAATAGAAAACACTCACATGAATATTTGCTGCATGGTTGAAATGAATTAGAACAAATTTGTCAAATAATTTCAATTAATAAACTAATACAAATTATGATCTGTGCACAGATAAATCACAAACAAAGAGAAACAATTGTCAGCTGATTCGTTCTCAGGGAATAATTAAACCGGTCTCAGAAGGGAAAGAGTTAAATACTAGATGGGTAAAAGGAGTAAGGCAGGAAACACAAAGTCTGTTTTGTAGGCTAGAATAGGTCCCTGGAAGGTTTGAGAAACAAGGGCTAGAGTATGTGTTTCACCTCTTGAAAGACTGGGCCTATTCTGAGTAAGTAAAGTTAAGCGTGAGTGTTAGTCTTTACAAGATCAAAACCATAGACTCGAAGGCAGGAATTGTCTTTTACTATAGTTATGTACAGCATGTAGAAGAAAAAAGCTCTCCTCTCATCTTGGACAACTAGGCATTACAATTATAAATAAAACATCTGATAGGCTTCAGCCTGCTAAATCCTATAGATTTTTCCACAAAGGGAAGCTTGTTCATTAGAATATTAACCGAAAGCAAATGCTAAACAGTCATAACAAATTTTAGAATTTTATTGAATACTCTTTAGTCTAGCAGCTAGATTTAAAAAGAAGTTTTATTAATGAGTTAAGGAACCCATCTGCTAGAAAAAAATTAATTGCTATCCCATGTAAGGCACATATCTGGTGGTGCAATTTTTCTATATCATGTAATGTTTAAATGCTATCGGGCATACAGTCTGAAAAAATAATAAAAATCACAAAAAAGGCTGTAACTCGAAGAAACATAGTTTAATTTTGATCAAAATTGGCATAAAGCTTCTAAAAGCTTGATAAAGAAGTGATGTACTCAAAATAGTATTGTTTTGGAAAGTCTGGGAAATATTTCGCCTGAGGTGATATATGCTATGCATTTTCCCCTACTTTTTTGCCTTCGGTTAAAGTAAAAAAGACTAGTCACATGAAAGTATGAGCTTGTTTGTACCATGTAATACATCAAAATATGTGTCATTCCTTGTAGAATGGACTGATTTGGGGGAAAAAATTCTTGTCTGGTATTTTTAAAAACGTATGCAAATAATAGGATCCCTACCTCCTAATTATAAAATGTTTTCGATGTTTAAACAGCTCTGACAGGTTTCATGAATAGTGTCCAGTCACTCCACCAGCTCATGGACACTTACATTTCTATTCTGGGAAAACTACCTGAAAAGTTTTTCCCTGGATAGAAATGTATGTAGCGGATTTCTCCCAATTACTGATGGATTACAAATGATAAGGCTCTGACCAAGTACCTTGTGTACCTGATTGCACATTTTAAGACAGCTATGTCAAAAACAAACGTGTAGAATGCAGCCTTCAGCAACAGATCACCACAAAGAAACTACCATAAAGCGCATGGCTGCAGATGAAACTGCTATCCAAGAGATTTTAAAAGTTGTGAGTAAAAGAATGACAAATCCTTTTAGCACTGAACCTGGAACAAACCCAGACAACACACAGCCACTTATGAACATTGCAACGTCCACTGTAGCCCCACCTGAAGCTGCAGAAAATGTGTGCATTGTAACAGAGAATGACACACAAGAAATGAAGCGGTTTGTGGCCAGTAGCCTGCAAAGTGGTGAAGTAGACCTCTTTGACCCCATAAAAAGGCATAATTTTAAATCATGTGATATTCTCAGCAAAACAATTGAACAAGAGAAGAAGCAGAAAGCACAAGAAATAACTACTGATTATCTGATATTCAGCAAGCTGACAGTTTTTGCCCATCCAGAGATGGTGAGATCCAGGGTCTGATGAAGTATGAGCTGGTGTCACCCACACACCTTCTGGGTGTGGTGTTCTGTCCCATCTAGTGGTACCGAGACCACATACAGAGAGAGATAAAATGAGTCTGCTCTACAGCCTTAGCTAACAGCCAGTTAGCTTTTAGCTCATGCGGTAGAGGCTCCTGCTTTAAGCTCTAGAGGCCCCAGGTTCAGTCCTTTCCCTCTTCAACTTGGATGGATCTCTAAGCAACACATTGTCTTGGCTGGAGAAAAATCTGTCAATAGTTGAGATACCAGTGTCCAGTGAGCCAACAATACCTATTATTGATCTCAAGATGCTTCTGCAGATGGTGTGCACTGAAACTACCTAGTGCAAACCTTTTGGGGAGCTATCTGATCAGCTGCTGAACATTATCCTAGGCCGAAAATGTCAATACACTGCTGCTATTGATGACAATTATGGCAAACAAAGAATCAATCAAATCTGGTCAGAGAGCCCTCAGGGGAAACGTGCAAATGCAAGACGTTTGTAACCCCACTGTGTAAACACCATTATCAAAGCACCACTTGAAGATGATTTCAAATTCAAAGAACAAATCAAACGCAAACTCTCTCCTCGGTGACTGGAACGTGAAGTGTGAATAGAGATTGTTACCTGGTTGTGAAGTATACCTTGCCAGTCAGTTTCACAACAGCACATGAGCAGTAAAAGTAGTGCCTGGCAACCATTCTGCAACACCAGAATTTAAGGCAGAACACGAGGAAGCAGATTCATGCACGTTCTTGCATGTTGCCAACGCAAAGCAAACACTCGGAGAAAGCAGGGTGCTAATGTGGAGCTTGGATTCAGATGTTGCATCTATATGCCCAAGGTATTGTCTATGCTTGGGCAAGATGAATTCTATTCCAAAACTGGTTTTGACCAAAAGAAGAGATTCATTCCCATATCTAGAGTGGCTATGGAGTTGGGAATGGACATGTGTTTTATGCTGCCAAACATCCATGCTCTCAGTGTGTGCGAATCTACTTCAGCTTTCAGTGGCATGGAAAAAAAGAAATGGCTGGAGACAGCAGCTGAGCACCCAGAGCTCATGCAGAGTTTGAAACATCTTGGGAGAAGTCCATCTCAGACAGAGGAAGAGACAGGGAAAGCCTATGACTCACTGGTACCTTTGCTGTATTGTAGTAAGATGCAAGCATCTCTGGATAATGTGCGCTATGAGGTGTTTGCTAAGAACAAAACAAGTGAGAAACTTCCACCAACAATAGACTTCTTCAGGCAGCACCTGAAATGTGCAAATTGTCAGTCATACATATGGCATCATGCCACAGTTCAGTATTTTCAAATGTCCTCTGTCAGTAATGGATGGCTGATGTCTATAACGGGACATCTTGTTCCTAATGTGATGGGGCTGTCATGTGCTCCAGAAGCCATCCTCACCTTTGTGCAGTGTGGCTGGGAAAGTGCCTGTGCAACAAGGAGATGCAAATGCCGCAGGGGAAATTGGGTGTGCTGCCAATCCCTGCCATGCATGCAACAGTGCCAGTGACAAGTGTTGCAACACAGTACTGAACACATCAGACACAGCTTCTGGGGAGACGAGGTGTTTCAACTATCTGCAAATTAATATATCTTGAAGGGTTGTTGCATTAGACAGTCAGTAGCTCCTAGTTACATGTAGGGGTTACATAAGTGTACAGGGTTATACTTCATTATTTACATGATATATTCATACAAGACATTCTACAGCCTTTCTACTAAAAGTCATTACTGTTGTATAAATAGTTTACATGTATTGTCATTGTATTCGGTGACAGTAAAAAGTTAATCACAGTTGTGCCATGTGTGGTTTAGAAATATGTCTCCTGCCAAGCAGATAACATCAAAAATATGTTTTCTAATCAGGAGAAGGGATCTTATTATCTGCATTGCTTCATAAAAATAGCAAACAGAAAATCTTTTTCTCAAATCAGTCCATTCTACAAATAATGGCAAATATTTTGATGTAGTACATGGTACAAACAAGCTTATACTGTCGTGTGACTACAGATTTTTGCTTTAACCCAAGGGGAAAAAAATTGGGGAAATGCATAAAATAGAACACCTGGGGCTAAATATTTCCCAAACTTTCCAAAACAGTACTATTTGTACTACTTAGCTGCATTATCAACTGTGTTTGGAAGCTGTCCGTCAATTTTGGTCAAAATTAAACTATCTTTCTGTGAATTATGGCCCCTTTTGTGATTTTATATTTTTGATTTTAGATTTTAGATTGGATGCAAGCTTAAAAACATTGTTATAAAGAAAACCTGCATCACTTCTAGCATGTACAGCCACCCAGGCGATGACCACCAGAGATGTGCCTAATATGTGGTAGCAATGAATTTTTTTCTAGCTGATGGGTTACCCCTTAGTGCCCAAAATGGATCTGGGCTGGTAGACTACTTCTGTAATCCTCACCTAGCTCTAGCCCCAAGCAATTGGGCTCACATACCTACCCCCTGAAGACCATTCCATAGCCTAATAGAGCTTACTGCCAGGAAATTTCCTGACAGAGGCATCAGTTCAGCAAGATATACGGAAAAGCGATGTATGCAATAAGTCATCAGTGTTTAAGCATCTTCGTTCTTCTCTATGCAGGGATAGGGGGGCAACCTTTTTTAGGTTCCTTTGTGTTGCACAGGAACAACACAGAAGGAGGACTGGTGACCTGTTCTTTCCAATACCATGTGATGCTGGTTGAATAGCTTTGCATTTATGCTCCAAATGGGAAAGAAGGCTTCCAAAATCCTGACATTTGCTACCACAGGGACAACAGTACTTAAGTATGTCTTTAACTTTAAGCATAGGAGTGATTTCACTGAAGTCAGTGGGACTACTCCTATGCGTAAATTCAGGCATATGCTTAGGTGTTTTACTGAATCAGGGCCAGGATCTTCCCTGTCTTAATTTCATCCCATCACTACTAATTGTATCCCCAGTGGCTGCTACGTGATGCTTCAACGTTTACTATATTCACCAACCTTCTATATTAAAAACATCTGATTTTGTTCCGCATACAGGATCAAACCAAGCTTAACAAGGTAATAATTACAAGCAAGCTCGGCAGCTGTCAAATATATTTTAAATGGAGAAACATTTATTAAATGTGAACGCTGATGTGGGGAGATCCAGCTACAGGAGCATTTCTTATAAAGAACAGAAGTTGCTGCGCAACACCTGCACGGTCTGATTTGCACCAAACTGCTCTAATTAGCACATTTTGAGCTATGATTAGAGCACCAGAGGAAGCCTTCCAAATGCCATTAATTATGGATACGATCTTAAATTATTCACTTTGAATATTTTTTCTTGATATGCCCCTTTTATCTTCCACTAACTTTCTGTTGCATCCTAGAACAGAGTCAAATTAAACCTCAAAAGTGAAAGTTTGCTATGCTAAAGACAGGGCAAACTGAAAATTAATCACACTTTTTTTTAGGGCATCCGTGTTGGGGGGGGAGGGAGTGGGGGAAATTATTTAGCTATAAACAATCACCATTCTCTAAAACCATCCACCAGTGCTGGGAAAACAACGTTAACCTTTAATAATTTAGGATGAAAATTTGTATCCCTCAGTAAAGCAACGTCAGGGAAGTCCGGAAGCTGGTAGTATATTCATAGATTTTACAGCCAGAAGGGACCAATAGATAATCTAGAAAGATGAAGGTGGAAGTAGAGAGAGAGAAAGAAGGAAGGAACCCCCCAAAACAAAATAGAAACACCAGAAAGGAGAAGGGAAAGCCATTTAGTATGTTACATTTGAAAATATATTCATCAGAAAATTGGACAACAAGGTTACAACTAAAAACATGCAAGTAAAGACCTGTTATCACAATGAAAGTGGATGAGAAGTCCATTCTTGGTGGAGTTTATCCCCTCTATGGGGAGCATGGACTATTCTCAGCCAGGAATATTATCTCTGGCTTCTAAAGGACAGTTATTTCCCTTGAACAGTACAAAATGGCATCTATTTTCCAAACCATTTCTAGCCAGTGTCACCCCTGTGCCCCTGGGAAGAGCTGCAAGGGTTTGAGCTCCTTCCCAAACATGACTCAGGACCAGATCATTCCCTTAACAACGTGCACATGCAGAAGGGACCGTCCATGTGCCGATTTCCCACTCTCTACTCTGAATGAGGGTGAGGAAGCAATTTCCCAGGCAATGCAGAAGGGTCAGTAAGCAGGGAATGAGGAGTAGTGATGGGTGATGTGTATCCTCAGTACTCATCCCAAGCAACAAAGGGAATTAATACAGCACTTACAGGTGGCACCAGGGACAAGCAGCAGTTAGGGAGTTCCCTAACACTGAAGTGCGGAGGAAGTGAAGGAGTTACGGATCCAGGGCAGGGCAGGGCCAAGCCATCAGGTCTCTGCACAGATAGCCCTGTGCTCCTAACATATCCCTGACGTCCAGGCAGCTGGCCTTGTTTTCTTTGACAGGACAGCAAACCCCCCATTGCTCTTGATTGGACTAATTCAGAAGACACTCTGAAGGGCGAGCCTCACACTGATTCCTGGCCCCTGGGTGGATATTTCTGCTGGAGGGCATCATCTGGCCCTTGGCAACTTGTGCCTTGATAAAAAGACATTGGCTGGGCTGCTTGGACCTGCCAGTCTAGCCCTGTGTGTGTATGCGTATGATTAATTCAAGAACCATGCTGCACACTTCTTAGGCACGCTAATAGTGAAAGGGAGTTACAACATATTAAGCCAAAGGCTTTATTTCCCTTGTTTTCACACGCTGATCTGATTGTCTGATGACATTTACAGGAAGTAACCTTGTTTTGCTGAGTTAGAAAGAAATCAGGGGAATTCTAAATGTCTACTTAAAAATAAAGCCACATCTAGATGCAATCTATATAGAAATGATAAAGGGCTTCTATGCATGTCCTTTGTACTAAGCAGATCGTCATTACATGGAATGGGGATGTTTACTTGAGCATCCTCCTGAATTTTATCTCTTTTCTTGATCTAAATCTCTCCTTTAAAGTTTCCTCTGGGATCAGTTAGAAGCTACCAGCACATGGTTGTTTTGTTAAAGGCTGCTGGTAAAATCCAGTGGAGAGAAGAGATTTTAAAAAGGGTATTTAAAATATGTGACTATCATAAATTATAGACAGAGGATGAGCTTTGCTTCGGGCTGTTGCAATAGCACTTAAGGCTGGGATCACATCATCCTTCTCAAGCTGTACAGGACTAAGTCTGGTCACAACCTGCACGAGAGCCACCCTAAGAAATTCGCACTGCATGGAGCAGAGATTCAGGACACGGTGCTCTTCCTCTGCATCAGTGCTGAATTGGCAAGGCATTTTATGTCTGAGATATCTTGCAGATGAGATATGTAGAGGGAGCCACCTTATTATTTGTGGTCATCAAAGCACTTTACAGAGATTGGTTCCAACATCCTGGCTCAATTCCTACCTGGGTATAAACCACATTCTGCTAGATAGCTCATGCCATTTCTATTAGATGCAATATTCTTTAGTTCCTCTCCTAAACTATACTGTTACCATGACGTATTAAATCACTCATGTTCTTTCACAAATGGTGATTTGTATATGTGTTTTCTGGATGTAAGACCAGATCCAGCACCCATTGAACTTAATAGAAATTCTCCCACTGACTTTAATGGGCATTAGATCAGGATTGTAGCATATAGCGAACCTGCTCTTGTCCTTGTGAAACCAATGGAGTTTTGCCATTGACTCTCCTGGGTGCAGTGGCAGCTCTCAAGTTCAATCCTTGAGAGGCACTACAGAAATGTAATTGACAAGCTTAAATATATAGAGAAATTACACATAGAATTAAGCCAGAATTTCTCATGTGATAATTTATGTCATCACTAGGTGCCAGACTCTGCTGCTAGTTATTACACTGGGGGTAAATACAGAGTAATTCCACTGATTTTGCCAGAGTAACTGAGATCAGAATCTGGCCCTAGGTGTCCAGAGTTAGGTACCTAGTATATGAACCTCAACCCTTTCCATCACTGAGACA
Organism: Mauremys mutica; assembly: GCF_020497125.1. NCBI lineage: Eukaryota > Metazoa > Chordata > Testudines > Geoemydidae > Mauremys > Mauremys mutica. The sequence goes on along the minus strand of NC_059074.1, from coordinate 151,851,467 downwards.
GTTGAGAAAAATTTCCATATAGCTGTAAGACTCCATCTGGAACTCATTCTTCAAAATTTTGTGTCTTTACCTGGCCTATAAAATGTAAGATTTGCTTGATATTATCATCATCATTCTAAAACATTGCCATGAAGAGTATATAATAAATGCATCCCAGCAGGATACTCTGTTTCAAGCGCTCTTAAACATCACCCTACATTGCCTTTCATATAGAAAGTCAATATGCAGCATTTAGCTCATAATATTCAATATGCATCTGCCTCTCACCTCCTTAGATCTGACAAACACCATCTGCGCATGATAGTTGTTGTCCAGGTGTCTCATGGGTGGCAGGTTGGGGGGAACTTTTCAGACACACTTGCAACTACGCAAATGAAACTCCTAGCTGATTATGCCATAAATGACAATCAGAGCTAATTAAAAGGAACAATATCCAGTTTGATTTTACATTAACATTGCTAGAACTTCAATAATGGGATTCTGGGCCTTCCACCTCTAGCCACTGGTCTCAATCTTGCCCTGGCTGGAAGTGAATAACCCCAAATTGTGGCCACCTATGGTGTGTCCTATGTGAAATGAGTTAGTGGTTCTCAGCCAAGTTCTTAAATGGGAAGTAGTCATAGCACATAAACACTATTCCATAACTGGCTCACTTGTTTGCAATCTAAGCGGATAGACCCGGGGTTGAATGGATTGTAGAGACTGAACTATGCACTCATGTTTGAGAGCTGTTCCTATCAGGTCAAGGGTGGGACACATAGGCATAAGCTAGTGAGAGGAGAAGCCATGAACTGCCACTGCTCTTACTGTTCCTCTTCTGTGGATACAGGACCTTGGACACAAGGTGGGGGCAACCCAGCATCTTACACTAACATTAAATGTATATGAAAAATTATCTGACAACATATTTCTGATGGGAGTCCCTGTGCTGCAATGTATTCAGGTGCATTCGGAGAGAGTGAGAGTGGGAAGGGAAGGAAGATGAATCCAATAAGTGTTGTAAAATCAGACTTATTGAGGCAAAAATAATATATTTGGCAACTGATGTATCAGCCAGCAGGGAGACCCCAGGTGTGGCTGTAGCTGTACAACTGCTTGCTGAGCAGCTTTTGATTTTGCAATTCACTCCAGAAAAAGACAGCCAGGCATTTCTGCCTCCTCCTCCTTACTCTGTTCATCTCCCACCTGCCAGTGGAATTCAGCCGGTGCAACTTGGGAAGCAGTGTTTGGGGAAGGGACATTGGAGATGGATGGCTCATGGGATTCCAAACAGGCTACTATGCCGGGGGGTGCCAGTTCAAACTGAGGCCAGATCAATAGTGACAATAAGTTATAATGATCTGAATGCTATTTAGGGACCTGTGATAAAATAAGTCTGATGCTTGTCTGGTTCCTCGCAGCCAGTTGTCCTCCCTGTACCACAGGTGACTCCTTTCTTGGGGTCCTCAGCAGAGGGGCCAAGAAATGAATGGGCCATGGAGATAAAGCTAAATAAATAGAGGGCATGGGTCCGGTCATGCTGCTGCCATGTCTTCACTTGTTCTCTACATGAATAGTGGAACTTTTGTCACTCTGGGATTTCCTGTGACTTGCATCCTCACTCCTGGTCCTACATTCTTTATCCCCATAATTGGTTGAGCTCTGGGCTCTGTAGCCTCTCCCTCATCAGAGGAGATGGGCCTTTCATCATTTTGAGGGGCTCTGCCCACCAGTCCTAGATTCAAACCAGTTGGCAGTTAGCACCAGCACCAAACTCACAAGAATCTAAATTGCTGCTATGTAGCTAGAGAGAGGAACAAATTTAATCGTATTCTCCTTAGAGCTATTGTGTCCTGCTGTACATTATTCTCTGTAAGTTGTTTAATACATGAGGTGGAAGTGCTCCCGGGAGATAACAGATTCATCATCATCATCATAATGTTACATAATTGTTATGTCAGTGATGCAGTGGGCGGCGCTCTTCTCTTCCCATTCCAAGGCAGTACTGAACCAGTGCTCCAGCTTCATGCTAGGGGGTTTGGTGCTGAGAGAAGTGCCTTCTTTCATACCAGTAATGAAACTAAGGTCCCGACCTCTTGTGGTCATTAAAGCTTCCATGGTGCCTTTTAGACCTAGGTAAGTCCACCTTCCTGTCTCTATTGTCGAAGTCACTACAGTCGTTAGTGTCTTTGTCACCTGCAGGCTAGAACATTGTAACTGACTCTTATCTGGCACTCATATGAAACTTGATACAGGTTCCAGCAGCTACAAAACACATCAGCCTTTTTATACCTTTGTGTAGGGTCAAGCGAATGGATAATACCCTGCAAAGGCCCTTCTATACTGCTATGCTGATTTCTGAAAACAAACTGATTCAATGCCATGTCTTGCTGATAATAGATACAGGGATCACTGCGAGCTTTACAGACTATAGATACTGTACAAAAGAACTGCTTTCCTCCAGCACCGAAATGCATCCCGTTCTTTGTTGGAACACCCAGCACAGCGACACTACTAAACTGTTTAGGAGAGGCAGTGAAGAATACCAAACATGCCATTGAAACTGATGGAAGAATTTAGGTATATGGAATGTAATGACCTGTCTTTGAATTTGAGCAGGTCACCCAGATTGACACATGTACTCTTGCAAAAAATACTGTGGAGATTTTAATGCTCAGCACTGTGAGAAGCTCAGTTTTGCATCTCATCCTTAAAGAGGGATCTCCCCTAACCTAACCTAACCTGCCCTCCTCTGAGATGTCCCAGTGCCTCCTATTCCTAGGCTTGAGCATCATAATGAAGGCTGGGTGGTTGTCTTGGGAAGTTATGAGGAAAAGTCATGCAGTGATAATGGAGGAAATGGCAAAAGTCCCAAATGTAATAGAGACAGTATGAAAAGTCACAAATTGTTGTAAGGAAGCCATCCTTTATTTGCAACTAAACATGTTTAAAACCACTGAGCAAGACGTAAGTACTAGTTTAGAATATTTTAAAAAACAGGTCACTCTTCCATACTCCTTTACGCTGGCTAATAGGGCCTGATCCAGATACCACTGAAGATGAATGAGAATCAGTCCATTGACTGAGAGTTAAATTTGTAAGGTCCTGATTCTCATTTATTCTCAGGCCTCTTTACACTGTTCTGGAAGTTTAGAGGGGCCTTAAAATGGGCAAAAGTGTAATCTGCACCTGGTTTTATGCCCCTTTACACAGAGTGGTATAAAAGGGCCTTAGTTGAATTGAGAATAAGGCCCTAAATGTTCATAGAAAGTAAACATGTGATGGGTGACCAGGGAGACAAAGGCATAGGATGTTTTGAGAAAGCACCCGAAAAGGCATGGTTTTCCACACAGGCATCATAGCCATGGCAAGCCTGAACATTTAATGATAACAGCTATACATGATAGGTTTGGTAGTGACTTAGGTCCTAATCCTGAAAACACTCACATAGGTAACTTTGCTCACATGGATCGTCATTGACCTTATTGGGACTTAGTTATGCACATGAGGAAACGTCTTCAAGAGCAGGATTTAAAGTGAAGAGTGTCACCCTAGTGAATTATTAATACGACTTTATACAGCACCTGCATCTTCCCTGAAGGTTTCCCATCCAAGCACTCATCAGATCTGATAAATCTGCTCTCATTCACATGCATGCAGATCCTGTTGGCGTTAATGGGAGTTGCACCTGTGCAAGTGAAGGCAGAATTTGACCCAGATTGCATAAATTCTGCAGTGTTAATTGGCCTGGTTGCTAGATTTGTTGTTGAAACCGAACTTTGAACTGTTTTTAATTTGTGCAGCATAGTCTTCAAGATATTGTCAAATAAAAAAAAATTTAATCTGCTACCAAAAAACACTCCAACCTCTTACTAAATCTTCCGAGGAGCAGGAAGGTTTTCATATTAGTAATAGAACTATCTCCATTTCACCTATGGGGGAAATGTTGCAGAGAGAATATAGAAATTAGAGGCTGACAAGAACTAGGAAATGATCTAGTTGCATCTTCTTGCCCGTGTCAAGGCAATTTAAGTGGCAGGTTAAAAGAGGAGAAGTGACTTGTACAAGGGAATGCAGCATGTCAGTGGAATAATATTCAAATTTCCTGACTCCTACTACCCTTTGCTAACCACTTGGGCACATCGCGTCTCAGAAGACAAGATTTCTGCAGTCAGCACAAGTTTACTTAAATTATGCTCTTTGACTCAGCTTGTGAACACAGCCATCCGCCCACATAAACAGAAGGTAGGAATAATTACATTTTCCTTCTCCCATACCTTGTAATTAATAACTGCAATACTTAATACACAAGTTATAATTGGTGAGGGAGATTTTTTTTTCTGAAGACAATTCACAGCTATTGCAATTATAAAGCATGCAGTATTTATTATCACAGCGGGCACTGTCAAATGCTCATCACCCATTGGCATGTCATTTGTTAAGGCAGTGTCCTTGATAGAAAAGCCGTGTTTGACAACGTATGTCGAGCTCCTAGCAGCAATGATCAAATTATTCTTTGCACTATCAAGTCACCCTGGGTGAAATGGTGCCAATAAATGAGACCCAGACCTTCATTCCAGATAAGCCTAAAAGTTTTATAGATTGTTTTGAAATTGCCATTAACATTCATGTTTTCATTAATTTTCATTCCACCATACTTCTGTAACTACTAAGGGTATGGAAGGGACCAGATGCTGGAACCACAAGAAAGGTTGTGTTTCTCTCCCAACCAGAATCAAGAAGTACCAACATTCTCAAGAGATAGCCTGTTCCCAGAAAATTTCCTATCCGTTTTTTGTCCTTGCGAACATCTGTCAGGGATGGTATACTTAATCCTGCCTCAGTGCAGGCAGATTGACTAGAGGACCTCCTAAGGTCCTTTCCAGCCTTATATTTCTAGGATTCTATGATTATTTTCATAGTACAAAATTTTATCCAGTTCCTACTTACTTTAATTATTTATGTATCCAAACTCGTGCTGTACTAAACTAAGACATTCATCCCAAGCTCTGGGTAACCTTAAAAATATGTCTTATAAAATAAACAGACTCAAGCAATTGCCTGTAGATAATACAAGAGAAGAGAAAGTCAAATCTTCAGCTGGTGTACAACAACGTAGCTTCATTGACTTCACCACTAAAATATACCAACTGAAGTTTTTATCCACAGAGAATATCATGGGCCCAATTCTCTGGTGCATCAGGGGTGACGCCAGTGGCACAAAGCAAACCTAATGCCAATTGCTCCCTGTAAAGGTCTCTTTACGTGGCACAGAACCACCCTAGTGGCTCCTGGAGCAGGGTACATGGTAGGGCCTGTGTACCCACAAATGTTGATGTCCAGCTGCTTGGTTTGGGGAATGATCCAATGCTCATTGAAGTAAATGGAAAGGTTTCATTGACAGTTAGGAAGTTGGATGTCTGAGGCTTTTTGTACACAATTAAGAAAATTACAAAACTGTAGGCTCAAATACATGGGGGACAGGAAACCTTTTACAAAATCAGGCCTAGGCTATACAATCAGCTGATTGCCACGGGATACAGATGTACAGTTATAGACTGGTGACTGAGGCTTACATGAAATTCCTTTGAATCATAAATATGCTCCATTAAGCTCAAAGCTAGCTTTTTGTATCATGGTTCTGTAATGGCTGGGATGGCACACTTGATTGTGAGTCTCTCCTCTGGTAAAGCTGCACCTTTCACTCCTCAGGTGGAGAACATTGTTTCTAGAGTAAAACTTCCTACACTCTGTCCCATGCTGCATATTAAACGTGGTCAGTGGCTGAATGTGGTGCCTGTGGCCTTTATGTATAAAGCCACAGATCTTTGCATTCTGACACTCACTGACCTTGACCTCCACTAGGCATTAGGATGGAGCAGGTCTCTAGTCTTGATTCCAGGGATAAGGATGTGAACTACAGGGAGCATTGGAAACAATGTACATTGGGGAATGTTCCTGCCAGACACTATCAGCAAAAGTGTCAGAAAAAAAGGAATCAAGGAATTCAAGGCAAGTTTCTTGGACTAATACTCAGAGAGGACAAAATAAGCACAATTTTTACAGTATTGTTGCTTGGGAACTGGTAAGGAATTTCCACCATGGTGAACAATAGATGTGAAGCATGTGGGTAAAACTTGGGGTTCCAGTGTGAGACAGAAAGCCCTTAAATATCACTGGCACATTTTAGGAATGTGAGTGTTGCATAAACACCATGGACATCATGGTCCTCAGTTAATCTGCAGTGTGCAAGTTTGTGGGGAGAGGACACAGCACTGTTGGCTCCAAAAAACACAGTTTCCAATCTCTTATAAGGAGCATCTCACTTTAGCTGTAGCACTGGGCCTTACAGCCACAGGCAGGCAACACATTTGAGCAAGTCTGACAATCTGTCCAGCAGAGGGCACACTTGGAGCTAGAGGGTGCCCCTGGCAAGCTGGAAGGGTACCGAACGGCTGCTCTGCATCCAAGAGGATTCTCTCTGTGCTCCCCACTCAACATCCAGCTGGCTCCACTGGCTCTTTAGGATGGTGGTGGAAGGGGTTACAGGACTATACCTTCACCCTGCCCCTTTTCAGGCAGCTAGTATTGAGGGGAGTCTAGTGGGATCTTAGCTCTCTGGCTACACTGAAGAAAGTGTAGGAAGACATTTCTTGTTGCTTCCCATCCCGGAGCACTTGTGTAGGAACCAGCCAAAATCTAGTCTCTTGGTAAGTAAATTTACAATAAGACTGTCCGGTCTTGTTACCGTTACTAGTGACGAGGGAACAGGGGATTCCACCCAACCCAAATGGGTAACGGTGGCTATGTCTACATTAGGAGCTTGGGATGTGATTCCCAGCTCATGTACACTCGCTTGTGTGCTCGCTGGAAGAGAGCTAGTGTGAGTCTGAACAGTAGTGTGGCTGCTGTAGCCAGGGGCGGCTCCAGGCCCCAGAACGCCAAGCGCGTGCTTGGGGCGGCATGCCGCGGGGGGCGCTCTGCCGGTCACTGGGAGGAAGGCAGGCAGCTCTGGTGGACCTCCCGCAGGCGTGCCTGCGGACGGTCCGCTGGTCCCGCTGGTCCCGCGGCTTCGGTGGAGCATCCGCAGGCAAGTCTGCGGGAGGTACACCGGAGCCGCGGGACCGGCGACCGGCAGAGCGCCCCCCGCTGCGTGCTGCCGTGCTTGGGGCAGTGAAATGGATAGAGCCGCCCCTGGCTGTAGCACAGGCTGCAGTGGCATGGCTTAGCTGTGCCATGTACAAACCCACCTGAATCCCGAGGGTGTGGGCTTGGCACAGCTAAGCTGTGCTACTGCTGCCCATGCTACCATGGCTATACTACCATTTATACTTGTGCTAGCTTTCATCGAATCACATCCCTAGCTCATACCGTAGACATAGCCTGTGTGTATAATCCAATTGCTGCACCTGCCCCACCACCACAGAACTCTGAACTGATAGAGGCACTGAACTTTTCCCTCAAAAACTCTGGAAACACTGTTCAAGGATGCTGGTGCCACTCATACTGTTGGATATTCAAAACTGTCCAATAGTTTGATGTCATTTTTGGAATTACTACTTTCAACATGTGTGTTTGTGTGCGGGCGATGGATGGTATCTATGAAAATTACAGCATTGAAATGGGTGGTGCCCATTGCAGTAGAGGAAAACCAAAAGTAAGGAAAAATACCAACCTGGACACTGAAGACTAGGGGCCAGATTTTGATCATAGTTACAGTCAATAGAATCACTCTGAATTTATACATGCATAACCCTGACCAGAATCTAGCCCTAGGTACATATGGACTCACAGAAGATCAGAGAAAGTAGAACGGTCCTTTCCCTCTCTTACACTGACATGGGATAGCACTTCCATGTATACATCTGCAAGGTGGTAACATGATGTCTGGTAATCTGAGCTCTTTACACAAATTTGGTTCATCAAAATCCAAAGTGACTGGTTCAGGTGGACCTAGATTCCAGCTCACCTTCCTGAATACCTCATAAGCTGGCGGAGCTCTGAAATTTGCCAGACTTGTGAGACATATTTTTAACTGTTAGAGCTTGTCTACACAGGACACTTGGGAACATTAATCCAAATTAATAAAGGCTATGTCTGCACTACAGCACCTATACTAGCATAGCTAGGTTGGCATAGCTATGTAGACATAGCAACTTCGTGTAGAGAGCCTATTCACACAGTTTTCTGCCAGTGTAGGAACTCCACCTCCTCAAACGATGTTAGCCATGTCAACAGAAGCACTCTTCTGTCAGCATAGCTGTGTCTACACTGTGGGTTTTGTCAGCACAGCCATGTCAGTCAAGGGTGTGGGGTTTTTATACCCCTTACTGACATAGCTATGCTTATATAAATTTGAAGTGTAGACCAAGCCAAAAGATGTGAGTTTAAAGTGGATTAGTTAAACTGCATTCAACCCCTGTGTGGACACTCTCATTCAAATTAAGGTGGCCTTAATCCAGTTTAGTTTAATTCACTTTGGAAGTGTTGACACAGGGATTTAATGCGGTTTAACTAATCCACTTTAAATTTACACCTTTAGTTAATTCAGATTAATTTTCCTGAGTATCCTCCAGTAGAGAAGTCATACATGGATCCAGGTGCCAGACAGGCTGAATAAGAAGGTACTATTTCTACCAGAGATGGGCAAAACTGGAGGTGATTTTAGGTTTGGCAAATCTAATTCTAAACTTGATGTAGTTTAAATCCCCATCCCATTTAACCTGAATCCCAAAGTTTAGCAAGGGAAGATGACAGGAAAATGGTTCCAATACTAGTTCACTTCTAAATCTGACAAAATTGCTCCTCTGACAGTGACTGCAATTTAAGGACTGGACAAAAATTGTTGCTTTGAATATTGGCTTTTATTACACCAAAGAATGTTCTTTGCTTGTTATTATGGGACTGGGTGTTTTAGATAAGATAAAATTGACCATCTGAAAGCTAGACTCCTGCTGCTTCCCATTTGTATAGTCAGGCATATGCAGCTATTTTGCGCAAACAATGTTATTAACCAGTGTCTATTAACGTGTGTTTTCCCTGCGATTCTATTTACATTTTGATTTCTGATAGCATTTGAGGGATGTTCATTCATCGTGTTCCCGATGAAGGCCATTACTAACTGAATTATTTATAGTTTGCTGAGCATCATTCATTGAACAGATAGGAGCAAAAGACCATTGCTAATTTGAGTGGGTAGCTGGTTAAAAGATAAAGGAATGAAAGCTTATGCTGGATTACCAAGAAAGATTCAAAGTAGTCTATACTGATCCCCAGCACTTTACCTTTCCAACACACTGTACAAACATTAACTCTTTAATCCTCACAAGATCCTTGCAAGATAGATAATTTACAGATCAGAAAAATGAGACACACACAGGTGAAGTGATTCATGGAAGAATTCAGTGCCAAACCTGGGATGCGAACAGATACTCCTGCTTCCCAGGCCCATATTCAGTACACTATAATATGCTGATTCTCCTTAGATTCACAAAGCTGGGGTGAAATCTTGGCCCCACTGAAGTCAATGGGAGTTTTGCCACTGACTTCAGTGAAGCCAGGATTTCACCACTGTGGTTTATATATATTTTTAAAAACTGCAGTGTGAATTTGGTGCCTATGAGAGGGAAGGATTGCAAACCATGACTAGAGTCAGCTGTAGGGCAGAAAGGTGCTGTGCAAATCTCCTGTACTGTAGCATTGCTAATGTACCCTGTGACCTGCAGCAGACCCTGCTGTTCTAGTCCTGGGGCTCCATACAGCTTTGAAATACACATCAATCGCAGCCCACACACATCTCCTGCTACTCCAGTCCTGGGCTGCGCCTACGCAGCGACTATTTATTGTGACAAAATGAGACTCTCACTGCATGGTGGCTCTCTGATGTGACCTGGATCAGATCATCAAACTTATTTTTCCTTTAGCCCTTAGGCGAGACACAATTTCAAACCTCCAGGTAGGTCATTAACCAACTGCAAATGAGTACCTAGCCTTCAAGGCTGGTGGTCTTAACAAAAGGACGACATTATTTCTCAAAGTAACAGTTCCCAAAGCTGCCTAGGGCTCTTTGAGACTGTTCTGAAGTGCAACATTGCCAAAGGAGGAGGAATGTGATGGGGGAAGGAGAGTCAGTGGCATGGTGGTGAACTGACATCAGAGTAGGGGTGAATGGTTAACTGATTCCAATAGTTGTTAAGGGTAGATAAAGGGTAGGATAGTGAGATCAGGCAGTATTGTCACAGTAGGGTGTTCAGCCCTGGTATGGAAAGACCCCATCTTCTACTGCTGAGAAGGCAGCTCAGTCACTTTGGCCCATTCAGTGTATGGACTCTGCTGAGGATACCACTTAATGCACGGTCTACACTACATGGTTAGGTCAGCGTAAACTGCCTTGCGTCAACCTAGCTGTGGAAGTGTCTTCACTTAAATTTGGCTCCCGTCGACATAAGTGCCTCTGTACACCGATTTAGACACCCCACCTCCCCGAGCGGCATAGAGCCACAGTCAGTGTAATTAGGGCAATGTAGAGTCAGGGTAGACACTGTGCTGCTTACATCAACCGGTAGTGGCTATCAGGAGCCATCCCACAATGCCCCACAATGACAATACAATCCATACAAGCGCTCCTGGTGAGATCGTGCACCGCCGACACAAGGGCCCAGAGGTGCACACACACAAGCGATTTTACAACTGTAGTGGCTGTAGGCTGATGTAAGTTAGGTCAACATCATTTTGCATGGCTCACAGCTGACCTAGAAACCAGAGCCCCACTACAAATAGTTCACATAGGCCAGTGACCAGCTTACAGAAAACAGTGACTTTTGTTTTGCCCTTGAGCTGGGCCAGGTGCAAAACACTGATCTGTAGGTAAAATAATGCATTCCCCATCCCGCTTCGCTGCGCTGTCCAGTTCCCCTGTTTGTTCTGCTTTTCATGCTGCTGATTTGATTTTTGATCTCCACCAAAACCACAGCTACATAATGAAATAAATTTGCTGTCATCAAATGGGCCAATCACACAATGGGATAGGAGGGGAGGCAAATATAACACCATTAATTTCTGTCAACAAAACTCAACTTATTTCAGTGACTATAGCCAACTTTCATCTTCCAACATAACAACATTTGTATGTGCATGAGTCTATAGTACCGTATGGATAGTTTATATGTAGCAATCAATGCCTTAAAGGCGTGTTCTTGTTTTTCCTTTCTGAATAATGCACCAAACTTTGGAAAGTGCTTAGAAGTAGTTTTCTGCCTAATCATTTGTTTGGAGTTTTTCCATGTTTTTAAAGCATACAATATTTTCCTTCTCTCAGCAAAAAGTTTTGAAAGTATATGTGATGTCTGAAGGAGTTTTTGATGGGGCGGGGAAAAAGGATTATTTCAAAGATACTTGTGCCGCTAAAGATTTTAAATCAGAAACCCCATCCACTGGCCCTGATTCAGCAGAGCACTTAAGCATGTGTTTTACTTCAAGCTGTGCATGTGAAGAGGAGGACAATTATTAACAGAACTGGATGAATACTGCAACAATGATTCATAGACATTCTGGTGACACTTCAATAGGATTATAGTGCAACTGTGTTTGCATCCTGTTCCATTTATTTTTCTCTAACATCCATGCAGCCCAAGTTCTGTTCACACCAAGGTTCACAGAAAGTGACTGTCAGGCCTGCTGCTCAAATTCATATAATCATAAACATTTTTTGGTGTTTAAATTTACTTTGGGGGGGAACTGTACATAGTTTATAAAGGTCAGTTTTCACCCAGTCAGGGAAGGGAATCAATACCAATGGGAAAACGTAGAACAAAATGAAAAAGTGAGAGAAAATGCAGAGATTTTCCCCCAACAAAATGAAACTCTTAAAATTTGTCATTGAAAATGAAAAATTTTGAATGAAACAAGGCAAAAATGATTATTTTGATTTTTTTCACAAAACATACTTACATTTTTTGGTGAGCTCTCATGATTATTGCAATGGTCATAAAATGGATCAAGTCCAACCATCATCTAGACCCTGATCCATAGCCTATTGAAGTACGTGGAAGACCTTTCTTTGATGCACATTAGGGGACAAGGCCCATTGACATCATTTTTGGTATGTCAAGTCCCCCAGTACCAAATAAATATCCTTCATACCAATCCATCATCTTCCATGTAGGGCAGTGTTTCCCAAACTTGGGACGCCACTTGTGTAGGGAAAGCCCCTGGCTGGTCGGGCCGGTTTGTTTTTCCCTACACAAGCAGCATCCCAAGTTTGGGAAACACCGATGTAGGGGATATAAAGGGATGCCTTTAACATTTACAGATCATCTCTTGTTCATAAGCAACCAGGACCTCCTCATTAGCCAACAATAAAGCTAGGCTCTCTTTGGGACAGGGTGTATCGACCCTGCACTGGCAACGCAAGGGTTAACAAACTGATTTGGGCCCAAGAAGCCACGCCCACTCACCTTTTCCTGGGCATGCTCACAGTGGAGGGAGTATACAAAAGGAAGCATCTCAGCTCAGTCTCGGCTGGTTGTGTGCAGCAGGCTCTTCCCAGAAGCCGTTGGGTCTCCAAACTGCCAAGGCTGAGCACTGTGACTATGGTGTGGGGGGAAGCCAGTTGACAGCAGCAACAGAAGGGGACGATGCACCGCAACCAGCAGGTGAACTGCCAGAGACAGAATAAAGGGCAGGAAGCAGCCATGGGGATGTGCTTGAGGGTATGGAGACCTGAGCCCTGTAACAGAGTAACTGGTTTTGAAGGGCCTTGGGTCAGAACCTGATGGAGTAGGGTGGGATGGGTTCATCTACCCTCCCTGCACTTGTCACTAGACAGTACTGCCTCTGGAGAGAGTGGCCCTCAGACTCTTGCTGCTGGGCAATACTGCAATACTTACTCCCATCAAAGCAAGTGCCCTCTTAGACTCCTGCTGTGGGGTGCTTCCACCCTTAAGCAAAGCAGCACTCTGGATGCCTGCTGTCCCCTGTGAGGCTGTATGACTGAATATGACCATTTATATCACTGATATTGTCACTGTTATACAAATGCAACACATTTTGCACAAAGTATGTCATGTAAGGTGTCAATGGAAAAGTTATGATTGGCTAAGTATGATTATCCTCTTTATATGCATGCATCATTTTTGTATCTGAAGTTGTGAATATTGGCTATGTACTGGCATCAGAAATATGTGTTGTATTCCTGGGTAACACTCACCAGGTAAAATTTACATTAAGGCCCAACAGCTATGTATTGATGCACAGTTCTCACAATGGGCCATGGAAGAAACTCATTCCACCCAGGTATCTCTTCCTGTAGATGCCTCAGCAAGAATATGGGCAATGGCTGCCCCGGGTGAGTCATTGAGCCATGTAAGGGCATGTGATATGCTCATATGACCCTGGACCCATCTTTCCACAAAAAAAAGACAATAAATTTCCAGGCACATGGCAAAGGATATAAAAGTATTAAATAAATAATTTTTTTTAAATCCATGCCTACCTAATCCATCCACAAAATTCATGGGAAGAGGACCCAAGACTGCAATTAGAAGAGGAGCAGTGTTAGGGATTGCTGTATATAGTAGTCATGCTGGTAATTTTAATCCTGTATGAAATAAGGGTTTTTTTTTAACATCTTCATTTCTAGCTTCAGTCTAGTTCCTTCTTAGCACAGACAAGAAGCAGGGTAACCACTTAGCTGTAGTAAAGGCTTTTTATTTTAGTTTTTTTTTTAATTCAAATGAAATCATACTCTTTTGGAAACAGAGCTGACTTTCCAAATCAGGCTCTTGTCAAACTCAAGGGATGCAATTAGATGTAAAGCAGGCCACCTGGTATGACAGTAATGAGACTCAAGATCTGTTGTTAGCAAGCCCCAATGGCTGCACTGTGAAATTAGCTCTGAACTTTAATTAAACCTGTAGCAACAATTTACTTTTACTTTTTAAAATTATTATTTTATTAGTTACAGCTGAATAGGGGACTAGATGGCTCAGTGGACTATCAAGGTTTTATACCAGCTTTTCCCTCTAGATTAGCGCCAGAGATTAAGCCCGCTTCAGTTTTTCTGTTCTATACAGGTTTTTATAATATTCTCACCACTGCACTGTCTGTGTGCCTTCTATTAATACTCTAAGCCAGTGTTTCTCAACCTTTTTGATACCAGGGACTGGCTTGCTGCCATTCTAAACGGTTCAGGGAGATCTCAGAGACTGGTGCCGATCCATGGATCTGTTGTTGAGAAACACTGCATTAAGCAACATGACTACACATCGGTCACATGTATTGTTTGTTCTCTCATCCTCTCCCCAGATGGAGATGCATATGCAGTGGAGTGTCTTAGTTTGGTAGGGTTTTTTTCCTTATTATTTTTATTAAATAACTATACCAATTGCTCTGTGCTTATATTAGAGAAGGCAAGATCAAAGAGATGTGCTTCGTATTAGGAAAGTGGTGAGATTTGTGATGGTCCCTAGTTCTTGTTGGGAGTTCACTCTGCAGTCTGGGACCACCCCCAGAGAAGGTTCTGCATCCTGCACAGATGAATTACTCTTATTGTTAAGAGTTCCATTGTGCCATAGTCTTCATCCCAGAGCTTTAGACAATCTTTTTTAGACAGTCCTGGTCCAGGCCATGGAGCATCTTGACAATAAGGACTGAGATCTTGAACCGAGACCTTGAACTTGGTTTGAAATTCTATGAGAAAACAGTACAGAGAGCAGAAGAGAGGTGTGATGTGCTCATAGTAGCCTGTGTTGCTGAGGAGACGTGTTGCAATACTAGTTGCCATTTCCTAAGCACTGTAGGTTTCAAGGCCAGGTACATCAGATTGCTGTAGTCCAACAGTCATTACCAGTATCAGCCTGGCTGTTTAGTGGTCTATGTGAAATGAATGGAAAGACTCAGTCCAATGTCTACTGAGTCTCAGTTCAGTCACCATATCGGCATATGGATTGGTGGAGTCTCCCCAGCCCCAGGGAGCTCAGAAGATAAGATGATTTGGTTCTCCAGCTCACCCCCAAACCCTGTATCTCCACATGTTATCATTGCCTGGTGGGCCAGGATGACCTGACCACCACAGAAAAGATGGAGGGAGAAAGGACCCCAGATAGAATGCAGGAGTGCTTATACAAGGGATATATCAGTATTGAGTTTATTATCATCCGCACCCAAAGTCTTTAGTCCCATTTTCCCCGTACATTCTCTTACCTCCCAGGCAAGAGAGAGGCCCCAGTTGGTGCCCAACTCTACCAAAAACTCAGTACATTTTCCCCCAAGATGATTATCTCTACTTCTATTCCCTTCCTGAACTGTTTTCCCTTTGGCATGTCTTCAGCATCCCAGTCTTCTTGAATGTTGCCGCTCCCCTCATCTGGACAATATAGACCCTCAGCCCTTTCCACTCCCAGCAGCCGCTGTGAGGATTGGCTAACTGGAGTCAGATGCTTGATTTTGTTTTTTGTTTTCTTCACCATGTGACAGTTCACAGTGTCATAGAGCTAATCCAGCAAGCACACTCAGCAGTAAATCATTCACAGCTTGGGACACCCCAGCGTGTTTTATGGAGAGACAGAACATTGGCCTGGACAGCAAGATTGTCCCCTACTCGAGTCTATTCTGTACAGTTGTGCATGGCATTTTAAAGGCAAAGATATAGACAAGGTCCTTGCCCATTTACAATGTAAAGTTAGAGTCAAGACATAATACAGTGTCAACAGATATGAAGGCTACAACTCTTAGGGGTGCAGCTGGTACCAGATGATCTTTCATTTGCAGCTGGGACCTTGGATGGTCACTAATAATGCAATCCTTCTCCCCAGTGTCTGCAGTGAGTAAAGACCTCAGTTTTACTGTGCACAGCTTGAAGCTACGAGCTCCCAGCTAAGAGACAGCCGTGCTAGCCATTCATCCACACTGACACCTCAGAGAACATGACGCAAGTTGCAAGAGCTTGGCACTAATGAAGTCAATGGGAATTTCTTAATTTCAGTGGGGCCAGGATTTCACTTGCAGTCAGTGGTGAGCTGGAGCTGGTTCGCACCAGTTCGCAGGAACCGGTTGTTAAATTTAGAAGCCCTTTTAGAACCAGTTGTCCCATGCGGGACAACTGGTTCTAAAAGGGCTTTTAAATTTAACAACTGGTAAAGCTCCAGCTCCCAGCCCTCGGCCTCAGCCCCAGCTCACCTCTGCTTCCTCGGCTCCTCCCCTGAACGCTCTGCCCCCCTTCTGCTCCCCGTCCCCTGCTTCCCGTGAATCAGATGTTCGTGTGTCAAGCCTGGGAGGGTTCAGAAACAAGTGGCGGCTTCACAAGGTAAGCTGAGGCCGGGGGTGGGTGGGGGAGGAGGCGTGGCGTGGCCCAGCCCAGTCCTGCTCTGGCCAAGCGGCTCCGGCCCGGGCCCTGCCGAGCGCCCCGGCTCCGGCCAAGAGACTTCAGCCCAGGCCTGGCTCCAGCCGAGTGGCTCCGGGCCCAGCCCGGGACTGGAGCTGCTCGGCCAGGCCCGGGCTGGAGCTGCAGCCGGGGCGCTCAGCCGGAGCCGCTCGGCTGGAGCCGGGCCTGGGCCGAAGTCTCTTGGCCGGCGTCCAGCGCGTTAAGGGGGCAGGGAGCAGGGAGGGGGTGTTGGAAGAGGGCAGGGGAGTTTGAGAGGGTGGATAGGGGTCGGGGTGGTCAGAGGGCAGGGAACAGGGGGATTGAATGGGGGCAACGGTCCTGGGGGGGAGTTAGGAAGGAGCAGGGGTTGGATGGGGTGGGGGGGGCAGGCAGGGGCAGGGGTTCCAGGGGCAGTCAGGGGACAGAGAGAAGGGGTGGTTGGATGGGACAGGGGTCAAGGGGGGGGCATCAAGGAACATGGGGGGTTGAATGGGGCAGGAGTCCTGGGAGGTGGCACGACCCCCTCCTGGGGTGAGGAGAAGGGAACCAGTTGTTAAAATTTTGGCAGCGCATCACTGCTTGCAGTGCCCCAAACCATATACCCTGGCATCAGACATTCTCTTCCAAGGAATTCAGACATTTTGGTGGAACACAGTGCGTGCCCTTGGATTCACACACACAGCTCCAACTGAAGTCAAAGGGGACCACACTTGCGAAAACAGGATTTTGTGCTTAGTTTTGCAACCATCTTTAGCCAATGCGCCCATGATTTTCAATCTTCCCTGTAGTACATAGGAAACATGTCTATCTTTGTTAACTCAAATATTAATCGAAACTTGAAATTGACATGCCATGAATCAGAAAAGACAGGTAGAGTAGAAGACTTCTGGGCATAATTCAGTCTTTTCTGGAACTGTACCTGCTTATTCCAGGGATTACTTGAGCCACCCTGTATCTAGATCATGAGTGTAGATTTTATTAATAAAGCTCATCTCGTCCATTTCCCTTGCCAAGACAGGATTGTTCTTAAAGTATACAAACACAAGTTTTGTCTCAGCAGGAAGAAATATTGTCTATATAAAGCTTATATTTAAAATAATAATCATTTCCTTTTCCTGATATTTGACAATAGATTTTTTTGCATAATCTAATTTCAACTTTTCACCATTTATATTTTTACTTGTCTGCCTTTCAATCTTCTTGGACAGTGAAAATAGAAAAGTCACTTTCATTTTCTGTTTCTCATGCACTAGTGCAATAGCAATACTGTCTGGTGAATTAAGTTCTGTTTGGGTTTCTAACCCCACAAGAGAATGTTCAAATACCAAACACAGACAGACTGTACTGAAATATAAAACACCATGAATACATTTCTGTCTATATTAGGTTCTGTAAAAAATATATTAAAAAATGAAATCATATTTAATTGGGGTCCTAAGACCAGCTGACAATGTCTCTTTAAACTGGAGGGGGGGAAATCAATCTTTAAAAAATGCTTTTTATGAAACTGGTAGATATTTTAATAACCACAACTCAAAAGGTCCTTTTAACCCATTTGAAAGATGTCTCTGTTATATCTTTTAATGAGCAGTTTCATCAAATTTGCTTCATCCATATATTTAAAAGAGAAGTCATTAAAAGAAATGGAACACTGATGACTTTTGCAAAGTTTGGAAAATGCTGACTTAACCAAAGTTTCAATAATAGTAAAGTTGGGTCTTTTCTATTACACAATTACAACTGGTATAACGTACTTGTCCATGTATTTTGCTCTCAGCCCCTTCTCCCCACAACCAGAAAACTCATTCTTCCCTCGTATAGTACACCTACAGTTACATCTATGTAGGAACTATAGTAGGTTTCTTATGAGTTAATACTGTAAAGAAGCAGCATCGTATTGAGGGTTCAATTTAATAGTTCCCAATGCAAAACCATGCAGATAACCCAAAAGAGGGAAGAGTCATTTTCTAATCTTGTCATCACTTGTAAATGAATTCCATAAAACACTCAAGCAAAAATCCTGCTGGGTTGTGCAATGTGCCCTGAAGATCAGATAACTCAGCCTTTCATGGACCATTTCCAGAGGCAAGATTTTGCTCTCAACCACTCCAATGTAAAGCCAAAATAATTCCACTGAGAAAGCTCTGACTCCAGGTTCCCTAGAGTTCAATTCCTGAACCATCAGAAAGAGCATCCCATTCATCTGAGAAGAAGTGATGGCCCAGAGAGAGAGAGAGACCATTTCTAAAACATCCAAGTCCCAAACTTTTAGAGAGAAAAATCATCCCTTTGACTGCATGCTGGAACAAGAGGGAAGCTAGTGCAGTATATCGACCACAATCATAACATGTTCCATGTTTGAACTGTTGCTAAGGAGAAGCACTATCTGAGTTTCTGATTGGTTCCCTTGTTACACTCAGAGTCAGACACCGGGGTGGTTTAAAATGGGAGCATTTTATTAAATTTAGAATTACAACACATGCACACACACACACACACACGCACAAACACAGCTTGCTCAAAACCCACTGCTGAAGAGTCTTATAGGAGTACACCATACTGGGACCACACCTGGCTCCACAGAGCTGTTTTAAGCTACTACCCCTTAAGCAGACCTCCAGTCCATAGATAATATTAGAAAGGTTTCAGAGTAGCAGCCGTGTTAGTCTGTATCCGCGGATACAGACTAACACGGCTGCTACTCTGAAACCGGTCATTATGCAAGGCACTGCATTTAGCCCTATGGAGTGGAAATCCATCAACTTCATGAAAAAACTCGTACAGATACAATAATAGAAAAGTTATCTATGGATAGCTCTGTGGCTTGAACATTGGCCTGCTAAACCCAGGGATGAGAGTTCAATCCTTGAGGGGGGCATTTAGGGATTTGGGGCAAAAATCTGTCTGGGGAGTGGCCCTGCTTTAAGCAGGGGGTTAGACTAGATGATCTCCTAAGGTCCTTTCCAAACCTGATATTCTATGTGTATATAGATGGGCTTTATTTTCCCCTGTGTCAGATTCCTGCTAAATGTAGGGAAGCACATGTGTGTATGGGAGACCATCAGGGAGCCAGTTGTGACCCCCTGATCCTATGCTTCCCAGCAACAGTTAGAGCAGTCAAGGGGTTGCTCTAATGTGCACCCTTGGAACAAGGTCCCTAAGAATCTCATGGCAGTGTAGCATAGTATAGCCATTCACTGTCCCACTGTGATCATTCCCCACTATTTAGCACTGGTGAGGCCTCATCTGGAGTACTGTGTCCAGTTTTGGGTCACACACTACAAGAAGGATGTGGAAAAATTGGAAAGAGTCCAGCAGAAGGCAACAAAAGTGATTAGGGAGCTAGAGTACATGACTTATGAGAAGAGGCTGAGGGAACTGGGATTATTTAGTCTGCAGAAGAGCAGAAGATAGCTGCTTTCAACTACCTGAAAGGGGGTTCCAAAGAGGATGGATCTAGACTGTTCTCAGGGGTAGCAGATAACAGAAGATGACAGAACAAGGAGCAATGGTCTCAAGTTGCAGTGGGGGAGGTCTAGGTTGGATATTAGAAAAAACTTTTTCACTGGGAGAGTGGTGAAGGACTGGAATGGGTTACCTAGGGAGGTGGTGGAATCTCCTTCCTTAGAGGTTTTTAAGGTCAAGCTTGACAAAGTCCTGGCTGGGATGATTTAGTTGGGGATTGGTCCTGCTTTGAGCAGGGGGTTGGACTAGATGACCTCCTGAGGTCCCTTTCAACCCTGATATTCTATGATTCTATGATTTTAACATGGGAATGGGTCAACTGGCACAGGATCTGGTTCTGCAAGCTTTATGCATCAAGGAATTTCCCACTGTCAGGAAAGCTTTCCGCCAGCCATTTACAACCATAACCTAACCATTTTGTGCCACTTGAGCAGCGCAAAATCACTGGAGCAGACACATATTCTGCTTTTAGTCCCATCAAACTGGAGTAATTCCACTGACTTTAGTGAAATTACTCTGGATTTACTTTGATGTAACAGAGCAGAATTTGACCCATAATTTTTCAAATAAGCGCTTAGAAACACCTGTCATAGTCTTGATGTCATCATAACTGTGAGTAATAATAGTACTTTGCACTTACAGATCAGTGGTGCTGATGTCTCTCAATGAGAATTGCCCTTTTATTAACACATTCCAGCTGGAACTCCAGTTTGATAAATGATGTAGTGAGGCACAGACAATGGAGCTCACATTTGAATGCATCACTAAAAGCAGAGGGACTTCCAATACAGTTTGATTGTAACTTCTATTATTTAGATGTTTTATTAGGGTTCATTGAACAGTATCTTAACGCAGCTGCATTACCAGTGTCTGAAAATATGTCAAGCTGTCAAAGAGGCAGCTTCTTAACAGCATTTAGATCTTAAACTTCCAAGAAGAGGCTGTGTGAACACAGCTATGGACCAGCTGACACCAATGAAAAGTGACTGTTCAAAAAGTTTCAAACTTTTTTAATAACCGATGGGGGTGAGGGGAGGCTCAGGGCTGGGTCTGAGTTCAGGTGAAGGTTTGTGTCAGTATTTATTTTATCCAAACTGCTTCCCATCCTTGATCTTGGGAAGGCAAATTACAAAGTAATGACTCTGATCCTTGAGCACCCATGCCTCTCAGGAATGTGGGCAACACACGGGCCTCCAGAACAGTCTATTCAATCAGACTCTCCCAGGACACCAGAAGCCAAAGAGAAAGAGAGTGTGTATGTCAGATGGGAACCGAGAGACAGAGGGCTGCCGAGGCTGCCTGATCTCAGTCCATTTCTACATGTGGCCAACCGGGTGACCTCCCTTCCTTCCTTCCCTCTTTATTAAATGCCTCCTTGTAGCTCACTTCTTTTAGGAGGCCTGAATCCCCCGATATCCCTGTGATTGGCAGAGCCTTTCTTAGGGGTTACACTCCAGCAGTATCAAAGCCCTTTCCCTCCTTCCAGAAGTCTTTTGGGGGGGTTGGAAAGTCTTTTCTGGCACAGGTTTCTCAGCTCCATCTGAGGCCCAGCAGCTTTCCTCTTGGTTGCTGCCCTTTCCTGTAACCAGCTCTCTGTTTTAGGCTTGCTTCCTCCAACTGGAGCAGGCTCTGCAGGTGTGTCCATTTGGTAGAGATTGAGTCCGGAGGCGCTCGTTAGCCTTCTCCTGTTTGGGACTGTGACACAGTAGGGAGCGGGGTGGATTGACCTGGGAATGTTGTTTAGTTTTACTGGAACTGTCTGCATGGGGGATGGGAGAGCAGGGGATGACTTTAGGTGAGGAACGGTACCTAAGTCTGTAACCTGAGCCAGGAAGGGGGGTGGGGCGAGTCGATACCTTTGTCCCAGGAAAATGGACAAAGGGAGAGGGGGAGAGAAGGAGGGGGAGAGAGCCTGCTGGAGGGGTTTTTGGTTTCAGTTTTGGGCTGGCTGAGAAGAGGCAGGAAACCCCAAGTCTGGGGTTTAAGATCCTTGTCCCCCAGAGGGACCTGGCTGGGGGGTCCTGGTTGTACCTATAAGCCCTGCTTAGGACTGTGTTCCTGTCATCTAATAACCTCTCTGTTTTACTGGCTGGCTGAGAGTCACAGTGAATCGCAGGAAGTGGGGGTGCAGGGCCCTGACTCCCCCACACTCTGTGACAGAGACGGGGGGCGTGCCCCATTACACTCCCTTTAAATACACACTGATTAAATCCATGAAGTTACCACCATTCCCAAAGCCATGGAGCTAACAAGATCAATGCTGATGACCAACAATAACTGAAGGCTAAATTCTGCCAACAGTTCTCAGGGCATGTCTACACTTAAAATGCTGCATTGGTGCAGATGCACTGTGGCGTTTTAATGAAGACACTCTAAGCTGATGGTAGAGAGTGTCCCCATCAGTGTAGTTAATACAGCTACCCAAGAGGCGGTAGCTATGTCGGTGGGAGAAGCTCTTCCACCAACATAGAGCTGTCTACATGTGTGGTGGGGTATCAGCCCCAGCCATGACTGAAGAGGGGAGGCACAAGCTGCCTCCCCTCTATGTCTGCACCTCCACCATTTCAGGGATGAATCTACCCCATGTTCATAAGCAGGACCAAAGCTGGAGACCCTACAGAAACCAGCCAAGGTTTTTCACGAGACTCTGGAGATGCTGAGAGATTTTTAGCTAATTTCAGGTACTTGACTAGCCAAGCTAGGTGTTGGTAATAAATATGCTTTTTAAAAAAAAAAATCTATCCTATATCTTAATGAACTAATTAAATCCTCCAGACAACCAGAGACACAACAAGGGACCGATATAAATACATTTGCAGGCCTCTCACTGTATATAACTCAGCTGATTTGCCTTAAACTAAACTCAATGGCAGCCCTTTTAAACCATCACGGTTAGCTAGCGAGAATGACAAAGGGACATATAGGGAGATAAATTACTCACTGCACTTACCTGATGGACCTGTCAGCGTTAGAGAGACTATTTACTGAAGCAAGCATCCCCATTCCCTAGGCAAGGCTCTAGTATATTAACCAGAAAATGGACAAGGTTCTGAGCTGGAGGGACTGGGAAACTATTACAGACCTTCATCATTTAAAACTAAATAGCAAGCTTAGTGCTGGTTGGAAAGCCCAGAAAACTGTACTTTTCTATTTAACTACAGAGCACAGACTGCAACAGTGCAAGCTTCCACCAATACTGCTCGGCGGCCCTGATCGCTTCCAGGGGCCAAGAGGGGAATTCAGTGCCTATGAGCTGTTCAATATTCGGCCTCTCTGCTGAGACGGCCACCCCAGGGCAAAGGGGAGTTCGTGCCAACAGTTTTTTCCTTGTGGAACTGCAGCAAAACCAGCCATTTGTTTTATGTACACCTCCAACCAGGTATCCAGTAGCAACAACTTTGGGGCACTACTTACCAGAGCCTGGCTCAAACACATGACCTAGAAGCAAAAGCCTCTTTAATCCAGTCCCATGAGCATCGGGTGCCTGTGCTCAGACCTTTTCAAACCTATGAAAGCTTTATTGATTCATAAATCGTTGGGTAACAAGAAGAAGAGTTGGGAAAATGCTAGTACCGACCTGCAACATGTGAACTGGCAGCAGCAACACAACCTTGAGAGCAAATTTATAGCTAGGGAAGTTGCCTCTTTCAATCATAAATTCACCAGGATGGGAAAATCACAGTTCTCATAAAATATAGTGTCCAATGGCTCTGCAAAGATTCGTTCTCTCTCCCCCTCAAGAGTTAAACATATGATTAAGTGGAAGTAAATGCCACAGTAATCTCTCTCTAACTTCTCCCTGGGGTAGTGAAGCGCTGCACTGTTCTTAACGGGAACTAGTGCTTAAATGGCACAGTTTGGCCCTGAAGTATCAAAGTGCTACCTCGCTGAAATAATATTTGCATTTAAATGCCTTCCTCTGCAGCAGGATGTTGGAGCAATAATAACACCACCTTTCACTTTGACAGCAGCTTTCAGTGGAGGACCTCAAAGCATTTTACAAACAAGAATTAATTACAGCTCTGTGAGGTAGGTAATAGTATTAGAGGGCTAGATCCACAAAGGGGTTTAGGTTCCTAACTTCTACTGAAATCAGTTGACCTTAGGTGCCTAAATACCTTTGAGGATCCAGGTGCAGAGGAGGAAACTAAGTCACAGAGCAATGAGGTGACTTGCTGAAGGCTACATGTTGATTTAGTGGCAGCCCCAGAAATTGGGTCCCTCACTCACCATTAGACCTCATGGTCCTCATACTCTCATGGGTGTCTGTAGCTCGGTTAAATTCTCTTCATACTGAAGATGACATTATAAAGTCAGTTTTCTTATTTACAGTGCATGCCTGTTTTTATCTCTGGGTGGATTTTTTTCCCAAGTGAACTCTTCTTCCTTATTGTTAAATAGCAGAGTAAAAAAAAAAAAAATCAAATGAGAGTTACTGAGGTTGGACTATATTAGTCTTGAATGTCTTTTCAGTGTATTAAAATGTTTTCAATTACCTCCTAATACACCTCCAGGGAGCCTGGGAAGATTAGCAGAATAATGAGTTTAAATTATTTAGAGTTTTTTTTCTCTATTATATGGTGATATTTAATTGAATCCTAGGCCAGACACATTTGACAATACAAGCCAGGTTATGTCTAACGAGTTATCTTGGTTTCAAATCAAAAGGGTGGAAATAATTCATATTAATATGCAAATTTTCTTTTCTCCCCCTCCCCCACTCCTAGCAGATGAATTAAGAGGGTTTTTTTTTTTTTTTGCAATAAGCCAAACAAGGCAGCTGCTGTGATAGTTACTGAATCTAGCTAAATAGACAGTCAGTCTCAATTGTGACCTTATCAGGCTGAGTGGAGACAACGCTGAGAGTGGTGGGGAAGGAAAGGTGCAAGGGTGATCCATTATTTTTGTTCAGTCCAACTTAATAATAAAACCATTCAACATTCAACCTAATTTGCAAGCTAGCAAAAGGGCTTTTGATTGGAAATGTGCTAGGAGGGGGTGGATCCATTTGATTGGTTAGTGAAGAACTAACATCTGTCTGGGTTTTGATAAGAAATATTTATGACAATGAATCTAAGGTATGTAGCTAAAGAATTTCTAAGGTGGCAGTCACTTTGGTAGCTAATTGCCAAGCACTAGTTATGAGGAAAGTATAAAAAGTCCCAAAACCCAAGTTCTCAAGAGGACCAGGTCACACACAGATTCAACCTCATGAACTTTTTCTGGTCCCTAATGTGCAGATTTTTGGTAATCTACAAACACTGTTCTATATAAATTACAGGTGATCCTGGAGAAGGCTTTACTGAAACTTGTGCCTTACATTTATTTCACCCTGAACATTCAGACTGAGGCTTAGTCTATCCCCATGCCAGAGTCCCACTGCTGAGAATGATCTTCTGCCTCTCCAGGTTCATTGTCTTTGTGGAGCAGAACTTTGGAAGAGGATGGAGGTTAGCCAAATGTGAGGGAACCATGTCCCAGTCCATTAAGGGTTTTGTATGCTAGGACAAGGACTTTGAATTTAGATCCGATACAGAAGCAGGGAGCAGTGGAATTCGCAAAGCATCAGTGTGATATGTTCATGGTGTAGTTATCTGTTTATGGACTATCTGCAGCCACAGCAGCCTTCTGGTGGCAGCTGAGTTGCAGTAGTCAAAACTCTCTCTCTCCTCTATAGTCTTCCTCTGGAACTTCTATGGTCCTTCTCTCAATAGAATCTGAGAGTCTTACAATCAATTAATGGATTTTATCCTCACAACAGTGTGGTGATGTAGGGAAGTGCTACCCCCATTTTTACAGATCAGAAACTGAGGCGGGGATAGATTAAGTGATTTGCCAAAAGCCACATATAGGAAGTTCACAGCCGAGCCAGGAATTGAACCCATATCTCCTGAAACCCACTCCAATGCTTTAACGACTGGATCATCTTTCCACCCCAGGATGTGACAGGGCTGGATCAGGATGCCATAAACCTTAGAGGCAAAGACATAACATACCAACCTGTCAAAGGTGGAGGAAGGTGTTCCTTGCCACTTTGGCCATCCGTGTTCCTAGGAATAACAGGGAGTTCATCACTGCCCTGCCAATCTAGGGTCTGAGGCATTCAACCAATAGTGCTGCTCCAGTTCTAACAAGTTCCTCAAATGTTTCACTTTCCCTCCACCACGTCTGCTTCTCCTGGTGTTGGTCTGAATCAACTGCATTTCATCCACCTGCTTAACTCTTCAAGGAAATGGGACATCTTTGTGATAGCAGAGACTGCATCATTGTAGAAGGAGACAGACAGTAGGGGAAAGATTAGAGAGTTCTATATAATTTCATATGGTAGGGACCTCAATGGCAACGAGTAGGTTTCCATCAGACCTCTCTGAGGCCTGCCTGATAGGAATGAATGGATGCAGTATAATGTTACCCCCCCCCCATGTACTCCCACAAGATCTCAAACGCATCATGAAGCTGATCTAGCAATATCAGGATAGAGGTTTATTTCCTCCGCCCCCCTTCTCTTTCTCTTTCGCTCTTTCTGGAGAGAGAGAAAGAGAGGGAGGGAGGGACTCCGTGTGTGTGTGTGAGGCATAGCACACACACAGAAAATATATGCCTTGCAAAATTAACCAGTTTGGGCACTTAATCTACTCACAAACCGCAGTCTTCTCTGGCTAGTTCCTTAACTTTTATGAACTTCACTCTCTGAATCTGAAAAAATGGGGTAATAATACATGTCTATTTATTTTCAGCTGTGGACATCTTTACTACAGTAAATATCATTTCTCTTATTTCACAGCAGGGGATCGATGTCTGCCCTGTGGATTAGGCACAGCTTTAGCAAATAGTAAAACCTGGGTTCTAGTTCTAGAAGTTCTGATACTGATTTACTCTGTGGCTTTGGGCAAGCCACTTATCTCAGCACCTCAGTTTACCCATTTGTAAAATGGATGTCATGACATTTAGCTTGTAAATAATAGTTATAAAGTTCAAAGGCTGATCAGGTCTTTCAGACACATAGATTATGACCTCTTGGTTCCTAGTTCTATGCTTAGACCACCTGGTTTGTAGTCATTGCTGCTGTTTCAAAATTCATAACTGTTTTGAGTTTTCATGTCGCCTATGAAAAATGCTGGGAGATTAGGTGAAAACACTCAGCAATAAACATTTGCATGAAAGATTTTTCAATAAATAAATAAATAAAATAATGCCGCATTATATTATATACAAGTAAAAAATTGCCTACTAGAATTTGTAAAAAATAGGAATTTCTGAAGTTCATCATAAGCACCTCTGTTGTATTTACCAACAATAATGGATTGGTCTTCTTAATCCTTAACGACTGCATCATTGTGGAGATTGTTATAACACTACTGAAAAGTTATGGGGGACTGACAGTTTTTACTAATGGATTTAATGGCTGTTAGGAAATACTTCATAAGAAAATGTATTCAGGAGATTGTCCTTGTGGATTAATTCATGCTTTTATGAGTCTCTCTAATAATAAATGAGTAAGTATGTGATAGGTTACATTGTCATATTAAAACCTGAAGTAGTTGTCAGATACACGAGGTGATTAGAACAGGATGTGCTGAATATCATGCAACCAGAGAAAATAGTAATGGTGGGCCCAAGCCACAATGCTCAGATATGAAAACTGATCCAAATTTCTGATACTTCCAAGTATAGATTAGACCCAGTCTTCCAGCTTCAGGACCACATCTAGAAATCAGAGATGGAAAGCAGGATCTGGTCTGTCTCCACATTCTGGAGCGTTCCCTTTATTATATTCTCCAATGCTGTGTCCATTCTAGTTTTATGTGATGGGATATTTCCCATTTCCCACGGAGACGATTCGACTGTCTAGTAGCTCTCATCATTGGGAAAGATTTTCTTGATATTGAGCTTAAACTATCCTTAGCACAGTTCATCATATTACTCCAAGTTATGTCCTCTTTTACCACCCTAAATAATGTCTTTATATCCCTGGTGAAGGATTACAGGGCAAGGATTTTCAAAGGCATAAAAGGGGCCAGGTACTCAACTTCATTGAATTTCAAAGCAAACTCTGTGAAAATCTCCCCCGACACCCAGCTTCTTGTAGAATTTTCACCAACCCAATTACATCTATATTTATCATCCAAGTTCATTGCACTACATCTCTCTCTAAGAGTAAGCAATGGAAGGGGATGTGGTGATAGTTAAGTGTGTGCAGACAGGAAAGCGTTGAACAGGAGAGGTGATGAGTAGGACCCTGAGAGAGCAGTGACCCAACAGCACCCTCTGAGATTTCTCAGAAATAAGAGAAGAGAGAAAATGATGGCAGACACTGTCTATCATACCCATGCAAAAATCATGGTGTTATGGTCAATGCTATCAAAGGCAGCTGACAGATCTAAAAGTAGCAGCATGGTCTTTTATCAATCTTCGGATGACCATTAACCAGCACAATCAACATATCCGCTGTACTATGCCCAGACCTAACTGTCTGAGGTCGAGGAGATTTGAGGACTGCAGAAACTGCTGGCATCATTCCACCACAACCTTTTCAATAATCTTCCCCCAAAAAGGAATATTTAAGTTTATAGGACAATTACTGCAGACTCTCAATGTCAAGATAATGAAGGGATGTTTTTTTAGCTAGGATCACACAATTGCTTCTTTAAAAGAAGCTGACATCTTGTTCTTCTGGAAATTAACTCCAACAATGTCACCAGTATCTTCCCACCTGCCTTCATTAGCAAAGAGCCACCTGGATCTAGCTTTTGACTCCCACAGCACTGTAGCAAGCGACACCAGTCAAAACTCAACCAGTGAAGACCTCATCTTTGTCTCCAGCAGGTACGATGTCACTATTGTGGATGTGGATTTATCCATCCAGATCCAAGCCTTTTCATCTGAAATCTGAATGCATCTGCAATATAAATTGAAAATTCTTCACTGAGAGACACACTGGATCCAAACACCAGATGCAAGGAGTCCAATTTAATGTGGCTGAGTGCAAACCAAAACATTTCCACTGATTTCAAGCATTGCATGATCAGCAACTTCTGGGAACTGATTTACCCTCTCATGGTGTCACACACACACAGTACAATTTAAAAAGTTGTGTGTTGTGGATGGATTGTACCAGAGAGCTCTGAAGCAACTGGAAACATTTTGGGTGCTGATTTACATACCTCTACCCAGCATGCTCTCACAACTCAGAGTTATCTCCAGCAGCACAGGAATCCAAGTGGGAACAAAGAAAGGGTGCTTGTGTGTGCTTTTCTCTAGGCTCTTTGCAAACTGCTTTCAAACAAGCAGAATGGGATTTTTAACCTGAGGTACATTAATAATACTATGTACAGCTATGGATTATGCAAATTCATACCGGACTATCAGTTAGTGCATTTGCCAATAGAGACAGCTGGTGTCTAAATGGAATTGTCTGATCTTGAACAAATAGGTTCAAATTGTCCAGGGGAGGCACATGACTCTGACTGTGAACTGTTTACAGGTTCATTGGTGATAATCTTTAAAACAATATTTAATTTGCATAACTCATCTTCCTCATTAACAATCTTCTGCTCCAACCCCTGCCTTTGCCCTGTATTTGGGACAAAAATGCCTCCTAGGATGAATAAACTGTGCTGATCCTAGCTGAGGTGATTATGGCACTGACAGTTTTCTGAGTGTTAATGAAGTGTAGATAAAGAATTAAGACTGGTTAGCTGGGCATCAGCACATTGATTTACAACAGCAATGTGTTAAAGACAGCCTAGGGGGAGGAACTAGTCTTGTCATCGGACGGGAAAGAGAGAAGGAAAGGTAAACGATGGAATTCCAGACCCAAACAACTTTTTTCCCAAACCAGCTATCAGGTGTTGAGACCATCACAGGGTGGATAAGGTTTCCCTTTCCCGCCAGCATAGGGAAGCAGGAAATGCATCCCCCATGAAATGATACCCAAAGTATATTAGTGAGAAATGATGGCCCTGTGGTTAAGGCGGGGGCCTGAGATTCAGGAGTTGGGTTCAATGCTTAGCGCAGCCACAGACTTCCTGTGAGCCAAGTGATTTCATCTCTCTGAGCTTGCATTCCCCAACTGTAAAACAGGGATAATAATACCTCCTTTGTCTGTTCAGACAGCCAACCCTTGGCAGGGCACAGCCTGTATCTCACTAGGTGTTCATACAATCAGGCTCTGGTCTTGGTTGGGGCCTCTTGGTGTTACTATAATACAAATACATTTATGCATACACACCTCATTCCCCAGGAACAGGACAGACTGATGGCAGGGAAGTGCTCCCAGAGGATCAGAGACTAGAGTTTTGGCCCTTTGTCTTCTTGTTCAGGACTCTGCATTACACTTTAAGTGCTACAAACTGCAAGACCTGGAGAGCTGTTATATGCATCACCTTGGTGCATAGGGCAACTGGCCTATGGATCTAGACACAATACAGCAGCAAGCATGGCACAGATTGTACAATAGAAAGATGCTATTGGCAGATATGCAGCCCCTCTGTTTGTAAAATTACTGTTAATGAATAATCTAAAAACATAAGCAAGTCAGGGGGGTTTCCCCTTCTTTTAATAGCATTGAGTTTGTGTCTATTTGAAGGGTCTTTTCATTTCTGTCTAATGCAAAGATGCTGCAGCTTGTTAGGAGTAGACCAGTGGGAGATTTCTTTCTTTCTTAATCCTCATGGTACTTCAAGTGCTGGGATTAGCATATTATCTGCCTGTTGCTTGCCTGTAATGTGCATACAGAGAGTCCATATACAAATGTGAGAAAATTATCAAGCCAGGCCTCCAGCCTCTGGAGGGCGATCCAACTCACTAGTGTTCTGACTATCTATTGGACTCTGGAGGTTTGCAGAGTGGTTTTAGCTTATCCTAGGAACCTACGGGAATTAATATGCATATTTTGACCACTTTAAAGGCCTGTTTGTCTGTATTAAATGCATATTTTGACACTTATATTAGCTATATTAAGAAATCACCTTCTTTCACAGAGATATGCAAACTGACCCTCTGTGACACCCTGTGCTTCAAAATAACACCCTAGAACCCCCATATTCATCACTGTGATACGATTATGATATGTTTTGTACAAAGTATGCCTTGTGAGGTAGCATTTGAGAAGTCAAGATCTGTTGAACAGTACTATCCTGTTAAATGATGTGTGTTACCATTGTATCTGAAGTTATGATGTTTTGTTATGTGCGTGTTACCAAAATATGTTGGGAGGTTGGGAGGCACCCACCGCTAGCCTTTCAGGGGCAACAAAGGAGCACTGACAAGACAGGTTTACATCAGGACCAGCCAGACATATGTTGATGGCCCATCAAAAAGAATCCACTCTCCCAGAGACTCCTCAGACACCGACACAGCGGGGGCTACCTAAACTCAGCATCACAGCAAGGATCTTTCTAGCACCTCAAGAGAAAACATAAAAGAGGGACAGTGACATCATCACTTGGCCTTTCTCCTCCCCCATCTCAACACCTGGAAGATCTCTGGAAGACAAAGACTTTGAACTGGGGAGATTAGGCCCAGTCTGAGAAGGGAATTCTGCCTGCGTAATGAGAATGGCAAACTTCCTGAAACATCCAGGGGGATGAGAAACTGCTTGATTCAAATCTTGCTTAGTCAGTACAATTTAGACTGATTTTATTTTTATTTCTTATGTAACCAACTTTGATCTCTATGCCTGCTACTTTTAATCACTTAAAATCTATCTTTCTGAAGTTAATAAATCTATTTTATATTTTACCTAAAACAGTGTGTTTTGCATTGAAGTGCTTAGAGAATCTCAGCTCAGGTTAACAAGGGCTGTTGCATGTCCACTCCCCTTTGTTGGAGTGGTGAACTAATGAATGAGCTTGCATTGTTCAAGGGAGTCGTGAGCAATGTAAGATGGTATATTCTGGAGTACAAAGATGAGGACTGGGGTGATTTGCTGGTGCCTCTCTCTTTGTTTAATTCACGAGTGACTTGGAGAGCCTTCATGCAATTTAGCTGGATGTGGGTCTCCACATGCTGGTGGCTGAGTGATCACAGTGCCTGAAAGGGTTCGCTGCTTGTCACTGGCATAGCATTGCAAGAGACAGCCCAGACTGGAGAGTTAAGGGGGCACAGAAGTCTGACAGTTTCAGGTTGTACCCCAGGGATCCCATCACACCTGCACACCCCTACCCCCATTATCTGAGGATGTAGTTTTTGTTCATCTTGAAATTCAGAAAAGAAGGGAACAGTCAGCCAACTCTTGTTATTCCTTCATTAACTTTCAAACCTCAGATTCCTCCCCCAGTATCACAGATGAACTCTATGATGAGTTGTGTACTAATAATTAGCATCCTATGTTGTATGTGTTGAATATAACAGGGCACTACACTTGTATTGTACAGATATTGGCAACTGCATTTTGTCCCAGCTTTTTAATCAGCCACTTTTCTTGCTGTGTTTCTATACCAGGGCCCTCTGTGGGGCAGAAGGAAGGAAAATTCTCACAAGTGATGAAATAACACAGCTTTACAATATAAATATTGGGTGGAGATTGGGGGGTCTGGGGTGATGAATATGAAATACAGTCACTGGAAACGGTCACTTCACCCTGTGAAAATCCAGTGAGATCAAACCTGATGAACTAATCTATTGTGACAAAGGTAACACAAAGGGAGGAAGGCTGCTCTTCTGGTTAAGACCCAAGACTAGAGATCTAGGTTCTATTCCCACCTCTACCACAGACTTGTTTTCTGATCTTGGATAAGTCATCTGAGCTCTCTTTGCCTCAATTTCCTTATCTATAAAATGGAGTAGCAATATCTATCTCACAGGGCTGCTGTGAAGCCAAATTCATTAGTGTGTATAAAGTGCTTTGAAATCTCCAGATGGAAGGTGATTCAGGGCCTAATCAAGAGTTCCTTGAAGACAATGGAAAGATTCCTATTGATTTCAGTGGGCTTTGGGGATCAGGCCCATAAAAGGTCAATGTATCATTAGATTATGGTATGGTGTCAATACTGTCAAAACCCTGAATACATTTTGCTTTCCAAATGAAAGGAGATGGTTATAGACGCAATGGGATTAGTCATGGAGCGCTCTTTATTAACGAAAGGCTGAAAAGAAAGAAGAAAACACTAGGGGAAATCTGAGCAGAAAGGGATAATACTTTGGTGAATTTGACTGTAGTTGCTCTTTAGAGTCTGAGGAGGCTGAGAAACTGAAGATCAGAAAGTTTGCTTAAAGCAGACACTTCTGATAACAAGGAAAGTGGACTCTGTGTTGGCTGCCTGCCTAACACATCTAAGCTTAAGTAAAACAAGAGGGAGATTGCATTGCCGTACAGAGTAAGCCTGTGCTGACAAGATGTTTTCTCCTGTGCTCTGCATTAAATTTAATATATTGAGCCAGTTTCTACTCTAAGTCATGACTAAAGCAGTGCAGGAACCAAAAGTTCCATTTTGCTGGGAAGTACATAATTTTGAAATTTGTTTTCATACAAACTCAAAATGAAAACAAAGAATTTCAAAATTTCCCATGAAATGAAATTACAAAAAAAAAACATTGAGAGTCCATCAAAAAACTTTTCATTATTATTTCATGTAATATCAAATAAATTTTGAAACAAAGTTATTTCAGAATGAAAACTTGAACTGTTCCAGTCCAAAAATGTCAAAACAGAATGTTCCCGCTTTATCAAAATGTTTTTTTTCCAATGTATCTGTCCCACCATCTCTAGGGCATACACCAATTTAGAAGCCATGATCTCTCACAAATTAGTTAGTTTCATGTTAGGGCTCAACCTCCAAGATGTGTAGATTGCATTGCTTGAAAAACAAAGACAAGGAGGAAAATGTTCGATTAAGGCAAGCTATTGGCAAGCAGGACTACTGGGGTCTGTTCCCAAATCTGCCAGTCTTGCTCCAAGTCACTTAGACCCAGATGTTTATGTAGGTGGCTAAATCCCACTGATCTCAAAGAGTGTTAAGAAGTCTAGTGGCACCTTATAGACTAACAGACGTATTGGAGCATGAGCTTTCGTGGGTGAATACCCACTTGGTCGGATGCACCGACAAAGTGGGGATGCACCCACGAAAGCTCATGCTCCAATACATCTGTTAGTCTATAAAGTGCCACAGGACTCTTTGCTGCTTTTACAGATCCAGACTAACATGACTACCACTCTGATACTTAAGGAATCTAAACACCTTTAAAAGTCCAGCCTTTGCATGCTCTCTGCCTCAGTTTCCCCTATGAGTACAATGTGGATAATAATTAGAATTGGTTGAAAGTTGATCTAAACATTTTTTTTAAAGAAAAACAGCTTTTCAATCCAACCAAAAATTTGCTCAAAATATTTTCATTTTGTTCAACATTCTCAGTTTTTTCCAAGGAGAAACTGAAAATTGATTTCTTTTTTAAAAAAATGTATTTATTTATTTGGCAAAAACGTTTGGGTTTTACATAAAAATAAATATGGAAAATTTTGAAAATAGGTTATTTTGAAATATTTGCATGAAAAAGAATTGGTATTTTTTGACTATTTCCACTAATAGCCCTTACCTAAAATCTTAGCTGTGTTGTCTGTCTAAGCATATTAATGTCTTCATTGTGTATAAAGGCCTTTGAGAGCTTCGCATGAAAAGGGCTAGGGGAGAAGAAAGTGTTATTATAGAAGGATTCCCTCACAATCTTTCCTTCTCAAGAGTTTTATTTTCCTGAATTATCTCCTGTTCTCACTGATACACAGTCAATCAATACCCATACTGGTGTTTGTCAGGGACATAGCATGCCAATTATTTGAAAGGTAGATCCAAACCCAGGGAATGAGCTGTCTCATTAAGATGTTTGCCCACAGGCCAAGTTCTATCTAGCATCCTTTCTAATTAAGCAGTTTGTGCTCCAAGACCCTAACAAGATCTTGGCCTTGGATTTTCTCCAATGTAGATAAGACCACAGGGGCACTTTATGAGCTATACTTGCCCACGTGATCCACATTACAAGTGTTGCTTGGTTTTGCAGCAGCCTGCCTTTGCAGAACAGGGATGGCAGTACTGATTACCCTTAACAACATTATTATGCTGTGTGCACAAATCAAGCACCAAGTGCAATCAGGTGGAGGATTAGATTGTTTTAAAAACTGATCTTTATGCTTGCTACATATCTACTGGACCTGGTATGTTGTAATAGGATGGCCTTTACATTCCTACTGCTTTGGTAAGATGAGAGGTGATGCCAAAATGTATTCCTTCCAGCTCGGCGGCCATAGCTAATTGCTGTTGACTGGTGCCTACAACATGTATAAAGTGGAGATTATGAAAGGAGGGCTTGAACTGTGGATGTATTTGGTATAACCACACTTATCTTAAGACATCAGTGGACCCCTTTATGCAGTTACAGCTGCTCATAGCTGCATTCTGAGTAACTGAAGTTACTTGGCCAAATGCAACATACTTTGCAAAGGATTTGAAGCCCATGGGCATTGGGTGTGATGACGCAACTCAGGATGACTGTGCTGTCTACAAATGCAAAGGTCAAGCAGGAGAAGGAATCATTTAGGATGATTCCCTCTGGGTATCAGTAGCAGTAACAAGATGAAATCGAGCAAAGATAAATTGGAACAATCAGGACACATTCCCTAAGTGTGCTCCCACCAGTTCTCTTGGGAGATTATTTCACACCTGGATACATTCCAGCCTATTAGGCTGTGTAATAATTCCATGGCAAGTGGAGAGAGCACAGACACATTAGACATTAAGTACTAAATATTCAGTGGGTAAAGTCTCTCCTGTATGCACAATGGTGCATTTACATTTGCCTGCACATTTACTACAACTGTGCCTGCAATTACAATGATTTTGCTTGCACACAGGTGGATATTTAATGGTCTATTTGCATATGGCATTACAAAAAACAGATACAAAAATATAGCTATGCAAGTGCACCGGAACTTCATTGTTTCAAAATTTAGCACCCAAATCTAGGGCCAGATCTTCAGCTGGTGTAAATCACTGTAGCACCGTTAACTTCAATAGCACTGCATACATCAGCTGAGTATCAACCCCTAGAATGGACAAAACCCTTGACAACATATTGAGGATTAATCCTGCACTGGCCAGGTTTGGTACAGACAAGATGACCTTAGGTCTTTTTCCACCTCTGATTTCTGTGATTGTAGGACAACTGCTTGCCTTCTCTGTGATGGTGTTAGCATGTGTGACAAAGTTCCTCCTCTACCTTGGTGGGTCCTGCACTTATCGGCAGATTTGCTCGCCTCACAGATTCACCCTGTGGGTCGGGAAACAGCCCAGAGACCTTCACTTCTGGTAGAAGCCACAGTCCAGGTCAATTCCTTATGTGTTTAATCAGGAGTTGGGAGGTTTGCGGGGAACCCGGGCCTGCCCTCTACTCCAGGTTCCAGCCCAGGGCCCTGTGGACTGCAGCTGTCTAGAGTGCCTCCTGGTACAGCTGCACAACAGCTACAACTCCCTGGGCTACTTCCCCATGGCCTCCTCCCAACACCTTCTTTGTCCTCACCACTGGACCTTCCTCCCGATGTCTGTTAATGCTTCTCAGTTCATCCAGCAGTATGACTACTCACTCTCAGCTTCTTGCACACCTCTTGCTCCCAGTTCCTCACACACACTTCCTCTGCTCTGGCTCCATTTGGCCTGACTGGAGTGAGTCCTTTTATAGCATCAAGGGGCCTCAATTAGAGTCAGGTGCTTAACAGCCTCACCTGACTCTTAGCAGGTTAATTGGAGTCAGGTGTTCTCATTAGCCTGGAGCAGCCCCTGCTCTGATCAATCAGGGAACAGAAAACTGCTTACCCTTCTACTACTCTGCTGCTCCCAGCTGGCCTGGGTCTATCACACATGCAACACAGCTGATGGAACCAGGGTTAAAGGGAACAAAATAGGCTAGTCCACACTGTGATACTACACCTCATATGCATCATGGGGGTATGATTATGATATGATTATGATGCAATTTGTATACGATGAGTCATGTAAGGTATCATTGGAAAAGTTATGATTTGCTGAATATGATTATCCTATTTGGGTGCATGTATCATTTTTGTATCTGAAGTTATGAATATTGACTAGGTATCTGTATTTCAAATGTGCTTACTCTGAGGAACACCCACAGCTAGCCTTTCAGGTACAACAATGAAGAAGCTAGACAGGGCTGATGGCTCATCAGCACAGACAATGGACTATGAAAGGGCTTAGCTTTCCTGAAAACATTTCAGCTGTCCTGCAAATAATGGCTGCTATGACTCAGCAAGGGCATGTTACCACATGAACTCAATTTTGGGTTTCTGTATTTTCCCACAAACTGGGGTGGGGACTGAGTTTGGAATAACGGGTTCTCATAATATGTTAAAGCTATGTCAGGCGGGGTGTGACATCATCTAGGGGCCTCACTCCCCACACAAGGACACTCCTGCAAACTTCTGAGAAAGAAAGACTGAACTGGGAGAAGCAATGGTCCAAGGCTAAAAGGAGTTCTAGCCTGTGTATGGAAACCTGGTGGACTGCTTGTATCATCAGCCAGAGTGAGAAATTACTAATTCATATCCAATCTTCCTAGTATTTTAGGCTTAGTTTGTGGTTTTGTTTTTTACTAGGTAATCTGCTTTGATCTATTTGCTATCACTTATAACTACTTAAAATCTATCTTTTGTAGTTAATAAACTTGTTATTTGCTTTATCTAAACCAGTGTGCTTTTGAGTGAAGTATCTGGAGAAAAATCTCAGCTTGGTTAACACAGGTTTGTTGCATATCTTTCCCACATTGAGGGGAGGGTGAACTATTTATGAGCTTACATTGTACAGATCCCTGTGCAGTACAAGAAAGTATAATTTTGGAGTTATGCTCCAGCAGAGGGGGGAGGAGGGCATGCCTGGGGAGCTGGGAAATTGGCTGGCGTCCACTGTTTGCACACAGGTAGCTCAGTTTGGGTGTGGGGTGCCACCTGCTGTTGTGTTGAGTGATATCAGGGCCTGGTGAGTCTGGCTGTAAATCTCCAACAGAGCAGCATGAGCAGGGCCAGCCCAGCTGGGTGGTTAGAGGAGCACAGTGATTCCCACAGCTCCCTGACTGCACCCTGGGAGTGAAAACCCCTCATACACGCTTACAATAGCTTCCTTTTGAAGTAGGGAGGGACCTTTGTCCCACCATCCTAAGATGGAAAAGTGTTTTGCTACCAATGTGCAGGATCTAATAGCAATCTATCACAACCTGAAGGTGTGTGATAAATTGTGCCTTGTTTACATAGCTGGTTCAAACAGACAAGGTAGGTTAAGCTGTTCAGAAAATGACTTCTGTATGAGACAAACTCAGTATCACCTGAAGAGGCTTAGCCTGACCAAGAGTGCTCTATGGTTCACCTGGTAAGGTAGCTGACTCTGGACTGGAGTCTTGGCTGCAGTAATAAGCAGGCTGCAAGCCCAGAGACTCCAGGCACCAGATTCTGTGGGGTTGAGAGTACCTAAGCAATCAGTCGAGTCTGCTTAGTTACCAGCCACTGCAGCAGCCTCACGGAGTTTCACTGATTATGCTGCTCACTTCTCGACCTGAAGGAGGTGGGGGGAGCAGACCGTCTTCTTTCCTTCATGCGCCTTGAATCAATTTTTTTCTCCATAAAGAGCGATTTCTACCAGGTTCGTTGGATGATGCTCTGCAAGGATTTGAGAAGCCATTCCAAACCTTTTGCTCATACACTGGGCAAACTTTTTCTTTTAACTCCCTTCTTAAATTGGTACAATAAGGAGGTGGAAGGTGCGGGGTGGGGAGAACTGGCCTATCTGTCCAAAAAGGTGCCAGAGTGTAGCAAGGCAGATCCTAATGCATGGCTGGGAGCCACACAATTTTAGGTTAAGAATCATTAGAGATTCCAATGGCAATGCCAGGGGTGCTTTCCTCTTTCAGCAAGCACAGCTTTGCCATTTTATCATTTCTAAGAAAGGGCTGACTATTTCCCCCGACTCCTTAAGCATGGGATCATTAAAGCAACAGCTGAGCTTTCCCCTGGGATAGATTGCAGGGGTTTAAGTCAGCTCTTGACCAAATCAACAAAAGCCCCTGTGTTTCTGGGACTCCAAGGGATGGATGCTTGAGGGAGGCATACGCCCTGCCTCACTGAAGCCTGTATTCTCTGCTCAGTGTCTCCTCCTTCTGCTGCTTGCAGCCCATGATCTTATCCCCAGCCCGCATTCAGTTCTTTAGTCTGTCTTGTTTGGATCCAGCCTCATGGTCGCCGTGTTTGGAGGCTGCTCCCAAGTATCCACCTGTCATGGCTAGTGCTGGCCCCCTTCCAGGAACAAGCTGCTCCATGGGCCCAGCTCTTATCCTTTCAATCCCAGCTTCCAAGTTGCCCAGCCAACTCGCAGACTGATGCCTTCAGCCAGTGGCTCCTGTAACCATGCAGCCTCTGGTCCCCTCTGACCTCAGGTTCTACTTTCCTTCCATTTGCTGGAGGGATTATGGAGCTATCTACTGACGGGATGTTGAGCAGCAAGTTAACACAGTGCCCAGTAACGAGCCAGCAGGGTTTTTACAGTACTTTGCACTTCTATAGACAGCACCTTCCACCTGGGGATCTCAAAGCCCTGTATGGATATTAGCCTCTCCGGCGCTCTGTAAGGCATTGTATGGATTGCAACAGCGTTACTGTGCTGGCTGGATGAGCAACTGCTCCTTGGTACACACCATGACATCCACTCAAAGGGGACCCCAGGATCGGGATGCACTTTGAAGAGGAAGTTCAGGGGTGTGTCTGCTCTTCCTTCCTGTGCAGGGGAGGGAAAACATATATAACAGCAGCTGCATGTACCCTCTCCCACTAATAAACAGACATGGATATTTTGCTTATTCAGCTTGTGCCTGCAGCCTTCTTTTGGGAAACATACCTGTGGGCTAGTCCCCCAGTAAACAGACTGTAAGACCACCGAGCTACATAACTGGCATTATAATTCTGTTGTTAAGGAAACTGAGGGGCAGAGAGATGAAGTGACTTGGCCATGGCAAAGCCAGGAACAGAACCAAGGAATCCTGATTCCCCATTCCCTGCTCTTGAGCATAGTCCAGAGCAAACAGTACTTCTCTCTGAAAAGCTGTTGTCAGGCAGACTGCCACGTCTGGGCAACTTCACTCTGAACTTGGCAGCGGCCCTGATGGCTCAGAGGGCTGTCAGACTGCATATGTTCTGCCTGTTGTTCCCTTCAGACCCAATCCACACAGCATTGCATACGCTTGGCAGGTCAGAAACTCTAAAGCCAGGCTCGCCGTACTTAACTTAGCAGTCACCCCTGAATCTGATGAAGACTGTCTTCCAAACCAATGCCTAGATCTATATGATTATGGACATGCATGCGCTGGTCCTATTAGAAAAAACCCATCCTGCCTGGCATGTTAATGGGGTAGCCATTCTGCCCTCAGAGGGCTCTGTTCAATAAGGAATTATTTAGCAGATCGTGTGCGGCTTTATCCCATCAGCATTCACGTGTGAGTCAAGGCTACGCATGTGAAGCATCTGCTTCAAACTGTCCTTCCAATTCCCCTCTGACGCAGATGCTGAGAGGCAGGTGAGCAGCGCTGGGATGAGCACACAGACATGATGCAAAAAAGAGAGAGATCAGACAGGATCTCATCAATTATCAATAGGGGAAGCCATTGCTCTGTCACACATTGGTTGAGAACCAACCTCTCTCTTTAAAAGTATGCCGATAAGCTTGCCAATTTCTTTCAGTCAGCACAATCCAGGGTTTGTAATGATCTGCAACCCCAGCGCATATGCCATGGTCATCAGCTGCACATGCAGCAGCAGGAAACTAGAAGTCACAGCATTCAGCTCCAACAGCTGCAGGCAACTGCTATACAGTGAGCTCAAAGGAGCAACTGCATTAGCCCAGCTGGTAGAGGGCACTGATGTATACACACAAGTAGGTCTGAGTGCATGCCCAGCAGAGGGCAGTGCAATGCATATGTATAAGCTGTCTATTAAAATGAGCTGTCCCCCAGTAAAGCAAGATTCAGAAGCTGGGAGGATTATGTCAGCAGAACACTGGGATGGGGCAGGGAGTGCCTTGCATTATTCTTTAGCAACACCTATCACCACTGCCTGACACAAGCAGAAGCTCTGAAGGGGCCTGCAACCAGCTCGAGTCTGCCAGAGGCAAGATCACTATGATCCAAAGGGAAATGGCTAGAGGTATCATCAAGGCAGTGATGAGGAAACAGGCCCAGAAAAAGTGACTTGCCCGAGGTCAGAGAGGGACACTCAGTCTGAGAAGAATCAGAAGAGGAGAACCTGACTTG
Organism: Mauremys mutica; assembly: GCF_020497125.1. NCBI lineage: Eukaryota > Metazoa > Chordata > Testudines > Geoemydidae > Mauremys > Mauremys mutica. Next base: position 151,810,369 of record NC_059074.1, on the reverse strand, counting down.
CTGTCCTATGATCAGTCCACCTGGCCAGGCCACCTCCTTCAATACATAGGGTGCTGCCTTCTCACAGCAGGTTGCTTTTGTCACCAGTGTTGCAATACTGGGGGGGAGGGATAGCTCAGTGGTTTGAGCATTGGCCTGCTAAACCCAGGATTGTGAGCTCAATCCTTGAGGGGGCCATTTAGGAAACTGGGGTAAAAATCTGTTTTGGGATTGGTCCTACTTCAGCAGGGGGTTGGACTAGATGACCTCCTGAGGTCCCTTCCAACCCTGATATTCTAAGAATATCAGGGTGTTCTGAGCTGAAGACTTTGCTGAGGGACTGACATGGAGAAGTTTCTTGGCCTGGCTTTGAAACTGGGCCTGGACATTACACTAGTAGCTGTGTTATAAGCTAAAGCCAATCTCAAAGGGAGTGGGCTAACTGAAATGTTATAGATTTCATAGAGTCTGACCTCCTGTATATCAAAGGCCATTGAATTGCACCCAGTCACCCTGGAGTGGAGCCCAATAACTTGGGCTAGCCTGATGCATTGCAGTCCTTCAGAGACTAAACAGTTGTGCACCACAGGCAGAGAACAGGAAAGACTGAGGTACCACCAATGCTTGAGGCCCCTGCAGTGGCAGGGAATTGGTCAGGTGGCATAGGTAGAGATAATCCCAGCAGTTGAGCAATGCTTCACAGGAAGGCTAAAACCCCAATGGTGCCAGATAATCTGACCTGAGGGGAAATTCCTTCCTGCCTCCACATATGGTGATCAGTTTGATTCTGGTGATGTGAGCAAGATTCACTGGCCAGGCATCTACGAGGGAGGATTTTCCGTACCACATCGGTGCACTGTCCACCACATCCAGTTTCCTGTCTGCATCTGTGGTCAATCCCTGATGCTTCAGCTGAAAGAGAAAAAGAAATATCAGAATACATTGGCAACAATGGGGGAAAAAATCCTTCCTGACACCTGCAGGTGATTGGCTGAAGCGAAGCATAGGAATTGAATACAGTCACTGTCTTACTGCAGAGCAGCATGTGTTATGAGCATAGTGAGGAAAATGCAGAGCTTTTCATTTCTCTCAAGGCCCATGAAGGGAGACAATGAACAGGGGGATAAATAGACAGTATCAAAGCCCTGTCCCCTATAGTCCCCCCCCCAGACTGTATCAGAGTTCACCTGCACATCCACCAATGTAATATACGCCATCATATGCCAGCAATGCCCCTCTGCTATGTACATCGGCCAAACTGGACAGTCTCTATGGAAAAGGATAAATGGACACAAATCAGATATTAGGAATGGCAATATACAAAAACCTGTAGGAGAACACTTCAATCTCCCTGGCCACACAATAGCAGATCTTAGGGTGGCCATCCTGCAGCAAAAAAACTTCAGGACCAGACTTCAGAGAGAAACTGCTGAGCTTCAGTTCATCTGCAAATTTGACACCATCAGCTCAGGATTAAACAAAGACTGTGAATGGCTAGCCAACTACAAAAGCAGTTTCTCCTCCCTTGGTTTTCACACCTCAACTGCTAGAACAGGGCCTCATCCTCCCTGATTGAACTAACCTCGTTATCTCTAGCTTGCCTCTTGCTTGCATATATATACCTGCCCCTGGAAATTTCCACTACTTGCATCCGACGAAGTGGGTATTCACCCATGAAAGCTCATGCTCCAAAACGTTTGGTAGTCTATGAGGTGCCACAGGATTCTTTGCTGCTTACACAGACTGTAGAATTTCTTCCAGTAGCTGGATTAAACATACCATTTAGAAAGCTATCTGATCTCTCTTTAAAGACTCCAAGCCATGGTGAGTCCACCACCTCCCCTGGTGAGCTGTTCCAATGTATAATTACCCTCACTGCTAGGAAATTGTGTCTCATTTCAAGGTCAAATTTGTCTAACTTCATCTTCCAGCTGCAGGCTCTTGTTCTGCCTTTGTCAGCAAGGTTAAAAATCCCCCACTATCAGGTATCTTTTCTGTACATTTACCTAAACCACCCTTGCTGCAATTTAAGACCATTTCTTCTTGTCCTATACTCAGAGGTTAAGGAGAATAATTTTTCTCCGTCCTCCTTATAACAACCTTTTATGTACTTGAAAACTGATACCATGTCCCCTCTCAGTTTTCTCTTCTCCAGACTAAACAAACCCAGTTTTTTCAATCTTCCCTCATAGGTCATGTTTTCTAAACCTTACATCATTTTTGTTGCTCTTCTCTTGACTTTCTCCAATTTGTCCACATCCCTCCTGAAATATGGCAACAAGAAATGGACACAATACTCCAGTTGAGGCCTAATCAGCATGGAGTAGAGATATCCGGTATTATGGCCGGCGCTGTTTGTTCCCAATCTATTACCTTGCCGTTGGCTTGTTAAACTGATCAGAAACCCTCTGATGCTAGCTCTGGTTTGTAGTTAGCTCTCAGCAGCCCCCTTTGCACATGACAGAGGTTCCCGTTGCTTAAGTGGTGGTGCTGAGTTGTGGGATGTTTTCCTTTCTGTTTGGGGAAGAATTGCTCATTTGTATGCCCGGGGAGTCCCAGGGAGTCAAATTGCTGCATCAGATAGAGATGCGCCCTGCTGAGCCATGCAACAGCATTTCTGTTTTAGTTTAACCCATCTAAGCAGTGTAAAGGGCTCCATAAAGAAAAAGATGTTGCATTAAATTCCCATCGCCACAGACAGCCATCCTGGTAAAGCCACCACAGCTGAAAGAGCAAAGGTGGAAGTGCTGGGGTGGCAGCTGCTCAGTAATATCACAGAAAGTAGTTCCGTGTTGATCCCACTTCAACTTAAAAACATAACTCAGTGGCTGTGGTCTGCTTCATCAGCAAAACAAACACACCATTATGAAGAGAGTTGCTTTGTGACTGTAGAGCCACCAAACACTTTGCTTGATATGGGATGTCAAGTTTTCTTGCAATCAGTGATGAGGGCTTATCCTGAGAGGTGCAAAGAGCCTGCTGTGACCTTTGACCCCAGCACTGATCACTATCATCATAGGTAATTAACTTTCATTGTAACAGAATGAGTCCTCTTGGTCCAGCCTGAAATCATGGTATATGACTACAGTACTTTCGAGTGTCTTTCATCTTGTCTGAAGCCTATTCTCTGAGGTCTAATCTATTCCTGGCCTATATATTTGTCTCCAGGCTGTCTCCTCCCCAAATCCAGAACAAGACATCATGATGACCCACTTCACCCCAGCCTGAGTGGGATGATCCCCCAATTAATACTAAATCGAGGTGGAATTAGATCATTTGAGCTAGGAGGGACATGCCTTTGGACCCTCTGGTGTACTCCTCCCTCAAATTCCATAGGCAAAAATATTCCTTCATGAAGGCACCTCATCCCAATTTCAAAGACTGTGTTTCATAATAGATCGAGCAGCACCATTATTCTCCCTAGATGAGCCTCTCTAGAAAAACGTGACTCCATTTGGCTTTGATTCCCTCTCAGGACTACAGCCAGTGAGTGACTATATTAATGATATTAGCCATGCTAGTTGACACGAGGGCCTCCAGACAGACTCAGTTACAAGCAACACATTTTAAAGCTCATTTCTGATCTTAATTTAAACTGATTTATTTTGTGTGTGCGTGCCTGGCTTCCAGCGGCTGGTAATTTACATAGCACTGAAAAAAACCCTGATCTGTTTCACAAGGCCACATTTGAGGTGGGAGTAGTCCCCCATAATAGTCATTAACAGAAGCTCCCAGCCAAAGACATTCTGACTAGTATAAGGTTGATGGTGCCAGTTTTACTTACACCGCATAGTATTTTACTCTAATAGTCCCACTGAAACTATGAATAAAGGTGACACAACCGGGCCTTCATTCCCCCTGCCACACACACACGTCAGGTTAATTTGATAAAAATAGAGCAATTTTCAGTGTACTATGATCATGCTGGTAGCAAATATTTTGTGGAAGAACTTGAGGCTCCAAATCCAGATCTAAGACTGAGCAAAAACAAACAAACCACATTCACCCGAGAATGATCCACCAGCTCAGGATTCCCTTTTTTTTCTTCTCTTAATTAAATATTAACATAAATTGGCCTGTCAAAGCCACAGGCACTTACCTCGCTGAATTCCCAGTCTTTCCTTTAGCTGATCCTTCTCCTCAGACCCCTTCTTTTTCTTTAATTTAGTACTGAGGGGAAAGGCGCTGGTTTGACAGCTCCGGAGGCCGAAGTGCCACATTTATGCACACAGCAGGGATTCAAGACTTGTAGTGGAAGTAGAAGCTTCCCCTCTCTCCGCTAAAGCATCTTACATCTCTGCTAAAGCTTCTTAACCATGTCTTGAAGGGACCACTTCTAGATGGAGGAGATATTGCACTCTTCACAGTCTTTTCAACCCTTGGCCTCTCTGCTGAGTTTGTCAACAAGGGAGACAACTAGTGCCAAGTGCAATTCTTGATGTGGATACATGCTTTACTAGTCACTTATCAGAGCCTACCAACTCCATTTCACATAGTGCGCTAAGCAACAATTTACAGGCAGTAATGATCCAGTGTGGATTTGAACCATTTACTTATATGTGAAAAGTCCCTGGGGTATTACCAACCTCTTCAGCCATACACTACTTAAGTGGATACTTTTAAATGTGAACAGTAGTGCCGCTTTAAAGCAAAAAATAAACACCACCTTGCATGCACTGTGGGGATGTGGCAAATCCTAGATTTTTCTATTTGTTAGGCATCAAGTATCATTGATTATAGATTATGTATCTGACTAATAAGGCAAGTCATGTAGTATGGAGAAAAAACAAAATCTTCTCCCAGCTGGTGTGATCTACCCTGTTGTATGCAACTTGGGTGCCATGGGTTGTATAGATCATACAAGCAGCACTGTCAGGTGTCATGAGCTCATTCCTCATACTGTTCCTGGGGTGATGGCTACAAGTGGCAGGACAGTTGTGGCCCTGGACTGTAACTGGGCCAAGAGATCCAGAAGTGTAGCTGGAAGAAGACTCAAGTGGATTTCACAGTGGAGGTACAATAGGGTTTTTTTAAATCATAGATTGTGATTTTCTTTAGTTATTTGCTATATTTTTTGACTGATGGTACCTTCCCCTCTTGGGGGAAGTAAGAGGAATTACCATATCAGATCAGACCCATAGTCCACATGGCAATCTCCAGTTTGGGTGGCTCTTATTCACACATGCTATAGTGCTATTTCAATTATTAATATTAATTCATTATTAGAGAAAGTGACTTGCTGTCCTGATTTGTGTAAAGATTGACTCCTATTCTGAGAACCACTATCTTCATAATAACGCTGGATGAGGAAGGCAGGACCATTGGCCTAAACTCTGATGTGTACTTGCAAAAGGCTGAGGCTCACATCCTCAAAAAATTTTAGGCACCTAACTCCCATTGAATTCAATGGGAATTAGGTACTGAAGTATCTTTGAGGATCTGGGCCTCACTCTACAAATACTTCCATAGTGAGCTATGGGAGACAGGATTGACTCTGGGTATCACATGTGGTTGTTGGTCTGAATTTGAGGATATGGGTCTCCAATGTTCTTTTGCATCAGGACAAAAGCTAATTCTAGAGCTAATTCTGAACCAAAAACCCTAGATACAAATACCCCTGAACTACAGGGAAGTTCAGAACTGAAGCCAAAATTTGTGGCCAGCCTCTCTCTCTCTCTCTCATTTATTCTTAGTGACAGGTCTAGCAAGAGATTGTATTGCTCAGGGGACTGGTAATAGGATAAGTCGTTCATCTCTAGTTTGGTAGTAACTAGCAGAGGGGTCTGAGAGGACATTGCTGAGGACTTCTGGACTGTGTTGAAATGAGCCTGGTAGTATTAATCCAGTTTCTACTGGCCAGATGTCCCTTCCACAAAAACCATCACTGCACTTGGCATTAATTGGTACATGCCTTTTCAGAGTCAGCAGAGAGGCCAAGGATTGATTGGGCCATTGATTATTATTTATACCATATGTCCCTCTGTCCCTCTGTCTCAGGCTTAGAGGGTGGCCGCACTGTGTCAGGCAATAAACAGTTAATTAGGGGTCCCCAGCCCGGGACTCCTGGCTAGGGAGAATAGTGCTCACAGTCTGAGTTCCAGTCTTCGGGGGGTGGGTAGGGCAATAAGCAGTCTTTAGCCTAGCCTCCTGGCTAAGGCAGACAGCCAACACGGTCAGTGGCTCTGGCCCTCCAGGCAAGGCAGAGCAGTAAGCAATTAAAAAGTCTGTAGCCTAGTTTCCTGGCTAAGGCAGACAGCATACACAGTCTAGGGGCCTGCAGTCTTCTGGCTTGGGCAAGCCACAAACAAGACACATCTTCTAGCTTAGGGTGAGTTGGCCACCACTCGAGGGTCGGGCTTTGTGGCAGGGCAGTAGGGGGACCCAATCCCATCCTACTCCACCAGTTCCCAGCCCAGGGCCCTTACAGTGGCAGGGGATCCTACCAAAACATGCTGACTCATACTACAACAGCGCAACCTGACTAATGTCTGGTTCCCCTGGGCTACTTTCTCCCCAGTCCATTGGTGTGGCTCTGTAGTCTGCGGGTCCTAAGTCTCCTTAGGGTAGGTGGCAGATGGCAGTCCCAGAAGCTCCTTTCCACTTTCAGTGTCCTCCTCCAGGGGCAGGCAGGGCATCACACAGCTTGCGGCCTGGTCCGGCCTGCAGTGGGCTAGAGACATCTATCTCTTTCTCTGGCCCACGCCCAACTGAACCAAAGGGCCCGCCTCTTATACTTCCTGTCCTTCCCTTGTGTTTCCAGCACCAGGGGTGGAGCTGGCTTGGCTCTGCCCACCAGGAGAATGTAGTGGTCCCTCCATCTCTGACTCGGAGGGAGGCCACTCTGCCTCATTAAACCATATTAAAAGTGGAACTTTATAAACACGACAGGTCTTCCATCCCCAATGAATTTGCAACCTAAGTTCATAGATGTGTGAATGCCGGTTTCCTAGTAGTGAGTTTATTGAATTGTACTGCTGCACTTCAGTTATATTTGTATGCTTAAGTCTTTTAAAACTAGACAGGACTAGACAGCTCTGAAGACGATATTATAAAGAATAATCTTTCACTGCCCCATGGGACAGACTGGATGATTTAGTAGGTCATTTCCATTTCTAATGTCTACAAAATAGAAGATGAACTAGCCACAAACAACATGTATAAACTGTCTGGGGAACAGAGAAAATGAGCTAGCAACATCTCACTTCCCTGCTGCTTTTATTTCCGCCAGTTACTATTTTCCCCTAACATATCAGCATCTGATTAGTGTTACACTCTTGGAAGTTGCAGCAACTATTAATGCTCAGTAAGCTTCTTCCAAGTAGACATGGCAGAACCCTTGATATCAGGTAAATTACTTGCTGACAGGCTTTTAATTAGTCTTGCCAAATTGTTCCAAAGTCTAAGCGCTGAATAAGATGAAAGAGAAGTGGGGATGCTAAAGACAAATAACCTGTTTTGTAACCAATTATAAGTGTCCAAATACCCACTAGAAACTGTGCCAAGATAGACCATGTTTCAACCATTTTCATTCTGGTGTGTGTAAATAAGACCAAGAAGTTCTTTTAAAAACTGTGTGTTATAGAGCGATATTAATAACTTAATCAATGGACCTTGGATCAGGTCCTGATTCAGGAAAGCACTTTTTGTGTGTTTGATTTTAAGTGCGTGCTCAACTCCCATTGACTTCAAAGTACCTAAGCAAGTTTTTAACCTGAAACATATAAGTAGTCCCGTTGACTTCACTGAGGTTACTCACATGTTTAAAGTTAGGCACATACTCAAGAACCTTGCTGAACTGGAGCTTAAGTGAACAGATACACAGGCTGTGCATATGTTAGAACTCAGTTCTTCCCCAAGCCCAGAAACCCAAACTCATGCCAACAAAATGTTGTCACTCCCACTTTAGCACTGTATAACAGGACTATAAGGTGGATAGAAAGCTGGCTAGATCATCGGGCTCAACGGGCAGTGATCAATGGCTCCATGTCTAGTTGGCAGCCAGTTTCAAGGGGAGTGCCCCAAGGGTCGGTCCTGGGGCCGGTTTTGTTCAATGTCTTCATTAATGATCTGGAAGATGGCATCAACTGCACCCTCAGCAAGTTTGCAGATGACATTAAACTGGGAGGAGTGGTAGATATGCTGGAGGGTAGGGATAGGATACAGAGGGACCTAGACAAATTAGAGGATTGGGCCAAAAGAAATCTGATGAGGTTCAACAAGGACAAGTGCAGAGTCCTGAACTTTAGAAGGAAGAATCCCATGCACTGCTACAGACTAGGGACCGAATGGCTAGGCAGCAGTTCTGCAGAAAAGGACCTAAGGGTTACAGTGGATGAGAAGCTGGATATGAGTCAACAGTGTGCTCTTGTTGCCAAGAAGGCTAACGGCATTTTGGGCTGTATAAATAGGGGCATTGCCAGCAGATCGAGGGACGTGATCATTCCCCTCTATTCAACATTGGTGAGACCTCATCTGGAGTACTGTGTCCAGTTTTGGGCCCCGCACTACAAGAAGGATGTGGAAAAATTGGAAAGAGTCCAGCAGAGGGCAACAAAAATTATTAGGGGGCTGGAGCACATGACTTATGAGGAGAGGCTGAGGGAACTGGGATTGTTTAGTCTGCAGAAGAGAAGAAAGAGGGAGGATTTGATAGCTGTATTCAACTACCTGAAATGGGATTCCAAAGAGGGTGGATCTAGACTGTTCTTAGTGGTAGTAGATGACAGAACAAGGAGTAATGGTCTCAAGTTGCAGTGGGGGAGGTTTAGGTTGGATATTAGGAAAAACTTTTTCACTAGGAGGGTGGTGAAGCACTGGAATGGATTCACCATTCTCCATTCACCAGGGAGGTGGTGGAATCTCCTTCCTTAGAGGTTTTTAAGGTCAGGCTTGACAAAGCCCTGGCTGGGATGATTTAGTTGGGGATTGTTCCTGCTTTGAGCAGGGGGTTGGACTAGATGACCTCCTGAGGTCCCTTCCAACCCTGATATTCTATGATTCTATGACTATTGGTCCATTTGTGTGTCTGTTCTTTTTCTTTTGTTTTTCCCTTTCAGACCAGATGCTGCTCTGATTCATACCAACATAAATCCAGGGTAATTCTACTGAGGTCAGTAAAGCTCCTCAGGATTTACACCATTGTAAATTAAAGCAGAATTAGGGCTTTTGGCCTACAGTCTCTAACCAGATACTATGTTGCTCTTTATGTCCATGCAGGATCCTCCTAAAGTGGATGGAGCACTATACAGGTGCAGATGACCACCCATGCACATCCAACTGCAGGATAGATTTTAATCCCCTCAGTGCAAGGACTGTGCCTTCATTTGTGTCTTGTGCAGAACCAAGCACACTACTGGAACTTAAATAATAATGGCATTGTTTAGGAGGCATTGTTACACACAAGACCATACATAAATATTTTGTCATTTCATTTTATTATGGGTATTTATTAGGTATGACTGACATCAGAGCTGCTGACTTGATATGTCTGAACTGCCATCAAAGGCATAAGGATATTGGCTATAATGCAGCACGGTGCTCAGAGATGCTATGAGTGAATCCACTGCTTCAATGCTTTATCAAAGTGAGAAGAAACTGAATATCACCAGCCTGCATCTCCATCACCAACAATGCCACCAGCCACTGGGCTGCAGGGCTACAACTATAAGGGGTCATCACACCATAGAGAGCTTGTATTTCCCTCTGTCACAGCCTTGGTCCTCCTGGCCCTGCTGGATACTCACCTGGCTGTTGTGTTTGGAACCCAACACTGGATCTGAGTGCTTTTTGCTCCCCTTTGATCTGAGGAGGCTTTAAGCACTCTCTTTTTCTTTGGCCTCTCATCTTACTTTCTGTCTGGAACTCTGTTTGCAAGTGGGACCCCACAATCCAGCTTCCCAGGTCCCAAGACCAGGGCTGAACCCACCAAAACTCCCCAGTAGCTTACGTACACCTTTCACAGAGCTCCACTCTTGTTTGTAGTCTAGTTCTTCATTTACCTCTTCAGAGACACTGAATAGTTGAAGCAAATAACTGACAGACTTAACTGAGGGATTTCTAAACCACTCTTTACTTTAGATGGCACAAGAGATTTGCAGATCTAGGTGTGACACTATGCCCCATATTCTTCACAGTGATATTGTTATGATATGAATATGGCACAACTAAGATGTGTTCTGTTCAAGATGGGTCATGTGAGGTATCATTGGAAAGGTTATGATTTATTGAATGTGATTATCCTATTTGTATGCATGTATCATTTCTGTATCTGAAGTTAGAAATATGGACTATGTATCAATTACAAAAGTCTTTACACCAGGGGAATGCCCATGTCGGAGAAAAACTCAGTTCTCGCTTTTTCGTTTGGGTGCAGCAAAATCAAATACTTTATTATTTCTCCAGTAATTACAGTGGAGGGAGAGAGTGCCATAGGACACAGGATCGCCCCAGTCCCGGACAGGTCTCTCAACTGGTAAACAATTACAGCAAGCCTTTATACTTTTGTTACAGACAATAACTAGCAATAATACAGACAATAAAGAGCAACAACTACATTTTGTTTATACATAAGCCATTCTGCGATCTTGTTTTCTCACTCCTAGAAGACACCAGGCTGCATATTTGGTTATCAGTTACAAGGTCGTAATAACTTTTTACACAGTTCTTTCCCTCTGCCTCACACTATCCTTACTTCTAGAAGTCTCACGTCATTAGGGTTACAGCTGGGCTAACTCTTGCTAACTGACTGACATGCATTAAGATCCCCTTCAAATCCTTATTCATTCTTTCCCTGCTTCCACACCCACCAGACAAAATGCAATCAGTATGTCTGGCTAGTCAATGGGCCATTAGAGAGTACAATAGGACTTTGAAGATGCCAATCTCACACCTTCCTGAGAAGCTTCCTGGTATGCTGCTTTGACACTACAGGGTCATGTGAACATGTCACCTAGTACTGAATGGAGAGAAGTAAATAGTGGTGTCCCTCAGAGGTCTGTTCTGGGACCAATCCTATTCAACATATTCATAAATGATCTGGAAAAAGGGGTAAACAGAGAGGTGGCAAAATTTGCAGATGATACAAAATTACTATAGATAGTTAAGTCCCAAGCAGATCGCAAAGATCTACAAAAGGATCTCTCAAAACTGGGTGAGTGGGCAACAAAATGGCAGATGAAATTTGATGTTGATCAATGCAAAGTAATGTATATTGGAAAGCATAATCCCATCTATACATATAAAATGATGGGGTCTAAAATAGCTCTTACCACTCAAGAAAGAGATCTTGGAGTCACTGTGGAAAGTTCTCTGAAAACATCCACTCAATGTGCAGCAGTCATCAAAAAAGTGAACAGAATGCCGAGAATAATTAAGAAGGGGATAGAAAATAGGACAGAAAATATCATGTTGCCTCTATATAAATCCATGGTATGCCCACATCTTAAATACTGTGTGCAGATGTGGTCACCCCATCTCAAAAAAGATATATTGGAATTGGAAAAGGTTCAGAAAAGGGCAACAAAAATGATTCGGGGTATGGAAAGGCTTCTGTATGAGGAGAGATTAATAAGACTAGGACTTTTTAGCTTGGAAAAGAGACAGCTAAGGGGAGATCTGATTGAGGTCTATAAAATCATGACTGGTGTAGAGAAAGTAGATAATGAAGTGTTGTTTACTACTTCTCATAACACAAGAACTAGGAGTCACCAAATGAAATTAATAGGCAGCAGGTTTAAAACAAATAAAAGGAAATATTTCTTCACACAAAGCACAGTCAACCTGTGGAACTCCTTGCCAGAGGATGTTGTGAAGGCCAAGAGTTTAACAGCGTTCAAAAAAGAACTAGATAAATTCATGGAGGATAGGTTCATCAATGGCTATTAGCCAGGATGGGCAGGAATAGTGTCCCTAGCCTCTGTTTTCCAGAAGCTGGGAATGAGCAACAGGGAATGGATCACTTGATGATTACCTGTTCTCTTCATTCCCTCTGGGGCACCCGTCACTGGCCACCATCAGAAGACAGGATACTGGGCTAGATGGACCTTTGGTCTGACCCAGGAGGGTCATTCTTAAGTTCTTATGTACTGGACCCCATCTTGGCCATCTAGTATTTTTCCACAAAAGGCGTGGAGACCAAACTGGGAAACAAAGGATTCCCACCATATGTAAATCCTATTTAAGACAGGGAAGTGTGTTAATCAGGGTGCTCTTTCTTCACTGAATCCCCACCCAGGATGACTGCTGAGAAGATCTAAGGCTTTGTCTACAATACCAAGCTTTGTCACCAAAAACTACCTTTTGGTGATAAAACAGTGAATGTTTACACACTGTGATGCAACTTTTGTCGGAAAAATGCCTGGTTTTGGCAACAAAATACTTCCACCCCTATGAGAGACTTTTTTCTTTTCCCTTCCCTTTATTATCGACAAAGATCCAGTGTAGACACCAGGCCTTCTTTAATTGTTTTATTTGGCCTCCCAGGAGTGTCCCACAATGCCCATCCTGACCGCTCTGGTCAGCAGTTTGAACTCCACTGCCCTGCAGCCAGGCAAACAACAATCTGCCCCTCCCCCTTGCAAGCCCTGGGAATTTTAAATTCCATTTCCTGCTTGCCGGCTCGGCATGGGGAGATCTCATCGCATCTTCCCAGGTGACCATGGCTGGCTATCGCACCAAACGCTCTCCCACCTGGATCACCATGGAGCTGTTGGATCTGATCAGTGTATGGGGAGAGGTGTCTGTGCAGTCCCAGCTGCACTGGGCCCGTAGGAACTGGGATACCTATGGGCACATTTCTCAAGGCTTGTGCGAAAAGGGTTATGATCAGGACATGCTGCTGTGGCAGGTGTACCATCAGGCGAGAGAGGCAAACCATCGCTCCAGTGCTGCACCTAAGACCTGATGTTTCTATAGGAAGCTGGACGGTATCCTGGGTGGTGACTCCACCTCCACCACCAAGAGCCCTGTGGATACTTCAGAGGGAACAGAGGCAGCACAAAGAGGACCTAACCTCTGATGAAGAGGTGGAGCTAGACAAGGATGTGGAGCTCCTGGTTGGGTCACCCGGTGGCGCAGGCAGCCAGGGACTTTTCTCCACTCCTGAGGTGCCTAGCCAGTCTCAGCAGTTGCTCTCCAGCAAGCAAGAAGCAGGAGATGAGATGCCTGGTAAGTGGCTGTGGCTTGTGTAGTGTGGAGGTGGGTTCAAGGCATAGAAATGTGGGAGGCTGGCTGTGTTTCTGTGAGCTGGACATTTCTCTATGTAGCTAATTGGTACAGCAGAACAGGGTGTTGATGCATGTGGAGATATCATGAGAATCCTCCAGAGAGATCTCCAGAAAAGTTTCCTGGAGCTACTCAGCAATATTCTGGCGCAGGTTGTGTGGCAGTGCAGTTTTGTTCCTTCCCCCATTGTAGGACACTTTCCCGCATCATTTGGCAATCACTTGTGAAGGGACCAAAGCGGCACATAGATGAGCTGCATATAGAGCAGGGTGGAAGCTGCAAGCCTGCAGTAGATGTACCTTGGTTTCCATGCTTACCCTCAGCAGTGAGATATCTGATAGAATGATCCCTGCCTGTGGAAAAGTGTGGGATAATTTTAGAATTATTTCTCTGTAAAGCTGCACAGCAACCCCTGAAAAGACTGTATGTTCTTCTGTCCAGGTGCAGCCTCCTCTGCCACCCCAGCCAACACTCACCATGTTTTGGGTGCTTGCAGAGATGTTTGCCTGGCAAGGGTCAGTGAGAACGTGATTGGTATGTTGCAACAGGTGCATATAAGTGAAATGTGTCAATGCTGTGCTTGAATTTAACAATCCTGCTTCTGTGCATTGTCCCCTGTGCTTCCCCAGATGCAGCCTTCAGGAACACCCCACGCACCCTGCTGACCGTCTCTGTCAGATAAGAAAGAGGTCAAGACGCAGCAAGGAAGACATGTTCCGGGAGGTACTGCAGTGCTTCACTACAGAGAAAAGGTAACAAAAGGAGTTCTGGGAAGCTGAAAGTCAGGACAGAAAAGAGAATCAAGCATTTGCTAGGGATGCAACTGAGTGGATGATAAAAGTAATGGAGGAGCAATAGAAATGCTCAAGTCTTTAATAATGCTGCAGAGTGAGCAGGCCCGGGCTCGACCCCAAATGTCAGCATAGCCTCCTAGGAAAAAGCGTGGAATACACCATGGAAGCTACTCTAAGAAAGATATACATTACTGCTGCTCATTGTCAAAGTGCTTCCTCAAAGCCTCCCTCATTTCAATTGCCACCCTCTGGGCTCCTCTGACATCCCTGGTATCTGGCTGCTCAAACTCAGCAGCCAAGTGCTCTGCCTCAGCGCTCCACCCCGAGCAAACATTTCACCCTTAGATTCACAGACATTATTGAAAGTGCAGCACGCAGCTATGACCATGGGAATATTCTCCTCATTAAGGTCTAACCTGCCATAAAGGCAATGCCAGCATGCCGTTAATCTGCCAAAAGCACATTCAACTGTCATCCGACACCTACTTAGCCTGTTATTGAAACACTTCTTACTGCTCTCCAGGTGTCCCATGTAAGATTTCATGAGCCAGGGCTACAAGGGGTAAGCAGGGTCTCTCAGGATCACTATGGGCATTTCCACATCCCCCACTATAATGCTGTAGTATGGAAAGAAAGTCCCTGCTGCAGCTTTCTGTATAGGCCAGTGTTCCTGAAGATGGGTGCATCATGCACCTTTCCAGACCACCCCGCGTTGATGTTTGTGAAACACCCATGATGTTCCATAAGCGCCTGCACCACCATGGAGAAGTGCCCCTTCCTATTGATGTACTCTGCTGCAAGGGGGTCTGGTGCTAAAATTGGAATATGTGTGCCATCTATTGCCCCTCCATAGTTAGGGAAACCCATCTCTGCAAAGCTGTCCACTATTTCACGCACATTTCCCAGAGTCACAGTCCTTTGTAGCAGGATGTGATTAATTGCCCTGCACACTTGCATTAATGCAGCCCCAACGGTCAACTTCCCACTCCAAATTGATTAGCGACTGACTGGTAGCAGTCTGGAGTCACCAGCTTCCAGACAGTGATTGCCACACACTTCTCTACTGAGAAGGCAGCTCTTATTCTGGTGTCCTTGTGCCACAGCTCTGGGGCCAGCTTAGCACACAGTTCCAGGAAGGTGGCTTTACACATACGAAAGTTCTGTAGCCACTGCTCTTCATCCCACACCTGCATGATGATGCAATCCCACCATTCAGTGTTGGGTTTCCCTAGCCTAAAAGTGATGGTCTACCCTATGCAGCTGCTCTGTGAATGCCAAAAGCAATGTAAAGTTGCTGCTATCCAAATCACGCAGAATGTCAGGTGCCTGCGAGTCTTCTTCTGTCAGTAATTTCACAATTAACTGCACTGCCATGCGCGATGTCCTCATGACACTTAACAAAGCATAGGAAATAAGTGTGGGATCGATCCCTTCTCACTACAGATGTGGGGTGCACAGCAAAGAATGGCAGCTGAAAAATGGCACAAAAGAAAGCTGGAAACCAATGGAGGGCTGGGACACAAAGCAATGCATGACGGCCATTTAGCACGGTCCCAAGATGCACTGCGATCTGCTCCGCCTTCCCACAACACCTATGGGATACATACCCACAGTGCATTGCTCACACTGTCGATGATGGTGCCCCCAGTATGGATGTGATCTGTCGCTAGAGGGGGATAGTGTGAACAAACTTTTCTGATTTTTATTAAGTTGACTTTTGGGTGTCAATATAAGTGTAATCGACAAAACTTGGTAGTGTAGACAAAGCCTAAGAAACAAGGACTGAGGAGGGAGGGAAGAAGATCTGAGGCCTGGCTGGAAAAGGTGTCTGGCCTGTGAAAGAAATGCCTAAAACATTCAGGGTGATAAATTACTACTTGTAGCCAGTTTCTTTAATGTACAGTAACTCCTCACTTAACGTTGTAGTTATGTTCCTGAAAAATGTGACTTTATGCGCAATGATGTTAAGCTAATCCAATTGCCCCATAAGAATTAATGTAATTAGGGAGGGTTAGGTTCCAGGGAATTTTTTTTTTGCCGGACAAAAGACATTATATACATATACAGTATAAGCTTTAAACAATTTTAAACAAACAGTTTAATATTGAACACAGCAATGAATTATTGTGAAGCTTGGTTGAGGTGGTGGAGGGTGGAATATTTCCCAGGGAATGCCTTGCTGCTAAATGATGAACAATCATTCAGCTGAGCCCTCAAGGGTTAATAGACTGTTGTTAATGTAGCCTCACACTCTACAAAGCAGCATGCACTAAGGCAGGTGGGAGGAAACACAATAGATGCAGGGCAGTAGCTGCAAACACTGCCCTGCAAAAACTGAACATGATGATGAGCCCATGCTATCCAGCTGGAGTGCACCACTCCCTCTTCCTGACAGCACATGCATGGCTGCACAGGTGCTTACTTTCCAAAATGCTGGGGTGTGCATGCATGAGTGAGAGAGAGAGACGTGCATTGCCCCATTAAATATGCTGATACCACTTCAAGTATGTTGCCCTTTTAAGCAGATCAGCCAGTTCAGACATGAAGCAACAGCTTCCAGCCAATTCCCTCCTTTCTGTCCCTCTACTCCGCTTTGTAGAGAGGAAGTATAGAGCACAGGCGGGGGGGGGGGAGCAGGGGGACATCCTGATATCAGCACCCCTCTTTCTCCCTCCCCCAGCAAGCAGGAAGCTCCTGGGAGCAGCTCCAAGGCAGAGGGCAGGGCAGGAGCAGCACGGCAGTGGGGGGAGGGACAGCTGAAATGCTGCTGGGCAGCTGCCAAGCCACGTACCTTCTAGGGAATTTAGGAGAGCTGATGGGTGTGGGGGCTGCTGTCCCCCCCGGTTCTAATCCCCACAAGGAGGGGCTGCTCTTCCAGAGAATCCTGCAAGCAGTGGACAAAGCAGACAGCTGCCAAATGACATTATAAAGGAGCATTGCGTTACTTTAAATGAGCTTATTCCCTAATAGATCAGCAATGTAACAATGTTAACTGGGACAACGTTAAGTGAGGAGTTACTGTATTGATCTTAGTTTGCATGTTTGTTTTATTTGTTCAGTAACCTGCTTTGATCTGTTTGCTATCCCTTATAATCACTTAAAATCTATCTTTTGTAGTTAATAAACTTGTTTTGTTTTCTTCAAACCAGTTTGTGCAATTTATAACTGGGGGTGGGGGTGGCAAAAAGCTGTGCATATCTTCTTCCACATTGAGGGAGGGGGTGATTTTCATGAGCTTACGCTGTACAGACGTCTGTGCAGTGCAAGACAATACAATTTTGGGTTTGCACCCCAGAGGGGGTGTGCACGTGAATACTGGGCAATCCCATGCAGAGCTGATTTCAGTATCTGTCTTTCTGCAGCTGGGTGTGTCCCTACGTGTGTGTGTGTGCGCGCTGGAGGAGGCTTAAGGGCCTGGCTCAGCAGTATAGGGCGAGGGAGCCCAAGCTGGTGGAATGGGCGGGCTCGGTGGTACCCCAATATATCAGGGGGTACCCCGCAGTGAGGGGATAACCTGTCACACTAGTTAAAACAAAAAACAACTATATGCCATTCCCTGTCTCAGTTGCCTCTTCACTTTTGGACATCCTTTGGGATTTGGTCAGTATCTTCTAAGGAGTCCAAGATCCTTTCTCCCCTGCTTTTCATTCTGGTCAACCTTTTCTTCTTCTAGTTTATGCTCAAAATGGTCATGAGAGACCCTTCCTTTTACAGGCTTCCAGTCTCCCTTGTATCCCTGCTAGGTGAGCAAAGTCTCCCCATCAGGAGATCAGTTGTTTGGTTACCAGCTCATCTGGGAGAACAAGTTTGCCCTGGATGGTAGCAAGAGTGCTTCCATTTGAATGGATGAACATCAAGGTTTAATGACTTTGTATTGTTATCACTCTGCTAACTGGTTTCAGGAGAAATTCTCACACCTGTGTGTTTCAGCTCAATATGGAGGTTACAAAGGCAAGTGAAGGCACAGATTAGACTCATAATCAAAATGGTGTTCAGAAAACAAAAT
Organism: Mauremys mutica; assembly: GCF_020497125.1. Classification (NCBI taxonomy): domain Eukaryota; kingdom Metazoa; phylum Chordata; order Testudines; family Geoemydidae; genus Mauremys; species Mauremys mutica. The sequence goes on along the minus strand of NC_059074.1, from coordinate 151,792,369 downwards.
GGAAGTTGTTTTATATGGATACATGCAGATATACCCTCGCCATACAGTAATCTGTCACACACTCCCTCCAATTTTAAACCTGCCTTGCTGATCTGCCCGAGAGATTTCTGCTTTATTTTTATTCTCTCTTTTAACAGCTGCCAGACTAAAAAAGACGAGGACCCTGGAGAATTTAAGAGATTTTATTTCCATTGACTCCTCATCTTTTTCTTGACACAGCTGACAGCAGATATGCACACATATTATTCTCAGCTGCAAGCAGCAGAGGAACACACACAAAACTAGGGAGGTGAAAATGCCACTTGACATAGTCCCAGTGCAAGGGATCCTGCAGAACTATAGGCAGCTCTGTTCTTTACTGTTAAGGAAGGAGGCTGAAAGAATAGGAGGGAAATATTTTTTAAAAAATGATTCATGGAGTGGAGGATATGTCACAGGAGGAGACAGTGAAGGAGTCTCTTAAAAAAAGACCAGTGGGAAGAAGATCTGAGTCTAATACCTTCCAGGTAACAATATAAATGAAGGAAGGGAATTAATTCACAGCCTTTGAAAATTGCAGGATAGGAAGAAATAGCCTGAAGCGAATGAAGGAAAAGTTTAGTCCAGATATCAGGAAAAAGTTCTTAACAGTCAGAACAAGAGGAAAACAGACAAAACTCCCCAGGGGAAAAGGCTGAGGCACCATCACTGCACAGATTCAAGAGGTTAGATAAGACATTAGTGAGAATGAGGTAAAGAACAAAGTCCTATGAAATGCAGAGGGCACAGAGCAGATGACCTGAGAGGGATTTTCTGGTCCTGCTACCTATTTTACCAGTGGCGGCTTTTCTACAGAGAAGCTGTATGGGTGGTAATAATGCTTGGCATGCTGTAAGCATGGAGCACAAGCTGCTTTGAATTGCTAGGGAGCAAATTGGAAGGAGTGTGATAAAATCTTCCCAAAACTCTTTAAAACTCACAGGCAACTGTGCCTTCTCTTTCTAGGTGTTCAGCAATGAAAGAGGAGCTTACCCTTTAACCTCATTCCAGTTGTCCTACAATCTCATGAGCCAACCCACCTGCTGTCAGAATTATATGTGGGTCCCTGCAACCCACTCAAGAGCCAAACAGGAGCCCTTCAGAGCAGGGTCTTTTGAAAGAGCAGTCTCCATGAATTGTTGGCAGCCTTGTCTAAAGCATTGCTGCTGGCTACTGCATGCATTCCCGAATGCTGGCCCTCCACCCAGGGGCCTCAGCTGGATTCCATTAAATCAGGCAGCTGCAAATGGCACGTGTACTTCATCTGGGCTGGGAGTCAGAATATTGTATGCTGATGTGATTTATTCATTTTTCTGTGTGGTGCACAAGCCTTTCCTGCCTTCCAACATCCGCTTTCAGTGGCTTCAGTTGGTTGCCTTGGTTTTTTTATTATTATTGTTTATTGATTCGCCTGCATTCCTAGCACTCCAATGTAGAGAGCTCATGAGTCTGGCCCCAGGAATCATGAACTTGGCTCTAAAAATCACACTTCAAATTTTTTTTTATTTGCCTTCTTTTTTTTGAGCCTTTAGGCTACACTCAGTGATGGTTTTATACTTTCCTTTGGTGAGAACCACACAAATTTGGACAGCTTTTTTGCTGCCCCAAAGCTCTTCTGGAAGTGCTAATAATATTTGTTTTAGAATTGTAATACAATTTTTCAATGCCTCATAACCCTCCTAATTACCTTTAGTGACCCGCCACTCACTTCCCCACTGGAGTCACGACCCACAGATTGAGAAATTCTGCCCTACAAAAAGTAGCAGAAGCCCTGTTGCTTGAGTGAGTCGAGCACAGAGTGGAAAAACCAGTGTAAAAAATACTAAGAACAGTGCTGAAGGGAAGGGTGAGAGAAGATGAATTAATAGGTCTTGTTTGCAGGTTGTTGTAGCCTTGTAGGTCCCGGGATATTAGAGAGACAAGGTGGGTGAAGTAATATTTTTATTGGACCATCTTCTGTTGGTAAAAGAGACAAGCTTTTGAGCTACACCACTTTTGAAGAGCTCTGAGTAGCTCAAAAGCTTGTCTCTTTCACCAACAGAAGTTGATCCAATCAAAGATATTACCTCATCCAGCTGGTCTCTTTAGTAGACCTTCTCCATCTGGGCTTCTGTGAGTCTGCCACAGCTGATTCAACACACAGGATCTGTGGAGATGTGTGCACACCTCTTGGTTTGGATGCTAATGCCTCATGGCAGGAACGTCACTCTATATAATTAGAATGCAGGCTAATGTAAGATTGGAAACAGGCAGTGGACTAATTAATTGTGGCAGGAAGCACATGGTTCTCCATTTCCTAGTAATTAGCTGGAGCTGAACCAACATTTAAAAAAAATAATTACCCATTTTAAAAAAAAAATAAAAAAGTACGAATTTGGATCAATTCCACCATCAGTACAGAACTCAACAGAAAGAATCCTCCAGAAGGAGAGGACCCTGTCAGGGACTTGAGGGGAGGCAGGGGGGGATTTGTTTGTGTCTGAATGGAATGTGAGCAATCATACTCGCTGGCTGCCTGGCTCCCTTACAGATACAGTGAGGAATCCATAGGCGTTCTTGATATCTGCAACAAACAGTGGGCCAAGCATATCAGTAAGAAGACAGGGGAGAGGAGAAGAGTTTGGGTTTGAGAATTTTAGTGGATTAACAGCATTTTATATTGGTTACAACTGAATATAGTTAAATAAAGATTATTTATTCTAATTATAAAAATTACTAAATTCCCTACCAAACTGGTGACATTTCCTACACTTGGGTAATTCTTTCACTATGTGCTTGTATAACGAACAATAGCAATATATATATAAATAAATCTACATAGGGGATGGCGGCAGGAAGGAAAGTGAGTGGGTAGAATCATCAGTGAATGTGGAACCCAGGCTCTTGTGTACCAAAATCACAGACTCTAATCACTCGAGCAAAAGGAAAACACCACCAGGTGATGTCAGTGGTAGAGTAATCGTGGGGTCAGCCACTAGAGGAAGACATTATCACACAAACTAAGCCAGTGTACTATGTAAGTGTCCTATCTCAGAGGAAAACACCACCTTCAGAGGCAAGCACAAGCTTCATATTGTCCTCAATAGAAGCTATCCTGACTCACTCAGGACAGGATTTTGGCCTATCTTGGAAGTCAGCCGTTTTCAGCAGCTGTCTCTTTAAAAAGATTGGGGCTCTCATCTATTCACTAAGATCCTACATAATAGAACCCATAGTGCCAGATCCTGGCTTCTGCCACCAGCTGTTTTGAACTGCTCAAAGGGTGGATGGGAAGGGAGAAAGGTGGTTTTCCCCCCCACACTCCCTGCAGGTCCCATGATGAGTACAGCTTAGCTGGACTCTAGGATCTGACTGACTGTCTTGTTGCAGATGTCAAGGGCCTGCTCTGCCTGAGAAGCAGTTCCCTATGCAATACCTGGGGCTTTGAAAGCTTCAGTTTTGCTTTACTTTGAGAACAAGCTACAGCCAAAGCCTGCAAGGCTCCTCTCGTGTTTGTTGTGGCACATTAATGATATCTCCTGTAGGGATTGTTCTGACCATAACTAGAAGGCAAAATTACACAGAAATGTTCCAAAGGGGATGGAATAGGTGTTAACATCTAATTTTTTTTAAATCTTTGATGATGGGGACGTTCAGGCTTTGGGATACCAAGGGTCATGTTGCATTTTGCCAGAAGGCCAATGCTCTAATTTGCATAAGGTTAGCATAAAGTGATCCTTAGAATCACAACATCTGTTTGTGCGTGTATTGTAAATGATAGGGACTAAAAACGGTATTTTGTGTGAGTCCATCCACAATATAAATTGGCAGCATGGTCCAGTGGAAAGGGAGATGGAGAGGGAACTAGTTGTTTTTGTTTCCTGGCTCCACCACTAGCCAGCCATGTGACCTTAGGTGAGTCTCTTAACCTGCCCTGTGTGTCAGTTACACTAATCTGTAAAATGGGGAAAATGCTTACCCACCTTTGTAAAGCATTTGGGAGTTTACAAATAACAATCACTAAGTGCTAAAGATCATGATTAATTGATCATCATTGTTCTCCCCCTGCAGTGATTGGGAGAAGGTACTGAGGAGCCCCATTTTAGGACTCCCATAATTTATTGATTTTGCTAAAAGTGTCCCTTAGAAAATACTCTCAGGTTTTTTTGTTTTGTTTTGTTTTTGTTTTTTTACTACAGGAAAGGGCCCAAACAGTCTACTGTATAGGCTAGTCATGTAGCATACAATCGTTTATCTATTTCTGTATATTTGCACATGGTAAGAAACTAAGAGTTGTGACCTGTACTCGCTCTGCACAAGAGATGCCTTTAACTCTGGAGTGGGAGATTCTAATGGATTAGTGCTCAAGCCTAGGTTAACTTCATAAATGGAAGCTATCAGCCGCTGGTAAGATTATGCAGTCACCTGCACCGCCTATGAGGTCAAGTTTCCTGTGGTTTTGAGCCATCATCAAACCAGAGAGGGCAAAAGAGAGAAAAGGGATTGCTGAAACCATGAAAGAAGCAATCACATATCCCCATTTCTCCTGGCAAAAGGGCTCTGATACAGCAAGATGGAGCAAGACAGGTGACAGAGTCAGGGAATTTGCAGCAAAAGAGGATTTAAGAAAAAAGCCAAAAAGAGGAGTAGGAATCCAAGTTAAGATTTTCCTCCTTCTAACCATGTCTGGCTTTCAGATTTGAATGACCCTTTATTCTTCTTCCACTCCTGATTTTCAAGAGAACAGTGTTTCTGGGATAATAACATTTTCAGTGTAACGGTGGCTTCCCTTTCAGCCTTCAGTGCTTTGCCATTGTGGAAATAAATTGATATATTTGCATGTGAAAGACTCTTATTATCACACCTGGGCTCAGGATGGATTGAGAGCTTGCACGTCCAGGGGAAGAAAAAGAACAGACTGTCCTTCAATGTCAGAAAATAGTTCTACTGTTCATCACTCTCTCTTTTCCCTGTGGGGTTTTTTTCCCCATAAGAAATAATTATTTCATCCCGTTCAGTGGACGAGCATTTAGCCATCAACGGCTGGACAGTGGTGAGCTTCTCTTCTCCATTCCTCTGGTCTTGACCCCCAGCTGCTTCCAGCTCATGAATAACCACTGAGAAATCCACAGTTAACAGCTTTCTATTCAGTAGACAGAGCTGGCTTAATATTTTGGGTTGGGTTGCAGGACAGCTAGTGGGCTGTGGTTCCTCTGTAAAACAGTGTGAGTGTGTGTAGGAAAGTTGTTAAGTGCATTCTGGGGAGAGGGTCATATTCTATTTTTAATTACAGTCTCTATGCCCGAGTATTTCTTTAAGACAACACACAATCCGGCATCCACAGCACGTCACACTGAGGTCAATAGGAAGTTTGCATAAAGATCAAATAAAGAAGGAGGCCCTTAGTGAGTGCAGTAACTTAATTTTAGTTTGTAGGGCCTTATTGCTGCATTCAGCATCACTCATCTGGAGAATACGCTCTCCTGTAAGACCACCACTATTCCGTCCCTTTGTTTCTCTTCCTTTCTCATCCTCCTTTCTCTGTTTCTCTCTCCGCTTTTGCGACTTTTTTCCTCTTTCACAGCTGCGCAAAAAAGTGACAGCTCTATAATAAGAGCAGTGAGAATCTGTGTACCATATCAGTTAGCCCAAAGGATTCTTGTGGTCCAATCCTGCTCCCATTGAAGTCAATGTCAAAATGTCCTTTGATGTCTGGAGATGCAGAGTCTAGCCAGGAGGTTCTCTTTTCAGATTGGCCGTTGGCTCACTCCGCAACCACAGGCAAGTCACTTAGACCTTTCTGTGCCCTAATTTCCCCCCTTTGTAAAATGGGGGCAATAACGTTTACCCACTTTACACGGTTTTGTGAAGCTTAATAAATAAACATTTGCAAAGGTGCTTTGAGATCCTCAAGTCAAAGAGACTGTATTCATTGAAAGTATTATTATCTGAGTGACAGGGAAACACTTAGTGCTACGGACAGGACCAAACCCCACAACTGAACACTCCTGAAATTCAAAGGGAGGTTTGAATCTGAGCCTGGATCCAGAGCTAAAATCCAGAGCTCCCCATCACAGTGAAATGGGCCACTTTGACAGCCTCGTTCTGAGCACCTCTGATCTTCTGAATTTCAAGAGCTCTGAAATCCAGATCCAAGTTTTGCAGTTCCACATAATGCAAAACATGACAGGTATCAGGGATTCACAGGAATATCACCATGGCTAAGGTTACAGGAGCCTGTTCTGTTCCAAGCAGGGCCATGAGAAGCTCGAGACCTGATTGTCCTTTCCCTTAGCTCAACTTCACAGTGGACTTGCTTCTCTTTTACGCTTGGTGTAAGTGCACGGCGAATCTTACAAGGGTTGTACCAAATTCAGATTTTCCCCAACGTATTTGAATTACAAGCTGTAACTACTTCTCTAAGGATCCCTGGTGTAAGAATCATTTAAACCCAAAAAGGCAGAGGCTACTTTCACAAACACAACAGATTGCTGATGCAAATAGATAACCCTTGTCATGACTCCATGTTCTGTTATCTCAAAAAATTATTCATTAAAATATGGTGTTTATTGCTCCAAATCCCAAACAATCATCCTTTATTATCTGAATCAAGCTGTGTAGCCTCAGCTCAGAACACTGCCTTCCACATGTTTTATTCCTCCTGACAGCCGGCCATAGGGAAATATGTATGCAAGCAATATTTCATGGGGGATTTGGGTGTTTATTTTTCTGCTGCCAGAAGCACAGTGCCTTCCATCGTATGCTTCTGTCTGGAGCACTCAGCTATTATGCAGGCCAGTAGCAGGCACAGAGCGGATCAACCAGCACTCTATTTGCACTTGGGTAATTCTATAGATATTCTTACAAATATTGGGAGGGCACTGCACTGGGGGCTTCATTTATTTATTGGAGTCTGGGGAACCCAAAAGGCTCTTGGAAGTATCTGATGAAGTGCCTTGTCCATCTTCTGAAAGCATGGGGAGCACATCCAGCTGGATAGACTGAAAAATAGAGTACATCTTTTACTCTGTGCATTACTGGGATCTATTTGGGGTCACTTTAAGTCCCTTTAAAAATATCCTTCCTTCTTCCCTCCCTCTCATCACTCTCTTGCAAGTATTTTCTGATGCCATGTACTAAGTAGGGATGAGCCAAATAAACACTGCACCAAACTCATTCATTCACCAAAAACAAACTCTCAAAAGTTCAGGTAAAGTTTGGGCAGTGCCTTCTCCTGACAAATTTTCTCTGGTTGGAGAAACTGGATGGATCATTCTTTCCTGAGAGGCAGGATGGTTCAGTGGTCAAGATATTAGCCTAGGCCCTGAAAGCCCTAAGATGAATTCTCTGCTCTGCCACAGACTTTTAGTGTGATCTTGGGCAAGTCATTTAGGAAACTGAGGCATAAAAAGGCTATCTGCAAAATGGAGATAATACACTGCTCTGCCTCCTAGGGGTGTGGTGAGGCTAAATGCATTACACATTGCCAGGTGTTCAGCTACTACAGTAATAAGGGCCACATAAGGACCTTAGGCAGATAGACTCTCTTGAAAGATTTCAGAGAAGCAGCCGTGTTAGTCTGTATCTGCAAAAAGAACAGGAGTACTTGTGGCACCTTAAAGACTAACAAATTTATTTTAGCATGAGCTTTTGTGAGCTGTAGCTGTAGCTCACGAAAGCTCATGCTAAAATAAATTTGTTAGTCTTTAAGGTGCCACAAGTACTCCTGTTCTTCTCTTAAAAGAGGCAGTCAGAATCTGTCACCAGGAATCACCACCTACTTTATCTCCATCAATGTTCTGCACCTGCTGCTCCCCCTACTTAAGAACATTATCGTCATTAGTAGTAGTATTTGGAGCCTGTCAAGAAGGTGATTTGTGGAGGAAGACCGAGTGCTTCAGTGGAAAGGAAGGGGTTTCAAAGTGGAGAGGTTCAGAAAAGCATCCCGCGTTTGGGGAGCTTCTAGGAGTGGAAGTCAGGTTCTCAGTGTCTGAGGTTCACCTATTTCTATAAAAATAAACTGCATTGTGTTAAGTGAAGCCAGCCAAGGGGATTCAGATTTGGCCCAAACCGTAGCCTTAATATTAAAATGAAGCCAAGCCTTGTTAAAATGTCCAGAATAATGGGGATCTCTACTAAATCCTGCCCTTCCCAAACTGCAGCCTCTCCTCCCAGCTGCTGACTGGTGCTGTAATTCATGTTTAGGTCTCAGCCATTCTAGCAACTCAGCTGTTTTCAGCTCTCATTTCATTTGGGTATGTCTTCCCTTTGAGTCAGAATGAAGAAATGCCTCTTGGCTAGCCTATGACTCAGAACTCATAGGATTTAGGAACAGGCTTTTAATAGCCTTAATAATATCCTTCAGAAATGAATGCTGCAGGTTAATAACCCCATGGGATTAATCAAAGAATGTTTCCTTTTATTCATTTTAGTCTTTTAATTTCATTAGCTTACTTGTTTTTTTGTATTGTGGCACAGGGTACATGGGAGCACGTGTGATGCTGGCAAACCAGTTGCCAGGTGCCAGGCCTCACTGAATGCTTACAGGTGCATAGCTGGAAACCAGTCTGGCTCATCTCTGTTTTAGCATTATCAAAATTGATATTAGATATTAAGTTGATAAGAATGTGTTTGGAGTTTATAAAATGGTTGTAGGATGTTGTATGCACTGGTCTCACTTATAACCTCTATAGCCCATGGTATAAAGTTATACTGAATGTCTGCACTGTAAACCTTTGTAACTGTAAAAACAATGAGGATTCCTTGTGGCACCTTAGAGACTAACACATTTATTTGGGCATAAGCTTTTGTGGGCTAAAGCCCACTTCATCAGATGCATCTGGTGGGTTTTTGCTATCACTGTGAAACCTTTCTAATTGTAAAAAGCAACAAAGAGTCCTGTGGCACCTTATAGAAAGCTCATGCTCCAATACATCTGTTAGTCTATAAGCTGCCACAGGACTCTTTGTTGCTTTTTACAGATCCAGACTAACACAAATACTTTGTAATTGTGTAACTCAAACAGGAAAAGAAGCATTCATTAAAGTAAAAATGCTTGCCTTGCATACAGGAATGGCCCATTGAAGACAAAGGAGGTATTGTGTAGCATCAAAGGACAGAGGCCCTGTTGATTGCATTTCTAACTCCCTCCAGGAAGGAGAGACCTACTCATGAACTCATCCCATCGATTTTGGTCTTTGGAGTGGAGGAGATAAAAAAATCCCTGACAAGGAGAAACTGAATCTCTTTTATGCCGTCAGGATTTTGAGGGGCGAGGATTGGTAAATATAAGCATAGAGTGTGGCTTGGCAGGGGTTAGCCTTGAAAGACACTTTGAATTGACAAATTACTACTTGCATCACAGACTGAAACTCATTCTGGTATATATGCTTGCTTGCTTGCACCTGCAAATAACTCTCATTCCTTTTTTCTAATTAATAAACTTTTTGTTAGTTTATTACAGGATTGGTTAGCAGCGTTGTCTTTGGTGTGAGATCTAAGATACAAATTGACCTGGGGTAAATGACTGGTCTCTTGGGACTACGAGCAACCTGAATATTTTGTGATTTTTGGTGTAAGTGGCCATTTATCACTTAAGTCCATCTTGCCTGGGTGGCAACATAGACTGGGGAGCCTCAGGGGACTGTGACTCCATGGTGAGACTGCAACAGTGATCCAGGAGTCCACATTTGTTACTGGGTTGGTGAAATCTCATTATAGAACATACCATCTGTTTGCGGTGTCTGCTCTCCTTTTTGCAGTTGGCACTCTCAGTCAGGAGCCACTCCAGACAGCGTGATAACATGTAATCAGCCTATTGTGTAGTTTCGGTATTTTAGTATTCTACCATAGAATTCTAGTATGTTTCATTTGATGAAGGAGCCTGACATGAGCTATATGAAGTACAGATGTGTATGACAGATTGAACTTGTGATCTGCATTTGTCACCCTTCACAGCTTAGAGTTTAACAGCTCTCTTCTTTGCTCTTGCAGGTCTTCACCCTTGTGTGAGCTGTCCATTTTCACCCATACAAAGTCAAACTCTTTAGCCAAAGCCATGGGTCAGGCCAGGATGCATAAGTTAATCTTGCAATCAGTGTTACGGATTGCATGCCCTAGTGATATGTTTGTTTTCCTGACGTTTGGTTACTTTGAACATGAAATAGAATTTAAAACCCCATTTGAATTCCAGAGCTTGAGCTGTACACAATGCTGCAATCAATACCTGGTCACTTTGAGGTCTACCAGTAGCGGGAGGATTCTTTGGGAAGAGACATTCTCTGTGTCCCAAAATGGGTCTGTGCTTTCGTGTACCAAGAGCAAGTCGTACAAAAGACAAATCAACAAAGCAGTTGACTTACTTTCAGTGGAAAGTTTTCTTGAGTAAGGACAGAAGAGCCAATCCTGTAAACACTTATCATTGAGTGTACTATTCCCTCAACAACACTGCATGACTGGGCCCATGGCTTACCAGACAAACAGGGAACCTGCTAGGCTACAAAGCCCAGCACAGAATGTAGCAGCATGGAGAATGGGATAAAATGGCAACTTAGGTTTTGGCTTATCACATGGCAAGTAAAGCACCATATGCAAAAAAAAATAATCCCAACCTTAGTCTAGCCCAGAGGCCTAGTGAAAAGTGCTGTACATGGCAGTACAGGGGGCCGGAGATTCATATGGTAATAACTTCAAAGACTGAGGATTTGTGGAACTAAATGGATCAAGGGATTGACAATGGGCTTTGGCATATTTTTTACAAGTAATTATTTACTGTTCAGTGGCCTATGAGTTGAGGATCTCAGTCCAGGTTCTGGTGACCAATGAGAAAAAAAAATCACTGTCACTGCTGGTAGCATCTGGAGATCAAGCACTTAACTGTCAGTGGAGACAGAGCTTCATTTTGAGCCTATGAGGTGCCTCCTCAAGGTGAGTATTGAAGCCCATTGGCAGAGTGTGTTTGTGGAGAGGAAAGCTTGACCTGCCAGTCCATCCCTTGTGGTGCCTGTTCCAAAGATAGGAATTCAATCACCCAGCACATTTAACATGGAAAGGGGTAGGTTAAAATCAGTTCCCTGAAAGGCAACGTGCTGATTCAAATACCGTGGGACTGTAAAGCTGGGTTGGAAATCTCATGAGAAAATGGTGCCGCATGAAATATTCAGTAGGTCTCTTTTCTCTGGCAGATGAAAGGAACAGCACTGGTGCCTAAAGGAGCTCTGCTCAGTTCTCTATCAAAGTTAGAGTGGACATGACATAGGACCTGAAGTGGTAAGAGATTGAATACAGAGGGATCCCCAGAAGGAAACCCTCTTCCTCTGTGCATTTACAGTTTACCTTAACTGTCTGATAATTAGTAGTGGGACCAAATGTGGGAATATATCACCCCTATGCTGACATGATAAACAGGAATGTGGAAAGCTACAACATCAGGCCTCTAGGAAAGAGGGGTAAAGTAAGGTTGTGTGCCAGGCGGCTGAAACCGGTTCGACGCGGCCTTGTCTGGTCTTCTGATACAGGGAAGGCCGTAAACAAGATAATAAATCAGGAATGTATGCAACATGACAGCTCGCCAATGAATAGAAAGCAGGGGATGTACAAACTTTTTGAAGCCAATTAATGAGTGTGTAGTAATGATATAATCATAGTGTAATAATTGCAATAAAGGTATATAAACAGGGTGCATGGAAAAATAAAATGATTTAGCTTGCAATCATATTGGTTGTTGTGCTTTATCCGGCCCGCATGAAACCCGACAACCAAACACTAACTGTTGCCCTTGAGGTGTCCACACAACACCGATTAAGAATAAGAGGCGTCAAGGACAGCATATAGTTGTAGGTCTTGTAGGGTCCTTTATTCCTAAATAGTCCTTATGTTAGCTAATGTCTGTCTCTAAATAGAAACAACAGACATCAAAACTGGCACTAAATAAGTGATTAGTTGATGGACACTTCTAGACTGGTGTTTCTAGCAAGGAAAGCCCAAAGCGGGACATGTGCCATTACGTGCTGCAAAAAGGTCACCATCAATTACCATCCCAATCACACAGCCTCAAGGCCAAGCCATTGATGAGCATGGGGGAAGCACCTACAGATTCAGTTCATTGAGAAGAACAAAGCAGTGTGGATTTGTATCACCCAGCTGCTCCCTCCCTCCCCCTCTCAGCAGAATGACAGTTTAACTGAGCTGGAACAGGACCCTGGAATTATATCCAGCAGTAAATGTGTGTGTAATCGAATTGTCAAAACAGACAGCAGCATATTTCCACTGCTGTATAATACAAACAACATGTTCAAGGCAGCAGCACTCGTATAGCACAGGAAATAAGATGAGATGCATGCATGCTTCTGGGACTGAGTTTGAGCTTTTAATGGCTAAGCATGACTTAGCTGTGCTGTTACTAGTCACTGTATATTTATTTTTAGGAGTGCTGGCTTGACAGCCCTGGCGCTTGAGTGCCTTATAGATACTCACAAAACAGGTGAAGCACAAGTTTCTCCCAGAAATCCCTAACTCAACTGTTTAATACCTTCCCCGCTGGTAGCACTGTTAGGGGGAAGAAGGTAGTTCAGTGTGCATGAACTTTCAATCAACCTCTCCACTGAGATTGCCAGTAGTGGATTGGATTGTGGTGGGATGGACATACATCTTGTAAAGTGTTTGCCATGTCCCCCACCACTGGCTACCCCATCTTGACGTTAATAGCTGTGACAAAGTTCCTCCTCTACCTTGGTGGATCCTGCACTTATTGGCGGATTTTGCTAGCCTCAGAGATCTTCCTGTGTTGGATCAGGAGTTGGGAGGTTTTGGGGAGAACACAGGCCCGCCCTCTACCTGGGTTCCAGCCCAGGGCCCTGTGGACTGCAGCTATCTAGAGCGCCTCCTGTAACAGCTGCATGATAGCTACAATTCCCTGGGCTACTTCCCCATGGCCTCTCCCCAACATCTTCTTTGTCCTCACCACAGGACCTTCCTCCTGATATCTGTTAATGCTTATACTCCTCAGTCCTCCAGCAACACATCCTCTCACTCCCAGCTCCTTAGGCACACCTCACTAACTGGGGTGAGAGCCTGTTTATACCAGGTGTCCTGATTAGCCTTAATTAATTCTAGTAACTTCCTAATTGGCTACAGGTGTCCAAATAGCCTGCCTGCCTTAATTAGTTCTAGAAAGTTCCTGAGTGTTCTGGAATAGTCCCTGTTATCTTATCCAGGGAAAAGGGACCTGCTTAACCTGGAGCTAATGTATCTACCTTCGACCACTCTCTTGTAGCCATCTGGGCTGACTCTGTCACACAGCCTACTGCTACCAGATAATGGAGTTACTCTTTTAGCTGAAGTGGTAGATGTCCATGTTTTGGTGCTGAAGGTCCTATGTTTCAAACCCTGCCAACAATCCATGATGGAATTGTTACAGACACCTCTAAGATAGTACTTGAGAAGTACTAACTCAATTCAGTACTCTGTTCTGGCTTTGAACCAGTAACCTGGATTTGAAAGACTGTCTTCTCCAACTCCTACTCTACTTTCCTTGTACAACTGTAACTTTCACATTAAATGGCAAGTTTTAGGGGTCATCAGCCATTAGAGCCAGGGACCAAAACAGAACTACAAGGCAGCTCAGACCAATCACATTGAGCCTACTCAATTTCAACTGGTCTCTCATTCTGTGTGTCTGATTTTCCAGAGGAGTCTAGAAACAAAGGTAATGGAGCATTCAGGGCTCCCACAGGTTTAGAAACAGTTAAGCCAGCATATATAATGCCTGCTGCATTAAATATTAGGAGCAGATAAAGATTAATATAGATAGTTGTGGGAGGAGGAAGCAATTTGCTTCCTATCAAATGGAATTTAAAGTATTTAGGTGGAAGACAAAAGGTTGTTGTTTCTTTCTACCCCATAAGACAAAATTATCTGGCTCTTAATTGCATGTGGCTCTTCTCTGACATCCTTCTTGAATTGTGGACACTGGAACTGGACATACTATTCCAGCAGTGGTCTCACCTGTGACAAATAGAGAGGTAAAATAACCGCTCTATTCCTACTAGAGATGCCCCTGTTTATGCATGCAAGGATCACATTAGCCCTTTTGGCCCAGCATCACACTGGGGAGCTCATGTTCAGCTGATTATCCACCACGATCCTCAAATCTTTTTCAGAGTCACTGCTTCCCAAGACAGAGTCCTGCATCCTGTAAGTACAGCTTACATTCTTTGTTCCTAGGTGTTTAGCCATATTAAAAACACACATTTTTTGCTTGCTTCCAGTTTACCACGCAGTTCAGATAGCTCTGTAACAGTGACATGTCCTCTTCACTGTGCCCAATTTTTGTGTCATCTGCAAACTTTATCAGTGATAATTTTATGTTTTCTTCTAGGTCATTGATAAAAATGTTAAATAGCGTAGGACTAAGAACTGATCCCTAGGGGACACCTCTAGAAACACATCCACTTGATTACCTCCTTTACAATTACATTTGAGACTGATCAATTAGCCAGCTTTTAATCCATTTAATGTGTGCCAACGTTAATTTTATATCTTTTTAGTTTTTTTATTCAATCAAAATATTGTGCGGTACCAAGTCAAATACCTTCCAGAAGTCTAAGTATAATACGCCAACACTATTACCTTTGTCAACCAAATTGGTAATTGCATTAAAAAACTATATCAAGTTCATTTGACAGGCTCTATTTTCGACAAACCCATGTTGATCAGCATTAATTAAATTACCTCCTTGAATTAATTATTAATCCATGCTGGATATCTGCCTGAGACTGACTTTTTCTGGAAAGTTTTAGCTCAACTTGCTCAGACAATTCTAAGAGCAAGATTGGGGGGGGGGGGAGTTCTTTTGCCTATATTCAGAAGTCTTACAATCATTTAATTGTTACACTCTAGTACCTCAGTGCTTTGGAGCAGAGTCCTGACACTTCTTTTGGTGGGGTGAGGGGACTTCCTGATGTCAAGGATTCAATGTCTTGTCATTCCTGTGAAAACCTGCCCAAATTATAAACCTCTGGACAATCTCAGTTTGCATATGCTCAGTAGAGACTTGTTAAAATTTGGCAGCTAAATTCTCTGATGATTCTGTCTGCACTGAGCATGCTCCATCCCTTTTATCATAGGGATCCTGTGGGTATTATCATAGAACCACAGGGTTAGAAGGGACTGCCAGGGTCACCTAATCTAACCCTCAAGGTTTCACACCCCTTCAGAGATTCTATGTGGGATTGGACTATATATACAATATCTCTTAAAAGTGCAATTGCTGTACCCAGCTGCTGTGGTACCAGCCACGGGAATTGAGAGCAGGGACAGCGTCTCTCCTGGGCTCTGTATACTCCCATGGTTGGTGCTAGGGTAACCAGACAGCAAGTGTGGAAAATCGGGACGGAGGTGGGGGGACATCTGGTCACCCTAGCTGGTGCCCAGGCAGCATGGAGTAGAAGGAGGGATGTGTCTGGAACACAGAAAATGTTTCTAACTTTTGAGTGTTTGACTTTACAATCTGAATGTTCCTTTAACATAGTTTTTGAATGAAATTACAGTTTATATCACAGCAACACCCTGAGAACCCAACCAAGCTCAGGGCTATTTGTGTTGAGCAATGTACAAATGCATAGTAAGAGACAGTCCCAAGCACCGATTCGCTTGCACTCTAAATAGACAAGGCAAAGGATGGGAAGGGAAATAGAAGTACAGAGAAATTAAGTAACTTGCCCCACATCACACACAGGCCAGTGTCAGGAGCAGAACCTGAATTATCTGACTTTCAGTGGAGTGCCTTCTCCATTAGACCATGCTGCCTCCCAGTCTTGGTTTTTATTTTGCTTTAATTACTAGTTGTTTGAAGCT
The DNA here is from genome assembly GCF_020497125.1 of Mauremys mutica. NCBI lineage: Eukaryota > Metazoa > Chordata > Testudines > Geoemydidae > Mauremys > Mauremys mutica. The sequence continues at coordinate 151,776,517 of NC_059074.1, read as the reverse complement.
ACTCGAAGTTTTGAAATAGTCCCCAAATGGATGGATTAATGGACATATTTGAGTATACGTATATCCTGCACACCAGTTCTCCTTTCTTTCTGAGAACCTAACTACTCCATAGCTGTGCTTTGGGAAGATCCCAGAGCCCTTCGGAAGTGGGGCATGGAATGTCCTTTGTTAGTGGTCAGAGTACTAGACAAGATGGAGATTATAAAATCAAAAAGCAGATGCTATAAGCACGCTGTCTTCAGAGTCGACGTTCTGTGGCTGAATTCAATTTGGTTCATTGCACCAGGTCTGGGTCACCTTTCCAGGGGGCAGCGAGTTGTGCCTAAAGCAGTAATTATGATAAATGTTATCAAATGTCTCTCTGATTAAAAGCACATCCTGACTCGATCATCATTGGAAGGCTGTGTGTGGGAGACAGACTGCCACACCAACGATTAAAATTTAATTATGCCTCCATTTGGATTACAAGTGCTCACACTGCTTTATCCTCTCCACGCCGACTCTTCCTGTAGCCTCAGAGCTCTTTCTCTGCATGCACCCGCCTCCCCATTAGAACCTTGTTAAGGTGCACACCTGCAGTGGCGTCTGTCCAGCCCTCAGCATTCTAGTCATTAACCCTGTGCATGGCTGCATGTATGCACAGATACACAGTGGAGGCCATTAAAAAGAGTGAGCATTTACCAGCAGTTATCAGACAATAGCATTAGAGCTTACCCTGGTTTTTTTCCATACTTAGAACAGGACATGACTGTGGGAAATGTCGACGACTCATCTAGTGCACTTTCTAGCCCAATTTTGAGTTTCCCATACTATTTTGGCACTTGCGGGTGTATGGTCTTAGCACGTCTTCTGCGCCACAATATTTCATCCATGATGTCTCATCCTGTGACGAGCTAGTCTCCATGCCATTTCCTTGCACTACACAGGTTGCCTCCAGAAGAAAGACATGGGGGCTGAATAGAGAAATTGAAAAACCAGTACCCCAGTGTATATGCAGTTGTAATGAAATATCAGTAACCAACCTGGCCAAGTGATGTCTCATCTGAATCTGCTGAAGGGACACAGATTTTGTGGCAAGTGCCTCCCACCCCAGCAGACTAATCATTGAACCTCTGGAAGGGTTGGTTTGATTCTTACATTGTGCAGCCATTAAGGCAGTTTCACTTTCAGCCTTTCCTGCAGTAATACAACACAGAATCTGCCCAGAGGTGTATCACCTCTAACAGACTGACTTTGTTGGAATTCAGAACAATGCACAAGAATGATTGCTGTAACTCCTCTACGAGAGGTTCACCACCCGAAACCTACCTCCACCAATACCTTAACATTTGAAATGTGAGCAAACTGGAAAGGGAACTACACAGCTGCATTGCTGGCAAGCACAATTTTTGTTCACTGTTAGATGATTTCCCCTGACCCATAACCAGAATCCAGCCTACACATTTCTGAGGTAGGCCTAGTATTCACCGCACAGGGCAGGAGCTCAAGAGGTACAAAAGTCTCTGCCGTGCTCAATGGTACCCATATTTTTCTTCATCTGCTGAAAACCACTTGTGCTGCTAGAGATGGGTAGCTTTTACTAATATGTGCATGGGCAAGGTGCCAGTGTGCCTCCAAAGGGAACAAAAGCTGCCCAGGTCGTGCTTTCAGAGCAACCCACTTGACAAATGGTGATTCGGAGACAACTGGGAACGAATACAGGATTGCCTTTCAGACCTACTGGTTATGACAAGAAGGCAGACAGGGTCAAGAATTATGTAAAAGAGACTCATCTCTGCCTTTAATTGAAACCTTAAAGGCTCCCATAGGTCCAGCTGGCTCCACTGAAATGTCATCTTCTGTTTCCCAACACAGTATCAGTGCCGCATCATTTATGGAGGTATATTTGTTTAAGAGCCATCCTCATTAAAATTCAATTACACTGAAGCTGTATAATCCCTCATTGTAATAACCTGCTAAAAAGCCCTTAACTACCACCTCACATGCCCATTTAGCAGGGAAATTAGCTCCGCAAAAAACATGGTCCTAATTCAGCAATTAGGGTGCAGTTTGCATCCGCCTATTGCAATAAGATTGGAAGGCAATTTACAAGGGAGTATCACTCATCGCAAACGATTAGAGCTGCATTTGCAAAGTGAACAGAATTCCCAGTGGGAGTGTGTATAGGAAAGGTCTGTTTGTGTTTCCAAAAAATAATCAATGATATAGATGATATCAAGAAGAGTGAGACTTTTTCCATAGTCTTATTTCTTAAGCTACTGTATTATTTTCCCATCACCTCAAATAGGTAAATAGGGCCTAAGCTACTCAACATGCATTTTTAAGGTGAAGTGGAACATAGTGGAAAGGGCACTTCCCTAGAAACTAGAGACAAATATCTTTTAACTTTGGAATGTACAGTTAGGCAGGTAAATCCATATCTAGAGTCCTAAATAAAAGGGCTGATTTTCAAGGGTTGTGAGCATTACAACTCTCATAAATTCATATTTAGATACAGATTTCACACTTGGCCCCTTTTCTTATAATGAGTCAAAGTAAACCCCTAGGAGATCTAAACTCCTTGAACTTGGGGAAAGTTTGGATTTGGATCTAAAGCCTGGGAGTCAGGCCCAGCTCCACTTGCTGCTTTCTAAGGAAACATCCAGCAGAACCAGGGTCAGAAAAAAGCAATACATTCTTTTAAGTTCCTTGGTGAAAGGGCTCTGGGTCTGGTTTGGCTACATATGGCTAAGGGAATTCTAGTTTCCATTTAGCCACAGTAGAGAATTGCTAATGCAGCAGCAGCTCAAGCTGTTACCTTGCCAATGTCTCCCAGACTTACTTTTTCAGGGACCACCCTTAAGGATTAGGCATGGGGTGGCCAACCTGTGGCTCTGGAGCCACATACGTCTCTTCAGAAGTTAATATGCGGCTCCTTGTATAGGCACCGGCTCCGGGGCTGGAGCTACAGGTGCCAACTTTCCAATGTGCTGGCGGGGCGGGGGAAGCGGGTGCTCACTGCTCAACCCCTGGCTCTGTCACAGGCCCTGCCACCACTCCACCCCTTCCCGCCCCTCCCCTGAGCCTGCTATGCCCTCGCTCCGCCCCCTCTGAGCCTCCTGCTCACCACGAAACAGCTGAGCGGGAGGTGCGGGAAGGGAGGGGGAGGCACTGATTGGTGGGGCTGCCGGTGGGTGGGAAGCGCTAGGAATGGCGGGTAGGGGAGCTGCTGCTGTATTACTGTGGCTCTTTGGCAATGTACATTGGTAAATTCTGGCTCCTTCTCAGGCTCAGGTTGGCCACCCTTGGATTAGACCATAGATCAGTCTCCAGACCTTTTAAACCTTTGGCCTCTTTGCTGAAACTAACTACAGTAATGACCTTATTTAGTTGATTTTTGTCCAATATCAACCAGACTGAGACCATGAACTCGTTTCATATAGACCACTGACCAGGCTCTGTGACTTGCACTACCTACCATACTGGGTCAGGCTTGAACTGGTGATCTAGTGATAAAAGCCAAGGGTCTATTTCCCGTTACTAAGTCCCAGTGCTATCAACTGTACCAGTGTTTCACGATGACTCATCCCAGTCCCTGAGATGTCCCTGACACAGTTTAGGAAGGCAGCAAGACGGTCCCTGGTATCAAAAAAGTTGAGAAACACTTAACTGTACTAACACATAATAAGTGTGATACACCGGAGCATTACAGTTCACAGCTAAAGTTCACTAGAAATAAAACTAGACGGTGTATTCCAAAAAAATTTTCAACAGCTGGAACATACTGGTACCCAACAGTCCATGCAAGAGAGAAATGGGTTTTGTGGATCTTGTTTTTAACATGTCACCCAAGATAAATCCAGCAGCAATTCTTTGAACCAGGCTAGGTTCAGTACTGACTCAGAGGCAACAGTGTTGACTAGGAGAAGTCCAAGGAACAATTAAGGCTCCAACTCTTGGGTCCAGCTAAGCTGTATGTGATCCAGGACTCGAGATGAGGAGGGCAAATGAGGCTTTATGGCATCTTTTCAATAGTCCAGGCCACAAAGGGGCCAGTGCACCAGCTGCCATAAGTTAAAGCCGACTCTCAACTGCTCAAACCTATACTAGCTTTTAACAGACCCCGATGACCCCAGCGCCTGTAAAAAGGTCATTGGAGTGCAGGACTCTCCAGCCACATGCCCCTAGTTCTAGCCCTAGCACAAACCCTCCACAGCAGGGTGGCCTAGAAGAGCTGGCATATACAGATGACTATGCAACCAGTGCAATGAAGTGGCAGAAGATCTGGCCTGTTGGTCAGACCCCACCCTTTCTTCTAGCTCTCTTTCCAGTTTATTTTCTGCTTCGTCCTTCCCCCTCCCTTGCTGCTGTTTTTGATGCTAAATGTTAATTGTTTTCACTATAGGGCACGTATGTCTCTTATTTGAATAACTGGCATGCCAGCTGTGTTTGTACAATTGCACCTGCTGTGCTGTATGTTATACAATGACATCTGTTATTACTGTCTCCAGTTTTCTTGGTAACACCTTTCAAGAACAGTTAAATTATAAACAAATTGTAACTTTCAAAAGAACAAAGAGTCAATGCATATACAAGCAGCTACCAGCACAATACTAGACAGGCAACCTAAATTAAGCCTGCAGCACAGTTAATTGCACACACTAAGTAACTGCATGCACAGATAAGATCATGTGCAAAAGGCTTATTTGGTGTAGGCTTACCTGTGTGTGACTGTGAAAATGAACATTCCACGGGCAGCTTCCACAACTACATCTGAAACTGTGACCTGGGTCCTACAGCATTTTCCTCAATATTGGCAGGCAAGGGGTTAATTTCCCTCCCCCTGAAAAGTTGAGCTGTGTTGCAAGGAGGGATTGGAACAAGCAGATGGGAAGTGACGCACCCTACCAGGATTCCTTTAGGGAGCCCAGCATTGTTTGCATGATTTACAGTTTCATTTAAAAGGGGTGGGGGGAGGGCGCTAACAGACCAAAACAAAACACAAAACTCATTAGCCCTTTTTGTTGCAGAGAAAGCCTTCCAAATGCCACCCCAAGACAGTGCTGCAGCAGACAAGCAGCAAACGATGGGCCAATGTATCCCTGGTGGGTCTCCACTGACTTCAACAACATTACACTGGGATGTTAATGAAGTCTAATGATGATGTAACACACTGAATAGTGCTACAAACCTCAGGGGCTGATCCAGAGAGATTAATGAGCCTGCTATTGCTCCCACCTCCAGGACTTGGCTGTCTAGCTCAAGGGCTAGAGACATATGCTCTTAGCTTTGAAAATCGGTAGGTGGGGGCCAGTTATAATAAATGTTATTCATTAGGCCTCTTTGATTATTTTCTCAGGAACATCGGGCTATTCCTGGATCCTGGGCAAAGCTTGCGTTGAGTACCAACACCACTTTTTCCCTCTCCTACACTGATCCTTAGTTGTAGCAACCAGTTCTTAGCAAACTCCCACATTGTTTTAGCCTTTCCGGCTGCCTGAAACACAAGCACAAAGAAATTATATACATTTGCCCACGGGAGCCAGTGGCTTGTGCGGGATTGGATTCCAGGCCACTGTCTCCCAACTGTGTTGTAAGCAGTCACTTTCAGTGTACATACTGCAAAGAAGAGTCTTGAGACAGGGACTCATACTTTGATACAATAGTAAAAATCCAGTCCCGCATTTGTCATGGCCGGGGGAGGGGGGAGCAGTCGTTACAGCCCATGAAATCCAGCTATGTCCTCTGAATTTAGTGAGCAAAGATCAGAGCGATAGAAAATAGAGGTGTTTGCACAACGACCCATCCCCAGCTGATGGGATAAGGGGAAGAAGAAGATAGAGGTGGAATAGTCATTAGAAGCCACCTAATCCATAACTTGTTGCCATCACCCAGGGATCAGGACAAAACTGTTCCTCACTGTATATTATTCTCCAGTACTTTAGCCAGTCTACAGTGTGCCAAGGAATGGGGCTTCCACTGAAACTCTTAGGTGAACTAGTCCACAGCCTAACAAATCTGAGCCTCATACTCAGCCTCAGTGTTCCCACCATTTGGGGTTTTCTCCCCTGGCACCTTGTCTTACCCAGCCATCGTGTGAGAGCTGATCCAGAAAGTGATTTCTTCCCAGCAAGATGAACCTCTGCCCAGGATCAAGGTGAGTAGAAGTGCTTTACCCAGACTCACTGAAGGCTCCTGAGGGCAGGCACTGAGCCAATCACAAACATTGAGCCGCACCTGCTGTGAAAGGGCACAGCTGATACCTCTGTGTGTCAGCTTTGTGCATGTGACATCTAGCTGTCACCATCTTCCACTGGACAGCCTGCAGCTGCCTTCCACAGCAGCCTCATTCCCATTGCTTTTAATGAAATGCCTGATGTGTTGCTAGGGGTGGGGCCTGGAAGGGGCAGGGCCACATCCTTATAAATGTTTTCCTCTGCAACGAACCACTTAAGGGAAAGGGATTTGGGCCTGACATTTTTTTGTCACCAGCTGCCTGGCTGCTTCCCTACCCAGAATGTTTCAACTCATTCTGTCCCACGGAATATTTTGCATTTCTAACTTTTTGTTTCCAAAGTGAAAAAAAAAATGGAAATGTGAAATTTTCTGCAGAATGGAGAATCTGGGTCCTGCACAGCTCTCGCTCAGACGTCACTATCTGTAACAGGCCCTTTAGCAGGAAGAAGCGGAAGTGCGGGTAGAAAATTCTGAAGTTTGCACTGGTGACAGCGCGGTGTACAGGTTGGAGCATGAAGAGAGAGAAAGCAGGATGCTGGCTCTTTTCTGTGGGGAGGTTCATTTAAAGAAAAAAAAACAATTGGGAGGCTTCCAGAACGGGCAGCCATAAGTGATCACATCAAACAAATGACCTTCCCACAGTGATTTATGGGCTAATCTCTCACCAATGGTTACCACCAGGGCAGCTTATCAGTGAGTGCCCAGTACAATTAGCGCTGCGCCATGAATCACTCCCAGAGCTGGCTCCTCTGGAGGAGGTTCACATGCAGTTTGTCATTACAGCAGATAAAGACTTTGCCTGCCCCTCTTCTCTCCGCTGCCCAGACAGTACCGCTGAAGGCTAGTGGAACTCCTGTTAGCAGGCTTCTCTGGCCTAAGCAGGACTCCATTCAGTTGCTAAGTGTGCGTTGGAAGGCCGGGTGGTGAGGGCACACATTGAGTAGGGGGCTCAGGACTCCATTGGCAGGGGGAGCTGTGAGGAATCAAGGAGAAAGGCACTGAATAACTATAGAGCAAGGAAAGGGGGGAAACTGAGGATCATGTAGCTGCCAAGGAGAAGGGGTAAGAAGGGACTTGTTGGAGGTGTGATGGGACTAGTGAAAACTCATCTACGCTCCCTTTCTATGCTGCCCCATATGAATAGGACAGGAGCAGCACCCCAATTAAATTACTGGCAGGCAAATTTATCAAAAACGGAGGAAGCGGATGCTTTCTTGTGCAGCCTGGAGCCAGCCTAGGGAATTCACTGTCACACATATATACAGTAGCTGGATTTTAGAAAGGTCCAAATAGTTTTTAGACCAACAATAAAAGTTGTAGTTCTGCATGTGAGCAGAATCCACTCTCCAGCTTCAAGGAATAAGCTGATCATTGCCAGGGCCAGGAGCAAGCTTCTCTCTCCTCTGTCCTCACAATTTGTATGCTGTCATATAACGGACTTCAATTATGGGCACTAGAATAGTACCTAGGCTGCAATCCCTGAGCCAGCAAGGAGACAGAGGCGTTCTTCCCCTCCCCAGAGGCTGGTATCTGTAGCAATTACTACCATTATGGTTCCCACAGAGGCATTTTCTGGGACCTTCTATGGCTTGGAAGATTATGTAGTTTTACTCTCATTCTGGGAAGCTCTGGGCTCCAAGGACTGTATTGGTGGAATATGGATCTGAACCTCCTAAGAGAATCTTTAGGCCTGGTCACTAGTCTGTCACTATAGAAATAGAGCCCAGATCTGCTTTAGCCACTAGGCCATGCATCCTCCCTTATCGATTATAAGGACTTCTTCTTTCACAAATAATTTCTCAGCGACCATCGGTGCCTAAAGCAGCAGAACTAAAACAAGCTCCCTTGCACAACACATTGAGTTGCAAATTATGTGGACTCCCTACTCAGACTCTACGCCACCAGCACTCCCAGCTATCTCCATGCCACCACTGATTTCCTGAGAAAACTACAATGCATTGGTGATCTTCCAGAAAACACAATCCTAGCCGCCATGGATGTGGAGGGTCTCTCCACAGACATCCCACACACAGATGGAATACAAGCTGTCAGGAACAGTATCCCTGATGATGCCACAGCACAACTGGTTGCTGAGCTCTGTGACTTTATCCTCACACACAATTATTTCAAATTTGGTGACAATATATACCTCCAGATCAGTGGCACAACTATGGACACCCGCATAGCCCCACAATATGCCAACATTTTTATGGCTGACCTGGAACAACGCTTCCTCAGCTCTCATCACTCACATCCCTTCTCTACCTACGCTACATTGATGACATCTTCATCATCTGGACCCATGGGAAGGAGACTCTGGAAGAATTCCACCACGATTTCAACAGCTTCCACCCTACCATCAACCTCAGCCTGGACCAATCTACACGGGAGGTCCACTTCCTGGACACCATGGTACAAAGTAGTGATGGTCACATTAACACCACCCTATACTGAAAACCCACCAACCGCTATGCCTACCTTCATGCCTCCAGCTTCCATCCCGGACACACCGCATGATTCATCATCTACAGCCAAGCACTGAGGTACAACCGCATTTGCTCCAACCCCTCAGACAGAGACCAACACCTACAAGATCTTCACCAAGCATTCTCAAAACTATGATATCCACACGAGGAAATAAGGAAACAAATCAACAGAGCCAGACGTATACCCAGAAGCCTCCTGCTGCAAGACAAGCACAAGAAAGAAACCAGCAGAGAACTCCACTGACCATCACGTACAGTCCTCAGCTAAAACCTCTCCAACGCATCATCAGTGATCTACAACCCATCCTGGACAACGATCCCTCACTTTCACAGGCCTTGGGAGGCAGGCCAGTCCTCGCCCACAGACAACCCGCCAACCTTAAGCATATTCTCACCAACAAACACACACGGAACCATAGTAACTCTAACTCAGGAACCAATCCATGCAACAAACCTCGATGCCAACTCTGCCCACATATTTACACCAGCGACACCATCACAGGACCTAACCAGATCAGCCACATCATCACCGATTCATTCACCTGCACGTGCACCAATGTGCCAGCAGTGCCCCTCTGCTATGTACATCAGCCAAACTGGACAGTCCCTACATAAAAGGATAAATGGACACAAGTCAGATATTAGAAATGGCAATATACAAAAACTTGTAGGAGAACACTTCAATCTCCCTGGACACACAATAGCAGATTTAAAGGTAGTCATCCTGCAGCAAAAAAAATTCAGGACCAGACTTCAAAGAGAAACTGCTGAGCTTCAGTTCGTTTGCAAATTTGACACCATCAGCTCAGGATTAAACAAAGATTGTGAATGGCTGGCCAACTACAAAAGCAGTTTTCTCCTCCCTTGGTGTTCATACCTCAGCTGCTAGAACAGGGCCTCATCCTCCCTGATTGGACAAACCTCATTATCTCTAGACTGATTCTTGCCTGCATATTTATACCTGCCTTTGGAAATTTCCACTACCTGCGTCTGACGAAGTGGGTATTCACCCACGAAAGCTTATGCTCCAATACGTGTTAGTCTATACGGTGCCACAGGACTCTTTGTCACTTTAAACAAAGTATTGATTTTTTAAAAGGTCAAAACATTTAATTTGGAAGATGGCTAAATGAACCATTTTGTGTTTTTCAACTATTATTTCATTTTTTATTCAGCCAATACTATTTGCTGAATTCAACCTGAATTTGTGAATAGTTTTGTTTGACTGAAAAATGCCTTTTTTTGGAGAATAAACTAGTTGCCAAAAATAACTCACCTTGCTCTAATAGTGACCTTTACACCATTGATCACGTCCACCGGAATAAGTACTTTCAACTCAGGCTTCTATCAATTAAGCTAAAGGAGTAATTTAGCAGATAGTAAGAGAAGGCTTTTATTCTCTATGTGGACCAGCTATTACGGGTACATAAAACATGTAGCCAGTGAGTTACATGGGCAGATAGTGGGAAAACACCTGGACATAGGCCACTTACTGGACAGTTTTGTGGAATTGTCTTTTCTTTTTCCTTGTTGGAGGAGGAAAACATTATCCATTTTCACTGCAAGGATCCACAATCACTGACCCTACACTGGGATCAAAAGAATGAACAATGTTGACTTGTTGCATTTCTGTGAATACTGACAAAGCAAAAATGTCTTTGTTGTTGTGGTTGCAAGTGGTAGAAACAGTTCAAAGGACAGTCAGTGCCCATAGCCCACTCAGTACAAAGCCTAGTCCAGCTCCATTTAGAGACAGCATAGAGAGTTGGCCAAATAAAAGGACTTGCATTTTCTTCCTTATCTAGAACTGAACAAATTCACGTCCTGATGTGGCAATGGCTGGCATCAGAGCTGGGCTGTTTGTACCTGTTTATTAGCAAGTTTTTTGTGAATACTTCCTGGGTTGTGTGTGATATTTGGGACAGCTCTGCTCAGTGCTATTCCAAAGTACAGAGAGCAAGGGGAACTCAGGCCTGAATGCACGAAAGGAGTTACATGCCTAAGTCCCTATTTTAGGCTCCACTCTGATTTACAAAAGTGCCATTGAGTCATATAGGTGCTTAAACACACTCAGTGCCTATGTGTTGGCAGTAGGAGTTCCCTATGCACCTATGTTTCTGCTTCTGAGCATGCACACTGCTGCCTCCCTCTAGGCATCTGGATACCTATTTCCCACCTCAGCCCCACTGTGGTTCACAAGCCACAGGGAGATCGGCATTTGGCTGCCTAACCGGTGTGCAAGGTCCCATTTAGTAGGCACTGTCAGAGCACACCTAGGAGATTGGGCCCCTTGGGCTGCTGCCACCTCATAACTTCTATCCTGCTGGTTAGACTACACACCTGGCATGTGAGGGTCCCCCAGTTCAAATCCCTCCTCCGGCTGAGGCGGGAGAAGGGATCTGAATTGGGATCTGCCACTTCTCAGGTAAGTGCCCAAGCCACAAGGCTATGGGAGATTGTGATGTGGGGCTCCCTGTTGAAGCTGTTGCACTGAGGATAAATGATTTAAGAATCATTTGGGGGTGAGGGGAGGCGGGGGAAGGGAGAGAGAGCCAGGATAAGAATGACTCTAGAGCAGGGATGGGCAAACTATGGCCCGCGGGCCGGATCCGGCCCTTCAGGGCTTTGGATCCGGCCCGCGGGATTACCCCTGGTGGTGCTGTGGGCCTGGCGCTGCTCTCTGAAGCAGCCCCCGGGCCGGGAGGCAAAGGGCTCCATGTGCGCACGCAGAGCCCTCTGCCCCCCGCGCCCCACCCAGGGGCCGCAGCACTTCCTGGAGTGGCGTGGGGACAGGGCAGGCATGCAGGGAGCCTGCCCTGGCCCTGGTGTGTGCCACTGCCACCCCGGAGCCACTTTAGGTAAGCGGCACCGGGCTGGAGCTCAAACCCCTCCTGCCCCCCGCCCCCCAACTTCCTGCCCTAAGCCCTCTGCCTGTACCTCGCACCCCTCCTGCACCCAACTCCCTGCCCAGAGCCCCTTTCTGCACTCCTGTGCATTCCAACCACCTGCCCTGAGCTCCCTGCTGCACCCTGCACCCCGTGCACCCCAACTCCCTGCCCTGAGTCCCATCCTGCACTCCGCACCCCTCCTGTACCCCAACCCCCTTCCCTGAGCCCCCTCTTACACTCTGCACCCCTTCTCTGCCCCAATCCCTTGTCCTGAGCCCCTTCCTCCACATCCCGCACTCCACCCGCCCTGCCCCGGCCCTGCATACAATTTCCTCACCCAGATGTGGCCCTCACCCCAAAAAGTTTGCCCACCCCTGCTCTAGAGCCTGGTGGTTAGCACACTCACCAAGGGTGTGTGAATCAGGGTCCAGTCCCCCTGCTCCAATTACTCTAATTACCCACAGTGCAGCCACCCCAATAGCAGAGACTGCAGCACCCCCATATGAGACTATCCCATAGCCCAATGGCTAGGGCACTCACCTGAGGGGTGGCCCAACAACAAAGAGAGGTGTCTCCCTGCAGCCTGGACTCAGGCACTTAAATCTGAGAGAGGGACGGGGCTCACCCACACCTCACCTCTCAGCAGCATCTCCCATTGGCTAGCGTAAGCCACTTCCTGCCTAGCGTGCTGGCTTTTATGAATTTCAGGCCAGGGTACAAGTCTCTCCCCATTCATTGTACAGGGACCCTATGCTCCCAACTCAGGCTCTACAAATCACAGCGATGGTTGAGGTGCCTTAAACTTAGGCACCGTACTACTCAGTGCCACAACACCTAACTCCTGCTGTGCATCTAGGCCGCAGCGCCTGCCCCTCAGAGGTGCTGAACCCTCTCAGATCCTTGTAGGATCCCATTATTATTCCACAACACCCGTCGTCTCCCATTATAATTCAGTACGATTGTAACAGATACTCAGCAGCTGGGGAGGAGCAATGACTGAAAGGCTGCTCCTAATGCCACTGAGGTGAATCGCTACAGCAGCTTTGTTGACATCACAACAGCTCCATTGAATTCACGGGGCCGCACGGCGCTGACTGAAGTGGGAATTTGGGCCCATAATGGCCAGACAATGTAGAAATCTGACGGCTTCTTTCTGAGCTTGTAACTTTCCAGGCTGGAAATCTCTGTGAAGGTGACAGAACTGCAGCCTCCAGACTTTAAATCAGTCACCGAGACAAATGGCAGGAGAGCTGATTTGAGGATGTCATGGTTTGAGGAGGGGAAATACAAATGAGGCACCTATCCACCGTTTAACAGTGTCAATGCGTTGCTCATGCAAGATTTCCATTGCCAGTTGACCTCTGGGCCTCAGCCCTAATTATACTCTTGTAACCCTTCTGCCGGGCCAAAACGATAGCAGCAAGGGCCAGGTTCAATACATAGGGGTCCCTTCCCCACAACATAATGCAAAACCCGCTCGAGCCCCCACCCAGTGACCTGGGAAAATCTTACACACACCCCTGGGCGCCTCGAGGAGGCAATACTTCCCCTCTCGCAAGCACAGAGTCTTGGTGTAGCAGAAAAGGTTTAATTACATGATAAACAACAAGCATTAAATTGGGAAAATACCTCAGCTAGAGTTCATAGGTCAAACCGTGAGCAAAGACCCACCCCAGCAAATTGGGCCATGTCCTTCTCTCGGGGCCCTTGAGTCCAGCAACCCCCAAATCACCCACAGTCCCAAAAGTCCCACAATCCAAAAGTCTCTGTCCCAGGTCAGTGCAGCCCCAGAGTTCAAGAGTCTCTCTGCAGAGGTCCCCCTCCCCAGCCTGGGTAGAAAGGGGCACCTTACGTGGTTTCGGGGCCAACTGCCCTGCCTCTTCGTGGGGTTCTGCTTCCACTAGTCATCCCCGCAAACAGCTCAGCTCCGCTTGCTCTGTGGGCTGCTCCGCTCTGCCAGCTGCTCTGGTCCACCAGCTGTCCTGTGATCCACTCCAGCCGTCCTTGCGAGCTGCTTGGCTCCACTCACCCAGTGGCTGCACAAACTGCTCCACTCCGCTCTGCCAGCTGCTCTGCTCCACAGTATTGCTTCAGGCTCCCCCACGCATTAGCACAGTACTCAGTGCTCTCAGCTCAGCAAGTCCAGCTCTTCAGTGATTTCAGCTCTTAGTGATTCCAGCTCATAGTAGGGGAGCCCCAGTGCCAGTGAGTTCAGCTCAGTAACCTGTATCTAGACTCTTAAGGGAATCAAAAAATTAACTCTGACATTCCACAGTGGAGAGAGGCATAGGTGGAACTGGTGCTTCTGGCTCACACAAGAAGCCTGCACCACCCAGTACAGATATCTGTCCCCAGCCTCTCTCTCTTGACTGGGTTTTGGAACCCATGTCCCTTGTCTAGCAAGTGCTATTTAGTTGACAATGAAACCCTCTATCATAAGACAGTTTTGTAGTTCCTCATTTACTTAATCGGGATGACAACATTTTATTGCTCCTGCCCCAATAACAATGACATTGGGGCTCCCACAGTTGTGAAAATAACCCTCCCAGGATGCTGTGCAGTATGATAAGTGGGGTGGGAGTGCCAATGCAAATAACTGAAATGCTAATGCGAATACTTGAAACTTCTTTCTGCACTCCCCATAATCTACCACCAGATGCCAGGGTAGAGCTCATCGTGACTCTGCTTACACTCTGGAGACAACAGGGCATCACCAGTTCTTCCCCAGTCACACAAACTGCATTTCAATGGCTGCTACGGCTTGTACCCCGGCTAGAGACATCTTACAGGAAGCAGAAAGAGTGTGCATGTAGTTTACATTCAAAACTAAAGCTGTACAGTTTGTGTCAGAGGAAAGTGATTCACACAACACGCTCCCTTATTAGCTCCCTATTGCCTCCAGTGCTTGCAAGCCAAGTTCTGATCTCCCATACCCCTTTACATTCCCACGGCAGTCAATGGATCTGTAGAGGTGAAATGGAGAGCAGAATATGGCCTGCTCACCTGCACTCATTTGAGGTTCTTGTGACATATTATGCTCATTACCCTGGCCAAATTTCAGTTGAGAAACTACAGGGCCCCAAATTCTCTCTGCATTTTGGGTATGGTATTCTTCTTCAATACGGTATTCTGTCTTTAAACACCTGCCATATTCCACCTCAGGGATGGCTGAATTCCAGGGCTGGTTGATGCACACTATGGGCTCCTTTAAGGTGCTGTGTACCTTAGAGTAAAAGGCCTTATTCCCTGTGTAATCTGAATTCCAGTGTTTGCTGTTTGCAATTTGATGTTTATTCCTCCATAGGGTTAGGAGAGGGTGGAGTTTGGTGGTGGTTCTCAAAGATGGTTTATTGATGGGTATCACTATTTGACAGGAAAAAGATGTTTGACTTAAGTGCTCTTCTAACCCCTGGATGGCAACGATCATCCTGTGCCACAGGGAGGGAGAAGACGTCATTTGTAATTGTGCTTCTGAAGCATGGCTCAGCGATTGATACGAAAATAAAATCAGCAAAATCCTGCAATTTATTATTTCTATTATAGCCATTCCTAGAGGGCCAAGCCAACACTAGAGCCCATTGTGCTAGGCACTGCACACACACATTACACATGCTAAGAGACAGCCTCTGCGCTCAAAGAACTTGCAGTCTAAATAGACAAGCCAGGTCGTGAATGGAAGCAATGAAATAATCATAATCCCCATTTTGCAGATGGGGAATTGAGGCACACAGAGATTAAATGTCTTGCCCAAAGTTACACAAAAAATCTGTGGCAGATCTAGGTATTGAATCCAGATATCCAGGGACCCAATCCAGTACCTTAACCATAAGAACAACCTTCCTCTTAAATATCTTTCCCCCTCTTCTTCACCCCCTTTCCTTTCTGCCCCCTTCATCTGACTGTTTGCTACCATTACCCCTTTCCTTAACCTCCACCCCTTTGTTTTCCTTTTTGTATCTTTCACGTCCTAGTCTCTCCTCTTTGCTTCCAGCCTGTTTCCCCTCTTCTGTTCTCTCCCCACCTTCCCCATCACCTCTGCATAGGAAAGCTTCTGCAGCATCTCCCTGCCAGCCACTAGCCAGTTCTCTCGCCATGTTGGCCACTCAAGATACACCTTCATCACTTTGAAGATCACAGAGCAAGGAGGTGACAAAAATACACATCTCAGGGGAGATTAGCTAGTGCCATTATCTTATTTGATAATATTTTTTTTTGGAAGAGAGTGACACTCAGTGTGGGCCTAAGTGAGCATTAAAGCGTGAAATTAATTTCTGTTTGTCAAATAAAGAGAAGGATGGGGCTATATAAGAACAAAGTGCCTTCACAGTGAAATCTCTTTAGAGTTCCCTGTGCTCTTTCTCATAGTCAGTGACAAGGCTCTTTGTGTTCCTGTGACTCTTCTTAAATACCAGAAGCTCCTGTCTGCATTCGTGCAGCAGCTCAAACCACATGAACCCCTCTGGTGTCTTCTGTTGACAATCAAAAGTCACTGTGAAAAGACAGAGTCTCAGGGGATGTCTACTTTGCAATCAGAGGTGTGATTGCAGCACAGGGAGACATTCCCTCGATAGCTTTACCCATGCTACCACGGCTAAAAATAGCAGTGCAGACCCAGTGGCAGGGGCTTCAGCCTGCGTGAGTAACACAAGTACATACCCAGAGTCCCCAGTGTGTTTGTCCAGGCTGTGCTGAAGCCCCTGCCATCACATCCAAACTGCTATTATTAGCTGTGCTAGCATGGGTATGTCTAGCCGTGCTGCCATTGCACCTTTGAATGCAGCATAGACATACCCTCCAATACGAAACCATCTATCCAGAGATTCAGGTCAATTCCTGGTACCTAGAACAAGTATTAAATATTCATGGGGAGGCAGGCCTAGATCAAACTCGCACATGATAACAGCCCCAAGCATTAGGAGTGTGACATTCCCCAGGGGAAAGTCTGAGCTGTTGAACAGCCATGTCCCCTCAGGTCTCCAACCCTGTGTGACTCTTACACTGCTTTGTTGTAAGAAGATTCACTCCTGGCCTGTTCTCACACAGCCTCTAGCATGTAACTTGCTCCTAGCTGCACGATATTGAGTGCTACTAGTTAGCCACTCATGAATTAAACTGGAGAGCCACACTAACAAGTTCTCTAGCCCCAGACTTTCCCCCCAGAAATGTGTGTCTTGTACTGTCCAGCACACTAATGAACAAAGGAAGCTTATAGAAATTCCGTCATTTCATCAAAGGAAAATGATACGCAACAGCCTTGTTGTCCCAAATAGCATTTCCCACACACTTCAACCAAACACACTGGTTAAGATAAAACAAGAAGATACATTTATTAAGTACAGAAAAATAGATTTTCAGTGATTGCAAGTAATGATGCACAAAAGTCAGGATTGGTTACAAAAGAAATAAAAGAATAAAATGCAAGCTGAATGCCCAACTTAACAAGCTAAGTGATCTTAAAAGCAAAAAGTTCTCTCTCCATAAGCTTACAGTAGTCTGTACTGGCTGAAAAGCCTTCAAGCCAGGACCTCTCCCCCAGTTCAAAGATGTTTCCTTTCTCTTTCAAGCTTTGTATCTGCCATGAGTAGAGATACAGGGAGAGGGATAATTTGTGTTTTGTGTGTTCTCCATTCTTATACCCTAATCCCCTCTGGGAGGATTATCTCCAACTATGGTTCAGGTGACAGGCGATCTGTTACACAGAACGCCCCCACCCCCACTGCGTCTTTGCCAATATATAAAGTCCTCGCTCACACCCGTCTTCCTGCTAAGGAATGGCCATTGACTAGGTGATTGTCCAATTGATTATGTTGATACCTGGCTGGGGGCATCGGTGTGTCTTTGTCTCTGAAGAACTGGTTTGGGACTGCCTTTCTAACTCTGGAACATGTTACAGCAATATTATGCAGCTGAAATATATAACTTAACAGACAATGTTGAGACACATATTTACCAGGATAATAATATTCAGCAGATTATGATGTTTCAAATGCTACCTCACAAGGCATACTTTGTACAAAATGTATCATGGTCTTGTAGTATAGAGTAGACCATCACAAGGAGTGTTTCAGTTCTCAGACAGGATATGGATCTGTATTTTGCAAATGGCCACTACCTTCATGATGGGACAAATCCCAATCTTGGATCTAAAGACTCTAGCCCTTTGAAACACTGGAAATCTGGATTGGGAATTGGCTTGTGAGGTTTGGGTCCATCTCTACAACATAGTCAAACTAAAGACCTTATGTCCTGCCCTAATGCTTGTGAATGGAGATGAGAGATTGCTCTGGGAACTTACTATGAATCCCTTTGCGGATACTGACTATGAGCTAAGGTAGACTCAGACTAAACCCTGATCCAAAGGGGGATATGCTGTGAAAGTGGCAGAGTTGGTCCTGTTTCTTCTGCCTGCAGAGGGAGTGAAATAGAGTGGTTAAAAAAAAAAACATTGCTGCAGAGATGAGACAAGTTGCTTGGCATCCACAAGATCAGCTGCAGCTGTTTCTCTGAAAATGATTTTGACAGCCTCTCCCACTACCCCCTGCCTATGGCCTCACTCATGCATTATGCACCAAAGTGGTCACCCCCGCATTTGGTTGGTGGGATGGCTGCTATTGCTACTGCTGCTGCTGCTTTGATGTCCTCCAGGGGCCCTAGTTTCATTTTCTTTTGCTCTGCTGATATATCAGTGATTCAGCAAGCCTGGCCTGGCAACGTGTGTTTATTTCCTTGTCAGTAGAAAATCACCAATCTCTAAATAAAAATCAATGCAGAAAACATTCTTTCATACTATATATATATAGTTTTCCCTTTCCTCTCCCTTTGAAGCTTCTGGGCATGTTTGCACCACACATGCTGAAGGAACTTTGCTAAGCTTGGCTACTGTTACCGCTGAGGATCCCTGATGAAACCTAACTGCATTTAAAAACAACACAGCCGTTGCTTCCACTAGAAAAAATCAATCTGTTGTATAGCGATCAATTGTTCCACCACTGACCGAGTCTGTCTGTGTCCACAGGGGCCATGCTATACCAGTTCAAGGCCACAAGCAAATTTGCCCTGTGTCTTCACTTACAATGACCTGCACCAATTGAAGTGCAAGCCCAGAGTTCCCTGCACTCCTCCCTGATATCACTGGGTAGGAATGGGAACACACTGGTATCCACTTTGGCGCTCACTTGATTGAACTTGTACCAGCTGAGGCTTTACCCCTACAAGTTATGGGGGTAGTTTCTATAGGTTGTTTACTGGGCAACAATTGTCTGATTGTTGTCAATCTGGGTGTGGACACATGGTGCCCTTCAACCAACTGAATGCCATTATAATTGATTGATTACTTGAGTCCAGGTAAGGCCATGGTCTGTGGGCTTACCCCCAAAATACATTGTTTGCCTCCAATAAAAGGAACCTGACAAACAGAAATCCAGCTGGGAAGATATCCTCTTTCCAGGGATTTGAGAGGGACTCTACCGGTCGTGCTGCAGAAAGGCTGGCTTGTGAATCAGCCTGGGAAATGCGTAAATGGAATAGAAATCCATCCAAAATGAGAGGGCAGGAAGGCATAATAAACAGAGGCAGGTTTGTCACCTAATACATTTAACTCTAAACTGGACATAAGCTCTAGAAAATCAATTGTAGGGAACAAACCTGCATTGGCCAGAGGAGAATTAGCTGACCAAACTGGCAGTATTTGCAATTTCTGTGGCTGCTTCTCCCTCACTGTGCTATCTGAGCACCTCACAAATACTAATGAATTAAGCTTTGCAAATGCCTCTGAAATGTGGGAAAGTATTATTATCTCCATGTTTCAGACATGGAAACGGAAGCACAGAGAGCTAAAGTGACTTTAGCCACAGTCAATAGCAGAAGTAAGCAGAGACCACCATGCTTTGGGGCTCCTGGTGGATAATCAACTGAACATGAGCTTTCAGTGGGATGCTCTGGCCAAAATGTGATCCTAGGATGGATAAACAGGGGACTCTCAAGCAGGAGTAAAGAGGTTATTTTACCTCATTTTTTGGCACTGGTGCTACCACTACTGGAATACTGTGGGTTTAGTGTCCACAATTCAAGAAGGATGTTGACAAACTGGAAGGGTTCAGAGAAGAGCCACAAGAACAATAAATGGATTAGAAAACGTGCCATATAGTGACAGACTCAAAGTGGCAGTGTGAGTGCCACTGAAAATCAGCTCGTGTGCTGCCTTCGGCACGCGTGCCATAGGTTGCCTACCCCTGGACTAGATAATCACAATGGTCCCTTCTGGCCTTGGAATCTATGAAACTTCTAACTCCCCATCTTGTGTCTGGACTGCAAGGTCATCCTTTCCTCCCCCACCCCACCCCCACTCTGTTAGGTCTTTTCCATCTCTAACTCTTGGGTTCCTACGATAGGTATTAAAGGAAAGAGTGGAATCCTAGGGCTATTGTTGCCATCTGCTTCCCTAGCCACAAGGCAATGCCAAGCCCTGTGCTGGAAGCTGCTGTTAAAAGACAGCCCACATATCGGAATATATGTTTTATGCAAGAGGCCTAGAGAGAATCTCCCCTGTCAAACCATCTGTTCCTGCTTCAGTGGCAGAGTGAGTGCTCTCCTCTGCTGGGAACGTCACATTGATTTCAAATCCTGGCACAAACAGCCCTTGTGAGTGATCAGAGACAGACAGCCATGCTCACATATAGAATGTGCAATGAGTGAACCATTAAGTCTTTCTTTTCTTTTCTTTTTTCTTTGGAGTCGATGCAAAAGCAATTAAGAAACGTGGCATAACTTTCCATCTGAAAAAAACATTTCTTGCATACATAAAGCAGATGAACTCCATCTCCCTCCAGGGCTTTATTGAGAAGGGGCCAGAGATTTCTCGTTATTAACTACAATTGCCTTGGCTGTGTGGACATTATCAATAAAGAGCCATATTCCCCCTGCAATCCTTCCCAGTGTAAGTGAACACAATGTGTTTTAAAAGATATGTGATATATTATTAGCATTAGCATTATTGTGGGGCTTCTGTCTTTGGCTTTGTGTTTAATCAAAAAGGAATTTTAGCAGGTTGTTTTTGAAATCCGCCTCCTTATAAAAAAGTGTTTCATGAAAAGTAGCTCTGATTGTAAACATGTCGCCTTTGAAAATATCCTTGGCAAGGTTAATAAAGCCAGCCATGTAATTCAATGCTATTCTTTCGGAGTCAGTACTGAGCCAATGCCCCGGTCATGGGGTTATCTTTTCAATGAGCTATTAAACCAAAGCCCGTGCCATTTCCAGCAAATTGCTGCTGGATTCCTATTGCTCGGTGGTAACTGATGCATATTTTACCTTGAAATGTCCTGCCTTGTGCAGTGTGATGGGGTATACAAACCTCACACAAGACAACAAGGGCTAAGAAGTTGCTTGGGGCTTAGCCAGCTCCACCCCACCACACCTGCAAGGCATGCATTGGCTGGCAGAGGAGCTTAAAAGGGGAGCAGAACAGCTCCCTTGGTGGCAGGCTAGGGAAGAGAATAGATCTTCAGCCCCCCATTCCTGAGGAAAGAGCTGACTGAAGGTAGGAGCTACCCAGATGACGCTGCCTGAAGGCCCCACCCAGAGGGAAGGGAGGGCCAGTGTCTGACACACACTGAGAGGGAGTCATTGCCCTCTATTTTTATTAATTCAGTTTATCTGTGTTAGTTCCCCCTTGCTTTTTGTTCCTGGACAGTCTGCCCTGGAAGAGGGGAGACTTACAGAGACCTGGCCGGAGGACCAAGGCACAGGGAAAGGTAGGTCGCTTGCAGAGATGGAGCATCTGTTAGCAGGAGACACCCAGAAGGAAGAGATCTCCTATGCCTGGCCCGGCCCCCCAAGGAGACACCAGTGGTGAGTCGTCCCTTCACCGCAGATATACTATAAACTCTCACTGCATTTCCAACTGTTGTGGTCTCAGAGGCCAGTCTACGGGGAGAACAGTGTCCCCTGGGACCCAAGCCTTTTGAACCCTCTGTCGGCTTTGGTAATGTCGAGCTTTGGCACGCCATGCCAGAGGTCCCACTAAGCAGAAGAGGCAGAGCCAAGATGTATACTTGCCTGTGTATGGGGACAGAGCACTGCTGCTGTAGCCCCCAAGTTAGTTCAGCACATATCTCCAGAAAGGTTGCCTTCCCCATCCTGAAATTCTCTCACCACTGCTGGGCCCAGGTCTGCAGAATAATTCTTTCCCAGCAACCCTCGCTGGTTTCCCAAGCCCAGAAACAGTGCTGCTGTGAAGCTGCTCCAGGAGCCAATCCTCCTCTATCAGTGGCTCGGTGTCTTTCTCTTCTTCCTCGTCCACCTCCCAGTCCCACTGGATCGTGGCTGAAGATCCTCCTGCTGCTGGAGGAGCTGCTGCTGCTGCCACATCAGATGCTTGGTGCAGCAGGCAAAGTCCTAAGCTGAATTCTCTTGGCTCTGAGTGAGGATATAGAGCCCAAACAGCCTCTGTATATTCAGAGTTGTCAGCATAGTGGCACAGAGCATTTGTTGGGTCCATGCTGGTAGGCAGCAATTCAAAACCTGTGCTAGCTCACCCAGAAAGGAAATACGGGATGGAGACAGATGAATCATGGGATTTTTTAAAAAATGGAACTAGCCAGGCTTCCACTGAGCATCCCACAATGCACAGTAAGAAAAATCCCAGAATGCACGTATAAATACCAACAAACCACGGTCATCAGGATCAAACCTAGGACCTCTGGAGCTAAATGCATGAGCCTCTACTGCATGAGCTAAAAGCCACGTGGCCCTTAGCTAAGGCTGTAGCGGACTCATTAATCTCTCTCTAAGTGGTCTTGGTGCCACTGGATGGGACAGAATACTACACCCAAGAGGTGTGTGGGTTACACACACTGCTCAGCAGCCAAGCAAAGGTGCATGGAATATCCTCCAAGAATGCCACACCTTCAGTTTGCAGCAAACCATCACCATATGTACACAGCAATGTGCATTGCCAGATGTCCTGTATGCATGCTGGTCCTGCAGCTTGCATAATGCGTGTTACCAGATATGCAGCAAAAAAGCTGAGGATTAACGCCCACGCCCCCCATGTAAACAAGCCCTGAGACTCAGGAGTGGGTTAACTCTTACTCCCTTGAAGCTAAATCAGGGCTTAATACAGCCCATATTGTTAAAGTTCCTAGATACTCAGAGTTTCCTTGTTTCCCTTCAGAGTGTTAGCCCATCAGTGTTTTCAGAATCCTCCATTTCCTGAATCCTATTTTCCTCCCAGGCCCTAACTCCAGATGCTTTAGGTTTCATCTAAATGTTCTAACCCATGACAAGGGGGTTCCATGCTCAGCCACAACTTGTTGTTTGTGGAGTGGCTTGGGGCAACATAGTTACAGAATCATGTTCAGGAAGTGAGTTATGGGTAGAATTGTAGCCCTGCTGGAGAGTAGTGTAGCAGGGACACTCCCATGGGTTCCATTTGGCTTCTGAACAGCCTTCTTCCAAGTCCTCTTCTCAGTTCTTGCTACTTGTTTCACCTACAAACTGAATAGTGAATACTCTATATTTTGTTTATATTTTACAAATATGTAACTTTTGGATAGTACAAAACTGAAACCCAAGCCAGTTCAGAGTAACATAACTATATAAAACGATCATCTCACTAACCAAATGACCTTAGACCATTGCAAAAGACTTTAGACTAAAACCAAAGCAAAACCACTCTGCAGTGCCCTCCTGTGATGCTAATGGTGCATGTCAGAACTAAGCTTCGAATGCTCAAATAAATTTGTTAGTCTCTAAAGTGCCACAAGGACTCTTGTTCTTTTCGCGGATACAGACTAACACGGCTGCTACTCTGAAACCTAAGCCTCCACAGTAATCCTCCTACAAGAATTAGCAAAGGCGGACAGGTTCTGTTGCTCCAGAGAGGTTGCAATTGCTTTCAGAAGGATTAATATTCACTTTACAGCACACCGGGTAAAGGTTTTAAGGAGATGTGTGGAAAGAGCAAATTTTGTTGAGTGAAAAATAAATTTGAGAGTGAGAGGATACAACAATGTCCAGAATGATCGATCCAAGCCCCCAAATGGTACTTTATATGACATTTTTGAAAAATGGTGGGTTTCCCATCATGATATGTTACATTAAGAAATTTCATTGTAAAAACAGATCTTCATCAAAACAAAACAAAATTGAAATTGAAAAACTGAGAGTTTTGTTTGAAGGTAGGATCAACACAGAATGAAATTCAACAAAATTTCACTCAAAAGGATCCTGTTAACTACCACACAGCAATAACAAAACCCCTCAGTCAAATAAATAACCCCCTCACACACACACACAATTTGAAATTTCACTGGTTCCTTGTGAGATTGGACTCATTTTAAAAAAATCAAATCAAAACAAAAATTTTTTGTGAATTGTCGTGTGACTCTTTTTCACATCACCCTTTTAAAAAGACATTGTCAAGTACAACTGGGCCCAAACCAGAGCCTTCCTTGAAACTAGTTGAGTCTGAGTGGGAACGTTTGCTGTGGCACAGTTATTCCATTGGTTGCATGGGTACAATTGCAACTGCCACCGAATTTAACAGATGTGTGCACAGGTGTGGGTTGGAGAGGTGAGGACAATAGCCAATCTCAGTGCAGGATCGGAAGCTAAATATGAAGCACAAAAAGTCTCTTTCCTGTTCGTGAAGCAATGTGTTGTGGTTCTGTGGCTCATTTACAAACTGCCTCCCCCTCTCTTAGCCGGTGGCCTCTCCTCTACCTCCCTAGGCTTCCGCCTCTTTTTACTGTGCATCATTTTATTTGTTATTTGCTATTTTGATATTCTATACATAGTTCCCTTTGCCTCATTTTAAGGCTTCAGTTCACAAAGGGAATTAGGTACCCAATGCCTTCTGGAAACCCCTCTTAATTTTACTCCTAGTGTCTCTTTATTTTGGTTTTATTTTCCCACCTTCTTTTTGCTCCTCTTTTATTTAAAAACATAGGAATGGCCATACTGGGTCAGACCAATGGTGCATCTAGTCCAGTATCCTGTCTTCTGACAGTGGCCAATGTCAGGTGCCCCAAAGGGAATGAACAGAACAGGGCAATTATTGAGTGATCCATCACTTGGCAGTCCCAGGTTCTGGCAGTTTCACTTACTTGTTAGCTGCTACCTTCTCTCTTTTCTTCTGTCTATGGTACTTATATTTCCCCCATTGCTGTAGCTCCTGAACACACCCTTGTGAGGTAGACAGTGCTATTTATATTGAGGCACAGAGAAGCAAAATGACTTGCCCAAGCTCACACAAAATTTGTGGCACAGCAGGGACTTGAACCCAGTTCCTAAGCTAGTGCTCTAAAAATTAGATCCTTCTTCCTCACCTGATCTGAGTGTTCCAAGGGAACTGAGCCACTGAATAAAACTTTTCATTTTCTTTTGGTGCCAGGTTATACTCCCTCAAATTTCACTTTATCTGCAGTTTGGTAAAGATGGCTACTTTGGAATCAGAATCATACAGACACACTCACTTTGGGCTCTTTCCAGTGTAAAATTCATGACATCCAAGAGTCAGATGGTGACCCCCTCACTCCTACAGATAAGCAGCTACATACATGCATAGTGCCATGGACTTCAGCAGACTACTTGCATGAGTACAGTGAGAAAGAGGAAGTCACAATGTGGCTCTTGGTGAAATTGTCCACATAGATCCATATGGGCAAGGCAGCTTCAACAGGAAGTGAACTGAACACACTTGGAGAAGCATTTAAACTACTATCTGCTTATCCAATCGAAACCTTCCACTCTCTCTAGGGTTCATGCATCATCAACCCTGCGCAGAGCCCTCCAGGTGCTATTGTCTACATAGAGTCTGGGCTTAGATTTTGAAAGCTGCCTAAAGGACAGACATTTTTGAAAACCCACACCCTAAAATTCCTCCTTTAGAGCTGTGCTGCAGAGTGAATTCTTTTGAATACCATCGAGTTTCTAGTCAGATGAAGAGCACTGAGTCCCTTCAGGGTAGGTGGAATGTTAAAACTCCAGGACTGTGCTAAACAGCCATCACTGCAAAGGTAACTAGGAAATGCTTGCAACTGCAGAGAAATAAACCTATTAAAAAAGCAAAGCTCTGCCTTAGAGGAAGAACTTAATCTCAGTCTCCTAGATCACAAGCTGCCTGCCTTCATTCCCCTGCTGGGAAGAGCGGATTCCCACAGCCTGCTGCATCTTCTGCCCTTTCAAATTTGCTTTACTGTATGCAGACAAAGCTCTTCTTCCACTAGGGAAAGAGATTTTTCTCCCATTTCCTTTCTCTCCCCCTCTCCTCCCAATCCTTTAATGAAAAATAGCATCTACAGATAAAACCTCGTTCTCTTGCTCTAAGAAGAAAAAGATGTTTTCTCTATGCAATTGGGAAACATTTTCTGTAGATGGCATCGGAGTGAGAAACATCTTTTGCAGAAAAAGAAAAAAAATCTATTGTGTTATTCTCCAAGGGTGAACTTCACCCCTGTGCAGAGGGTCAAAATGAGGTCTATGCACCACTTAAGTACGAGGTGTCAGCATCAATCCATGCTTGCCAACTATGTTGCCTAAACTTGAACCTCAAGAACCTCCTCTAAAGAGTAGTTTCAGCCTCCAAAGCCATCAGTCCTTGACTTCTCTACTGAAAATGCCAACAAGGGGCCTAACTAATACAGACTGGGTAGGTTTAGTAAGAACAACTAGAATGAGATTCTCTAGTGCATTCCACATAGGCCACTGAATAACTTCCAGCTGATTGTAACTAGTGACCTAGGGCTACAGTTGAACCACTGAACTAGTGAATAAGGATTCTGTAGCTTGTTACCAAGCTGTTGAGCAATCTAGGAACATGAACACTTCTAGCAGTGGCAATTAAAAACAAATATTTCTACCCATTGGCACAGCTTGGATTCTTTCCCTGTTCAAATAGCATCTGCAGCTTATAACAGAAAAGGGTCAGGAACTGGTGGATGAAAAAAGTGAAATACCCAGTTGAACTCAGAAACTTTACGGGTAGACTAGTGATGCTGGATGCACTTAGAAAGGTTTGCTTCAGCTCAGCATCCACAGGCTCATGCAAATGTATATAGACCTCATTCGGGTATGTTCTCATGGGAATTTTGGTGCTTCTTGGGTTTGGTAGAGTCTGAAAGTACCTCAAGGCCAGTGTCTCTGTTGCTGTATTTCAGCAATTTTGTCAGGGATGTTCAAAGGAGCCTACAAGAGTTAAGTGTCCAAATCCCATTGAATTTCCATGGGGTTTGATCACCTAATTTCCTTAGGCTCTTTTGAAAATTCGAGTCTTTGCTTCTGGTCCCACACGGACTCCACAAATGCAAAGTAACATGCAAAATTTAAACAAACAGAAAATAGCCTGGAACTAATTAGCTCACTCAATATTTTGAAATATCAGACAACTTGCATTTGGTTTGAGGTTGGGGCATAGATTCAGACTGATTTTTATTTTAGCCAAACTATTTCATCTGCCATTCATTTGGGAATAATAATAATTAATAATCCATCTTCCTTACCCATTGTTATTACCGCAATACCATTATTTGACATCACGGAAATGATCTACGATTATGCTCTCAATGCTTGATGTGAATGAAAGGGAGAGCTGCAGAAAACCCGTGCTAATGGCAAGTGGTAGCACAGGCTGAATATTTCATCTATTGTGTACTTGCAGACAAATCTCCTGCAAGCTTGAGTATTTGTATGTAGGAAAGAGGCGGTCTGCATTTGTGTGATTTTTTCAAAATATGTTTGGATAATTCCCACTGGTTGTTAGCGCAGAGCCTAGGATGCAGTAAATGAACTATAATTTCACATAGGAGATGAAACCTTTCACAGAAATTAATGACTGACTTTGGGGAAAAAAGAGATGTTACTCAGATAAGGAACAAATGTAAGACAGAATGACTCTCAACCCTACTTTAAACCAAAGCTACCTTGTTTTTAAAACTGGAACATGGTAAGAGCTGCAGAAAATATAACAAGGACAATTTGGAGTTCCCTCACAGCATTGAACACTTTCCTGATACATGTTACCTTAATTTACTTACAGGAAACACCCTACCCTCACATATTTGAAAGGCTAATTTTTTCCACCTAATAGTTAATTGCCCAAATACCCTATGTGCATATTAAAGGTCTGTTTGCAACTCACATGCAGTAACTTCTCCTTTAAGAGTCCCACGCAAAATACAGCATGCACAGAATTAGGGTTTGCCATTTGAAAATATTAGTCCTTAATGCATCCTAGTCCTTATATAGTCCTTAATGATACTGCAGAAATGGGGAGAATCCAATGTTGTGCTCAGATATCACACTGATGAGCAAGGGAGAGAATTCAAAGCCTCAGTTTCACATCTAAGCCAAAAGAGAGCACCACCACAGCACAATGCCTCTGCTCTTAACACCATACTGGGACATTGGCATAAAGGAAAGAATCCCAACTACTCACTCGCCGACACCACATCCTGCAGCATGCAGGTGTCCCTTAGGGTTCTCCCATTGAGCCAAACACTGACCCAACTTGACTCTTAGTTAGAGAGTAGGTGATTATAGTGAAAAGTCACTGTTCAACAGGGTTGGAGTTCCAGGCTGCAGACTAAGGGGTGAAACAGCTGCCCCATTGAAATCAGCGGTAAAGCTCCCATTGACTTCAGTGGGGCCATGATTTCACTCAAGATCTGCAATTTGACTTGCTAGATTACGGTGGTGGGATTTTCCTCCAATATTCCTATTGACTTCAGTGGGATCAGAGTTTGACCAACACTGGGTTCTTTTGAAAATCTTACTCTAATTTACAAAGTCTATCAGTGTTACAGGTTAGAAGTTGATTGGTCATTTGGGGAACTTGGAGGACATTAGGAAACACTGAGACTTAAGAAGCTCAACCTATTTCTTTTATCCAAGAGAAGGTTAAGAGGTGACTTGATCATGGTCTACAAATATGTACATGGGGAAGCCAACTCCGACCGAAGGCAGCTTTTTATTCTAGCAGAAAAAGGGATAATGGTTTCCAATTGTTGGAAGCTGAAGTTAGACAAATTCAGACTACAAATAAGTCAAAAAATGTTAACACTGAGGGTTCTGAACTGTTGGGACAACTTACCTAAGGACACAGTAGATTCTCCATCACTTGAAGTATGTAAGTTAGTGGTTCTCAACCAGGGGACCAGGGCCCCCTGGAGGGCCCTGAGGAGGTTTCAGGGAGTCCACCAAGCAAAGCTGGCATGAGACTTGCTGAGGCCCAGGTCAGAAAACCAAAGCACCACCGCATGGGGCTGAAGCCCGGGGCCCCGAGCCCTGCCACCTCGAGCTGAAGCTGAAGCCTGAGCAACTTAGTTTCATGGGGTGCCCTGTGATGTGGGCCCAGGGTAGTTGTCCTGCTTTCTACCCCCTAACATGGGTCCTGCCTTTTATATACAGAAGAACAGTTGTTGTGGCACAGCTGGGCTGTGGAGTTTTTATAGCATGTTGTGGGGGCCTCAGAAAGAAAAAGGTTGAGTATTGCTGGTCTAAGTCATAGAACCATAGGGTTAGAAGAGACTGCAAGGCTCATCTAGTCTAACCCCCTGCCAAGATGCAGGATTTGTTGTGTCTAACCAGAGGCTTGTGGCCCTGAGGATGTCGTGTGGGTCACAGAGCTGTACTGATTGGGCCACAAGCGGCCCGTGGGCTGCAGGTTGAGAACCGCTGGACCATCCAAGACAGATGGCTATCCGGACTCCTTTTGAAAACCTTTGTCGAAGGAGCTTCCACAACCTCCCTAGGCAGTCTGTTCCATTGCCTACTGTTCTCACAGCTAGGAAGTTTTTCCTGAGATTTAATCTAAATCAAGGCTGGATTACTTTCTAACCGACATGCTATGGCTCAAACAGAAGTTAGAGAAGTTTGGGCTTGATACAGAAATTGCTCTATGAAATTCTATGGCCTGTGTAATGCATGAGGTCAGCCTAAATAATAACAACAGTTCCTTTTGGCCCGAAAATCTATAAATCTCTTAGTCAATTAGGGGTGTGAAAATCTGGGGGAAAGTACTCAGAACTTTTTGAACCCCTCCAGAATAAGTGGACGTGGTATTCATTCTGAATTTGGGGCCAAGTTGTAACTTGATTTTCTTTTCTCTAAATTGCTTCACTCATCCCTAAAGAACATAGTTTGGATTCTGCATTATAGTCTTTAGTTTACTTTTATCCTACTTTAGAAATAGAACTTCAAGTAAATAAATCCTCTCTAGTTCCTGGTCCCCTCTTTAACCATCTAAAGGTTCTCTCAGTTCAGCTCCTGGGAGACAGTTTAGTATTCAGTATAATAATAATTCTAATATGGTATTTATATAGCGATTTATGTCTTCAAATCACTTTGCAAACATCCACTAATTAATTCAATTAACTAAAACAATTACTCTGTAAAGCCACCATACACTCTTCAGATCACCCATATGTTACAGTATATAATTGAGTGTTTTGCTACTAACTTTTTAAAACTAAAAATGTAAATCCAACTTAACAAATTCATTTAATACCTGGCTCACTTATTCTGCAGCAATTAAGTGCTCACATATTCCTGTCTAGCAGCTTAGGGGGGAAAAAAGCAATATTGGTTTAATGTATTAAAGGGAATGTAATTAAATATTTGTTCAGGGGTAATTGTGCATAAATTGCACAACAATTGAGTTTTATATAATTAGTACATCTTAATTAGTCACCATCTTTACGATCAATGTTTAATTTACTCACAATTGTTTTGCTTAAATGTAAATTAAACACTTCTTCGTGGGCCTTTTACTTAAACCCATTACCCAGCACTTTATATAGGAACTGATGCTTTTTGCTGTTATTAAATGTCTGCCTGCAGACGCTTATGGTCCCAAACACTCGTAATGTCTCAACTTACTTTTTTCACATCCAGCGAAATTTACTTTATTATTTCCAGGCTGAGAGACTGTGCTTAAGGCCAGATTTTTAAATATGATGAAAAATAGGTGAAACAGACACACACACTCAGCTAAGAGCAGAGGCCTTTTTGGTTACTATTGGAACAGAAAGGTTCATGAATTCATGATGCCAAAGGGAAATATAATGTTGAATAATGGAAGAGGAAGAAATGAATACGATCAAAGCAACTTTGTCCCATCTATGAGTCAAATCTCTGTCTCTCTAGCTAGGAGTGTGTTTTATTTTTTTAAAACAGGTGCATCAGAGCCACTGCCTGTGCTGACACAATCACACTGCTTTTTTTAGGTGCTAGCTCAAGCAAAGATAGCATATGTATGTCTGCCCAACCTGGGAATACCAGCAATTGTGTAGATGTAACCACAGGGAGATGGTAGCAGAGCTGAGCACAGAATTTAGGAATCTTGGCACCCAGTCCTTTGCTCTAACCACTTCTACTTGGTTATATTACATTCATCTGTGGCCAGTGTGCCATTCTAGACACAGAGACACAAGTGCATGCCCTCTAGTTTTTTGCATGGCGTATTAGCTGCTCAACCAGATTAATACTTGCAGGTAGTAAGATATCAGTGTGCCTGGCAAGACTCTCAGCTGATTGGCAAATGCAGTCTTCCGCTCAACAGAGAATGCGCCTACAGAGATTATGCACGTTGAAATCATAGCAACTCAGGAACATAGCATGAGACTGCCTGATCTGCAGTGTTGATCGTGAGGGGAGGCAGGGTAGGAGAGAACGGTGGCACTGGTGTGTGTTCATTGCACCTCTGCTCTCCACTTCGATTTGCTTCAGAGCTGAAACTGACAACTGGGGACATTCTACCCCCATAAAGATTTCTTGGCAGCTACTCACGTCTATATAATCCTCCAGCAGAAGCAGAGTCTGTGTCCAGCAGCAGCTTCCTGCTTTGAGAGCAGTAAGAGCCTTAGCAGTGGGGTGTTTGATGAGGGTGCTTGTTTGATAATGACTGAACAGATGAAGCAAGACAGTAGCCAACCAACCTTGGACATGAAGCATGAGAGAACTACTGGCATGAGAAGATGTTCACAGAATAAGAACCTAAAGCTAAAGAGAATAAGCATTCAGAGAGCTAAATTCTGGTATTTATTAATATTATTGATTATACTCTTACAGTGCCATAAACGTACATGGTGTTTTACAGACGAATTGATGACAAAGTGGAAGCTCTTCAGGGTGGGGACTTCAAAATAAAAGCTCCACGCACATTTTCCAGTGCTCGGCACCCAGGGTTGGGACTAAATATTTTAAAATGCTCAGCAACTAGCCCCTCCCATTGCAACACTTCGGCCAAAGTTTCAAAAGGGCTCAGCATCCACCAGCTTCTACTGCGACACTTTCAGGCAGATATTCAAAAGCGCTCAGCACCCAGCCTGCTGGTGCTTCTTGGAGAATCTAGCCCCAGCTGTGGGTGCTAAGCCCTTTTGAATATCTGGCTCTAAGCACATCTCGTTCAAAGTGATTTAGATGCAAAAGGCCCAGTCCTGCTTTCAAAGTCAGCTGGAGCTTTGGCCTTGACTTCAATGGGAACACAATCAATCATAAAATCAATATTCAAAAGCAATTAACCCAGGTAGTATTTTTAACAGACAGCACTTGTTTTAGAAAAAGGAGGACAGGGAGTGTGATGATAGCTGTCTATAAAATACTTGAGAGGGGAAGAAATGATTGAAGGTGATATTATGGAGATAAGTCAAAGGGGAATTTCCATAAATTGCCAATGGAAAAATTCAATGTTGTTCTAAAAAAGGGTGTTGAAAGCTCTTCACTACTCCTCACCACCAAGTGGAATTCAAATAAAACACATCCCCATAGAGGATAATCTTGCACTAGTGTCAGAGTGTAGATAGACTACATAATCCATGGCACACTCTCCAGCCCCCGCATCTAGGAGTCAGTCTATCAAGTATATGTATTTTCCTCTTTTATGAAGTATGCAGTCATTATATTGTCCTGTGTACTTTTAATCTCACGCTACGATTTCTGCAATATGTGAAATCACTTTCTATGCACTATATATTTCAAATCTCTTCACTTCCAGGTAGATTTGTGACTCTATATAAACTTTTATAGAGAGTGCTGGAGAAAACAAGACATACACACAAAATGTTCCTTTTATGTGGTGACCCAATGCCTCCCAAGTCTACCTATTTGATTTATCCTGCTGGGGCCAAATGTTTGATCACTTTCTCATCAGTGACTAGTAGTAGATATTTGAAGGCAAACATTTCCTATGCATCCTATGATGCTGATGATAACAGTAAAAGGACAAGTAGCCATTTAACTTTTTTTTGAGGACTGTGTTATGACAGCTCCTGTATGGTTTATCAGTAGAGGTTGAACTCAAGATCTTCAGCACCACAGCTACATCTTGAGCTGAAGGACTAATTCTATTAGCTGGTCACAGTAGCAGGCTGATGTTCTCTGGACCAGCCTACAGAGCGGGAGAGATAACGTGCGTCACATGTATGTTACAACTACCAGGAGTTTGTTTTACTACTCCCTGCCACCCACCCACAGGCACCGACTCCAGAGCTGGAGCACCCATGGGGAAAAATTAGTGGGTGCTCTGCACCCACTGGCAACCAAGCTCCCCTCCCCATCCCACCTCACCCACTCCTTTGGGTCCTCCCCTGAGCGTGCCGCGTCCCCACTCCTCCGCATGAGTAGAAGTCAGTGCATATGCGTAGGTGCTCTGGGACTCAAGTACCAACGGGGAAAAAAAGTGGGTGCTCAGTACACTCCAGACACAGCTTTTCGGTGCCATTGCCAATCAGCTGTTTGGCAGCTGGTGAGGAGCGCTTGGGGAGGGCAGAAAGCCAGCGAGCGGCCGCCTCAGAGGAGGAGGCGGAGTGGGGGCAGGAAGAGACAGTGAGGGCATGGTCTGGGGGAGGGGGCGGGAAGAGACGGGGCGGTGGCAGGGCCTTGGAGTGGGGGTGGAGCACCCACAGGAAAAAATAAAAGTCAGCACCTGTGCACCCACCCCAAAACACACACAAACAAAACCCTAATAGAACAAACTGAAGAGAAGAACCTTCTCTGTGGTGCTCTCTACATATTTATATAGCTCCCTCACTCTAGTATCTGAGTATCTCCCGAATATGGTTGGATTTATGCTCAAAACACTCCTCTGAGGTCCGGAGGTACCATTATATAGAGGGGAAAATGCAGCCCAGAGAGGCCAAGTGACCCTAAGGTCATATGGAAAGTCTATGACACAGCTAGGAACTGAGCTCAGATTTCCTCATTCCCAGGCCAGCCCAGATTTAGCCACACACCCATCCTCCTTCTCAGCTACCACAGATGTCTGAACCAGAGGGAAGCAGTACCATGTATAGCATTCTGAACATGGGCAGACAAACTAACATAGGCATAGTCTTCATCACTGCTTTTGCTTTCTGAATACTTAAAGAGGCGAGTGTAGACGTGGTGTGTTCAAATAAAAATGGAGGTATGTTTTTCTACACATGCCTGCATGCCATTTTGTTCATTATCTGTTCCACAATCTTTCTTACTCTGCAGTTTGCAACTGCATAGTAACATTTTACATTCTAGCGTTTCTTCTGATATTTGCATGCATCAGTGTCTGGTGACCCCTGACCCTCTGTTAAGGACTGTCCATCTCATGTAATGGCTGCACTTGTAATAACTATTCAAACTGCCGTATATAAGGAATAGAATAATCAAAATAATAAAATTCTTCTACTCTATCGTCTCTTCCATCTCAGGATCTCAAAGCACTTTATAAACATGAAGGAATTAACCTTAACCTGACCGTTTTAGGTTGGGCACAGAGCAAGGAGATTTGTCAGATGACCTCTAAGGCAGAGCTGGAATTTAGACTCATTTCCAGATTTCCAGCTCCAGATTTCACTAGTCTAGACATTGCTTCCTCCCTGGGGAAGGTACAGCTGCCTAAAGTGTCTGCTGATAAACCATTTTGTGCCTGTACCTCTTGTTTTGAATATTTCAACAAGTTTGACAAACTAAGACCAGTTGCCACTGATCAGGCAATGTTTTCCTAAATCAGTGATCACATTTAGCTAAAAAACATAAATCCATCAAGGGCTTGTTTTCCCAGGAGTTCACTGTTTGAAAATATAAATATAGAAATTAAACTAAGCTTTCTCTACTTGATGTTTTGTAAAGCCTTGATGAGGACTCTTAGGGCATTGCTAAAGTTTTGGTTTTTTTAAATTCTCATAGGAACTGTAGTTGGATCTATGGAAGCTCTGTATCAAAATGATCTTTTTCTCTATCACATTTCTTTAAAATGTTATAGATTATTTCTCCTTAGAACTTTTCTTTTTACAGAACATTTTTACAAGTTCATTTCCCATTTCAATTGCCTTCTGAAAGTAAAGAAAGCACAACAGAAAAAGTCAAGGCCAAATTCCATTTCAAAACTCATTGTGCCTATAGGTGTGCAGACACATGCAAGAGTATATTTATGCACAAGCTTTCACACCCATACAACTAATACCTCCCTGCTCCTTGGTAGTATCTTCTGCACCTGAGACATACTTTTTCAAGTCACGCAAGTGTCTGTGACCAAAGCATCCGTCACAGGAAGTGCTGATCGGTCCTGAGCAAGCTAAGTAGCTGTGGGGAATTGTTATTAA
The DNA here is from genome assembly GCF_020497125.1 of Mauremys mutica. Lineage (NCBI taxonomy): Eukaryota > Metazoa > Chordata > Testudines > Geoemydidae > Mauremys > Mauremys mutica. The sequence continues at coordinate 151,741,354 of NC_059074.1, read as the reverse complement.
GGGTGAGCAGTTTGCACATTCCAGGAAACTGAGCCAAATGCCAATCATTGCTTAGAAGGGCAGTCTGGAGAAATAGGTCTAAGCAACTGTATCAGCCAGACTCAGCCACTGGGTTTCTGCGGAGGAGAGGCATCCTCAAGAGTTAGCAAATCCCCAAATAAGTCCCCAGTGATGGGTGAACCTCACAAATAGGGAATCTTGTCTCAGCTTTTTCATCTGAAAATTCACATAAGGGAAGATAGGAGATGCAGACGCCATGGTGATATAAGCACCTTAGAACAACTTAAAATAGGAGCAGTAGACATTAGTACATTATTTGTTATTGTTATTCCTTATTCAGCGTTTCCCTCTTTAAAAAGTTTCAGTTGCCTAATCAAAGAGGTGAAACAATACCATGTGACATGGGTGACCAGTCACAAAACATACTGATTAGCTGAAATGAAAAGTTTGGATTATCAGTAGGCTGATTAGCTTTGGGTTCAATGTTTTATGGAATTTCCTCAGTTTCACACATGATTACACACATGATCTGCCAGTCCTTTATGGTGCACAAGTATATTTTCCAAGTGTCATCAGGCTATTTTACCCTGTGGTGGCTACAATAATTAAACATGGCATGTTTTGCAGTGGTTAGAACAGGGGTCTGGCAGCCAGAACTCATGAGTTCAAGTACCTGCTGTGTGACGGTTGGCTCTATGCCTCTGTTTCCCCTATGTAAGGTGGGGATAATACAGGGGTATGGTGAGGCAACACATATAAAGTAAAAAGCCACCTGAAAAGCTGTGTCCTCAGCCATCAAAATCTGCTTTTCATAGAATATTAGGGTTGGAAGAGACTTCAGGAGGACATCTAATCCATCTAGAGGTCATCTAGTCCAATCCCCTGCTCAAAGCAGGACCAACACCAACACCAACTAAATCATCCCAGCCAGGGCTTTGTCAAGCCGGGCCTTAAAACCCTCTAAGGAAGGAGATTCCACCACCGCTCTAGGTAACCCATTCCAGTGCTTCACCACCCTCCTAGTGAAATAGTGTTTCCTAATATCCAACCTAGATTTCCCCCACTGCAACTTGAGACCATTACTCCTTGTTCTGTTATCTGCCACCACTGAGAACAGCCAAGCTCCATCCTCTTTGGAACCCCCCTTCAGGAAGTTGAAGGCTGCTGTCAAATCCCACCTCACTCTTCTCTTCTGCAAACTAAACAATCCCAGTTCCCTCAGCCTCTGCTCATAAGTCATGTGCCCCAGTCCCTTAATCATTTTCATTGCCCTCCACTGGACTCTCTCCAATTTGTCTACATCCCTTCTGTAGTGAGGGGACCAAAACTGGACATAGTACTCCAGGTATGGCCTCACCAGTGCCGATAGAGGGGAATAATCACTTCCTTCGAGCTGCTGGCAATGCTCCTACTAATACAGCCTAATAAGCCATTGGCCTTCTTGGCAACGAGGGCACACTGCTGACTCATATCCAGCTTCTCATCCACTGCAATCCCCAGGTCCTTTTCTGCAGAACTGCTGCTTAGCCATTCGGTCCCTATTCTGTAGCAGTGCATAGGATTCTTCCTTCCTTCCTTCCTCTGCACTTGTCCTTGTTGAACCTCATCAGATTTCTTTTGGCCCAATCCTCCAATTTGTCTGGGTCACTCTGGACCCTATCCCTACCCTCCAGTGTATCTACCTCTCCCCTCAGCTTAGTGTCATCTGCGAACTTGCTGAGGGTGCAATTCATCCCATCATCCAGATCATTAATAAAGATATTAAATTAAATCGGCCCCAGAACTGATCCCTGGTATACTCCGCTTGATACCAGCTGCCAACTAGACATCGAGCCATTGATCACTACCCATTGACCCCAACAATCTAGCTGGCTTTCTATCCACCTTATAGTCCATTCATCTAATTCATACTTCTTTAACTTGCTGGCAAGAATACTGTGGGGAGACCGTATCAAAAGCTTTGCTAAAGTCAAGATATATCACATCCACCACTTTCCCCATATCCACAGATCCAGTTATCTCATCATAGAAGCCAATCAGGTTGGTCGGGCATGACTTGCCCTTGGTGAATCCATGTTGGCTGTTCCTGATCACCTTCCTCTCTTCCAAGTGCTTCAAAATGGAATCCTTGAGGACCTGCTGCATGATTTTGCTGGGGACTGAAGTGAGGCTGACCGGTCTGTAGTTCCCTGGGTTCTCTTTCTTCCCTTTTTAAAATATGGGCCCCATGTTTGCCTTTTTCCAATCATCTGGGACCTCCCAGATTGCCATGAATTTTCAAAGATAATGGCCAATGGCTCTGCAATCACATCAGCCAACTCCCTCAGCACCCTTGGATGCATTAGATCTGGACCCATGGACTTGTGCATGTCCAGCTTTTCTAATTAGTCCTCAACCTGTTATTTCACCACTGAGGGCTGCTCACCTCCTCCCCATACTGTGTTTCCCAGTGCAGCAGTCTGGGACCTGACCTTGTCTGTGAAGACCGAGGCAAAAAAAGAATTGAGTACTTCAGCTTTTTCCACACCATCTATCACTATGTGGCCTCTCCCATTCACTTTCCCTGACCTTCTTGTTGCTAACATACCTGTAGAAACCCTTCTTGTTACCCTTCACATATCTTGCTAGCTGCAACTCCAGTTGTGCCTTGGACTTCCTGATTGCACCCCCGCATGCTCTAGCAATATTTTTATACTCCTCCCTAGTCATCTGTCCAAATTTCCACTTCTTGTAAGCTTCCTTTTTGAGTTTAAGATCACAGAAGATTTCACTGATAAGCCAAGCTGGTTGCCTGCCATATTTGCAATTCTTTCTATACATCGGGATGATTTGTTCCTGCGCCATCTTCTCCTTGAGCTGCTTGTTGCAGGTGGCCCTGTGCGCAGGTTGGCTCTGATCGTCCCTGCTGTCTGCCATAAAACAAATGATGCCACTTCTGCAGCTGAATAATGAAAGCAGAGGCACGATTGATAAGAAGATAAACTAGCTTAATTGGCTTTATTTCAACAAACATAAATTAATGAAATTAAACACCAGAGGGAGGGCAGCTGCTCTTTGAAGTAAGCCCGGGATTTCATTTTGCCACTCTCTGCAGCTTGCTGAAAATGATGAGACTTGTTGGACTATCTCTGGGAGGAGCCATCTGATCATGACAATAGTACCCCATCTTGGTGCTGACATATGGTCAACATCCCTAACTCCCTCAGCTCCCAGCCGGCCGGTAAGAAGAGATAGCCAATGGGATTAATTCCTCCATCACTGTGAAACCTAATCAACAAGAATCTAAACATGAAATTCTGCTGGTGAGGAAAAAGTGAGAAATCTGCCTCCTGCAGCTTGACTTGCAGAGATGTTGTTGACATTCTTGTGAACTCTAGACCAGAGTCAGGGAAGCTATTAGCGGCTCTGCCTGCAAATGCAACACTGCCCTTGCTTCTCCAGTGCTTCATTCTATTCAGTTTTAAAGCTGCCCCAAGAGATGGGATTTCCAGCACTGAAAGTTTCTCCTCATTCTTTTACATAGAGAACAATACATGCCCACTGAAAGCCTCCCATTAATGCCAACAGGCTCAGGAGCAGGCCTCCTACATACATCATTTCTTTTATATCTTATCCTACAGAAAACAAAAGCCATTCTGAGGGGAGATCTCTTGCCAGACATTGTGCTTTTTCTAGGCACCTAAAAGTTAGGTGTGATGATGCTTAGTGTCACCATGCCTAAATTCTTTTGTCAATCTAGTCCATGAACAGTGTTCAAGGCACTTGCAAGAGATCTGCTATATTCTGTGTCCCGCACCAACTGGCTGTGCTTAACAAGAGCTTTGGAGTGCTGCACCTAGACTCTTTGCCTGGGAAACTCAGCCCTACAAGGCACCACCCTCAGTATCACAATACACACGTTATTCACCGGTGTGTGTTAATACCAAAGACACACAAGGTGGCTAAGCTAACATTTCAGTGGCTCAGATCTTTAACACTGGAACATCTTGATTTCTTTGCATTTAAATTCTCAGCTTCACTGTAGAGTTTCACATTTAATTTCACTCTCTATGCCTCTTGCTAGGGGAAGCTTCCTGAATAGCCTGGGTGCTTTCCATTCCATTCCTTTCTGTGCTTCTGAAGCATATATGTTCTAGGGGACAGTGATGTCTATTGGCTAGAGCAGAGGCCTGGGAATCAAGTAGCATCCCTGCCTCTGCCCTTCCATCTAACCTTGGGCACACTAGTGAACTTCAGCAAAGTAGGGTTAAAGTGGGGATAGAGAGGGTTAATGAGCCTAAAATACTTGGAGATCCGTGGCTATAGTAAAACAATGTATTGTTATTATGTCTGGGCAAAGAAGATGGAACAGATCCTCCTTCATATGGACTAAGCTGACAGGACCACTGGGTTGTGTGCTTGGCCCTCAAATTCCTCATGCGCTTTCAAATATCCTCCCCCACAGCTGCCTGTATTTGCTACATTACCTGTAGCTGACCCCCAGTGGGAGCAAATCAGAAAGCAGCTGAGGATGCATAATAAAAGGAAAAACAGAAAGCTAATGGATTTAATTTCTCTCATACACAACTGGAGTTATAGGCAGTTACCAGCCTCACAGAGGGACAAATAAATGTGGTTGGACATACATTATTAAATGTAATTATATTGTTACTTATAGGTTCAATTAAATATCTTGGAAATTTTTTGTAACAATTCAAGTCACAGTATGTGCTGTGATGACATTAACCTTCAATAATCATCCTCCTTTCCCGTGGCACTGCAAGAATGACTACATTTATTAGTAATTAAATGATTAAATATGAAGAGCACAAACCCTATCATGAATCTTGGCATGTGGACACCTTTCAAGGACCGACTGGCAAAGAATCAAATGCACCTTGAAAGATCCACCCTGGGAATTTTACTGCTGCAGGGACTCTACAGCTGGGAGAGTGAATGGGTTTCTGGTTTTGTAAACTGAATGGTCTAAAACCAACCCAGCTAGTTTGTACTGCCACTCTGGAAAACGTTAAGCCTTTCATCACCCTGCTCCCAGCTAAACTGTGTTCATCTGCCCTGCAGAGATCAAGCTCTGTCCTAATCCTTCAAATAAAACATCTTACAGCAACTTCCATCTCTTTATCAGAGGGGTAGCCATGTTAGTCTAGATCTGTAAAATCAGCAGAGTCCTGTGGCACCTTACAGACTAACTGACGTATTGGAGCATGAGCTTTCGTGGGTGATGCATCCGACGAAGTGGGTATTCATCCACGAAAGCTCATGCTCCAACACGTCTGTTAGTCTATAAGGTGCCATGGGACTCTTTGCTGCTTCCATCTCTTTGTGAATCTCTTCACTGCTGAGCGCACCAGATGGGTTGAGCCATTCTCAGGGATTAGGGACACAGCTAACACTAGATTTTACTAGCAATCTTGGGAGAAAGCCTGTTCTCCTGAGGTTAAAACTTGACTTCCTGGCCACTGAATTGCTGATAGATTTGAACCAACATCTTCCCCTTTGGGTACTGATCCACTTTGACCTCCAAACATTCTGGAGATGTGTTTTCCAGAGATTTACACTACCACATAGAACTACAGACCGTGAAACTACAGACTGTAAAGTGCATTGAACAAGGCAAGCTGTGGTCACACCATGCAGTTCCCATGTAGTGAATAGCATCCTGGGCCCAGATTCTGTTTTCAGCCACACCTGGGGAAATCTGGAATCACTCCACTAAAGTCAGTGGAATGACTCCAGATTTACGTTAGCATACACTTGGAGCAAAAGTTGCCCTCAGGGAATTTACAGTTGCAACTGTCCAGTAACAGTCAGTTTTTACAGGAACTCAGGGTGTCTCAACGGTATTATTCACCCTGCAGGGCAGAAAATCCCATGCACGGCATGCTCCCATTCTGCTCTGTGTGCTGTACCTATTTCCAGAACTGCCGCAAACTGAAAATCAACAGTGAAAACTCTCTCCTCTCATTACAGACCCAAATGACAGGCTTTTAGAATGATTAGCTGGAAATTGCCTTTTCCATCAGATACAAGCCCAGAGGAAGAGGGGTGCCAAAGAGAAAGGAGATGCTGATATGAGCTTCTTTGTAATGCAAATGTAGGAACATGCTTTTTATCTTCAGACAAGTGCAAGTGCCTCACAAAGATTTTATTTAAGGCCTGTGTTCTCATGCATTACAAAAGTGAAGCAAAGAGACGTGCCAACTTTAATGAACTAGGGGCCGTATTATTAGTTTCAAGAAAGAGAGAGAAGGAAAGAGAATACACAAGCAATTTAACATCACGCTTATTAAGAATATGCCATGCATTATGAGCCCTAGGAAGGTGGTGGATTTCAGTCACATCTCTATTTAATCCCAGGACCTCAGGTAAACTGTACACACAGCAACAATTCCATCTCCATCAACACCCAAATCACTCTCCACAGCCTCCTTAAAGATCCTGCTTCAACACTTTTCCTCCCATTTCCATATCATAAAGCTGTGATTGTCGCAGGGGCAGCACAATGCGGTTCAAGGGAACGCAGCAGCATGGAAGGCGCTTGCCTCGTACTATGCTTGCACGAGGTTGTTAACAGCCATGTCATAAATATGGCACGTCACTTCTTCCTTTTGTGTGTTTTAACTCTAGCACATAATGATGTATAGCCCGGGCTATATGTAATGGGCTGGCTGCATGAAGGAGAAAGCAAAGCTTCACAAACAAATCAATTAAAAAAACCAGGTGATAGCATTCCCCCCAAACCTGACGACTGATGCCTGATGCAGAAGCCAAGTCTCGGGGAGGGGAGAACCCCAATGCTCCACAGTATGTGCTGTCATTACATAGATTTCTCCTGCACTTCTTCATCTCTGCCCAAGCAAGGGCCTTTATCAGGGCGGCTCCAGACAACAGCATGCCAAGCGCGTGCCTGGGGCGGCAAACCACGGGAGGCGCTCTGCTGGTCGCCGCGAGGGCGGCAGGCAGGTTGCCTTCGGCGGCATGCCTGCGGAGGGTCCGCTGGTCCCACGGCTTCGGCAGACCTCCCGCAGGCATGCTGCCGAATCCGCAGGACTGGGGACCTCCCGCAGGTAAGCCACCGAAGGCAGCCTGCCTGCCTGCAGTGCTTGGGGCAGCAAAATACCTAGAGCCGCCCCTGGCCTTTATTCCACCAAGCAGTGACTTCCATCTCCACCTGGGCATTAGAAGAGTGGTGCACTACTGAGAAGACCCAACAGGGGAGCTTCAGGATGCCGGCACTTTTCAGTTGCCTTCTCAGGTGAGGGTGGATATTGACAGACTGGTAGGGGCATTGCAGGAACCTTAGGTCACAACCATGGAGGAGATGGACTCATCTTCTATCTCCTCATCTGGGCAGAACCTCTGAGGAACAAGCAAAAAGGCCCAATGGTATGATGGAAAAACCCTGCATCCCAGCATACTAGGATGGCAACAAGAATTCTTAATTAAGTCGACAAAGTTCCAGGGGAGAATGATTCAAATGGGAGTATCCAAGAACATCCATTATGAATGTCCATACAAAACTAAGCTTCCAGCACTCCAAATATTGACATTCACTCTCATCTTCTGAAAGTTCTGGTATGTAGGCACAACAATACTATTCTCACCAGATGCCTTGAAACCCGGGTTTTAGGCCAAACCATTTCTTTCAAGAACAGCTCTACAACACATCCTTATGTGTTAAAATTGACCCTTTTCATCTCCTTCCTCCCCCATTTTGTCTCAGCAATTAAAACAAGACGAAAAATCTAAGGCCAAGATTTATAATAATAAATGCCTAAATGTAGACTAAGTCTACACTCTCAGTGGCCAGTATCACAGGTAAGGGAGTACCCTCGGTTTATACAATAGTATTATGGTATTTTCAATCTCAAATCCCTATGAATCTTGACCATTTTGTTTGCTTCAAGACTGTGCTAGGCAAGGAGCAGAAGTTTCCATTGGGCTGTGTACATTGATGCCCAGGTCCTTTTCCTGACTAATTGCAATTAATTTAGACACCAGCAATGAGTACAAGTAGCTTAATTTTTTCCTTCCAGCGTGCATTACCTTGCTTTTGTCCTGCCTGTGGTAATGTCCTGGACTACACACAAAGAGACAGATGTGCAGCCCAGCCTCAACTGGGCCTCAATTTTTGTAGGTTTAAAACTGTGCTCATTAACCAGGCACTTAGGTATTTAAATCACATTAACTATGGGTGCAAAATTGTGCCCCTCAATAATATGCACACGCACAGACAATTTGTGCCAGCAAAACTGGAGGCAAAGGTTTGAAAGTCTGGCCTACCTAGTCATATAACTGCTGGAAAACTGCTAACCAGTTATCTGCTACTCTGTTGTCTGGCCTTCCTCTGGAAGATACAAGGACAACCTCTTTCCAGCTCATTTTCTCCCTGAAGGCCTGACTCCTAGGGCTGTGTCCTGACTGCTTCTTCATGTTTTTTTGCAGCTGTACATGCTTGCACAAGTGGATGAATTTTGCAGCATTCACGTGCATTACTCCACTGACATAGTTACCATTCCCTTCCCCCCATCCCAATATTCTTCCAGCACTGAAGGGGCTAAATGAAAAACTTTATTGTTTGACAAGTGTGTTTCACAGCTTATTAGTGATGAGAATGCATCTTAACGTTTGATCTTTGAGCCTGCTGCGCTGAGCTAAATGAACCAGCTTTTCCCTTAACAGCTTCCTCCAAGCAGGAGCTTTTGCGAATTCCATCAATCCATACCCATGCCACAGAGAAGGCTGGGTTAGCAAACAAGAGGGGGATGTGTTCTGAAACTGCTGATTGACCATGAAAAGCACATGCGAGGTAGAAATAAATACTGTGGGATTTATAGTAAAGAGAAAATCATAGTTATCTCAAATGACTGGGTCAGGACAAATGAGCCTTTTCTCTCCCTTCACACATTTAAGAAGCACTAGATGTACATGACAAATGCTGGATTTAACACTCTCACTGAACTTCAGCACTGAATAATTCACGAGACCCAGCTCTGGGTCTGGTAGAGCATCTTTGCTAATCACCAAGGCTTATTTGGATATTGCCTGGTGAAACACACTTTAAAAATACATTAAAATGTAAAGACCTTCTGAAGAATTAAAATATCTGCAGGCAGTGTGTGGCTCCCGAGTAATCAGAGTGACCTTTGTCTTCTTCTGAATTCAGTCCTGGAGCCTCAAAAATCCCACCTGGTCTGTAGGGAGGGAGGCTGCGAGTTACAGGAGTTCATTGTTATTCAATGGAATTAATTCTGCAGGGCAAGAATCCCCTGCAGGGTGCGTGGAATTTGAAAGCTCTGGGACTGTACCTGAGCAAAGAAGAGAGCAAACAGCAAAATATATATAATTTGGCTGCTACGGATCTACCTGGAAATCAAGTTTATTTTGTCTTGTTCCTTCACGTTTTCTGGCATGTTCCTCCTTTGTTTTTTCTCACTGTCCTATTGCAAGCCCTCCCATGCTACAGAGGTGTGAAAACTGAGTGCATTCTTCTTTATTGTTTAAAAACATTAAGGGCTCACAAACGATGGAGCAGAACCCAAATCCTTTGCCCTTCATTTGCTGCTGCTCTGCCTCCTATGGATCATGGTTGTTGGAAACATAGTACATCCTTCTTTCCAAGTAGGGCAGTGGTTCCTAACCTTTTCCAGAGTCCCCCTTGCACTGGACTGATGGATTGATGAACCCCCCTCAGCTTCCACTCACACCAGGCCCTGGTGCTGTTGTCAGCAGCTCTGCAGTTATCTCTTTGTCTTATTGCATTTTTGCTCTCTGTCCTTTTTCCTTCTCTTTGATTTCTTTTCTTTTTTTTTTTCATTCTGGGTTGTTGTTTGTTTGGGGGGTTGGTTTTTGTTTTGTTTTTTGCTTCTTTCCCATGCCCCCCAAAGACTCCCTGTTGCTCAAGACAGATGCCCATTAGTATCCCCATAGGGTTGAGCCAGCTGTGGTTGGTGGCCGAGCTGAATGTTGTGAGAGAAGAGACACGTGGGTCAATGAGCAGCCCATGACACAAAGAGCTGTTACTGTGGCCAAATGTGCAAAGACCACTATGGGAGCAGGGAAGGAAGGAAGTGGCTTTCAAGAAACTTGCATCTTTTTGACCTCTCAGATGCAAGGGCAGGTCTGCAGTTCGGGGTGGGAAAGATGCGGTTCCCAGGAGCGGCGCCAGGGTTTCTGGCACCCTAGGCAGAATTCGGGGGGCGCCATTTTGTGCGCTCCCCACGGAGCGCTCAGGAGCTTCCCGTTCCACTCCCGTCGCGCCGCCGAAGAAGGACCCTCCGCCGAAATGCCGCAGGCGACAGCGGCAGTCATTGAGCTGCTCAATTGCCTGCCGCTGTTTTCCACGGCACGTCAGCAGAAGGTCCTTGTAGCAGGGTGGACCCTGCTCCTGCCCTGAAGGGGTTTAAAAGTGGCTTGGCAGGGCTTGAGAGCTGCTGCTTTAGGTTGGGCTGATTGGGGAAGTGGCTGCAGCTGGGGGCCACGCCCCAAACTGAGGAACAGGGCCTTATAAGAAGGCAGGGAAGCCAGAAGCCAGACAGTCTTCCTCTGCATGTAGAGGGAGATGGGCCTAGCTGCTGTGAACTAGAGACCAGATACCTGAGTGAAGCAGGGCTGGGGAAGGCTGAGGAGCTGGGAAGCTCCAGCCTAGAAAGCCCCAGGCTGCAGCCTAGCAGTGGGCCAAAGGTACTGGGGATTGCAGAGGGCAGCCCAGGGGTAGGACAAAGCAGCAGGTCCAAACCCTCCTTGCCTGTGATGAGTAGGCTGATACTGCTGTGGAGGCCAAGAATTAATTAATGAAGGTTTGAAGGGATCTTAATGTGGTACAGAGAGAATTGTGTGAAGAGTCATTACGACCTTGTAAACTGCAGTTTTGTTTTCTGTTCTAGTATTGAAGACAAATAAGATAGCGAATAGGCTTATGTATAAACAAATGCAAATGTTTACTTTTTACTGTCTCCAGGTTTGCTAGCCACTGTCTGTAACAAAGGTATAAATAATTGCTATGATTGTTTACTAATTGAGAGAGATCCGTCCGGGACAAGGGGCAACCCAGTTCCTGACACTCTCTCCCTCTTGTGTTCACTAGAGAAATAAATAAAGTATTTGGTTTTGCTGTACCCAAACAAAAAAGCGAGAACTTAGTTTTTCTTCGACAATTTGGGGGCTCGTCCGGGATGGCAACGCCCACGGACACACAGACGGCTGCTACGGATCGTTCCCCTTCGAACCCCATGGCGCCACAATAGAGGTAAGAGACCTTTTGAAATCTCTATTGGGGTATCGGAGGAGGACTGTCTGTGGGGGATGTCTGTTTCTGCTGGGCTCACGCCATCTGAACTTATTGACTGTGCAGCAGGATCAAATGCAGAGTGGTATTGGGGAGAGGCCCCAATAAGGTTAGTTTATAGCAGTACTAGGAACTGCTGAGTTGGCCAACAGGTAATGCATAGGTAAATGCATTAGAATGCACCGGTGCTGAGGGGTTTTTACCGCCTCAAGAGGGGTTGTCATACCGCCTCATGGTATTGGTCCGGACCAGGTAAAGATGCATCTTGGTTAAAAAAAAAAAAAAAATTTAAAAAAAGAGATAAAAAGGTTTAAAAAAGGGTTAAAAAGAGGAAAAGAGGCCTTGGTGTGTGTGTGTGTGTGTACACCAGTGTGAGTGATCGTTATCGGAAGACGCCCAGAGTACCCTGTGAAGCGGAAGCTAATGATCAGGACTGCTCTAACGCAAGCCCGGTAACTAGTGGATCTTTAGGAGATCCGACCCACGGTGGGCTGACTCAGCTTGGCATAGTCCGGCGAGGAAGCTGCCTGGGTCTAGGAGTGTGTGAACCCATCTTCCCTCCCCTTTCCCTTCTGTGTGGGCTACTGACAATCTGATCGTCTCCCTGGAAGCAATTAGAGTACGCGGCTTTATCTCCCAGAGACTAGCCGACGCTCTTTGCTGAAAGGAGGTGTAAGAGGGTCGTAGTCTTTCTTGTGAGTCTCTCCTGTATGTGAGTACCCTGTAGGGAGAGATCCTTAGATTCTGATCCGTTAGCGCGGACAGGGACCCCCTCAGTTGGTGTGACTGGAAAATGGGGGGGGAACAGTCTAAACTTTCCACCTTACCCCCTAAGGGTACCCCAGCATATTACATGTACATACATTATGGTCCTAAAACCTGCAGGTATTTAAATGATTGGAATCTGTACACGCGTGAAAATTCATTTAAACAATGCCCATTAGAAGGTACCTTTGAGTTAGATAAACTTACATACCTCAGAGAAACCCTTAAATCACACGCCTCTGCTGCGCAGTGCGAGCAGTTTCTGTCTTGGTGGGAGGAAGCAACAAAGAGACTCCATGAGTCTCGGGTGCGGAGTCTGAAGGACTCCCAAGAAAAATTAAAAACTGAAGTACAGGATTTAAAACTTAAATGTAAGACATCCAAATGTCTTCCTGCTCCGGTGCAGCCCTCTGCTTCTCTTTATCCCCAATTAGTTAAGCCTGAAAGTGAGGAGGAGACTGCAGAAGACATAGTGGATTTTTTTAGCAGCATTCCACAGCCGCAGCCAGTTCCTCCCCCGGCCCCCCCTTCTCGGAATATGCAGGCAGTGATTGTATCGCCGCCGCATGTATCAACTGCACAAGTTGTTCATTCTCCTTCTTCGGAAGAATTATCTTCTTCCCTACTGACTGACACCAGTAGTCCGGTTAACCCTGCTTCTGCTGCTAATAATGCCGGCTACTTTCTTAGAAGCACGACACAGGCACTCCAGGCTCCTTTAAGAGACTTGCCTGGAGCTGGAGCTGTAGGGGGGTTCGTTAAGGTACATGCCCCTTGGACACCTGGCGATCTTAAACACGCCCCAAACTGAGGAACAGGGCCTTATAAGAAGGCAGGGAAGCCAGACAGTCTTCCTCTGCATGTAGAGGGAGATGGGCCTAGCTGCTGTGAACTAGAGACCAGATACCTGAGTGAAGCAGGGCTGGGGAAGGCTGAGGAGCTGGGGAGCTCCAGCCTAGAAAGCCCCAGGCTGCAGCCTAGCAGTGGGCCAAAGGTACTGGGGGTTGCAGAGGGCAGCCCAGGGGTAGGACAAAGCAGCAGGTCCAAACCCTCCTTGCCTGTGATGAGTAGGCTAATACTGCAGTCTGCCCCAGGATGTGGGGCTAGACAATGACTGACAGTAGCCATATACTGAGGCAAGGTGGAGATAGAGGGTGGGGGTTCCCTAAGGAGGTGAGACCCTAAGAGAAAGGGCTTACTGCCAGGGGGCAGCACCCCATGTGAAAGGGCACCGGGTCCAGGGAGGGACACAGGGGCCAGAAGACAGGTGGATCACCAGCCTGCAGAGGGCGCTCCGAACGCTGGAACAGAGCTAATTCCCGGAGTCACCAGAAGGAGGCGCCGCAGGGGTGAGTACCGACCTGTTACACGTGGTGGAGAATGCGGGCATAGCGGTCCGCCCCTGATACAAGGGGCCAGGGCAAGGACTGAGGACTATTGCCTGGAGTAGAGACTGGAGACTGAACTAAAATGGTGGAGAAGAAAATGAAAAGAGACTATTACTGGAGAGCCTGTGTGGCCCGGCTTGCCGAGCAGCAAGCATGGCTGCTTCAGCTGCTGCGAGGGCGGGCACATGGACCTCAACAGGGGCCAGGCACCTTGGGCTGGAGGCCAGTGCCGGGGCCTAAAGACTGTTTCGCCTGTGGGCGACGGGGACATTTCAGAAGGGAGTGTCCCTACAAGACTCGAGTGCCCTCTGTGGAGTTAACAGGGGGGCTCCAAACTTGTTGGGAGCCAGGACACCTGAAGAGAGTGTGCCCTCATGGAGCTCCCAAGGCCCGGGCCAGCCCAGAAGTAAGGGCTAGGGCCCATACAACCAAGGCTAGGGCCGTGGCAGGGGGAAGGCGCCAAGGGTGCTTCCACTGCCACACCAAGGGCCACCTAAAGAGGCATTGCCCCCTGAAACAGAAAGGGGGAGTGCCTGAAACCAAGGTTCAGTCTGGGACTAACCGCCAGGAAGGGGTAGTCCAGACTGGGGCCCCTAAAGACAAGGGGGCTGGGGTAGAGAGGCCCCACCTTAAACAGGGAACCCACACAAGGGCCAAGAGGGCTGAGGTGGGAACCCAAACTGATGTGGGAATCCACGAAGGACCAGAGAGGTCTACGGTGGGGACCCAAACAATTGAGGAAGCAAGCAGGCTGCTCCAAGTGCTGGAGAGCCTGCGAACAGAAAGAGATTCTCTGCGGACCCAGCTGAGGAGAAAGCTGGGCCGGTAGAGAGCACCCCACCTGCCCCCCGGTGGAGGGGTTCTTGAGGTGGGGGGTGTGTAGCAGGGTGGACCCTGCTCCTGCCCTGAAGGGGTTTAAAAGTGGCCTGGCAGGGCTTGAGAGCTGCTGCTTTAGGTTGGGCTGATTGGGGAAGTGGCTGCAGCTGGGGGCCACGCCCCAAACTGAGGAACAGGGCCTTATAAGAAGGCAGGGAAGCCAGAAGCCAGACAGTCTTCCTCTGTATGTAGAGGGAGATGGGCCTAGCTGCTGTGAACTAGAGACCAGATACCTGAGTGAAGCAGGGCTGGGGAAGGCTGAGGAGCTGGGGAGCTCCAGCCTAGAAAGCCCCAGGCTGCAGCCTAGCAGTGGGCCAAAGGTACTGGGGGTTGCAGAGGGCAGCCCAGGGGTAGGACAAAGCAGCAGGTCCAAACCCTCCTTGCCTGTGATGAGTAGGCTGATACTGCAGTCTGCCCCAGGATGTGGGGCTAGACAATGACTGACAGTAGCCATATACTGAGGCAAGGTGGAGCTAGAGGGTGGGGGTTCCCTAAGGAGGTGAGACCCTAAGAGAAAGGGCTTACTGCCAGGGGGCAGCACCCCATGTGAAAGGGCACCGGGTCCAGGGAGGGACACAGGGGCCAGAAGACAGGTGGATCACAGCCTGCAGAGGGCGCTCCGAACGCTGGAACAGAGCTAATTCCCGGAGTCACCAGAAGGAGGCGCCGCAGGGGTGAGTACCGACCTGTTACAGTCCTACTTCGGCGGTGCGACGGGAGCGGAACTGGAAGCTCCCGTGCGCCCCGTGGGGAGCACACAAAATGCCGCCCCCTGAATCCTGGCGCCCTAGATGACCGCCTAGGGTCGCCTAATGGAAGCGCCGGCCATGGGTTTCCCCCACCATTACTGCTCTCCTGATGTGCTCCATAACTCTCCTCTTGGATTAGTCTAGTCTAGTGCCTACCCTCAAGCCCTTGCCAGCTTTGGAAACACTGATTTAGGGGATGGAAAGTCTTGTGCATGAGCACAGTTATACTACAGATAAAGCTTCATGGTGAAGTCCCTTCAGACAGCTTGGCCAGTGGCTGCATCTCCTGCCTGCTCTCAGACAGCCTCAAAGTACCAGCGCCAATGTCACAGTGATTTAAAAAAATATGGAAATGCAGGGATGTGGCTAGCAGTGCTACTTATGGTTGTGATGGGGAATGTGAACAAGAATATCCAGTTATTTGTGGAAGGGATATTAAACCTCATGCTTCAAGTCCTAAACCAATCTCTAACTATTAGAGACCAGGATGAGACCTACTGTGGGGAGCAGGATTATCCCACAGCTACTACTGCAGGGTTCTGACACCTTCCTTTGAAGCATCTAGTACTGGCTACTGTCAGAAACAGGATACTGAACTAGATGGGCTTTGGGTCTGATCCAATATGGCTGTTCCAATGAACTGGCTGGTCATCATTGCAAGGGGAAAGGGAGGGGAACCAATGAACTCCTATTCCCTTTGAGAAAACAACAACCTAGGACCTAGGCATCTTAAACAAAGGCTTATAAAGACAGTGGCTGTACATAAATAAATTTGTCATTTGACCTTTTAAGAGCTGGGAGTGGGAGATGATTAAGATTTGGTGTCTGTTTGTTTGAGAGGCAGAAGACATAGAGGCCTGTAATTTTTTGGCTAGCTCCTCAGAGCAGGACTTCAGAACAATCAAGTGACTGAAGAATCCAATCCACACTCATTGACGAGATTCTTTGGAAGCAGCTAGTCGGTACTATGTAGACAGCCTGCCAGTGTTCAATCAAGTTGGTAGCTCTTCCTCTTAACACTGAGCCCATCTCCATCTAGGCATCAGGGCTCTTACCGTCTCTGGACAGAAGAGAGAGAGTGCTACCACCAGAGTCAAAAACTCCTTGAAAAGTCACATTAAATGCACATGCATAGTATTGCTAGACCAAGTCCCGGGGGGATGCGGGGAGAAAACACCAGTCCCAGCAGCATTTTCTGACTGTGGAAACAATATTAGTAATATCTTCCAGTTCACCGATTGCCCCAGTGTCAGGAAATGCCTCTTTCTTCTTCTGAATAGTGGTATCCTTCTCCATGTGTCCTAAAGCCTCTCTGCCTGGCAATGCAGATTGAGTATGCAATTCAACAGGAGGAGGTTTTTTCCATTCAGGAGCTTCTCTTTCCACTGACTGAAACTGTGAACCATCAGTAAGTCAGACAGTTAAATTCAAAAGCAAATATCTAGATTCTAGAATCAATGGAATTGAATTCCCATCCCAGACAGATGGAGAAGAAGTGGAAACTGCTTTGTTCTCAATGCCGAGGTTGAGCCCCAAACTGGAGAGCGCTCTAACAAGGAGTTACAGCTCAGAATCAGGTATGCTCCTTGCAGCGGGGCAGTTACCCCACTCCAGCGCTGAAAACCAGCCCTGGGAAAGGGCTGCTCTGGGGAGCCAATAGGGTAGGCTGAGTGGGGAAGCAGCCACAGCTGGGGCCATGCACCAATCAGGCCACAGCTGGCCCTATAAAAGGGATGTGAGGCAGCAACTCAGAGAGTCTCTCTGTAATGGTGGAGAGAGACAGGCCTGGCTGCTTGGGAACTCAGCAGGGTACCTAGAGTGGAGGAGGGCTGGGGGAAGGCCAGAGGAGCTGGGGAGCTCCTGCCTGAGAAACCCCCAGGCTGCAGGCCTTGCTGAAGGCCCAGAGCAGGTACTGGGGTTACAGAGTGGGGAGACCCAGAGACTGCAGGGGTACTGCAGAGGGCAGAACTCTGATGTAGAGGGGCATTGGTGTCCAGGAGGGACACGGGGGCCAGCGGCAAGCGGGACATTGGCCAACAGAGGAGGCTCCGGAGATGGAGAGCTAATTCCCAGGATGACCAGCAGGAGGTGCTGTGCCGGTGAGTCGTCGCCTCGCCACACTCCTCCATAGAAAGCTCTCTCTTATAGCATTCTCTCCTTCTGCAAAAAGCTAATACTAATACCTTAGAATATTACAGGAACATAAAAATCTGTTGAAAGTACTATTGACCTAATGACAACAAACACTCACTCCTGTCTTTACTGCTCTTTGACTCATACAGTCTTAGAGTTTAAGGCCCGAAGGGACCATCAGATCATCTAGTCTGACCTCCTGTATATCATACGGCACCAACACCACCCAACACCCGCACACAAAACCCAACATCAAATTTGTTCATGGATGGTTATATCCATTTGTTCTTGTGCCAACATCATCCTTTAGCTTAAATAGCCCTTCACCTTCTTAAGTATTTACCCCTCTTTCCCCACTGTATTTATAGGAAACAATCATGTGCCCTCTCAGTCTTCTTTTTGCTAGACTAAACAAGCCAAGTGCTTCTAGTCTCCTGCCATAAGAAAGGCCCTCCCATTCCCCTGATCACCATACTAGTTCTCCTCTGCACCTGTTCCAGTTTGAATTAATCTTGAGTGAGTTAAGTAGTGGTGAAAAGTGATGGCTTATTCAAACCCTGGGAGACTGAAATCTCTTGTTCCCAAAGGAATGAGTCAAGACCATATTGTCTAAAATTCAAAAAAACTTCACTGCAGCCAGAACCCTCACACAGCAGCATCTGCCTTCACAAGAGCTGGAGACAAGCAGCACAACACAACAAAAGGACAATTTGTTTCTTCTCCCAGGCTCTCTCTCCAACCATACCCACCTGCCACCCAGCTAACAGCAGGGAAGTCCATTACACTATGCATGTGCAGAACAGTGGCAGCACCAGTATAACCTTTCCCTAGGGTGACCAGATGTCCCGATTTTATAGGGACAGTCCCAATTCTGGGTTTTTTTTCTTATATAGGCTCCTGTTAACCCCCACCCCCGTCCCAATTTTTCACACTTGCTGTCTGGTCACCCTACCTTTCCCCACACCAGTATGCTTCATCCCTAATCTGGATTTTATCTTCACAAATCCCCTCTGAAATAGGAAAGTACTTACTTATTCCCATTTTTTAGATGGGGACCTGAAGCACAGAGTAAGTCACTTGCCAAAGATCATACAGGAAATCTGTGGCACAGCAGGGATTTAAAACCAGGTCTCCCAAGTCCCAGGGTAGCACTTTGACCAATGAGCTGTCTCTAACCTGGAGGGACCCACCTCTAGAGGTAAGGAGGAATATTAAGAGGATCTTCGTGGCTCCTTCAGTCCATGATCATCTTAACTCTGCGGTTTTGTCCCATGCACCTCTGGCCACTAGGAATTAGAGTTTTAGACTGAGACCACTAAACTCATTTCACAAAGCTGACAAGCATTATTGTGAGCTGGTAATGAGTTTCAGCTCCTGTTGGCCTGGAATAGGTTTGAATCAGCAATCTAGAGATGAGAGACTCCAAATACCATTGCCAATTACCTGAATCACCCAGTCCTCCACACCTGCAGTGGCGTCAGAACTTTCTACGTGCAAGACTCCCATCCTCTATATGTTGAGCCATGCTGTGCATCGCTATAATGATACATATTATACACAGAATATAGGAACCTAGGAACTGCCATATTGGAACCAAACAAAGGGCCGTCTCTTCCAGAGTCTCTCCGATAGAGGCCAATGCTGCATTCTTCAGAGGAAGGCATAACAAGTCTCCATAGTACATCGGGTGGTGCAATTCTATACCACTGGCCAGAGGGGTAAAGTTAATAACTGCCCCCACATTTGTGGACCCTGATGCACCAATATTTACTAAAGGGAAATAACTAGCAGAGGAAAGGATGGTAGCAATATTCAACTAATTTTGCAAGCTAACTTCAGCTTAGTCTGAGTCCCTCAGAAAACTGACCAGAAAACTGGTCTCAGAAAACTGACCAGGTGGGAAAGTAAAGCTGATCTGGAATTTTTCAATTAAATATTTTTTTTTTTGGCCAAATAATTATGATTCACTGAAAAGGTGGCTCAGGCTATAAAAGAATATTGGGGAGGGGTGGGAGGGAGAAAGAGATTACTTCTCACCCTAGAATAGTCAGCAGCCTGGTGGTTAGGATGCTCACCTAGGAGATCAAGGTTTAAACCTCTCCTCTCTGTGATTTACAGCGGAGACTGAACCCAAGTCTCCTACTTTCTAGGGAAGCATCCGAACCACCAGGACAGTTGTTATTCTGGGGTGGGTAGCTCTCATTTTTTCTCATGAAAAATGTCACAAGATCTAGTTTTTGTTGTAATTTAGAACAAAAACCAGTGCTGAATCCTTGCATTTCTTTTACGAAGTGGAATTCTTGTTGTCCGGCCAGCCCTAGTGAAAAGTTTGGAGGAGTTCAAGCTAGCCCTTGAGGCGCTAAGGCAGCAAAATGGTCCATCAGGCAGTTATGTCATCAGTGATGAAGGGCAAAACCCTATCAGCTGATTGTGATTTCTTCAGCCCATTATTTATTTACACAGATAATTAATTCCTCTGCAGTACAAACATTTATCAACAACTCCATTAACCAACTCTTCCCTCTTAGTTCTTTGTGGGGCTAGTCATGCTGACAGCTTCAGTAACCACAGTCTAATTAAAGTAATTGTTGGCCCGCATTTCTTATTCTGTTTCATGTATAATTATACTCCGTGGGAAGTCTTGTGGGATTAGAAACAGACTTTTAATCTATTCCACATGAATCAAAAACAACTCCCGAGAAAACAGTTTAATAGCCATGTTTAACAGTGTGCCACTATATTTTCACTGGAGATTTCACAGGCTCAGTGCTATTCGCAGACGTTTTCAGCCTTACAGAGATGACAAAAGGCTTTAAAAGTGATTTTTTTTATTTCCTTAAGTTAATTAACTTGGTTTTTAAGAGAAATCTTGGACAAAGTATGTGGTGCAAGTGACAGCTGCTGCTCCTCCAGTGTTCTGGGCGGCTATAAACTCCTCTCTTTGCCTCACCACCCACTTTTGAAATGCGTCTCTGAATCCACCTGTCCTATGCTACCTGATGTGAACCAATTACCCATGCTAGCACTTGCTGTCACCAAACCTTCATTGCTTCTGCTTGTCTCTATTCCCATCTACTCTCACACCTTCTTATTCTGGCATCGACATCGCCATGACTGTGTGGCACTGCAAGATAGTTATACTGAAGATGGCACAAAAGAAAATTGTGCTTCTTTGAGATCTGCTGTCACTTCTGTCCATCCTCCTGGCTTGTTCAGAAAGCAGGAATTTGGGCCCAGAATAGAAAGATTCATATGAACAGAAGAGATCTGCGGTTAGCTATTATTGGTCTGTAGGGCTGGTCAAAATGGCCAAAAACTCACTCATGACATTTCAAAAGAAAACCATTGCTAATTTAATTAGGGTTTTTAATTCCTCAATATTTTGCGAGAGTACACATTACATGGTACATAGATTTTGTGCTGGCCCTCTACACCGTGGTGAATTTCATCCATTGCTAGTATTTAGTTGATTAGCAGATATTAATTCAAAGTTTGCGGATGGCCAGTACAGTCACATTATAATATTTCTGTTCCTTGATTGGATGACCTCACATTTGCAAAACTACTTCTGCATCCATACAAAAAGAGTTTCATTTAATGCCAATGTGAATGTAGTTCTATGAGTACAAAATTAATTGTTTGCTAACATTTGCATAAGGCAAACAAAACTTCGGTTGCATGCATCTGTGCAAGAACTGTATAATAAATTGCCCCATTTCTAATTCAGTGAATTGTTTGTGAACAAGTTTCTACTCTATTCAACCAGCTCCAGCTGGAACTACTTGTTAGAAGGTTGGAAATTTTTCAAGCGAGTTGAGCTTACACAGACAGTGGACATAGCATAGTTCTGAATGATTCAAGCCAAAAGGCACTATTTTGTAAATTTTCTTAAAGGGCCAGATACAGGAATCTTTCAGAACCACTGTATTTCAGAAACTTTTTTTATACGACGTCACTTTTCTATTTTTTTTATTTCATCATTCTTTATTGATCAACATATGTCCAATACTGAAAAATATCCTTACTTTAGCTTCACGTTGTTCATCCACAACAAAGACGCTATCCAAGAGACATGTTTCAGTTGTCTGTTACATTGCTTATCATTTGCTCCATCCTTTGTAAGCATACTCTGCTTCCTATGTTCACCTGCTACCCAGTTAGCCACAGCTAAACTGCACTCCTGCAGTACATTTATCCTCAGGTAACGCTCTGTAGCTTTAATCTTTTCCCATACCCCACAGTACATCACTCATTACCAGACATAAATTATAGCAGAGAGTTTCAAAAATTTAATTAGGCTTCTAAATCCATCTTTAGGCACCTAAATGAGTGGTGTAATCTTCAAAAATGCTGAACACGTTGCAGTTTCTGTTGTTTCCTATGAACACGGCTGGGTGCACAGCTCAGCACCTTTGGCAATTGGGCCACTTATTAAGATGCCTAAAGATGGATTTAGGCAACTTAAGGTCAAGATTTTAAAAAATTAATGCCTAAGATCTTAAACAAGTTATAGGGACACATGTTTATATGAGCACAGGTATATGGCCAATTAGAATATTCTATTCTGTATAGGTTCTTATACCATGCTCACTGTCATTTCTGGCAAGTATCAGAGGGGTAGCCGTGTTAGTCTGGTTCTGTAGAAGCAGCAAAGAATCCTGTGGCACCTTATAGACTAACAGACGTTTTGCAGCATGAGCTTTCGTGGGTGAATACCCACTTCTTCGGATGCTCATTTCTGAGCATCTTCCAGGAATGCTTTAAGCAACATGACTAAGCATCTTTCATGTGTTTGTTCTCTCATCTTCTTCCCAGGGGGAGAAGCATGTGCGGTGGAGTGTCTTGTTTTGCTAGGGTTTTTTTAAAAAGTAAATATATCTGTTGATATATATTTTACATTAGTGGAGACAAGGTCAAAAAATGTGCCTTGCCCTTGTAGAGGAAGGTGGTGAGTTTTGTGATGATCTTTAGTTTCTGGAGGATTCTTTCCACAGTCTCTGACTGGCCACTGGGAAAGTTCTGTCTCCCACGCAGACTTGCTTGACTCTTATTGCTGGGAGTTACACTGAGGAGCAGTGTTTTCATCCTTGGTCTTCGTCCTGGAGCTTGAGATAGCCTTTTAGTTATCCTGGGCCTAGACCATGGAGCTCTTTGAAGAGAAGGACCGAGATTTTCAATTTGACTCAATAGTCTATGGGAAGCCAGTGTACAGTGTAGAGGATGGGTTTGATGTGCTCACAGTAGCCTATGCTGCTGAAGACATGCTACAGCATTCGGTACTAGCTGGAGGTTTTTCAGTGCTGAAGACTTCATGCCCAGGTATATCACATTTCTGTAGTCCTGCTGAGAGGTGATGGAGGCATGAATAACTCAGGTCATACCATCATCTGCAGTGATGGGACAGTCTCCTAGACATCTGGAGATGACAGAAAGCATTATTATGGTCTTTATGGATGATACTAAGGAGCAGTGAGGAATCCAATAATATTCCTAGACTATGGATTGAATCGACCAATTGAAGATATGCATCTCCAACCAAAGGAGACTGCATCATAGCTGAAAACTCCAAAATACTTTCCTCTGTCCACCAGCACCACCTCTGTCTTGCTCAGGTTCAGCTTCAGCCAGCTATTCTTCATACTTGAGCTGATCTCTGTCAGGAATCAGGTCCTGCAGCAGAGCCAGTCTCTGGGCAACCTAACAAGGGCAGCTGGCCTGTAGTAGGCTGCCTGCATGGCTACACCACATGATTGGTTGGAAGAACCAGCAGACCAGCATTGAAGCCCAGCAGCAGCAGCTGTTCAGTCATTGGCTGATCCAAAACCAAGTGCTGCAAATTGTATGTGGTACCTTCATCACACCAGATTGCTGCTGGGGAAATGCCCATTACTGTAAAGCTGAAGCTTTCGGACTTAACCTTTTGGGCTAAAGTCATAGGAAAGCATGAAGCTGGAAACACTGAGCTAATATACAATGAATGCTGAGAATTAAGTGTTTGACATGTAGGGCAAAAACTAAAAATGCCTCATTTTAGTAGGGTTAAAGCACAAAGGATCTTCGTGAAAAGAAAGACCTAAAAGAGATTAAAATCTATAGCTTTGGGAAAATGCATTATAATTGGAAAATTATACCTCCTGAGGTAGATATGGAATTGTATAAAGTTAGTTAGTTAATTGTTCTGTTAGTTAAACAGAAATTAAAAGGTACAGTGCCAAAAGTGAAATCCGTGCAAGCTGCATGGAAACTTAAATGTATACCCCAAATTTAAAAACATAGTAAGAGAACCAAAAAAGTGCCACCGTGGCTAAACAACAAAGTAAAAGAAGCAGTGAAAAACAAAAATGCTTCCTTTAAAAAGTGGAAGTTAAATCCTAGTGAGGAAAATAGAAAGGAGCATAAACTCTGGCAAATGAAGTGTAAAAATATAATTAAGAAGTCCAAAAAAGAATTTGAAAGAAAGCTAGCCAAAGACTCAAAAAGTAATAGCAAAAAAATTTTTTTAAGTACATCAAAAGCAGGAAGCCTGCTAAACAACCAATGGAGCCACTGGACAATTGAGATGCTAAGGAGCATGCAAGGACGGTAAGGCCATTACGGAGAAACTAAATGAATTATTTGCATTGGTCTTCACTGTTGAGGATGTGAGGGAGATTCCCAAACCTGAGCCACTCATTTTAGGTGACAAATCTGAGGAACTATCCCAGATTGAGGTGTCATTAGAGGAGGTTTTGGAACAAGTTGATAAACTAAACAGTAATAAGTCACCAGGACCAGATGGTATTCACCAAAGAATTCTGAAGGAATGTGAAATTGCAGAACTACTAACTGTAGTCTGTAACCTATCATTTACATCAGCTTCTGTACCAAATGACTGGAGGATAGCTAATGTGATGCCAATTTCTAAAAAGGGCTCCAGAGGTGATCCTGGAAATTACATGCCGGTAAACCTGACTTCAGTACCAGGCAAACTGGTTGAAAATATAGCAAAGAACAAAATTGTCAGTCACATAGATGAAAATAATTTGTTGGGGGAAAAGTCAACATGTTTTTTGTAAAGGGAAATCATGCCTCACCAATCGACTGGAATTATTTGAGGGGGTCAACATGAGTGTGGACAAGGGCGATCCAGTGGATATAGTGTACTTAGACTTTCAGAAAACCTTTGACAAGGTCCCTCATCAAAGGCTCTTAAGCAAAGTAAGCTGTCATGGGATAAGAGGGAAGGTTCTCTCATGGATTGGTAACTGGTCAAAAGATAGGAAACAAACGGTAGGAATAAATGGTCAGTTTTCAGATGGAGAGAGGTAAATAGTGGTATCCCCCAAGGGACAGCACTGGGCCCAGTCCTATTCAACTTATTCATAAATGAACTGGAAAAAGGGGTAAACAGTGAGGTGGCAAAATTTGCAGATGATACAAAACTACTCAAGATAGTTAAGTCCCAAGCAGACTGTGAAGAGCTAAAAAGGAGTCTCACAAAACTGGGTGACTGGGCAAGAAAATGGCAGATGAAATTCAATGTTGATAAATGCAAAGTAATGCACATTGGAAAACATAATCCCAACTATACATATAAAATGATGGGGTCTTAATTAGTTGTTACCACTCAAGAAAGAGATCTTGGAGTCATCGTGGATAGTTCTCTGAAAACATCCACTCAATATGCAGCAGCAGTCAAAAAAGGAACAGAATATTGGGAATCATTAAGAAAAAGATAGATAAGACAGAAAATATCATATTGCTTCTATATAAATCCATGGTACGCCCACATCTTGAATACTGCATGCAGATGTGGTCACCCCATCTAAAAAAAAATAAAAGATATATTGGAATTGGAAAAGGTTCAGAAAAGGGCAACAAAAATTATTAGGGGTATGGAACGGCTGCCATATGAGGAGAGATTAATAAGACTGGGACTTTTCAGCTTGAAAAAGAGATGACTAAGGGGGGATATGATAGAGGTCTATAAAATCATGACTGGTGTGGAGAAAGTAAATAAGAAAGTGTTATTTACTTCTTCTCATAACACAAGAACTAGGCATCACCAAATAAAATTAATTGGCTGCAGGTTTAAAACAAACAAAAGGAAGTATTTTTTCACACAACACACAATCAAACTGTGGAACTCCTTGCCAGAGGATGTTAGAAGGCCAGAACTATAACAGGGTTCAAGAAAGAACTAGATAAATTCATGGGGGATAGGCCCATCAATGGCTATTAGCCAGGATGGGCAGGGATTGGTGTCCCCAGCCTCTGTTTGCCAGAAGCTGAGAATGGGCGGCAGGCAGGGGATGGATCACCTGATGACTACCTGTTCTGTTCGTTCCCTCTGGGGCACCTGGCATTGGCCACTGTCAGAAGACAGGATACAGGGCTAGATTGACCATTGGTCTGACCCATTAGGGCCATTCTTATGTTCCTAAGATATAGCAAATCAGTATATTTCTGACTAATGGGGATGCTACTGTCAAATATATACTGATGCCTCTTATATATAAAGATGTAAGAATAGGAGGAGGGGGAACAGCACTCTGCCTTCCTACACTGGGAATCAATAAAGCTGTAAGACTGTCAAACTTTGTAGCTGTTTTGATGGCTGAAATGGCAGGGATAATGCTGGCATTAAATTGTGTCATAGACGTGTGCCCAGTCACTGTGGCAATCCTATTTGATTCTTTATCTGGGCTACTGGTGATTAGAAACACCTCTTCAGATAACAGAAATTATATATTTTGTGTAATAATATTAACAGAATTGACACAGTTGGGTGTAATCAGGTTGTGACGGGTTGAATCGCAGAAACCTCCTTGGGAACTGCCAATTGATGTGCCAAGACTACTTATTCCCCTGCTTTCCCTGCCAACCTGGGATTCCAGCACCCTGTCTTGTTGAGCCAGACACACCAGTCTGCTCCAACACAGACCCAGGATCTGAACCATGTGCCCCAAAGCTGCAGACTTAACTGAAAGCAACTTAAGAAGTGTTCCTGTCTAGAACACTCAGATGCCCAACTCCCAATGGGGTCTAAACCCCAAATAAATCCGTTTTACCCTGTATAAAGCTTATGCAGGGTAAACTCATAAATTGTTCGCCCTCTATAACACTGATAAAGAGATATGCACAGCTGTTCCCCCGCCTCCAGGTATTAAGTAAAAAGTGATTTTATTAAATACAGAAAGTAGGATTTAAGTGGTTTCAAGTAATAGCAGACAGAACAAAGTGAATTGCCAAAGTAAACTAAAATAAAACATGCAAATCTAAGCCTAATACAGTAATAAAACTGAATATAGATAAAATCACACCCTCAGAGATGTTTCAATAAGTTTCTTTCACAGACTGGAGGCCTTCCTAGTCTGGGCACAATCCTTTCCCCTAGTACAGCCCTTGTTCCAGCTCAGGAGGTAGCTAGGGGATTCCTCATGATGGCTGCCCCCCTCTGTTCTGTTCCACCCACTTATATATCTCTTGCATAAGGCAGGAATCCTTTGTCCCTCTCTGGGGTCCCACCCCTCCTTCCCAATGGAAAAGCACCAGGTTAAAGATGGACTCCAGTTCAGGTGACATGATCACATGTCACTATAAGACTTCATTACCCCCTTGTCAGCACACATGGATACAGGAAGACTTGTAAGTAAAACAGAGCCATCTACAGTCAATTGTCCTGGTTAATGGGAGCCATCAAGATTCCAAACCACCATTAATGGCCCACCCTTTGCATAATTACAATAGGCCCTCAGAGTTATATTTCATATTTCTAGTTTCAGATACAAGAGTGATGCATTTATACAAATAGGATGACCACACTCAGTAGATTATAAGCTTTGTAATTATACCTTACAAGAGACCTTTTGGATGAAGCATATTTTAATTACATTATGTTCACAGTCATCAACATACTTTCATAAAATCATATAGAGTGCAACATGCAGGGGTAGTAAGCAATGAGCTGGAATACAAAATGGCAAAAAATGCTGTTAAAAACAAGCAAGTTGATTTAGAGATCCTGTAAAATGAACTGGAGTTTAAAAATCTAATTAAAAATGAGAGGTATGGAAGAAATTATGGGCAAAAGAAACAAAAGGGAAAAGATTCCATGAAATATGCCTAAGAGTTGAAAATGCTGATATACACCAAGACTGTGAGGGATAGAAAGCAGTGGCACCCAGTGGTGAGCTGCAGGCGGTTCGCACTGGTTCACGCGAACCGGTTGTTAAATTTAGAAACCCTTTTAGAACCGGTTGTAAAGGGCTTTTAAATTTAACAAAAGCTCCAGCAGCTCTCTGCCCTGCCCCCAGCCCCAGCTCACCTGGCTCCAGCTCTGCCTTTGCCTCCTCCTCTGAAGGCTCCCCCTCCGGGCTTCCCGCCAATCAGCTCTTAGCGCGGGAAGCCTGGGAGGGCTGAAAAGGAAGCAGCAGCTTCCTGCAGGTAAGCTGGGGGGGGGGGCACAAGGAGGGCTCTAGGCGCCGTGCGTCCCTGGCCCTGACCCCGACTCCGGGCGGCGCAGCTCCGGCCCGGCCCCTGGCTCCGACCCCAACCCCGGCCAGGCGGCGCAGCTCCGGGCCGGCCCCCAACCCTGATGGTGGCCGGGCGGCGCAGCTCCAGGCCGGCCCCCGGCTCTGACCCCGACTCCAGCCAGGCAGCGCGGCTCCGGGCCGGCCCCCGGCTCTGACCCCGATTTCGGGCTGGCCAGTGGCTCTGGCCCGGCCCCCAACTCCAGCCCAGCGCCTGTGGCTCCCAGCCCCGGCTTTGGGTGGCACGGCCCCCATCTCCAGGCAGCGTGGTAAGGGGGGGCAGGGAGCAGGGAGAGGGTATTGGATAGAGGGCTGGGGGTGGATTAGGGTCAGGACTGGGGGCGGTCAGAGGGCAGGGAACAGGGGGATTGAATGGGGGCAAGGGTCCTGGGGGGGCAGTCAGGAAGGAGCAGGGTTTGGATGGGGCGGTGGGAGGCAGTCAGGGGCAGGAGTTCCAGGGGCAGTCGGGACAGAGAGAAGGGGTGGTAGGATGGGGCAGGAGTCCCGGGGGGCCATCAGGAATAAGAAGAGGGGTTGGATGGGGTGGCAGGGGGCAGTTAGGGGACAGGGAAGGGGGGTGGATAGGGCAGGGGTCCTGGGGGGCGGGGCAGGAGTCCCGGGGGCGGGGGGGTCACGACCCCCTCGTGGGGTGAGGAGGAGGGAACCGGTTGTTAATATTTTGGCAGCTCATCACTGGTGGCACCATTTAGAATTATAACTGCCCATTGTGGATTAGATAGTAATTTGTTTCTAATTAAACATAAAGATGGATTATGTGGCATGCACAAGGTCCAGGAAATGGTTGCTCATCTCCTTTGGGAGTGCAAAGAGTGCACCATCAAAAGAGGGTATCTATATGAAAAACTGAGGCCTTAAAGTATCAAAATGTTCACTGAAACACCTAGTAAGAGCACCAGAAAAATAGGAGCCTATAAGAAAATATTGAAATTAAATTGCCATAAAACAGAAGAAGCAGCAGCTCAGGGTCTGTTTAAAGCAGGGGCAGCTCCAGGCCCCAGCACGCCAAGCGCGTGCTTGGGGCAGCAAGCCACTTGGGGCGCTCTGCCGGTCGCTGCAAGGGCGGCGGGCAGGTTGCCTTCAGCGGTTTGCCTGCGGAGGGTCCGCTGGTCCTGTGGCTTCGACGGCCCTCCTGCAGGCGTGCCTGCGGAGGGTCCGCTGGTCCCGCGGCTTCGGAGGACCTCCCGCAGGCATGCCTGCGGGAGGTCCTCCGAAGCCGCGGGACCAGCGGACCCTCCGCAGGCATGCTGCCAAAGGCAGCCTGCCTGCCGTGCTTGGGGCAGCAAAATCCCTAGAGCCGCCCCTGGTTCAAAGCATTTGCCCAAGGCTGTGATAGCTCCTGCTCCTTGTTCCCAGCCCCACTCCTACCTTGGACCCCGCCCTGCTCCTGCCTTGCTTTGCCTCACTCTAGGTAACTCAGTTCCCATCCTCGACTCCAATTCCTGAGCTCTGACTTCAGCTCTGACCCCTGCTCTGCCATTTGGCCTCTGACTCTGGTTCTGACCTTGGGCTCCAACTCCTAGCTCCTGCTCTGACCACTAGGCATGACTCCTGTTCTGCCCATTGGTGTGACTCCTGCTCTGACCACTAGGCACAATCACACATATTACGGTCACTGATAATCTCATCCAAGTACAGGACCATCTTGGTGGGAGTGGTGGTGTAGTATGTGAAGGACAGGTAGTTATGTATCATCTGCATATTGCTGTCACTTGAATGAATTCTTTAGACAATAATCACTTATAATTTACATTTACACAGCAGGATCCCAGTGTGCTTTACAAACAGGACTATTGTTACGCACTTCTGAAGGGCAACCACTTCTGGTGTAGAACATAGCTTAGCAACACTTCACAACAATACAAGACAGAATGCAAAGAAAGTAACAGAATGCCACTAGCCATCACCTTCAGCCCCCAACTAAAACCACTCTAGCGCATCAAGGATCTACAACCTATCCTGAAGGAAGATCTCTCACTCTCACAGACCTTCGGAGACAGGCCAATCCTCACTTACAGACAGCCCCTCAACCTGAAGCAAATACTCACCAGCAACTACACACGGCACAACAAAAACATTAACCCAGGAACCAATCCCTGCAACATACCTGGTTGCCACCTCTCTCTGCATATCTATTCAAGGGACACCATCATAGGACCTAACCACATCAGCCACACTATCAGGGACTCGTTCACCTACACATCTACCAATGTGATATATGTCATCATTTGCCAGCAATGCCCCTCTGCCATGTACATTGGCCAAATTGGACAGTCACTATGCAAAATAATAAATGGACACAAATCAGACATCAGAAATGGTAACATTCAAAAAGCAGTAGGAGAGCACTTCAATCTCCCTGGACACTCAGTAACAGATTTAAAAGTGGCAATACTTCAACAAAAAAACTTCAAAAACAGACTTCAACGAGAAACTGTGGAACTGGAATTAATTTGCAAACTGGACACCATAAAATTAGACCTGAATAAAGACTGGGAGTGGCTGAGTCACCACAAAAAGTAATTTTCCCTCTGTTGATATTCACCCCTTCTTCACAACTGTTGAGAAAAGGCCACTTCCACCTTAATTGAATTGCCCTCGTTAGCACTGACCTCCCACTTGGTAAGGGAACTCCCATCTTTTCATGTGCTGTAATATATATACTGCTTGCTGTATTTTTCACTCCATGCATCTGATGAAGTGGGTTTTAGCCCACAAAAGCTTAGGCCCAAATAAATTTGTTAGTCTCTAAGGTGCCACAAGGACTCCTCATTGTTTTGGCTGATACAGACTAACACAGCTGCTACTCTGAAAACAATGCTCTGTCCACTTAAAAATGGTGGGGGAAATTAGAGTGGCAGAATTGCCATAGAGTGCAATTGCCATAGCAGGAATATGGCCAGGGAACTGAGGCAAAGCCCCCACTTACAGTATATTGGGGAAAAGCACTTAGCTTGTGGGAGTCGACAAACTTGCAGACACAGGGTGCACTAGCTCCACTAGATGAGTAAATAAACTCTAGATTCCTTTCCTTCTCTACTCAGACTATTTTAATCATAGTCTGCTGCAGATAGCATATCATTCGTGCTCCTTTGTGTGCATTACCAAATCCCCAGTGCTCACACCTGACTTCCTGTCGTCCCTTTTAGAAATAGGGAGTGAATACCAGCATTTCAGTATTCATTGCACTGCCTGTGGAACCGGGAATTGGCAGGACAAGAGGCCAGACATTCTATGGAAAGACCAGGACCAGGGCAAGATAAGCAGTAACACATCTAATCCCCACACAGATTGATAGGTTTGTGGGGAAGGGCTATACTCTACAAGTGACTGCTTCAGTCTGTGTTAGCATTGCTAGTTAAATGTTGAGCCCCAAGAAGCTACTCGAGTCTGGAAACTGAATTCCCCCCTTCAACTGTAATGTCTTCATTTTCTTCAGTTTATCCAGGATTTCTTCT
The DNA here is from genome assembly GCF_020497125.1 of Mauremys mutica. Taxonomy (NCBI): domain Eukaryota; kingdom Metazoa; phylum Chordata; order Testudines; family Geoemydidae; genus Mauremys; species Mauremys mutica. The sequence goes on along the minus strand of NC_059074.1, from coordinate 151,710,169 downwards.
TTTTTCCCCCTGCATTTAGGAGTATAGGAGAGTGGAAGGGAATTTTGGAGTAGTGTTATTGTTTTTCAGCGGGATTGTGGATATGCTGGTTTGCTTACCAGGGCGAATACAGTACCGACTGCAATGTCTTCACAATATTTGTGGGAGTTAGCTCTGGGATTAATCTGACACCTTTTTATTTTCTGTGTTCAAGAATCACAGAGCAGTTTGGAACATGAATTAAGCCTCACCAGATGCCTGTGAAGAAAAATCCAGGAGTACTGATTCCCACTTCTGTGCCCCAACTATGAGACAACATTACCTTGGTACTCCACACTATTGATCCATATTGAACATTAGGGAGTTTCCTGGTCATTAAGGACCAGATTTTCAGATTAGGTACTGAGCTCTTTTGAAAATCTGATCCCACCTGCAAAGAGACTGGTCACTACACTGCATTAGTAACCTACAAGATGTGATCATTGGTGAACTGACCAAGTTGAGACTCTCCCACAGGAGGAGCTGATCCACCAAGGAGTTTTTAAATAATAGACAATGAAAAAAAGCAACTGTGAAATTTTAGACTAACTTTATAGACAAGAATATTGATGGTTCTGTTGTTTTAATGTGAGGATGACAGACTTGCTTGGTTTTGCTTGCAAAATAAGTTGGAAGATTAATATCACCCAAGCAGTGGAGTGATTGAGCCTGCAGCCTCATCATCTTTTTTATTCCTGAGCAGTTTATCTCCTCATACACACAACAGCAAATGCATTATTATCTAATTAGAGATCCCGGGGGGGAGAACCCACCCAAACCCGCCCTAACTTGGGCCAGATGTGTGTCCAAAGAATTTAGCTTCACTAGCAGATTTTGTCCAGTGGTTTCAGAAATCATTTCAGCACTGCAGTATGTGGGGGTAATTTGCCTGCTCTCCTCTGCTGATCCAGCTAGTGCTGTTGCCTGTTATCTGGATTCCAGGAGGAAAGAAAGGCATTGAGAAGGAGAAAGAAGAGTAATTGCCATGCACACTCCTCTGCTTCCCTACAATGCTGCAAAAATATTTTTGATTGTTATTAAAAATCATTCCTGGCTAAATTCTATAAGCATTTCACTTAGAGAAACAACTTTAGCCCAGAAGCCAAACTTAGATGAACAGCAAAAATTTGCAACTCTGAAGACAAAAGCATTAAAATCTTTCCATAAGACTTACCTTTGGAAACCTTTTTGGCATGTTTATACGTAGTTAATTAATCTAAATTAAATTGAGTGCCTCCCTCCCTTAGTGACCTTTGAAAATCCCTGTCTCCACACACGGCAGTACTGAACTACAGCACCTAAAAAAAAGTAATTTTCCCTCAGTTGATACTTATCCCTTCTTGTCAACTCTTGGAAATAGGCCACATCCACTCTGATTGAATTGGCCTCATTAGCACTGACACTTGGTAAGGCAACTCCCATCTTTTCATGTGCTGTATATTTATACCTGCCTACTGTATTTCAGTCCATGCATCTGATGAAGTGGGCTGTAGCCCACAAAAGCTGATGCCCAAATAAATGTGTTAGTCTCTAAGGTGCCACAAGGACTCCTCGTTGTTTTTGCTGTTACAGCCTAACATGGCTACCCCTCTGAAACGTGTCACTACTTAACCCCAGGGAGTTGTGCCAGCAACCTTATGAGATTTTTTTAACACATGAGGGTGTGGAAGCTGAGCCCTCAAACACTGTTGCGACTTAGCTGATACCACCCCTTCCTTAACAAGTAAGGCAAGAACTATCTGTAGCATCAAGTCTTTTGCCAGTTGCCATGCTCAGGAAGCCATCAAGCGCTCTCTCCCTCTCTGCTCAGGAGCCTAGCCTATTCTCACAGGACAGACGGGAAGATGGAGCAGCCCGAGCCCTTCAGCTCAGCATGGCTCCACTCCCTCTTCCCCGCTCCCCTCCTGTCAGCAGAGACAGCTCCTCCCCACTCCCTCCCTGCAGCACCCAGCCCAGGGGAAGAGGCTGAAGAACCCCGGGGAAGCAAATGGGATGGGAGACCCTGTTGCAGCCCCCTTCTGCCCTACCAGGCCTGGGAGAGGGGGGTGAAGAATCCCAGCAGGAGCAGGTGAGACTGGGGTAAGGAGGGCACAGCTGATGGGGGTCTGGAAGCTCGGGGGTCTAAGCAGTGGCTGGGGCTAGCGGGCAGATACATTTCAGTTTATTTTCCCACTGTTTACCGTCATTCCACGTATTTAATTTCAAAACTTTTCATTTACATTTAAGCACATTGGAGTTGGAGAGTGTTGATACACTTTGATTTACAATGGTACGCTTTTAATCAGGCGCTTAATCAGACACTTATGCGACATGAAGCGATCTGTAATTGACATTAGTTAACCCGATTGCATGCTGCACAGTACTTTTCCTAAGGAACATTTTACAAAAATAAAAAAAAGACGGTGCAAGGGAGTATCAAAATTTCAAGCAAGAAGAAAGGGTAATTAGATGGTCATTCATTTCTGGTGAGTTTAACTTCTATTTCTAATTTCATAGTTTTGCCAGAATTAATATTAATAGCATGCTAGTTTAATAGCACAACAGTGTATTTTATAACTCTTTCTTTGCAAGATTTCATCGGAATATTGTTTACCGGCACACTGACACTTTTGAGATTAATAAATAGAATCCAGCACACCACTCTTGAGAATGATGGGCTTGTGGCAGGCTCACTGGAGAGCAAACACTTGGAAAGCTCTTTGTCCCTTGAAAGAACCCTTTGACCAACCAAGATTTGGCCAGTGCCTTATCCAGCCATCCAGAAATGTAACTGAATACCAGTGCTTTAGGTAATTAAAGCCATAGCATCACTATATGCATTACTATGAGTTACATGCCAAAATTAAAATGGGTTTTGTTTGAACTTTCAATTGATATAGCACAGGTAAAAAAACAGCACTGAAACAATCAAGCTGCTTTAAGAACATGGTGTTTGGCATCAGGCCTGGATAGTGGTAACAGTCAACGGAAGGACTGAATATGTACAGAGGTGGCCCCCAAACTATAACAAGCCCAGGCCTCCATCAAAGTTAATCCAGCCCTGTGCACAGGGGTCAGTTTGAACAATTTGAGTCAGGCAAAGCAAATGCTGATAGGGCGGCATTCATTCTTCTACTTCCCTCCCACTCAAGTCCTATTGAAGTGGTGCATTGACCTTTTGCTGCTGTCTGCACGGGGGCAACTTTCACCTCAGGGGGAGGATTGTGTTGCATTTCAGAAAACTAATGCTGAATGTCACAAAGAATCCGAGCAACACAGGATTTCTAGAAGGGTTTTACTTTGTTAATAGAACTAAGCCCACTCACTTCCTCCCTGGAGGGAAATGGGTTAAAGACAGGGACAAAACAGAATGTGACTAGATGAAGGTTCTTTTCAGAATTTCACCTTGCCTAATGGGTCCATTTCCTTTACCAGTTCCAAAAAGGGGCTTAACTTAAGGCTTGTCTACATTTGAAACATTACAGCAGCACAGCTGGAGTGCTTCAGCTGCACTGCCATAGCGTAGACACTACCTACACGAACATGCGGGGGTTCTCCTGTCACTGTAGTTAATCCACGTCCCCAAGACTTGGTAGCTAGGTCAAGAGAATAATTCTTCCATCCACATAGCACTGTCTACACCAGGGGTTAGGTTGGCTCAAATATGTTGCTCAGAGGCATGGATTTTTCATACCCCTGAGCAATATGGATTTTTCATACCCCAACCTAACCTTTTAGTGTAGAGCGAGCCTTATGGGGTATGTCTATATTGCAATTAGATACCTGTGGCTGACCCGTGCCAGCTGACTCAGGCTAAGGGCCTGTTTAATTGCAGTGTAGGCGTTTAGGCTCAGGCTTCTCCAGCCCAAGCCCAAACCTCCACACTGCAGTTAAACAACCCCTTAACCCAAACTCCAGAGCCCGTGTCAGCTGGCACGGGCCAATCACAGGTGTCTAATTGCAGTATAGACATCACTTGATCTCTTAGGGTATGTTCCAATAAATGTCAGGTTCCCTGCTTGCTGTTTGCAGCGTTGTAGCCGTATTGGTCCCATGAATTTAGAGAGAAAAGGTGGGTGAGGTAATGTAACAGAACCTGGTCTTTTAAAAGATATTACCTCACCCACTTTGTCTCTCTAATGTTCCCTAATGACGAGCAAACCAGGCTGTTTAAAGGATACATATAAAATGTGTCATGGGATGACCTTATTTCCCCTTCTTAGTAGTCAGAATTGCTTGCTATACTGTCTGACAGCTCTACTGATGAAAATGTATGAGAAGAAGAGGTGAACTACATCAGATGCCTGGAAAATGTTACGCCACTCACAAGATCTGTGACATTAGAAGATTGACTTGTGTCGATGCTTCAGGCATTATAGAATCTTCAACAGAGGCTATGGCAGCTAAAAGAACAGATTCTGGCCACTCTGAATGGCACTGAAGTTAAGATGATGCACAAGACAGGTGCAACCTGACAGAAAGAGACTTCAAAGATCTATGCTGTTGTACTCATCGCTTTGAGCTGATAGGCAAGTTATTCATAGTACAGCAGTGATGCGTCACTAGGGTGACCAGATCACAACAGTAAAATATCGGGACACACTAGGGTGCCGTCATCCCTGCCCAAAGTCCACTCCCACTCCTCCCAGGCTCCGCCCCCACTCTGCCCCAGGTCCCGCCCCTTCTCTGCTAACCCCACCCCCTTCCTCATCCCCCGGCCCACCGCTGGCTTGCTGCGTCCCTCCTCAGTCCTCTACCCACTGCTCTCCTCTTCACCCCCCCACCTACCGCTCGCTCGCCACTCACCCCTACGGCACCTTCTCCTTTATCCAGTGGGTGCTCGCCTACCCCCTCACCTCTTCTCGCCCCTGCACCGCCCTCACTCTGCCTCCATTGCACCCGCTTCCCCCAAGTCTCCTCCCCTGAGCGCACTGCATTCCTGCTCCCTCCCAGAAAGTCCTAAGTGCCGCCAAACAGCTGTTAGGTGGTGGGAAGTGCTGGGAGGAAGTGGGAGGAGTGAGGACATGGTGTGCTGCCGGGAGAGAAGGAGGCAAGGAGGGGGAAGCTGGGCTGTAATTTGTTGATTTGGAAGGGATCTTGAGAAGTCATCGAATCCAATCTCTTTTGCTGAGGCAGGACCAAGTAAACCTAGACCATCCGTGACAGGTGTTTCTCTAACCAGTTCTTTAAAAACTCCAATGATGGGGATTCCACAACCTCCTTTGTGTACCAGGATAGTACTTAACTATCCCTTAGAGATAGAAAGTTTGCGCTATTACAATTAATATAAAAGTCAAAACAAAATTAATCAAAACAATAAAGTCAAAATAAATATTTCTGACATTGTCAAAAAGAGAATCAAAATGAAATGGTTTGACTTTTTCCCTTTGAAAATTTCGTCTAAATTGACATGGTCCCAGGAAAAAATGTCAGTTTTCAAGACATAGCATGTTCTGATGGGAAAAAAGGTTCCATCAAAAAAATTTCAAACAACTCTACTGGTTATTTTGCATGTCTCAATTTTTGGGAGCCCAGTTTGAGACATCATAAAGGAGCATGATCTTCAAAAAGTGCTGTGCATCTACCCCCTGAAAACCTAATCCTTTTAAGGCATCACCAGTGAGATACTCAAAATCACTAATCACTTTTGAAAATTTGTCAACATTTTGCACAAGGAAATCAGTATAACTGGAGAAGGAATTGGCACAACTGACTTAAAAAAATTACAGCCATTAAAGTAGCAATCATGGCTGGTGGATTTCTCTCTTTGCTGTTTCCTTTAACAGGTAATAAAAGTAATCTAAACTAGTTGAATAATGTAATAGACTGTATTGGGGAGGAGGTTTAATTCCCAGCCTTTAGGGCATGGCTACACTTGCAGATGTAGAGCGCTTTGAGTTAAACAAGCCTTTGTAGAGTGCAGTAGGGAAAGTGCTGCAGTCTGTCCACACTGACAGCTTCAAGCGCACTGGCATGGCCACATTTGTAGCACTTGCCATGGCATTGGGAGTGGTGCATTATGTGCAGCCATCCCAGCATGCAAGTGACTGCAATGTGCTTTTAAAATGGGGTCGGAGCGTGACAAGGAGTGTGTTGTGTGTATGTGGGGGGGGAGAGAGAGTGGGTTGGGGGGGTGAGAGCATGTCAGCATGCTGTCTTGTAAGTTCAGACAGCAGCAGACCTCCTTCTCCCCCCTGCATCTCTCTCTCTCACACACAGCATTCCACAGTAATGGCTTGCATGCCGGCTGTCAGAAATGGAGCTTTGAAAGGGCATTTCTGCATTCCTACAGGAGTTCAAAACAATGACAAGAGTGGCCACTTGACTTAAGGGGATTATGGGGCATTTCCAAAGGCCGATTACAGCGCAGTAATGCAACACCTCATTCAAACTGGCGCCGCAGCACTCCAGCAGGGGCGCAGCAAACATTATTCCACTCGCCGAGGTGCAGTACCAGCAGCGCTGTAGCTGCGGAGTCAGAGCGCTCTACGTGCCTTGCCAGTGTGGACGGGTAACGAGCTAGGGCACCCGGGGCTGTTTTATTGTGCTGTAACTCACAAGTGTAGCCAAGCCCTTACTTCTCCCAGAATTTTTAGATAAGTTAATGGAGGATAGGTCTATCAATGGCTATTAGCCAAGATGGGCAGAGATGCAACCCCGTGCTCTGGGTGCCCCCCTAAGTGTTTGACTGCCAGAGATTGGCACTAGATGACAGGATCACTTGATAATTGCTCTATTCTGTTCATTCCCTTTGAAGAATCTAGCATTGGTCTCTGTCAGAAGACAGGATGCTGGCCTAGCTGGACTATTGATCTGCCCCTGTATGGGCAGTCTTATGGTTTTTAAATTTGTCTTCTAGACTGTAAATTCTCTAGGACAGGGACCCTCTTGATGTCTGTATGTTGCATAGCACTGGGCATTTAGACAACATCAATATTGCTAACCCTAAGTGTTTAAAAATTATGAGTCAGGCTAAAAATCACAAGATTTTAAAAAACAAAAAAACAAAATATTGGGGGTGGAGGGATTTGCTTTCTGGCCTCTGAGTCTCCAGGGTGCCGTTAGGTCATGTTTTCAAGCTTTTTTTTCCTCACGAAGGCCATAAACTTTACCTTTTTGTTTTAGTCAATGCTGAAGTTTTCCTCTCATCACACAAATCTAGTAGCTAGGACTTTAAGAAAGGCTCCAGATATTGTGAGAGTCAAGATAAAATTGCAAGAGTTGGCAACACGTAACCAAAAAAATACAAATATCTCCATTATAGAACCATAATCAACTGCCTGAGATGGAGCATTAGCTTATTGGCTGCTGCAAAGTCTATATCCAAGCAATCTTTCACACAGAAACCCAGGCTATGCTTTTGGAACTGTGACTGATGGTTTAGCCATGCCTCTCCCAGAGTGTCATTTCATGAGTCTCAACGTTTAGCCGAGGTGGGCATCATTATTGCTTTCAATGGGCACAAAGAGATCTGAGGAGAAAGCAGCCCCTTAGCCACCGTGATTTCATACTGATTTCATTATGCAAGAGTGCTGCACAATCCCTGCAGGTGAATCACCCTGGTTTCCCACTCAAGCTGTTTCTAAATCAAATGTCATTCGCTGCAATACACAGACACAGCATCCAAATGGCAGCAGAGCACTGACAGCCTCACAGATATAAATATTTACCCACCATGGGAAAGATTACCTGTCTGGATGTTGATAACTTGCTGATTTGCCTTAGATGTGTATTGTGTGATGGTCATTTCCTCCCATCGTCCTGCAGTCCTACCACCTCTGGTTGTAATATCTTCAGATCTCAAAAGCTAAGTGGGGTTGTGAGAGCTCCAAGGGAAAATAAGGTGCTGCCAGAAGTGATGAGGTTTTGATTCAGTAGGTAGAACTCTTCCACATAAGTACCAAACTAGTACCCCAGCATGGTGCTGCTTGAAGTGCCATTTTTGGGTGAGACTCACTATTGAGATCCAAATTGCTTTAGAATATCATTGCTGGCTGGTCTCTCTGTAAAGAGCCTCTAACCACCCTTTTTTCTTTAGAAAATTCAGAATCCAAAGCTATCTGGTAGGACTTGAGCCCACCTGTAGTGAACAAGCAGCAACATGCACATCTATTAGTCATAGAACAGGGTTGGAAGGGACCTCAGGAGGTCATCTAGTCTAATGTGTGGCTCAAAACAGAACCAATCCCCAGACAGATTTTTACCCCATTTCCCTAAATGGCCCCCTCAAGGGCTGAACTCACAACCCTGGGTTTAGCAGGCCAATGCTCAAACCATTGAGCTATCCCTATCCCCAAAGGTAACATGAACCTTTAGAACATTTCAGTGGTGATTCTATGAAAACCCAAGGGCTGAAGGATCAAATTACTTAGGGGTTGTGGAATCTGCATTCCTGGAGGTTTTAAAGAACAGGTTGGACAAACACCTGGCAGGGATGGTCTAGGTCAGCATGGGGAGACCGACAGACTAGCTGCCCTCTGGAAGTCCCTTGTAGCCTTACGTTTCTCTGATTCTCTGATCCTTACTTAAGTAGTTACTGGATCTTGCCAAGACTTACTACTGAGAACAGTGTTTAAAGCTAATGAGCGTACCCCCACTAGTAAGCACCACACTTGGCTGAAAGCATTTGCAGGATCAGGCCCTAAGTGTGTAAGCTCCTCCAGGCAGGGAGCATGTATCCATTTGACTTTGTAGGGCCATGCACATCTGTAATGTTTAGAGCTGGTTGGAGTGGTTCCGATAAAACAGTTTTTCATTGGAATTTGCCAATTTGTCAAAATTGAAACATTCAGAAGCCGGGCAGCTTTCAAATCCTACCTGCTGGACAGTTTTCTGAGGCAAACTGCCTAGTTTCCGACTAGCTCACCCAACTAGCTGCTCTGCTGCCTGCCTGGTGGGCTGCTGGGGAGCCCAGGCTTCCAGGGCCTGTGGCTTCCCTACCATCCAATATGCAGATCCCCCTGGGGCTGCGGACCCCAGGGTTTCCAGGATATGCAGCTCTGGGGCAGCCAGCCAGGACCCAAAGGCTTTTCTTGCTGTGGAGAATTAAACCAAATTTTGAAATACTGAAATCCTCAGTTAAATGTAATTACCTTTCTCCACACAGCTCTAATATTGTTGTATAATAATAGCCCCATTGAACTCACTGGGAATTGGTTACTCACGCAAGTGAGTGTTATAAAACTGGGCCCTAATATAAGTCAGCCTTCTTCTGAAGAATATGAAACTGTGATGGGGTTGGGACTCACCACCGTGGCGCCTCCTGCTAGTCACTCCAGGAATTAGCTCAGTCCATAGGTGTCTCATCAGTCATCTGTTCTCTGTTGGTGTCCAGACCCGTGTTGCTCCCCGCTGGACAACATCCATTTCAGGCCATTACCCTCCGGCAGTGCACCCTAGTCCATCCTCACCCCCTTCCAACGGGGGTTAACAACAGACTTTCTCTGTGCCCCAGCCACAGTGGTCAACCACACCCCAAAGTCTAACCCCTTGTGTCAGAGGTCTGGTGCAGTCCACTACTGACACATCCAATGGCTGGGTGTCCATGCAAAGGGGACCCAGGCCCGCCCTCTACATTGGCTCCTGACCCAGGGACCCTTTGATGGCAGCCTTCCTGCCCTCCTTCTCTCCCCTTGTGCATTTCTCTCCCTGGGCCACTTCCCCTTCAACCCCTTTGCACTGGCTAGGGCCTGCAGCCTGGCAGGGGTAGCGGGCTGGAGTTCCCTTCAGCTCCCCAGAGCCTGTCCTGTCCTGTCCTGTCCCAGGTGCTAGTCTCCTCACACAGGAAACAGTCCTTCAACCTTTGAAGGCCTGGGAAAGACTGTCTGCTCCCTTCCTGGGCAGCCTTTATATAGGGCCTAGCCTAGCCCTGATTGGCTGACTCTAATCTCAGCCCTGATTGGTTCTCAGTAGGCCCTTTCCTGATTGGCTGCCAGCCTGCGCAGCCACTCTGGCCTACTCTAGCCCCCTCTCGCATGGGGGTGGGGCAGCCGCCCCACCAAAGAAACCATTTAAAATTAATCGAAAATAAGCAAAATTACTAACAACACTTCTATAATAAAGAGAAGATTCTAATGTGCAGAGAAAACCCTTTAATAAAAGCGACTGATTTGTATCTTTCTCCTCAAAAGGGAACATGTCTGTATGTTTAATGCCAACTATAACTGCATGTGATAAATTTAATCCTTTTATGTTAGACAGAGAAGGGCAAGAGATAATTAGTTTATCAGCCTTAGATACACTTGATGGTTATAAAATATGACAAAATGCCAAAACTTATCAGAAGAAGCTTTTAAAAAAAAGTAAAAAATGATGTTTCAAATCTTCAGGCCTAAAAGGTGTTCTTAAAAGAGTCATTCATTGTCAAGAAAGGCTGGGAAGGATCTAAGTATAAAATTAGATTTAATAAATGGAGGAGAGGGCTTAACGAAGAGATGAAAATATAACACATGATGTGATACATATGACAACACAAGATATTATGCCTACATAAGGGAGTGATAGATGATAATTAAATCAGAGACCAGTGCAGGATGGAGTCAGCCAGGAAAATCAAGAATCCCTGAGACACTCTTAAAGGGTTACTGAAAGAAAAGAATAAGGGATCATGGTTTGAGCTCGGAGATAGGAAAATATATGAACGTGAAGATAGGTAGCTCACAGCTGCCTTAGTAATGGAAAGGTTGTTGTGTAACTTTCAGCTCAAACTCTACTTCACCGATCAACTTTAGTTCACTCACTCACACAGAGAGAGAGAGAGAGAAAAATTGACTCAAATACAATATGTTGACTTATAATAAGAAACTTGTATAATGTTTGTAGTGAGAGCTCCTGGAACTGAAATGCTAATGGCCTGATTGTAGAGATTCCAGTCAGTTCCTGCCTAGACTGATAACAGGGGTGACTGTGTGAAATCAGCCATCATTTGAAAATTTAGGAAAGGGGTGTAGGAAGGTACTGGCACGTCCTCAGTAATTATTGACACTTCAAGGCCTGAGCAAGGTAGGGCAGCAGACCAGTGGACTTACTTCAGGAGTCACTCATGAACATCAAAGCCAGTTCCTGAAACACAGGAAGAGGAATTACCAAATGCAGGAGGAGCACAGACAACTCTACCCATTACAGCCATTGTATCCTAATTAACCTTACCATCTTCATTAAAGGTGATAAGAGCTCTGCCATAGTGAGGAGACTATGAGCCTGGCTCTTCTTGGGGTAGTCTATTGGGTCTCACTGGATTTAGACTCAGGTGACCTCGGTTAAGGTCCCACCTCGGCCACAGACTCCCTGAGTGATCCTGCCCAAGTCAGTTAATCTGTCTGGTGCCTCAATTCCCTATCTGTAAAATGAGAATAATACCTGCCTACTTCACAGATGTGCAGTGAGGATAAAATCCAGTGATGCCTCTGCTCAGCAATGGTGATGAGGGCCATATAAATACCTTCATCAGACAGATCCACTGCCTTGAACCTTGTGCAATCATTTATACCTGGGCAAGGTGAAAGCAATATGCTACTAACTCAGAAGCATGAGCATGGCACTAGAGAGTCATGCCCCGTGTGCCTGTGATAGCAAAGACAGGAAGTTCCCTTCTCTCATATGCAGATTCACAACCCATGCCATTTCCAAGATCCTTGGTGCACATCTCAGGTCACTGTAAGCCTGTGCTAAATTCAGCCTTGAACTGCACAACATTGCATGAAAAAATATGAACTTCTTGATGGAAATGTCCTGAACACATGAAATTACCCATCAGAGAACAATCTGGCAATGCCAGAGAGGAACATTGCAGCAACTGTAAAAGTGGGAAGGATTCCCAATTCCAGCTTACATTAATGCACAAAGCAGTACATAGCTAGTGTGCTTACTCTAGACCGAACAGCTTACAGTTTAAAAAAAAAAACACATTATAGCTGTCCCTACAGTATCTGTGTAATAGCAGAGGCTGTCATCTCAGACAGGGTTAAACAGTCTTCAAATGAAAGATAGAAGGAACTCATCTTGACAGATAAGGAGTGAATGAGACTTTGAGAAAGTACCAGGAAATAAACATAAAGAGAAAAGCCTTGAGCTCAGCTTAAAGAACTCTTAGTTGAAAAATCAGAGACTGAACAGAATCAGAGATAAAGAGATGAGAGGCAGAGATTCAGTGTTGCTTCTAGTAAAAGGTCAAAAGATTCATCCAGATGTACAATACTTTTGGGGGGTGGGTGGCTTCTTATTCCTTTTAAAATTTTAGATGGAAATTTTCTTTGGAAATTATTTGCTCCAAATATTGTAGATCATCACTTGGGTTAGCTAATAAATCTAATTGTGGAGAATCCAAACTCAAATAGCTGGATTTATATTCCCTCCACCACAAAAGCCTCATTGCCACCTTCATCAACAGTACTGATGTGAAAAGTAAGGCCATATCTACACTACCACTTATGTCAGCAAAATTTATGTCACTTAGGGGTGTGAAAAAACATCCCTCTGAGTGCCATAAGTTTCTTCGGCATAAGTGGTAGTGTGCACAGCGCTATGTCGGTGGGAGAGCTTCACCCGTCGACATAGCTACCACCACTCGTGGAGGTGGGTTTCTGATGTAGATAGGAGAGCTCTCTCCTGTCGGCATCAAGCAGCTACCCAAGCGATCTTACAGCGGCACAGCTGCATTGGTACAGCTGTAGCAATGTACAGCTGTAAGCTTGCTAGTGTACACGGCGTAAGGAGGCACCAACTTATACATCGACAAATATAGTGCGGCTATTGGAAGACGTTAATGAGAAAATGGACCACAGAGAGATTGCAGTGCCATTTCTAAACACAAAACTGGAGCAAATAAATATGCCCACCCACAATGTAGCAAAGGTGGTAACACTTTAAAAAATATCTACATTTCAGACCATTTGTGGTGGCATGTAGGGTATGTTTAGCTACATGTCACAGTGAAAAGGCTGCTGCATCCAGACTGCAGTATGTAGCTACACTCAGCAGTGAAAGGCTCTGGCAGTGGGAACAGGCTCCAGTAGCGGGGAGCTGCCAAAGACTTTCCCCAGTGTCTCCCCCCTGCCAGACACTTTCACTGCTGTGTTGCCTCAAGACCATGGTGAGGCATCATGGGAGATGTAGTCCAGCCAGGAGCCCAGCCCATAGAGGATAATGAGGACGAGGCACCCAACCTACTACTCCCATCAGGCACCGAGACTAGACTTCCAAATCAAAATATGTAGTTTTAACCCAAGTTTTGAGCTGAGAAATTTCGTTTTTCAATTATTTTATTTATTTATTTATTGCTGAAATTTTTTGGCTTTGATTTTTTGCAAAAAGTCAAAATTTTCCATGGTAGAGTTCAACAAAAATCATATTTTTTTCATTGACATTTTCTACAGAAAAGAGAACATTTTTTAACCAGTTCTATTACTATCCCAACTTTACCGATGAGAAACTGAGGCCCATAGAGAATAAGTGACTTGCCTACACTCACATAAGAAGTCTATGGCAGAGCTGTGACTTGAAACCAGATTTCTTGATTTATAGTCTAGTCCCTCAACAAGAAAGAAAGAAAGAACCAAAACCCATCATTAGACACTGCAAGCAGAAAACCACTTGATAATTGCACCATCCTTTTTAGCATTAGAGATCACTGTACTTTCAGATAGATAAATCTTTAGTACCTTGTACACTTCAAAGTCAGGTGGCATAATAAATTTATCCTAGGGTTCTAACAATAGAACCTACAAGATTAACGACCCTTCTCAGCCACTAAAGAGAGCAAAGCTCCAGATGGGCAAAGTTTTATTAAGATGGCTAATCTATCTGAGGAACAAATCTGCTTGGTTTTGTGCCCCTATCCCTCCTATGATTGTTAGCTGTGGTGTATGGGGAATTTAAGTGGTCCCCTGGACTCTGACAATATGTCTACACTATAGCTGCACAGCACAGCTATGGTGCTACTGCTGTGCTCCTGTAGTGCTGTAGTATAGACACTTCCTACAGTGACAGAAGGGTTTTTTCCATTGATCTAGTTAATCCCCCTCTCCAAGAGGTAGTAGCTTGGTCTTCTGTTGACCTAGCCGCATTTATATCAGGGTTAGGTCGCCCTAACTATCTCATTCAGAGTGCAAACATTTTCACAGCCCTCAGTGACTAGCTAGGTTGATCTAGTTTTTAAATATAGACCAGGCCTGGGTCAACTAGATCCCACAATCCCTTACAGAATATGAGGAATGAGAAGTGTGGGAACCTTGAACAGGACTGCCCAGAGGGGGAAGCAAGTGGGGCAATTTGCCCCAGACCCCGGGCCCCGCAGGGGCCCCACGAGCCTTGGCCCTGCGATGGTCTGGGTCTTCGGCCGCCGGGGGGGGCCTTCAGTGCTGCCGAAGACGTGGAGCAACTGAAAGCGCCCCCTGCCGCCGAAATGCCCCGCGAGCCCTGGCCCAGTGGCGGTCTGGGTCTTCAGCGGCATTTCAGTGGCGGAGGGCCCTTCAGTGCTGCCAAAGACGCAGAGCGACTGAAGGGCCCCCCACCGCCGAAATGCCACCGAAGACCCAGATCGCCGCCGGGTGAGTACAAGCACCGCAGCTCCCCCGCTTTGCCTCAGGCCCCCTGAATCCTCTGGGTGGCCCTGACCTTGAACTGGTTGTTAGGTGGCCAGGAGGCAACTCACCAAAGCCAGTAAATAATTTTCATCATATGCTAATTCCTCAGGGCTTGGCTACACTTACAAGTTGCAGCGCTGGGAGTTACAGCGCTGGTCATGCAGCTGTGTAGGGCCAGCGCTGGAGTGTGGCCACACTGACAGCTACCAGCGCTGCAGTGTGGCCACACTTGCAGCACTTTCCAGCGCTGTATTGAGAGGTGCATTGTGGGCAGCTATCCCACAGAGCACCTCGTCCCGTTTTGGCGCCGTTTTGGCGCTGAGTATTGTGGGAAGGGGAAGGAAGTGTGTGGGTCATTCCGCTTCCTGTTCCAACACCCCGTGGTGCATCGCTTCACATCCCAGCATTCTGTCTTTCCGGCAACGTTTGGCGCCATTGTGAGTGTCTTTCTGCTCTGTGTGTGAATCGCGATTTCTGTGGGAAATGGAGCCCGAGCTGCTGAGGACTGTGCTGATGAGTGTCGCCAGCACAACACGTTTGGCAGTCGAGCTATTCCTTCAGCTCCAAAGTGACAGTGAGGAGTCTGACGATGATATCGATATGGATTTGCCTGCCGCGTGTGACACTACAGTGCTTGTGGCATTCACGGAAATGCTCAGCACCGTTGAACGCCGCTTTTGGGCTCGGGAAACAAGCACTGACTGGTGGGATCACATCGTCATGGAAGTCTGGGATGACGAGCAGTGGCTGCAGAACTTTCGTATGAGAAAAGCCACTTTCATGGGACTGTGTGCTGAGCTCGCCCCCACCCTGCGGCGCAAGGACACAAGATTGAGAGCTGCCCTGACAGTGGAAAAGCGGGTGGCTATTGCAATCTGGAAGCTGGCAACTCCAGACAGCTACCGGTCGGTCGGGAACCAGTTTGGAGTGGGAAAGTCGACGGTTGGAATCGTTTTGATGCAAGTTTGCAAGGCAATTAATCGCATCCTGCTAAGAAAGACCGTGACTCTGGGGAGCGTGCAGGACATTGTGGATGGCTTTGCACAAATGGGTTTCCCTAACTGTGGAGGGGCGATAGATGGGACGCATATTCCTATTCTGCCCCCCCCCCCACCTGGCATCAGAGTATGTTAATTGTAAGGGGTATTTCTCTATGGTTCTCCAGGCGCTTGTGGATCACCGTGGGCGTTTCATTGACATTTACACAGGCTGGCCTGGAAAGGTGCATGATGCACGCATCTTTCGGAACAGTGGCCTGTTCAGGAAGATGCAGGCAGGGACTTTTTTCCCAGACAGGAAGATCACAGTAGGGGACGTCGAAATGCCCATTGTGATCCTTGGAGACCCCGCTTACCCGTTACTGCCTTGGCTCATGAAACCCGATACAGGGAAGCTTGACAGGAGCAAGGACCGGTTCAACTACAGGCTGAGCCAGTGCCGAATGACTGTGGAGTGTGCTTTTGGGCGTTTAAAAGCCCGCTGACGTTCCTTGTATGGGAAGCTAGACTTGGGGGAAAGCAGCATCCCCGCGGTTATATCCGCTTGCTGTACCCTCCATAATATTTGTGAAGGGAAGGGTGAAACATTCAGTCAGGCATGGACCACCGAGGTTCAAGTCCTGGAGGCTGAATATGCACAGCCAGAGAGCAGGGCTAATAGAGAGGCCCAGCACAGGGCTACAAGGATTAGGGATGCCTTGAGGGAAGAATTTGAGGCTGAAAGCCAACAGTAATGTTTGCTGCCTTGCATGGGAGTGAATTGCACTGTTTACACTGTTATTCTATTATCCCTAAAATGATTTGCAGTGCCTCTTTCTTTACTGGGCTAAAGTATCTTTCACTATCTGCTATAATAAAGACTGTTTTCAAAGCCAAGAATTGTTTTATTGAAAAGAAAAAAACTTCCTTGACAGACAGAAACACAACATTTCATGAACACAAGAGGGCAGGGGTGTGGGTTGGTGAACTGCACAGTCACAAGTTTGCATACGTCCTGTCTGGAGTGCTGTGCAATGAATCCTGCACTTCAGGGTGCATAAACTGCATGGTGATGGGGGTTGAGTGCAGAGGGTAAGGGTTGTAGTTAGCAGGGCTGGTTGGTGAACGTACAGGTGTTGGAGGCAGCTGGTGGTGGTAAGAACCTGGATGCTGGGGAAGGGGGGTTTGAACTGACATTGGTGCACAAGGCAAAAAGCTTTGGGACGGGGGGGTGGGGTGGAGTAGCACGGTAGTGCTCTGCTTGCATGGCAACGAGTGACTCGATAGAGTCCGCTTGGCGCGACAGGATGCTTAGCAGCTTCTCTGTGCTTTTCCTCTTGGCCACTGCATTTCTCTGCCGGGTCCTGCTTTCCCTCTGGCGGATCCTGCTCTCCTTCTCTCTCCACTCCTGCAAGTTTTTACTCTCTCTAGCAGAGTGAGCAATAACAGTTCTCAGCATGTCTTCCTTGCTCTTTCGGGGATTTTTTCTCAAATTCTGCAGCTTCTGTGCTGTGGTACATCTGGTCAGTCCAGCAGTCAAGGTCACTTTAGAAAAAAAGAATTGACAACATTTAACAGGGAAGCATTGTGTTCATTATCTCAAGACTGAAAT
The DNA here is from genome assembly GCF_020497125.1 of Mauremys mutica. Lineage (NCBI taxonomy): Eukaryota > Metazoa > Chordata > Testudines > Geoemydidae > Mauremys > Mauremys mutica. The sequence continues at coordinate 151,693,001 of NC_059074.1, read as the reverse complement.
TCCCACACACTGAAGGAGTTCTCAGTCCTCACTTTAGCATTCTTTTACCACACACATAACACAGCAGAAGCCACAAAATGGTGAGTGAGGGGTGCTTATAGAGGGAGAATTGGGGCTTGAGTGATAGAGGGGTGCTGGTTGCTTTGGGTAAGCTTCAGTGATAGAGGGTTTGAGTGAAGATGCAGCTGCAGGGGTGATCTTCACTATCTCCCTATCTCTCTATCACTAGCTTCACTAAAGAGTCTCCCAACATTTTTCACAGGAGTTAATCCTGGAAGATATCTCCTTGCTGCGAGTCACTAGGGAACAGCGGGAGGCTCTTCTACAGCAATGTGGATTCTGCCCTGGACCCTATGCGGGTTGCCTGTGTTCAGCGATGGTCCGTCCCCCCTCGCGGCACAGTGGCGCGGACGCGTTAGCCTGACTGGGACAAGGACAACAGTGGCTCTCCCTATAAACCTGCGCAGGCATATTGCCCACGCTCTGGCTGAAACTTTTGCTGAGATAACTGCAGACGATTACCGCGACGTGATAGACCACATCAATGGGCTATTCCACATCTAGGCTGGCATGCATACAGCCCGAACCCCCCTTCCTCTCCAGAAACATTTCCACCCAGAAAATAAAAGCCGCTTACCGGTAACCCGCTGCTCTGCTTGTCCTTCTGCAACTGCTGGCTGCTGCGATTGGGTACTTTCCTCCTGGCTTGAGAAGAGCTCCTGGCTGCATGCCTCAAGGGACTCTGGGGTGTCTTCTGGGGTGTCACTCGCGTATTCCTCCCCCCCCCGCCGCCGCCTCCGCCTCCTCCTCCTGTCCCCAACCCGGCTCAGAAGTGTCCATCGTGGTCCTGGGATTGGCAGTGGGGTCACCCCCAAGTATCGCGTCCATCTCCCTGTAAAAACGGCAGGTCGTGGGGGCACCTCCGGATCGGCGACTACCCTCGCGGGCTTTGTAATAGGCACTCCGCAGCTCTTTAACTTTCACCCTGCATTGTAGTGCGTCCCGATCATGGCCCCTATCCAGCATGGACCTTGATACCTGCTCAAAGATATCGTAATTCCTACGGCTGGAGCGCAGCTGGGACTGCACAGCTTCCTCCCCCCAAACACTAATGAGGTCCTGCAATTCGCCAGTGCTCCATGCTGGGGCTCGTTTGCCGCGTGGAGGCATGGTCACCTGTAAAGATTAACTGATTGCACTCCACACACACCTGGCTGCAGCAAACAGGAAGGAGATTTTTAAAATTCCCGGGGCATTTAAAGGGCGGGTCACCTGAGGCAAGAGCAGTAGAGTGCAAACTGATGAGCAGAGTGGCTGAACAGGAATTCTGGGATAACTCCTTATTCCCTGGAGGACAATTAAAGCGCTGGTGAGTGTCCACACCTGCTGAGCAGCGCTGGATCACCAGCGCTGCACTCCTTATACCCCAACCCTGACGGGTTTTCAGCCAGCGCTGCAACCAGGGAGTTGCAGCGCTGGTTGTGCCCTGCAAGTGTGGACGGGGTGTAATTGCAGCGCTGCAACTTGTAAGTGTAGCCAAGCCCTCAGAGTCCTTCTCACCAACTGCTACTTGTAGTATGGTCACCAGGATTTGTGAGGAATACGTGAACGTGTTTTGTACTAATGCTTTGCACTGTTTTATTTTAACTGTTTAATTGATTGTTTCTCTATATACTATGGCAAACTGATCATCAGATTATCAGTTATGAAAATTATCATTCTACCTCTCTACTTAATTTTACTATTACTACTAATACGCTGTATTTCTAGGATGACTCCCATTCAATGATCCTAATGTGCTTGTACAAATAATCACAACATCCCCGTGAAGTACTGTAACAAATGTGGAAATGGAAGCCCATAGAAGTGAAATGACTTGCCCATATTCAAATATCTAATCTGCAGCTGAGTTGGGAGTAGAAATTAGATCTCTTGAATCCCAGTCTTGTGCTTTAATCACTAGCTGTGCTTCCGTTATTTCATTTTTCTTTCTTTCCTTATCCTGAACTTTAATTGCTGGACACCATCATTTACTGCAGAAAGCCACATACCTGCACCAGTGCACCCACAATGGAACAGTTAATTGACTTTTGAATAAAGTGTTCCTCTTATCTGTTTAACTGTGTAGCTGTTTTCCTTTTCTCCCAGGCAGGTATATATCATCTCTGTGTTTTTGATATTCATAATTACTTTTACATCAAAATCAATGCAATATTTGTTGTGAGTATTTTGGCCCGTGGATAGAGCTTACCATTCAGAAGGTATTTGAATTTATATGGAATACTTTTATTGATTGTGAACTGAAAATATGATCAAGTTTCTGTCCTCGCTTGCTTGACAATGTCAGTGCTGGAAAACTATCAGACTTAAGAATCAAAGTAATTTGTCTATAAACAAAGCCCTGCGGCTCTCAGAGGATCACAGCATTATGGAGGTGGTTCATCTTGGAGCAACATAAAGTCTGGCTTTCTTCGTAAAGAGAGCAACTATTCATCCCCAGTACATTTGACAAGGAAAAAACTCACATTTTCTAGTCATCTTAGCCCATAGCACGCTGGCATTTTGCAGACTGCCTGCTGAATGAATGCTGAGGAGGACAGAGATAAATAACATGTCCACAAGATTTTAAATGGCTTCTGCTGTACAGAATTTCAGGAGTAGAAAAGAAAATTGAATTCCAGGCGGTTCCTTGGTAGGCAGGGCTGGAGCGCCAATTTTCTGTCTCAGTTTCATCTCTCTTGTGGCTAATGGAATGACGAATGAGCCTACATTTTCTCAGATTTTTAAAAAGATTTTCAGATTAAAATATTTTTTTTAAAAAGCTAAAGTTAAAATTCAGGGATTTCAATCATATTTTCCATTTTTTCTTTTATTTACTTAGATATCAGTCTTATACAAACTCAGCACAAAAGGATGCATATTTAAAGCTCTGGGCACGCTTGATGTACATGTAAAAACTCAGTAACAAAGGAATTACAAAACATGAACCATCCATAGCAGCAGCATTTTGTACTGTTCACACCCTAAGCCCATATCCACACTACAGAGTTAAGTTGACTTAAGTAACATCATTGATCACAAGCCACTTTAATTACATCAGTTGTGCACATTCACACAACCTCCTTGTGTCAGCAGAGTGCGTCCACAGTCGGTGCTCTTGCGTTGACAGAGAGAGCGCTGCATCATGGGTAGCTATCTCACTGTGCAATTCACCACCCTCTGCTACTGGGAGATCCGGGAACGGATCGCAATGCATCATGGGGTCATGCTCCTATGATGCAGTTCTTTCTGTCCCATTGTTCCAAGGACTTCCGACTTCATTTTGCACCACTTTTGAACAACCCCTGTAAACTGTGTTCCTGCCCTCTGTGCCTGAAAGAAAGGATCCTGAACTAGTGATCAGTCTGGTGATGAGCATTATGTACATAGCACAGCTGGTCCTGCAGTATTTTGTAAGCTGCAAAACAGAAAGGGATTCTGTGGTATTTGCCCTGCTGTGTGCAATGGAAAGAAACAATTCAAGATTGCTGCTGGCATTCACGGAGCAGCTTCACATGGTGGACCATCAGTACTGGGCTTGGGAAACAAGCACTGAGTGGTGGGATTGCACCGCAATGCATGTATGGGATGATGAGCAGCAGCTGCAGAACTTTCAGATGTACAAAGCCACCTTCCTGGAACTGTGTACGGTGCTTGCCCCTGCCCTGCGGTGCAAGGACACCAGAATGAGCGCTGCCCTCACTGTGGAAAAGCGAGTGGTAATTGCTGTGTGGAAGCTGGCAAATCCAGAAAGTCCACCATGGGGGTTGTGGTGATGCAAGTGTGTAGGGCCATTAATCGCTTCCTGCTATGAAGGACTGTGACTCTGGGTAATGTGTAGGAAATACTTGAGGCTTTGTGGCAATGGGATACCCTAACTGTTCCAGGGCGATATATAGCATGCATATCCCAGTTTTGGCCTCAGACCATCTTGCAACAGAGCACATCAACACGAAAGGACTACTGCTCCATGGTCTTAAAGGCGCTGGTGGATCACCGGGGGTTGTTTCACTGACATCAATGTGGATTGGTCAGGGAAGGTTCATGGTGCATGCATCTTTAGGAACACTGGGACTTTCTTTCCAGACCATAAGATTCCAAAGGGGGAGAAAGTGAAATTAGCAAAAGTCTTCCAGGTGTGCAGCTGGGGAGCTGTCATTTAGATTTTCCTGACTGAAAATTTAAATTTTTTTCCCAAGCTGAACTTTTTCTATGGAAAATGTTTGATTTTGCAAAAAGGGCACCTTCCATCAGGAAAAAGAAATGATGGAAAATTCCCAACCAACTCTACTTAAAACCTTCACTGGATTGTTCCAACTAGTCAGAAATCCCACTCAGCTGTCTTAGCCCTCCATTAATCACCACTTAAACAGATGAGCTTTGAGACGTCTGGAAGGCCAACTAATATAGGCTATTTTGGACCTTAATGGAGAGAGCATTCAACAGGAAAAGGGGCCTTGCTGAGAATCCGCTTCCAGCAGCTCTCTCCCTTTCATAACAAAGGGAGAATCAAGCTCCAGGTTCTCTTCTGGTCCCAAATGTGGCCAATACTTCATTAATTTTAACATCAGTTTAATGAAGTTTTTTGTCTTTGAACCTTTTTAGGTGTGACCGAAGATTACCTCTCTTGTGCTAACCTAAAGATTTCCAGATGCTGTATTCCAGTTGACTATTAAAACCTACCTTGTTTTGAAGAGGATGCTCAGTGTCAAAGCAAATGCCTGAAGTGCATATCTCCCTGCGAAAACAAAGGAACTCTCAGGAGTTTGAGTTCTGTTGGATTTGCTCCAAAGAGTCATGGAGAGAAACAGGGGTTGCTGGAGTCTGAAGGCTCAGTCGCAGAGTTTTTGAGGCTATAGGCCTGCCCTTGTGGAAAGTGTGGATCCTTGTGGTCCAGCAAACTAAAGGGTCCCAGGAGACTATACAAAGGCCAAGTCATAGCCCAGACACTGTGAATCTGTGACAACATGACTCATGATGGTATGTTTCACATAACTAGCAACAGTATACACAGAACACTGGAGAAACACTGGTAGCTCGCAATGATAAGAACCAGATGAGCTATGGGTGGTTGCTGCTTAGTACATTACAAACTGTGCTCCAAAAGGAGTGTTCAGACATTGAGGAAACTCTGGACCAAATCCCACTGCAAAAGTGGATCAGACTCAGCACACAACAGGCCCTAAATCATGCTTAGAACAAAACATTTAGATCAGCTGGAGTTCTTACAAAACCTCTATTGCTCTTGTAATAAAATCAATGTTCTTTTAATACTTGGCCAAGCTTCCTAAATGAGTAATATCCCCAATAGCTTCTCTCAAGTTTCCAGCCACTAGAAAGGAGTGGGAGGCAATCATAATCTTCTCACAATCATGGACTTGCAAAAAATTTAATCCCTGACAATAGGACTCAAGTGATCACTGAATACAATCATGCCTGAACCATTTCTTTATTTTAGTTTGCTCTAGAAGAGTGGATAATTTGTAATCCTGGCATGTCTGCAGTGGAGACTCTCCTCTCTGCTAGGTTGTTCCAAACTCCTACAATTCATTGGGGAGGTAGGAATTCACCCTGTAATCACCAACACAGAGACCTATCCCAGTGCCTTTATTAGCATGTACAGAATCTCAGTGTCATTGCAAAGAGCAGTCAGACAGTGGGAATACAACATAAATCCCAGATGCCTAAAAGTAACTCTAGCTCCCTCAGTCAAAAGCCATCTTGACCTGCCCTCCAGCTGGGGCTCCTTAGTTCGCGATTAAAGCACCTCCTTCCCTTTGGGCAGTGGTCGATTCTTACATGTGGTGCAGGATCAAAAGGACCACACACTTAAACTGCTCCCTGAGTCTGCCCCCAACCTTGGGCTCAGACTCTTGGCCTACCACGTCCTTGGAGCTGCAGCACATGCACTTTCCTGCAGCCTTCACAGAGCATTCTTGAAAGGCAACCCCTTACTTTATTTGGAGAGCCGGTAGCAGGAAGTAAGGACTGCATTTCCTGCCAAGCTTCTAGACAACCAAGGCTCAAGGAGGAGAATGCAGATGCCAGCTTCTCCTCTCTGCCCACCTACTAACCAATCAGGGATTTGAGGGCAAAGCCTGCAGTTGCAGGGTTGCTACTGAGTTTTGTAGTGGGGGCTCCACACATCTCCTCTCTTGAATACCCATCCCCAGAAATGCCTTATCTTAGCTAAAACCAATGTTATCCTATCTTCTTCTGCCCAGGCCTCTTCCTGATGCAAACGTAGTTCAAATTTCTGCAATGCCTTGGCAACTGTCTTCATCACAACTCTGCTTCCCACTAACATGTAACGCTTTTACATATAACACCATTAGAACAAAGAACTTGGTATAGTGCAATCAATAACTGTGCTGCCCTCTGCACTGCCGAATCAGTCAGGGAGGAGATACCCCTTTATTCTGTCTGTGAGAGCACTAGGGTTCCTCTAAACCCTCTCTCAGACCCAGGGCTATGAGAGAGCGAGAGCGAGAGCGAGATGGATTCTGCTCAGACAGACCATAAAGCCTCCTGGATCCCATCATTGTCTGGTTTCACGTAAAATAAAAATTATACTATTTTCCTTATTTTAAAAAATGTTTGCAATCAGATTTTTTTTCAAACAGCTGAGAAAAGGGGAGGGATTTGAGAGGGTTAGAGGAGGGGTGAGGGTTGGCAAAGAGAAAAATCTGAGGCTATTGAATTTTCTCCTGTGGGCAGGTATGGGGACAGAGTTTCACAAAACACAAAAAATGCCAAACCAACTGGCTGGAGGGAGGAAAGGCCAAACAGAAGGTGTATCCTCTGCCTGGATTTTGCCCAGCACTAAAAGATGCTATCAGGGGGCTTTCAGATTAGTCCTTCCCAGCAGACAGAGAAATTGACAGGTTGTTTTCCTCTCTGACAAACAATGCTGCTTTGCTCCATTCACATTTACTCTTTGGACTGCCTGCAGAAATCTTCCAGATTGTGTTAGCTGAAGGGTGGCAATCCACACCTTCCAGATTGTTCCTTGTCATTGCTGTGGGACCATGGAGCTGGCTTTAGACAAAACAACCCTCTCTGACAAGGCAACAGACTGCTGAGAAATTTAGGACCTACATTTAGGTGAAAAGGGGGGTTGACTGAAGGCATTATGAATAGAAATGTTTTGGAGGTTTTAAAAATTATTTTAATTCCTGCGCAAACAATTGATTTTTTACAAAAATTAAACATTTCCCTACACTCTTGGGAATCTAAACACAGTTAGATTGTTCTAGTCCATGAGACCCACAAAGTGAAACTGACTAGAACTAGAAAGTGAAACTGACCAGCCTAGTTTCATTGTCCTTGCTGAGCATTCTAATCTATTCAGATTCTTTAAACCACTCTCATCACCTTCATATCAACAAGGAAATGGAATAAGTAGTGACAAGTGAATTAGATGTTTAAAGTTCTTTCAGTGTTAATAATATACACTAGAGAGATGAGGTGGGTGAGGTAATATCTTTTATTGAACCAACTTCTGTTGGAGAGAGAGACAAGCTTTCAAGAAACACAGAGCTCTTCTTCAGCTCTATTGTGCGACATGCTGTACAGGCACACAATGAAAAAACAATCCTTGCTCCAAAGAGCTCACCATCTAGGTATGACAAGATGCAACAGCTCGCTGATACAACTAAGGGTTAAGGGGGGGGTGGCAATGAGGTAACAATAAAGTGATTGAGTTCTCCTCGGGTAAGCAGTGGTCTCAACTCACTACTTGCCTAGCTATTGTCAGCCAGGCAAATACTATTTAACTAGCTTCTTTAATAATGCAGATCAGAACATTATACATACCCCCACACACATTAGATGAACAAACTTATGCTTATGTGACTTTTGTCTTGACAGTTTGAGGGTGAAGTGTTTCTTTTTCTGGATATGCTGCTTTAGTTGTTGGAGCAGAGAGCATTTCCCTGAGTCTTGCTAAATATCGTTGATTCTGAAGATGGCTGTATGTGAACTATGAAAAAACACCCAAACCAGCCTGGATTTTTGAAGCCATAAGTGTTTATCTGTTTGTGTGTATAAGATGCACAGGGTAAATAGTAATTTATCATAAATAGCATCAGGCTTCTGAGTTTAAAGGTATTCTTCCCGCAACCTGCAACCCCAGGCTGAGTTACTGACAAGTAATAAGAGAATGTGTGAGTTCTTGTCCATTTTAGATACAATAAATCCTCAGCAATTCTGGTTTCCAGGTAGTGCATACAGCACCATGACAACCCCTATTCACAAATGCATGTCTTCTTTGACTGGAAGCTGTGCCCTTAATAAGACATGCTGTGGCAGATGTTGCTTTTGTCATGAGGAGAAAAGCTTCTTTGTCCAGATAAAGACAACGGAATCCTCCTCAATGAAGGCCCTGTCTGAAGGGAGCAGAGCCAAACTGAACTCCAGGGCTCCTAATGACACCTGAGAGTTCCTGCTTTCAGTGACAATGTGGCCATCATCATTATCTCCAGCTCTTCAAGCTCCTGGCTCCTCCAGCTGAGCAGACACTCCTGTGGCCAGGATGGGGTTCAGAAGGTAATTAGATCAACAGTCAATGGGAAGCACAGCCAAAAACTCTCCACTGAAAGGCTCAGACATCTGAGAGCCATAGCAGTGTGGAAATTAACAAAGAAAGAACAGGTTTCAGAGTAGCAGCCGTGTTAGTCTGTATCCGCAAAAAGAACAGGAGTACTTGTAGCACTTGCTTTCGTGGGCTACAGCCCACTTCTTCGGATGCATAGAATGGAACACACAGACAGGAGATATTTATACATACAGAGAACATGAAAAGGTGGAAGTACACATACCAACTATAAGAGTCCAATCAATTGAGATGAGCTATCAGCAGCAGGAGAGAAAAAAAAAGGATGAATTGAATCTATTTCCCCATGTTAAGTTCTCCTCACACCTTCTATGGGTCATCTCAATTATCACTTCAAAAGTTTTTTTTTTCTCCTGCTGCTGATAGCTCATCTCAATTGATTGGCCTCTTACAGTTGGTATGCGTACTTCCACCTTTTCATGTTCTCTGTGTGTATAAATATCTCCCGTCTGTGTGTTCCATTCTATGCATCCGGTGAAGTGGGCTGTAGCCCACGAAAGCTTATGCTGAAATAAATTTGTTAGTCTCTAAGGTGCCACAAGTACTCCTGTTCTTTTTAAAGAAAGGACAGAGAACTATCTGTCATCCTTCTCTCCCTAATAATAATAATAAATAATGAATAACCTACACAGGTATCACCTGTCATTCTGTATCATCTCTGCAACCATTACAGGCTTAAATTGATTTGAAAACTATGGGCTCATGGCTGATACATCTGGGCAGACCCAAGTGCAGGATCTAGCCCTACGGGTGAGACTTTGGCCAGCCCAGTACAAGTGGGAGAAGGATGCAAGAAACTTCTTGTGCCACTGTGTTGGGAGCTGTTTAGAATCCTGATAGGGGGCAGGGAGGGAAGAAAAAGCTATATGTTTGCTATGACCAGATGTTAAGGGGAAAATATCAGGACCGCCGGGGGGGGCATTTTTTTTGTTTTTTACACTCAACTGTCCGGGAGCTCGGCGGCAATTCGGCAGAGAGCCCTTCAGTTGCAGACGGTCTTCAGCGGTTTTTCGACGGGGGTAATAAATCTTGCCGCCAAAGACAGAAGCACCCGCTGCCAAAATACCACCGAAGACCGTCCACGACTGAAGGACTCTCCGCTGAATTGCCGCCGAAGACCAGGAAACAAAATATCGGGACAAATGGCATCCCGACTGTACTCTGGTCGGGACGTGGGACAAACTCCTCAAAATCGGGACAGTCCCGATTTTATCGGGACATCCGGTCACCCTAGTTCGCACCTATAAAATAGATACCTAAAGGAGAAATGAGGAGAGGTCCCTGCTTCTCTGTCTCCCCCTCGCTCTTCCCTCCCTACCACAAGCATTGTGGGAAGGAGCATGCACCCTCTTGAAAGGTAGTGCAGCAGGCCTGCCAGTGTACACTACCTGGGAGCCCCAAGAAGGAATTCAAGATATGTCAGCACAGGGGCTCCAGTAGCTTTGTGGCCCTTTCATACCATCTCTAATGAACCAAAGGGTGCCTAGACCAAATTCCAGCCCTATTTGGTGGTATCACTTCACATGCTACTGAAATGCAGCTACCTCTGGGGCCAAACATGGTAGTTGTTCAACAGTGCATAACAGCACAATACCACAGTTTAGACTGGGCAGTCAAAAACAACTTTCCAGTTGAACTGCCAAGGAAATTTTGGCAGGAAAAAAGTAACTACCAAATTGGTATTTGGCCAGGACTCTGGGGTTAATAGCGCTACCTTTCAGAGATTGCCATGGGAACTTTCAGGGTCACACGTGGTTAGCATCTGAGTCTAATACATCTCATCTGAAAGATAACACTACCGCTGGCAGCATGGCACACTCCAGGGCTGTGCTGAGGCACTGATACAATATTAGCTCAGAATGCCCCCTAGTGAATCAAATAATGAAAAAAAGCAACTAATTATATAATGAAATGCCAGCAGCCTTTGCCCTTTCCAATTATGTATTTTATAAACTTATCATAGTGGTTGCAGAAGTACCTTGTACGGGGAAGCGCTATAGGACTTCAGAGGGATGAAGCCAGCAGAATTCCATAGAAATTAAAAAAGCGCTCCATAGAAAGTACTATTAAGAACCTGTCAAATGGAGTAGAGACTTGTATATCCCCTGCTAAAAAAATTGTATAGGATTGTTTTAAAAATCCTACTAGGAAGGTTGTAATCCTCTATTAATCCTATAGGACTTTTCCATAGGAGCAATAAGAGGGAGGCAGGTTAGTAGCAGAATGGCAGAGAAAAGAAGTGAGTTTAGAAGAGGGATATGAAGGGGGGGAGGGGACGTTGTTTGACATACTGGAGAAGGAAGGTCAATTGAGGCATGTACCTTGGTGTGACCTTTAAGGCTTCTGTGCTACTTGCTTCCCTTTGATTTCTTGGCTGCCCTCTGGTGAACTGCCCACTGCCACCTATTGCAAGTCACCCTTCCTTGGAGTGGATTTAGAGTGACCAGATGTCCCAATTTTATAGGGACAGTCCCGATTTTTGAGTCTTTTTCTTATATAGGCTCCTATTACCCCCTACCCCTGTCTCGATTTTTCACATTTGTTCTCTGGTCACTGTAAGTGGATTCCACAAGCCTGGTCCCCCTAGACCAGAACAACAGTAGGTGCCTAGGTCCACAGATGCCCTTAAATTTTCTGGCACATTAGTGGTAGGTCACCCACTTGGGTTAACTCTCCACAATGACAGAGGACAGTTTGAATTCTGCAGAAAACCAGCAGGTCTTTTTGAAAAACAAGTTGTTTTTATCTAAAGAATTCAAAAGTAAAAAGAAAAATGACTAAACAAACTTTAGCACACATCTGCTTCTATCTAGGCTAGAGGCTATGAGTTAAGCTAGATAAGGCTATTTCATCTTAAAATATAGAAAATAAGGGACACATCTTCCATTCTTACAAGCCAAAGTCCTCTCTGACCTATTTGTTGGCAGCCTGGCATAGGGTCCTGGAGTGGAACACCCATAGCCTCTCAGGTGTGAACCTGGGTCTGTGTTCCTTTAAAAGCCTACTCTCCTTGCTGTCGAGAACCTACACGCCAGTTTTTGTGTCAGGAGCAAAAGTCATCCCCCAGCCCACCCCAGGGAAGAATAGATTTCCTTTTTCCTAATCCAGTTATGCCTTGTCTACACAGGGATGTTTTTTTTCAGTATGAGCTAAGGTGTGAATTACACAGGTATAATCCCTCTGCATGGGAAAGCTTATTCCAGTAGAAGAAGGCCTTTTTGCCATTTAGCTTAAATCTCTTGGGACGGGATTTAAACAAAATTTAAAAAAGCTACTCTTATACCAGAATAACAGTATCCACATGAGGGGTTACACCAATATAACTATACTTGTATAGCTATAGCAGTATAACTGGTAAAACTTTCCCATGTAGATAAAGCCAGCTATTTCAGTTAAATATCAAACTATAATTAATAGATTCATAGATTTATAGATTCTAAAGGACCTCTGTGATCATTTAGTCTGGCTGACTCCTGCATAACACAGGTCACAGAACTGCCCTGAAATAATTCTTGCTTGAGCTAGAGTATATCTTTTAGGGGGGAAATCCAACACTGTTTTTAAGAATTATCAGTGATGAGGGTTTGAGAATTGAAATTTGGCTTCTATTTGTCACTCTTAAGCAGAAGTGCAATGACTTAATGGGGTCAGAGATTCAACACAGGGATCTAGCTGCAGGTGAAAGAATTTCAAATGACCATTGAATAGCATGGCAGAGTTTAATGTCACCAGTAGAGGGCTATGTTCCCTGCCAGCAAAGCCATTGCCTCTTTAAGAGCTATGCAGTACTGTCTCTTTGTGCTAAGGAGAATCCCCCATTCCAACTTCCCTTTCCCTCCCTTTCTAACTGCCAGTAGAACAACAGTGTTTCAGAAGATGAAATATATGTTTTTTTTTCATTCTTGTTTTAAAGAAAAACAGGGCAGTCAGTCTTCAAACTACCAAACAGTAAGTGTCTGGCTGGAGTGCTTCTCCCTACTGACCTCCTTGAGAAAGAGAAAGAGAGAAAGTAAGTGAAGCAAGAATAGTTATAAAAAGGCTGAAAGGGAACAGTAAATGTGTTCCCTAGTTTGTCTGACTGCTGGAATACGAGCAGAATTACATGACTAGGCAGATACACCTGAATCACCCACATGCCCCATGCATATCACCCTGGGACCTTTAACTCTTGATCAGCTAGCTTCACTTGCAGTGGCATTGTGTGTTGTCAGTCACCCAGCATAACTTGTATAACTCCACCTATTGTGCATGCATTGTCACAGGAGATCCTACTCCAAAACATGACAAGACAGTCTTGGAAAATGTTCATCAACATGTAGCAGGCCAAGCACAAAAATCAGTCAAACCTGCTCTTCAGGGGGTTACTTTGACAGGTCAGTTAACTCTCTGCTTGTTAAAGAAGTATACTCGTCTACAGGTTCCCATTGCTAACAAGAATTCCCCACACCATCACCCTTTCTCTTTTCTGTTACACTGAGCTGTCACTTATACTAAAAGATTTCAGAACGATGGGACAAATTAAGCCCTGGTGTATCACCATGGAATTCAATGGAGAACTTTAGATAAGCAGAATGTAATTTGTGCTGGACACTGAGGCTCACACCCATACTCTTTCAAAAATGCTATGGATTCTTGAAGGATCACAAGTGGCCAGGACCTCAATTTTATGTCCCATCTGAGGTCCTCATGAGATGATATCACATCACTGTGTGATGACTTAGAATCATAGAACCATAGGGTTAGAACGGATCACAAGGGTCATCCAGTCTAACTCCCTGCCAAGTTGCAGGACTTGTTGTGCCTAAACCATCCCAGACAGATGGCTATCCAGCCTCCTTTTGAAAACCTTCAGTAAAGAAGGTTCCGCAACCTCCCTAAGCCAGTCTGTTCCATTGTCCTACTGTCCTTGCAGTTAGGAAGTTTTTCCTGAGATTTAATCTAAATCTGCTATGCTGTAGTTTGAACCCATTGCCTCTTGTCCTGCCCTCTGTGGCAAAAGAGAACAACTTTTCTCCATCTTTTGATGGCAGCCTTTCAAGTATCTGAAGACCACTATCATATACCCCCTTAATCTCCTCTTTTCCAAAGTAAACATACCCAGTTCCTTCAGCCTTTGCTCACATGGTTTGCATTCCAATCCTTTAATCATCTTTGTGACTTGCCTCTGGATCCTTTCCAGTTTTTCGACATCCTTTCTATATATTAGTGACCACAATTGGATACAGTACTCCGGCTGAGGCCTAACCAGTGTCAAGTAGAGTGGTACTATCACCTCCCGTGACTTGCATGCTATGCCTCTGTTAATGTACCCCAAAATTCCATTTGCTTTTTCTGCAGCAGCATCACACTGCTGAATCATGTTCAGGTTGTGATCCACTACAACTCCGAGATCCTTCTCAGCAGTGCTGCTGCCATGCCAGTTTTCCCCGATTCTGTATTTGTGCGTTGTGTTTTTCTTCCCTAAGTGTAGCACCTTACATTTGTCTTTGTTGAATTTTTATTTTGTTGTCTACAGCCCAGTTCTCCAATTTATCAAGATCCCTCTGAATTTTAGCTCTATCCTCCAAAATATTGTCACTCCCCCTAACTTTGTATCATCTCATGGTGTTGCAATGGAATAAGGTGATTTTCAAAGGGGAAGGAAGATTTCTCCGTAATATAAATTCCCAGAAGTGGCAGCCTTTATCCTATCATCCTATTTCCTAATGAGGATAAACAAGCTGCATGCCACATGTGAAATGCACAAAAAGAAAGAGAGGGAGAGAAGAGGTCCCATGGTCTTTCTGATATGGCGTGCATGATGACCATCCATCCATCCATGCAACCTACTGGCAAGGACCATTATTATCCATTATATGTTCCTTTCACAGCACATGCCCTGTATTTTATGGAAAAGAGGGAAAATCATCTCCTTACTCTGCCAAATCTCCTTTGCTTCCCTCTGGTCCTCACTAAAGATAATTGCAGGGGTGATACGTTCACAGCATTACTAATTATGCTCTGTGATACTAATTACACACTTCCTTTAGTATTCAGCACTAGCAAAAACAAAAAAGAGGGGCCTGATTCTGATTTCTCTTAAACTAGTGACACTCAGGAGTCACTCCACTGAAGTCAATGGAGTTGCACCAGTGTAAAAACAGGGTGAGATCAGAGCTTGGCCACTGATATCTACACGACATCTTAAGAAAGAATCGCTTTAATTTAGTTCCTGTATTTTGAGATCAGCAAACCTTTTCTTATAATGCAAATTTGTTGAAAGTACTTTAACCCTTTCCTTGCTGGACCTTCCATCACCAAATCTGTGGTATTTCCTCTGCTACCAATGATGCAATGAAATCAGTGATATGTTAGGAGGAACCAGATATGCCCAGCAGCCTAGGAGACAAGTTCTATCAGAATGAAGCAGCACAGAAAGTGGTTTCTGCCCAGACATGCCTGGCATAATCAACAGCACTGCAGCAGGTACATTCTGCCTGGATGTACCTTGCACGTTCAGTGGGACAATAGATATATTCTACTTGGGTATCCCTACTGTACACAGCAATATAGATAAGTCTTTATTACCCAGACATACTTGGTACATAGCAGGCATGTTCTACCTGGTTGTATCTAGGAAATTCAGAAGCATGTGGGGCAAAGTCCTCAGCTGGTGTAAATCAGTGTAACTCTGCCAATACATCAGCTGAGCATCTCCCCAAAATGTACTATATCCAAGCTGCATCGTACCCGAACACACCTGGTATCAATTTAAAATTCCACCTGTCCTGGGGGGAGGGGGCATTTTCTTTTACAGGAACTCAGTGCTAGTCAATGGAATTCAGGCTGCAAGGTAGAAATCTACTGCAGGCAGTGAGCAATTTTAAAGGACCAGGACTGTACATTCAGCATGGCAGGTATGTTCTGCACAAACTAACCTGGTACATTCACTAGCAAAACTAGGGTGTTCCCTCAGCATGTACCTAGTACATTCAGCAGCAGGTGTGTACCACCTGAATGGACCTGGTTCATTCAACTGTACAACAGATGCATCATAACTGGCTGTACCTGGCCCATCTGGCAGCAGTCTAGCCGTTAAATCCCTTATTACTAATGCTACATAATCAACTCATTGTGTAATTGCCAATCTATCACTCTGGCAGTACATTTTGCGGTGTGTATGTTTGTGTGTTTTCATATTTCAAATATGAAACCCTTTCTTTGGACCATTGTTGTGTTTTTTATGCCTAGGCCTAGTGATTAGGACTCTGAGAATTGAGACCCACACAATAGGCCAAAAAGCTGGCTTTGTGTTGCCTTCATAGAAATGTCTAATTACAGCAGAGAACACATGCCACCGTTGATGGCAACACATCCATATTAAAATGCCTTTGTCCTGCTCACAGTCCTATCATTTATCTAAATGACTATTATTTTCTCTTTTTTCCCCAAAGCTTTTATTAAATCTATGAGCAATTTCAAGCCATTAGCCCACAGATATCAGCTTTATTCAATGGGCATGCATTACTGGCAGAGAGGTTGTGTGCCTAGCTTAGTCTCTGGCACTAGTCATGTCAGAAGGCTCAAATCTAAGGGGCACGGTTCCTCTGCTTTTGATTGATGCCCTGCTCCCTGTTTTTCTGCCAAGTGAGGTTGTACTTCATGCCCGGCCAGTTCAGCTGTCACTTATTTCTGCACGGAACGTCTATCTTTTTCTGGGTGAATTTTAATTTTTAGGGTTTATTTTCACTGCTGTCAGGATTCTTTTTATGCTGGAGGGACTGCTCCTCAAAGCAAACTAAGTCAACAGGAATAGCTAAATAGAAAGTTATTAGGGGGTAGGTGCTATCGTCCCCTCTATGTTTCTCTGTTCTGCCTCCTCTGATTTTAATTGTTGGTGAGGTACGTACATCTGCAACCATAGCTCCTCAGGCCGTGATCTAGTCAGTCCTGATGTGCCAAAAAAGGCTTGGCCCATTCGGCACCTCATCTCTCACTCTGTGTTTGTCTATTTACACTGTAAGCTCTGCGGGGCAGACATTGCATCTTGCTAAGTATTTGCACAGCGCCTAGCACAATGGAGCCCCAGTCATAGCACTGCTGTAGTACAAATATTAAATAGTAATGTATGTCATTAAAGATCCTGTGGCACTTTTTGCAGAAGTGGGGACATTAGCGTCAGTTTTCAGGTGCATCTTTTTCCCAGCATTCACCCTGCACTTTCAGTTGGATACTGTTGGCTTCACTTCCTGCCCTAAACAGTTTTGCTATGTTAGTGTGCCCTGTTCAGTAGCTATCATGCTCTGCCTCAGAGGTGGCTGCATGTCAGTCACTGGTGTAATGATTGCTTTATTTATGGTTTATAACGTGATTGAGGCTCCTTTAGAATCAAAAGTTCTTTGGACGTGTAGAGCCAGATTGTCTCCTGGTAGAAACTGGCATAGCTCTGTGGAAGTCCATGTGTCTACACTGATAGATAGTACCTCTAAGGATCTGGCACATAATGTGTTGTTGTTAGTATAGAGTTAATAGTGGACACATGTCTGTGAGTGTATGTGGGCTCATAACATCATGGGATGACAGTGAGCAACAGACAGAATTCCCTTTTTAATAGGTTGTTAGGCACATGAGACTTACTAGTGACACCCCAAAGACAGCTCAAGAATAAACCTTCAGCAGGTGTATTGTATGTCAGGGTGTACTCTGTGTCTGATTCAGGGCACCACCCTGAGCCTCCTCAGTTCTCAGTCAGTAAAGCCAAGAATATCCCTGGAATGCCAAGATAGCAACAATAGCAAGAAACACCTTCAGGACATGCTTTGGGGCCCACCTATTTACTAAAGAATTCCTGCCATAATAGATTAAAGGACAACACTAGCGTGGGCAGGGAAAGGAGAAACAAAACCTATGTGTACTCCTAGAAGCTGGGATAGATGAAGAATAGAGTCCTGTATGGAGTCCACTCTGGATCATGGTCTGAGGGTCTTATTGATCTGTTCAGAGCTTAGATACTGTGATGCTTGGGGTTCTAGCAAATCCTAACATAGATTACATTGCGCTCCATATCTTTGTCTCCCTCATTTTTCTGAGGTTTCTGGAACCAAGGAACCTGCTCTCTTGGTAGAAATGTCATGGTGCCTCCCAACACCTACCCACAGCAGGAAAAGCTGGATCTTGATGTGAGTGGGACGAATGAGCTTCTCTAAGGTTTAGATAAAAGGCCTCACCCCAAACTGAGCCAGCAATGAATCACGGCTTGGCAGAGATAGATCATCAGCAAACAACTCGAAATAGAGAGGGCCACCCAGCAGCCACTGTCTGCTGAATTCTCTTTGCTCAAGGGGCATTTTTTGGTTGTTTTCCCCACCCCCCACTCCTTCCTAGAGATGTGTCAGAGAGGTGACTGATGGGGGCCTTTATCTCTGATAGAGGAGACATCCCTCCCCTCCCTTACATATGTTGTGTTATCCAAGTCAGATTAATGTCACTGTGCCCAGGATTCTACCACACTCTTATCTACCTGTTAACAGCAGCCTGGCCACTATATTCTACCTGCCCTGGGGGATGCAGTGAGTACCTGTGCAAATCATCCTGCAGGAAAGCTACAAGTCAAACCCTCCTGCCTTTGCTCAGGCACAGAGGTGACATATAACTGTTGATAGCAGGAGGGGGCACAATTTTGAACCCATTCCCCACAAATAAATAAATAAATAAATAAATAATATAAACTCTGACAGAAATCTGGAGGAGCATGTGACCCACATTTTACCACACACACATCACCTCTGCTCAGGCAACACTCTCACTGAAGTCACTGGGAGCATTGGCTGAATGAAAGTGAAGTAGAGAGCTAAAGATGTGGCTTTCCATGTTTATTCACAGCTGCATTCACTGAGATAGTCTCAGGGGAGACAGGTCTTCACCCTGAGGAGGGTTGCAGGGCAGAGCAGTCAGACACTCTGATGCCACAGTAAGTTCAGTGCAATTAAACATTCACTCTCTTCAGCATCTCCTGATCTCTTCTCTAAATCTCCACTGCCACACATCACTAATTGTTGCCTGGGCTATTACAACCTCTTCCTCTCTAGCCCCTGACTCTCCCTTTCCTTCCCACCAGTCTTTCCAAAATGCAACTACTGCATCCCCTCCACCTCCCGCTGCTAGGGCCATGTCAGTCTCCTCCTCAAGGGCCTGATCCTGCTCTCACTCTCCCTGACTTACACCTGTGTGAATAAGATCATGACCAGGTCCCAAATCTTTTCACTGGCTCTGCCTACATCCAGGGGTGGCTCTAGAAATTTCGCCGCCCCAAGCAGGGCGGCACGCCGCGGGGGGTGCTCTGGCGGTCGCCGGTCCCGCGGCTTCGGTGGAGCATCCGCAGGCATGCCTGCAGGAGGTCCACCGGAGCCACAGGACCAGCGCACCCTCCGCAGGCACGCCTGTGGGAGGTCCACCGGAGCCGCCTGCCACCCTCCCGGCGACAGGCAGAGCGCCCCCCACGGCATGCTGCCAAAAGTGCGCGCTTAGCGCGCTGGGGTCTGGAGCCGGCTCTGCCTACATCCCAGTTAAGTGGCTTGCTGTCACCTTTGATGCTTACCACTGCTCTGGCTCACCTACACCACTGCCCATATACCTCCTCTGCCCCCATTCTTTGCTCCATTAACTTTGCTGGGCTACATGCACCCTTGGCCTCCTACTCCTGCTCGCACCTCCTCTAACATAGCTTCTTGGGACTGCAGCAGCCTCCCTTTTCCAGAGCATCACAGCCTTGATCTTGCATCCAGTGAACTCAGTGGGAGTGTGTCATGGGCTTGAACGGCTTCCCCCTGTGAATTCTAAGGGAATGCCACCTCTCCAAAGCAAACCACCTGACTCTCTCACTGTACCAAGAGGGAATGGTGCGGACCAGAAGGGCTGGGGTTAGTGCTCACAGGTGCTATTTATTACCATAAACTATTTCTACTAGCCCGTG